>NC_068969.1:2317550-3567550 GCF_026419915.1 Harpia harpyja
AATAAAAAAAAAAATTGCCTTTTATTTTAGGAAGAAGTTTTCCCTTATCCAGAAATTAGCAATGAAGAACTAGAGGAGATCAACCAGTTTGTAGGACCTGTAGAAAAATTCTTCAATGAAGAAGGTATAGTTACTAGTTTCTTATTCATGCAAGTGATTTAGTGATTACAAAATGATTTAACTGTAGCAGTTGAATAAGATTATTATACTTAAAATATTTAAGTTATTTTTATGCATTTATTGCTAGTCATATAGTGCTGCTGGTTCTACAGGCATGTTCATTTATGGGGTTTTTTTAAATGGAGTATTTGTATGCTGATGAGAAGACATAAATCTTCAAAACAGAAAAAAATAAATAGAAAAAAAACAGGAAGTAAAAGAATCCTGGGATAGAGGTAGGATTTGAAATTTGTTTTAGCTCAGTTGAATAATGCTATTTACCACTTCATATATTGTGAGTTTTTCTGAAACTTTTTAACTGTCCTACTGTACTAAAACTGGTTTTAGCAAAATTCAGCAGAGATATTCATAAATGATGACTTATTTGAGAAGCTGTGAAAAATCAAAAGCATTTATGTTTTTTCAGCATTAGAGTAGTGATTCTATTTGGGAAAAGTTGTATTAGCTATATGCGCTCCAGATAGGGTTGCAGGGTGTTTCATCTGTTACTGGTGCAATAGATAAGCCAATTCTAGAACAATTGCAGAAAATTGTTTTTTACAGACAGCAATTTCTGAGACAGTTAGAACACTATTGTCTCAGATTTCCCGCTGACAAAGATACTAGGTCTAGATTGCCGAACACTGCAGGAGTTTGAAGAAGCCCGTGATTGTCACAGATCACAATTTATGAGATCCAGGTAATTTTAACTAGAAAATTGTAATGTTGCTCACTGACAGTAAATTAAGAATTTATGCAGATGACATTTTTTAATTCTTTGCTCTGTTGGGGAACATCATTTATTGAGTAAAAAACCTGATATTTAAGGGAGGAATAAAACTGTCAAATTATAGAGTCTTAACTGAAGGTGGAAATCTATCTTTGGTGGGTCTATCTTTGAATTCACAACTATTTCTGTTCAGTTATTCAGAGTAACTCACGGATGTGGTAAAAATAGGTTAGGAGAGCAGCCTTAAACAGTTAGGAACTTGATATGATTGCACTGGGTAAGGAAATTCATCTCAGCAGAGTCATTGTGAAGCTTCACAATGTCCAGACACCATGGGTAGGTCTCTGTGGCCATAGTGGAGGAAGAGGTAAAAAAACACCTTTCTCTCCCTGGAACAGCTGATGGCATATCACAGATATGTATCTGAAACTATGTAGCTAAGTGGGGAACAAAAAGTCTTTTTTAAAAATAAAGTTTTCTTTCTGGATAACTTCTCTTAGAAGAGCATCAGAATGTTTAGCTGCCTCCCCCTATTATATTTCGTACAGAAATTACAGTGTCAGATTTAACGGGGGTGAATGTGGGGTTTCTTTAGGAAAGCTCCATTGCTTTTGCAGAGTTAGTTCTTTTTCTGTACTTTTTGGAAAGATGGTTTGTGTTGTTTTTGCTGCAGCTTACAGCCTTCCTGAGCTGCTTAATGCAATTCTTGTTTATTTTCATTGTCACAGTACAGAACAGCTTTTTTAATCCCCCAAGAATTTGAGTAACTCATAAGAACAAGATTTTTGTAATTAACTCATTTATATGTACTTTTTCTTTTTTTTAATCATGACCTAGCCATAGTTCAGATAGAAGATCCTGGAAATACTTTGCTTATTCCAGCTACGGCATCTGCTAACATGCACATGCACAACTGTACACATGGAAATGTTTGAGAAGATTGAATAAAACCTAGATTTTTCCTACTTCCAAGTCCTTTTCCTGTATATGTTGTGACTTTACAGCCATAATCAGTGTTCTTGGTGGTTCTGTATTTTGACTTTGATGGTGTAATAAGGTGGGCTAATTAAGTGGAGTGGTGGTCTCCAGAAACAGAATTGGGATTTCCCCCTGCAATGTTTAGGACTTGTCTGTGTGATTGTCATCAAAAGGCTAAAAATCATTGTTTTTCACTTTGCAGGGAGGAGGACGGGTTGGGGCGGCAGGCTGCAGCGAACAGGCCCCAACCAACCCAAAGTATTATTAGTCTTACAGAAGCCAGTTTAGGGTTTGAGACTTTTCCAACCACAAGGGGAGGAGGGCAAAGAGGGGCAGTCAGTGAGATCAGACTGAAGCCAGAAAGGGTAAGTCTTGCGAAGTTAGGGATGAGAAGTATGTCTGTATCTGGTGCAACAAGCACTATGGCCTTTCTCAAGATGCTTCAGAAGACTAGAGGAAAATTACAGCAGGGAGGGATGTGATGCTCCAGCAGACCCTTTTTCTGTAAGTTATTTCAGTTCTTCAGGTCTGGGCGCTCAGACTGATCGTTAGGTTAGAGGTCATACTGCTGCTGTCTTATAGCACGCAGTGACCTTGCCTCTGATATGAGAACACTGCGGTCTCAGAGGGTTTTTTCTGCATGAAGAAACACAGTTTTAAATTATAAAACCTTCTGTATTTGTAGTGGACTCTAAGAAGATTGATCAAGATGCAAAAATCCCGCCTGAAACTTTAAAAGGACTGAAGGACTTAGGTCTCTTTGGCATGCAGATTCCAGAGGAATATGGTGAGTAAATGATCACAAAACAATAACCTGGTAGTCTATATTAAGTAATGCATTTTTGGGTCTTGCAAAATGTGTCTGTACTATTCCATGTGTAGTCGTTTGACTTTGATGTCTAAATTAGGAGCTGAAGCTTCCTCCCTAGTTAATATAGAGTTGTCAAGAATGTCTCTTGGCTACGTAGGGAGCTCTGCGTACTCTTACCTTGGGCGCCTGAGTTAGATAACTAATTTTAGATGGTGTAAATTCCTCTTGGCATAGCATTTTCCTTTTTGTTCTTTTTTTGGATGCAGTAGAGTAGCTTGGCATTCTGCAGGACTTGCAGTTCTTGCTGATGGTTCCTAAACTTGTACTGGGTCCAAACTACAGTGTCTCATGGAACTGATCTATCAAAGCTCTCACCTGTCATTGGCAGATTGGAATGTGTTTGACCATACAGAAGTGCAAAAGTATAATGTCTATTTATTGAAAGTATAGCTTTTGTATAAAATCTTTCCTGTGTAATACTGAATGAAAAGTTTATGTCTTAAAGGACATTATAGTGCCAGTGGAGATCAGAGACATTTGTTCCTCAATGGATTAACCCTTAAACTTGCAAAGGAATTTTCAAGAAAATATTTATCTTATTCTTATGCATAAAATAAAAATCGGGATCAAAACTGATATTTTACATGAAATTTTTAAAGCAATGAGATCATTGCATTGGCTATTTTCTATTACAAAAGAAGGAGATTTTAAAGACAACAACTCAGAGGAAGGCAAAACCGTGTTTGACCATCTGCAGAAGATAATTTCACTTGGGAAGATACCTAATTTTTGAAGAGAATAGTGTGAAACAATATTTTTTTTCAGTGATTACAGTAATATTATATAAAACTGGAGACATACCTCAGTATTTATTTGGTGTTAAAGTAATACCCTATTTTTCGTGGCATTTTTTGTTACGCCTTTTTCATTTATTGTATTAGGCAACATAACTAGTGTTGCTGGGCTGCACTGATTTCAATTCATTAAATAAAGCGTTTATATACATTATATATTCATTGAATTATATTGGACAGCTTGCATGTGCTGTAACATGATGTGATCTCTGTTGATTCATTAATTGTTAATTCATGCTTTTGAAATGCATTAGAAATGGTATTAAATGTTTTTCATGGGTATTCAGAACTAGGCAGGGTGATGTGAGAGTACGATAGAAAAGAGGTTTGCAAGCTCTTTAAAGTTTTTCTCTTCAGGATAGTGTCTTGGGAGGAGGAAGATCTGGACAGAGCACCTTAACCCAGATGGGGAGAGAGAGGTATTTAGGAGTTAAGAAATATATTGGAAGAAAACAGGAGGATGGTGTCCATTGAAAGGAGGTGTTGGAAGCAGAGAACAAAGGACAGAACTCAGACCATTAGGAAGCATCCTGACGTTGGAAGTGTAACTTACTATTGATTAACTAGAAATAAGTATCCCACTCTGTTAATTTTTTTAAAGAGACTCAAAGGCAATGTATTTGACTTCAAAATCATACTTTAATAAAATGTTATTGTTGTTTTGATCTTGTGTTGTTTTGATCTTGTATTGTTTTGAAGCTTGTGAAATAATATTCTCTCAGCTTCCAGTTTCTAAAAGGTTGCAATCCATTCAGCATACTTGTAGAAAATCATAGTCCTGTTGTTTTGTAAACATGTATGCTGGATAAAAACTAGAAGACGGAAAGCAATTGCCTTGCTATAAGCAAGCTATTTCTTTCTGCACCATAAATAATATGCTTCTAATGAGGATATTTCCCATTTTCTGTGATTTAAACCTGCTGTATTTTTGTTGGTAGTGCTTGTCTTATTTTAAAACCCTTCAGTCACACGTATTCAGTGCTTTGTGCATTGCATGGTATTTTTCATAATGGTTTGTAATAGAGGCATATTTGCCAGAAGCATCAAAATGCAGAACATTAATGGGAAAAATGAAGTTCATGTAGATCATGGAATAATGGCTCTCTTTAACATGGGCATCACTGGAATTACTGTGCACATCATCAGTAGTCTCCAAGCTGAATCCTGAAGCCAGCACCACTTAGAAAGGGGAGAAGAAGTAAGAGTGTACAGATAGGAGGAGTGCGAGTTTCAATTCATGTAAGCATGCTCTGAAGGAGAAGGGTGTAAGAGGCAGTGATGCGAATTAATGGTATGGGAGAGACTTGTTCTTGCATTTTTTTGTTATCTATAAAATAGTAGGACTATTGAGACGTCTGCTGAAATAAGGTATTCATCGTCCTGACTTACATCACTGTCCCAAATAGAAAATGATTAACCTGGACAAAAGATTATCTTGATCAGATAAAGTTGTTTATTCAGCAGTAATATATAAAATACTCTTAAATTACGGGGAGCAGGACTTCTAGTCCTGACGACATAAAATTCTTGAACATTAGACTCATACAGATGCAGCTTTGATTTATCCTACTTCTGTTCTTTTCAAGCTCCTTACATATAGTCTCTGCATTTGCAGCGGCAGATCACAAAATTCCTCCAAAAAAGGATGTGCTGATGTCAAGTTTGTTCCTTGATATATTCACATTTTTTGATTAAAGACATTTTTGAAGTGTTGTATTTTATCCTTCTTTAGTACCGGTTTGGAAGTCTGCTTGGGAACTATTTTCTCTAGGTCATTTTCTGCCCCGCTTGCAGTGAAGCTCAGGACAGCCTGGCTGGCTGCGTATGGGTACCAGTCCAGCCCTGCTCCCTCTGCTGCTTGGTCTGCAGCTCCTGAGCTGTAAAGCTGTAGATGGGTTAATTGTCTGGCTTTGTAACTAGCGAGGAAATGTCACCAAAAAAATTCATGTTATCCTGTAAGCACAGAAGTTGGGACTAGAGCTGTTTTTATACTGAATCTTTTACCATTTTCACATTGGATTCCCATGGATTATGCTGTATTTGCTATATGTGCTTGAACACAAACACATCTGCTTTTTGAATAGAACTAAATCCAGCACAACTCATGCTTATTACAAAAGTTACTGTTTTCACAGTGCATTCTTCTGCACAACTGCAGCAATGTGCTACTTGTTTGTGGACATACTATATCCAGTCTATACTAAGACGCTTTCCAGTTAACTGTTAAATTCTTGATGTTTCTGTATTTGAAAGGGATTTTTGCGGGGGAAGGGGCAAGTTAAATTGTAAGGTATCTACTTAGAATAAAACGTAGTATTTTTTCCAGGTGGTCTTGGTCTATCAAATACCATGTATGCACGTTTGGGAGAAATCACTTCTTCAGATGGATCTATCGCAGTTACTCTGGCAGCTCATCAAGCTATTGGGCTTAAGGTAATGCTCTTTTATGTCAAGTAGTTCTACACAACTTGCGTAGAAAAGGTGAGGTGAAGTTTGTTTAAATGTGGAGTGTGGGTGTAACAAATAAGAATTACCAGTGAAGCATAAATCAGGTGAAACATTCTGACATCAGGTTGGTTGTTGGTGTTCCCAGCACCCTCTGCCAGTGGCTCAGTGCAAGACTTTCATGCAGCATAAAGACTGAATATGAAGTACACAAGAAAATTATTAGTCCAGGAAACATTGAGATAATAATTCTTAGAAAAATTACCTTAAATGATCCCAAGTTTTTTAAATTGAGCAAACTTGATAAAAGTAGCTAGAGTAAATACTGAAATAAATAAAATATCAGAGTGGCTAAAATTATGGGGAGGTGGGACAGCCATGCAGAGAATTCAGAAGGGTGCAACTTTTTCTACCTGAATGAGGCTGCGTATTGGGGGAGCTTAGAGAAGAAAACTTACCCAAGACCAGTGTGCTATATTGAGCATGTGAATTTTAAACTCATTTTCTGTATAATACAGCCTTAGGTATCTACCTTTTAGTGGCAGATGGATGCTAGTAGTCTGAAACTTGAAACAGCAGTAAGTTCATTATAACAAGAAAAAAATTCTTCATGGAATTGAGCAGATAGTGCTAATTAAAAATATGTATTTTTTCCTCACCTTTCGTAAAATTCGCCATCTGTAGAACAGGGCTAGTGAGCTGAGCTGATTTGTAAAGCAGTCTAACGAGAAGTGTAATGTAAGACACAACTACTGTTACTCTCCTGCTGTGGCCAGTTTGGGTCAGTTGGGGTTAATCCTAATTTTATTGAGTAACTGTATCTTAACTATTTAACCACTGATTATTTAGCTTTATCTTGTACTTTTGTATTTTGTTTGTCCTTCGTAAGAAAGTTGCTGTACAAAAAATAAATACAAGAGAGAGAATTAAAACAAGTGCACTCTCACAAAAAGTTGTTGAATGCCTATGTAATGAAATAATTTGGAACCTAAGTAAATCATGTGTTCTGTTCTCCGATTAGGAGCTTTGAAAATTGCTGCTTTTGAGGTTATAAAATAAAATTATAGTGATAGTAATGAAAGTATCACAAACGATAGAGGAAGGCTATCTCAGTGCCTTTCAGAGCAACGGTTAAGTCTTCACTTACAGCGTAAATACAGTGAAACCTACCCTAGAAGGCAGTCTTATCAACAGGCTGTTTCCTATGGGCCTTTGAACAACTGTGTGATGATAACTTTGACATATTTTAATGTCTGATAAATAATCATGTTAGTTGTTTGTTAAACTGTGTCTTGTTATGACATAAAATTTGCAAATTAAGCTTCCTGAACTTGGTAAAGCTTATCAGCTTCACTTCTTTTTACACAGGTTGATGCTGAAAAGTTTTCTATTAATTCTTTGTTTAGGGAATCCTCATTGCTGGCACTGATGAACAGAAAGCAAAGTACCTGCCTAGACTGGCATCTGGGGAGCACATTGCAGCTTTTTGTCTCACTGAGCCTGGAAGGTACTGGTTTTGTAATCATAAAAGCTTCAGAAAACACCAAAATTATTTTTTTATTATTTTTATCTTCATTACAGTGATTGTTTGGTTAATATATTAAATCTTTATTATTTGGTGCCTATGGCTTCAGTATATAGGTGTCCTGGTTTCAGCTGGGATAGAGTTAACTGTCTTCCTAGTAGCTGGTACAGTGCTATGTTTTGAGTTCAGTATGTGAAGAATGTTGATAACACTGATGTTTTCAGTTGTTGCTCAGTAGTGTTTAGACTAATGTCAAGGATTTTTCAGCTTCTCATGCCCAGCCAGTGAGAAAGCTGGAGGGGCACAAGAAGTTGGCACAGGACACAGCCAGGGCACCTGACCCAAACTGGCCAACGGGGTATTCCATACCATGGGATGTCCCATCCAGTATAGGAACGGGGAAGTGGGGGCGGGGAATTGCCGCTCGGGGACTGGCGGGGTGTTGGTTGGCGCGTGGTGAGCAGTTGCACTGCGCATCATTTGTACATTCCAATCCTTTCATTATTGCTGTTGTCATTTTATGAGTGTTATCATTATTAGTTTCTTCTTTTCTGTTCTATTAAACCGTTCTTATCTCAACCCACGGGTTTTGCTTCTTTTCCCGATTTTCTCCCCCATCCCACTGGGTGGGGGGGAGTGAGTGAGCAGCTGCGTGGTGTTTAGTTGCTGGCTGGGGTTAAACCACGACAATAGGTCAATTTTTCTTTTTTTTTTTTTTTTAAAAGGTACACTTAAATCATGTAATTCATGTTTCCCCAATGTGCTGCTTATGGCAGTTTCCATGAAATCACTAACTGTTGTTGTTGCCATCCCAGGAATTAATCCACTTAATTTCTGGCATTACTGAACATGAATTGAAAGGATACTTTGTGCCATGTTAGAAATAATGTGCTGTGACTGTTCTAGGATGCTTTCAGTCCTTTTTCAAAATTTATAAAAGCCTGTATTGAAGGAGCTATCAAAAATAATAAGAGGAAATTTTGGTCTTTCCTTAGAGTTTAGAAGAGGCATTGTAGCAGCAACTTCATTTCAAAGATAAAAGTTATATTTATTACATTTGTTCGCTGACTATTGCTAATGTTGCAAATTCTGTTAATGCAGAAAAGGTACAGTTTTCTTAAAAACATACAGGCAGATGGTTTACTACATGATTGTGAAGGAAAGTGATTGAAGGACTGAGACCAGTTGAATGTTTGAAAGTTGAATCTTGCTTGTCCATACAAAACTATAGTTTGAAACTGTCTTTTCTGAATTCTTGTCTGCTAGAGTGACTTGCAATGAGCATTTGGTTTACTTGCTAATTTTCATGTTGCTGTGATGTAGATACCTCCCAACCATCAGTGATGGTTTTTATTCAAGAGTCCTAAGCTGGGGTTTGACCCTCTAAAAGCTACCCCACTTGCAGGTAAAATTTAAACTAGCGCAGATATTTTAACAAAGTGATCCATGGAAGGGACTTGGAGGTAACACACAGGAAAAAAACCAAGGGCTAACTGTGTTCTGAAATTCTTCAAACACCTTTATTTAGCCCGGTATTGTTTAAAAAGATTGCTAGTCTTAGTAACTTAATTTCAGTCGTCTTAGAGACCTTAGTTCTAGTGCACAGAAGCAATCATTTTTAGAACTGAATTTTAGAAATCTAATCCTATTAAAATACCAGCTGAGATCTGGCTGTTCCAAGAACTTAACAACTGTCTTCAGCTGAAAGCCCAAAGTGAGCTGTTGTGGCATTTTAATTTGTGGAAAAGGAAACTTCTTTCCAGGGGGAGATTATGTGCTGCTTGTTACATTATGTAATTAGGTGGTGATTCAAGAGAGGGTGTGAATTTTTAATCACAGAACCTAAACTTTTGATTGCTTTGTTGTAATTGACCTGCTGATTTTGCTCCTGTAGGAAGTATTTGACGTGTCCAAGTGCTCATTGAAAGAGACTGTCACATGTTTTTCATTTCTCTTGGGCCTTTTTTCACTTAGGATATAAAAGCAGGGTGTGAATTTTTGAGGAACAACTTAGACATTTTAAACTTGACTGTTTGTGTTAGGATGACAGTTTCATTGTACGTTCACATAGCTCAACATGTAGCTCAAAAAAGTTGCTTAGGTGGCATTCTGAATGTGCTGGTCAGGTCGTAAGATTGATAACATACATGATAATCACCAGAAATGTCCCCTCAGGTAACTTAAGTGGATTTCTCTAGCACTGTTGAATCTACTAAGTTTCCTTGTTAGTTAAAAACTAAAATTTATATACTACTATTTAATACAACTATAAGCATTCCTTTTTAAAGGATGGGAAGAGGAAGAAGATGTATTTAAATTTTGTATTTTTATTTTATATTTAAATTTATTTTGTATTTAAAGCATGTCTATTTCTTTAAACATTAATAACTTGTCTGGCTTTTAGTGGAAGTGATGCTGCGTCCATCCAGACAAGAGCAACCCTCAGTGAAGATGGGAAATACTTCTTATTAAATGGCTCCAAGGTATCCACTCACAGACTAGAAATATGACAGGGTTTTGTTACAAGTTTATAGAAAGCATCTTTGTCTTTTGCAGCATTGCAATCCGTCGGTTTTGCTAAGTAAAAGGTTAGCTTGGCAGCTGCATCACAATTTTGAGGTTTCCAAGCGAGTGAAGAATGACCATGTCAGAAAGACAAACCCATGTTGGTTTAGGGCCAAAGAGAATAGAAAAGCACACTGTTCAGGGAATAACCTTCACTAAACTCTTGGCAAGAAAGATATGAAAAGCCGCTCTTAGGTTCCATCTCTGTATCGCCAGCTCATGGTGTTCAGCTTCAGGGAGGGTTAGTCAGCCCCATCTGTGACAGCATAGGCAAAAGGAAACCTTGAACCATGTTTTCCCCTGTCTTCATTCTTCATGCCAGATTTTTGTAGGTATTTCTGAAAGAAAACTTGACACTGAATTGGAAACAGGGCTGCTTGGAACATTTCCGCTAAAAGAAACAGTGGCAAAATACAATCTTGAAGAACTGTAGAGATGCACTAGATTCAACAGGATTTGGTACATCGCAGACTTGATCTGTAGTTGTTGATGTATTTGTCTGTGATGTGAAGAGAGAGACCCGTCCTGTGGGAGAGGCCTCTGAATGTGGCCTGATTCAGAGAATTTCTCATCAGGCTTGAAATTATTTTGGGCAAAGTGGTTCTACAGTCTGTATTACCCCTGTATCCCTCACGTGCCATAAGAAGCAGGATATACAAGCTTTTGTGAAAATGCACCATGGATTTTAATTCAGTTCAAATCTATATTACAACCTATTTTTATAGTTGCTCTAAACTGACTATTCTGTGGTCCACTTTCCTTGGAAATGTGTTCACAAGAGGCAGAACTAGTAGCAGAACACTCATTAGAATTTAAGGGAAGCAGCAGCAATTTTTCACCACTCAGTGCTTTGCTAGTCTATTACGAAACACTTAAGAACAGTGCTCACAAAACCAGAACAAATATATTTCTTACGCATCTTTCCTCTCTCGAAACAGGTTTGGATATCAAACGGTGGCCTTGCTAGTATTTTCACAGTATTTGCTAGGACAGAGGTTGTTGATAAAGATGGACAACTAAAAGACAAAATTACCGCTTTCATCGTAGAGCGGGATTTTGGTGGAGTCACGCATGGGAAACCTGAGGATAAGTTAGGCATTCGAGGATCCAATAGTAAGAATCACTTAAAATTGTTAACAGAAATGGTTTTAATATTTTAATGTTTTAATTTGTTTAGATCATCTGAATTCAGAGCCAAATCAGTATCTGTTCCATAGAACAGTATAAGTTTCATTTCTTTACCTAGCTTTTTGTATGAGTCCTTCCTAATGCAGGGTCCGAAATAAGAAATCCATATTGTATAATTCTTTTCTGCACATGTGAAGCTTCCCTAGCTATGCAGTGAAGGAAATTGCTCAGAAGATTCAGTAACCAAGTAGCTTTAATCTCAAAGTAAGTTTTCATAGGCTCTTCTTAAGCTTACTGATGATTATAGTTTTTCACCATCTATCATTTGGACTTGACTGCTGTATCAGTTCCTTAAAATAGAGACAAAACTATAGTTCTCTGTTTACGCAATGTACATTAATTATATTTTGAATATTTTACATCAGTAATTGATGTTAACTGCAGTCTTTTCCCAAATTCTAACTTCTTTTGCAAAGCATATGTAATTCTGTCATAAACAAACAGTGCATTAGGAAAACTTTCCTTCTTGTTACAAAAAAGAGTAAATTATGTTCCTGAATGTCTTTTAAATATTTCTACATAATAATTCAACAGCTACTAACTCTGTGTTTCAGCCTGTGAAGTACATTTTGAAAACACAAAAGTGCCTATAGAGAATGTAATTGGAGAAGTAGGAGGGGGATTTAAGGTAAGCAGTGAATAATAACTACTGATGATTTTTTTAAGCCTGAAGGAGGTCTTTTTTGTTTTGGGTATCTGAAGCAGAAAAGTACCCATCGCGGGTCAGCTGCAGAGAAGATTTTTATATTTGGCTGTTGTGTACACATATTAAACAGTATTCTGGTTTTCTTCTTTATCTGATAAACTTGAGCAGTGCTGTCTCATTTGAATGTTATTTGTCTAGTTGCAGATAAATATGTTTTTATCTACATTTTACCTTAATGTAGTTTGAATAGAGGATTACTTCCAGGTCACTGGATTATCAGTATCTGAAAACTATTTCAAATATTAAATTGGATGTGGTAGGTCACCTTAAAAGCCTAGTTTTGAAACATTATTGCTGGGATGCTGAATGTTGCGCCCACCAATATGAGGGCAGGTGTCACAGGACAGGAAGTGTATTCCAGGGATGAATGAAATCCAGGAAAGCACTAAAACATGAAGCAAAGTAGCAGTAACCGTTGTGGCCTGAGGAGAAGTTTGGTGGCAACAACATTGCCTAAAAACTGTTCATTTTCTTCACAGGTTGCCATGAATATCCTAAACAGTGGAAGATTTAGCATGGGCAGTGCATCTGCTGGAATGATTAAAAAATTGATAGGTGGGTGACTTAGGTGTTCTGGATTGCTGGGTGCCATGCAAAAAACTGCTCTGCATAAGGTGTATAGTGCAGTTAATTCAGTATAGTAATACCGGTCTTGATCATAACAACATCGCTATATTGTCAGTCATAACATGCTTTGACTTCTTTAAAACACTAAAATATTTCTATTTTAAATTTTTATTGAAAGCCTGTTCACAGTGTTTGAACGCTGAAGTTTTTTCAAGTTCATATAGTGGAAAGTTATTGCCTGTGTTGCATTTTTCCAAAGTAAAATGTTCTTACTAAGAGAACAGCCTCTATACTATTGCTTTTAGAAGGTATAATCTCCTGTAAAACCTCCCACTCGAATAACTGGCTCAAAGCTTATACACAATAATAAGTAATAAAATTGGTTTCTACCAACAGTTATGCAAAATAGTAACAGAAATCTCGCTAAAGTTATCAATTAGCACTAAAACGTGCCTTCTCTAAGAGTATGGGTTCACACCTGAGATTCTCGTTTAAAAGCCTTTGGCACACTGTTCCCAGAACTGATCAACACCATCACTGTGAGGGTGTTTTTCACAAACTACTGCTTGTGAAGCAGCAAGGGGTTTACTATGCGTGGGTTGAAGTGTCACTATCAGTCAATAGAAAGATGCTGCCAGGAGGAATGGTCTGTCACAGTTACAGTTCTGCTGTTTTGAGATGGATTTTTTTTTTTTTTTTTAAAGAAATGACAGCAGAGTATGCTTGTACCAGGAAACAATTCGATAAGAAACTGAGCGAATTTGGATTAATTCAGGTAATAAAAAAAGAAAACCCTAAATCTCTGTATTGGCTGAGTGCAAGGACGTAGATTATGTTGGTGTTCTTTTGGCTGTACTGGTTTAAAGAAATTGCTGGAGGTATTAAATTTGTATGAACTTAGCACAGACTTTTGTAGACTGATCTTTTAGATGTCTAGAATGATAAATATAATGAAGATAGATTTTTTTTTTTTTTAGATTTTTCACTATTGTTTTGCATTAGTACTTTTTATTATTTAGTATTTGATAATATGTTAAACGTATGAAAACTGCAGTAGTGCTCGTAAGTTTCAGGCCTATCTGTGGGGTTTTACATCTGAATTACTGTATGATTCCTCGTATTATTATTTGACAGGAGAAGTTTTGTTTTATGGCTGTGAAAGCATATGTAATGGAGAGTATGGCTTACCTCACTGCAGGAATGATGGACAGGCCAGGGTTTCCTGACTGCTCTGTGGAGGCAGCCATGGTCAAGGTAATAAATTTCATTGAAAGACTTTCCTATAGCTTTAAGCTACTACAGACTAACACCTTTTCTGTTTTTTCGGTCTACATTCCAGATTGCTGAGAGGCTCAGGTATTACACTTAGACATACGATACAAAAAACTCAGCTAGGTGAAGAAAACAGATACTACTGTTTTCTCTATATCCCGTGTACTATTGATTACCTCAGATGCAGGCTTTTGTCACTGTATGAAATAAAAACTGCATACAACAGGTTTGGAATATCGTGGTCCTCTCAAACTCTGTTTTTACATGGCCTCACACGGTAGCAAGCGTAAAAAGACACTCAGCTGTACGGGAGCGTCACTGTTTAAGGCGTTTCTGCCGCATAGGGCTGGGTGCTGCTGCCTGGCAGGCACCCTTGAGGAGAACGCACAGATTTTCAGCCCCTGTTGATGGTTCCTTACGGTGCGGTCAGTTTGAAAGAACTCGTGTTCTGGTGAATCGGGACAGACGTGAAGGGCTCCAACCAACCAGCTACAGCTCTTCTTCTGGTTTGTGGCTGTCACTCTCCCAGGAATATTTCCTTATAGGGACGTTTTTGTGGATTGCCAGGAAACTATGTAAGTTTGAGCAAAGTATATACCCTGAGCCATTACGGATACTATTTCAGGCAAGCTTTTAACAGGACTATTGTAACAGCAGTACGAAATACTACAGCAATGTCACGCAGATACAATAACAGAGCCATGTATTCTGTATTTACTGTGTAGCATGGTGATTAAAGTACTGTTCAATGGCAGGTGTTCAGTTCTGAAGGTGCATGGGCTTGCGTAAGTGAAGCACTGCAAATTCTTGGAGGCCTTGGCTATATGAAAGATTACCCCTATGAACGCTATCTCAGAGATACCAGGATACTTCTGATTTTTGAGGCAAGTATCAGTATACTGTTTTTACTGTAAACTGAAATTCACGCTCTCACATTCTGTAAACCTGAGCATTCAGTTGAACAGGCCTTCATTCGCTTAGTTGCAAAGTCTGTAATAGTTAGTCTGAAGAACTAATCTTGTTTTCTTTGGAGATATGGATAGTACTTTCCTATAATAAAATACGGCTTTTATAGACTAACCACAAAGCATGAGTTACAGTAGGAACTGGCACCAGCTTTGTCTCTGAAAAGAACAAACTGGATATATAAGTGGTATGTATGGTGGTATGCATGGTAGTATGTATACATGGTAGTATGGATACAGTTACATATATATACTGGTAGTGTATATACAGTTTCTCAAATATTTAGAAACTTTCTGGATGTTTGTAACAAAATATGCAGCTGTTTTAAATACACTGGCATGAGAAAAAACAGTCCCAGTTCATGGCTTGGGTTCGTTGTTGTTTTGAATAGACTAAACGATTCTAAATTAGTATAAAAGCCTAAACTGTTTTAGTTGACAAAAGTAACTCATCAGTTTATGTTCAGTCAATAGTCGTAATTGCATATGCTGACTCCTGATGAGATCAGAGTACAATGTCTGCCTAAGCAAGAGCCTTACGAGAATGACATTGGCCATCTTGCTTTGTATCTCACGTATTTTGAAACCTTTTTGCTGCTTTTATTCTCGTGTATCTGTGCTAATGTAAGTGACAGGATTTGGTAAGCAAAAATTTCAATTTTTAAACAGATTTCCCTAATAGGATTTTCTTTTTGTGGCTAAGCTGCTCTGTTGGTGCCTGGACTTGAGTAACCTTTCCCCTTGTGTGCTTCTCACAAGTGAAGTAGGGAAACTCACAAAATAAGTTTAATTAACTTACTGGTGTGTATTTATTTTTAAAAAAATTTGGCTGTGAAATTCATTCTGTTTCCAAGCTGGATTATCAGTGACCATTCATCTGTACATCTGAGTCAGACTTCCAGACTTGATTTTTCTTGATGGGGCATTTAGAAATGATCATTTACCTCCTGGTGTCAGGACAGCAAAGATCTCAACTGCAAATTAATGCAAGCAAGAATTTTCCAACTGCGGCTCAGTGCGTAGCAGTCACCTAGCTGCTCTTGCAAACACGCACGTGTGTTCTTATCTCGTGGAAGTAGGAAGAGTCAATTCCAACACCGATTAAAGAGCAAAACCAGCCAACCTATAAGGTCATCCTCCTACATCCTGGGGGGTTTGATGTTTATGAATCTGACAGACAGACTGAATAGTAAAATCAAAACCAGACGTAGGGAGTCCTTTCTGGACTGGTCGAAGCAGAGAACCCCTCTCGCATTGGGCAGGAAGTCTTGTTTAAAAAACCAAAACACCACAGCATTGGAATTCCTGTAATTCAGCTAATTTTTCTCCCTGATCCCAACAGTTACATAAAGTTACTCTTCCGCTAAAACAAGAAGGTTTTGCTTACCTTGTTGTTTATCTTTGCCTGTTGATGAGGGACCTGCCAGCAGATCAGATAAATGCACTTTGCTGCAGCCAAGGACAGAACACTTGTCCAGGATCTGTTTCTGTTGTCCAACAACAACAGTAGGGAGCCTGTGCTGTGTACGTGCCCCCCCAAACTTCTGCTTAGTCTTAATAACAGACGAATACTACTTCTTTGAGCTGCAGCCTCTTGTCACTTGGTCTGTCACTGGGTCATTACAGTTTTGACACCGATCTAATACTTGGGGTGCTTTTCATCTGTGACCAGCCTTCTGTGTTTTGATCTTTATCCTTCAGCCATCTATATTAAAACAACCAATCATATAACGGATTCCCAAACATCAAATTGTACAGTATCATCTTAGTTTCTTGGTCTGCATTTGCTTTCCAAACAGGCATACTGAGCGGTTCTACAACTATTTAAATGTTCCTTTATTGGAACAACGCAGAACTTATTTTTTTCTCAAAATGCATTCAGTCTGGTTTCTTTCTCGTTGTGATATATATGTATGTTTAATAATGAGAGGCTCAACTTTTTCACAGCTAAGTGAAATCAGAATTTATAATTGAGATAAACCAAAAGATAGCAAACATTTATGGATGGATGAAGAGTAATCTTTTAATACTAGAACAATAGAAAGGGAAGACTGGCAAAACAGACCTGCATGGAAAACATTCATTAATATTGTAAACTTTATAGTTAACTAAAGAACCTGTCTTCAAAATTATACTTTAAAAAAAGTTAATTAATAGACTGTTTAGTCTTTGGTGCTTGCTTCCAGTATCCCTGACCCCCTGCAGCCATATGTCCTCCACCTCCCCAGCTTCTGTTACCGCTTCAGGCAAACTCACCTGGGGGTGCAGTTTCTGGCATAAGTGTGTCTGCCTTACAAGTGATTATCATCTTTTGTCTTACGTAGAGCTCTCAAAAGAATTTTATCTATCTTACGCATCCAAATGCATTTTAGAACATTTCAAGGAAAAGCACAGCACAAGTTATTTAGACATTAAAAGCGGTTTTAGGGGGGGAAAAAAAGTATACAAAATATTAGCACAGTGTATCTAGATTTTTTAAATACTAAAAACACTTTGTACTCAATACTGACTTCACTTTATATTATGTTTTTTACAGGGAACAAATGAAATTCTGCGAATGTATATTGCTTTGACGGGTATGCAATATGCAGGCAAAATCTTAACTGACAAAATTAAGTATGTTCTTATTGCTAATAGTTTTTAATAAAATAAACAGAATGTGTTAACTGTTTAATTATAGATAAGAGGGAAAACTAGGAAAAAACACAGTACTTTTCAATGCATTCTCTGTCTAAAAGGTAGTTCAATGTTATAGGGGTCTTTTTCTTTTTAGTTGGATGTTTTATAGATTGTATTTTATAATTCCAGCTGCTGTAAAATTGTTTCTTACAAGACCAGTAATTAAAATTTTATAACTTAAGATTTTATAACAAAGTTTTATTGGTAAGACAGCTGTATTGTACATACTGAGTACATATACTGGTCTCTGGAATTTATTGTGTTTTTGAGAAGAACTGAATATGAACGATGCTGTATACTTTTAAGGCCATGTAATTGTTCTTCAGACTTCATAGTAAAATGGATCAAAAGACTTGATGATTCATAGACAAACTGCAGGTGTTTTGGCAAAGCATTTAGAATTCCAACTGGTTATCTGAACCTCCTGAAACTTCCCTTGCAAACCAGGAAATGGTCTTTAACAGCTGTTGTTTACCCAACTTTTTAGAGAAATCAAGAAAGGAAATGTGGGAGTGGCACTGGGAGAGTTTCTAAGCAAATTACGGGACATCATGGGCAGAAAAGTGGATTATGGGCTAGTTGGTGACCGTGGAGTGGTGCACCCCAGCCTCCAGGTAAGGGGAGGGGGCACACAGTGCTCTTTGGTCAGATCCAGACACTGGTGTCTCATATTTAATTCCCTTCACTGCTTGTCATAACTTGATATCCTCTTTAAACGCGTGCCTAGGAACAGTGAGATTTACAAATTTAAGCAGATGTTTATACCATTTCAGGGGTAAGGACTGAGTTACAGCTATTATATGGGTACATATCAAGGTAAAATGAAGACTGCTCTAAGTCTGTATTTATACCAAATCCAGGTTTACATCTATTTTAGTAACTTATATAAATTGAGCCTTCACAGTATTAAAGTCTTTGTAATGGTCTGTTGCTGCCCTTCACAATAAGCTTAGTTACAAAACACAGTATTTTTTTTCCTGTTTAATAGTAACAGTTTTAGGTAAGAATTTCTGTGAACTATATATACATCCTTGCTTAACCACTTAGTAAATAATTTTTATGACCAAAGATGAATGTTCCGTTAATAGAAAAAAGGTATGTTTTTCCTGTGGTGTTTTGTTAGTGATTTGAAAAACAGTAACAAAATGATTTTTACTGTTCTGTCAGTATACCTGTCCTCCAGGTCAGATATGTATGTCAGGCACACAGGTAAGAGGATTTGCAGGGACGTGCCAATACTGTTCCGTTCACACAAGGGACCTGGACAATATGGCACAATATGGATCCTTCAGGTCCATAGGCTGCGTGCTGCAGTGCTACCCGAGTACGTGGGAGGATTGTTTTGACTACAGCAGTTCTGACCTAGTTCAGACCCACGTACCTGCATTCATGTTACAAGAATCAGCATAATGAATGAGTTGCATTTATGAATTAATAAAAGCCACGTATGACGCTGGAAATTTTCTTCCTACTTAACACCAGCATTTAAGACTATCAGGGAATTCACACAGTAGTACTAGATAATCTTGCTTACCAGGGTTTTCTTAACATGCAGCACTTAGAATAAGAATTAGGTTTGCTGTCCAGAACTAAATGTTGAATAAGAATTTTTCAAACTATTATTTGCATGAGCACAAAGACTATACTGAAAAGTTACCAAAAGTAAAATTTAGAAAATGTTAATGCATATTTTATAGAGAAAGAATAGTGCCTATCTGGCTTTCAGCAGCAAACTGGATGAATGTTAAAAAAAGCCCAGTGCTTGCCAAGAGAAAAATCTAGTGTTATAGCTGGGCTTCAGGATACCAGGGCAGCATCTAAACAGTGATCCCCAACCCCCCCCCCCCCCCCCCCCCCCCCAGGAATCAACATCTTATAATCCCATTCCTTTCAGGTAAATAGGGAAACTCTCTCCTTTTTAGCTGGGAAGACAAAGATGTAAAATGGTGAAAGAGCATCTTAAAAGGGAATTCTGGTCAGTGACTAGAAGATGATAATAAATGCTGCATTTAGCAGAAAATTGAACTGCCTTTTTTTTTTTAGAGAGGGAAAGTTCATTCTTGTGGTGCGGCACATACCTTGGGGCTTGCATCGTTATTTTTCTTCAGTAGCATTGCGTGTTCATTGTTCAGCTTAGTGTGTACATTGTTCCTTCATTTTGATCTCTCACAATTGATTCCAGACCACGTAACAGTGTTCTGCTACACTTCAGTCTTGGCTAATTAAAACAGGGAAACTAGTTTTGTGCTGTAGTTGAGAATTCTAATTTGTGTCTTGGCTACTAAACCCACCAAAACACTGGCCTCCTGCAGCCAGACCACTGAGGCCCAGGACGCTGGGGGCAGAGCAGCTGCTTTCTCATGCGGAAGGTGGTGTCACCCAAGTCACGACCTTGGTTTATTTCTATACGTCCCCTAGGTGCTTCCCTGTAAATATGCCGGTTGTTTAGCTCCATGTCCTGCTTTAAGGGGGCATGGGTGTGCTTGTTTTTTCCCTTAGAAGACTACTTAAATTGTTGGATTTTGTTTTATTTCGTAGGAAAGTGGCAAGAAACTTGAAGAAAACATTTATTATTTTGGAGCTACAGTGAGAGGCCTGCTAAGTAGGTTTGGCAAGGTAACTATTATTTTTTCTCTTACCTGTCTTCGTTATTGAATAGTTTATCCTCAACCAAATTGGCCTCGCCTAGACTCTGGCATGGAAATGGCAAGAGCCAGGACTTGTTTACACAAGATGTTTCCACTGAATGTAAGAAAATACACTGAAATTCTACACTCAATATAATGGACAGCTTATGTCTAAAAAAAAAAAAAAAAAACCAAACCAACCAAAAAACCTAGCAATCTCAGTGAATTAGTTGGTTTCTTCTACCTCCATAAGCACAAATCCTGCCTGCTCCAGTGACTATTTTAAGTACTTTGCTGTGAGCAGTCACTGGAACCCATTTTTCCCTGTTCCCAAATGAAAAGCTATACCAGCAGTTTTTTGAATTTACACTATTCATCCATATTGTACAGCAAACAAATCTATAATTATGCCATGCAAAGTGGCGCAGTTAAAATAGGAGAGACTGAATTTAGAATACCCTGGATTTTCAATTTTGTGACAGTTAACCTGATGTGTTCTAAGAATGCTTATCAGACTAGGCCCTACCCCGTTCCACTTAATACATTTTTTGAACAGGCTTAATATATTTGGTACATTAATTTCAGTGATTTTGGCATTTACCAAAGTGGTTTCAAGACACAGCACTTTTACTGTTGGCTGCAGCCAGAAAGACTGTTAAAAGGTGGAATATAGTTAATCCAAAACTTGGTAGTTTAAAGGTAGTTAATCCAGAACTGTTAAGAAGCGGCATAGTTTAATACAAAACTTCCTGACTCGCAGTATAAATTCTGTGTAACAACTTACCTGTCTGTGCTAGATAAGTATGAACATAAATACAAAGTATGAAAAAAAAGCTTGGTTAAAATTTTAACTTGACGAACTACAAGCTAACAGTCATTTTTACTCTTCTAGACAATAGTGGAAGAGCAGTTGGTTCTGAAGAGAGTGGCAGATATAGTTATTAATTTATATGCAATGACAGCAGCTATTTCCAGAGCTAGCCGGTCTATCAGTATCGGTCTAAGAAACCACGACCATGAAGTAAGTGCACTTTAATATCAGTCATACCTGTTTAATGTCTGCGCTCCTTGGATCATGTCACTTAACAGTCAGTATTTATTACCGTTCTGCCTCACGAAGTGTTTTGTAATAAAGCGGCGCTATCCAGCCTCAGATTTTCCCTTGCAATGTTACAGCCTATCTATGTTTTACAAGGCTCTAACCAGCTGTGTCTGCCTCAACGAGCCAACTTTCCCCTCAACTCTGAAACGTGCACAGGCATGATGCTGTCCTAAAAAAGTGCTCCGAAGGAGCAGGCATTGCATGCTAATGTCTCAGACTTTGCAAAACTTCTATGACAAATAGCTTTCATTACACTTAAAAGTACGCGCTCTACGTTTGTTAAGAATTTACATCTACCACAGCAAATTCTCCCGTAAAACCAACAGCGCACCAGAACGTTTCTAAACTGATTGGTGCAAGAGTGCAGTAACCGCACCACTTCCCTCTCTGGTGCTCTGAACACACAGGGTGCACGCTGTCAAAGTGTTTAAAATATTTAACACATACATACACATTTACCAATTAATTACAAATTTGCATGTTCTCTTAAAACCTGCTAATACCATGCAGTTCTTCCCAAACTCTTTCCATAATCATTAATAAATAGTAACATATAATAACAATAATACTTTGTCAATAAATTTATTGACGGTAAAGTGAGCATTTGACATGCAGGTGGTTGTGTAGTAGCTCATTTAAAGTATCATGGTAACAGTTATGCTACAGGACAACTAAATTTGCTACAATTAAGTGTTAGACAAATCCAAACTGATTAACCTTTGTCTTCATATTTTGTGTATGTAAGCCCCTTCTGGGTTTAGTACCAAAAATGTCTTCTAGTCAATTTTGAGCCAAGGAAGGGGTCATCCCAACTCTGACACTCAATAGCTGTGGGAGAAAAGTAACAACTAAGTTTGCAACATACATTACTAGCCTGCAGCGCTCCCTTATCAAGACACAAAACTAGACTTGTAGAATTTTAAATGACTACATTTTTTTTGTTTATGAAATTCATTTACTAGTTTTTAACTGAGTTTTACTATTTTCTCAGGTGCTTCTTACAAATATCTTCTGCACGGAAGCGTATTTCAAGAATAATTATGCCATGACTCAATTAGAAAAATGTAAGTTCTATAAAATAAAAGAATTTTTATAGTCTTATGGCCTTCACAGACTCCAAACAAAAAGTAGGTGTTTTTGACGTGACCAGCAGAATAGTTTTGCTCTGCCTTGAATTAGGATGAGGAACAGAACTGGTACCAGTTGAATATAAAGAGTCTCTTCATTTAATAGACAAAACAAACTGCAGTGATACTTTTTTCCCCCGCTGAGGGGAAGAACATCAAATGTGTCAGTAGCAAATACTCCTGTAAAGAAAATATTAGATAACAGTTAGGTATTTGACCTATTTGGTTAAGTACTGACCAATTAGGCATTTGGTCTGTGAAACTCAGTCTGCAATAATCACTCTTTTTTAGAAGATGATGTTAAATTTTTTCCTGGCACTGAAGCGTAGCTACTGCATTTGTATTCCAAAGTCCTTTTTGAAAGAAATTTAGAAAAGCTATTTACAGTATTTCAGTTAGTTAAGTTTCCTTCTGTTTCTCCATAGATGCAGATGAAAATCTGGATGACTCTATTAAAAAAGCTGCAAAGCAGGTACTGGAAAAGAGAGCTTACACCTGTTCTCATCCACTCGACCGGACGTTCTAATTACTTCCCTGACAGCAAATACTGATGAATGTAAATCACGGACTAATTTTCTGCAGTTCAAGTATTTAAAAATAACTGTTTCATGAGTTTACCAAATGTAATTAGCTGTAACTGTGTAAAATAAAACCTCTAAACACAACTTCATATGAAGAGGATAAATAAATAAATTTTATTTAAATCTCAAGTTATCTTATTAGATGTATATGTGTCTGTTTCCCTTGGAGCTAAATAAAGACAGTTGAGGTTTGGACGGCGAGCTGTGTTTTCCCAGGAAAAGGACTGGGTGGTTTTGTAAGTGTTTTTAAGCTTAAATCAACTACTCACCTTTAGAGAAGCACTGAAAGACTTGCAGAATCAGAACAGTTCAGTTTGGAAGGGACCTCTGGAGGCCATCATGTCCACTGGACTGTGGACAGCAGCACCAGCTGGGTGGTGGTTTCACTGTCTCTGAGCTCCCATTTAAATGTTTTTCCTTGTATTTAATCAGAACTCCTCCATGTTCTGTTCCTGACCCTGGTCTTAAGGGCCTTACGCTGGCCCCTTTGCTTTGTTTTGTTTTTTAAAACCAATAAGTGTGGGTTTTTATTTAAATACAAGATTACATTTCTGCAAGAACTAAATAATTAAATGAAGCAGAGCAGTATCTTGCATGATTTGATGACATGACAGCAAAATAAGGCCAGAACTCATCTCCCACAATAAAGAACAAAATACCAATTAAACCACTTTTAACATTGTTCCATATGTAATTGAGACAGTAACTACAAGTTTCCTGTTAATGCAAAATTTGCCAGCTGATATAGTTTAATTTAGAAAGTTCAAATAACATGAAACTTCTTCAAATATCTAGTAGTTAAACTGGAAAGGTAAAAATTGCTCTTCAACAGCTTAGATTTATGCTGCTTAGATGAGAAATGCTGCAGCCTACGTTCCCAGTGTAAGGCCAGGAATATGGCTGAAGGGTCAGTGTCTCTGACAGCTCTATGGAAAGCTCAACCTGTGAACACGTAACGTAGGTAATGCACAGCGACACCCAGGGCAAACCTCATTCCTTAATTCTGGAGTTTGGACTTGAAAAGGAGACCTCCCAAGAATGCCAAGTTGTCCTATATCTAATTAATTGGTTTGTTGCTTGGGGATACACCCTAATAATTTAATTTATTGACCTAGTAATTTATTGTTATAATGTCTGTATACCGCAGCTCTTTGACACGCACCATATAAAATAATGTGGGCCGACTTCTTTTGCTATTTCTAGCAATAAGGTGATCTTACTTGAAATGCGCGCCTCGGAGTTTTTCAAACTTCTTACGCTCTCTGTTGTGCCGGGGGGTAACAGTCTTGCTGCACTTCAAGCTGTGCTGGTCATCAGGGCCTGGTACAAAGCCACTGGTGACACCCTTCCTCCTTCCTGGGAGGGCATCCGACCCGGTGTCACAGGACTGGTTGTCCAGGGCTGGGACAGGCTGGGACAAGAAAACAGCATATGTTCAGGTGCTCGGCCAGCTAGGCTTTAAAAAAAAAAAAAAAAAAAAAAAAGAGGTACAGGCAGCCATTCCTCACAGGACATTTTGGGTGCCTTTGCACCCCACCGTGAGTCAATTTTTAAATGCACAGATTCCCCAAAACATGGACAGGAGAGGAAAGCTGTTGCTGTGTCCTCATATACTATTACATAAATGAGCCCCAGAGCATTTACCTTACAGGCAAACTACAAGGTTGGAAATGTACGCAGTGCTCAAACTCATACAAACACATACAGTCTTACACGCCTGTATTTGAGATCACTTTCTTTTTTTAAAAAAAGAAAAAAAGCACAATTATGTGCAACCTTTGTGCTTCAAAACCTTTAAGATACAAATCACAAGCTGATTCCTAGTGTTAAGTGAAAAAAAACCCAAACCAAAACCAAGCAACCAAATAAAAAAAAAAAAACAACACCAAACCCACACAACTGTCAGGTTAGTCAGTAAAGCTAAAGCTCCAGCTTGGAAGTGTCCACAAAGATGTCACAGAGCCCTCGGGGTTTGCTTGCCTAACAAGGGAGTAGAAATATATTGAGCAGAAATTCTCCCAGTAATCAAAAACAAACAGCTGCACCAGACAAGATCTGAGAGAATAAATCTACTCAGAAGCATGATTTGAACGTGAGAAGTGAGCATACCTAAAAGCAGGTGATCAGATTACACTCACAGAAGGCTAAATAAAGCACATGGATTTGAGAGACAGCCCAATATTTGAAGCAGGTACAGGAAGCCTGCATAATGAAAATTTTTTTTAAAAAGTCCATATTTGCTTTTATAGCAAAAAGTGAATCCTGTTAGAGATACAAAGCCTGCACCTAGGAATAGGCGCTATGCACAGACAGACAGACTAGCTTGTGTCAGTCAGTTATCCGATGGGAGGGAGGTACATGGCTGGACCCCAGTGCACCGGGATGAACAACGAAACCTTGGGAAGGGCGTCGGAGCACCTGAGGGCTAGTCCGAGCGATCCCTCTGTGTTCCAGCAACGCTCAGACCTGCACGGATGGTAACGACCTTTCATCAGAGAGCCAGGAATCCTAGTCAGGAAGACAGGGAGGGGAATTACACTGCTTGTATAGTATGGAGGAAAAGCCGCAGCACGCACTTAGCAACCAGCTCTAAGCTGCTACAGCAAAGATTTAAATAAAAAAAAAAATCGGGTGAAGAAGGCAGCGATCTAGAAGAGACAAATCGGCAGAGAACACAATAGCATAAGAATGCTCAAATAGAAGGCAATGGCACTAAACTATCTAGTGGAGCTGAGATACTGTGCTCACCCTTCTGAAAACAAACTTGCATAAAAATAATCAGAAAATAAATAATGTTGTGATAATGTGACACTGCATGTTTAGCTTTAATATATCCAGCATGGTTAAATTCTATGTTCCTTCAGCAAGCCACATCATCCAGCAAGGACGTTTTCTTTCTTTTTCTGTCAGAATTAAAACACTGTACTGGAAAAGGAGGCTAGTTTAGAAATTATTAAAAGCAAGAACTAAAAATATATCAGGAGGGTTTTGTTGTTTGGTTTTGGGGGTTTTTTTTAATCTTTCTTCCAAAGCAGACCCATGGAACTTACTTAATGCGCGTAACATCCATTGTAAAAGATTGTCTTTTTTGCAAAAGAGTAGCCAATTTAGTGAGGCAAGACAGAAATGTCTTCCCATCAGCTATAGTTGGAAGGCTCGAAAAATGTGTTCAAGAAACTTGGGATATGACAGAGTCAAGTCTGAGTGCCATAATTAGAATGATGTCTTTAAGTGCAAGATAGATATAAGTAAGTTATCTAATAAACGAATAGCATATTTATATGCAATCTAGCAAAAAGGGCTCTGCATTGGAATTATAGGAAACAGGCAAAGAGTCGAAGATGGACAAGTTTCACAGTTTGAACAACCAAATCAAAGCAGAGGGCCAAGCAGAGAGAGCACAAAGGGATACGCAGTTCAAAGCCTGACGCTCTAAACTGAGGAGACCAGGCAGCTTGCTGCTGAGTGTCCATTTAATACAAGGACTGGCACTCAGAATATTGAAAAAAAAAAGGGGGGGGGGGAGGGGGGCACAGTGGCAGCAGTGAGTTGGCCTCAAAGGTTTAACTCTGCTTTTGTTACCAACATTCTCGTAGTTCCTGTGTTTGCTTTTCTAGAGCATTTGTAGCGAACAGCAAGCTTCAGTCCCTTTGATCAAAATCAGCTTTAAAAGCACGCTCAGGGTTTGGGTCAGTCATTTAGATACAAGCCCTGACTATGATTCAGCCAACAAAAGAACAGTTAGGTGCAGGCCACCCATACAGCTTTTCATATTAATGAGCACAAATCCTTTAGTCTTGCAGACTGGGGTGTCTGTGGAGGATTTTTGCACCACCAGGCTGAAGTGCAACACTCAGGACATCTATACAGCACTATGATAATCAAGAGAACACATGGCGAGACATTTGGCATCTAGTCTATAGAAGTGCCTCGACCCCTACATTTCATTAGGGGACATTACAATTTCTTTTAGAGCTGCTAAGCCAGCTGGCCAAAAATTGTTCTTCTTTTCTCACCCACTGCACACTGACAGGCAAGGTAGTTAATTGAACAGAAATTCTCCCCCTTCCTCCACTATCTCTGAGCATCAAAGCAAAGAACTAAAAAAAAAAAAAAAAAAAAAAGAAAAAGAAATCATTTTGTGCCTGGGCTGATACATTTTTCTAAGAGCTTTGTTAGATTGAGTCAACCAGTACTATCAACGCCAATTTTAACAAAAATTTTTACTTCCAAAAGTACTGTGCTAAATTAAGAGTGTCACATGTTATCTGCCTTCCACAAAACAGCTGTTGTTGTGCAAAGGTAGGTGCCACGGTCAGTACCCAAAGACAGGTACCCTTTACCTTCAGAATTGGTCCTGCCTTCCTGAGTGAGAATTTCGGAGGTACACCTTGCAGAAGTCCATGGAGCTTCTGTAGCTGAAACCTGGCTCTTGGCCCACACGTGGATAACTCAGCTGCTGTGGAGCGCCGGTGAGCTTTCAGCTTGGTATCATCAAACGTAGTTTGCAGAATCCGAGTAGCATCTTCACAAGGCTGACAACAGACTGTAGAAGAAAAACCAGGCAATGGAAACCAGTTAGATGGAAAAGATATGTTTTGGCTGTTTGAACTAAAAAAGGTAGGCTAAAAACCTCTATTGCAAAGAACACCCTTTCTCACAAGGATTCCACTAGAAGAAATGATACAGTTGTTAGAATAATGGCTAGTGCCCACAGCAAAGACAATTCACTGTCCTGTAGGCTCCATAAAACACACATGAATGTGGAATTAATCCTGACTGCTTCCAAAAGCATTTCTCTGTAGGAAGCACTTGAGAAGTGCACTAAGCAAGTGTTTTGCAAGTTACAGGGTAACAGGCAGCAGAAAAGTTGCTGAAGATGAAAGATTCTAGCAACCACAATATCTATCTTTTTATCTAACCACAAATCTATTCTTTTCTGCTTGTAAATATTCCAGTGAATCTCAGTTGGTTCTGGGCAAAAAGAAACACATGGCAAACTTTTCAAAATACTGTTTTATAATGAAATAAAACTTTGTCTATTACTGTTTGTGGGAGAACGTGAGGTTGTACACTGACCACCTCACCAAGGCACACTACAGGCTGCTGTGACAGTGTGCAGATTTAACTGGCTCATCTCAGGCCCCCTCTGGACCAATTATCTGGTATTGCTTGCAGTCTGTGAGGGACATTTTGTCTGGCTTTAGTAATCAAAACTGATTGTCATCAATCTGTATAAAGGAAGATCAGGAAGCCAACAAAGCTAGCTTTACAGAATAAGCCAAGAAGGATCTATACCTCCCTGTAATATTTTACTATAGGCAAAGGAACTGAGGCTAAGTTGTTGGGTAAATGGAGGGGTAAAATTGGAGTATGGCCAAGGTCTTACATCTTAGGATGCTTCATTTGTTAGAGTACGAACAGTTTTGCTGGAAGTGGATCTTGTTGCTAAACACCTTTGCATTCAAACTCCCTTCCTCAATGGCAGAACTGAACAAGCTTCAGGACCATATGTCAGAGCTTTAAGTTAAAAGCTTTGTGATTAGTTAATTTTAACAGATCCATTACCAGTCTGTGGGGCTGTTGTCATGAAGAGCTCAGGTGGCTTCTTGTAAAGATCAAAATCAATGTGCCGTTTGTCCCAGCTCCATCTGTCTCGTGACAGCACTGGCTCCATGTTAGCATGCAGAGCATTCTCCTGCCATTTCTAAATGAAAATTGAATCCCTTTAAGAAGCTAGGCCAAAATCACCAGGGAGGAATCACATAAAATAAGTTAGCCAGATTCTTGGGTAGCAATCTAACAACTACCATAATAGGAACTTACCAAAGTCCAGACTTCACTACACAGGACCATTTCTCTCTGTAAGTAGCTTTTCAATTTGTTGTGTTTGATACACATGAATAAGAACAAAAATCCATTTTGTGAGCAAGCTGCTGATACTCTAGTACTGAGCTGTTATCTAACATGCAGGCACTTAGAGTATACTTGAGAAACACCTGGCAGGGGATTCAATTTCATCTTTATGCCACATTTTTCTGCAGTGGTATAAAGAATCTGATGCACTTTCCTGTATTTAATACACAGCTACTAAAATCACAGGTGAATGTGGACCATCCCTCTCATCCATGTGATTCCGTATCAATATCCTCCTCCGCACAATGAGACTGTAAGAGGACAGACCCAGTCCAAAAGCTAGCTAGCTAGTTATTTATCTTTTCCCAACAGTAAGAAGTGGGCTGGCTGTACAGAACTGCCAGAACAGCGAGAGCTATACATCATCTCAAGGAGGATATTAAAGCACAGTGCTTTTAGAAAGCAGAAGCTGTCCTAGTGCTTCTAAAAATACAATCATTAAACTACTGGGGCCAAGAGCCCAGGTGTCCCAAGGAACCAGGTGAGAGAATAAGCATGTGCACTGGAATCGTGGCAGGAATATTCATCATCACAATTGCAAAATAGAGTTCAACTTTTTGTGGTCCTCTGACTACCCACTGCTGAAATACCAGTTAGATTTTTTCAGACAAACCTATCCTTCCTAGGCTACAAATTAACTCCCACTGTCTGTTGTTAGCCCTGTACTTTCACTGTTTTACCTAAAACCGTGCCATTAAAGGATAGCTGAGTCACTGCTGAAACTGTATGGAGATACTTTAGGAAATCAGAAGAACTCCAAGAATCTTTTTGCCTCCCAAGGGATGGTGTTACAGAAGATAGCCAAATTCTGTGTTTGAGAAGAAAACCAGAATGGTTGAAGAGGCAATGTATCAGAACCAGACCGCTTCAGAATGAGATCCTAATAGTTTTTTGCTTTTGTTCCACCTTTCAGGTAACATGAATGGTAAGTTCAGAATCAAGCTATCTCCACTGTCCAATATAATGCTGGTCTTGCCCATGAGGTCCCTGCTTGAGCAGAAGGAGCCTCCTTCCTCTTTTCTCTCAGCTCCATGGCTAGCATTGATGCTACACATCTATTGGTACTTCCAGGTTACACTTAGTGTTATTCAGGGTAAGATGTCAGCTCTCTTCCCCTCTCTCATCCCATCACTAGGTGCCAATGGTCAATACAACATACTGATCAACTGCTACACCCACACCGAATATCACCGTCCCCCATTTATTTCAGTTCAGTAACTCTACTGTCAGTCATCAGCTGCTGCAGTGTAAGCCAGCTACTCCTTTTTCAGCTTGTCAGTTTTCGATCGTGTACTGCCTAGCTCCCCTCCTCTTTTTTGTCTCTTCAGCAAAAGGCACCAGCTATTATACTGTACTGGCTGGCTTCGGTTACTCTTGGTCAGTGAATCTTCTCTGCTCCTTCGTGAGAAGATACATTCTCCAGCACGATGGATCAGAAAAAAGCACTTTGTTTTCACTAACCATTTCACTTCAGCTATACTCTAACCTTTTTGAGAAACTACTTTAATTTGTATGAAAAAAAAGATAAATAAAGCCTGAAAATTAAATGAACATGTACACATTCTTGCAAGATACAATAACAAGCCTCCAAGCATTCAGCTTGTTCCACTCTGTGTTGTGACTGTGTTCAATTAATTTGGTAGAATTTACTGATCCTGCACAAAAACCCCCCTGTTCTATTACCTTTATTTCCTCACCTTGCCAATTCTAACGCATATTTTCTTCCTCATGGCAGACTATGTGTGCTTGAGTATGCACAATGCTGAAGACTGTTCAAAACATGGAATTGTAAACTAGTCAAGCTGATGACCCAGTAAAGTGGCAGAAAACTAGAAGCTAAATAGTAAAAACAGGAGAAGGGAGAGAGGACACAGGGCAGGAAGAAACTGATAGAGAACACAGTGGTGGAGAACAAACACCCCATAAAACTGTATACAAACCATAAATAAAAGGTGGAGGAAAAATAAGCAGTGAGGGAATTTGGAAACACGAAGGAAGGCCACAACTAGATTGGCAAATCACGAAGAACAGCCTAGAACCATCCAGAATGCAATATTATGATTTTTCTGACACTAGACCCCACCTGTAAATGTAAAACAAAGCACTCTATAGTCCATTAATACCTGTTAGTACCCAGTTAATATCGTCAAATGGGTTTTCTGTATGTGTTCAGGGTAGAATTTGTGTATCCAAATTGTCACCTGGATAAGCTAGGTGCTGATGTACCCAAATTGCAAATACAGGTGTCACCCTCAAAAGAGCTGCCTAGACTGTACCCCTCAAAAAAGACTTCCATATGTTAAAGCAGCCTGCCTCTTTCAAGTCTCCTAAAATGCTTGAGTTCACTTGGGACTGTTCATTTAAGTTTTCTGTTACCTCACTTAACTCCTCCAGACGTGCCTCATCAGGCATCTGAGGGTGCAGGTTGCTTTCAATACTGCTCTTAAATCCAGGAAATACAAATCCATCTGGTGACAGCCACATACTCTTGGATTTTGCAGAGTATTCCTTACAGGCAGCAACCACATCCACTGGGTCAAACGTGGCTGACAAATACTCATGAGAATAAGTGAATCTGTTCTTTGGTTCCTACAAAAAAAAAGGTTTTTTGCTGTTGTTGTTGTTAATGTGAATTACCCTTTGCTGGAAAAGGAGTCCATAAGGTACAGAACCAGTATCATATCTTTTGTCAAGACTGCAAGTAATCATAGATCAAAAGTATACAAAATATGTATCATTAAATATTTTTTAAAGTTTTTAAACTTCATTCTATTATGATCCAATGATGGATTTAATGACAATTGGTATAATGGGATCTCTGTAAAATAATTACAGAAAGAAATATCTTTAATACTATTTGCGCAAAAAGGGAACTGTAGTTCATACTGTGTTCATGGTACATCATGAACAGTTTTCACAGAGCTACAGTAATTTCCACTACCTGATAAGAAAATAGCATTTGTTATTAAGATTCGAGCCACCTATTCCAACAAAAGCAGATAAATGTGATTTTCAAATGTGCTCTTAAATGTGTTCTTCAAATCACTTAATACTGCATACACCGACGCTGCAATTCCTCAAATTCTCCCACTTATAAATGTGTGGGACGGAGAACTGGAAGTGAACACCTAAGTTATCAAAGTCTACTCTCAAAATGACAGCCCAAGTCACGGAGATGAGACAACTTGACTATAACAAATGGCATTAAGAGCAGAATTTTACACAGCAACAAAGAATACCTCTCAGACTGAGATCCTTTTGGATCCCAACTTCCCTTCCTATGCACTAACATGGGAGTTACTAGTGTGAAACTATTTAATTAATATCTCTTTTTTAAGCCAAGATGTTCCAATTATGTGTCTCAATTTACCTTTGCCATTTCCTGGCGAAGATGCTTCTTTGCAAGTTCTGCAGAATTCAGGCTCTGAGAGCTGTAGTTAAAGACGGATTTGCCATCAACAGGAGAAATCCTGAAAGCTTCAAACTTTGGCTTTTTCATCTTTCCTTTGAGTTGGCATACAGCACCGATGTTAGCCTGCAAACAGAGATTACATGTGAGTTCTGTCTGAATTGGGAATTCAGTGTGTTATGAAAAAATTATAAACAATCAAATGATTCTGTAAACATAAAACCAACTTCAACAAAACAAAACACCCTAAAAAAAAATCTACATATAGATTTATTACATAACAGCTCTTTGTTAATAAAATACTCCACAAAAAGACTCTATTAAAAAAAAATAGCACCACTTCACCCTCGCATAGGATATTCTGCAAGACTAATTGCAGTAGACTGGAGGCAAGCACTCACCAGAGAATGACTTCCACTTACAGATCTAATAGTTGTTCTGGAGAGCTGATGCTCGTCATCTTCAAATGAAATAAGATTAGTTCTTTCATTTTTATGATTCCATTAACACCCCAGCAAATACAGTGACATGGGAAACACCATTCATTAGAACTCTTCAAATTTCTCTACTGACACAGTATAATTAAACCCTAATACCTATTCATTGACTTAAAAACATCATTCTACTGTGTTTACAGTAATTATGGCTTTGAATTCAGACTCTGCCATAATAGGCAATTACAGCAAGCGAGTAAAATTGCATTTTGGATGTCACTTCCCTGTGACGTCCACCTCCCCATGACATCCACTCCCCCCCCCCCCCTTTTTTTTTTTAATCAAAAAGCCTGAAAGGTTACCTTACCTACTATTTAAAAAGAATTTCATATTTTCTTTTCTACAGAGGACTTCCCAGTTCCTCTATTATCCTCCTGATTCAAAAGCATGTATAAAACAAAACGTGGTTAAAACACGTACACTGGGAAAACTGCTAACTTTATACAAGTAACAAAATAACTCTACACTTCATCTGTAGAGAATGATTAGGCCCAAGAGCTCTGCTGCTCTCATCCTCCTATGATGTTATAAATGCAAGTACCAGGAACAATTACTTAACGATTGTCTCCTTTTCTAGCCTTATGTAATACTCCTTTATCAACAGACTAAGACTGAAAAAGGAACTACTTAGGAGTTAAATCTCTTCCAGTATCTCAAGAGACAGTACCCTTATACAGGAACACAGACTTCCACATATCAGGCAAAACCTCTTCGTATTAAAATATATACAGGAAAAAATATTCAGAACTATTCTTCACAAACCACAGTATGGCTAGAGTCCTCAACTAAGCAATATACTCCAAAATCCAATTCAGACTCCCAGGAAACATGCGGGATACCCCTTCTTTGAATGTCTATATTAACAGGAAAGGGTTTAGTTTCAATGCATTTTCTCTGAGGCAACAGAAGGGGCGGGTGGGCACTGGTAACAAGCGAGAAGAGGTTCTAAAATTCTTCACCATTTCCTTAAAGCTCAGCTCAGCTCTGTCTGCAACTGCTTATTTTATTTAGTTAAGAATAAATGCCATCATGGTTGCCCAAAGGCAAGAAGGTCTTTCACACAGCAAGAGAAGAAAGCGCAATTTTCACATGAGCTTAGTTGGCTTGGCCCCCTGCAAGCATCTGAAGCATGGATGACATGCTAAAGCACAATGGGGGAGCTATGGAGAAGAAAGAGACAAAGAAAACTAGGAACCAAACCCAAAAAGAAATTACAAGTCCTTTAATCTGTTTCCTTACCACTCACACAGTGTCTCCTCCTTGCAAAATAAAATTACCCTGCACTTTTTTATCATGTTTCTACAATACCTACAAACACCCTACCAAAAGTTTTTAAGTCTAATGAGTTATTGTTTCAGGAGATAAAGGAGGTGTCGATTAAGGATATGAAGTTTTGCAACTGTGAGGCTTGCCTCTCGCATATTGCAAACTACTCACCACAGTATGGTTTCTCTCAAAAGACATTTTGTCTGCTATTTCTTTCTTCCGCTGCGCATACACTTCATTGTAGTTATCTACTGAAGAATATACTGCCTGTTTCACTCTGCTAACTTTTCCTGGTACTGTACAATCATCAGAGGAAAATGAGAGTAAAGGAGGTTTCTGAGTGAAGAGATCCTCATCAGTTAAGGGAACTCCATACTCGTGACTCAAGACTGTGATCATCTCTGCTGAGGGCAGCAGATCCCCATGAATTACATCCCTCAGTCTCTTACTGTGACAAAGGTAATTGAGCCTACAAATAGACATCAACATTTTATTAGTTTACAAAAACTTTACTGCAATCAAATCATTACAGTTAATATTACTGTGGAAAAACTATACAACCTTCTTGAAACACCTATTTATTAAGAAGTTCAGGTCAGTTCACGTATGCTGGCATTTAGCAGCAATAAAGAAGTTTAGCAGTTTAATAAACCTAGTAGGAATATTCTAGGAATGTTGCTGGCACTAGATTTAGCTGCAAGTTAATGATTAGTTGCTGAATTTCTCTAGCCTCGGGCTGGAAAGGCAATAAAGCAAACTCCCTTCATGCACACTGGTTCTAGTGTGTGACCCATATTTATGTCGATCGCCCACTAAAATCCATCCTGCCTTACCTCTATTTTACGTCTTGTTCTGATCAACTTTCATTCTATATGCCATTCATGACAACGCTTGCCTCACATGTGATTTCTGTTTATTCACTAAATTTGGCCTGAAAAGACTAGTGTCAACACAAAACCAGTTCTAAATATATGACAGCTACTGAGCACTATACACACACTTCATACCTATGCACTTAATTCCATTCTCAGCCTCCCTGGCTCAGGCCATAGCAGAGGCCATGAAATAAAGTGACTCACCTGATAGCCAAACATAGTATTATGATTCCTTGCCAAAAGTGGAAATTTGTTAATCATTTATCACATAGCTATTCTTTATTTCAGCAGAGTAACTTTACAAAGTACTGTAAAAGAATTCAATTGTAAAATTACTACAACATTATTTTCTTACCATTACTTCTGGACAATACATGCAACCGATAACTTTAATTTCAAAGTTGCATCAGCATTAATGACACAAATAGAGTTTGCATTGGTATGTTAAAAAATTACATTGGACACTGTGCATATGGATCACATGCATTAGTTTTCCTACAGTTAAAATTACTTTCCTGGCTAATTCTAGCAGAAGGAAATGTATCAAGAAGCAGCAGTTTCTGTTGTGCACACATGAAACCACTGACTGACTACAGCCAACCAAAAACTAAAAAAACCAGGAGTTCTACAAGTTAGATACTGCTCTTGAACACAGTTCACAGTCTGTATACTCTAGTGAAGAATTTATTTGTATTTCTCTGAATAATTACAGCCACAGCAGAATGAGGGTATTGCAAAAAGGACTAACACCCAAAGCCTGGCAGACATGATTCACCAATCTGTGATGGTGGGTTGCTGAAAAGAGCTGGTGTCTAGAAGGACATTGTCTCAGCCACAAAAGATGCTTTTACTGAGGTTCTCTCTAATTTATAGCAACGAGTACTATGAAGTATAGTAATCATTCCTGCAGCTTCACTTCTCTCTAGTGGAAAAATAACCCCTGCATTTAAAATTATCCCAGCCATCCCAAAACCTTCACTTTCACTGTAGGAACCTGAGCTGCAGCTATCTAGCAAGCTGTGTACAGCAGCTAACCTGCTGATTTAATTTTTTCTTTTTTTAGACAGGACATACTACAGTAAAATTTCACAAGAAAATTAACTACCAAGCATCTAAAATATGCAGTATTATGTTATTTTCTACCTCAAATATTGCCAGCATATAGGTTAAGGAAGAAAGGTACCTACCAACCATCATCAAAGAAAAAAAAAATAAAAAGAAAAAGGGACTTTTAAGGACATCACAGTGATGGCCACCAGTCACCTTCATATTGTATTCTTTTCCTCACCATCTCACAGAATAAACATGAAACAAATTACAGATATGTGAAGAGGTACCCAAGTTACATGCAGATCATTAGAATGAATATACTTCAGAACTTGAAGTGTAAAGGCCTGGCTCTTCATTAGCTTAATGAAGTTAAGTTTCATTAGTTGTCAGCAAATAAACAGTTCTTGCACTTGAATAGGTCAGCCAACAAGGGGAAACAGATAGGTATACTAAACCAGCCTGCTAGATTAGAGGTGTACTGCATTCATTTTTCAGCAACTGCCTTGACATACACAAAATAAAACTTGTAGCAGACACGTAATCCATACGTAATACACATTACTGAATATGTTTTACCAAAAAGCAAGCATGTGGGAGGGCAAGGGGTAAGGCTGCTATGAGATTGCATGTATATTATTGCACACTAACAAGATTTTTTCATGAAATCAGACTGATGTCTAGGAGACATTCACTCTTTCTTGTCTCAGGACTAAATGTCCCCATTCATTTCAAATATGCTTTGCAGGATTTCAGTTCAGAAGTTAATCTAAACAAGTCAGTCTATTTCTAGCAAGAAAGAAAGTAATCACAGTTCATCTCTGCTTTCTAAACCCAAGTTGCTCATACCAAAGATGGATGGTACCTTTTTCCACCTCTCAACAGATGTGTCTTAATTTACAAATAAATAAACAAACAAAAAAAACACACATAGAAATTTTTTCATAGATTAGTAAAATAGATAGAAATGCATGCACGTAAGACTTCACTCACTTTCTTTTTCTTTAAGCCATCTCACAAGGTGTAATATCAGAGATGCTTTAAGGCAAACAGCTGTGAATACCTGCATGCTGACAAAGTGAGCAACCTGGCAGAGATCCAGCAATAACTCATGCAGCAAAACCCCCAAACAAAAAGCCAAGAACAGGAAACGTGTTCTCCCGACTCTCACAGAACTCTTCCTTTCTCTAGTTACTGTAGGAAAACAGTTCTTAGAATTCCCCACTTAGTTTAAGGGACTTTCTGGCTCTACCAAGTCCTATTTGGCCGCCTCCATTACTCCATCCTACACCACCTCTATGAGAACAGAGCAGAGAAGTAAATCCTTCCCAGCTGATGCTTCTGACAAAGGAGTTTTCTCTTTCTTCTATTTGTATTATATTCAGATATTTTCTTATATACTATCCTACTGATACACCTCTCTTCTTTACAAATTATTAACTCCTGCCCAAGCTAAGAGTGGGCTCACCGATACCACTATGTCAGCAGTTAGAAAACCATGCTCTTCTGTCTTACCACACCTGACCTAAAATCTGAATTACCCATTGGGCCCACAGGCTGCTTTCATCAGGGAAAAGATATCCAAGAGTATTATTTTTTGTATTAACTATTCACTCTACTTTGCTAACATTTCACTTCCTAATTTCTTGACTATGAATCTGGACGAGTCATACCTGGACAAGGCTTGGAAACATGCCCAAGGAACCATACCTCTGACATAAAGCAGAGGCTGTTTCATTATCGTGAAGAGGGGCTGACAGAGGCGGAAATGATAAAAGATAGCTTCCAGGTCTGTATACCGGCGCTGATGGAAAGACAGTTGTGAGTTATACAGTATTTCCAGTTGTCCATCTTCACGTCTGTAAGTTCTGTAACAAAGTACCCCAATCACAAGGTTAAAACAATCAGGCCCTATCTCAGGTTTCCTCAGTTCTGCAGCACAACTACTCTCTCTAATGAAACTGCTCTGCTTTCATCCTTTAGATGGAACCTCTTACGGCCTTTGCTTCACACGAACTGTTCTGAAAAAATTATTTTGGACAAAATTACAAAGCATATATCAAAACTCTCACAACATAACTGAGTTGCATATGTTTTCTTTTTAAGCCACATGGCAAACATCTGAAAGGAAGCTCACCTCAGTTCCATCAGTGTTGTGCCCTTTAACACCCTTATTACCGCTACAAAAGCATTATATAAATATTTCTACTACAGATACCAAAATTGATACTGCAGCAATAAAACAAAGCTTCAATTTAGGTTACAGGTGAGCACTGGCAAGAGACAACCTTTCATGCAATAAATAATTACAGTAACTGCAATGAAGTGACTTGCATTAAAAAAAAAAAAAACAACAAAACAACAAACCACCACAGGAAAGCTTTAAAAACATGCTACAGTGCTGGAAAAAATATAAATTATTTTTTAGGCATGAAATTTGAGTGAGACATTCTCTTTGAATTCAACACATTTTCCCCTAAACTCAAAAGAAGAAACAGCTTGAAGTCCAGCTTCCTCATAGTGACTATTTTGTTTTAGATCCCATTAAGTATTTTTCTTGTTACTCAGAATTGGCAGATTATAGTGCTGTTTCCACAAACCAAGCAGCAGCTTAACAAAAAAAAGTACATGCTGCCATCCTTCTTTTAACTTTACATGGATGATCTGTGGTGTGACGTGATAAAGATGACAAGATTATGCCTCAAGTGAAGCAGCCACTGGGACTCATATCCACTAAAACCTCACAGAAAGCATCAGCTATGTAGTTGCCCATACATCTTTGTATAGAAAGGGATGGGGGAGGTATAAATCAAATTAAAATCTCTGAATCTAAGGAAATAACTGATGAAAAATGTCAGAATCTCCTACCTTTCAAGGTGTCTATCCCATAGTCTCCTGATTGCTTTGTCTTTTAATCCCTCCAAGACAAGGACATGACTTGCTCCATCCAGTAAGTGAAAACCAGTAACAATATCCAACTCAGAAAATTTCTCAAGTGTGGTTTTCAGTTTTAATGCAGCAAGAGCCATTCCGATTAAGTGTACAGGATAGCAGTCCAGCTGGAGGGCTTTAGCATTGATTTCTGTAATTTCTTCCACCAAATCATGTAATAAAGATGAATTATTGTAGTCAAAAATGTAGATTATACAACCATATGGGAAATTTGTGACTTGAGCATCAGCAATTTCTGCATGCATTCCCAACGGCACAGCTATTTCCACTCTTACTTTCAAAAGTGAGTCTGATTCCAGATAATGTCCCGTAGGTAGCAGGGAAGGACTACTCACTGATCCTGTTCTCTTCTTTTTTTCATCCTGCTCACTGAAAGCAGCTGTATCTGGAGCTGAGCAGCTACGAATGGGAGCACTGATAGCCAAGTACTTTCTACCCAACAATAAATCAGTTAGACTGACTTTAGCTACCCCATGTGGATGCCACACTTTGTTCTTTGTAAAAGAATTACAGATTGTGGATTTGCAAGCAAGGAAGCTCACCTTACCCACTTTTTCATCTGCATCATCTTCCCCAAACAAACAGGGCTTTTTTGTGTTGTTTTCCATGTTTCTATCCCGGTCATGAACTTCAATCTCCAGAGGTGGACCTCTAAGACACCTCTGTAATTCCCCAGGTTTCATCGTCCCTGTCAGAAGTACATTAACATCCTTAAAGTAGACATGAGTTCCATGGACTTGTCCATGAGTTTGATGAGGTGGAAAGTTATGAAATTTGTATTTGCAGTAGGTGGGAACACACAATCTCTAAAGAACAAAAAGATGAGGAGAAACAGATATTTGCAGCGTTAACCTTTTTCCTTTTTATTTTTAACCTCACAGAACAATCAGCTTTTCTAGTAAAGAAGGTATGGGGGATGTACTTTGTAACACGAACTATGGTCTTCCAAGGCAGCAGAGGCCATTCTACATGTCTGGATCCTGCGTTTTGGGAATATACTGTCTCCTTCATTTGCCGGTCCTCAACTTTGTTGACTTTCCAAATATGTCTGAAAAACTCTCGCTGTTTCTAGATCATTAAAGGAGCATGCTGGGGACTGCAATGGCTCCTAGATCTTTTTTGTTCCTCCTTACGCATTCATCTGTAGGATTCGAGGCCTAAAATAAATGCCTATAGCTAAAAGTTATGAAATTCAACAAGTATCCAGAGATACTGTAGGGAATGGAGATACTGTAGGGAATGGACTGTATGATCTTCGTTATTAGCCATTTGTTTACAAATCTGGGGAAGCAAACAGGGGGATTCACTCCACAATACTTGTTGCGGTTCCTCCATGTTAGCATCCATCAGCATTACGGCAGCCTGCATGGAGTGGAGGCTACCTGTCAAGGACTATCCTGACAACCGCAAATCTGAAACAGTTCATTATTTCATACAGTATCCCACCTGGCAAGGGAAACAAAGTCAAAACTTCTGTGGTCACTCTTCAAATCGCATTAGAAACTACAGAGTGGTTTTTTCTCCATTATTTATTACGTTGCGCAGTTACTGACATTTTCCCTGTTTCTCTTCGTAAATTCAGGCTAGTTCGCCTAGCCTGTCATAAGCCCTGCAGTGTAGAACTCCACCACAGAACTATATGCGCTATTATAAAGTTCCTGACATAATATTATTAAACTATTTTCACAAAAACAATAACAAAACATCCTACTAATGTGAACCAGATCTTTCATATACTATTCCCTTATAATTCCACCTCAGACGGGGATCAACAAAATAGCTCCTAAAATCAAAGGTCTTTGACTTTAATTTCACTTTCACATCAACAATATAAAATGCTCAGAAAAGAGCCTTTTTAAAATAACATTTCTTTAAGCCTAAAAATGCAACCATTTGACAAAAGAACGTATTTTCTAACTCATCTCTCAAAATTTACAAATATAAGACCAAAAACTTTATATTGTCACCAATATAGAACTTCTTTCATGCACAGCATTTTTTAAGGTGTGAAACATTTGCTATTTTTTTAAGTGAAATGATATTTTTAACACAGGAATAGAAGTTGTCCTAACAAGCAAGTCAACACGCACTGACCTGTCAGCAAATTGTTTCAAACAATATAGCACTGCAACTGAACTAGATCTTCTCTGGTTTACTCAAGATCCACTGCTCAGAAATCAAAATAGGATAACTATATATAAATTATTGCCCTTGGAAAACACAAGGATTGCTGTTTTGCTACCAGTGCCTATGATATGTAGGCACTAATCTGGCCACATGTTTTTCAGGAAATATGTTAGTCATATTCTCCAATTTTGCTACTAATAAGGAAAGTTATCTTTAAAACTATGCCCATATTTTAAGCAAAGCTACTTGAGGGTAACAAGGAAATTCCTTCAGAAAGAAGTAGCAGTATGTGTTACCTGCAGCACTTCTATTGGTACAGGTGTGTTTGGGAGGCAGGTAGCTGAATTAATCCTTATAATCAGTGGATTTAATTCATGTCTTTGTCTTTCAGACAGAAGAGGTGTTTCCACAGTGAAAGTCATGTAAGCATCTAAAATTTTAGCATTATTTTCTGCCAGACGACTGATCACTGACTTTTCTCCTTTTTAAACATAGAAAATTAAATATTGTTATAGAAGCAATCCCATCAAGGCACCCATATTTGATGCAATTAATTACAAACCTCCACTGAATTTGTATTAAAACAAAAGTGTTGTTTTAACTGCTTCAAATATTATTTATCTTCTACAGTAGGAAGAAAATACTCCTCAAAGCAGTATCAGAACCCCCACTTGGGCTAACTGCTGAAAGCACACACAAGTTTATTTCTTTTTAAAGCTGCAAATATACAGTTCACATAAACACAAAAATTAAAGCAGTCCAGAAACTCTTCATCAAAATTAAACTCTTTGTTAAAGGCAAACAAGCACCTTTAAACAAACTGGCAGCTTTGGCACATCCATACACTCGGCAGCTGAGTTCCATGCTGCATAATGTATGGCTATTTTTGTCAGTGTGCACAGAACAAAGGGGAGATTTAACTCACTACACACAAAAATAGGACAACATATATTAATAATGAATGTTAATCTAGTCACAGTCAGAAAACCACAGAAATAACACACTCTACTCTGACCAATATCCCACTTTCAACACCTTCTAAACCAAGCAAGATACAAGAGCTTAGATGTACAAACAGGGCAGAAGTACTTTTGACATCCTGCCCTTCAGAGCACACAGACCTCTGAACACGTCAGCCCCCCCCCAGATCTAAACCAAATCCCAAGTCTTTCTTAACCAGACAGTTTTTACCCAGAATGTGAAATTCCCTAGGGATCTTTCAAGCCAGTTTCCACCAGGCAGACCCACCAGCACAGACACTTCAGAGGAGGAGACATGGAGTACGCCTAGCATGTCGCTCCGTCCCTAACAGCATAATACCTGCGAGGAGAGGCATGACATCTAACTGCAGTGAAGCAATGCCATATTTCTCTGCCATAGTAGTATCAATGTTTCTTTTAGGACCAGAACCTCTTCTACCTGTTGATGGAAGGGAGGCAGGGTTGGACTGAGTAGGAAGGAGGAGACATTTTCTTGCAATTAATCAAAGAAATAATTTTAAATTTACTGCAGTAGGTGGCATAATTCAGTATCGTCCTTAGACAAAGACATTGATTATACACTTTGACTAGTGTATAGCCAACTTAGGCTAGTATTTCAATACGCTCAAATTTCCATTGCACAGTCCACTACACTACATATGGAATCCCTACTTTATAAGAAAGTTAAATTTGCAACAGCAAGCACTGGAATTACCAAAATTAAATTTATCTTTGCCACCTTACTATTCTTTCCTTGCATATATGCATTATGACACATATACAGTACTCTCTGTGATACGCATTCTATTGTTTCCAGAAACCGGTATTTTGTAACTTCACAGCTACAAAACAGGAATATTGTCATTCCTTTACCTCACGAGGATACCATGAAGACAAACTCCTTCATCTTTGTCATTTTCTTAGAGGCTAAGTAATTATTCCCAAATTCCTTTCGCCCAGATCCAGTCTTTATCCAGCTAGTAAAAGCACAGTCAGTCCTAGCCTCAAGTGTATAAATCCTAGCTTCAGATGCTTTGTCCCATCAGTTAACTAAGCAAGGACAGAATTTCAGCACAAGTAGTTTAAGTTTGACAAATTGCAGCAAGTGAACACAGCAACTTAAAAGAAGAACTGCAGAAATATTAATGATGCTGGTCCTGATTTATTATTATTCCTATAATAAAAGGAATGGCAGAATGTTTTAAGGACAAATTTAACAGTCAAATGGAAGGAGAGAGAGGTGTGCAACGTATTACTAAGCTTTATCTTTTAATCACAACAGTAATGTGACATGACATATTAGCAGTACCAAAATTGCACTGCAGAAAAAACCAGTCCACTCTGAACAAAAGCAAAACGATAACATAGAGAGCTCCCTACAAAGTGCGTAATTGTTTATCGAAAGCTCGTAAACGAAAGTTCCAACTGCCTTAATTTTGAAGAAATAGCATATGGAAGTTTGAGAGAGAATGATGACATAAGTCATGGGTCTTCAGAGTCACGGGAAGGAAAGACCAAACCAGAGCCACAAGGTAAACGGAGCAGATGTGGTTGAGGGTTAAGCTCTTCTAATACACCTCTGTGCTGCAACCTGAGCTGCCCACCACCATGTGCGTGCACACAGGAGGGCTCCAAAATGCCTGCCTATTTCTCTGCATGCCCCATTCTGCATTAGTATTTTCTTTACTACTCTTCAAAAGGTCTGTCCATAAAAGCAGGAGCACCAAACTCTATCACAGTACAGCAACAGAAAACAGCTGTCAAGTAAAGATTTGGTTGATGCTATTTGGTGCATTTGCTTATTTTGACAGAATGGTACTACAACTGAATGTTATCATTCATGCCCGGTGATGCTTATTGATAAGCAAATGTACTTTTTATAATGTGTACTGGGGGCAATGTGTACTGCAACCCTGCGATGCCGTGCTAGTTTTTGCCCAGACAAGCATGCTATTTAACACGGGCGAGTTAATATATGCTCTAATGTCCATTATCACAGTGGTTATCATCTCCTTCCATCTTTCATAGGGCCTTCGTCAATTGTAAGCTACAGATGAGAGAGCAAAATATCACTCAGTGGGGCTGTGGTTTTTCATTTAACATAATGAGCTAGCACTGGAAATAAAAATGGGCCATAAACTACAGATCAAAACCTGGCCTCTAGTAGGAAAAGCAATGCAAGTGATACGAAACAACAGCTTGATAATTTTGCAGTTGGAATAGTTGTGTTGGCTCCAACATTACTCTTTAACTGTTTTACAAATTTCATCACTGCACACCCAAGTCCCTTGCAAATACCCATCACTTCACCCCTGGAACACCCCAAGTGGTAGAAAAGGACCATCATCATCCCTGTTTCACACTACAAGCTAAGGAAACTGAAAAAGAAAGTTTTATTAGCTGCTGAAGAAACACAGAAGGCTCACAGCAGAGATGAGACTAAAGCACAGGTCCAATAACTATTTTTTTGTTTTAACCTTGAATTCTTTAAAAAAAAAGAAAAAAGAAGATAAACAGAATTCCATATCTACCTTTTCAAATCTAGTCCATAGTTCCATCCAGAACTTACCATTTGTGGTGGCTGTTTCGTCTGCTCCATATGTCACATTTCCCACATTATTATTTGTTTTCTCAGTTTCTTTTGAAGTTGAATTAACTGGAGGACCAGCAACTGCTTTCTGCTTCAGAAGTTGGGCCTTATCCAGAAATCTGTTTTTTGCAAATATCACACTTCTGAAAACATTAAAAAGATCTGAAGTTATTTAAGAAATATGAAAAATAAATCCCTGCCATGCTAATGATTCCACCAAAACAATTTTTTGGGAAAAAAAAAAAATTCAAGTCTAAAAGAGCTCAATTGCCAGAATATAAACGTAAAGGATATCAACAGGATACATGGTCCTTCTCTTTTGAGTAAGAGACCAAGTTAAGTACCTGAAGACATGCATAAAGTAAAACATCTTGTACTACATACTACAATACCTTACTTGCAGATTTTTCTGTACATCTGCTTTGCTTTTTGAGGAAAGAGAAATACATCTGTTCTGTAACTGCTGACATTTGGTATACCCTGTTACACAATTACAGATAGACCAGAAATCTAGAATTAATACAGTTTTGCTCTATTACAGGAGGAACTGCCTTCTTAGGGGGGAAATGCAGCTAGGAATGCTGTCACTTACATTTCAGCATTAACAAGTTTCCCAAACTTTGTAATATCAGCCACTGCTGTCAATGGTTCTTCACAAGACATCACACATTTTATTCCCTGAAGTACATACATTTCTTACAAATCTGATATATTATTGCAGCTGAAAAATTAATATTAATCAGAAACAGCAGAAAAGGCTGTTTAACAGAGGTGAATCTCACCACATTTTAAATCTCCCAATTAAGTGATTTTGTTGTCCCTCTCTTCAGATCACTGTTATATATTGTACCTGGAGGGCGGTAGTACAAGACATACTGCAGCAAAATTGTTTTATCTCTGAAGAATGCATTCAGCCCTAAAGATTCCTCACAATGGGGTGACAGAATTGGTGGTAGAATTTTATATGCAGTTCAAGGAAATACAATGTCTGTCCAATAAATTTTTACATCAGTAGTCACAAAAACTGGTCACTGTTTTACTTAGCTTTATAGGCATGATTTATAATAATAGCAGTTTGAAAATATTTTGAAAACATTTGATGATGTTTTGAGAGGTACAATGTTTAATAATGAAATAACTATAGTGCGATATATATAGACAGATGCGTGCAGTCTACTCTTTTACACACATATTATGACATTCATTTATTTTTTTAAGACTTTAATCTAACAAACATTTTATTGCTAATGACATAGACTACAAGAACTCCATGTCATCTAGTCATCTCTGAGTGCGACTAGCATTATATGCTTGGGACACAAAGTCCAACTCTCCCTGACTAGTGCCCCCACAGCTTCTCACAATGATTGCTTTAAGGCTTTCTGGTGCTGATTATTGTCTCCAGATTATCATATTCAATCTACAGCATTTTCTCTCAGATTTATTAATATCTGCAACATCTTCCTTTTATCCTTGGCATTAAATCTTTCAAACATCCTTTCTTCCTCCTCCTCCCAGGGATTTTAATCTGAGAGGTCCAAGTTCTGCAGCTGCTTCACAAACATTATTTTAATTCAGACAGGCATCCATGCAGTGAGCAACGAATCAAGACTGTGGCTGTGAAGCTTGAAGTAATGTATGTTTACAGCACTAAAAATAATAATTCATTACCCAGATTAAGCCAAGCATTTCCCAAATAACTCTACCTATCCTCAGAGATGTTTCAAAAAGGATCGTAGTAATAGCTGGAGTGGGGAGAGAGAAGGTTGGTTGTGTGGTTTTGCAGCACTAAAAGTGATCAATATTAAAAATACAGCTTTCCGAGATCTTTGTATTCCTATGAAACACAGTCAAAATTGTTAATATATGTAATGTTAACTAAGTAGTGAATGACAGACTGTCATAATTGCTTTGGGAACAAAAAAATCTAAATAAAGTTTACATGTGGTTTTATAAGTAAACCATCATGCTAAGAAAAAAACCAAACCTGCTAAAACTAAAAACAATAAGGCTGTTTCATTTGCCTCAATTAAAAATAAATAAATAAATAAATCACTGCAAAGAGTCAGAGACCCTAGAGACCATCACTATATATAGGAACCTCCAGGTGTTGGGAATAAATGAAGGAAACTGTAGTGTGGAGTTCACAGGGGTAACATGGAATTTATTGGTGGATTTGTTGGAAACCTCCCCACTGCAGACTGAAAAAGCATAGAGGATATCAGACCATATGTGGGCATTTCCAGCAATATTAAGAATTTTTCTGGAACCAATTTGAGAGAAGCAATGCAGCATACAATTATTGTGACTATCATATTTCCTGGCTGTAGGCTTTTGACACAAAATGAGGGAAGAAGGAAGCTGATTCTTTAGAAAAACAAAGATACTTTTCCAGGTGTGCAAAGGAGCAGCAAAACTTTGCCAATAAAATTGGTAAAATATAATCTCCTGAATCTCAGATTTGCTTTTAGAGTAAACATGTAGGCTGCTTGTCAGGTAACTCACTAGTCCTCCAAAAGGAATGATCATGATAATAGTTCTTTCAACATGAAGCTAGAAAGAAACATCACCACAGTCACAATACAGGCAGAATGAGAATGTTCAGGTATATGAAAGAGCAACAGTGATGTAGGTAAGGATATAATATTCATTCATTTTATCCTGTTTGAGCTTCACTTTGAAGAGGTAAATTTTTCCAGACGAACTAATATCCTGATAAAGATTCTTACATAGCTCTTGTGTCATTAGACTGTAGTACCTCTCAACATGTTTCCAGTAATGATTTTGGAGGGGTTTAGAAAACTATTAGACTATTTCTACCCCAAAATTATTTCTATTCCAATTAATCTGTACTGAAAGTTAAGTTTGCACGAAGACTAGACACATGCTCTTAATTTTTCAAAATACTGATCTCATTTGTTCATGTTTCACCAGAATGTTGTTACTGACACGACAGATAGCATAAATGCATGCAAGGGAACTACAACAGCATAAGGAACTACACTTTCAGACTTAAACTGGACAAATACCCTTCAAATATTCCGATACTTCAGATGCTTACAAAATGCAGAGCAAGTCCAAAGTAAGGCAATGCCCTGGGGTTCTACATTAAATCTTACACAAGATGGACACCCATTTTTGAGCAGAAAGGACATGCTCATGGGACACAAAGCAGAAACCATTTACACTCTGAGTTACACAGCAAGGGAGTAAAAACCCTACTTAGCTTCAAAAACACCAACTCACATTTGCACTGAGTATCTCCTCCCATAAGCCATTAACAAATAAAATCCCATTCTAAAGGTTGTTTTTTCATTTCTATTATCACAAACAGATATGTAAGATACAAACACACTAGCCCAACTGATTCTAGCAGTTACGAAGCTTCAGAGGGCCCCATTTTATTTTATCGTGCAATCACATGGTATTTACTTTCATATTCAAAAATACAATGCAGAAGGAAATAGCTCAGATAGCAAAGGCTATAGAACAGGAAGTGTCCATTTAATCTACAAACCAGGAACTGAAGACTGTTAAAAACAGGACAGGCAGCAAACCAAGAATTATGCAGGACAATGTAACAAGATATTGATTAAAAATCAAGATTCTCTCAAATCTTAAATACAGCACCTTTGTTAAAGAAGCATTCAGTCTCCAGCAGCTAAGAAGAATACAGGCTAGGAACTTAAAAGCAAGGTGGCTAGATTTTCCAGGTATTGAGAGAATTCTTTTTTTTAAAGACGGTTTTGCTCTTAAATGAAAACTATCTGAAATAAACTAAAGATTTTGCTTCCACGTGCAATTCAACATTCTGGCCAATTTTCTTCATCGCTACAAATGCATGTTTTCTTTCTGCAACACAAAACCCATACCATTTGAACTGCAAGACTCACTTACAGATGCACTCATCAGAAATAGTACTGTTCTCACAACATACAAAATACTCAGAAATATTGCTCTGCAAAGCTGAGTTCATAAATTTGTGCTGAAGGCATTAACAGTCCTTTCATTGACTTCACTATCTTTTGAGCAGAGTAACAATCTGACTAAATCTTGTTCAGGAGAAATTCTTAAACTTACATAACAGCATAAAATGAGAAAGCACATCTTAGAATACAGGAGTGGATTCATTATCTTGTGCTAACACCACTTAATTTTGTAGAAACAAAATGGGAACCTCAAGAAAGTAATTTAAAAGTTTATATTTTTTTAGATGACATTCTGGATGACGTATTTGAGATATACCCTATTCATGATTCATTTCAAGTGCAAAGTGTTCCATTATATATAATACCCAAGAAAATATGATTATTTTTAAAGTTCTAGTTTCTCAAGTCTTGAACCCTCTAATCTTTTCTACAATTTTAGAGGGTTACATGCTACTTGTTAGAAATTTAGCACTGAAAACTATTAAAACAAATGACTTATTAAACCAAAAGAGTGAATAACTGTTCCTAAAAGCAGAACAGAACAAATAGGGAACTATGCTACTACAGCAGGATAAACTCAGGATTACCTTAATTGCTTTAGAAAATTACCTCATGGTAATTTGAGCCAATACAAACTCATAGTTATAGAGTTGATCCGTTGAGCTCACAAGCCAGCAAAGCCTGCTCTGCTAGCAACTGTTATTGCTGACACTACCTTCAACCTTTCAAAAAGAATGAGGTACCCTGAAGAACACCACTCCTCGCTTCTGCCACTTCCTAACACTTTCAAGTTGAGCAACTAGCAGTAGAATAACTCCTAGCTCCTCCTCCATCTAGTCTCACTGACACTATCTTATCCCACAAATTATCTCAAGTCAAAAGGTACAAGTGAACAAAAGAAAACACGTGCACAAACAAGTAAGGTGAGCAAAGTTTCTTATTTTATGTAATTATTTCATAAACAGCTACCTTACCCCAAATAGACTATTAACAAGCTTGATGTATTAAAGGGGATCTTGATGCTTTTGTTCCTTTCCTATTACCAGTAGGCATGGGTGCAAAAAGCAGTAGTTGACCACTTCCGAAACCACAGTATAATTATAAAACGTTAAAAAAAACCATAGATACTGAAAAACAATTACATATCTTCAACTGTATTTTTAACACATGAACATTTCCCAATGCAAGTGCAACATTCTTACCTCACTGTACATAAGTCATCTGTCCTTGATGGATATGGCAAACCACAATTAGATGTTGCTAGTCCATTCAGATAAGTTTCCTCTGCTAAATTAAAACAGGTTTTACATTTGTTATTAAGTATCTCTATGTTTTGATAACTCTGATAAGACTGACAAAATGAACCTGTAAAGCTCTAGGAAAACGTGGTGAGAAGTCTTATGCAAGCTGTATTTGTAACTCAAAGCCACTATCCATTTAATTTTTGTCTCAGAGTCAAGGATGAGTTTGAATAAGCCTGAAATATGTAAAATAAAATATTTTCGGAGGGACTTTGAGAGATCATGCAGAGAAACTAAAATATTATGAAGTCATACTTTATTTCCTAGAAAAATAAGTTCCATGGTAATTATCATGCTGCAATTTAAAACAGAACTAGGAATTAACAAGTAATTAAAATGAGGTGAGAATATCCAAATAATATTTTGCTAGCACTGAATGTCCTATGTGTACTTCAGTAGGTACTGACGTCAATAACATATCTTAATGCACGAAAGACTGCATACATAAGAAATAATACATTACTTTTGCTTATTTATTTTAATAAACTGTTCCAATTGCTATTCTAGTGAATACTCATAAAAAAAATAATGTTACCAGTGTCCGGATCTCTTACACAATGTGTAGAAATGTCCAAATATTCAGTCAACGTTTTATATATGCCAAAAGTATGGTATACTACACCTAACTGTCTTCAAATGTCATTTAATTACAGAAAAACACTCTACAGTCACAGATTTCAGTGTTAGCTACTGAACACTTAGCCTCGCAATGTATCGGCCCTAATTACAGTGAGATGTAGGTCTTAATTACAGTGAGATCCCAGCAAATCAACATTGTATGAATGGCAAGGAGAATTTGCACTTGAATAGCTGAGCATGTTCCAGACAATAAAGAACAAAATTTGCCATTATCTGGAAGTAAGCAAAGGTGGAGCAATGCAATATTAGGTTTTTACCCAACTATAAACAGGATACTAAGAAAGTATAACAAATTACCTATTTTATAGAGCACAAGTACTGGTACACCCAATAGTGCACATGGTTTTTCAAAGTCAATGAAAAGAAACATAAAGAGATCTTCAGGACATTCCTTTCCTCCTTAACACTGAATGGGTTAGCATTTTTCCATTCATCTGAACAGGAAGCCGTGTTCCTGTCCTTTATCTCTTTGAACACACTTTCTACCTTTGCAGACTTCAATACTTGGTCCATCGATCCTCCCTGGGCCCATCACTAGATGGCACTGCTACCAAAACACAGATGCATTCTGCCAGCCTAATTACCCCAGGAATTAACGTGCTCCTATTTCGATGGTGCATGCCATTAATCATTAGAAAAAAACAAAAAAATTTTAAAAGATAACCAACCGAAGCTGGTGACACAGTGCTCCCCAACATAATGTAAGCACCCTGCATCAGATGCTAATATAGGAGGAAATCACATTATCTGCTGAATCCCCATTACCCTACTGCAGTAACAAGCTTCCCTTTGGATAATTCTACCTAAATATTTAGCAAGTCCATTTTCGTTTGTAGATCTAACAAAATCAGACATAACACAGAAGGAGGATCTAGCTGTTAGTTTTGTTTTCACCGTAAAAATCTAAAATTAAGGAAAAAACAAAGAAAAACAAACAAGCAAACAATTTCTTTGCATTTTCAAAAGATTACTGAAGTCAAAATATAGAGTTTCATAATAATTGCTTCTTTACTTTTTGGACACTTTTGTTCATAAAAACATTCTATGAAAACAACTATTAAATTGCAAGGCCAACTGCCTAAAAGCAGAATTTTTCAAAATAAAAGGTCTGTGCTGGTTGAATTCAGCCCTTTGGTACATATATGTATCCAAGACCTCAGATGATGATTAAACACATTTTTTCACGGTCCTCTGCCACAGGTAGCACACTATTGTTCATTGTGTTGCTCAGTGAAAGAGTATTTCAAAAGTTAGCTTTTTTCTTACTGCACAATGCAGGTCTTGGTGTCATTTCTTACAAAGTATCCAAGCAGTAATCCTGGTTTAGCAAAAGGAATTACTGAAGTCCTCCTAGAGAGTTCTGTAACACTCATTGCTGAAGTATCTTTTTACTTTCTCAACTGTAACACTTTCTGTAACGTGTCAAATATTATCTCCATTGTGGAGACTGAAAATTGGAGTACAAAAAAATAAGGCAAAAGGTTTCCACTAAGCTTGGTAGCCCAGCTGGAAAGTCAAGGACCTAATTTTTTCAGCATTATATATTTATTTTAATTTTCATTAATAAAGTTTTCCTTCATTTGCTCTTGACTTCAGTTGCTGTTGTGAGCTCTCGACCCCCATGGTCTCCAGTGAGGCACTGTAATGTGGTACCATGTGCTTTCTGAGCTCACAGCAGAGCGCTCTGCACGGCTGCTCAGTCCAACAGTGCCCAGGTGCAGAGAAATCTCAGCTTTCCAGTCAGCAGACTTGAACAGGGTTCCAGAAGGGACGGAGAAAGCCAGCAGCAGGGTCTAAGCAGATGCGGCTACAAACATACTGCTGCTAGATGGAGAACTTGACAGAAGGCCAGATTTTGTTGTTATTTGCAGCAGTATCGCAGCAGGTTCTCAACTGGCACAAGGCAAGGCCAGATTACAAAACTGCATGCAATTGGGATCCCACCAATGTCAGGAATAAACTTTCATACTTCTCCATGAACCAGCAATTCAAAGGAAATGTGGCATTCTGCTACTGGATTCCAGATATTTGTCACAGCAGAGAAACAGCAAGAACCTGGGAACTTATGTTCTGGTCATGGCTCTAGATGTTAATGCAATCATTTACAAGCATGAAGCAGCAGAAAACCCCGCTGCTTTTTTCTGGTGTGCCTTAAAAACTTTCTGTGAGCCAACTAAATCTTTCTGCCCAATTCTATTCCAAAGCTATTAAAAACTTGTTCTAACTATAATACCTTCAGTCTTCCTGCAATGCCTGGTTCCCTCAGTAGATTCCTCAGTCCTGTTCCTGCTCGTCCATTACTCAAGGTGCCATTGTACTCCCCCTCCCTTTTCACCCATAAGCCAGTTCCAGTTTCCATATTGTTATACCTTTAACAGGAAAGGCTGAAGACTCCTCCTGTGCCTTGGATTCCTTTGCTGCTTTGATTTTTGTACAGCTGTGTGCTGGCCGACTCTCTTCAAAGAATTTTCTTTGCAATAGCACAGCATGTTTTACCCCACCTATCAGGAAAAAAACATCAAAATAAAATAAATTCCCTGGTTTAGACTTCATTGCTTAGTCGGGTTGGGCCACTCAAATTTTGCGCAACGATTTTCCGATAGCACCTCTTCCCCTTTTCCTACTGTCTGTAAGAAGCCACTCTCAGACTTCAATTCTGAGTATCTGGAGATGAAAATTGCCAGTTACTGACGTTTACCTCGAAGCCCACAGAAGAATCTAGCGTAAAATGTTCTCCCTCTGTACTGCACAACAATGTATATTCAGAAGAAAATACTTGGGCAGCTGAGGTTTGTGGGAACGCCCAGAATACTAAGCCTGCAGAGAAGGCAAACAGCCCTGGCAGTGAGCCCAGGGGACTTCGCCATACAGGCTCCTCTGAAAGCGTGCAACTTCAGGAGGGAAAGCTTTTAATCCTTTGTCCTGCCTTCCTCCTGTTGCTAAAAGGTAAGGCTGCTCTTGAGAAAACACTGAACTACAAACAAGTCTCCATTCCCCAAAAGCAGCTACTCAGGTGCTCAACCGACCTTAAAAGAGAAAAACCAAATGCTGTCAGAAATTTCCACCAATTGCAAAGCCTGTTTGTTGACAAACCCCACCATATCTGAGCAAACATTTGATTTATTAGTATCAGTTCAATCAAAAGAAACCCAACCCTGTATTAACTAGCATTTGAAGCCTTATAACCTCACCAAATCTCTATCCGCTGATACACATGGGAAAGAGAGAACAGTTACAATATTTTGCTAACAAATTATGCATATTTTAATAGTAAAATTAATTTTAACAGTAGTTTCAGGCCATCAGAACAAACATTTCCTATAGGTTTCATCTCATGCTTAGTTCTCTGGTATTTATTAAGGACTGAGATCTCATTTCATACATGTCTGTAACAGCCCTAACAAGGTCTCTCTCCTCTAATTAAATTAACTCAACTAGTAAAACTTAACTATAAATAGTTATAACTATAATTATAAAATAACTGTCTTTGAAACCACTGACCTTCAAGCTAGTGTGGCCAAAATTTAGGCATAGATTCAAATTATGGCATTGTGGGAGACAACAAGGGAAGGTAGACGAAATGGAAAGATGCACAGCATAACAATGTGGCTGTACAAGTTTTGCTTCTTCTCAGTACAGCAAAAAGAAAAATCCACCTTTGAAAAATTAATACATTCACTACTAACATTACTACCCAACAACCTCAGATAACTCACTAGTTTTCAAAGGTTCAAGATTATATGCCTAATTATATTTTCCTGCCATCAAACTTTTCAGAAACTGACTCATGCATTCATTAAAGCACCAATAAGTAGGAATTACATTAGTGGGAATGACATATGAATGTCAAATAATCTCAACAATAACTTGTCAATAGGTGCAGTCACAATTTCAAGGTTTGTTTTATAACGTGCCTGTTTGCATTAGCCTTACCAACAGCCTCTGCATCCCCTTCTAGTGAAGAAATAGTATTTGGTTTACTAAGCTTCGCTTTTGAAGAAACTTTGTCCTTGGTATCCCAGATTTTTAAAATTATTCTGTGATCTCTTAGTTTTATTAGATATTCATTAGTGACACCGATATCAACACTATGGTTCCATGATATCCACATCTTGTCATTTTCAAACCATGGTGTAATAGCCTATTAAAACAAAAGATAAAAATCTTTATAGGAGCTGACCAGTACTGGAGAACTTGCATTCACATGCTGAGCACTATCACCAGCACTATCACCACGGCTCTCAAATTGTATATTTATTTCTCCAGCTTATGCTGGGTCTTACATGACCCCCCACTTGCTGTGTCAGAGCAGCGTATTTTGTTGCATTCAGACAAAGTAGTCTTATCAAGTCAAGGTCTGATACAAAGACCGGAGGTAAGAACAAACAGCAATTAAGCTGCTGCTCAGCAATTAAGCTGTTGCTCAGCATGAGATTGTGGACTGAAGACTTAACAGAATACCGTAAAAGCAAATATATACACTTTAAAATGCGGAGTTGGTATGTATAAAATTAAAGGACCAGCACTAAACTTCACATGTATATGCTGGTAAACTGTAAGAACAAAGCACTCAAGAGTTGCCAATATAACATATTTCAATCAGCAACTTTGCAAGTCCATTTCGTTTAACAAAAACATCAAGCTGATACTCAGAAGAAGAGTAAGGCAATCAAAGAGGGCCATTAGAAAAATTGTCATGCAAAGACAAAACCTGAGAGTATGCAAGTTACTTTAAAACCAGCAGTCTCCCTCTCTCAAAAAAACCCAATTTATTTTAGCACCAACTGTTAAGAAATAATTTCTTAACAAATCAAGGTGTATTCAAAACAATATATCCAATTTTTAGGTTCCTGGGTTTGAACTCAGTTAAACATGAGTCTAAATAACAAAATTTGCAAAACTCCTCAAGTACCTTAAAAATCTTTTTCTCCTCAACAAACATCAGAGGCATAAATTTCATTTTTTTCTTAATTGCTAATAAAATGGATAGTTGCCTTCAAATTTTTATATTATTATCTTGGTACTTGAAAGATAAAAGCTATAATCCCAAGTAAACTGATAATCTAGAGGAAAATAAAAGTAAAATACTCTGAAATCCACCAGCCTCTTACTATAAACGTAAGAAATTACTGCTGATCTGGACTAGCAGAGTCAAGTTCTATCCTTGATATTTGTTCTATACTGTGTGTGCAGATAAGGCCTAACCAGCTGTTAAAGCAATATGCAACTACATCACTCCGTATCTGAAAACATTCTCCCACCTTCTATATGCAACATTTTGGATTACTTAGTTTTATTCTATCTTTTACCTTGGAATTAGATCCTGTAAATAGCTTTGCAACCACCCCAAAGAAGACCAAATCCAGTTTTCTAGGTACGAGGTCATCCGGTAGAAGGAAGTACTCAATGTGAAAGCAACGTTTCATTCTTGGAATAGCTCCCGATTCATCCACTTGAATTCTCTTTCCTTGTGTATCAAGGGGGTTGGAGATCTTCTGCTTTTGTCCTAGGGAGAATATTAGAATTATTTGGAAGCGTTAAATGTTATCAAATATGATACTTTCAAGGGGAATTAATGTTCTCTGCAATGACCAAATGGTAACAGGCATTCCAGTGTGACAACAGAAAAATGACTGATTGAACACAGATGACTGGTGAACATGAACCTCTTACCCCAGTGCCCAACCCTGCAGTTCTTACCCAGGTTTAACTACTGTAATGGTCCACGAAGTTCCTGGAACTCCCCCCTTCACCCTCTCTTCCTGCAGCATGACATCCAGTGGTTGCAATTCCCAAGGCACATATGTCCTCCTACCCAGAGAACTTCCGTAAAGCAGAGTTCCACGCTGCTCAGGTGAAGGCTGAATGTACCTGCTCCTGCTACACCCAAACACCCCTACGCCACAGCAGAATCGTACCTCACCTGTTGTACAGCTGCTACCTCCTCCTAAAATTACAATACCACCTTCAAACTACCCCAAATCATAATTAGCCAAGTTGAGTATATATGCCAAAACCACCTTTATTTTCATTATTAGCCAGTGACTTATTAATAAGCACCAGCTAAGATCATCAACTTGAACAGCTGTGACTACCAAGGAGTCAGCAGTCAGTAAAGGTTTTCAGTCACTAGTGACAATCACCCAATGACAAAAGACTCTTATGTCCTATGGCCGGCCACTTTACTGAGGAATCTACCCAGGAAAATTCAAATCAACTAACGTCTTTTCTAACATTATCTCCTTAAACCGTTTAGGAGTCTGCCACAGACCATTATGTAATAAAAGAAGGGTTCTTAGGGAAACTGTGCCAGGTACTTACTTACCTGTAGGCAGGGCAGGGACAGCTAGCGAGACTGTGAATGTGCAGGTCACAGTATGGGAGCCATCCAGTTCCACCAAACTTTTTTCAGACGGGAGGAACCGGCTGCCTTCACCCTCTGGGGTCAGATGTCCAGCACGCCCAAGCACCTCTAGGTTTTCAGTTTCAAAAGTGCTTTCAGAGCAGGTTGTGTTCAAGCCTGTCATCTCTTCTTTATCATCCTCCTCCACCTCCTCTTCTTCCGCCGCCTTTGAATTCTTACGCTTTTGCTTTGCCATCTTGACCTACAGTCAGAGGACGGAATCAAAGGCCGCGGAACAAGACAAGCAGCTTTATTTTAGCGCCGAAATAAAAATCCCTACTAGAACCAAAGCAGGAGCAAGGAAGGACAGCACAAATCCCCTTTTCAAAAATGCTCTCGAAGTACGCAACGCACGTACCCAACAGATTAATTTTGGGGCGCAGGGACGACCCACACACAAGCCTCCAAGAACAAGCCAGGCCGACAGCGTGTTCAGCAAACAGCGACACGACCCTCAAAAAAACCGAAAGGGGGGGGGGGGGGGGGCGTCATCTGAGGCTCTAAACTACCGGTCGCTTGCCTACCTGCAGAGAAAAGTTGACTTTTTGAAAAGCGTTTCTTTTTAGGAAGCGAGGCGGGGAGGGGGGGAAGCCCCTGCAGCTAAGCGCCTGCGACGGCGGCCGCCAGCGGCACCGGCTGCCCTACCGACCTTCGCTACCGGCCACCGGCCGCTCCCCGACCCCCCAGCCCGGCTGCCCCCCCGGGGGCGGTCGGTCGGTCGGTCGGTGGGTCGGAGCGGAGCGGAGCAGCCTTCTCGGCCCAGGGAGCGGTTGTTCCAGCAGCCCCGCGAAGGCGGCGTAAGCCGCAGCGCGCACCGACGTTATGTGGCGCGCCACATAAACCTGGAATTAAAACAAACAAACCAGAAATGCAAACACGTCGCCTTTCAAACATGTGCAGTGCTTTTTTCCCCCCTGGACAAATTTGGGTTTGTTGCCTTGGACACAGATGATGTTTACGGTACAGCGGGCAAGGGAACGAGACAAGGCTCGCCGGCGATGTAATTAATTATGCACGCAGCTAACAAATCAAGAAGACGCCTAAGCGCGTTCACTTTTCAGTAATTCGAAGAGCACAACCATCCAAATGACTCGACAGAAATAAGAATAAACCAGCCAGAACCAAATAGAGATAGGGTTTTTGGAGACACTAACACAGGATTACCTACTCACCCAACCACTGAGCAGTAGACTGCAGTGCGAATTCAGGCACATTAGTTATTCACTAACTCCCTTTTCAGGGACTCAGTTTGCCTAAACTATAACTAACATTTCATATGTGCACAACTTGCATTCCAACTTCCCCTTCCTTAGACAGCAGCAAAACCATTACAGGATTAGTTCAACAATTATACACCAAATAATAATTAAATATTTTGTCCTCTTGTGCAAACCCACATCCTATTTTTCAGCACTTAAGCCCGCGTTAGTCCGTTTAGTTTGACGATATTTCACACAACGGGGGTAAAAAAAGGTGGGATGATTCATTTCACATCAGATTTTGGTTCTCTTTGTTTTCCCACATGATTATGTCTCATAACCCATCATTAGGAACTCAGGCTGACATCTCAATTGCCTGCGAAAAAGCAGCTGAGTGGAAATTAAAATGCCAATGGAATAAAACATGATTGTCGTGAAGCACCTTCCTGATGGATAAAAGCATCAACATTTCAGGGTGTATTCTATGACCGAAAGAACACACGGATTCCTGTGTGCCATTCCTGTACCTACCGCTGCCTTTGTGCATGGGGTTTGGTAAATCTCTTTCAAATGCAACGAGAGCACCTGAATTTTTCATACGAAACTGAAAAGCAGATAAAAGGCCAGGAGGATCTTAAAATGATTCAACAGTTTAGTGCTCCTTTCACACCGACCAAGACCAAAATCCTAGATGCCAATCTCCCACTTCAGCCCTCAGATCAAAAGTGCGGTAGATACACCTGCTGCGTCCCAGCCAGACTGGGCTGCATCCAAACTGCAACGCTTCGGTTTTAAATACAGCCTTGAGGAAATAAAAGGCTGCAGACAGTGTGTCACACCTTCCTCAGGACAACCAGTTCCACAGCCTGCACACTTACCTTGCAGGCAGGAGACCCACGTCTACTTCTTCCCTTCCCTGAGGCCTTGCTGCACCTGCATCTTCTGCCTGCTGGGAGTGAGACCTAGCTAACCATCAGGGCTGTACGTTAGGCAGAGCACAGGGACATTTTCCGCTCTTCCTGCTGAAACTGTACCACTGTGAAAGGAGTTCAAGATTTGCTGAGCTCAGTCAGAAGAGAGAGTCTTAAGATCTACCATGGTTTATTGAAAGTGCACGAAGAGTCTCAGCGAGCAGTGAACAGGACACACACCCACGCTTGCTGGCAGAACTTGAACCATCAGGCCAGAAGCGCATACTCACAGCTCCTCTCAGGCAAAGGCTCAGGGCTGTGAATCCTCAGCAAAGTGCATAAAACCTCAGAATAACAAGGAGTAGGGGACACCCACGTTCTTTGTGTCATCTAACTCTATGCAGTGCTTTGTCCAGCATGTCGTTTTGGGGGACTGTACACTAAGATGTCCGACTTACCTGTAAGGAAACTAATTCTGATTTTCCAGGGATTTCAGGTTCTAGATGTCATGGGAATGGCCAGACAGACACAAAATGGGTCCCAACACCAAGGCTGAAGCTTCCATCACCCTCCTTGCATCTGCTCCTTACAGTCACTGTACCTCCATTCCCTCACCTGTACACAAAGACTTAGCGATCTCTGGTATATAGGAATATCCAGAAGTGGTGCTCTAAAAAGGCTAAAGCTAAAAAATACATGTTTATCCTGAGAATCTACAGTCTAATTTACAGCAGAAATTAAGACGGCATCAATGTTTTAGAAAGAAAATACTTTTCTGAAGTAATTTAGATACACACTCTTAACAGGAGTCAAAACCTTGTAGCAGAGGCTCAGATCATATCGGCTCCTTACAGCCTGCACAGGAACTCTGGCAAACTTATCAGCTAGAGAAACAGGAAGCCAGGAGTAATATCGACTGAAGCACTACAAGGCAAATTCTGGTCTCACTTATCCTACTGCGAACTTCCAATTTTCCCCCTCCATTTACTCCAAGATTTGTTCATAAAAAAGAAACATTTACCCCATGAGCACCACTAAATAAAGTCGAAAGCAGTAGATTTCTCTTTTCTAATTACAAGAGAAGAGCCTTAAAACTGTTCCAGATGCTGAATAGCTAAGAAATGTCAAATACAACACCTGGTTATTCAGAGAGCTGCAGCTGTTTCCTCTGCAGACTACAGAACAAATCGTTTCTTCGCTTTAAATAGTTTATGCCAAGAGAAAGACCACAATCTAATTAGTAATATCACTCAGGATAAAAACCAAGTTGCAGTTAGGTAAGGTCTTTCATTAACCCCAGTGGTTTCCCATCAACTCCACACCAAGAGAGGCTCCAGACACCAGTTCTTGTCCATTTTTAACATAGACATTTTCCTTACGTTCAGAAGCTTACTAAGGTTCCCTATATTAGTTACTGAAACTCTTTCCTATAGCCACCCAATATGCTCTTCATGTCGCTAAACATATAGAACATCTTTACAGCCTTTTGCACAGTTTATCAGAATTACCTACACACTCACTAGATGCATACTGTGCATGTATTAAACGAAAACACGCTGCAGGCCGGAGCAGAACTACATGACAGATACGGATGTTCAATTACATTTTTCTTTCTTTGCCTTACTGTATACGCAGAGCTGTCCCAATATGCTGGACCTAACAAACAAAAAGACAACACCCAACATTTTTGGAATTGCAAGCAACTTCATGAACCTGCCAAGAACAACACTGCACCACTAATATTATTTTAACTCATCTCTGAAGTTCCTTGTGAAAGCAACTGTTTCAGAAACAACAGTTTTAAAAGGATCGATAATATCACAGTATGACCTTGTTGAAAAGGGTTTGGAAAACTAATTTTAGGTACTTAGCACTACATTTTCACTTTTCTCCTTGACAGTAGAAAGTCTGGAAGGAATAAAGTTGTTGGTTTTTTTACTGTAATGAAGTAATCTTTCTGGCAAGATGAGCATCTTCCACAGTCCTGCAGTTCTGGCTGGCTCTGTGTACTGAACAACAACCTGCCACACAAATGAGACCAGGCTACTGATATCCTGGAACGTCTGACACAAATGCAAACCGTGCTGATCCTTGGTCCTGCAACGCATATGAACTGTGAAATAAAATACAACTATAGTTAACTTAAACTCAAGCCATTTTTTTCTATAAACGTAGTTTACATGTCTTAACTAATCCCACGGCTACCTCATACAATTTAAAACATTATTCCATCAATGATGTTGGCAAACAAGCTTAAGTCTGATCGTGGCACCTTTTAACCTCTTAAAACAAAGTATCCAGTTAAGTAATTTCAAAAGCAGAATTTTAATATACTTTAATTTCCAACTATTACCACAACCCTGTAGAAAGAGCCATTCCGTTCAGATCCTGCTTTCCCATCGGGTCTTTCTACAGTTGGAACTCCTTCAAGATACTTTCATGCTGGAGTGCACTATCAGAACTGGGAACAACTTAGTAAAGAAAAAGTCCTTGAATACTTAATAAAACGCTGCCACCTCTTTGAGCAGGTTTAGAGAATAAGTCAAGGAACAGGCAAACCTTCTCTGGGTCAGGAGTAAAATCTTAGTCTTGCTATAGTTGGGACTAAACACAAGAGTCATTGTAATTACACTGTGACAGCTTTTTCTGTACCTCTGATACCAGAAGCACTGCACTGTAAAAAAGGTTAAGTGTAGGGCAATTCATGGTTTAGTTTAAAGAAAAGCAGGCAGCAAAAGGAAAGTTTACCTCTACCAAACGCAAACCCCTTGTCACAGAGAGGCTGAAGCGACATTTAAGTTTTCTCTGGTCCAACTGTTTTCACAGTTGTCTAGTGGTTAAAAGTCTTGGATCAGGTGGTTGTTTTTGAAGAAAACATGATGCAAAACCTAACTGCCCAACAGTCGGAGCTTTTCCTGAAAAATCAAACAAAACTCAACAGCCAAAGGTTTGGGGCATTTTGCTGGTATCAAGTATCTGCTTTCTTTCAGAGATGAAACTTTGGTAAATGTGAATTGACATAGTTCTGACGTTCTCATTTCCCTGTTACAGTGATAACACAGAAAGCCAAAGATTTGTCATGCCATTTATGTCCTTTGCTCTTTCAAACCAGAAGCCCAGCAGATGGGCAACGAGGAATTCAAGAGAGGCCCAAATGCTCCCCAGCGCTGTTAACGATGCCTCTCTTCTAGCCAACAGACATCACCAAGAAACCTAACTGGAAACCGTAGGTGCTAAAGTACAATTTACGCTGACAGATTTATAGCCTTGTAAAGCTTCTGGCAGCCTTTAAATCAATTATTTCCACTTGATAAATATTTTTACAATTGAAACTAGCTAGACCAAAACAAGTTTAGATTGTTGCACTGTCTAACCCTAGGGCCTTGATGCTTTAGTTGGTATTTGGGGTCAGTCGGTTTGATGTGTGTGGATAATAGATGTGGATTTGCATAGTATCTGCTAAAAACATTCAAGGTTTATGTCTTTCCTGTCTCTCCCTGGTACTGCATTGCAGGGACATTTTGACCCCAAGTCAATTTCTTGCATTAATAACATTACCAGACCAAGAAAAGCTCAAGTTTTATAGGTACATGCGGCTATGAGAGGGAATAAGGAATATACATGCATCTAGTTCATCCAGTCACTCCCCTAGTCAATCAAAAATATAAGTTACAATTTATGTATCACTTCAAACAAGAGGAAAACAGGAGAAAGCTCTTTAAAGGTACAAGAATACATCAAAAAAACCCCACCCAAAAAACCCTGAAGTAACTCCATGAGCTGGACAGAAGATTCCTAATGACTGCACAATTACAAAGCACAGTACTGTTTCAGGTAATAAATATGCAGAAGGTTACTAGCAGATAAAACTCAGCCCTTGAGAACAGGAAGGCTGATCCTGTGGGGCATCGAGTACCCTGGGGGAACCCATGTCTTGTAACATAAAAACCGAAAACGGATCTTCGGCCAGCCAGCGTCGTGTGTTGCCTGCCTACCATAGAAACAATCAGAAATCGGATTTTTAGTGAAGAGAAAGGTCAACAGCCTTCTAAAGGATGCTTTTTCTTGATGACGCACAGCACACCAAGTCAGTTGACATTCCCATGCAACTGTGGGAAGTAAAAGCAGCTTCTGTGCCCTGAGCACACCAGCAGACCTTACCTGCCCTGAACAACCTAAGGTGGGACCCCCACCCCCTGCCCAAGAGCACCCAGCGCTGAGCCCCCTGTCCTTCCCTGAAGGATGCTGTAGGTGTACCTATCTCTGGTCCTTGCCCAGTCTTCTGGATGGACCTTGGACCCGCGCTGTAGTCTTTCCACCATCCCTGTCTCTGGCCCTATCTGCTGCTGCTCTTGATGGGACTTCTTGGACGGACCCCAGACCTTGTTCACCACCTTACCTTGTCTGGGGCTGCCAATGGAGCCCGTTACCACCACCCCAACTTTGCCGCCCTATTCAGACCTTGGGCACGGCTGGTGCCACGGTCACCTCTGTCTCATGGCGTGTCCGTGCCAGTGGAGCAGCCCTGCTCGTGCTGCTCCCCGACTGTAGCTGCACTCAACAATGCAGGTCCTACTCCATAGCCAAAAGCGACAAGAAGCACAGCTTTGGAAAGCTCCCTCACTGGAACCAGTTTAACGTGTGTTCGTCTCTGTTACAGACAACTTAAAAAATACATACCGATACCATAAAGACAGTGCATCGACAGAAGTGAAAAAGCCTGAGCGAGCGGAAAGATGATCAACTTTTAAGCGCATTCCTTTCGTTAATTTAGTGGGACCACTCTCTCGTTCACAAGCCTTACCCGTTAAACTGGATTCTGCGACGCTGTTGTTCTGCTCGCGTTAAAAAGGAACCAGAAAGAAACTAGTTAAGAAGTTAGAAACCAACTCCGAGCTCCGGCTCGGCCCGAAACCCTCTTCCTGACGGACAAACGGAGTGGGGGGGGGGGGGGCACCCGCCCGCTTTGCCCCGGGGAACTCCGCAGGGGCCGGGGGCCGCACGCAGCGGTCCCCGTCGAGGGGGGGGGGAAGCGAGGCCCCGCCACCGGAGCCTCCGGGGCCAGCCCCCGGGACCCCGCCCCGGGCGCAGGCGCCGAGCGGGGCGGGCTGCCCGCCCAGCCCAGCCCAGGCGAGGCGAGGCGAGGCGGGGCGGCCGCCCCCGGGGGCAGGATGGTCGGGGAGCGCGGCCGGCGCGGCGGGCGCGATGGAGCCGCCTGAGGGCTGGGACCCGTACGGGCGGCCGGCCCGGCGGACGCAGTGGCTGGTGAGCGCCCTGGCCTACCACTACGGGCTGGACCGCGGCGTGGAGAACGAGATCGTCGTCCTGGCCACCGGCCTGGACCAGTACCTGCAGGAGATCTTCCACCACCTGGACTGCGCCGGGGCGGGCAGGATCCCCGGCGAGGACTTCCGGACGCTGTGCCAGGTGCTGGGGCTGGAGGAGGCGGCGGCGGCCGAGGCCGACCCCGACCCCGACCCCGAGGAGTGCGCGGGGCTGTGGGAGGGCCTCTCCGCCGAGCTCACCTTCCGCCAGTTCCACGCCCGCCTCTGCGGCTACTTCAGCACCAAGGCGGGCAGCGCGCCGCGCCGCGCCGTGCCGCGCCTGCCGCTGGGCCGGGAGAGCGAGCACATCGAGACCCAGATCCGCCTGCGCAGCCCCCGCCGCCGCCGCCGCCGGGAGCCGGCCGGACCCGGCGCGGCGGGGCGGCCCGGCGGTGGGTCGGCGGCGGAGCGGCGGCCGGCGGGGCCCTGCTCGCGGGAGTGCTACGAGGAGATCGTGGCGCTGGAGCGGGCCGAGGACCGCATCGCCAAGCTGGAGGAGGAGAACGGCAGCCTGCGGGAGCTGGTGGAGGACATGCGGGCCGCCCTGCAGAGCAGCGACGCCCGCTGCCTGGCCCTGCAGGTGAGTGAGCGAGCGAGTGCGCGGCCCGGCCCGGCCCGGCCGGCGGGCATCGCCCCTCCGGCTCCCGGGCGGCTCTTCCAAGCCTCCCCGCCGCCCTTGGTTCACGGGTAAGATGCTGCTCTCGGAAGATGCCGTGTCGGTGGCCCCTCCGCCCCCAGAGCGGCCCGTAACGGGAGCGTGGTGGCACAGACCCGGGTTGCGCTTTCATCTTCGGCGTTAACTTTTCAGCAGAGTTGGGTTGCGTACGGGTCTTTAAGGGGACGTGTTGTATTTTCACCAGCGTGACATCACACGCATTTAAGGGATGCGCGGAAAACCACCCTGCTAAAATCGTAGGAGGCGTCAGTTTAACAAACCTAAGCGTATAATGCTGCTTTTTCTATTGCACATCCAGTCAGCCAGTTAGATACCAGTCAGGCACCGTTGTGGGGTTTGTTTCCAAAGTAAGAAAGGACTTTTGGATTCTTACCTGCATGAGCACATGCAACGACCGAGTGATAAATGCCCAAGAGCTTTGTCTCTGAAACATTAGAAGTGTGTTTTCTTCAGAGCGTGGTCATGAGAGTTCAGAGTTGGAGCCAGTTCTGCAAACAGGCTGATGAATAGTCTCTGGCTCCTCTGCAGAGCCCCATTAATTCTGGGGCTGGTTTCTGTTTCTGCTGCATTGGCTCAAGTGAAACACGTACATACTTAACAGCAGTTAAATCACTCCGGCATGAAATAGCGTAGAACAGGCAAAGCACTGAAGGGCTGAGTTCACCGGCTGTTCTGGCGGGTCTGCTCACGTTGGATTTAATACTAACACAACACTCACAGAACTCTGCTCTGTGCATGACACTTCCGTTTGGCATTAGCTGGCTGCCCGTCTTCGCAGCCTCCGGCATGGCAGGTGAAAGCCACTTTTACCATTTTCATTTGAAAAGTGAAGGGAAGTCAGAAGCAAACACAAAGTTACCAGTCAAAGGCCCCAGAAAGAATCGGAAGAAGGACAAAGATTAGAGCTCCAGAACACCGCCAGCTGCTCTCTGTTCACTTCTACTGAACACAACTTAAAAAACATAACTAGAAATATTTTTTTCAGAATGCTACTTGCCTTGTGAGGACAGACTATAGTAATGATGTTAAAGCTATACAGAAATAGCTTTAGGTTGTGCAGTAACCTAATTTTCCACTTTAACGAGTAGTTTTAAAATTAAATTTGTAGATATGTATTTAAAAACTACTTTCCAGAGCTGATTGATTGTATCTGTATTTCACAAAGGTAAGTAGCTTATTAGTTGCTGATCAACTATATGTTATTAGGAAAAAAAAAAGCAAACCAACAAAACACAATCCAGCCATTTTCAGTCTTGATTAAAATGTCAGCTACTTTAAAACACATTAATTTCTCCCTGCTTTCTGCTCCTGCTCATTTTAGGTAGGACTGCGGAAAAGCCATGCTAACCATAAGGAAGAGGGGACCTGTTTTATAGGGAGTAAGAGACCATTAATGCAGAACCACTCCCAGACCAAGTGCCTTCAAAGTGTCCTGAAGGAAGTGGAACTCATCCGGAGCTCCAGGGATGGGCAAATTGAAGAAGCAATTAGGTTCAATCAAGAGTTGGAAAGAGAGCTGAAGAGTTCTCAGGAAGCTCTGGTCAATCTGGAAGAGTGCAACCGTAACCTGAAGAGGGAACAAGCAGAAATGAGGAAGAAGGTTGAAGAGGCAAGACATGCCGTCCTTAACAGTCTTAGCAAAGTGAAGGAGCTAGAAGTGAAAGCTAACGAAGTGCCACATCTGCAAATATACATTCAGCAGCTAGAATCGGAACTGCAGCACTATAGGTAAGTTTGAGTCTGTCAAAAAACGCCTATAAAAATCACAGTATTGGAACACAAGTTAGCTTGAAAATCACTCGTTGTAGCTTATTAAATGTCTCCGAATACATCTTCTAAAATATAGCCAGAGAGAAATTAGACGCTACTTACCAATTTTCTTGGTAGGGAGCCATAACAGAATTGGGTGCGTTCAGTGGAAGGTAGGCTAAAATAAGGATGCTGATCTACAGAGAGCTGAAGTTACTCCTCAAACACACAGCAGTAGGACTTAACATAGTAACTCTTCAAGAAAGCTTCAAAAGAAACTGCTGACAGTCCTTCAGAATCTGTTTCCAACACACTTATTTTTTCACCTTAATTAGCTAATATCAGTTTAGTCATTTCCTGCTAGTTAGGTCACACATAAAAGGCCAGCTGTAATCAGATGGCTGACACTCCATTTCTTATGAAAGCTCTTCAACTCGTCATACGAATTGGAGAAAAACACACAAGGCAAACTTCTGGCCAGCAGTTTTAAACTCTGCTGTGACTTTATTGCTTCTTCACTGACAGAATGTGTAATACTCCAGCAGAGAAACGTTAAAACACTTTCCTAAAACCACACAATAATATAGTGGGAGTCTCAAATAAAAAATACATCATCCAACTAAAACCTGCTTTTGTAATAGCATAAATAAATATGTTTCCGAAAGTCAGAAAGTTGGTCACAAATTTAACAGTTCACGGCAATGCTTTTTATCTCAGACAAAACTTGGACTCATTAATGGTTATTAAGTGCTAGGCATTTCTGCCCGAGTTTCAGATTGACCTATGGAATAAAATCTTATTTATATTTTTACTGACCCAAAGTAAAGCTATTATTTATATTTTTTTCCTAGCTGTACTAAACCTAGTATTTTAATACGTTGTCTATTCTGAACTCCTTGTCTCTTCCTAAACTTATACTTCCTCTGTTTGCTTTCAAGAAGAATTCATAGCGAGTTATTTGTAGCATCATAGCTATTGTATTGTTTTATGAAGTGAGGAAGTACTAAAAATAATCATTTTATCCAATGTCTTTCTGTAAGCATTGTGTTTGTTAATAGCTGTGTGGTTGCAGAAGATAGAAGCATTTATTTAAACATCTATAGGATTTTAAAAACACTGTGAGGGCACATAATGTCAAAGATGACTATCATTTATTTACAGGGATATCTGGATGAATGATACAACTCTTAGTGCTAAGAGAGATCACACTACTTGTCTAGTTTATCAAGTTCTCCCTGGCATGAGCACCAAAGACTTAAGATGAGTTCTTGTCCTGCAGAATTGCTTTTCCAAAGTATGATGGATAAAAAAATCGCCTTTAAACACGTAGAGATGAACTAGTTAAAGACAATAAGAAATGTCAGCTAGGCCTTGCAGAGCAGGAACTTTTATGGGTTACATCAAAACAAATAGTGTGAGTTTAAAAATGTAAATTACATGTTCTTTGTAAGATAATCTTCATCCGTAATATTTATTTTAAAATTGTATGCTAATTTAAAGTGAGTGTAAAGCTCAGGAATGGTGCTAGACTGACTGTTTGGAAACTACACCCTTTTTTTAGCCCCACGACACACTTAGCACAGGACCAGGCCAGCTTCCACATGCAAGATCCTTTAATGGGTCTTGACTCTATGTTAGCCATGAAGCACTTCCATCTCCCTGCCCCTGTAATACAGCTCTTGGCTGAAACAGTTTAACAGCAGAGCCGCTTAATGATGATTGTGACTTGCATGCCTGTGGTCATATTCCACAATTCTGCGGTATATGGAAGGCCATAGTTCTGCATATTCCACAGTGTGGCACAGAGATGCCCAAACTGGCAGAAAATAGGCAAGTTAAGCAGTGCAGAGCTCTGTGTTACTGTGATGAAAGAGCTTAACACTAGCAGGGCTATCTCTGCCCTATGCGGCCATTGGCATCATAGCTTGTCCCACTCACTTTACATGCTTACACTTGTGCTACAGATGGCAGAAACTCCTGCTCATAGAGAATCATCTTCTGTGGTGCAGAAGTCCAAAACCCATGGTCTTAGTTTGGGTGAAGTGCTAGGAGTGCATTTTGAGGGGAAGCTGATGAGTTGGCCAAAGCATAGAGATGGAGGGACAGCTGCTATATCCTGCAGATTTCTCAGACTGTCAATTGGCAAATGTATTACCTGTAATGTTATTCAGGTCAGTATGTATCTAAGTTAGTACTCCAGTGAGCAGTTTTCTCCATTACCAAGTACCACGAGAAGTTTGTGAACATGTAAGCAGGATCTAGGTTTGGCAAGAACTAATGCTGCAAGGTAGCAGTGGAGAGAAGTGGGTGGGGATTTGAGTATACTGCAGAAAGCATTTAAGACTGCAGATACGTCTCCTGAGAATTCACGTTAACTGGCTTGGTATGCCACTATTTTACTCCAGCTAAAGTCCAGTTTCTTCCAGAGAGGATCATATTCAAGAATGAGTCTGGTCTATGAGCTTTACACGCTGCTCCTATTTATACTTTCACATTTATAAAGTAAAGAAAATGATTTCTTCTTTTAGGTTCAGATTTTCAAAGCTCTTTAGGCATCTAATTCCCACTTCTAGACCTTCATCTTATACCAACTTACTATCATTTAGACCTGGAATCACAACAATGACCTTAAATTATAAACCCTAATTCAGGAAGCAACATAGTTTGCACCTATTCAGGAAAGTGTTTAAGTACCTGCAAGTGATTAAATGTTTTCCTAAATTGGGGTACTTAATTGCAATTGCCTTTTCTGCCCATAGACTCCTATTGCTGCAAATTTAATGCAAAACGTTGCTATCAACACCTCTGGTAAATGTTTGCTAACTGAAGTTTGTATGACTTAAACATGAACTTTTTCTGAGTACACAGGTTCCTGTATCAGAATTTGAAATGTCCCTGTCATGTTATTAGATTCGTAAGGCAACCTAGTTGACCAAAGAGTTTATAGATACTTCTCGTCTTGAGGGGCACATCCTATTCTTCCTACACTGGATGCATGTGTCAGGCTTTTGTCCTCTTTCTCCAGCATTAGAAATTTGTACTGTCTTTTATTTTTTAATCCCTGTCAATTTAATGAGTCAGCCCAGATACTTTAACAGTAAATTTCAAGAAATTCCTTACTGAAAAGCATGAGTTAAATTCATTTCAGAGGAAAAAGACATCACAAGAAATTGTATGTTTATCATTGGTATTATATAAAAAATGCATAATTCTCAATGTCAATATATGGAAGAGTTTAGGAAGTTATGCAAGTCCCATTTTTTATGCAGTGCTGCCCAGAAAGTTATTCTCATTTTGTACGGGTGCACTTGATTTCATTTTCCCAGGTATAGGAGTTTTCATTTGTTATTACTAAGCTCACCTTTTCCATTTTTGGACTACTCTTCCAGTTTCTCAAGATGATATTGGGACTAATCTCCAAACTGCTGTCATTCCCCCCAGCTTGGTGTCAATAGCACATTTGTAGTTTCTCTTTCAAAAGTTCAAGGCTTAGATGAAGATACTGGCTAGGTCCCCGGACAGATTCTGGTGACCTCTACTTGATATACTCTCTTTATCTGAGAGCCAATCATTAAAAGCTATTCCCTAAACTCCTTTTTTTTTTTTTCAGTAAGTTTTGCTCCAGCTCAAGGTGACACCATCCATGGATTCTAATGTAGTCCTATGATTTATAAGTATTGTTTATAAGAATGCCACATATAAAAATGTTACTACAATAAAAATGTCACATCAACTGCTTCTTTTTAGCCATTCAGCCATTTTCCCTGTCAGAAAAGGAAATTGGTTTGACATGAATTGTTCTTGCCAAATATAAATTGGCTCTGTTCTCTATACTACGTTGTAGGTGGCTTAGAAATTGATTACTTAATAATGTTCACAGATTTTTTTTCTCTTTAATAGCATTGGAGGGTACAACAGAACTTAACAAGCTTTTTTTGATCCCAGTGTAACAAATAAAAAGAAAGGTCATTTAGAATTGAAATAGACTTCATAATGGAGATGTTCACAGAGGTTTTATGTTGCTGTGTTAGCCAGCAGCACAGTAATTACATAGGTCAGTGGAAGGGGTCATAAAATACCAAAAATGCTTCCCATATGCATGGTTTGTCTCCCAAATTACTTAATTATCCATCAGCATTTATATGTGTTAGTGAGTAGGAATCCTTTTTACATGGAATGCAGAGAGGCTTGTTTCATCCCCTTGTATTCTCTTAAAAATATGAAGATGGAGGCCTCTAGCATAATTTCCTCCATTTATTTCTTTCATAAGTTCACCACTGTTAATTTTTCCAAAAAGTTATGCTTTAGGTTATCCTATATTGGAAGTGGTTCAGTTTTTCTTTTCTTTTAGGAGATAGCATCCTGATCTTTTCCATAATTTCTTAGGTTATCATTTACTGTGTAAAATATGACAAGATGGACCAAACAGATCCAAATCAGTAATCCAAGAACAGGAGAGGAATATGGAAATATTCCTAACTGATACAGAATCAGCTCTGTTAAGTGAAGAAAGAAAAACCCTAGGAAGGAAACACTAATCCACAAAAGAAGGTGTATATAATAGGTTATTTCCAATCTGAATGATAATGCATGTTTCATAGTTAGGCATTCTAGAACTGTTCTTCTATTTAAAAAATTAAACATTAAATAAAGAAAATCTGGACAACTTTCTGCTCGACTACTGTCATCAATACCAACTACTTGCTGGTTGTAAGGTGAAGTGCATCTTGGCAATTTATTTTGGATGGCAGAAAATTTGATTGGAGATTGTGGGCGTATATGTGCTGGACTACAGAAGAGACTGGATAGAGCCACAGACGATAAGTACATCCTTGGACAAGAGCAAGAACAGGCAGGGAGCAGTGACTGATGGCAGTCAGTAAGAACGATGACAGTCAGGGAACTGAGCTCATGGAGAGTGAAATAAAATGTTACTTTGCAGAGCCTCATCTGTAAGAGCACTCAAGCAGATTGTTCTAGATGAACTGATGTAATCTCATTTTATTTTCTAATTCTGTTTGTACCTGGTATTTTTTTTTCTACTTAAGACTGTAAGAATTTATATTACATAGAAGTCTGCCAAAAAAACCACAGAACTTTAAGTTTTTCAAGGAGTTAACAGTAGCAGGTAAATGTTCCCATTATACGAAGCTTAGACTACTTGTGTGTCTTTAGTCATACTAAGCAAGCAACTCAGATTACTAGTCATTTGAAACACTTCAAAAGGAACATTTTTATTTCACACAAAGAGATAACGTAAGGTATTGTTATATATGGTAGAGAGAACTGTACAGAGCAATTTAAATACATTAACTTGACATCGAAGAAAATGTATAGCATCTCTTTCTATAGAAAGGTTAGTTTTATTGCAAATGCAAGAAGAGTCTTTCAGTTCTTTTTAATGTTAATAATACTTGCTTCCCATAATAATAGAAAAACCTTTACTTCAAATCCATTCAAATTAATGCAAGTGCATTTATCCACAAGGAAGCTTGTACTTGTATGCTAATTCTGACATTGGAAATGTAGCCATTTCTCTGGCCTTTTTCAGTGCTGGGCTCTTAGTTACACAGCGTTTATTCTTGGGAGACTTCCCCTGGTTCCTCACTAAATCCTCCTTTTCATCTGACTTGCCTTATTTGCTGTGTTGGGAGTAAATCACTGCGAGCACAATAGCAGTGCCACACATAAGGACACTGCCCATTCACTGGGGTGGACGTGCTTTCGCCATGTCCCAGGCTTGCTCCCACAGCTCCGTGGAAACACCATTTGTTGAACCCACTGTAGCTGTCACTTAGCAGCCCCCATTACACGTACCTTCCTGGGGACAGAGAGATTAGAGCGTACTGCAAGCCCTGCCATAGTCAGCAGTAACAAAAAGATTGTCCAAGCCAAAGGAGTTAGTTTTGTCATCTCATACACAGTACGTGACACATGCAGCTGCCTTTTAAAGCTGTCTCCTCATGCCCTTCTGTGCGTAATTTGAATTGCGCTAACCCTTCCTATACCAGAGAGATTATTTTTTTCCCCAGGTGTGCAGTCAGCATTTGTGCAGCTACTCTCCCTTGAATTAGTGCCTGGAAATTCAGCCAGCAGCTTGGTGGTCCCCCACAGTGACAGCTGTGCACCTCCCTCCTTCATCTGGCTGCCCTGACAAGCTGCATCACACCTCTCTAGCTTTGTAGTCATTCCCCAAGAAAATGAACACCTTTTACTGCCCAAATTTTGTAGGTGATGCAACATATTATCTATCTTGTCTTATGCCAGCAAAAATCAAAAATTAATTTCATACACAAAGATAACTTTAAAGAAAAAACCTTCTTCCCCACCCCTTTCAAATAATTTCCTAAGACTGGACTCCCTGTCAGAGGCTACACCACTTTGAAAGCAAGCCTCCCAGAACTAAGTTACTTTCTCACTGTCATTGCAAGAACCAAAATCAAACAGAGATGGTCCTAGCTCATAAATAGCCCTCAGCTGCAACCCTCTGGATTACTTGGGTGAGCTCCTGTACAGCACCTTTCTATATCAAATATTAGCAGTGTGTTGCTTTCTGCCATAAAGGTTTCCTAGGTACCTTCTGCCTGGTGGGCCTAGCTCGGCGGTGATAGGGCATCACTGCCGTGTACTGCTGTCATGCTCAATTTATAGACCTTAGATTTGCATTAACCTTGATACCATCCATCTGACAGATCGTGACACTTCAGATCCCACTGCATGCAGATAACGAGCACAGCAAACTTGATGCATTGGGGTTATTCTGGGAATGGAGTTATCAGCTTGACAAGACTGGGATCTGTGCATCTCTCTTGACCTAAAAACCAGCTAACATCAGTGTAGGAGAGCTGCATAAAAAGAACAATTATTTATTACCAAGAAAAACGCATCTGTAAGCCAAGAGTTTGTAGCCTCCTGCCACAAAGTATTACAGCTCATTACCAACCTCACTGGGGAGCCAGGAGGACCGTTACGTGTTGCCTACACACTCACGCGCTCAGCCTCTCATTTGTTTCTTAAGCAAACCTGACTAGTTTGTAGCCACTTCTATGCAAAAGAGCACCTGCAGGAAAGGATGCTTGCCAGAGCGCTCCATTTTTCCCCACCTCACTACAAGGTCTCTGTATGAGCAGGTCCCACTGTGCTGCGCTCTGCTCATAGACTCATGTGATCAGACCTGTTGAATTTATTAGCAGCATTCCTTTGCTTATAGGAGTAATGAAAACATAACTGGGCAATAAATCTTTTACTGAATGGAATTTTGCCAAACCTCCCTAATAGATGCTTTGAAGAGCCAGGAGTATTTTAAAAATTTATTTCTGGTCAGTTTTGTAAGACAAAATAGTAATATATAACCTCAAAGTGTAACCGGTGGCTTAAACTTGGGGCTTCTATGTTTACCTCCCTGGATGTCAAAGATATTAACAAAAATCTGAAGTAAAAACACCACGGGCGAGATCCTGAGAGGACCAGAGTATTGACTAGTGCTTCAGTCAGGCACTTAAACACACATTTAGTATAAAGTACTCGACAACTCCACTGAGCCCCTCCAGAGATAAAATTAAAACAAATCAACCAACCATATCTCAAGTGGGTTTAGCGCATGTCATTTTTGCTGTCAATTCACATAAGTTGCTTTGAAAATCAAACACTGCTGATCATCTACACTCAGGCATGAGCAGAGAATTCTGCATTCTTTGAAGCTTTTTATTCTGCTGGAGGAATAAAAAGGGAAGAAATTTTATTTTTTCTTTTCTTCCTAAAACTTGAAAAATCACTTCATGAAAATGAGGAGAGGAGGAGTTCTACTAAAGCAGTAAGAAGCGATTGTTTACTCTTTGCTCATCCCACTTCCCTTCAAGACACAAAATAGACAAGGTAGTTTGTAAGGTAAATGCTGACAACCCAAGTTTTCAAGCATATTAAACTAATTTGTTCTGCTAAAATAGTCGGCTCTCAATATGGAAGGGTTGATGATCTGCAGGGGAGGCGGCCTTACCTCTTGAATGCATCCCAAAAGGGACATGATCTGACAAGATGAGTGAAGTCACTCTAGAACAGTTCAAGGGAAATTTGTGTATGTTTTGCTTAAAAAACAAAACTCAACAAAAAGCCTTTTTAATACATGCACCAGAAAAAAGCATGGAGTCATGAAATCTGGAAATGCTAGAGGGACCAGCCCACTCAAACCTATCCTTTGATTTGCAAGAAGTATGTTCTGTTTCAGCAGCTTTCTTCAACCAGATGTCTATTGGAGTTAGCCATCCAAAGAAGAAATTAATCTAGCCTTTTAATAGAAGCACAGGCAACCATTCTATTTCATCATTCACTTAAATTCTCAAAAAGCTCCTCTATGTAATATAAATACTAAATTGTCTGGAGACCTGGGAAAGTATCTAGAAAGTAAAATTAGTTGACTCCATGACTTCACTGGGAACTTGCCTTAATGCAAACCCACAGGCAAACTAGGTTCTTAAACCCCATCCTTAGGATAGCACAGGCAAGATCAATTTATTTTAAATACCATCATGTTACTTAGGACACTGCCAGGGATACTTACATAAAGGTAGATAGTCAATCTGTATTTAAAAGTGCCTAGACTCTAAGCAGGTTGGGGGATGAGCTAAGAAATGTCACTGATCTTAGGAAATAAAATATAGGCAATTTCTGTGTTTTCAATGACACGAGACAGTTATTTAGCAGTTCTGCAAATATTTGCTGGAGTTTGTTCTGTTTATCCGTCTTCTCACAGTAGTCAGAATTCCTGTTGAGTCACTGGCCATGTTTACCGTACTTTTTATCAGCATCTTGTCTGCCTGCTTAGCAGAATGATTAAAATCCAGACTGATATTTGCCTCTCTAGTGCTTGGCTTAGGGTATTCTCTTTGTGATACTCAGCATATTTTCCTATATTTGCTGGATTTGCCTGGCAATCTGAATCTCAACTATTCAGAACTGTACCAACTGAAACAACCTAAGAAAAATGCTGCCCTCAAACTAGAAAAAAAAGCTAGAAAAGAATACCCAGCACTATAAGGAGAACTTTGATTAAATGCATCTGATTTAAAGCTTCATGTTCTGAGATAATCCCAAACTGGAAACTCAGACTGAGAGTTTGAGGGGGGAGGAAGGAGGGCAGGAGGATGAGCTGGTCAAAGTACTTGCTTCAGTCCGTTGCAGAGAAGCAATATTTTTACAATCCCAGAAGTGGAACCTATCTGTGTCCTCAAGTCAAGCAACCTGAAAATTGTAAGATATATCGAGAGGCTGGCTTTAGTTGTTATTTACAGAGATCATTCTTTATCTATGAAAAAAAGGAATTTTTATACATTTTTATAGCTTTTCATAATGCCCATCTGAAAATCTGACAAATTCTAATAAAAGTGAATAGATACATGTGTCCTTAAAGGATCACAAATCTGCAGCTTAACTTCAAAGACTGAAAATGTAAAGCTTGGAATCAAGCTTGATCATTATCGCAGATATGTGTATCACAGGATGCTGACTGTATCTGTTCACTAGTGCCATTTCACACAGGAATGTACTTTATGAAAAAAATGGTTGGACAATAAATGTCAAATGTAAGTTTTAAGCATGACACATCTTCAGAAATTTACTTCTGTATAACAAGTAACTTCAGCCTTCACAGCATCGTTCTTAAGACCACTTGAAAAATAAGGTGTAGAAGTTGTGATTGACTGTGTGTTGCAGTCCCTCCTTGTTTGTGGAAAAAAGCGTTCTCTGAGGGATGCCTGAGCTTCAAGTGCTAATTGTCATCACATCGCACATCATCCATTTCAAGAAAAGAGGTGCCAAGTATTAGGAATCAGATTACAGTGGAAAGACCCCAAACCTTTCAGTAAATCTACAGAATAAAATCAGGCCCTGTGCTTTGTTTTGTGAAGAGTCTCTTTTCACAGCAGAATGTTTCAGGGAAGGTTCGTGATGTCACATTAATCATAACACTGAAAAATCTGGTATTCACAGCACATCTGCTCTGCTTTATTCTCTGTACTTGACCCCATCACATGTCCTTGGCATTAGTTCACATAACATGAAAGTATCTGAACTGCATATGGTGAGGTCAGCCCAGTTTAAAGCAGAACATTGTCAGGTTTAAGCTGGGCTCTGAGTATAGTATTTTCACACTGCTGTAGCTGGTAGGCCTAAGTAGCACTCTGCTTAGCAGAAATTTACACAAGACAGAAATATGAGCAATCAAAGCCAAGCCAATGCTTATGAAAACTGCAGAAAAGTAGGTTATGCTACCCATTTCTGTGTCAGCAAATATCCAAAGGTGAATTTCCAGCAGTGTATATGCAACTGGGGGTACACCTGTATTTTGTGGTGCATTAATGTGTTGACACCCAGCGAGCCCTCTCTGGAGCTGAGGGCTGCATCAGCACAACATCCTGAGCACACCACGTCTCTTGAGTGCCACAGAGCTGCACAGCTCAAACACTAGCTCTTTGGAATTAATTCAAGTGATTTTACGCTGCACAACATAGGCATACCCTTGAAAGCACAGATCTCATAGATATTCTCTGCTGCAGAATGCAGAGACATTAAGGGGGCTGTTTATAGTGGTTTAATTTGGTGGCCTGACAGGTCTGGCATGAACGAGGTAAACAGGTGGACCACTCACAGCAACTGCGCTGATTTAATTTAGACCCAGGCAAAGTACTCGGGCTGAATAGTTCATCCTCCAAAAATACAGTTTGGAAGCAGTTTAAACTACTTGCATATTTAGGTTACATCAGGCAAGAATTCACATAGACAAAAATAAAAGGAAAAGCAGAAAAATTGTGGTCTTTTATTTGGATGTTTTCTTGCTGGAGTGTTTTGATTTTTCTGTCTGAATGACATTAAATCAGTATAGCTAAATTGAATTTCAAAATACCATTTTAAGACACAAAAGAAATGAAACCCAAATGAAATATTTCATTTTATCTTGAAGAAGCAGTTTCCTTAGATGCAAAACATTTTTTCCTCAGCTTCCTAATTCAACCAAACAAAAAAAAGAAAACATTTGAACTGCTATAAGCAAAAGTTAGGAGAGACACTGATCCTTAGTCTGAAAGTTCTGTGTTTCCATTAATGAACGTACATAGCTCTGCTTAATTTCCAATACTGTCCACAGACCCCAGGGACAGTTCCTTCAGCAGAGGAAAAAGAATAAGAAAACAAAAAGTAAGAATGCTCTTAGCTTATATTGTCAGAAAGACTGTGTCTCTGGACTGCTGGAGCCCCGGCTGTGATGTGACTGGTTTTGCAGAAAGAGAAGTCTTCTGGCAGTGAAATATTACCACCACTGGCAGGATATTCCTGGGTAAATGCACTGACTTTGAATGAAGGACCTTTCAGTGTAGCCAGGGTCTTGGTATCTTTCAGAAAAGTTATGATTAATCTTTATACAGCAGAATTATATACTGGGTCTGTTCTCGTGCTGTCGATCTTACACTTGCTACTTTTCTCCCTCTCCTGTTGTTACCTACGTGCTTTGGTCTCTTTGGTTTGGGGTTTTTTGTTCATCATGATTTAGACTTTCTGAATGATGCTTCAAATGCATTTAAAAATAGGAAATTTTAAAAAGTAAATAAATGTAAAGCTTTTTAGGTAAATACTATGCAGTATATGAGTGATCTAAGCTCTGAATTCACATCAAATAATCATGATTAAGGATCTAAAATCCTGAGAGTTTTGAGGTGTTTAGACCTGTACTTTATATAAATCAGAGAAACTGTCAATCCCTAAGGCTTGGCACTTGTTGTGAAGTACTAGAAGTCATTTATACTTAAATTGCAGTTCTCCAGCCTTCTCAGTTAATGCTCTGCCCCTGCAAACAGCACTGTCTTGCATCCAAGAAGTCTTTTCTTCTCGTTAGGATACAGGTTACTTGTAATCTAAATTACCTCTTTATTAAATGATGTTCTTTTTAGAACAGAAGATTATTAATGCTGGAAAGGTAGCAATTATTTCTTCCTCTTCCAAGCAAAGTGAGCTTTTCTGTGGCAGGCTCACATGGACTAGCTAAAATAATGGAGCTCTGTTTCATGAACACGCGTGACACACAGTACAGAAGTCACCAGGAAGTAATTGATGCTTTGCTGCCTCACATACTCAAGTCGAAACTTAAATTCTATTGATCTGCATTTACCTGTCATTATATACAGGAAACAAACAGAAAATAACCCCTAAACAAAGCAATGACTCCATAGGCAGAGCCCACAAAAGACACCCTGAGCCCTCCAGTTTATCTAGTCAGTCCCTGGAAGGCAGAGCCTAACTGGCAATTTCTTCTCTTCATGTGGCTCTATAAAGAAAGAAAAGGCCACAGTGAACAGGAGCGGGGAAAGAAAGAGCAGTTCTGCTCATTACCGTGAAAAAGGAGCTGTCAAAATGTCACCTTCTTTCATCCTTCCTCCCTTGCCAGCCTTTTTTTGACCCAGGGAATGGAAGCCTAAATCAAACAGTCAGAATGAATGATGAAACTGCATAGTCTGTACAGAACAAAACAAGAGGCTGTTGAGAGCAGTAAAAAGGGGGCCCATCCGAAGGCAGCAGACAACACTCAGCTGTTGGTTTCCTTGATTTCATTACAACAGAGGCTGGCGCTTGAACAGCCATGGTGGGAAGACAGACCCCCTTCCTTTTGCATCTATAAACACAGCCTGTAAGGTTCCTGCATGCATAAAATGAACTGTAATGTGTGGATATTTATCTTTGGTCAAAGGGAACAGGATTAGTAGGATGACCAGTCTAACAAAGATCTGATCTATCATCAGTCAGGCTTCAGAAAGGGTCAGAGCACTGGTTCAAAATAAAGTTTTAATACTGGCAACAAGAATGGCTAATTTTAATTAAGTTCTGTGTTGGAGGGAGAATGGTATAACAGCTCACAATAGGCGAGATGAATGTGAACTGGGAGAGCTGTTGAAATATGGAAAGAAAACCATGTACTGTATTGTTTTTAAAAGCAGGCTTATGAATTATCCATCAATTCAACATGCAGAGGCCCGAGTTCACTTTCAGGTGTTTATTATTTTTGGTGAAGTTAAGCAAACCAGTGCTTTTGAATGTTTGTTTTGTGTTTTAACCAAGCTCTAAATTAAAGCAACTTTTCAAAGACAAAAATCCTCCCAGGACCCTAGGAACGTATGCTTCTCTACCATGCTTACGAAAATGCTAGTTTTTTTCCATCGCTTTATAAATGAAACTGTGAAACCATGATCTGGCCTAGAATATAATATACAAAGTGCCAGGTCAGAGGTGAGTGCTATAAAACAGGTGTAAAAAAAGTTTATGTGGCTTAGATTGTGCATCCTTAAGTTTAAAGGGCTTTTTTTCACACTCGATTAAACAAATGCATACTGCGTGCATTGTTAATGTACTTAGTGGATGATATGCATTATAGATTTTATATTTTTAAAAGATTAATTTGTGTTTAAAAAGGGTACCTTGTCATACATTAAAAACCATGATATATCAAGATGTTACTATCTCATTAAAAACACTGCAGAAGATACCATAGTTCAGAGATGAGTCTGACAATCTCTGGAATCAAAAGCAGTAAATTTCCACCTCAGTAATTTAATTCATGTCTCAACTAAAAGTGCGTTTGAATCACAAAGCTTGGATTCAGATCAGAATATCCACTGACTGAGGGGGAGCTGGATATGAAACTTCAGTTTTATCCTAATGCTAACCATGATTGGTAGTCTGCCTTGGTTAGTACCTGAAAACATGCTTTGTTTGGTCTGTATTTTAGTTGGAGAAATATGCTTTATATTACATGGTAAGGAAAGCTACAATAATGTGATTATAATTTGATTTTTAAAGAAAATAATAATGAAAATAAAAATTAAAAAATTACTTAATTAGCCAAGATGTTAAAAACCAGAATCAGCTGTGAAGAATTGCAGAATAATCTTAGGATACTGAGTGACTGGATGATGGCAGGTGATATTTACCATGTTAATGAAAACTGATGCACTTTGGAGGAAAACAAAAACAAACCTCAAACAACAGTCCCAGCTTCAGTGGAACACACACAGTGGTGGACTCTGAGCTTACTATAACTGCTCAGGAATTATATCTTTGAGCTATATAACTTGCAATGTATCTGTTCAGTTGCTGAGTTGCAGTGAGGAAAGCAAATATAATACTAACATTTATTAGGAAAGGAATAGAGAACAATACAAAGAAAACAATTATGCACATTAATAGAACACCTGTATCAGAAAAACGATATTATGATCCTTCCACCTAAACCAAAATAAAACTGGAAAAGGCACAGAAAAGGAAACAAGTGTGAAAAAGAGGCATGGAAACTATTTTAGCCATTTGTAGATGTGGAGAAGAGAACGCTGAGGAAAGATGCAAAAAAGGGCTATAAAATTTTCATCGAGATCAGCAGATGAATAGGAAAGAATTGTTCAGTCTCTTCCAATGCGAGGACTATGACTCATCACATGAAAGCAGGAGGCACGTTCAAAGCAGACAAAAAAAAGTGGTTCTTACACAGCAGGTAAAGCAAGCTGTGGAGTACCTTCTTGCAAGATGGTTAGCTTGATGAAAGGTTACATGCATTAAGAAAGCAACTAAAACACCACTTTAAAAACAAACCAAAACAAACCACAAAACCCTTAGCAGGTATAAAATAGAAAGATGACACCTCTACCTGAGTCGCCAAGCAGCTCTACACACATACTGCAGTGAAAGGCCAGGGAAGGCCTAAGGATGCAATAGGGTATGTGAATATCAGGAAATGTATGTATAACTATTCTCTTGGAACTTTTAATATACATAAAATGACAAAATATAGTTTGATTTTAGGAGTGTCTGTAACATAACCTGTCTTCATTTGCAAGAACCCTAAGTTCTTGCTCTCAGAATCAAGCTTACCTCACACACCTACAATTTAAGAGGACCCATGCTCTAAGCTTAGCCCTGACTCAGACTTAAGACAGTAGCTTTGGAAGAATCATGGATGTTTTTCCTTCATATCAATTTCCCTATCTAAAAAGTTAAGATTATAATGACCACAGAAGTAGGCAGCTATTACCCACGTTAATGATTCTACGAGTACCTTTAAGACAGGAAAAGATGAACTACAAGCTTACAAATACTGTTTAATTCTTTGTGCATCTAAGTAAAAGGTGGTGAAGTACTGTTGCTATAAAATATCACTGATACCTGGATATTACCAGGATTTAAAATGGATGAACTATTACTCTGGTAAGAAGAATTCCCAAGTTAGTGTGATAAATATTAGCTAGAATTTTGGAAAAAGATCTGAACCCTTTTTTTCAGTGTGAGCGCCAAACTCTTGACTCCTAACTTTAGATGAAACTTTCCCGTTAACAACCTATCACAGGATTTCTTGCACACTCCGCATAAGCATCTGCTTGTGGGATGTAATGAGTAGGATACAGGATTAGATAGCTGAAGAGTCCAACCAAAATCTAGTGTGACAAAACCCTGCACAAGTCCCTGCCTTTAGGTCATGCTTTCACATTCTAGACTCTGCTTGATGGATGCCTATTGTCCAGTCTCAAATTACTTAATTCATTTCCATTCAAATCACAGAAGTTCCCTGCTGAGCTGGAAACCAACACATACTATTCAATGTAGATGTCAGGTTTTGTGTAGGAGACAGCCATACCAATATTGCAAAGATCCTTTTTATCCATCCATGCCTACAGCAAAATTTAATCTGAAAAGCTGGGCTTAGAGTTTCTGACATGCTGGCACAGCAAATATTTTCTTATATAATTGAAAAAGATCATTTGTAAGAGTGTTGGCCCAGTGGTTATCACACAGGCTAAGATCTGGGGGCACACAGAGCATTTCAAAATGCTGTATGTTTATCAGATATAAAATATGTACTTTAACCTTAACGTTTATTTGGCCTTCATACTGTTTGCAGCTGTCTGTCATGGACATATGTTGGTATTTCTCTGTTCACATTTTCTCACTTCACTCCAGGTTGCTGGATATGTGGATATATATTGCAATATTAAAGATTCTGTTCAATAATTTAGAGGGCTGTGTGATACCTTACATTCACCATGCATATGCAAGTGCCTCGCCTATTATCTGCCCATAAATGCATGTCTGACTTGGTTTCTCACAGTCTGTTGGGGCTGTCACGGGGAGAAAATGGTGTTCTATAACCCTGGAAAGAGGGATTTTTCTCATTTCTAGTCCAGGTAGTCCTGAGACAGTAATACAACATTCTATCTCATTGAAAGAAAGGAATGAAGAGGTTGTAAAATGTATTAATGGGGAATCCTCTCTTCCATTAAAACCTCTGCAAAGGTATAAGAATAGCCTGACTATACAAATGGAAGAGAATCAGACTGAGATAGCTACCCTGTAAAACACAAAGCTTAAGTAGATTACATGAAATAAATTACTAAATATATGGCACACATTTAGACCATGTGCACTATTCACTTAATATTCATCAGCGAAGCAGTCCTTCCAAACAGACCAACAGCATTGCTTAGGAATACAAAGAATTTGATTTTAAATAGTACCGCTGCTCCCATGGCAGTAGGCTTTTATTAATAAATATACTGTGGCCACTCAAGCTGTACTATTAGACTTATTTCAACCATTGTAATAATTCATGTCACCAGAATAATAACTCATCTGTTTTAAATGGTAAGATGAGAAAGTAACTTTGTGTAATAGATCTTACTACTTTGTTCTGTGCAAATGTGGCCAAGGACTTATGTATATTTTTAACTCTGACATTAATGTTTGTTATTTCAGAAATCTGTTATTATAGAGGTTACTGCATACCTGCCAGAACCAAAGATATAAAATACAGGCCATATCCTGAATATTTTAGTTCTAGATAAATGTATATGTGATAAAGGAGCATGATGAAATTACCTCTTTAGATTATGAAGAAAAATCTCATTTAAAGTCTAGTCATGTCATTGTATGTCTTGGAAAAGACTGCATGCTATGAATTCTAGAGAACTCCATCATGAATATCAAATGCAGACAATTTAAAAAGTGAACAATAATTTAGAAGAGTTACACTTGGACTAGACAATTGCTGTAGGTCCTTTCCAACTGAACTATTCTATTCTACAAGGAGAATTCATTAGTTTTGTAAACACTGGCATCTCACGAATGTCTTAAGATTTTTCAGCTTATGTGTTCTGTAATAATGTAGTGATGTGAGAAGTCAATAATGAGCAGCACTGAACAGGGCAGCACTATATAGTTCAAAATCCAATTTTCCTCATAGAAACCTGTCAACTAATCCCACCCTTAGCAAAAAAGGCTATTCTGCAAGCAAAACTTTGTCTGCTCAGATGCAGTCTTTCCAATTCAGTGAGACCATAGCAATAGACAGAGCTCAGAAATAGTAAATGTGATTTCTTTCTTAAATCCTCTATGAGACCTTTGGGGCCTTCCAATGCACTGTACATCAGCATAGTCTGGTTTTATTGTACTGCAAGAAGTGGAGGTGGTCTGTCTACTCAGCATGAATTACTGTCAGCTGTTTGTCTACTGCTGTGGAGTCCCTTAAGGTAATAGGCTCTAACCCACACCAGGCTCGCTTTTCAGTGCGGAGAGAGCCAACATTGAGAGCAAATGGGCACTCCGCACAATTTAACCACAACAATATCATTCTCAGTGGGGAGGAATAACACTGTCAAAATTAATGATACGGTTCTGTGAAATTGTGAAACTTTAAATACTCAGATAAGGTTTTACATGTCTATAAGGATAAGCTTTTATATGTCCATTAAAACATCACAGAGGTCCATATGCACAATCTGTGTAAGTTTCAAAATGCTGATTATTTGGAACCTGGGAAAATATTGCTCTAGACTTGCTCTGTGCCTGCATTTCTTTTTTGAAGAATCTGCTAGAGCTCCCTGTCAGAGACAGGACAGTGGACAAGATGGAACTCTAAGCGTAGTGTGGTTGTTCCTAAGTTCTTACCTTCTTATAACCATTTAGTGATCAATACATTCTTTAAGCCTTACAAATTAGAGAAATCCAAACAAAATGTTATTATATGGAATGGTGATGTAACATCAGGAATCGTACTCAAATCAGGCTCTGAGCAGCTTAAATCAAGCCACTGATATCATTTTCATGATACCAAATATGGGTTCTACATGATGAAGCTCCAACTTGTGGGTTTATCTCTGTTTAAGAAGGTACGGAAATTTGATTGCCATTTTTATTACAGGAGAAACTGAACATCCCAATAATAATTGGGTCCTCATTCAACTTTATAAACAACCTCTGCTTCAAGTCACTTCTAAAACTCCTATCAGTCCTTCAGAAAACTGTCTTTGCTGTTCTAGAATTCAATAAAAACCAGACCAAGGTGAATGTCACATCATTCTGGGTTTCTCTGTAAACATTTGATCACTCAGTTTAACTGTCACACAAGCTTGTATCTGCTTAAGGGATAGGACAGTGGGCAGACAAACAAGGACACATTTGCTTTGAATGTGTTCACGAATACTCTAAATGTACAAGTTTAGGGAGTGGTCACATCACTTTACAGTCATGTCTCTGGGTTTAGAATTGTACAGGAAAATCCTCAGTCCTTCTGCAACTTAGGCTAACTTTTTTTTTTTTTTTTTTTTTTTTTTTTTTTTACATAGGCGATGTGAAATACAGGAAACCAAGACATTTCTTTGAAGTATAGCACTAGCAGAATGGAGATAAAACCCTATTTGATCTCCCAGGTTTTGAGCCAAAAGAGTATGACAGCGGCAGAATTCAATTACAATTTCCTAAGCACAGAGGTATCAGTTCCCCCTTTGAGTTATCAAGGAAGTTACACTGATGTTAGCATGAGTAAGTCACATAAATCCTGTCCACACCAGTAGCATGCAGCCCTCAGACTGGGATGTGCTGGCACAACCTCATTATTTCATGAGCAACAGTGTCACTGTAGACTCTCTTCCCAGGTTTTGAAAACAAATACAATTAGTTGCAGAAGTAACAGACCCCCAAATTTCAAATGTGATGGGCATGGCTCTGCTGAGTTACTAGATATGTACTGGGAAGGTAAGATACAGTGAACAATATTCTAATTGTCTCCATTTATAAACAGGGGTTAGTCACAATCAACAGTGCAACGTGCACAAAGCACACACATTAAACAAGCAGCTCTTGTTTTAACAGCCCAGCTATCAGTCCTACAGCTAGGTATCATTTGCAACAGGAAAGTTATAATGTACATACAACTGAATAAAAGTAGACTGTCAATGTCAAATTGCACATGGCCAGAAAAAACTATTTCCTAGAATCTTGCACAGTCTAGGTTGGAAGATACCACAATTGAAACATTTCCACAGAACCAAATTGCCTGGACCTGTTTAAAAGGCTGCATATAAGAAACTCTTTTGAAATAAAGGCAAGCATTGAAGTTCTGCCGTAGGTCAAGATTTTGCTAAGCCCTTTACTAAACAGTAATGATACACTCTGAAGTAACCTTTGATCCTGCATGGCCTTTCTAAGAACTGAGGTAAACAGTGGTCTTAAGGGCTACTGGGAACTTGTATGCATGCCGTCATGTCTCTCCTACACTGTTATGGACCCAAGAGCCTAAATTTCCATTATTCTGGTAAGTGTATTTAAACAACAATTTTTAAAGCAGCTGCCAGAAATCTCACCACAAGATAATCTCTGTCATCACCAGTATAGACACCCGAAGGCTGCTTGAGGCAGTTGCACATGATGTGGTTTTAAAGACATCTGAAATAGATCTGTATGTGATATAACCTTTCTTTCTGTTACTGATGATATGTTTGGGTTTTAACTAGAGATCTGGGAACAATCTGGCATTTTAAACAAATGCTTCTGCTAGAAAATGAAATTTATGCACCAGTTGGTTTTTTTTACCAGCTTAGACCCTTCATCAAATCTGGAGCCTGTCACTTCTCAAATAAGCATTAATAGTGGCCCTTACATCTGAAACTTAAGGTCATTTCTATTCCCAGTAGGATGGGGACCTAAAAATAAGCAGTATTTATCCTAAATATCCCAGTTCTGGCCAGGATGAATGCAATTCAATGAGCCTTTGCTAATGCAAACCAGACTTCTGCATGCTCATGGGATGCTGTCATTAATCCTTCGAGGACATAAATGTACAGCTGGCTTAGTTTACTGCCAGCATCTTTTTTTTTTTAATGGCTCTCCAGATATATGATGTTTAATGTATTCATGCCCTATTTCAAGGAATTTACAATCAAAACTGCAGGCAGAGCATGTTAAATCCTACCTTTAGCTGTTATTACCAGCCTAATCACTACACTGTATAAAAATTCACTCATAGAGGATTATTAGAGTCTCTCTCAGTTACTGAACAACATGGCACACTGCAGAGTGGCAAACGGTCATGTAATGAAAGATTGTTGCTAGTCCTTTCAAGTAATAAGTACAATCAAGATCGTTTTAAGAACCATAACTAATGGGTTGGAGGAAGAAGGGGTCTCTAAAGATAAATTTCAGGCTTGATGATAAAACAGTGTTGCACTTTGGACAGACAGTATTGATCCCCCCCCCCCCATTTAGTTGTTTAAAGTATCTACAGAAAACAAAACCAAGAAAAATCTACATTCACTACAAAGACCTACTACTGTGGTATTTTTTAGTCTGTCATCTCTGATGAAACAGTGTCTTTAGAATCTGTGTGAGATATATAGACAAACACCAGTCTGTTCAATAGTTTTAACTCAAGCAACAAAAAAAACCCCATCAGGCTTTATTCTGGGACTAAGCTGAAAGAAACCCCGAAACACTGCAGCATATCAGTCCTGTTTCTGCTCTGATTTCAGTAGGACTATTTCAGATCTACAAAGCCTTTTACGCTTGCTCTAATGGAAACTTTAAAAAGTAGAATATGCCATGCCTGAAATGTTTCCATGAAATTCTGGTGTGTAGCTAGTATAGCTTTAAAAATTAAAACAGCAGCATTGCCAGCCAAGTGGTATGGATAAAAGGTTTTTTGTTTTACATGCTTTTGGATTGTGAGGATTTTGAACTTTTATTTCATATATCTCTTGAAACATAAAGTTGCTAATTACTAAAAATCCAGCAGTAAAGCTCAGGAATATATTCTGCTTTCATTTTTTTACCCATTTCTGTATTAGAAACGAGCCCAGAGTATACTATCCCTAACATTCTCAAATACAAACAACATACTGTGAAGGCCAAATCCATCTTCCTGCTGTTTGGCTTTATTAAATACAGAAGGTGACAGTAAAATTAAGCTCAAATTTCCTCTCAAGGATTTAAAAATTTAAGGGTTTCTTCCTCAAAAATTGTCATCCCACATGCTATTTTCTAATGGGCCACCTCCACCTACCTAAGACTACACAGACTAACAAGCTTCCTAATCCATCCATCAATCAACTGGAACATTTTTCTAGTGTGACTATACTTGCTTTTAAGGTGGAAAATTACGAACTTCCCCCTCCCTTTTCAGTGCTCACAGTGAAAGTTAGAACAGCTTCTCCATGACGTTGGGAACTTCATGGGAGTTTGAAGATGGGTCAGAAAGGAACTTCGATGTGAAATTTCTAGAAGGTTTTCATTAACAAGTATTCCTGCATGTCAAACTTTATCCTAACCTGTCTTCCTTCTAATACAGAAATCTCAGGATTTGAAACTGTATTGTAGAATGTCAAAGAGCCGAGGGAAAAGTTTACGCCTTTTATTGGATGCAAAAGGAATGGATCAGCATTAGAAAGTTTGGGATCTTATCCAAGGCTGAGGCATATGAGAAGTTTTCCAGAAGAGTTGCCCAGGGCAATGAAGTGGAAATAGAAAATATGGTGTAAAAACCTTGTTGCAGAAGTTTAAATATTAGTCACCTACTGTCAACTAAAATGAAAGGCTAAATATATTTTTATAAATACCTAAGGTTTTTAATTCTACTATAGCCCTATGATGTTAAATTTAATCATTGTTTTTACAGTAAGATAATACAACTGGTATCACCTACCATTTCAAACAACTGCATTTATTTTAAGTCTTCCTCCTAGTGCTATGTTACAGAGAACTTCTGAGAACTGCTTCCTGTTTTTCATACAGATTTCCCTCTTTTCCTGTGGAAATCTATTGAGGAAACTCTATGAAAACAAAAGGAAGTATCTGTTTCTAAATACCTGTAAGATTGTCCAAAATAATCATCTTTACCCACAGTGGGGCTCCTGTTAAGGGTAGGGGCTGCATATGATGTGAGTAGTGCAGTGTCCCACGGAGGTAACTGCGAGCCCTCAAACAAGCTGCATCCAGCTCAGATGCAGCAGGGCTGCCGCATGGAAGGGAGTCCAATAAAGATTTGTTAGAATAATTTAGAGTAATGCTGATCAGGAAAACATGAATCCCAGTTACCCAACCTTCCTATAAGGAATTTTCCTAGTAACAACTTCCATCTGCCTAGTAACAACTTCCATCCTCTGTTCTTCACCTCATTTATTAGCTCTCCTACTTGAGAGGAACCATAGGGCTGCACTACCGTCTGTGATGTCTACATATGACCAGCCATTATTCAGGCAGTAAGACACAGTAGCACTGAGCCATGTATGATTAAAAACCTTACCTACACAATGTACCTTTCTTAATAACCTAATATTAGTAAGTTCTATAATACCTTAAATATACAGCAGCCAAAACAGAATTGCGCTCAGAATTAGTTTTGCATCATTTCAATTACCTTTAAGGTAGCTCTCACTTGCTTTAAACATCTAAGTTTCTAGACTGTGGAGCTAGAAAATCCAAAACAAAAGTAGAAAATGTACTTGAAATATATTTCAACGTAATTTAGTGTCTGTTTCTGGTTTCTGACAACCTGCTAGGCTCCACAGAATCTAGATGAAATTTACTGCCCAAGTACTGCAGTTCAGCTGCATGGCTGAGCATTTCAAAGAGAAGCTGAGCCGCAGGCATTGTTAAAAGATGGAAGGTGGTTTTGTTTCAATTTTCATACCCTTATTAAATAATCTATATGCAATTTCCAGGGCAGTAACTACTTACTCAATCAAGTTTCCTGGTTGTTCAGTTAAAGTATAGCTGAAAAAAAGAGTGTGGGTGGTGATGGAATGAGAGTTATTGTACGTTACTAATAAAATCTACCTGCTCCTTTGTCCTGCAAAAAGAAGTCCTATTATCCCTTACATTGTAGTTCTTTTCAAGGGCTCCCATCAGGATTTCATTGTACCATTGTCCTAATTAACAGGGAACACACCTCACCCTGGACGGCTCTGAAGGGTCTACGTACATGCAATTTAGAACATTATCCCAGCTGCACAATATCAGTGCTGGATAAATTACAATACTAGGTTTCACTCTTCCTAATAGAGACTGTTATTGATCTTGTTTTTATCCCAGTAATACCTACTAATTTCAAACAGGTTAGCTCACAATTCCCTTACACTGACACAACATACATTTATGGTAAATTACGTTATTAACATCCTACACCAACAGTCCTGTGATCTAAAAACACAGCCACATTTTTAAAAATACATCCATGTGAAGAAGGTATCAGAAAACTGGCCTTAATAGTGCAAGAAAATTTTAAGAAATGAGAAAGCATAAAGATCTGGCCAATAAACCATTAGTATCAAGCAACACTGTCCACTGCCAGGGACTCAGCTAATGCTAATATGACCATGATTACATTTTTTAGTCTGTCTTTCCTGGCCTGCTGTGTACCCAAGTTAAACTTCTTAAACATCTTTTAATGTATGCTTATCCCCATAGTCTAGCCGCTTAACTGTTTTAGTTTATAGTACCTTGAAATACCATATTTTGTTTAGTGGAAGTCATCTGTAAAACCTGGAGATTTTATATATACTCACACATTAGCCTGTCCTGCATTTATGGCATCTAGTTTTTCAGAGAGAAAAACAAGTTAGTCACACCTTTTTTCCTCCAGTAAATATTTGTATTAATTTATGTTGACTTTCTACAAATCCTCAATAGTGTTGCATATGGCCACCCCACAAATTCCAGGTGATTCTAACTGATAGAATAGGGTGCTTTTCCCAGGGGAGTACTAAAGATTCCCTAAGCCCCATATGAATCTCAATTTTATGTTATTGAACTTCGTGGAAATGAATACAGTATAGTCCTATTACAGAAACTTCTAAAGCAAAAGCCTGAGGAAAGCTGTTAAATGAACTTGTATAAAACATAACCTGAACTTGGATGAAGTCAATTATTTGAAAATGGTAATACTAAAATCTTTGCTTACTAAAAAGTTTAGGGAGGTGTGTAACTTTATATAAGGATTGCAACTGATAAAATGAAAGTAAAATGTAATTAAACTGTCTTTATGTCAATGACACTATATATTTGTTTAAAATTATGCACTTGCTTAAGTACTCTGATGTAGTAAGAAAGATATTACATCAGGTTTAAACTTAGATAAAGTTTAAGTAAATTTGGTGATAAATACACTGCAAACCTGCTTGGTCTGAGGTTCAAGAGAGAAAGAAATTGGAAGTACTGCTGAGACAAGCAGAGGTCCACCCATGGAGAAAGCAGATGAGCCAGAGTGCTAAACATACAGTGTCAGAAACCAGTTCTTACATGCAGGGAGCAGCTGCGTATGGTTATGTTACATTTTTGTCATTGGTTTTCTACCTCCAAATAATGTTTCTTATTCAACTATATAACCAATAAAAGACTAAATAAAAACTGCTATATATGCTGCCAAAATATACCTAGGACCCTAGTAAACGCAGGCAATCTTTTCTGATCTCTATGAACTGGCAAATAACTTATGAACATTTGGGAAGGAAAGTAATTAATTTGGGATTACTGTAAAGGCAGTGTTATTTTTTGCAAGTCACCTGCCAGAACAAAAAAGGCTTCAAGAAAGCAAAGGACAGGCTGCTTTCAGGAAACTTAAAACTGTTTCAAAAAAGCAGGCACAGAGCTTAAGTATGAAGGAGCTTGCAGAATTATACAGTATCTACTAGAGAAATAGCACTCTCTGAAGATCTAAGGATGTTTTTACAAACATCAGTGAAACAGAAAACACAACAGCATGAGGTAATTGTTATTCTTGTTTCCTGATACAGGATCTGAGGAACATGGAAGTTGCAACTTCCCCATGTTCACAGCAGACTGTTGCTGGCACTGACACTTCAGGCTCAGGTCTCGCAGTAACTACGTGTTCCCTTTGCACTCTGAACTTCTGGGCTCAGCGATAACTGCAGGACAGCTCTCAAATGCGGAGCACTTGGGAACTTGCAGGCACCAAACGACTAGACAGGCCTTTATGCAATTGTCCTGTGAGAGCTTAAGAAATATCTTGGATGCAAAATCAATGGTTGCAGCCCCTCCTGTTAACATACATTAATGACCTATTTTCCCAAATGCTTAGTAAGAGCTGGTCAGAAATAAGTTGCAGCCAGCTTAAGGCACGCTGTTGCTGTTAATGAGCCATCTTCCTTTTCTGTCACTCCAGGTCCATGAGGCTCTAAATCTATGAAGTTCTGAAATAAGTCCTGAAGGAATTTACATGCCAGTAAATAGGTACTTTCAGAGTTTATAGCGTGTTCGGCGATACCTGCAGTTTTGCATACATCAAACAGAGAACTGAAAAACTGTTTTGTCAGACGTTTTAAGCTCTAACAGTTGAATTCAGTAGGATCTCCACCCCACTGATAAGTACTCCCTGACTCTGTTTAGGAAGAACACTTTTATCTAGGAGACATTAAAAGGATCACTGGACATTTGATCTTTACTGACATACACTTTAGCATGCAGGAGATAACAGAAGGATTCCTTGGGATTAAATAGCACACGTCTACGTGAAGGAATACATGAGGGGGCTTGGTATACAAGCAATGGCAGAAGGAAATTATCTATAAGACCACAGCTCTGCTGCTCTTCTTTCTCTGGCTTATATGCCTTATATCAAGTATCTCAGTTATAGCTATCAGTGTTTTAGAATTTCATGGTATTTTAGTTATTAGTTTTTGGTTGTAGGCTTTCAAGCATCTTTCTGTAAAACACAAGTCAGGGTACCAGGAGAGAGAAAATTCTAAAAATAAAAGGTTGGAGATCAAGAAGGACAAACAGACTTAGGAGAATACATACACACAACTCATGCATACGCAGTTATGTGGGGGTGGGTGGGTGTTTGTTTTCACATGCCTCTGTTGCTATTTCTTATGGGCTGGGCTAAAAGGAGATCTCAAAAAAACGCCCAGAGAGAGGTTTTGCCAATGGGACTGCCCACCTGACTAGAAGTAGAGAGGGCTGGAAATCACAGAATCATAGAATACCAGGTTGGAGGGGACCTCAAGGATCATCTGGTCTAACCTTTTTTGGCAAAAGCACAGTCTTGAGTCAGAATGTGTTCTCACATGAGCTTCAGCCTCACTTCAGACCCATACTTCTTGATAAGCTGGAGAAGTAAATTGTTTGCACTGCTTGTCTGAAATGGACTTGCCAATACAGTCTTCAGCAAACTCCAGGCAGAAGGATATGTGTCCTGTCCTAGAGCAGGGTTGGAGGATGTTGACCTGAGGAAGGGCACCCACAAGATGTAAAGTAACTTTGCGGAAAGCGGCCTGGTGCAGACCCAAGAGCTAAAGTGGCAGCCAGCAGGCTGGATCCAGGCCACCAGGCGATGCCATCCAGCCCTCTCTGCTGTTCTAGCTGGGAAAGAGCTGCTATGGAAAACAGCTGAAATGGCTGGTATGGCATGGGGTGAAGACCAACAGCAGAAGTCTTCTTAATTCACCTACAACATAGCTAGATACTCTGAATTACTGCTGTACCCACATGGCCTATTAGGAAGTTCCACAAAGGGTATTTGGCTCTGTGCTGAAATTAGCCATATTGTTGTTGTTTAACTAACAGTCAGTGAGTCAGTGCAATATTGAATAAAGCCCTTCTGGTCCTTCAGATATCCCTCAGTATTGTCTCTTAAGACACAGACTGCTATGCTGCTTAGCCTTATTGTGGGGTCTAGCACCAGTCCCAAGTCCACATACACTCTGTTGAGTCTTGTGGGCTTTTGGAATAATTCTGACATAGCCCACTTAACACAAACTTCAGTTATACTAAATTAAAGTAATTGTTCCAATATGGAAGGAAGGCAAAATCAAGAGCAGAGCTGTGTGACAGATTAGAGGGATTAATGGATCTATGACTTCCATTTCCATGACTAGGTAGAAAGTTGAATCCAGGTTTTTAATTCAGACTTCCAAGAAATCTTGTGCAAGCTTTAGCAAGTAGCTTTTGATCTAATAGTTCAGTCAAGAACAAGTGATACTTAAATTCCTCTAGCTTTATTTAGGTCTGCATTGTGTGCATCCAAACTCTAGACTTTCACTGCAAATATCTGAATTTTTAGCTAGCAGGGCGTGGCAATAGAGTTCTTCATTCCAGTGGAACAACATCTGGAAATCATTTCCTTTATTTTGTCACAAAAGAATTCATAAAGGGGCAGGAATATCTGAATGACATAATTCCAAAGTGATGTATGTTTCTCCTGGATACTGCAGTGACTGTTAACCATAAAATACCCCACACAGAGCAAAAAGCAGTCTGGTTCATCAAGCATATACTCAAGAACTACTGTCTTGCAATATAATCCCTTGCTAGGCACAGGATTTATAAAAGCACTATAATTGCCTCATCTGTTTAGCCTAATTTTCAAATGTTATTTTCCATGGAGCAGCCTAAATGACTAATAGTTTTTTAATAATGGTAAACTAAAGTTTCAAGGCCAAAAAAGGTTAAGGAAAACACCAAACAGTGAGTCTCAGAGGTCTTGAGCTGCATTTCAGAGCTGAAAGGAATGTATTCTGCAAGTCACAGAATGAAACCTGCCCGTGCAGTTTTAATCCAGCTGCCTTAGTCATTTTTTTTGCAAGAAATTTATGTATGTATGAGTGTGTGTATCCATGCATAAGAGCACCTATTTTGTACTTAGGTGGGTCTTGCTTAACGCACTGGTATTCATCTTAACTGTAAATGTGGCCTTAACCGTTATGTTGAAAATGAATTATTAAGTTTTTAGCATACTCTTCTTCACAGTATAATATACCAGACTAGAAAGATTACATTCAAAATTTTCTGCTAATTTTAGGTGCCTACTCTGACTTATCTCAATGTTTACAGTACCTAGTATTTCAGAGCAAACCACACAAATCATAACTTCCATGATCCCATGCTTCAGCTGCAGTTCTCATGCCCCATAGTCTCAAATTCTATGCAAAAAAAAAAAAATCAGGACCCAATTATTATCTGTACACACGTAACATGGTAATTATGAGTAGAAAGCCTAACTAAAGTAATTTGCCTAGCATTATGCACGGTCTCTGGCAGAGACAGGAGTAGAATCTATTTCCTCAAAGGAGGATTTAGTTGCTTCAACAAGGACGCTATCCATTCTGTTCCTGTGTGTCTCACCCGACTTGCTACTTGTAGCTTCTGCAGTAGATAAGAAAGGAACCTCCTGGCAGAAGTTTCCTTCTCCCTAAAGTTGTTGTCCATCCACAGAAGTCATTCATTCCCTGCCTTGAATGAGGCAAAGGTCACATAGGAAAAACAGACTGTGATTTTACAAAACACAACTATATTGTAATGCATGTGCTCCAGGGGTTAAGGCAACCTCCTGACATCTTGTAAGTTGAGAACCTTAAAAAAAACTAAATACACTTAACACACAAGAGTTTGTATAGAGTAGCATCATCATGACATCTGTGTTTTCCACCAACGGGGTCAGATTCTCTACATTCTCTGCATAGATTTCTGCTCTGAGTTAACTGAGCAACTGACAGCAAAGTAAATTATCATTCTCCATGTGGACCTGCAGTGGGGGAGGGAGGAGAAACTAATTTGTGGATGGTTTTCCCAAACATTTACTGATAGGAGAGTAATGGCAAGACTTCAAGAACTTGGATAGCATCCCAAATTTTATCAGGGAGTGTGTTTGGCCCTTAAGCACTTTTTTTCTGCATATTTCATCTTCTGTCCCTTTATCTCTACCCCAATTCTGTCTCCTTTCTCCACGTTCAAGTCTGCTGTTGCTGTAATTCTCATTCTTACTTTAACCACTGTATGTATTGAGAGCTTAATTCAATCACATGTTTCCATCAGCAGTAAAACCCGATCAAAAGGTCTTTCGACCCACTTGCTGCTGTCGCAGCCCTGCATTTTACCATCCCCTGAAAGATGCAACTCTTAGGGCTATGCACTGATCCAAATCTTAAACTTCTCTCCAAAAATGAGAGAGGGATGAGATATTTTAAACACACCTCATTTCATAAATCCAGTTCACAGCAGCACAAGCACTTGCACAACTAGAGCATATAGGATCAGGTATGAGAAGATGCAGAATGGGAGCAAGGTTTAAAGGAGAGAGATAGTAAAGAGGGAGTTTTTCTTCCAAATTTATTTAGGACTACTCCTTCAGGCATAAAAAGCTCTTCTGGTCTTTCCTATATGTCAAAGCCACCGCTCCCTGTGCTAGTGTCCTTATCAGGAAGAGCACTGAGAGTGCAAGAGGGAAAATATTCCTGACCCTATTCTCGGTTGTTAGTGCCAGCTTGCCTAGCATAAACAGATTCACAATTGTTGGCAATGTTTTTTTTCATGGCCATGGACTGGAGCATGTTCAATACTTCAAAGCTCTTAAAAACAGTCAGTGCTCTAGACAAAGGAGATACAAGGCCTTTCAGAAATGCATTTACTTTTGTTATTCTTGCTTACCTGAAACCTAAAAGATCAGCCTAAGAAACATTTGGATTGTGAGAAATTCAACCCAAATGGCATGGGAAAGCAATATGCAACAGAAGATCTTTGCATCTAAATCTCTGAGAATCAAAAATGTCAGGAACACCAAGGTACCACCCAGGAAATACATTTTTCTAATCTGATCTCAGATTTTAAGAAGCAGAGTAACAAGAAAGCAGTTGACAAATGAACAGTAAAGACCTGTACTAAGAGTAGCTAATTTCTGAAAAACAATTTCTCCCAAACAGTCTGAGCTTACAGAAGTTGCTCTTTGGAATGGGACAGTATGGAATATAAAAGGCACGTTTCTATTCTGTAATTTCACTATGTCTGCACAAAGGTTTGAGCTGTCTGAAAAATGCTTGAATTATAGGAAGAGCACTGCATGACAGCAAGGCATAACTCTGCTACTATCTGCTACATGTGACAATATCATTGCCAGATTTGCCTATTTATATACAATGTGCAGAAAGATGGAGAGATTCTGCAAGAAAACACATTGCCATCAGCAAAATGATTTTTTTTCTAGAGGATGGTGATTTTGGCAAGAAAATGAAAATCATCAGCCAGTAACAGGAAACCTCTCAGAACTGTAACCAGTATTATAGAGGCTCTTTAACTACAAACTTCTTATATCTGTATAAAATTAGGATATTTGGTCATCTTTATTATAGCTACTAAAAATTCATACTTTTAAAAATGTATATTTAATGCTTTACAGTTCAAGCTATTTAAAACCTGAGATTAAGCAATTTAAAACCTGAACTGATCATAGAAAGTTCGTTCATATGATTTCTGTTGCAGAGGGGTTCACAGCTTACAGCACCAACCAAAGACAGGTGAATTCAGAAAACCTACACAGACACTTAGCTCAGTGTGAAAACATATTTGATCTGAATGCTAAATGAAAAGTCGTAAATAAATCAGAAATATGCACACCTTCTAAACTCTGTAGATCCCTGTAAGGGATCAGCCAAAACTGAAACCATTCCAAGTTCCCTGAACCCTGGCAGTTTGGGTAAAATAGTACAAAAATAAAAATCACACCTCATTTTGGTTAAAAAACACAAGTCATACACTTTTAAAATAAAGTATAGCTTAGTTTGTATAACTATACTTAGGGCAATGTACATATTCACACAGCTGTTTGATATGCTCCAAATAAGTCTCTAAAAGAGACTAGTTAAAGGTCTATGAATGCAAAGCTAAATAATTCCTCAGAGTTATTTTATGATTAGTCAGGAATTATTTAAGTTAAAGACTTGTTTAGCATGAGAAGCAGGTGGTTTTTGCTGCAGTTAGAAGTTTCCATGACAATAACAGGAGAGCCAATTAAAAGCCAATTAGTCATGGACATTACTTTAAGGTCCAGTACTTTGCAAACTCTCCCCTCTTCAATTTTCCTTCTCTCGAGCTGCCCATTATCCTCAGTACAAAGACTTTAAAATGAATGTGGACTGTTTGCCTGTCTCCATGGAAGCCTTGCCACACTGCACCATACACAAACACTTCCCAGGCATCTTCAGCACTACTTTCCCCTCTGATCTTTGCCCTAAACAAATGTGCTGTTTATTCACTCTTCTCATTTATGAAGATCCATTTGATGCTCTATGAATACTAATGAGAAAAGAATTAAACCCATGTTTAAGAATGAGTGAAGATTCCTCCTTTTAGTATTTACCATGACAGCAAAAGCATACCAGTTGGCCTCTTCCGTTATGCTCTTCTTTAAATCCTGAAACATCTGCCACTTGAAAATTAAGAGTGCAGATCTGGCATGAAAGAAAATAAAAAGCTCCCAGATAGGAAAAAATGACCTAGTGGTTAAATCACATGATGAGAAATCAGGAGATCATGGTGTTTCATTGTTCTGCTACCAAAGAGTGCCACCATGACTCCATTCATGCCTCCATCACCTCACTCAAGAATAAGGATGAAACGCTCTGTATTTCAATGATGTGAACCAAGGAGCATGAAGCAACCCTAAGAAATTAAACCTTCTCTACTGTTTGGTTGCACCTGCTTTAAAGACCAAAAACCAGAGAAAATCCAGTCAGAAATTTGAAATATCCTCCAAAGTGAATGTAGGATCCTATATTGATGGCAAAATTAAAAGAAGAAAATGGCCCCTTTATTCCAATAGACACAAAGATTCATTAGTATCCTTAATGCTATTTTTCTAGTTCCGTGCAACATTTCTGATTAGAACCTTCTTCAACCTATCTCATGTTTAGTTTCTAATTGTAATTTAAAGGAATGGTAGGTTTTCCCTTGCAGCTACAGGAACAGTATCAGCAGCCGCCTTCCCCCCACCCCCTCACAATTTCTGTATAGCCAAAAAGATATCTAGCTCCACCTCCTGATCTTTGGCACCAAACTTGGCAGATTATTGCCTTAAATTGTTTTTGGATGACATGAATGAAAACCAACTGTGTTTATACATCCCTCTTTGGCACTCTATTGAGCAGGACACTCCCCTTTACCTCTGTCACTAGGCTGTTGGTCCTGTCCTTTCCTGCCATGTTCTCTTGTCACTACCATGAATAAACCAGTGCCCAGCATCACATTATACTGGACTCCTGGCAAGACATACCAAACCAACAAATTTCCAGTTTTGTTATTTCCAACAAGTCCTTGACATTATATATTAGCTGATCAAATATAAAATCTCTTGGGTTTTTTTTAAATTTCCGTATCTACTCATGCTGCTGCTTGCTTTTTTTTTTCCCTTCATTTTTATCTGGCATGGATGAGCTCTGAAATTCCAGCTTGTCTGGCCACATGTTCCTTCACACACATTTAAAATCTGCCCCATTCCTAAACATCTTGAAATAATTTCCATGTGTGGTTCTAGAAAATAAGGCTGTGTCTTAACCTGTGCTGCCTTCTTACTTATGGCATGTCATGGTTTAACCCCAGCCAGCACTAAGCACCACGCAGCCAATTGCTCACTCCTCCCAGCTCCCAGTGGGATGAGAGGAGAATTGAAAAAAAGAAGTAAGACTCATGGATTGAGATAAGAACAGTTTAATAACTACAGTAAAATAAAATAATAATAAAAATATAATAATAATAATAGTAATGAAAAGGAATATAAAAAAAAAAAAGAGAGAGGAATAAAGCCCAAGAAGATATAAGTGATGTCCAATGCAATTGCTCACCACCCACTGACTGATGCCCGAGCAGCAATCCGCCCCTCCCAGCCAACGCCCCCAGTTTCTGTACTGAGCATGACATTCCATGAGATGGAATATCCCTTTGGCTAGTTTGGGTCAGCTGTCCTGGCTGTGCTCCCTCCCAGCTTCTTGTGCACCTGCTTGCTGGCACAGCATGGGAAACTGAAAAATCCTTAACTTAGGCTAAGTGCTACTTAGCAACAACTAAACTATCAGTGTTTTATCAACATTATTCTCACACTAAATCCAAAACACACTGTACCAGCTAGTAAGAAGAAAATTAACTCTATCCCAGCTGAAACCAGGACAGGGTGTAAGGTACTCTAACTTTGCTGTATTTCTTCCGTTGGGGAAACTAAGGCACAAGGCGATTTGATGCAAATGATAGAGCCTGTGCCAGAACCAAGATTTAAATTCTGCAGCACCTGGGTCTGAAAGCCCTTGCTGAAAACTTACATTTCTTTCTAGTTTCCCAGATGAACATCTCCAGAGAAGACAGCCATGGCTGTCTTTAATCAATGTATTGGGCAGAAAGACATAATAAAGCATGCTGTCTGTATGGCTCCCTTAACTTCTCCACAGGAAGAGAGAGCTGATGAAGTCCTCTCAAGAAAATTACTATAGAATAATCAGAGTTTGTACTTGGTATTTCATCAACTAATTATAAGTTCCCTTACAAGAACTACAGTGAAGTGAAAGCTATTATTTAGGTCTGTCTTGAATCTCTTCTAAGTAGAGGGAGTCTGCTATTCTAAGTCCTGAATTAAATGGGAAGGGTTGTTTTTTTCCACCAAACTTCTTAATGTTCCTTGGACTGCAAGCTAAATTAAAACCAGGCTGCCAGATATAAGAAGTTAATACCACCAGCAGGTCTCCCATTAAACATCACAGCCTTTACCCACTTTTGCTAGAAAAGATTTTCATGATACTTGGAATATTCTCAGTGTTTTATGGGTTAAGATCTTAACCAAGTTTGAGACTACAATGAATATTCACTGAAATGTCAACATCTCTATTATGTGAACTAACTCTAGAAATCTCTGAAATCCAAACAGATCTAAATTATACTGCAGCTCAAAACTAAGAGAACAACCTGCACAATACCAGCTACAGTCCTCAAGAAACTATAAAGGATTCTTATTGAGTACCAGACCCCAAAATATTTTTGTCTTAAAATGAAGGAAATTGGTACACTCCTGAAAAATAAAATGCAACATTCTTGCAAAAGGAAATACTACTATATTCCACAGTAACTGTCCAGAACACTGAAGCTCTGTGATGCTTCCAGGAGCCCTCATTTTGAATACCCAAGCTTAACAGTGCTTTTTATTTGTGCACTACTCCCTAATTATTTTTTCCAGAACTAATGAAGCTAAATGACTAACCAGGCTCTATTCTGGAGACCGCTATTTCCCTTGACTTTACAGTAAATCCAGTTGTTGCTAAGCTAAATAATACCATAAACTGTAAATGAAATATGTCATTAGTTTTTATGCAGTTAGCTCTACTCAAGGGGGTAAAATAAGTGCCGGTTCCTAAGCACAGTTTACCTCAGCTTCTGTCCCTACAGATATTTTGAAATATCTGACTTTTGGTGCTGCTGTTAAATTCATGATCTTATTTACTTAGTATACTTTCACAAGCAACAAGGGAACTGATATTGGTATGGTTCTTCAGGAACTGACAGCAGCTGTGTTAGTTTAAACAAAAGCTGTTTGCAATACTTCTCTCTAACTTGGCATCAGCTTTTCTATTACTACATCTAAAGTCCTGTTTCTAGCAGTAGTTGAATTTACAGGCAGGAAGTACTTAGGTTAGTTCAAAAAGATCATGTTATACAACTTGTTTCAGTAGGACCAGTTTGCTAAGTGTTTTAACTCTCACTTTTTGTTGATGACTATTTAATGTGTTAAGTACAAGGAATATTCAATATTCACCAGACCAAAAATAATCTTAGGAAGAATTTGGAGGAAACTTAATTTGCTATAAAACTCCTGAATTTGCTTTGCTTGCTTCTGCATATAGATTCTTTGTGAATTACATGACAGCTCCTACTGGGAAAAGCATAACCATGTTATTATACAGTTTAATAGGAAAATATCCTGATGTAACTATTGAAAGTAAACTGTTTTCTAAATAGTAAAAAAGGAAGCGGTAGAAATGTAATATACATTTCTATAGAGTACATTACACAACATACACATGTAACGTCCACAAACTTGTAATGGCCTGGACTTGGTATCCAGTTAGCTCCATACCTGAGAGGTAGCTTATTCCTACCTCAGAGAACGTTTGATATAAGCTTTACACGTGTTGACTGATATGCTGAATTTCCATTTATCCAATGTAACTCTGAGTTTCTTGCTAAATTATAAGAGTCTAATTTCTTATATTCTTCATAGCTCTGATTTCAGTAACATTTTGTGGAATTAAGTTACATATTACGTATATTGTGTGAAAAACAAGAATCCTAAAATAAACCCAGTATTATGTGTTGCCTTTCAATTTCATAGACCCTATTTACTATTTTGCATGTAAATAGGAGTGTCTGAATTAATTTTCTTCTTCAACTGTATTGCATACTTCCATTCTATTTCCTCTAAAATCACGATACTGTCTTTCAGTACATACCTATGAAACGGCAGGTAGGAGAGCGAAACTGAACCAAACCAAATGTATTCCAATAAAAAGAGAGTAGTAGCTCCAATGGACTCATCACAACTGTCATTTCGCATTCCATTCCCATTCTTTCCAAAATGTAATATTTTATTAGATTGTTAGAAAACAAATCTGTGTTATTAGATTTGTTAGATTTTGTTTCGTGTACAGTAAAAGTTTCCATTTGACTACACCCAATGACTTGTACTGTCTGACCTGCTTGGGTCTTTTCTTGATAGGGTTAGGACATTTTCGACTCAACTACATGTAAATATATTCTGGATTTTTCCTCTAACATTTGCTACCCTGAATTTCCTTGAAGGTACTTTCCCAGTGCTGTCCATTTAGGTAACTATAAATTCCTCAGTCTGAACAATCATTGTCCTTCATTGAATTAAATTACTTTTTTCAAAATATATTTTGTTGGCAAGTTTAAGGATTCATATTCATCAGTTATATTATGTGATCTGTGTACCATCCCTTGAAAGCTGTTTCCTTTAAAACACATAGATGTAATATCCTCTACATTCCACTCGGAAAAACACATGATTTCAAATAAGATTGTCAGCAATTCAGAAGCCCATTGCCAAGATGCTTCTTACCTATAACTCACTGGTTTTCAGATGTGTCACTCTGTTTATGTATTATTCTTTTTGACTTTTCAGTCTCTGACACTACTTCATCTCCAGTACTTGGAAGACTTAGATCAAAACTGCCTGACATTTCTGAGGACCAGTCCAAGTGACCAGATGCAAGACTTGCTACCTTAGCTATGGTGTTATGGTGCCCATGGTAAAAACAAAGCATGCACTGCCGTATCACTGTCAGTGGGAGAGTTTATGGCCAGAGTAGGCTGTTCCCATACATAGTTTCTAGATGTCTTTGACCTGAACTAAAAGCTATAAGTAATGTTTAGTTCTTATTACCTAAAGAACAGCTGAAATCCACCTTCCTTTGATTCTTGGTGAAGCAATTGAGTGCAGCCCTCTGGGGTTCGATTTTACAGGCACTGAAGGTAGATACCCCTGTTCTTCTATAGCAAGTCTGAACAACTGCATTCAAAGTCATTCGTGTGCTACGCTGTTCACATTTATCTTGGTTTTTCAAATTTCCTACAAGTCCACTTTACTTTGCCCTTCTTTTCCAGGACGGAAGTTGTGAGATTTCAGCTTCCCTCAAGAAGCAGCCCAGATCAGAAGGAGGGAGCAGCCTTACCAGGTGGAAGATACTGCCTGTCTGTTGTGCAACAAGATCGACGATCTCCCACTGGTGGAGCTGGGATTTCTGAGAACGGTATCAAACCCAGTACCCGACTACTTTATTTCCTCACTGATCTGTGAGATCCTCAGCAGAAAAACTAGTATAGATATTAAACCACCAAAGCCACAAACCAATCCTAATGAATCTTGAAATCCTAAACCTAAATAAAAGGTAATACCCCAGCTTTCTACTTCTCACTCCCCACATAATTTTATGTTTAAAAGACTGAACATATCACTTAGAGCTATGATTAAAAACTGCTTTTTTCCATACGATTCACCTCACCAAAACCTTTTTCCTGGCTTAAAAGTAGGAAGTTTTCATTTCTTTATAAAGAAAAACTCAGAACTTCAGCTAAAATAATTTCCAAGGAAACCATGTGCAGTCAATATTCTGTACAGTCACACTCTTTGGAAACATCCTGGCTGCTTCAGTAACTCTGAAAAGGTCCAACCTGTTTAGCGCACATAATGCTAACTACTGCCATAACATTGCACACTTGCGATTTGTCGTGGGACTGCATGAAGCATTCTTTGAAAGTCTCCTAACTCCACTGGGTTTGCCAAGGCTGGCTCTCACTATCAATGACCTCGACTAGGCTTTTTGTAGAGCAGACAGTTACAAGGGCTCTCAAAGAGATGGCAATTTTTTATTGTTTTTTTTGTGTGTGTATGTGTCATTTAGCTGCTATAATGGTGAGACACATTTATGATAGCCATCTTAGAAGCCAAACATCTTCCCCCTCCCCCCAGGGTCGTGGTTTACATGCCAAGTAGAGAGCAAATGCAAAGTTTGGTAAGTTTGGCAAGTTTGGCTTACCTTCAGTGATTTTTTAAAATTTTTTTTTGGACACATCTATTTCAAAGACAAAAGCACTTATCTGACATTAGCTGTCAATGTCAGCTAATGTCAATACAAGCTGACATTACTTGTCAAGTAACAAGGCATCTTTACTGCAGACTGGAGAGCTCTATGTAGTGACAAAAAATTAGATTTTAGGTATGTATTCAATGGAGCTGGCAAGCAGCTGCTGGGGACTGTGACAAATAATGACATATAACTACAATTAACATTGTAGCATGTTCTCCATGTGGTTAGACTTATAAAATAAACCTGCTTTTACAAATATTTTTATCAAATCAGACACTTAGCCAGCTCAAAGACAGTTTCCATGTCTAACCTACACTACCCATATTTCAAGTACAAACAGCTTTTTAGCAAAAGCTTTTCAAACAAATAAATTATGGGTTTATGGATTTAAAAATATGAAAAAAGTGTTCCATCAAATAAGAAGTATTAGCTAGGCAGAAAAGAAAAATAAATCAGAAAGTTGAACAAATAAAAAAATTGTGTCAACATCTGGGATAAACCTAGATATTCTAGATAATAAATCTAGATGCAGAATTATTTATAATTTTTTTACATATACTTTAATAAATATTAATTTCTTAGAGCAGAAGAGCACTTGCATCAATGGAATTGGGCAAGTTATTCTACCTTAGCTAGTTTACAAATTAATGCCAAAATATCACAATAATAATTCTACTGACAGAATGTTTTTTTTAAATATTAGCTTAGTAGAAGAATTTTAATAAAATACTAGCTTTATGTTAAAAGAGATGCATAAGAAGTTTTGCTTTTCCTCTCTGGTTTTCAGTCCTGCTAATCATAAACTACAAGGGGGATGTAAAAGATAGTCTCTGTTGCACACACATTCAGTCAGAGCAGAGGACGTGCCGGAGAGGGGGGGAAAGCATTACACGTGTCTTCAATATCTTAGCATGAAGACCGCTTGAGATTCACATGCCTTTTCCTCCATTTTTAAAAACATAATCTGAGTGTCTGCTATGCCAGATGCTGCGATTAATTTACTGGATTAAACATACCAGTTTGGAGCTCTTCAAGGAATCCATAGTGCCATGCGATCAGTTCTCACGGCTGCCACAACAGTTGTAAACTCTGATTGTTATCCCTTTGAGTTCATATGGCAAGAAAATAAATGATCACTACTAATGTATCACAGATTGAAAATAGAAAGTCTTTTTCTTTGTTTTGGCAGTGCACAGCCTCACGGAAAAAAAATCGCTGCTAATAAATTAGTTTGTACAGTGTAAGGATTGCCATGAAAACGCAGACATTCATTCTCTAATTAAAGAGCAATACAGCATACGACTAACTTTTGTTCCTGCTTAGGCGATAAATCATCAAACACGATAACTATAAATTAGGCACACTGAATGCTACTGGAATGAAAATTGCATGAACAAACATATGCCGAGTGTTAACCAAAATTACAAAAGAGCGAGGCCGTTTTTCCTTTGTTGCTGAAAATAGCCCTGAGCGAGGATTAAACGCGCAGCAGGCTGGCAGCCCCGCAGCGAAGGGCTTTGCGGAGGAGCGTGTAACACGGCTGCCCTCCGAAGGCAGCCCGCCCGGGCAGGGCGCTGGGCGCTCACCGCACAGACGCCCTGCTAAGAGCGACAACTGGAAATGGTGGTTTCACTTGAGCTGCAGGTGCTTGTGTCCTTGAAATGAGACAGAAAATCGTTTACCTGAGAGTCTCTGCTGGGTGATTCATCCCCTCGAGCCCCCCTTTCCTCTGCTGAATTAACTAAATACGCACAACACTTGTAATGCTACCTAGGGTCAGATGTGTTTTGATATTTGAAGAAGTAACAGCATTTGACTTGATCACTCTGTTAGAATTCATTAAACCTGTTTAATTAACTGTCAGTGATTGAGGTAAATAATTATCGAATTTTAAATCATGTTGACGTTGGCTTAACCTCATAGCAGCTCAAAGTAAGCGTTCAGAATAAAGATGCAACCAGTGCTTTTCATGTACTCATTGTTTCAAAAGACTCCCAGTAAGTTACAAGCATCATAATAATCCTCTGAGTCCCAGTAAATATATTCTTGTGATAAAAAACAGTTAAACACAACAGCTTTTATAAGATACAGCTAAAAAGGTCTTGAAATATTACTGCAATAGTACACGTATATTTACACATACTGTAGACAGTTCATCTACAATTTACTTGGCATGTGAGGAGACATTAGGTTTAGGTAAAAAAAAAGATATAACTAAACATTACATAGCTATGCATCTAATATCACATTTATATATTAAAATCACTGTGCCTATAAAACACAGTAAGGGAATGAATTAGAGAACATTGATATCAAATTTCTGCACTCTGAATATGTGTTCAGCTAGTTTAACAAGCATGAAGAAAGTCTTACACAATAAAACAGTTTTTCATTCCTCTTGAAAAGTGTATATTCAGTTTATATGAGAACAGTAATTGCCCCCTAGTAACACACTGGTCCTTCATACCTATCCTTACATTATAGTTACATAAAGGAAAGAAGAGAATTGAAGTGAAACAACTACAGGTTACCTGCAAGAGGGGACTGAATTCTTCAAGACTTAAATTAATGATCTTTGCTGAGGCTCCCTTGCCTTAGCTTTAAAGCCCCTTTCCATGGATGCTGAAGGACCCTGCACTGTGTTTCACTGGGGTTTTTAAAATCTCACCTCTTTCTGCCTCAGTCTCAGGACTTTAAGTTGCCACAGCTGCAGCACATCAGGGCTGTTGTTTTGTTGCTAAGCGGTTGTTGGTTTGTTGAGCAGAGGATCAGCTGTTCCGCTCTGTGGAGGGCCAGGCTGCCTCTGATGAAGAGGAGGAGAAGTGGGCAGGAGACCAGCCACCCCAGGTGGACCAAATGAAGAAAATACTGGCCAAGCTCCCTTGCTGTGGCAGCGGGTAGGTTTCTGAGATTAATGCTATATAAGCCATTTGCGAAGGTTATTTTATGACCTGAAGGCGCTGTGGCTTCAGTAAGAAGCAGTAATACTATGTAGCAAAAGTGTCCTTTACATCCTTTGCCCATCCTTTACAGCTCATGGGAAACAACATGCTGGATATTCCCACCTAACCCAAATCCCTGTTAGCTAGGACACTAATTTGTGATCTGTGCTGCCAGGAGTTTTGCAGGAAAACTGGCCTTTACAAACGTAGACCTTCATTGTGAGGTTTCACTAACTTTTTTTTTTTTTTTTTAATGTATATATAGATGTGATGAAAAAATGTGGAAAAAGCTAATGTCTTACTTGGAGACCACCAATGCTGACGGCTATGAAACAGCCCCTGTGGAGCTCGCAGAGAGAATCACGCAGCTAACTGAACAGCTTGAGCTTAAAGGGCATGAAGTGAAGAAACTGGAAACAAATATGGAAGAGGTAACAGGTGCCAAGCAGAGTGTGAAAGAGTTATTTTTGTATCTTTAAGTAGCTACATTGATATACATATGCTTTTATATTTTATTCTGGCCATTCTGCTCTCTGTTGCTGATGTTTCTCACTGTGCCATTAAGTTTGTCATCAAACATCTCATGCTTTCCTGTAACACCTGCATTTCTAGGCTGGTTCCTAGCTGAAACTCCATTTGTTTGGAGGATGAGATGTACGCCAGACATAGGCTCTTCAAATACTACTCTTTATTTAAATGGTTTAAGATGTTCACTGATGCTATGTTTGGGACTGATACCACTGCAGACCAAAGAGCCGCACGTTAACCATAGGGTTACTATAGGCAGCTTTCATTGGTTCCTCAGCGGTGGATGAAACACTCCTCATGTCCTGAGGCATCCAGCTCCTCCGGGAGCACAGTAACTTGTCAGGAAATCCCTCCAGCTGACTGAGATGCAGGGGCTCACCATTTTGGAATCCTTTGGAGGAAATCATCCAATTTACTCTGGCAGGTTCTCAGGATTGGACTGATATATTTATTTAAAAAAAAAAAAGAAAATTGTCCTCAGGCTTAGCAGCATGTTCAACTTCCCTTCAGCAGAGGTTATAACCACAGTAGTTAAAAGCCCCAGCACAGTATCCTGTAGTCCCATGTGATCTTACTATTTAAATACTGCAAACTTCAGCCATTGATGGTCATAGATTTAAATGCTAGCAATCTTTCTGTGAAACAAAAATACTGCATCATATGCATTGCTTTCGTCTGCTTTGTCTTAAGGTTCAGTTAGTGCTTGTTCAGTATTTTATACCCCTTCTTTAAAAGAAGCATAAAGATTTCAGTAGTTCTGGAAGGATTATATTAGTTGGTAAACTATTTAAAGTAAGAGTAAACTATCCAACTTTTTTACACGTCATCCTTTGATTTTTATCAGTATTTCATATCATTTCCCCCCTAAATCAAATGAAAGAGTTTACTTGTGAGGGAAAAAATTTAAAAACAGAATGAAATCATACTTGTGTCTTACACAATTTGCAGTATTCAGTGACAATTTATTCCTGTAATACTCCTTAGAGCAACACAAAGCATCCTTCTATACTGCTTAACATCAGCCCACATAAAAAACCTACATTTACTCTTCTACCTGCAGGAAGGAACTACCTTCCTGTAGGTAGTGCCAGTTTTCTTCTCCTTTTTTTTTCCATTCAGAGGTACTCAACTTCTTCTGCGGTATCATATTGCCTTCTTTTTAATCTGCTGATGGACATTAGTTCCGTGCATCTTTTTTCAGAAAAGTACCATTATCAATAGATTAATACAAAATTCCAGGACAAAAATGGAATCTGTTGCTCTTGATTTAAAGACAAGCACGGAGCTGAATAAGACACAGTGCCAACTCACTGCAACATGTATTTAAGATTAGCAAGATGAATCATTCTGAGCCTGTTGGAAACTTATTCTTAAACACTCTTACTTTCATTTAGCCAGCATTTATATCTTGTGTGCAGTTATAGGTTGGGGGGGGGTGGTTGATGCTACAAAAGGTGTTTGTTCCTGTAATCAACACAAAGCAAATTGGAAGACTGAGAAATGCTCTCTCTCATCTAACTTGCAAATAAATATATTGGCTTAATAAATAAACTACCAAGAACACTTTCTCTGATGACCTGAAAAACTACCTTATATATTGCTCTATATACTTATATTTGGACTTGCTCAATGCTGAAAATTAGACAAATAATAACAAAGCTAACAAGGAACAAACTCAGCAGGCAAGTGAAGAGCAACACTCTCAAATACCGATTAATAATTGCTTCAGTCTAAGACTTGTAAAACCAGGGGATAAGAGTTCCAAAATTTGTCATGTCTAGAAAGTTCTGCTTTCCAACAACTGAACATTTAAAAATAGTTTCTACTGAAGACAGGGTGATGAAGGTGTCAGGACCTGGGAATAATAGATGAAGAAAACATGAGTGAATTCTAAAAATAAAGCAATACGCTGCCAAGTGTAATGTTGCAAAGAAATGCCAATTATTTTCTATAAAAGCTTGCATACAACCTGCCAGCTTAATTAAAAAGACAATTAGTTTATCACCTGCCATACAGGTTCAAATGAAAATTTCATATCACATGCCTGATCGCAAGCAGCAGTTGCTTAGAGAAAAGCAATGAGAAACAGTACAGAGGATTTTCCTCTGGGTATTATTCACCTGGTTCCCAATACACTAGGGATAGACACATCTTGAACTGGATGTTGCATGGAGTATTATGTTTAATAGCCAGTATTGGAGCTATTTACCATGAATTTACCTTTCCTTTCTTTAAAGCTAGCGATGCTTTTGGTACCTCAGGACAAGGACTCTCACATACTAGTTAGAAAGGAAGAGGTTTTGAGGATTTGGTTTTGTTAGCTTTAAATCTGCTGCCTGATCATCCACTATTGCCTTGTTTTTGTTCTTGGAAATCAGCAAATGATCTTTCCCTCATAATTTTACAGGCTTTTATTACCAGAAATACTGCCTCAGTTATCACCATTCCTAGTCTGCCTCAGCTCTCTTGGTATAGAAACCATTACTTACTTCTGTTATTCTATTTTATTCTTCCATGTACTTTTCAAGTTCTATTACCCTTTTTGAATGAGAAGAACTGAAAATGTGCTTAGTATTCAAATCCAAGCCCTTCATGGCATAATCACAGTTTCTGTTTTGTCCCTAGTTCCTTTCCGAATAGCTCCTACCATGTATCCTTTTGATCTCTGCTGACCACTGAGCTATGTTCAGGAGATTACAGCTCTTCTAGATCTCCTTCTTGAGTGGCAGTCATCATCACTGCGTACATATGACACTGTGTACCTTTCCTACGTGCCTTACTTTGCACTGTTGACACTGATTTCATTTGATCTTTTATTGCCCATAGCTATTCAATATCATGAACTCCTACTGTCATTCTTCACAGGCAGCTTTAGTTTTGATTGCCCCCAAAAATTTGTATTGAGAGCTTAAACACTTAACTTAAACACTCTGACATTCACCTTTTTTAAAAATAATTTAGGAACATGCTGAACAGCTCAGGTCTTAACCCAGCTCCTTGTGAGACCCTCAGGATTATCCCCCTCCATTGTGAAACCTTCAGTCCTTGTCTGTCACCCTGTGCTCTACCCCCATCCTTTAACCAGCTGTAAGTCCATGGCAGGATCTGTGCTACTGCCTTGTGGCAGTTACATTGGGGGGTTTTTTGAGTCTTTGGTGATGAATCTGATCAAAAGCTTTTTGCAGATTCCAAACACACTCTATCAACTGAATTAACATTATTCATATATATTCATAGACCCTTTCAAAGAAATAGATTCTTCACTATGTTCCTCTATATATTCACCAAGTCCCTCCCCCATTACAGTTCCTATCAATTTGCCTGACAGAACACTCTGGAGGTGATTTGCTGTTCCTCAGATCACGTCTGCAGCCTCTCCTAAACTGGTGCTCCATTTACCACCCTCCAGTCCTTTGAAGGTAGAATGATTTAAAAGATAAATTGCACAGCACAGTTCAGCACTTCATTCTGCTGTTCTGTAACTGTTTTCTTCCTGTTTTGAAAATGTGTCTCGGGTTCATTGCTTGTAAAAATGGCCCTTATATGAGAGCCTCCTTAACTTCTGTAGAAGATACAGTATAATTATTTTCTCTTACATTCCCTAAGGGATTTTTGCATATTAATTATTCATTGTCCTAGATATATTTGTACACACTACTCCAGAGCTCATATTTTCCCCATGGCGTTCTCCCCTTTTTTTGTAAGAGGATTGGCTATCAGCAGCTGACTTCTCAAAACTGGTGTTTGGCAAGGTAATATTTCCATCTCACAAACAAGGCACAGATCCAAAATCAGGCTTTGCTCAGGGACTTTGACAGAGCTAAGAACAAAACCAACTCCTCTGAGTCCTGTGACTTAACTACTGACCATCCCTCTTCAGCATCTAGGTTTTAAATATAGCTTATGCTTAACTATTGTCATTATGTTATTGCAAATGTTAAGGTAACAACAGGTGCTAGATATAACCTAGCTAAGGAAAACAATTTGAGAGAATGTTTTAATGGTACAGTGAGCCACTGTCCTCAAGCACAACAAGAAGACAAAAAATGCATACCCATAGGTATAAATGAAACAAAGGTGTCAGGAAACTAGCATCTTTACGGATAACAAGGTGGCTGTTAAGGTGTAACTGCTGTGGAAAGCAGCTTACTAGCTTTAGCATAGGAAATATGAGTGAAAAGGGCTTTGTAGGAGCAGTCAAAACGAAGAAGAAAAAGAGGCAGCAGTAGCAACAAATGCTATGTCCAAATATCACTAGTGGCACTCGTGGCTAAGCATATTGCCTGGGCTGTCTATACAAACTAAGCAGCTGGTCATGACACTAGACAACTATGGAGAACTCAAGTGGCATGTATACTAAAGAGAAAAGTTTGTACTTCTCCTATTCATGTTTGTATGTGAGACCCACTGCACAGCTACAGCCTTTCAGTAACACCCGGCAAAGGACAGAGGACTCCCTGTGCAGCTTTCCAAGAACGGCAATTTTGCCAGCATGACTAAAGCAGCAGCTAAAAGCAGCAGCTAAGTGATGTTAGGAGTGCAGGGGCCTGACAGGGTGCAGGACCAGGATAGATAGGCACCCGTTATAAATTTCCATGAGCATCTGTCTAATTGTATATTGGGAAAGTCTATTTTTCACTTAAAAATAATGGCCTTTTTACCTCTCTGTTATTTGATTTGACACTGCTTCAGCTGTACGGGGGAACATAACTACTTCGTGTGTTTAGTACATATCTATGCCAGGTGGTATTTGCAATGTGGAGACAATCTGCAATATAATAACGGAAACCACATGTTTAATTCATTGAAGACCTCCTGCAGCCTCTAGAGAATTTGTTATCTCTCAGTCGGACTGCTGCCACATTGGTGGTAAGGAAGTTGGCTCTCCGTACAGGAAAACGTACTGTATTCATCTAAAAGGGGTGCTTGGATAGGGATGCTGAAATCATTGTTTGGCAGATGGACCAGATTAAGTGATCCAAAATTCTGTAGCTGTTGGTATTAGCTCAAAGGAGCTAGAGTGCCTCACAGGGCAAAGCTCATGGAGAGCTAATGGAACAGGCTGATTTCCATCTGATGGGGGAATAAGCACCAACTAATACATACTATTAGCACTGTCAGAAACTAAAATGACCTTCTAGAAGGCTCAGTGTGTATCAGGGATTGTTTTCTTTTTTCACTCTGATAACACTTGTCTTTTAGGGAACTGAAGTTCCTTCCCATCTATTAAAATTTATTAGGATACAAATTTCCACAAAAGAAAAAAAATCCCTATTAAATAGCGTGCATATTAAGGCCTTCAGCTTTTCGAGTTCAACTGTCTCCTTAGCTATTTCTAAAACTGCAATAAAGATAAAAGATGACAACAAAAAGGGATTAACAGAACCAGAAAATGTGGGCATTTACCTCACGATTTTGTTTCTCAGTGTAGTATTAATAAATATATTTAGATTGTGTTTGCAACAAGAAATTGCAAAAAATGGTAACATTTCAGAATGCTGAGCAGAATAATGATTGAAAAATAAGTTTACTTTTATTAATAAACCTGAGGAGACCCCTCCTGCCCAGGATTTCTGTAGTGTTCAAAAGTCTTGTTGAATCTGGACTTTTCTGTGCTTAGCTGCAAATCAATGCTTTACAAAGCACACACGCCAGTGTTTTGCAGAACCAGATTCTTAATTTTTTTCCTTAAGACACTTTTTTTTTTTAACCAAAATACCTTAAAAAAATTAGCTAATTACTTTCTTGTTTCCCTGAATGTACAGATGATTGATATGTAGGAGTTGCAAGACAAAGATATGATTACATTGGTGAGGTCACACAAATTAGTTATGCTTTATAGAGCATGACAGGAATGCAAAAGATCAGAAAACTGAAATAGTAATGCTAGTATTTAAGATTTCTGAATGATCTTCTTGCATCCAGTGTTAAATGAGCTGCCATTATGTGCAAGAGCAAACCGTGCATTTCCTAGCAACTATTGATTCTTCACTTTATGTAGCACATTAGAGAAATGTACTTCCTTTCAAGATAATCTTCTGGAGTGAACTGACATTTACGAGATAAGGGGGAAAACTTAGCTTTGCAATTATTGAGCAAGAAAGTTAAAAGCTCCAGTGCTTTTAATTTCCTGTGTCATTGTCCAGATGAAAGGCCCATTGCTAGGTGAACTGCAGCAAAAGATGGAGGAGACCGAATTGTTGAAGACGGAGCTGCAGATGTTGGAGACTGAGAGAGTTAGGCTGTCACTGGTGGAAGAAAAGCTCATGGATGTTTTACAGCTTCTTCAACAGCTTCGAGACTTGGTATGGCAAGAAAGCAGTCCAGAGACTTAGAACTGGTTTTGATAGTGTCCTTTCCAAACTAAAAAGGATGTTCATACCTTCTATTAAGTACAAAGTCCTTTACACCAGGACACATTTTTATATGTGTTTGCCCTGGGAACTGCCTGGTGATTGCAGAAAACATTTAGATCCCTATGGCTGACTTTCTAAAAGAAACCTAGAGATCTCCTTGGATCTAGATCTCCAAGCTCTCATTATCCTCTACACAAAAATTTAGAGGAAACAAGGAAAACAAAAATGCTAGGAATCAGAAAGATTCTAGAAGATTATTTTTCCTTCTAGAAAAGGACCTTTGTTTAACTGCATCCTAACGTGACACTGAGTCAGTATTAAAGGGATAAAACCCCTTCCTGTATACCAACAGGTATTTTTGGTAAGAATTTTCTTATCCAATTAATAATCCAAACATGGACTTACAAAAGCTGATGCAATAACATCCCAGTACCTGTCCAGTATGGCAGTTCAGTCCTTTAGAAAATAAGCTTAAATCTCCTGCTTGGGAACGATAATGGTAAGGGCTCCCAAAAGACAGGCAGATTGGATAATCTGCAGAACACGGAGTACGTTGGGAGCCACACTGGACTGCTAGGAACTAATTTCTTTGATAACGACTGAGGGTTCTCCTCAATTTTCAGCAAAGCTCTGCATAATCTATGTGAGATGAGAATGCTTCCTCAGATGATCACTTTACTTTGTTTGAAGTACGCTCATGTTCCACTGGTGACTCTAGGGAACAAGTGCAATATCTCATTTGGTAACTTATTTTAGCACTTGACATGGAAATTCTGCTTTCATATTGCAAGTCTGACACATGCATCAATAACAATCCAGTGAAGGATTAAACTAGTAAAGACTACGACTGGCAACAAGCATAATAACCTTTTGTGTCAAGACTTCAACATGTCATTTGCTGGTCAGTTGTATTACTGCAAATCAATTCTGTTTAGGAGACAATCCATCACACAATGTGCCATATCTCAGTGATAATAGCACTTAATGCTAATCATTGCTGGAAACATGCCACCGTGTGCTGCCAACTCCCATAGCACCAATACAGGCAATGATGCTGTCAATGAACAAGATAATTTACAGCATTCCCAGCAGAGTTTAGCAAGGATCCGCTAAATCCCTGATGGGATATACTTCAGACAAAAGAAAGCTTATTCATCAGAAATGGTGGGTTTAGGTGTCACTTCCCCAGCATGTTCACCTTCATGTTTTAAATATCCCAAGCACCTCATTTGCAACAGAATCTACCACAAAGCAATGACTGTCCAAAGGCAAATGCACGTCCTGTTAGGACTATTAAAACCTCACACTGTGTTGCAGAGGTCATGTGTAATCCCAGCCTGCCAACAAACTGCTTTCCACTATGCCCCAGTCCCCACTGGGGCGGACAAGCAGAAGGTAGATGACCTGCATCGGTAAGCAAGGCCAGTGTTGCCTGGGCTGCTGGGAGGTACATCGTCTTTCTTCCAGAATAGCTTCCATCTATTTTCACTTCTTGAAGTTTTAACAAGAACAACCTGTCCCTGCAGATACGGGTGCTCTAAGTACTAATTAAACAGATTGCAAGACCATCTCCCAGAAAGCATGCATTAGTGTCTTGATAGCAAATTAGGAGAGTTTGTTTTTCCAGATACATTATGTAATGCCCCAACAGATTTCTAATATAAAACTACCACTGAAAAAGACCATCCAAATCCTAAGTAGTTTTTACAGTCCTCTCAGTTTGGCTAACGTTTATTACATCTCAATATATAACTAACAGTGGGCCTGCCACATGACACATACAATCTCTTCTAATTTGTTTATACCTAAAATGGTTCCAAATGATTCCTAGAACAGCTGGGTCTGAGACGCCTCTTTCTGAGATTACACCACAAAGTCTGTCCATTCACCTTTCAACACGGGCGTAGCAGAGGACTGAACAAGCTTTTGTTGTACATGCCCTGCTTACACTCCTTGCCATCTAGATTTGCTTAGGCGCACACGCTGGAAAATTCTGTATTTTCCACTGAATAACTGTTACTTCTCTTTCTACAGCCATATTAAGGAACTGCGGCCCTCCACAAACTGATATTATTTGAGCAGTATCTAAGACAAAATGCGTGAAAATATAGCCAATATCAAGTCTTGTGTTATCAGATTCAGTTTCATTTTGTTTTAATTTTCAAATGCAAAACCACTGCGCATAGATTTTGTTGCATACATTTAAACTGGGGAAGGACATATTTGTGCCATAATATTATTTTGTTTTTTAAAGAACATATCTAAGCGAGCCTTGGGGAAAATCTTGCTGAGCACTTTGGAATCCTGCCGTGACCCCCAACCTGGTAAGAAAATAAATTGCATATAAAGACCAAGAAGCATAAAAAGTGTCCTTTGGAGAAAAACACTAGATAATGAACAGATGAGTAGGAAAAAAATATTTCAAATACTGGGGGACAGGCGAGGGAGAAAGAAGTACTATGCAAGAAGATTACCTATAGAAAGTGATGCTTTCTAGTCTGTGACACATCAGAAACAGGAACACATCCAAGGCTTTTTTTAGCCAAATTTTAATTAAAATTTGGCCTTACAGGAACAATTCAGTACCCCACTAATGTCTGTAGGGCTTCATTGATATGAGAAAGTGGAAAACATGACCAAGTATGTAAGACACCTATTTATCAGGTTTGCTATGCCACTACATATTGTATTCCTTTGCTGCAACACAAACAAGATATACAAAACAGAATATTTCTGTAAAGAAACCAGATCAAACCTGCACTCCTCTAATAATAGCCTTTCGTGTTCCTCTCATGAAAATTAAACGTGCAAACTCTTCTCCCTTGACAATGGTCTGGTGTGCCAGAGTTGCCTTTGTAGGAGCCATACAGGGATCACAGCCTGGAGGTTTAGATTTGATTACTTTGTTCCTATTAGCGAAGCATTTGTACTTACCTGCAAGAAATGAACATCCTGTTCCAAGCCTAAGAACATGGCTTGGAGGTGCTTTTAAAAGGCAGACAGTAGTCAAAGACAAGATTATAAAAGACTAGCTGTGGCCTGAGGGTTTAATTTTGGAGAATATTATTAACAGTGATTTAGGGAGAATAACGTACAAACCATTCTGGGTTTTGGAGTTTCAAAGCCTTGTTGTTACTAGTGTCCAGCAATTCAGGGCGCAGGCAGCCCAGAGTTAAGCTGTGCTGTTCCAGCATGGCTGCAGAGGAAGCAGAGAAAAGAAGGCAAAGACAGACCTTTGTTGGCTCCGGGACACCAACACAGAGAGAAACCGTATCTGAGCCATAGGTCAGATATTCTCCTGGCGAGAACAAGAGAAGGGACTGTTAGTATCCACAGCACGCAAGTGTCCAGAAGGTACTACTACTTATCCTGCATAGGAACACTGACTCCAAGTGATGCTGCTGAAACAAAGTACCTCCCTCTCTGTAACTGCAGCACAGCTCAGCTTCCTAAAACGACACCAACAAGTGAAGTAACCTTGTGCGGTGCTCTGTCTATTCTGCATCACCATTGCCATAAATGGCTCATCTTCTCCGCTTTCAATTTTCTGTCTGTGCACTTGATAAGATTTAAGCAGCTTTCCTAAGTCTTTGTAATCAAACATCTTCTTCCTCTTTGACAAGACTAAGTGGATGGTTGGATTGGCAACTCTTCACTGTGACGTGAAATAGTCTTTGTTCACACAAGTATGTATGAGAACTCAGTGGGTAGTGAATGAAGCAAGAGAACCAGTAGAGAAAACAGGCCTTGAACCCAGTTCCACTCGCATTTTTATAGGGATAGAAATTCATTATTTGGTCTCAAAATTCAGACATTTTATGGTAATTACTTGAAATGGCACCTATGAAGAAAAGAGCTTGTGTTATGATTGTTAAACTGCAACTTTCTGTCTTTGTTTAGATTATAATGTTTGTGATTTTCTTTTGAAAGGAAAAGCCCACCTATTTGAAGTCCTAGATACTCTTTACCATGAGCTGACAGCCTGTGAACTCTTACAAAGCCAGCCTCTGGAGAAGGCGCAGAGTTGCCAGTCCTTGTCTAACCCACTGGTCATCTCGTGCTGAGCAGCAGTGCTAACTACAACCTGCACAACGAGCCGAACAACAGTCATCGTTCATTCAAACACATGATGAATGAATAAGATTTGTCCAATTCAGTGGAGCTCGGTAATAGACAAAAGTAATAGAATAATTCAGCCATGAAATCAAAGGTTTGCTGCTTCTGGGAAGAGCGCCAGTTCCCCAGCTAACGTCAAAGCCCTCCCTTACGTGAATGAGCATTCACATGACGTGAGGATTACATAGCAATGTCTGTCTCTGATGGAAGCCTAACCGTCCTTGTATGATGGCCCTGTAACTGTACTGGTTAACCAAATAAAAATTATTCCAAATACACTGACCTGACCTATTTAGATTTACAGCCCTGGTTACACGCTGGCTGGGCATGGTTTCTAGCTTTTGTGATGATAGCTCAATTCAAAAGCAAAAGGCAGCCTATGTTATCACTGGCAAGTAAACCGCTTCCTTAACATACAAGTGACAAAATGACTGTATTATAAACATACACATGAGTGTATGCCAGTAGTGTAAGTTTTAAGGGCTCATGTATAAAATGTTTGTGTGTGTCTGTATTTGTGATTCAATTATTCACCTTATTTAACTCTGAAGTTAGATTTAATATTGCTCTGCTGAATTTTGTATTTGCAATTATAGAGATGCCTTAGAAATTTGCAACAGTCTTTCCTGACGATAGTCTTAGATTTTACATAAAAAGTTAAATTTAACTGCTTGAAAAAGGTAAAAAGCAATCTTGTTCCCAGGCTTTCAGGGAAAGGAAGAGTTGAAAAATTCACTTTGCAGCAGCTGCCATTGTTGCATTAGCAAACAACATGTGCGGTACACAACTTTGTTTCCTCATTTAATTTCCCTCAGTGCAACTGTAGGGACACAAAGCTAGGCCCAAATTGCAGACAAATTAATGTAAAATGCTGGGCCTAATCATGGTGCCACATAATATTTTAATCAGCTATAAAATAATTCCTGGGGGCAAAAGTAAAATAATAGTTGCTTCCAAGATGCTTTTGTTGTTTCATTCAACTATCAAACACAGAAACTAGAGAAGCAGAGCTCTTAAATGATCCAACTGAATTTATGTTATTAAAAAGATGCGCCGTAGGTCTTTTAAGAATGTGAAATGATTTGCCTGAGATAATGCCAGGAATGAAATAAGACCATTCTATTCTGAACTGTGCATATATTAATTTTTCCCGTGAAAATGGTTTTCATACAGGAATAAGATCTATACTACAATGCAATCCGGGGAATAAGAAGATTTCTATTCCTTTCTATTCATAATACGCTGTATAGCTTACACACACCTCCATCCAAAATTGTGATACATTACTTAGCATTTAGAGCCATGTTGGTAACAAAAAATTACAATAGATATTTTAATTTCATTTTAGAGGAGGAAAAAAAGATATTTTGGAAACAATGGAACAAACTCTGTTCAATGGTGTTTTACCTGGGGGTTTTTTTCTGGATTAACAGAGGAAGATTTTAAGAATAGATATAAATTTTTAAAGTAGATTTTTCATAAAGATAAATTAGACAGGACATATATACATAGTGCAATATTCACCCTATAAGAAAGAAAACTGTATACTAATACTAAATATATTACTGACATAATACTAAGCATAATGTACTATTACTTGGTACATACTAAACTATATGCTATATTATATACTACAAAAACTATACACTAAATGTGCAACAGATAAAAACTAAAATGAGCAGAAGTTAGTTCCCTGCTTGGGTTCATTTTCTAAAAAACAAGTAGCAGCTTATGTTTTGTGCAGCTCTCTCAGACTTCCCAGGAATACTGTATATGTATAAAGAGAAAAAATGCCAACAAATCATTAAATAAGCATGATCTGTGTGTATCGTTAGCAGAAGTGACACTTCAGGGATTATAATGCACGTACATGCCTGATTATGGATACTCTCAGGTACTGCAGGATTCTTTTGTCATTTGAATTAGTATTATTTACTGTATCCACTCTCTATATATACACATATAAATGTGAATTTGTATTATATATACTTACACATACCTTAAGTTTGCTATGCTAATTGTATATTTTTAGTATCTTTTTCACCACTGAGTTTCCATTTCACTTTCTAATATATTTCTAGAAATCTAGACTATTAAGTAAACTAATGTCCTAATGTCAAAATGGGGGAGGAGCAATACAATCTGAGTGAGTGCTACACAGCTTATCCAAGCAGCAGTTGAACTGTAACTGGAAACTAGAAAATGCCACTGGAAACCTAAACTAATGTTAAGGAAGATGCAAACAGTTGAGATAAAAGGAAGCTTTTGTGAATAAATAAACAGCACTTAACTGATACAAGAAGCAGCAAGATCACATCTTGCTAAATTAGCTTCAAATACTGTAACATTTTTATTTCTTTAAGAAATGCCTATATCAGAATCATTTTTGATACATCAGCATATGCTGATTAACCTTTTAATAATAAAAGCTGATTATTTTAACTCCAAAAAGTAATTAATATGGAGCAAGTAAGACTTGCAGTATTTGCATAAGAAGAATCTGTTCTTCAGGATGGATCAAGAAACACTCCTCAGTCAAATTCTTGCTGGACATCAGAGACAAAGCAAAGCACTGTACTTTGGTAAGACCTTCTTTGGTGACCTTAAAATTGATTTTTTTCTTAAATACTTTTACCTTAATGTTTTTTACTGAGCCTGTCAGCAGTGTTGCTGAGGCTGCTAAATACTTCATGTGAAGCTGTATACATATGTGATTTTAAATCAATGTAACTGGGAAATTTCTAGCTTTGCGTTCCACAGTTTGATTTACTATGTGGAACATGTTCGAAAGAGTCTGCACAATAATCCTGGGAAGCAAACACAAACCTCTTGGTTTTCTAAAAGACCTAGCTCCTTAAGTCAAGTGATTACTGCAGATTTCAGCTACCTTTTTTTTCCTTTTTAAAATTTCTTGCCTTTTTGAGTATTGGAATTGTTCCCAGATAAACAGCGAACTGAAATATCTAATCAAGTCTCATTAATAGCTTCACCATATTTCAAACAATAATGTAGGAGCAGTTATTACCCACACTGCTGCGTAACAAACACCTTCTTTGAACAACTGGAGCAGTCTTCACAGTAACATACTCTGCAATTGCTCATCTAGCACATACAAAATTGTAGATTTGCACAAACTGGTACTCACATTACAGGGAACATATACCAAGTTTAAACTAACTTTGTAAAAAAAAATTCCCTATATGACAAAAACTGAAAAGATAACAAAGCACACTCAAAAGCCTTCTGTTTAAAAAGTACAACCACAAATCCGGTATCTCAAATCTCTGCAAACATTTTGTTTTGTTGTATGCTTACCAAATGGTAATAAATAGCCATTTGCTTACATCTTGACTTCTCACTAAAGAAAAAAAATCACAGAGAGAGTGCATGTGCTATAAACATAACAAGTGCAATTGCCCATCAAAAATTTTGCATAAGCAGATGAAGACCATCAGAGCATGCCTTCCCAACATTTCTTTGTTCAGTAGGAAAACCAGTTTGGGGAGTACATTACCAGGTAAGACCAGAGCCCTGCTGTACAGCTTCCAACTGGTGAGGGTTACTTAGGTCTTGTCTGTAGGAGGGACCTGTACTACTTTGATTTTCAGTTAGAAAGCCAATGGGGATCTATAAAAGGGCTAAAGCAACCTAATTATGCTGGCTTTGAGGCACTCCGGTTGAACTCTGGCTTTATACCATGCTTGACATTTTATCCCCTCCCCAGCATGCTCATTCCTCATTCTAGTAGATTTATTTTTTTCTTTCGAGAATAATTCCATTCATTCTTAAAGGACAGTTTGTTTCATCCCAGATGTATCTGCTGGAGACTCCCTGATGTAATTCACCCCAACAAAAGTTATTCTGCATCACCTCCTCTATATGTCTTTCCTCCTTCATTGCTAATTACAGAGCAATAAATCCCTCAGGCTCCCAGATTTTGTACTTCAAGACTGGTGTCCAGTCTTTCCTTGAAGGAGCTGCCTGGAGTGTTCTCAGCACTCCTAACCCTCGCTCCTACAAGTCTCAAGGAATGTGCCCTTTCCCCTGCTCACATGTCCCCTAAACCTGGCAGTCTAGCTCTCAGAGACTTTGCTCGTATAATGCGTTTGCGTTTCCTTAGCCTTAGTGGTTCAACATTAGACCTCCGCAAATTGTGATCAAACTCGCTTTCTTAGCAGTCACCATCTTAATTTATTTTTTTTTTATTAAAACTGCAAATTGGCCATAACAAGGAAGCTGGGACATTTCCTCCACTGTTCTCCACTGTTTCCACAAAACAAGCTTTCCGATTTGCCTTCATTCTCAAACTACTTTCTCCTCCCAATGCCCTCCTCACTTACCATTTGGCATATTTCTTGTTGAGATAACCTGAGGGTCTGCACACTTCTCACACAACTTACATTTTTCAAGAAGAGTTTCCTCCTTCCCATTATTTTTTACTTTATATGAGGTATTAACTAATAGTAAATTAAAGTCCACCTGATATATAAAGTTATTCAATAATTGTCCAGTCTATTTTAATTGAAGCTCTCTCTGAAGTATGTGGCAGTGACCACTTGTCACAGATGTTACACTGATTCACAAAACTTTTCCACCAAATCAGTGTGGCTGTCTCCAGCCAGAGCTACTCCAAGAGGTTGATGGCATTTGTACATACTTTTGGAAGAGGAAAAATCCTTGGCACCAGTATGTAAATTTCCTGAATTTGCTGGAATTAAATCTTCTCCCTTTCATGATACTGTCCATTAATCTACTACATGGTACATTGCAGTGGTGAAAGGCTATTTAGATTTCATTCTTTGTTTCCATCTTACTGTTAAGAAGAATGGAACACATTCAAACAGTGCTGCGTAAAATAGAATTGCCTGGTATGAGAGAATGACAATAAACTTTCACAGCATGTGTGTGACACATCACATTACTAGCCAAAGGGTTTCTCTTAGATTTGTAATTTCATGGAGTTAAGACACTGAATCCTTCAATATTTAGATTATCTTATTTGCTTAATAATTTTATGTATAATTCTGCAAAATACAAAAGCTATAGTGTGTGTTTCTTAGTGTGAAATTCAATTGAAAATCATCCTTATTTCCTGAATTACACTTTACTTTCAAGCAGCCAGGATTTTCAGAGTTCCTGATTGGTTTCTATTCTACTTTTCTGGCTCTTCTGTAATACACCAGCAGAAACATCCTTACCCATTTCCCATGGTCTGTTACAGTAGTTTGGTGGCCCTAAATTGTGGCTATTGCAGGCAACTGGTCAGATGGAAAATGCATTTCTTTGGGGATGCTACCAGACCTTTCTGAGCCCAGCTTCCTCCCTGAAAAGAAGGAACATGGAACCAGCATTCCCCACCTTTGCCTCAAGCCAGCAGATGAGGCCACCAGAGCATTGCCCGTTTCATCTACATGTGTATATATCCTCAGCGGAGGGTCCACGGGCTGTCCATGGGCAGTAACTCGCTGGTCTAGGCCAGCCTGCTCAATGGCTGTGGAAATCCTGGGGAGACTGAGAGAGGCACTTTTCTGGCATTTCCTCAGCAGGCCAAAATACCTCAACTTCATTTTGTCCCCTTGACTTTTTTCAAATTAACATTTGGCCTTGAGGCTGAAAGTATCACACACCACACCTGGACTGAGGTACTCAGGTTCTTAGAAGAGCTCACCCTTAGCGAGGCCAAATCTCTTTGTTTTATGAGGCTCACTCTCTTCTTCACTTAGGAGGGGTGTCTGCATTAAAGCAAACCTTATTGAGACTCACTTCTTAAATGACATTATTTCCTAAAATGCTTATATTTTTCCAAACTATAACCATTTCAGACCCTCTGTCTGAAGAATTGGCAGCTCCTAGACTTAATCCCCTATCCATTTCCAGACTGTATTAACAGTAGAACAAAAGAAAAGGATGAAAAGGCTCAGAGGAAATTCCAGAAATCCTAGCTGGCATCTTAGAACAAGTCACAGCTAGACATCAAGTTCAATTCATGACCAGTTTTCCTCCCACCAACACAACTATATTTTTGTCCAATGAAACTCACGAAAGGATAGCAGAGTGTCAGAATCAGTAGACAAAGGTCTGTTTAAATTTCTGCATTTGCCAAAACATGGAGCACAGAATACAAATAGCTGTTTATTTTTAAGATAAATAATAGCCCAGGAAATAAAAAAAGAATTAATTCAGCATGATACTAATGCATCCTTCAGAGGATGCAGATTTGTACCTTTGCCATTCGAATTTGTGAAGGAAATAGCCCTTACTTAGTTTAGACTTCACTAGAAAATTTTGTTAAAGTTTAACTGCTTCCACACATCAGCTGTTTGTGAGCTGGCAAGAGCCTGGTGCAACAGCTGAGTAGCATGTCTTCCTTAGACAAAATGAACCCTTGGTTTTCATACAGCCACCAACATAAGGATAGCATAGATGCACCCCAGCATCCGTAGGGTCCCCCAATAGCGACACACAGGTACTTTGAAGGTTAGCTACTCTTGTGTTAGCTTTTCTGTGTTATACTGAGTGCCATGGATGCCATGAAATGGGAATGCATGATCCTGCAAGTCCATTCTTTCCATTCACCACTACCTGGAAAATCCAGCTGAATTACAGGATTTGTCACAAACACAAGCTCACACCAAAGCGCTGCGCCTGCTGGAATAGGGAGGTGCCGACTCTTCTGCCTGTGTTGGGGAGAGGGAGATAAACAAGTCCTGCTCTGTGGAGACTACAGAAACAGAGACAGTTCTGAGGAAATAGCAGAGCATAAGCAGCCCGGGGTATATAACAAGGCTGAAAGCAGTACAGGGCTAGTCCTACCGAAAGACAGTCTGTGTCAACGAATCTAAAGCTGGCTACCGTATTTTTCATAACTCACACCTTACTCAGCGAGCTCAGCACGTGTCAAGCTTATAAAATACTTAATTTAACACACCATGTAGTAACACACCTTTACATACTAATGAGATGAGGCCTACGAGCACTGTTCCTACTGAGGATGTATCTTCACTACAGACTTATTTCAGGTGATCAGCAGCATGATCTCTGCATGCCAGGCAGCCTTACCTAGGTGAGAGTGGATAGGCTTCAAAACCCCACTGAGTTACTATGTTCCCTGTGGTGTTTTGTAGGAATAGTACTTTTGCAAGTACAACACAAATCACATTATAAATGACTGTTTTATAATTCTGCCTCAAAGAACTATGAAATAACTTATCTTTGTCAAGGAGTAAGCAAGGACTGCAGGATGACATTGAAAAATTATCAGTATTCAAGTGGTTTCACTCATGTCCTCACTGCAAAGCAAAAAGGTCATAAGAGCTGAGTGTTTGTGCTGTTACAGTTAGGGATAATTTTTGGACTTGAAGGTTTTATTGTTTGATAGGTCTGGTTTTGCTGATTATTTCTCATTGATTTTTTTTCACAACTACAAGTGGAAAAAAGTTCTCTAATAAAGGCGAGGTCCAGTATTTTGTGAGGTATTTTCTACCTCTGAAGGTTGCCAAAAAAATAGAAAAAAAGAGAAAATACATGGAGGGTGAGACGATTCAACCTAAACATACCATTTATATAAAAAATGTTACTTTTAAATAAAGAATATGCAATACCCACGTGAGGATCTTTCTTGTTTTTAAACTAATCTTGGAAATAAAATTCATTACACATGCACAGTGCTAGTCCAGCACATGCAGCAGTACTGCTTGCTTTCTTGTCAAGCACTGCAGCTCTTACCAGCAGAGATCAGCTCTGGGGACGACAGAAGTCAGCACGGCTGCTAATTGCTTATGAACAAACATCTGTCATGCCCAGGGCTGAGACACACCACTGACTCATCTACCAAAGGATTGATAGTCACCCAAAAATGTCACCAGGTTTTGAGAGTCATTTGAAAGTCGCTCTCAAATGTGCTCACATTTTAAACCTAATAGCCTTCTGGGGCCTCCTCTGAGCCCTGCCATCAATAGCATCCTACTGCCATGGAAACCATTTCTAGGTCACCTTTACATAACAGTGCAGAGAAAACATCTTATCACCAAGTGCACCATTAAAGCACACTCCTCTTCAGTGAAGACTGCAGTAACGAACTTAACATTTACTGTAATTATACATAACATGCCACAAATAAATAGACATACTCTCTCCAGCATAAAGATGGGAACGTATATACCACGCAGGAGGTCTTGGCTCAGACTCCGCTTTTATACTTCTAGTCTTCTAGCGAGGGGAGCAAAATGATTGCCTGATCCTATGCATCCATTTTGTAACTCAAGCTGTATAACAGCTTGGTTTAAACTAATTCTGTAGAGAACATCATTAACTCTGGAGAGACCCTACCAAGAGAGGAAACACAGCTGGAGCTGCTTTTACATACCTGCCTGGAGCTAGGTATAAATAAAACTGACAGAACCAATAATTCGAGTCACAAAAAAAGATTTAAGGAGCCATTGAACTGAACAACAATATATTGAGTAGAGACAGAAAAGAGAAGGGAAGCATTTCAAATCCTAAAATAAAGAAATATTTCAGGACATAAGAAGTAAGAAATAATTACGTAGCAGATTCTCTTCTGTTCAGGGAACACCAAAGAGTTACCAATGCAGGAGCAAGAAACTGAATTTTTACAGCAACTGTTAGTGAACACTCTAACCTAATTATTTTAAGTATGGAATCAAGATGTTCAGATCTGTGAAGGAAGTGTCTTTAGCAAGATAGAATTTGAGAAGGGAACCTAAGAAGAAAGATGAACAAAGTTTTCATATGACATTGATAAATCTGGAAAACTTACTTCTGTGGTGATAATTTTAACAAGTTGCTCTCAAGAACTTAAGTTTGAACTTACACTCCAGGACTTCTAGCTTTTGTGCAAGGCACAGTCCTCCATTCCAACAGCCACAAATCCTCAGGAAAGACATTAATATTTATAGCTAGCATTTGTTTTCTTTTTTGTAACTGTTGGCTTTGTTGTTAGGTTTTTTCCCCCTAATGGAGAAGCAGAATAGTGTATCTAGCAACCACTGTTTCATAAAAGGAAATTGTTGCAAGTCATGGTAGACTGACCTCAACTTATAGTATTATTTTATTGACTGTACAAGACATTCCCAAACTCTTGAGAGTTAGAGCATGACAGAGATCACAAGCAATTAAAAAGTACAGGAAGAGAGGAAAAAAAATATGGCTGAGACTCTGAAATAAAACATATTTGACAATGCTGAGACTATGGAAAAGGAGACTCTGCCAACAAGAATTGTACAAGAAAAAGCTTTCTAGAATATGTAGAGGGAGAGGGTGAAATTTCCTTGGTTTTATCTTATCTCTTGCAGGGCCAAGGATGTCAGCAAATGTGGAACTGAGACCATGTTGACAAGGTGGAACTGAGAAAAGCTGAAGGACAATTTTTCAAACAGCTGAAAAGTCCAAGCTACTTCAGTATTGCATACAAATGCAGCACTATATTATTATCACTATTATTTTAGAAGTCTAGAATATGAAGGATTTCATAATAGGTTAGGATAAAAACCTGCTTGCTCCTTTTCTGAGGAATGTTTCTGAACGTACTTTACTAGAACTTGGTTTAGTATTGGAAAAAGGCTGTGAAAATTCATTAAGGAGAATATACATCAGTATAATTAAATATAAATTTAAATATAGATTACTGATTGATAAGTTATATGAGCAATAACTAAAGAGCATGCTTGTTTGTGCTATAAAACCATCCAGGATTACAAGATCAAATATTTGAACAATCTGTTTAATTATAAACAATTAAATATTCAATAGGCCATTGACAGACTGACTCATTGTCAGAGAGAAACATGGAGGAATACAAAGATACAGTTTTTTGCACTCAAACTGCAGCACTGTAATGAGAAGAGACCCACCTTCACACAGTTGGTCTGAATAATCCAGTAGCCAGGGTACTCATATGGGAAAGGTGGAGCTGAAATTCAAGTTCATGCTTTGAATCAAGAGGGACGTGAATCACGATCTCTTTCAACCTAGATGAAGGCCAATGGCATCCTGGGCTGCATTAAGCAGACATTGCTAGCAGGTGGAAGGAGTGATCCTTCCTCTAAGCTCAGCACTGGTGTGACATCTGGAGTGCTGGGTCCAGTGCTGGGCTCCCAGTACAAGTGAGTCCTCTCAGAATTGCTGAAGCAAGTCCAGCATGGGGCCATAAAGATGTTTAAGGGCCTGGAGCATCTGACATATGAGGGGTGGCTGAGAGAGCCGAGGTTGCTCAGCCTGGAGAAGAGAAGGCTTGGGGGGGAAACCTTATCAGTGTGTATAAATACCTCATGGGGGGAGTAATGAAGACGGGGCCAGACTCTTCTCAGATATCCATTGATATGCAAAAGGCAACAGGCACAAATTGAAATACAAGAAATTCCACTTAAACACAAGAAGATTTTTTTTTTTTTTTTTTTTTTACTGTGAGGGTAGTCAAACACTGCAACAGGTTGTCCAGAGGCGTTGTGGAGTCTCCAGTCTTGGAGATATTCAAAGCACAACTGGACATGGGACCAACCTGCTCCAGCTGACCCTGCTTTGAGCATGGCAGTTGGGCTACACGATCTCCAGAGTTCCCCTCCAGCCTCAACTATTCTGTGATTCTGAGTCTCTCACATATAGAGACGAAGGTCCCTCCAGTTTGTGTTTTTCATTAGTAATATTATGAACAAGGACAGTATTACAGAAAATATACATCAAGAAAACAAAGTGACAGCAGAATAGCCCTTGACTATCCCAACATGGGAAATCTGTGTCCCTCACTTACCAGAAAGTCCACCCTTGGCAAAACACCTGTTTATGTTGTCTTGAACTGTTCCACTTCAACTCAATCTCATTTTGTGATGGAAAAAACCCCAATGTCATGAGGAATCCTAGCCTGGTTTAGACTTTAGAGGCCTTTAAAACTAAAAGATTTGGCAATACAAAACCCCTTGGTTTTCTTTATTCTTTTCCTCATGCAAGAAAACAGCAGCTCCAAGCTTACTACTCTGTTTATATTTTTTAAGGAAAAGGGAGCTTAGAACTAAAAAGTAGTAAGACTTTTTAAAGCCATTTCAAATCTTACAAGACATTTGACATTGCCTTATAAGCAGAAACAGACATAATAACAAAAATCAGCATATAGGCCCATATACTACTTCTACTAAAAATGGAAAGAACTAACTCCACCGATTTGTATGAAATCTTTGGAAATTCCTTGTTACAGACTCCAGATTCACTTCATTCCTACACAGATTAATAAACTCTGTAAATAGTTTTAAAGCTCTGTCTGCTGTTGAATGATAACATTATGGAGACCTGGTCATAACTTCTGCTGAAAATAAACAGCTGGAGATCTCTGAAGGATAGTGGAATTATAGTTTAGCCTTTGACTGGCTCATAAATTGTCACACAAGCAAATAGCAAATGTAAGTCACATTTTCCTTTCTTTCTTCCTTATCATTCCTTGTCCAGCCAATACCACATAAAAATTTCCATACAAATTATAGCAGGTATGGATACAGGAATGCTGACAAGTCACTTAATGGCCCTACTACAACTATGTTACAGTGCAAGAGTGCTAAACAGACCCCCAAAAAGATCTTTGGAAGCATTTTACACAATTATGAGAAGAAAAATGAACCATAATAGACCAGTCATTCAGATTCAAGTTTAATTTTTCATAGTAATAAGTGGCTAAGAATGATTCAGAAAACATCCTTAGCAATTGGTATGCTGTGTTTACACACCACCCCCACCATAATTAAACATAAGGTAATTTTCCTATTCAAACAAGTTGAGCATTGCATGTTCATATTTGTTCCGTTTAACCATCAATGCCAATGTAATGATAAATTCCTGTTCAGCTACATCTAGAGCACTTAGTCATTCACTTGACTCTACCCTTTCTGAGTTCCAGGTCCTCCAGTATTCACTATTTCCTTTGAACTTAGCTTTTGCATTGGGAGAATAAATGGTTGTCTGTCTGGCAGAAGGCAGATAAGGGATATTTCCCAATAAACAGTTTCTACACTGCCTGATCAAGGGTACCTACCTGTGTCAGTGCTTTACATTCCCTGCTTGGTTCTAGTAACTCTCATTTATCTTTGTGCTCTAAAGTGCATACGGTATTTATTATGAACCAACCCATAAACCCCCTACCATCTTCACAATAAGTTACATGGGAAATCGGCTCCTCATGAGTGAAATCTCCCTGTCTAATTGTGTTTTACCAGTCCATATTCACTTATTTCTCTGACTGAAGTAAACACTGGATATGCAAGAACAAGAGAACATTTCTTTTCATACTGTGTGCAGAAACAGTATTTGATAAGCATAACAGCAAAGATACTTGCATTTGAAAAGTCAATGCAAGATAAAGACAGCAAGCACATGCCTTTTCTTGGTAAACTGGTGACACTGATACATATATATAAAATTAGTAAAGCTCTGTCATGAGGTCAGTCACACTATACCAATTGTCTTGGAGTTTTAAGAATACTGGTGAGAGATGCCATTCATAGCCTAAAAAGCCTTGTTGAAATGAAGAACTATCCCTTATGCTACTCATCCAGACAATGTTTTTACTATGCATAGATCAAAACCTCTAATCTGGCCTGCCTGAGCACTGCTGGACACACTGAAAAGTCCTATCCATGTTACAGGTGTGCACAGTACTAGTAAAAAATTCCGGGGGGGGGGCCTCCTGCAGGGACTTTTTTAGGCCACAGTAATCCTCCATGTCTTCTTTTGTCTGAGGTGCTGGAGAGCTTGTTTATCCCTCTAACTATCTCAGCGGAAAATGGGAAAGAACTTGAGGATTATCTGTTCCCACCTGATCTAACCGGCATCCTTAGTGCATAGGGGTTAGTCCCAATTACCTCAAAACAGCAGTGAGGTTGTAAGTGTACATGTGTGTACATGGCACAGGGGCTTTGGGGGCATCCCATTTGGGGAGCAGCAGAAAGTTAGGACACCCTAAGAGTTGTCTCAGCTTGGGTGAAAAGGATATCATTTGTTTGCTGTTTTAAAAAAATTTCTGGCTTGAATAATAGGGAGGGGGAAAATTGATTTCTGTTCAGAAAGTTCCAACAAAACAAAAAAACGGAAAAAAAGCAAAGTTGCCAGCCAATAGAGGAAAAAATAATGTAGCCATTTCACTAGAACTGACACTAGAAAAAATCCAGCCCGGCAAGTGAGTGTGCCCTACCTAGAATGTGAAATTAGTCCTGCACATGGTAACGATTGCTAAGCACATCACTATGGAAGTTGAGAGCTCACAGCAGGCATAGGGAGTCTTAGAAATGTGGAAAATCAATGCACTGTATGCTGTGGCGAAGAACAATTCCAGCAGAGTGACCTTTAAACAACTTGATAGATTGTAAGCAAGCAGAAGAGAAGTGCAAGGGGACAAGCTGAGCGCAGGAGAGCACAGCCGCGCTGCAGCCCCTTGGCCAGCGGCAGCACCGGGGGTTCCCCAACGATTTGGCCTGGCAGTGGTTCTGTAGGACGGAAGGAATAATAGTAAGGATCATTTACCGATGTTTAAGGTAAAATGGGTAGCTATTTAACAATAATGCTACATAGTAATTTGAGAGGAGAAATAGAGACTACCTCACACTGTGGAAACTACTTAGCATATTAAGAAAAAGAATACCATTGATGAATTTGGTCAGGACATCTACGTTAATGGCTCTTCCTTCCAGAGAGTGATGAGGACCCAGTAAGTGAAGTCCTCAGGGTGGCAGAAGGAAGAGGAGATGATATCTCAGTCCCTTCACACAGTTGGGGGAAGGACAAACTTAGCAAGCAGAACAGACCAGGAATTTTCCAGTGAAATACTTTGGCCAGAAAAAGTGCACTTCCTTAAATTGAATTTTATTTTGTTGATATAAATTACGTCAAGAGCTCTGCAGTATAACCAACAGTCCAGGGATATGGTACTCACCCAGGAGGTAGAAGATTGGATATAATTGAGTAGGGACTTAACTTTCTTAGAACCGGGTTCTCTCTTAATCTTTCCTGTTGGAGCTCCTCCACTTTGCATAAATAATTGCATGATATGCACAGCAGGGAATTAAATCCAGTTCTCCCACATTCTGAATGAAAGCCTTGACCAATGGGGCATCCGCTTCAACTTTACATACACCTCTTGGGTTAAACCAATTTAAATCAGCTTTTTGAATAAGGTATAAGTTATCTAAATCAGATCAAACAACTCAAACAAATCTGAAACAACCAATTTACACTCAGTCTTCCCTTCTTGTCCCCAGAACAAGAAAAACTATTCACACAGCCTTTTGTATTGGTTTAATTACAGCAGTTTAAAATAAAACTTTAAATAAGAGCAATGCAAACTGCTAGCACAGAACAGTCCTAATCTGAAATGAGTTGCTCCCCATCACAAAATCCACTACTAGTCACTGTTGTTTCCTTGTGTCCATTGTACCAGGCAGGCTGGGTATTGAAGGGTAAGGAAGAGTGTTACCCTTTCATCCTACAGCCTGGGGGCTCTTTCAGGGCAGAGCTGGGAAAGTTGAAGGGGAAGAATGGAAAAATCTGCTTTGCGGAGGCCTGTAAATAATCTGCTTTGTGTATGCAGCTCCTTCATTAGCATTACATTTCCCTTTAGAAAATCCAGCCATATTAGTTCAGAAAAACTTGAGCATATTTGACCCATAGAACACTGGCAATGATATTTACTGGCATGCCTCAATTCTGGAAGGTATTTTATTTGTAATAATCATTTTAATAACATATCAAAAAGAAATAATTCAAAAGGTAAGGAAAATTTTTATATCTACCGAAAACACAGTGCAAGCATGTCCATCACATTTTGCATACTCTACAATGGCTCTTTAAATCCCTAAAAATTATTGTAGACCTCAAGCATACTTTCTGCAAAAAGATGTATTTTTTCCTCTCATACATTTTTCAATTTTTCTCGTGATTTTTGTTTTAGATACCTAAAATGTGCTTCCCATTATTTCAAATATTTTAAATACTTTTACCTGTCACTCACTTAATGCCAGTCTGGTTTACATTTCCTCTTAACTATGGCTTGTATGGTATGCTTTGGGATTAAACCACAGAAAACATTCATAAAAATAGGTAGCCATACAGAAATGCAATTTATTTAGATAGTATTTTCCTTCTCATCAAGAACTAAATATCTATAGAAATACAATAAATGTGACAATCATTTTTAAAAGCTTCTAATTTTTAGTATTTTCCTTTTGCAAATCATAGCAATTTAAATGCAGTCTCCCTGTAAGAACATTCACCATCACCTCATTTAATAAATTTAAAACTCCAGTATTTACAATCCAAGAAAGCTGTACATTTTCTTATATGCTAACATATATTTTTAAAAAGTAGCAGACAAACTGTAATTTAAAATCAACCTAAGAAATTTTTCACAGTCTTAATAAAAGTGCTAAGACCTTTAGTTTGTCTTTCTAACCAAAGGAAACACAATTAGTATTATATAGTAATTTGTATTATATACTTATCCAGAGAGAGATTAAGAAGACCTTGATTTCAAAGGGTGGTCACTCAGTAGTTCCTGAAAATTAGGGCTGTTAGTAATATCTCATTTTAGGTATGAAACATGGTGACATGGAAGTAAGTATTTCCTTTTGAAAAAAAGTGGTTTGAATTATTTTTGAGGAGAAGGATGTCAGTCTATTAATGTCAATACAAGTGTCCCTAAACTGAAGCACTTTACAAATGGTAATCTAGGACTCTAAAATTAGCAGAAGGGAGTAAACACTCCCCTTTCCTTTGGTACTTCACCAAAAATGGCTTTGAAAAAAAGTAGCAACAATGTTTCACAAAGTGTTGTTTGCGAATATAGTTCTTAAATACCATAAACAAAAAGTAAAATTCAAAAGTAAACAAACTCAGCCAGACAGAGTATGTAAGGCTTCAAGAAACAGTTATGATAGTAAAAATCTTTGGTCACTAAGGAAGCTAGTGGGAAAAAAAAGAGGTGTAGGGGAAAGAGCTTGTATTTCTTGACCCAAACAAGCTAGTTTTCAATGAAAAACATAATGCAGAATTAAAGATTAGTAAAAAGATACCTGGGAACTTTTATATTACAGTAGTAGGTATATACTTCTATTTTACCTGCTAGCACAATCTGATCAAACATAGTATTTCTTCTTTACATATTGTCTACAATGTTACTGTGTTACTGGATTTGACATTATCCTCTTCCAGGCTGAACTTTCTTTTCACTTTCTCCAGTTTTACCCCAGGATCTGGAAATTATTTTTATCCTTATTTCCTTTTTTACCTAGCTCCTTCTGCATAAAGAAAAATCACCTCTAGCCTAAAAACAATAGTATATCAAGAATTTGAAGAGTTGAAAGGAACTTGCTTGAGACTTGCAACATTGGCATCAACGGTTTAAACCGTGAAAGGGACTGAGCCCTTGTCACGGATTTTTGGCTGAAGAGATGGGTAATAGACTTATGTTGGTTTTTTGTCAGAGGTATTGCCAAAGTCAAGGTGTGGGGGAGAATTTATTTTGTTTCCTTTTCAGACAGATATTATTCCCACTCATATTCTATGCACTTATTTCAGCAGTCTGAGACAGTCTGGTGGGTGAAATATCAAAAGCCAAAAGACTTATACTTATTTCAAAAGTCTAGTGCAAAACATACTCCTACTCAGAGAGCTATGCCACCTGGACTCAGTAGTCAATACCAGTAACATCACTAAACAGACTACCTCAATAATCCTCTATTATCTGATTTTATTTTCCTATAAGAAGCAGTTAGGACGTTCTCAATTCTTCACGGCATTACAGCTTCCATGGCATTCAGGTTGCAGTACTGGCTAAGCCAATCAACCCTTCCCACATGAGGAGAGAAACTGCATGCAGGCTTTAAAATACTACAGAGAAGGTCCTTCTTTTCTGCCTTTTTTTCCTTAAAGTAAATTGTAAGCTTTAGAACTATTACCATCAATGTTATCATTATTAGCTAACCTGCGGACTACCTCCCACATCTCAAAAGTTGCCTCGCTGAGCAACATTGTCAGCAAGTGCCAACTTTTACTAAATATATTTAGAGTACAGATTCCAGCAGATCCAGTGACTTGCCATCTGCACAGCTATCTTTTGGTCCCTGTCTTTCCCTTACTTTGCAAGACAAACTGCCTCAGTTTAGGTTAGCTAAATTGGGCAAAAATAGGAAGATTTCAAAGATAGGAGCCAATCCTTAGCTTCTATCCAAAAAGTTCTCAAATGCAAATATAGTTTTTACTGTTGAAACTACATTAGAGAAAGCTCATTCAATGGCATGTTTCTTTTGCCCACTTAACTCTAATGTGAAAATAACAGCAGATGGATGTTTTGGCTTACGCTCTGACCAAGCAGAAGTTTTTGAGGAAAACTATCACATACAAAACAACAAATCTCACACTGTGATATATCGGGGTCCATGTATAGCAATAGGTCAAATGCATCTTTGTTGACTATGAACTAGATGTGCTTTAGAATATACGCCTAGCAATGGGCTTTAACAGGGCTCTAAACCATGGCTGAGTTTTCTGGATGACTTTTATACACACGTGTATTGGCTTTGTGTGGCAAGGTTTTGGTAGCGGGGGGGGTTACAGGGGTGGCTTCTGTAAGAAGCTGCTGGAAGCTTCCCCTGTGTTCCAGAGAGAGCCCATACCAGCCGGCTCTAAGACAGACCCGCCGCCGGCCAAGGCCGAGCCAATCAGCGGTAGTGGTAACGCCTCTGTGATAACATTTTTAAGAAGGAAAAAAAGTTGGGACGGAGGTATTCGGCAGCCGGAGAGAGGAGTGAGAACATGTAAGAGAAACAACCCTGCGGACACCAAGGTCAGTGCAGAAGGAGGGGGAGGAGATGCTCCAGGCGCCGGAGCAGAGATTCCCCTGGAGCCCGTGGGGAAGACCATGGTGAGGCAGGCTGTCCCCCTGCAGCCCAGGGAGGTCCACGGGGGAGCAGATCTCCACCTGCAGCCCGGGGAGGACCCCACGCCGGAGCAGGTGGGTGCCCGAAGGAGGCTGTGACCCCGTGGGAACCCCGCGCTGGAGCAGGCTCCTGGCAGGAGCTGCGGATCTGTGGAGAGAGGAGCCCACGGAGCAGGTTTTCTGGCAGGACTTGTGACCCCGTGGGGGGCCCACACTGGAGCAGTCTTTGCCTGAAGGACTGCACACCGTGGAAAGGACCCATGCTGGAGCAGTTCATGAAGAACTGCAGCCCGTGGGAAGGACCCATGTTGGAGAAGTTCGTGGAGGACTGTCTCCCATGGGAGGGACCCCACGCTGGAGCAGGGGAAGAGTGTGATGAGTCCTCCCCCTGAGGAGGATGAAGCGGCAGAAAATAACGTGTGATGAACTGACCGTAAACCCCATCCCCATCCCCCTGTGCCGCTGGGGGGTTGGTAGAGAATCCGGGAGTGAAGTTGTGCCCGGGAAGAAGGGAGGGGTGGAGGGAAGGTGTTCTGAGATTTGGTTTTATTTCTCATTACCCTACTCTGGTTGATTTGTAATAAATTGAGTTAATTTTCCTCAAGCTGAGTCTGTTTTGCCCGTGACGGTAATTGGTGAGTGATCTCTCCTGTCCTTATCTCGACCCACAAGCTCTTTGTTATATTTTCTCTCCCCTGTCCAACTGAGGAGGAGGGGGAGTGATAGAACGGCTTTGGTGGGCACCTGGCATCCAGCCAGGGTTAACCCATCACAACACGCTTTCACAAAATGAACACTTAAAAGCATGGAACTACATAAAGAGTGAACCAGGTGATTAATCAATACAAACTATGCTTCCTCCCCCCAACAGAACAACACCTGCAGGATACGTTTGTATATTGCATACATCTGCATTGGAAATAATGGAGTTGTAATAGGTGGAACAGGTGCCAGGATAAGAGAGAAAAACTAGGTGGTAAAGAGCATACATCTCTCTCCAGTAGCAGAAAAGTGCTGAAAGGAAGACCTGGAGCAGCCAGAAAGAAAGGTTTTTAGAGAAAAATGCTTTCGAGATATAAGCTGTTCAACTTTCCTTTTCTGCCCTATTAAGTAGAGATAACTTGGTCTGATTTGTAAGACGTAACTACTCTTGCATGTGATTTATTTTGGTATAAGATGCCTTTTTCTTGTTCAGCTTTGCTGAATGTTTTTGGCTTAAAGTAAAGGAAACGGACACTTATTGCAGCATGTGTCCACATACAGAATTTGTCAGGAGTAGTTGCTTCTGAGCAGGTTCAAGTGCAAAGAAGACCTGCATATTACATGTCCACTCTGGTTTTCTAAAGAAAAAGAAATTATGTTTAATATCACTATATATGCAATACACTTAAGGCTCTAAATGGAGTTTGAGTGATTCCTTGGCTTTTGGCCTGTGATGAACATCATGGCTAACTGCCTTTCAAAGTTGTGAAGAATGTGGTGTTAGCTATGCATTGGGCCCTCCTTTTCCACGTTGCTGAAGATTACCACATAAGCCTTTGCCACAGTCAGATCATGCCAGCAGTTTTACACACTCATCTGATTTTCTGCAGGGGTTGTGCAATGACATTGCTGTTATTTTTATACTGTATGAAGTAGTGCCCAGACTTGTCATTGTATTTTAAGCATTCTGCCCTTGAGGCTTTTTCATGTAAATGAAAAATGCTGTTAGCAACTCTGTAGTCATGAAAGTTCACATCATACCAACACCCCAGTAAGACCTTTAAAACCTTTCAAAGATGAATCTCAAGAACATTTGTTCAGAGTCACAGATATCTTCACCCTCTTCAAGACACTACTTTATGTGCTGACGCTGAACAAAACAGACAAGTACTGAATTTCCGTTTACAGGCTTCCTTAGAAACAATAAAAGCCTAAAAATAAGGTGACATCTGCACTATTTATTAGTTGTATCCAATATCCTGAAGGCTGAGAAAATCCCAGTCTTCACTGAATTGAGAATTAGCGTCTGTGCTTCTTTCCTCAGATGTTCAATTTATAACCGCTAAGAACTTTGCCCTGAGTAAAATTGCTGCTCTGTATGTTCTTTTACTCCACTATTAATCACAGTCAAAATAAGAAGCTACTTGAACAAGTATTTTCAAACACAAGGGTTTGATGGCCCTGCTTGACACGTCAGGAAAAAAATGTAATTTTGGAACTCTGGAAATTAATGGATTCACATTTTTCTCAACCCACAAGAAACGTACCTTTTTTTCACCCATTCCCTAAAAATAATATGTCTGTTTACTGACTATATATATGGAGGTGATTCAGCAAAGTCCTGGCCACTCAAGCCCCAGGTCCAAGCCCTAGCAGTTAGTTTATTTTTCCCTTCCAGAAATCCCTCTTTCAGCCAGAGTTCTCATGGGCACTGCTTCCTATAACCAAACCTTGGGGTGTTAATTCACTAGCTTGAGTAGCTCTTTTTGTTTGTCCCCCCCCCCCCTTTTTTAATCATACTCCTGGCTGTAGAGGGGTGGGATAACCTCCTCCCCACCTTTTTTTTTCATACGGGATGTATAACCATAATCTCAAATAGGACCTGCAACTCCCACAGGTGAGGATCTGGCTTTGGCATATCTATCCAGTTAAGCCCTTCAGGCATAGCTTTATTTACAGAAGTGAAACACTTTTTTTCATCCTATTGAATTTCAGAGCAAGATTAAGAAAGAATTAATAGAATTTTGATAGGTTTTTCCCAAATGCTAGACACGCAAACTAAGCAAAAGCTAAGATATGTAATAAACCTCTGTTCAGCTGCAGCAATCTAGCAATAGTGATTAAACTGGAGGTAGTATATAGGCATTCAACTTGCCATATATTCTGGAAAGAGGTCCTTACTACCATAAATTGTGTCTTACTCATAGAGACTTATCAGAAATGCCACAGAGTTTGGAGTAGAAGAAAAGGAAAGATAATTGGGTTCACTAGGAAACAAACTGAAACATCCAAAAGAAGGTAGATGATGAGTAAAGGCAAAAAGCAAAGTGCAGAAGCAAAATCTCAGACAAAGCACCGTGATCTCACTAACACACTTAGGTCATAATGAAAGTCTCCCTTAAAACAGCAAAAAGTATAAAATACTTCTGAAGGGAGCCAGTGACAAAGACTTAATAGGAAGGGGAATCCCATGGATTTTTCTTTCTTTATCCTTTTATCTGAAAGAACCTAATATTTCAGAATACTTCATGTGAGGACTCCTCCTTTAAAAAAAAAGGAAAAGTAAAGGAGAAAGATTTTCTGTAGTCATAAAACCTGAACAATGTTCTTTAGCTTGTGTAAATAAAGGTGGTACAGCTAGACCTGCAGAAAGCAGCCAGCCAAGCATGAGGCAAATGCTGATTGATTTCAGATGCGTACTCAAAGCAAGCTGTTGACTAAAGAGGACAGAGAGCTGTCCTCTTGTTCCAGGCTCCCATTAGAGGCTGAGATACTGCAGGTGTTCTGTGCCTGTCAGCATGGAGAGAATGACACCATGAGTGTCATTGCAGGACAACATCAAACCACCAAGATTCATCAAAACTGATGTGGAAATAAATTATAAATAACCTCCAACTAGCTCCATTAAATGTAGGAAGTTTCACTGAAGTACAGATATCAACACTGTGTTTGAGCTAGAGAGAGCAAATGAGGGCAAAGAAAGAATTAGATTATGTGGGAAGAGACTTGCAGCATCTTTTAATGAATTTACAATCCTCCTCAGAGGAACACTGCTTATTTATTCCCTGGTATTTGTGACCATATGATTAATTAATCTGCCAGCTTGATAAAAGTGACTCTCCAAACTGTTCATATATTAGGATTCAGTGATAGGATTAGCACAGCAGCATTTTCAGCTTTTGTGATTTGATCATGGGTTACACTATATAAAAGATTTCCTTCAGAACCCAGCACTTGGAGGCATGTGATCAGCTTTCATTACCCATATCTAGCCTTAAGGACTATGAGGAGAACTTGGAAAATGTGAACTTTAATGGCTCAAAACACCAAGCCCACTAAAAAAAAGTTTTGTTTTGTTTTGTTTTAAATCAACATATTATATTGCTTTAAAATGCAAATATCATGGTTTGCAATGCAAGAATTGGAATGGGATAGGCAATAATGTTATCTCACATACTAAAGCAAATACTGTGGGGTAACAGTTTGAGAGCATTGTTCATGACTATCCTCCCAACCACAAGAAAACTGCAGTTTTGACAGCTCTGAATGTTGTGGCACAAAGAACATAACTGGGCACATCTGCAAGTTTTAGCAACACAAAAGGTGTATAAATACAGCATTAGTATTGAAGGAGTAATGTGACTGTAGCTGCTTACATCTGGAAAAATTAATTCATCATTGAAAACATATCCAGAGTTGACTGTTTTATTTTAAAAAACCGTGAAGTCATAGCTTTATAAAGGGCAATATAAAAACTAACCATCTTATCAATTACGAACAGTGAGTTAAATTCTACAATGAATTACCGTGGTAAACTCGTCACTTGGGCTTTTCCAATATACTCTTTTACATCAGACACTAATTAATTTCTAATTGATCTTTCCAAGAACAACTGTTCAGTGTGACCATAAAGTTCAATGCCCTGCCTTCAACATTTCCAGCTCTTCAAGCAGAAAATAGCAGGACTTTAGCTAGTGGGGCTGAAGACTGATTTTGTTTATCACCAAAGTCCTTAAACAAGGACAGCACCACAACACTCAGAGTGCTGCTTAATCTCATGCATTTTACAATCCTACTACAGCTATTATGCAGTAACCTGGTAAAGATGTTTGAGTAACTTTAGCAGAGTTGACTATTGTGATGGGTTAACCCTGGCTAGACGCCAGGTGCCCACCAAAGCCGTTCTATCACTCCCCCTCCTTCTCAGCTGGACAGGGGAGAGAAAATATAACAAAGAGCTTGTGGGTCGAGATAAGGACAGGAGAGATCACTCACCAATTACCATCAAGGGGAAAACAGACTCAGCTTGGGGAAAATTAGCTTGATTTATTACAAAACAACCAGAGTAGGGTAATGAGAAATAAAACCAAATCTCAGAACACCTTCCCTCCACCCCTCCCTTCTTCCCGGGCACAACTTCACTCCCGGATTCTCTACCAACCCCCCAGCGGCACAGGGGGACGGGGATGGGGTTTACGGTCAGTTCATCACACGTTATTTTCTGCCGCTTCATCCTCCTCAGGGGGAGGACTCATCACACTCTTCCCCTGCTCCAGCGTGGGGTCCCTCCCATGGGAGACAGTCCTCCACGAACTTCTCCAACATGGGTCCTTCCCACGGGCTGCAGTTCTTCACGAACTGCTCCAGCATGGGTCCTTTCCACGGTGTGCAGTCCTTCAGGCACAGACTCCTCCAGTGTGGGCCCCCCACGGGGTCACAAGTCCTGCCAGAAAACCTGCTCCGTGGGCTCCTCTCTCCACAGATCCGCAGCTCCTGCCAGGAACCTGCTCCAGCGTGGGGTTCCCATGGGGTCACAGCCTCCTTCGGGCACCCACCTGCTCCGGCGTGGGGTCCTCCCCGGGCTGCAGGTGGAGATCTGCTCCCCCGTGGACCTCCATGGACTGCAGGGGGACAGCCTGCCTCACCATGGTCTTCCCCACGGGCTCCAGGGGAATCTCTGCTCCGGCGCCTGGAGCATCTCCTCCCCCTCCTTCTGCACTGACCTTGGTGTCCGCAGGGTTGTTTCTCTTACATGTTCTCACTCCTCTCTCCGGCTGCCGAATACCTCCGTCCCAACTTTTTTTTCCTTCTTAAAAATGTTATCACAGAGGTGTTACCACTACCGCTGATTGGCTCGGCCTTGGCCAGCGGCGGGTCCGTCTTAGAGCCGGCTGGTATGGGCTCTCTCTGGAACACAGGGGAAGCTTCCAGCAGCTTCTTACAGAAGCCACCCCTGTAACCTCCCCCGCTACCAAAACCTTGCCACACAAAACCAATACAACTATATAGTTACCAGGGCATTCAAATAGGTTCATTTATGGACAGTTCTTTGGCTGTCACACTGGCAATGTCTGCATCAACAAACAGAATGGTCCAAAGAGCAGGATCATGGCAGTGAAACAATCTGGAACTGAGGACACCACATCTAACCATATATACTAGGAAAGGAGGTATTATTTTGGACTATATTTAGTCTGGTCCCAAGTATTGAACCTCCATTAGCACCTGCAACAAATCAGATGTATTTCCAGAGTGAATATTGCAGTTTAGTTCCATCTAAAAGGCATGCATGGAGAATGGAGAAGATCATGAGACTTGCTCTGAAAGCTCAATCCTGATCCTAAACAGAACATTCACATAAATGCAGCATTGTGTTGTAATTGTTTGACTGACACATGGTATTGTATTTGAACAACAAAATACATTTTTTGAATAAAAAATGTGACTGTGCATAAAAAGCTAGAAAACTAATTACTTTTCATTAGAGCAAAATATTTAATTCAGCAAAGCAAGCAAAGCAGAGAGGGGCACAGCTGACTCCATTTTACCAAGCCCAGCACTTCCCATCAAGGTGCCAACATCGCATTCAGCTCATGAAACGCACATCAGAAACACTGACTACACTGACTGCTGTCAGGACGACTGGGTTTGCTGGTGCACATTCAGAGCTCATTAACTGAAGCAGGAGTGCAGGGAACTGCCTAGGCACTATCTTGTGGTGGGAAATACTGCCTTGATGGTGGTCTTTTTATGATGCTTTTAGAGATTCTCTCTCTAGAAGCTTCCCCATGTGCACTCTGTCATTGCTACAACTTAGCATACATGGTATTAATATTTTCCTGAGGACAGTTCGAATCCAAATTGTCTATGAATATTTATTTTCATTAACAGGCTCAAGACCCTAAGAGTTCCATAAAACACAAACCTGTGATTGCTATCTGATTTAAACAAATCACTTAATACACACATTTTGTACCTCTGTTACATTTTTATCTTGGAGGCTACAGAAAAGGTAATATCCTGAAAGAATATAATATTTCAGTTTTTCAGACAATTATTTTGAATTGTTAAATTATATCTAAAGGTTGATTCCGTGTATGCTCAACATTGAACGAAAAAATAACTTGAATGACACCTAGCGGAAAGCTAAGCAATAGCTGATGATTGCACACCAATTATGTAGTTTTGAATAGTGAGAACAGCAAGGAGGTAGATTCTTTATGAGAATGGGTGGGAGGAGAAAGAATTATTTGATAAAATGGGTGGAGTACAATTTAGAAGAAGAATTTCCTAAATGACAAGAGTTTATCTGCCTGTGTAATAATCATCTGACGAAATGGGATATTTCATTTGACAGAGGCAAAATTAAATCGGGTAAAACCAATAAATGTGTAGCAGGAAACAATACAATAAGCAGAATATGGGCAGGATGAAATTCATAGTCCTCCTATGTGTAAATACTAAAAAGGCTTTAGCAGGCTAGTTCTCTAGGGTGCAGTAGATAATAGGAATATTTTGGCCCTAGGGCGACAATAACTACTGATGTTAGGGAAACCACAGATTTTCTTTAATTCATTTCTGCAAGCAATGTTCCTTGATGTGTGAATGAATTTCATGATAGATCTTTTTTTTTTCTTCTTTTTGCTAATTCACTTATTTGTATAATTCATTAATTACCAGTGACTCACATCCAATTACAAAGAAAGATTTTGGTTAGTCTGTTCTCACCAACCTATTTGAAAATATGAAAGAACAGATTTAATCAAGATGATAGAACTTAAATGGCACTTTTGCCATCCATTGACAATGTGATGCGGCAAATTTTTTCAGCACTGAAAATGGAAATAGTGCTTGAGGAAGACTTCTGTCTTTCTAGGTCAAGAACAAGTCATTGACAGCAATAAATGACTATAACTCCTTAAAACTGTCTATAAAAAATAACGGCATGTTCTGCTGAATTTCCTCTTAGTGGGTCATGCTTTTGATCTGCACATTTACCTTTAACTTGCAGCTTTTATTCTTAACTGCAAGGAAACTAGTAATCTCCCTTCAACTCTTTTTTCTCCCTATATAAGCAATCAGATGCAGCACCCACGTAAGTGACTGGAAAAGTCAAGGCCTCAAAAGAAAACTATATCCAGAGAAGTGTGCTTTCAGGGAGTAAGGTAGCAAGAGAGGTTTTCTTTGGGAAACACGAGTGTTCAGAAATACCTCTCCACTGAGAGGAGACAGAGCCTCTCTCATTCACAAAAAATTCAAATGGATCCACTCTGTGGAAAATATATTTTCAGACTATAACAAGATTATAGCAGATTATAACTTTTTTTTCAAATTGGCTCTTAATAAATCCTCTTAAACGAAGAATCCTCATTTGGCCTACAGAAAGCTATATGCCTAAAATCATAAATGCAAATGCCTTGTATTTTAAGCTTTGCTTCTGCCAGATGCTCCCTGCATTCATTTGCCTCCACACAGAGCTGAAGAAACTGGCCCATGGCACTCATCACAAGTAACAGATTCAGGGACTCAGCATGACCAGCTACTTCTCCGACCACGTGTGACACAACAGCCAGAGGAATGTAGGACTACCTCTGTAAGGATTACCCGTAGCACAGAATTTGAGTGCGGATTCCAGAGGATTCCAAATATTTTGCATCCATTTCAATGCAAAAAGATGCAGCAGTTGATTTCACCATGTAACAGGAAAAATTTTATTCTGTGTGGTAGCATTCCTTAAGACATATAGCACAGACTGTGTGATACAGTAAACAGGCATGAGGGAAGACAGACATTTATGAAATCTATGGTTTAGTGATGTTCTCTCAAAAAAAGAAAAGAAACAATCCCTAAGATAGAAGGATCTTCTTAGCAGTCCACTCAGGTCCAGCTGTTGAACATATGACAGGCAGATGAACTATTCATTTCAACAAGGGAAGAATCACTTTCCTCATCTTATAGAAAAGATTGAAATTCAAATGGGCTTTGAAGTATTTTTGTCTTCTCCCTCCAGCACTGTCTAAATTACCCTTTAAAATACTAAAGAGCAGAGATATACATTAAGTCATTTTCTTAAGGAAGTTCCTAACAAACTTCAGGCTACTGGTAATTGATTAGACTTAATGAAGAAAAGTATTTTAAATATAAGTAAGAATTAAATAGTAAGAATTAAACAATAAGGATTGCTATCTGCATAATTTTAAATGTCAGAAGTTTCCCTTCCCCCCAAGAACAGCATGTTATAAAGAAACAACAGCTCAGAAGCAGGGCTCTACTGCTCATCTGCAACATCTGAAACTCACCTGGGTTTCATTTCCAAGTGCAGAACACAGCTCAAAGCTTGTCCCCAAAACAACACACTAAACAAGGACTGGCCTGAATTAAACATCAGATCCACCCCACACTGGGTTTCCAAATGTCAACTGCTGTCTTAATTCTAGAGTGTTCATGTTTGGTAGCTAAAGCAAAGGAAAACTTATTTCAATACTATTCTAAAACTTCACATACAAAAAAAAAAGTGAAAACAAAATCCTGGTTTTGTTTTTCTTTTACACAAACATGGCATTCTTTATTTAGATGGACAGATACATGCATATTATAAACTTGTATCATCCTGAATTACTGACTTTCCAGCCAAATATACAGAGAGCATGTTATGTTATAAGATGACATATTGCTATTATTCAGCAGTTGATATTCTTCAGCAACTTGAGTGTGAAGAAATTTGCAGGATCATAGTCCTCTTCTGAGCTACACACAGCTCTCATGACTGGGAAGAAAGGCTATGTATGTGCCCAAGGCCATCCCAGTCCTCTAGGCTGTGCTGATTAAAGGGAGCCATGCTAACCATGACAGTGAGCCTTTCGCAGAGCGCATCCCCTGACTATTCTGGAATTCATTTCTAAACTCCAAACCAAACTAGGACATTACAAAGAAATTATATTCCACAAAATATCACAAGAACCAAACTAGGAATTGATCCATTGATCCATACATGTGTACCCTTCTTCACATTCAAGGTTGTGCCAGGGGCACCTACCTGCCTGAGTCATTCTGGCTCACGTATTTCTGCATTGCTCCACATTGCAGGGTACAGGTTGCTCTTAGCCTCTTCACATAAGATAGGTTCTCCAAATCCCTGATCATCACAGAAACCTTCTTTTCACTTGTTGGCTTAATCTTTTTTGAACATGGGTGACTAGAATGAAATACTGTATTTCAGGTGACTTTTCACCACTATTTCAATGTAATGGCATTTATATTTCTCTATCCCTTAATGATCTCACCTGACTAACGTAAGTTATTTTGATGCTCTGGTGTGTTTTTACAAATTTTACTTAATCAGTGGAAAGGCAGATATCAAACACACCTGGCTTTGACTAAAACAGAAGAACTCTATTTCATGGGCAAACTTGAGCTCCCTTGTATCTTGCTTAGGCTTGCATGTGTCAGCAGTTGAAGATCAAGCTAGCTTTTATACCTGCAGATTATTACAGCTGAGGAAAATATCCCACCAGATTTCAGATGAGTCTTTTTAGGGTTTCCAGACATTCAGATTTAATGGGAAAAATATATTAGCAATAAAAAAAAATCAAAAGCATTTCCTCTTGTCTGCAGAAAATACAAAAATGCCCCAAGCACTATATGCTGTGACACGTCAACCATATATAGCATCTTCCAATGGGAATGGCTTCCTATCACGCATAGGAAAAAGCTCATCTTCTTTAACACATTTCCTTAGTGACTCTCTTAAAAAGTCAGCTCCAGTCGCTATACATACTCCAACACTTTACCAAGCAGAGGGAAAGGAATCAAGAGGGAATAAATAAAGGTAAGTGTCAGTCAGGCATCTCACCAACTCTTCCTTTTTGCATTTTTGCCACAGTTCTTATTTCTATTTTATTTTGAATTTTTTGATGTCTATATATTAAATCAGAAGAGATCATCTTTTCTATAGATATTACTTAACTTTTTTTCAGTCAGATGACATAGTCTGTCCTTTTGTCTACTTTGAAAAATAACAGACAAGTATCTCGATTGAGACCAAAGATATTCAGACTAACTTCTTGCTAACAAAGACATAGGAGATTGTTAAGATTAATATTTCAGCTTCTCTGTGCTGTTTATAATTTCATGTAGCATTAATTCAATTTAAAATATAGGAATGTAGTATTTAGATCAGAAATCTAAAACTAACTTTATTTTGAAAAGCTAATTACATATTTTTTGTAAGTAAATTGAGGCAAATTAATTTAAAACAAAATCAATCAATTTCTCCTACAATTTTAATCTTTATTAAATGAAAATTCCTAGAGAAAAAAAATAGTCTCAGCTTATTTTAAGTTTTTAAAAGGAAAACCTTTTTTTTTTCAGTTCTAAAATATCTCTACACTTGAAAACATTATTTTGAAGAATTTTTTTTCCCAAATTCCATTCTATATTAGTATAATCTAAGCTCCTTATCGCCTTTAGTATGTAAAAACCTCTTTTACTCTGCATTTGTTGTTGTTAATAGGCCTGTCCTACCTGCTTGCTATTTCTCAGGCTTTGTCCAGTCCAATTTTAAAATCATACTCGATGTGCTTCTAACGTTTGCCTGCAAACAGTTATATAACTGTTTTCACTTTCTTCAGTTAAAAAGGAATTTTCTTTAAGTGTATAGTGTATAAAACCCCAACACTTTTTTCAGGTTCTGCCATTGTCCCAGTAGTATCCAAGGCAATATACAGTCAGGTATTTTTGCTTCGATACTTACTTACTTACTGCAAATGAATTGGGAAAAAAAAAAGAAGAAAATACATTTTAATTATGAGATGTACTAAAATCATAAAGAAAGATGGTTTCAAGATTGGAAATTCCCCAACCTGTGCAAGGGAGTTTGTATTTCAAATTCCAATCCAGTCCCAAGGCTAGCTATGTATTTTTAAATGCAGAGAAGTAGTAGGAAATACAGGAAGGGAATAGCTTTAGAGGTTTTAAACTGCAAACAGAAGGGTTTAAAATGGAAGTCTAGTGGGATCCACTCTACAGAACTGGGAATGACACAGCAAAAGGGATAATTACCTGCTAGCCCAAAGCATGGTTATTTAATCCCTAAAAGACAAGCAGTACAAGATATGCAAAATTTCCAATTCTCTATTCATCCAAATCTTAAACTGTATGTTCTCAGAGATGCATGAAGCTACAAGGCAGCAAAAAAGAACTTTTTGCCACATAAAAATACATACTTCTTTGTTAGAATCTTCATACTCTCAGAAAGATTTTTAGACATTTACAATTATTCAACCTCTTAAACTCAATTTTGAAAACTGACTTCAACACACAATTTTAACACTAGACCTATGAAGATACAGAAATGGAACCAAAATCTTTGCCCAAAACTGTTTTTACCATTGTCTCCTGGTGACATTCTGTTCCAGAATTTTGAAAAACAATATATTTCATACAGTTATGAAGGAAATGCAATGAACTAGAGACAAAATGGAAGCACTGTGCTCTCTCCCAGTTGCACTTATGCTACTTAATGTCAGGAAGAATAGCTCTATGGGAAATACAGAAAACTAAAGATTTTCTTCCAAAAACCTAAACCTCACGAGTAATCCTAAGAAAGAAATAGCTGCATTTAGAAATGTGGTAATGAATCATACTTATCAGATTATTATTCTTATTCTCTGGGTAGCTGAAGCATGAACAAGACAGAATTCATCAGTGTTGCAGGATTTGCCATATCATTGCTGTTCCACATGACCCAAACTGAAGTCTGTCCTTCATCCTGCAATTGTAAGTCACTGGGTGAAATGAAGGGCTTGCACATAGACTGCAGTTCAAGGAAGCTAACGGAAGTGCCTGCCTTGCCTGTTAACACCAAGAGGCTTTATCTACAGAACAACAGCCTGACCTTGGTTCCTCCCGGTGCCCTGGACAGCTTGCGCAGCCTGGAGGAAGTGAAAATATTTGACAATCCTTGGAACTGTGACTGTCATATTCTGTATCTAAAACTCTGGTTAGAAGACGTCTCTGCACCCTCTCTTGCAAACATCAGATGTGCAACCCCAGCACCCTTGAAGAAGAAGCGCTTGAGCCAGCTGACTGGGAATGAGCTGGGGATTTGTAAGAGGCTTCTCCCAATCAAGTGTCTTGAGTTCTTTTGGCGAGACCTCATTTTAATTGCTGGAGCAATAACTACACTTATTTTAGTAGCATGGGCTCTGAAATTCTCAAAAAAGCTGGTCTGCCAAATAAACCTAAGCCAATATGACTCTAGGGGCTGACCGTTGGGGAGGCATACCTCCAAAAACCACAAGATACAATGAGCTGTTCACTACCACTAGCTTGAACAGAAACGTTAAACTATTCTACCACAAAAAAGCACATGCACTGACAACACTAGTTTTAATGGTGAACATGCTACAAACAGATCCCAGGGCTCAAAGTCTGGGTCTTCAGACTTCTAAATTTTTTAAAATCATTTAACTTAGCATTTTTCCACTGAATTCTCAGCTCTTATAGCAAGAAGATTTACATCCCCAAATCCTACACTTTTTAATAGATGGAGATGAACACTGATTGTACTATTTTAGCAATTCTTTTCTCACTCAGAAGCTGTGTGAGTTTGCAACCTGTTACCCCCTCACAGTGTCCCAACGGTAGGACCATTCTTGGGTGCAAACAAATTCAGCCATCTCTTCCTCAGGTGCAGGAGTTTCCTGCCAGCAAAACCACTATGATTATATAGGCCAGCCACTGAATGTATCCCTTATTGAATATGTTTAAAGATGGACTGGTAATGAGAATATAATCAGTAAAAATAATTTTAAATATTGTTGAATTTCCTACAGAGTGAACAATAAAAAAGCATTCTATGTGAAACTGAAATAATGGATGCTTATTGATGCTTATTATTCATACTCACCCAAGTTTAATGTCTTTCACAATTCTACACATTTCCCATTAAAATCCTAAGAAATTTCCAGAACTTGTCTTTCAGTTTTACTACTGACGTTTGATACACCGGATTTTATGCAACAGCTTTGAAGAGGATGTACTCTCTTCCCTTCTCTTCTAGTGCCCCCCATCCTCATAGAAATATTGTTGTAGTGACTCAAGCATATTGTTTTCCCCTTAACCTGATTATTCACAAGACTCCAAGAACAGCAATTCATGCTGTGACCCCATCTGGTCTGGTGAAGTTAGGCTAGTTAGATGGAAGATCTCTGAAGGTCTTCTAAAATTAATACTACTGTTGGCAGTTCAATTTAAGACGCATTTTGCAAATGCTCCTCCTAGCCCCAAACTTGAGCTAGGTATTAGAGGTATGCTGAAAACACCAAAGACTGCTTGGCTCTTTACCTAGCACCTTGTCACATGAGAGGGGTTCCTTATGAAAGCACATAATATCCCTAGCAAACCTGGTGGTTAGCTTTCGTCTGACAGGTGGTTTTGCAATTACCATGTGCTGTCACTTCTATAAGACGAGACTCATTCCTAGCCACAAACACCCAAATCAAAGACAGCAGTTCACAGGGATATTTCCAGGTCCCTCTTGCCCCTGCCAAACCACTTCAGCAATATGGAGTCAAACTGTCAGTGCTGACAGCTGGTGACATCCTCAGACAGTTTTAGAAGAGACATGTTACTGTCTGTAACATATCTTCACTGTTGGTCCTCTCTCTCCTGCACTAGCAGGGAAAGGCCAATCTGAGACATCACCACTTGTCAACCTAAATTGATTCCAATTCAGGATGAGTCACTTGCCCCTCTCTGTGACACAAGGAATGGCCACTGAGTACGGTGGAACTGCTGAAAGAACCTCTGAAGTGCAGATAGATTTGGGGAAAGGACACACACCATGGGTAGAGTGTTACACAATTTAGTAATGAAGTGTAGCATGGGGCTTTAGACTGAGAAAAGGAAAGGGACAGTCAGATGTTTTCCCTGTAAAATAATTAATGATCTGGGAGACAACATGCTCATTGCAATTCTAAAGTCTGCAAATGATACACAGTGGGGAAGAAGAGGGAAGTCATAAACGTGAAGAATGGTAAGTTACGTGGAGTGCCAAGCAATCGAAAGCAAGATTGTACATCTGGAAACAAAAGATGGGTTGAGGACTCAATTCAGAGAAGGCAAATAATCTGGTAATCATGACCTCCCATATATGACATTGCAGCAAAGGGCTAATGTGATCTTTTCTTGTTAAAATAGGGAATATCATTTAGGGATAGAAAGACTTATGTACTTCCATGTTTAGATAAGCTACAATGGTTCAGTATCAACGTCTACAAATCAAGAAGAATCAGCTGCAAAAGAATCAGAAAAACAACTGTAATGCAAATAAAGGATTGGAAAATATATCTTCAAAGGAGCTTAATCAATTTCATTTAATAAAGAGGAATTTAAGGAATGACAAAATCACAGCTTGTATGAATCTACATGAAGAGAAATTTGTTATCAAAGGGCTGGGAGTAGAAATTGGAACATCAGACTAGAAACAGGGCTCAAAATCTAACAATGAAAAATAAACACTGGAACAGCTCATCAGATGTCATGGTGAATCCTATAGCCTAACCCACATTGGGCATTTTTTCAAATTGGTAGGCACTACCTGAAACAAGAATGATTTTAACAGGATTGTGTGAGACACCTAAAACATTACAGCTATTCTTATTGCTTTGGTCACCTGCAAAATTTATGGTGGGACAGGCCATGAAAAGAGAGACCACAATGGCAATGCGTCACAGGGACATCCTTAGTGAGCAGTGGCAACATCTCTGAGGAACTCAGGCTGTGCTGACTGAGTCAGCCTCCCACACTACACAGCAGCAGTAATATTCCACTCTATCTTCTCCAACTGTATGTTGCACTCTTCACCATGAGTACTCAAAGTGCAGCAAAGAATTTGCTTTTTACAAAGTGTTGCATCCCTGTCGCAGGAAGTGAACCATATAACCTAGAAACAGCACGGCTTAGTAAGGCTGTATCACCCTCCGGGGCAGACCAGAGTAAAATTGTGTCTTCAGATTTATGTGTACATTTTGATCGGGTGAGCACAAACATTCAGAATTTCTCTAGCTTTATTTAATGTTTTTCTACATAAATAACCTCTGCAGGACAGAATTTCAAATAAACACATAGGAACATAGTGGTATACGCACTTAGATAATTCCAGAATATTTTCTCTGCACTGAGCTTTTCAATTTTTTAAAAGGCAGACACCATTTTGTATTAATGCAGAATATTACAGAAGAAATGCACTCTGCAGTCTCTCATGGAGAGTTTCCTAAATGATATTTCTTGTTTCCCCAAAATAAATTAAATCACTAACACTAAAAGCTTATCGCTCTCTTTTGTGCCTATAAAGCTAGATATGCATAAAATTGCTTTACTGTATAGCTTTAATTATACAAACATAAAAAACCGAGCAATTAGCAAACATTTCTGCTTTTACCAGCCAACACATTAAATAAGATGCACAGAATACAGGAAAAAAAAAAAAAAAATTGAGAGAACATGTTTTCTGACCTCATAAGAGGAAAGAAGAGGGAATCTCTTCCATGGCAGTATTTCACATTCCACTAATACAGCATTGTATTTATAATTTCTGATCCATTTGGCTTTTATCTGAAAAAAAACTCTGAAAAAGGGAAAGCTGGAACTGCTAACTGAAGGTTCAAGAGCAACATTCAACTGTTTATCTGGCAAGGCCACTATGTCACGCTTAAGCCACATACTCCATCAAATTGCATAAATAATGCTGCAGTTGCTAACAACATGCAAAGACAGGAAAATACGTCAGCTATCTACATGAAACATGCAGACATCATTCCCAAAGGAGTTTGTAAAGATCTCAGAAAGTGTTACTATATGATGCCTGCAAGAGTGCAAACTAGTGAATATATCTGTTTTCACATTCTTTGGTAACATAGGTATAACTGCTGGGATTAATTTCAACTAAAAGTTCTGAATTTTGGTTCAATATTTAGGAAGACAAGTAATCATACTCAGAATTATTGAGCAAGAACAAAAAAATATTTTTAAACAGTTCACTGTAATACACAGAGTAGATTTGTGTAAACTGCAATTCTGTGTAAACTGCAATTCAATTAATGTGGAAAATATTTGCAGGCTTCATTTATTAAACAGGATGGTAGGTGAGTCACCTTTTTTTCTTGAAATGCTCAAGATTTTCTTAACATTGTAGCAAAAAGCATTGCTTAATCTGAACAACTTCTGTTTAGCTTAATGCTTTCTTTCTATCTAGCATCTACAGTTGGAGTTTATTCCAGATCCATTGTCTGAATTCACGCATCAGAGAAGTTTGCCACTTTTTTTTTTTTTCCCCCATTTGACACTAATAAATGTACAGCATTGTTTAGAAGATAGCTACCAATGCTTCTCTGAATAAACATAAAGGGAGGCTTAGAAACTAGGCACTTTGTTGTGACCTTACAATTCCATCCCACACCTAACCTACTTCAAATGCTACTCAAGGCAGTGGCAGACTCTTCCTGGTTTTGGAACATGTAAGGCCCATTCACAGCTGAAACATGCAGACATTTTATTTCAACAGGTCTTACCACATTTGACTTCCAAGTTTCCCAGTTCCCCCAAACTTGGTATCATAGTGTGGGATACTTGGAAAGTAATGGGCACATAGTGAACAATCCAGACTCGATAGAATTGATCAATTTGTGAGCCAAGGATGTTTTGTAGGCAGCAGGCTTCAAGGACGCTTTGCTAGTGGACACATATTTAGCTAACGGTAGTAAGAGCATTCCAGATGCCTTTAGAAGGCCTTGAACAGAATAAACAAGAAGACAAAAAAAGAAAGATGCCAATTAGAAGAACACAGGTGCGCATTCCACGATAAAGGGAACTTGGCAAAGAACCTCAATTCCACAGCTTATCTTGACCAATTAGCCTGAGACAAGTTTCGCATGTTTTAGTTAATACAACCAATTATGCCTTATGTTTATGCGCGTGTACAGTGTTGATATAACCAATCATTAGGTGTAACTAGGCGCGTGGACAGCTCATGCTAACCAATCTCTAATTTGCTTATGCGTGAACAGTAACTAGAATGAACATATAAACCGAGCTATCTTGGCAATAAGGGGGCATCTGCTTGATCATATTGATTGTGTGCAGTGTCCGTGACTTCCGCGTCAACATCATAGCATCTTGCATCCATGACAAGCATTGTCATGTGTTCGTGTTTCACCTTTTGGCAGTTGGTTTCTAATGTATTTGGATTTTTTTTTTCACTTTTCCATTAATTCAATAAATCAACTGGGAAAAAAAATCTTTAGAACAGCCGAATAACTCCCACTAAAGCAAGTGCAATATACTTAAGTGACTAGTGCCTGAAATCTGAGTGTAATAAATGGTGGCTACAAACATACAGGACACTTATTAAAGGACACAAAATGTAGGACGTCAGCATGAAACAGAGAGGTGAAAATGACCAGTTTTGCTTAAAAAAAAATAATATTACAATCTGTTCTCTATCTACAGCAGGCTGCTCAGGCTTCTTCACAAAGGCTTAAGTGTCTCACATGGCCCTCTGATGAAAAGTGAAAGAAAAAAGAACGTATTTACATACAGGATATATATGTGCAATTGAAGTAATATGAATATTGGATTCTCATAACACTGGAGTACTAGATTACTGGTAACATGGTCTGATTACATGGCATGTAACATTCAGTATTTGGTTGTACTAACAGGTATACTTAAACCACTTCCCTGGGTAATATTACCCCTTATGATGACTTACAGTCAATTCTGAAGAAACTAACCTTTACACCCTCTAGTGCTGTCTAATGGTTGAAATTTTTCATACTCCCTTTTTGCCCTTACTGTTTATTTGTTATCACAAAGACCATCATCAAAACAATGAGCCACAAATACTCTTGGACAGAGTAGATTATTATCCTTCGGTGCCTGCCCCTACATCCACTCCAAAAAGGAGAAACCTGTTTTCATTAGGTATATCATTAAGCTGTTTGCAGTTATTTTTGGTAAAGCTAGAAAAGAAAACCAGTCTGCACTGTAGCCTTATTTTAAATTCCCTACTGTTTCAAAATCTGGCAAAAAAAAAAAGTATCTCAGTGGAAAACTAATGAATTTTAGAATAAAATTTGTACATTGCATGGGTTTTGGCTGAAGATCCTTAATGCAGGTTCTGGAAATGGAATAGAACAACTTTTCTAATGATATCATTATACAAAAAAAAATGTATCTAGTTCTTCTTTTTCCATTTTCATTTATTTACAAACATCTTTGAGCAGTAAATTTAATTGCAGACTACCAGATTATCTATTGACACAACTCCTTTCTTCAAAGTTGCATATTTATTTACATGACTCATGTTCACTACAGTAAACCAGTAAGGAAGAGGTCTTGGCATGCAACAGGATAGTTTACATAGATCTGTCATGTAATAGACTAAAAATCCTCTAATCTCTCACTCATGACTTGGATATAATTATATTCACTGCTGATTAATATAATTATGAGTGAATAAATGAACAATAAATGGTTAGTGTTTCATATAAAATAATGTGATTATTTTACTCCATCACATTATGGGTGTGACGGAGTAAAAACTCCATCACAAAACTCAGAACCATCCCCCTGCCTTATGGCACTAACAGGTCATCAAGATGGAGCAAAGGAAGAGACAACCCTTCAGTCCATCATGGGACAAACATTTCACAGCTAGGCTGGGTGTAAGCGCGTTATCCAGCTTTTTGTTGAAGAGAGAACTACAGTGTCCAAGTCTAGCATTTTAGGACTTTTAAAACGTCCTCTGGTTTTAACATATTAATAGTACGTTATAGTCACCTGAATCTCTCTGAGCTACCGATGATATCACTCTGTCTGGGGTGATCCTGAAAGCCCAATGGAATTACATTGAGGATAAATTCCTTCTGAAGTGTTTACAGCTTTCATCTGAATTGTTGTGTACAACCTTCACATGAGGCTTGCACACCACGCAATACTATTCTCCGTTGTGCTAAAGGGCCATAATATTATTAATAGAAGGTAATTATTATGATGAATGTGCTAACAATCAGCTTTGGAGCTATATAGAACACAAAAAAGCTCATTTCCTAAAAATTACCACGTCTCAGGTCAGAGTAGGCTGAAAGGCATAACCACTCTGTCAAAAACAACTGCTCCTGTGCATTAGTGGAGTCAAACTGTAATACTGCTATGCAGTTACTGAGACACAGCAGTTTGGCTCTGCATCACTAATGCCATTCCTCTGAATGCAGCCACTCTGGATCTGTCTTCTGAAGTTAGCTACAAATACTGTTTTCTTCACTAGACATAGACTAGTACTTAAGAGTTAAAGCATTTTTGCTAATTTACAAGACTGCAGGCAACAAGAAAAAAACTCAGAAAGAATATGAGAAAGAAAACAATAGTACAATTTCCACTTGGGCAGCAGTAGCCTGGTCAGGTCACTGGTGCTCCTCAGAAGCCACAGCAAGAGCAGCGAAACCTGGGGAGGAAATGCACAAAGGACAGAGCACCCTGGATGTGAAGGGTGGAGCTAAGCAGGAAAGCAAGCAGAGGAAACAGTGGTATTTCCATGGGCAGTTGATATGCCTTCTTTTTTTTTTTCTTTGTCCTTTTTTTTTAATGAAAAATACACACCTTTCTCCTGCACTCAGAGGACAGGTGGCTGGACAACTGCCAGCAGCATTGCTACAAGTGACACTGATAGGAAGGGCTGATTATTTTGGGCTCAGCACCACAATAGTGTATGTAACTACACGGCTTTGAGAATGGAGCCAGCTCATATCTTTCTGATTTGGCATGAGTGCTTGCAAAAGAGAAGAGCAAGTGCATGTCTGTGATGTAAGTTATTTTAGAAGTGATGCTTATTTATAGTAAAATTACATATTTACAGTAAAAAATACATTCCACATGCTGTGGATTCACTGAATTTGTTTGATTCTCTCTCCCCTCTGTTGAAAATATTTTGATAAAGAAATTAAAATCTAATTATATAAAAGAGTTTGGTTTGATTAAGAATTAGAAAATTGTGAAGCATAGGTAGGGGAGTGTTAAGTTTGAAATGTAGTCATAGGAACTTAGGAACTTTAGAAAATGTACTATGTGTGACTATAAGAATTCAAGTATTGTCTAAAATCAGTTAACCACAGAAACTTTGACAAAGATTGGTTGGTTTGTAGTGTTTTGTTTTAGGAAACTAGGGAAACCGTTATGGACACCAGTTTGCTGCCTGGAAACCCCTTACCCTTCCCACCTCGATCTAATTATCGAGGATTCCAATCAGTAGAGTTAAGTGAGATTAACCAATGATTGTTTTAACATAAGAATATTAATAAGATGGTGTGACTGAAGGACCAATTATTAGAAAGGTTAAATTTAAGAATAGACATAGTATGCATTTTTATGTAAACTAATATAGATGATGGTGAGAATCGTACTGCGCAGAATCACCTGAGAGGTCAAGAAGCGGACAAGTGAGGAAGGCTATGGAAGACCACCAGAGGGCTTCTGAAGACCACCAGAGACCTTCACTGCGCTTTCGTAAAGGACATTTACATATGTTAATAGTTTCCCGGAAAACTAATGATTATGTATAACATTTTTCAGAAATCTAGTGAATATGTATAACAGGTGTGCATTTAACCTGCATAGTTAAACCAGACAGATGCACATGATAGGTGGAGCGATCCCCCGTGTGCCCAGCGCTGCAATAAAGGAGTGCCTGCTTCTTAACTTCTCATTGCTGTTAAGGAGTTTTATTCCGGATTTCGGCAACACCTCCACGTCCTAAGGATGTTGCTATTTCGAGAATATACATTTCTCATGTGTTTCCAATGCCACATTCTGCAGATGAAGGTTAAATGAATGCGACCTAAGTGTACTCAACACCTTTTTTTTCCCCTGCAAAGCAAGGAGGAAGCAATCTGAAAACAGTTTTCTCTTTCACCTTAGAGTAACTCACATGCTTTGAGTATCAGTCCAGTCCTCCCCAGAAGCTCCATGAGATGGATACACGGCATTTTACTGTTCTGAGGGTCTTCTCTTAAATGTAAGTAATTGTTAGAAGTAGTTCTGAATTTGCAGTAACGTATCTCCACAGTCTCACATTCATATCTAACCTGAGAGGATTTTGACTGTAAACCTTGCCTATCCTAAGGCTTGTTTGGCAAACTACATAAAATTAGTTCATACTAAATTCATACTACAGAGTAAGTACAGCTTTGTTCTTAGTAATAAAATACATTGCAAAGTTAATGAGCTTCTATTGTATTTACCATTTTGCCAAGCAGCTATGCATAAACGGATTCAGATTTAGTGTCCAGGCCTTAGCCCCAAATCAAAGTATTTAAGTATGCAGAAAATGAGTAATACAAAGTAAAATATTTTTTCTGTTAAGTTAAACCCCAGCTATTTCATAAGATATATGTCACATAATGACAGTCATCTTCTACCTTAGTTGCACAGCTACTGCTTGTGCTGACCAGATGTGGAACTGCATTAATAGCTGCTAGAATAATTCATCCAATAAAAAGTTTCAGACAGCAAAAGACCAAGAATATTCATAGCCTAACAGGGCTAGTAACAAATAAGAACTCCCTCAGGTGAATAGGAAATTTCTTTTCTTATTGAACTAGTAAACATATACTGTAAGAACTAAATACTAACTGAACGTAAAAAATATATGTACAGTAGCAGTGAGACAAGCTTGTTTAATTGGTCTAAGCTTGTATTGTAATACCATGCTTGTATTCTTTAAGGTAAACTAATTAGCCGAGATACACACATTCTCATACTGCACTGTTTTGGGAATTATTAAAACAGAATTTGAGGCTTCACAAAACCGCTGTTTTTCTTGGACTGTTAAGGTCCACACACTTGTATGTTATGATTTATACCTGAATTACACAATTTTACTTTTACCTGCCAACAGGTAAAATGACTACACTGAAAAACTAACAATTCCTATCTAATGATTCCTTTGATAGTGCTAAGTTTATCGTAATGCTTACTAATGCTAAGTTTATCTTAGTAATGCTGCTTATCTTAATGCTTTTTCTCTTCAGAGCACTACACAGACCAATTTTCAAAAGTGCTTAGAGTCTGTTGCTAGAACCCATGTAAATACTTTGCTATTACGTTGACTCCAATTAAATTTAGATTACACTCAATAATGGGTGTGTGACAACAAATTGCTTTAGTTGCATAATGGCCGCATGGCTGCTATTTATACTGAATTCCTTCCCAGGGGCAATTTGCTCCCTTATGTACCCTCTCAGAATGCCTTCCCCAGCGGCATATTCTCAGTTTATCCAAACGATTGCCCATGGGCAGCAGCACTGATGTCACTTTAACAGGCACACAGCTACTGACTGACTGACATGGCAAGTTCATTTTAGGCAAAATAAATCTGAGGTACCTGACAGAAGTTCATTCATATTTCATTTGGCTTTACTTCTGACTTTCTTGTTTGACCATCAAGCATCCAGTCCTTTAACAACCTATAATTATTGAATGGCACTGTTTTACCCGAGTACAGTCTTGGGGAAAAGTGGATCAAGGCCTCTTCCCTCTAAGGAGTATTAAGAAATAGGGTTAAGGAAATCCAGAGCATTCATCTCAGTCACAAAAAAAAAAAAAAACCAACACACAAAGCCCTTTCTTAAATGGCCTTGATCTATAGGGAAGGAAGTGTCAGCAGGGATGGACTACAGGCTCCCTTTTCCTCCTTGAATCATTTTTTCTTGTCGCCTCTTTAGGGGTCAGAAGGTTTTTGCCTCTGATATTAATAACTGATTTTTGGGCTAGGATTCATATATTGCCTCTTATGACCACGGAGAAGGACTATGGAACCTGACACATCACTATAAAAATCTACCTTTGCAACCCATTCCTATCAGTAGTAGTACAAACTACTGGAAGAACGTGGCAATTGCCACATCATAAAAGGTTGCCTTCAAGACAGTAGAGCACTTAGAAGGAAGTAAATGTTTGACTTCCTTGAGTTTGCAAGGCAACTGCAAAAACCAATAACTTAATTTGCAGATATGCATACCAAAAGCTGAATTATCAGAAAGACTAAAACTAAAATAGCAGCAATTACAACCTGAAGGAAAAGGGCAGCTGCAGTCCATAAAAGAACACAAACTGTGCATAACAGAACCTCAGAGCCCCTGAAGTGATTCCTTTAACTTTACTAACAGCTTTGTCAGACAGCCAGCTCTGAAACTGGATCAACATTGTCACCTAGTGGCTGCTGAAAACTGCCAGTGAGAAAAATTCCTTGAAGCTTGTCACCCTATCATACCAAGACCTCAGTAATGAGATGTGATAGAGTGATTTTCCAAACGAGCTACCAGTTACTGTTAGCTCTTTCTAGAGTCTTAATACAGGTCTTCTGTCACAAAGTGTCAGAAGTTGCAAGACATAAATTGTTTTCTATTGACAGAAACCTAAGGTTACTATACCTTTGGACACTGGACAATACAATTTCCATTTACTTTCTTCACTGTGATTAATCATTTTTAGACCTGCCTTGAACTTTTTGCTACTACAACTCCCAAAGACACAGCTCAACCTTTGTACTAAAACTTGACATAGGTTTTGTTTCTTCTTTTCTCCCAAAGTCATGATGAACTTTAATGTAAATTAAAATTTTGACTGGCCACAAAGGTACTGTAGCTTCATCCTATCAAAGTGCAATAAAATAAAGAAGAAAAAATTTTTAAATTAAGTAACTAAAACAATATAATAAAATAAAAGCAAACAGCACTTTCTGGGTTTTTTTCCCTACCATTCCTCCTCTGTTTCTGAAAGTTTGAGACAGATCTTTCTGAGATAGTTTCAAAAAAGAAGACTAAAACCTCAACAAAATGAATCCAAAATGAAAATAAAATTTAAAAATCTGTGGCAATCTGTTAGCTATCTTCAATAAAGTAAGAGAAATTTTTTTAGATATATTTTCAAATTTAGAAATTATGATCTGTTGTTCTGTTTTGTGTAAGAATACACAGTATGATTTTTCTTGAGCAGCTTCTTGGGGTAGAGATTCTTAACATTTTTTACTTAAGCAGTTAGCTAGCTTCAGGTCAATGCACTTTCAAGAACTTTGTGAGGGAAAACAATACATTTATATTACAGATGGTAATTTCACATTTACAGCAACTTCCAGCCAAGGAACTGAAAGTTTTATGCAAGTGCTGGCTGAGTGCACACTGCTGCAGAAGCCATGTCAAGACACACCAATTCTAAGGCCCCCAGCTTGCCTCCTCATCAACACAAACAAATCCTTACCGCCAAATAAGTCCCGCCAACTTAGTGGGATACGGTCTATTTAATAGGCAAAGAGTTATCAGTGAGAATCCAAGTGCAGGATCTTAGGCAAACTAACATGAATGCCTGGAGAAAAGAAGTGAGAGCCGATTACTCTCCATTTTCCTGCTTGTGTTCAAAATAGTTGGTTTATTTTATTTGTTATTATCATGGGTGAAAAAGCCCACCTTTTTTTGCATAACCTGAGGGAACTTTAGGCTAGTCTGGGAAATTCCAGTTTCAACACTTTTTCAGTAAATGCCATGATTTTCTAAGGTCCTTAACTACGGTTTCAAGACTATAGACTAGTTTACATGGCAATGGCAGCAGTAAGAGTGCTGTGGCCCTGGAAGCTGTAGCAGTGCTTCACCTCCCGTATCTCCTGTAAAGAATATGGCCCTCAATTGTTCGTTTAAAAAGGCTCACAACTTGTGAAGCAGAGATTAGTGCAAATGTGACATTATTTTGTTTTCACTTTCTTTGGGGTTATTTTCTTTTTTTTTGTTTGTCACTATTTATTCATAGACTGTAAATACGTCTTCACAAGACAGATATAGGTACTTCGTTTTGTCCTAGTTACCATATTAAAACAGAAACTGTTTTGTTTTGTTCTGGGTTTTTTTTGCAGCACTATTCAGCATGACCAAGTGGGTCTCAATATTTTAACAGTTTCATATATTTACAATAAAATATCAAAAAGAAAAAAAAAGAAGCAAACATCCAGGAATGAATCTCTTTGGAGCATTGGCTACTCCTCTTCATATCATAATAAAGGACCAAGCACATCCCACATGTACCTTCCCCCCCACACACACATTTGAGATAGTTTACTGCTGTAGAGGTAATATGAAGCTCAAGTATATAATAAATAAATTACTATAAAACAATAAACAAAAACTTAATTTATTCAGCAGAGGAGCACAGTTTATGCTCTTTACATACTTTACACAAGAGCTGACAGCTTGCCAGTCTCATTAAATTTAACTGAACTGTGTGATGTAGCTATATTCATGTATACATCTATCTTTCCAAGTCTGACACTGTACCACATACGAATCTGAACCTGCAAAGGTAGCAATAAAGCCACAAAGACTGAATTGCCACATCTGCATTGAAAATGATCTCTGCTACTAGTGACAGTAAGAACTGCAACATCAAAAGATTGAAAGGGCTGACAGAAGAACCTAACTTTCATATTAGCTGTATCTATCATGACAATGAATGTAACTAACACATTTATTAACCTTAACTAATACGTATATTTTGGTTCTCTTTATTTCAGTGAGGATTTCTTTACAATATAGCCTAAATTTGGCAAATAAAGTACTTAAACTTATATTTCCCAACACAGAGATAACACATGTAAACAGTTAGAGGAAGTACATGACATCTCCCTGCATCAGAGGCCATCAAATACCAGGTGGGGGATTTGGGTTGTCAAAATTTTGTATACAGAATTTGGCAAAACCTATAATATTATACTTAAATACCTTTGAAGTATAATGGTAATGTAACAACACTGGTCAAATTCAGATTTAATAATGTATCCCATGGAAATATACAAAAGGATTCACTAGCTTTTAGGGCCAAATTTAACCATGTATTTGATTACATCTTAACTTCAAACACAGAAATTCATTCCATTGACTCTTTCCACATCAAAACCTTTGAGAAGAGTAGAAATAAGTATCAGGAAATACAGAAACTGAGACAGTTGAGCAAAATGAGCATGCTATTTAAATCAGCAAAAACCACCATTAGAGTTGGAAAGGCAGACATTTGCTTTAGTGCTGAGCTCTCATCAAAGAGTCAGAGAAAGCAAAAGATACACTAATGGAGATCTGAAGCCAGGTCTCTGGCCCGTGTTCTCACACATTGCATGTTTCTTTTGATAGGTACACAGCTGCGTACTTCAGCTGTGCCTTTTTCCAAGTACATTCAGGTATAAAAATCAATCCTCCATCTAGCTGCATGCACCGTGATCATTTTAAGACCCTTGTTGGCATATACACAAAGCAAACAAGAAGCCTTGCAATCATTTAAGGGGGAATTAAATTATGCCACTCTCATGGTGATGATGAATTTTGGTAAGATACTGAAAAATATTATTAATTTTGGTAAGAATTTCAAAATGCTTAAATAAAAATAAAACACAAAGGCTTGTATAACACACTTCTAGCAAACTAACCATTTCGATCTTTCACATTCTTGGTATGATAAATAAGATAAAGCAAAGACTTACTGACCTGAGTGGGAAACTGGTGTCACTTCAGAAATTAAAACCTCCATCCAGTATTACTACCTGTTGTTAGTTGCCTTTGAAGAACTTGGCAGTAATTCCAAGTGCTCAGCAGATTCACAGTATATTCCAAAACTACAGAGATATCTTTTTCATACCAATCATGTGTAGACTTGAACTACATATGTACCTCTATTTCAAATAATTTATACAGATCGATGGTGTACCTGACCATTAATGAGTTCACATTGCTATCAATCTCAATTGAGTAATATAAAATTTCTCTTTATTCTTATACTTACTGTTCAGTGATTAAAAAATTGTGTTGAATTTGCTGTCTATGATATTAAAACAAAAATACTATTCTACCCATAGAAAAAAAAAAGGAGAAAAAAAGGCATTTTCTTACCAGATTTTTCTCCTTTTATGCTTGTATGCAAGATCTTCTTGCTCCTTATTTGTCTAAATTCTCCAGAAGCAGCATAACTAAGGCAAAGATCTGGACTGTGTTCCATACTGGCAAAGTTATTTCACATATTCTAATCCCTGTTGCACCTGTGCAATTCAAAAGAAACAGTTGGCACAAATATTACTGAAGTTTGAATTTAGCCCCAGCTTTTTTATTACTGGTGATGGGGCAAAACTAGTGATAAATCCAGCTTGCTCCCAGAACAAAAAATGGGACTATAAGTCAGAAGAGGAAAAAATATTTTTAATTTAGGCTGAAAACACATTGAGTCAATGACACTGTATTTTCCCAACACCATTTTTACAGTCCATGCTTACAATCAGTAGTCTTCTTAACCTAGCCTTATTAATCCATAAACTAAATTACTATGCCATAGACGTATCACCATTTTGCTTGAGGAGGATAAAAGTTCCAGGGAAATTCAAAGCTGAAAATTCACAAGGCAATAAACTGCAGGAGGGTTTGGGGAGTACTGACAGAATCATGACATTGTGACAACTGCCACACTCATTACCTCCTCCAGTATAACATGATAAAATTATGTAAAAAAGGATCTACCTGCAATTTTAAAAACTTAAGTTTGGAATTGTGAAGAACATTGTAAACACTAGGTATTCTTGTTATGACAGGATTTCATTAACTGCCAACTGCTCAATTAGCACACTCTAAAAACACACCAAAAAAGTTACATCTTCCAGCCCACCTTTTAATAAAGATGCAATAGAACAGGCAAAAGTTAAATCACACACTATTATGATATTTGAAATAAGTTGCTTGCAGGTTGTTTATATTACATGACATCATGTAATTTAAACTGCAGAGAAAGTACTAGAATTTAACAGAAAGATCATTTTGGTTGTATTTTTCCAACATGTTATATCAAAACTTTCATCTGTATTTGGGAAACTGGAATGTGCACTTGAACTGAAGCTTTGCTGGCTGTGTTTCAGTACCACCTTCTAGATATAGCAAAAATTTGTTTGTAGGATATATTCTAGATTTACTCGAGTTACAAGGCCAAAGCAACCGTTCTCAGGAAGTAAGAAAGCTATGATATATAAGACTTCACTTGGAAAACCTCTACACAAACTCTAGAGCTGAAGTAATCCCTATGGTATTAAAGGAAGAAAGTGGGACATTTCATTTTTTGAATCTCACATGAGGACATTTCAGATTTCACATAGGAGATGCAGCAGCAATTACAGCATAAATACTGACAGAAAATATGTTGAAAAAGAGAGAACGTATTCACAGACACTACCTAACCTATTTACACAATTCAGAAGGTAACAGAGATCATTATGTTTCGAATGAAGACACTAAACGAGCTCATACTGAGAAAAAAAAAAGTCTTTTAAAAACTGTATGTAGAAGAAAATAAAATGTTTTGAAAACCAAGTTGTTGTAGAGAAATGATAAAGCAAACTTCTTTAATGAACCGAAACATCAACAGATAAAGAACTCTCAGAATAGAAGTACTGCCACGAGATGGGATGCATTAGCTATAGAGCTATATATGCAGGAATGATCTGTGGTTTAACTCACTGGAACCTCTGTTTTTATCATGCATAATTCTTACAGTATCAACAACAGGCTTGCTACTTTTTGGTAGATTTATAATGCTTTTTACTTTTACAGTGTTTTTCAGGAAGAAACCATGTTCATATATAAATTCAAGCATATACGCGTGCATATACATATCTACAAGTATATATATACACACAGACATATATATATTCAAAAACATATTTAGATATTTTATATGGCCTTACTAAGACAAAGATATCTAGGCTGGTATCCTCGAGTGTTTTAGAATCTTTATTTCATTTTATTACATCAACACTAAAACATCACTAAGCCAAAAAGAGAAACAATGAGATTGAGTTAACAAATGCAAAAACCCCACCACCACATAAGGAGGACAATTTACACTATATAAAACTGATTCCTAAATTAAATGCATCAGCTCTGAAAAGACAACTTTGGAACTATGAAAACCTTCACATAATTGATGTGCAGCATCATAATTTTTAAAGGCCCAAATATATTAGAATAACCTCAGCTCCCTAAGCAATCTGTACCAGGGAAAGGAAAAGTCACCATCAAAAAATCCAGCTATCGTGACAAGTATCAGGGAATCTCAAACAGACACATGGAGGCTGTGAAAACACAGATTTTAAGATGTCTGATAAATTCACAGCTACTACATTAATCTCACTGAGAAGAACAGAAAGTCAGCAAACTATGCAGATTTCTAGGTGGTTCTTTACTGAGTCTTTAGCACTTTAAGCAATATTTCATTAATGTGCAGTCACAGGCCAACTGGTAAATCCTCCATGTGCACACTGCTGCTCTGTGGGATTCTAGTTGCACTTGAAATGCAAGAGAGAAATACTAATGAGCGCACACTCTGTTTAAAGGTATTTCGCTCATTCCCCTAACCCTACATTCCTGAAGGTGCAGCTACAATCTACAGTGGCAAGATGACACAGGTCAACAAACAACTCGAGGGACTGCACAGACACCCAAAACTTGGGGACTGGCCTGTGATGATTTACCAAATAAACCTGACTGCAAATAACCAAGGTTTTTAGTTTCATCAGCAACTCTTTAGTGTTTGAAACTGTGATTAACAGCTGTGTTTTAAGAAATCTGTTGTATTAATTGGCATGGTTTCTGAAGTGGCATGTCTCCTCTTCCACTCTTTGAGATCAGACCCATGCAATGACTGGCTTTCATTCTCAATAGAATACACACAAGGAAAACGGATGGGTGACTAAGACTGATAAAAGCCTTTAGAAACTAAGCAGAAGAGAATTTGCGTTGCATTCATCCAGAAGGTGATTAAGCTACATGTATGAATATAGTATTTCAAATGACAATGAAGCCAGTATCCACAACTGAGTCATCTGAAAGGAACTGGAAATAGCTTATGGCTTCTAATACTAAAAATGCGTAACTTGGAAAACTTCATGAATGCAATTAGAATTTTTTTATTACTAGCTTCTTCTGAAACTTGGCTGATAACAAATTTAACACTCGCGTTGGGTAACAAACACATCACACATGACGAAGTCATACACTTTGCTGAACAACTGCATAATAGAAGCTATTTCATTGCTAGGAATCACTCATGAGGGAGGCACTAAAAATTTTCTCAGAGCAAGGCTAGGCTCTGCAAGCTTACAAGGAGAAGTACTCAATAAAAATCCTTGGTTGGAGAAGTTTCGGACCCCAAATTAATCCCTTTTTGTTGGTCAGCAACTTCCTTATAACTTGACAGTTTCACTGCCACTTGTGCTAGTACAATAACAGAACACCAGGCAAAAGCAAAATTTCCGCTAGAACAGGCCACAAGCGATACAAGGTCTAAGTGACATCATTTTTCAAGACTCCAGGAGTCTTCCAAGTGCTGCAACTACTGCAGCTTTGAGGGACAAAGGGTTGAGTGTAGAAAAAATGAGCACATAAGGCTCTCCAGGAAAAACCCACTGAAAAACTGTGGGGCTTCCCAATTAATCATAATTCTTACCATTACCTTAAAGACCATATCTATCTATATGCTGCTTCCCAATTACTTCTCACACAGAATACAGAGGTGGAAAAGAGGCTGTCATGTACAGCAAGAATTTCTGTTAACTAGTGACAGTCCTCAAAACATCCATTCATCTTAGCCCTCTGCAAATGAGTTAAAAGGTCTACACCCCATCCACAGAGAGGACAAAACTTTGTCTCTCCTGTAAACATTAAACACTCAGGTAACTTCCCTAATTCTCTTTTTGCTCAAAAAGGCTTTAAAACATTAACAACTTAAAAATAAAACTACTAACATTTTAATTGACAAACATCAAACACTGCTAAACTTTAAAGTTCTGAACACAAGTATGCTTAAATCAGCATGTGATTCATTTTAGACTGAATTACCAAACAGTCTACTATTACAAAATTCTTCTGGTTAAAATTCAGATCAATGTTTGTAAAAGAACACACCCCATAATATTGCAGGCTACATCACTCAGCAGACTCAAACAGACAGCCTTACCTGTGGTAAACTGAAATCTAAGACCTCTTCAAGATAACCTCACACTGTCTGGAAGTACAAAGCCAGAGCTCAGATGATTACAAACAGGTAAATTTTAAAAGAGTAGAAGTATTTAATCTCAAAAAATATCAAAACTATTATAAGATGGGAAGAAGAGCAGTTTGCTTCGATAAACTCAAGAGTCACAAAATAGGTATGATCTAATATGCACAATCAAGAATTTATGCATCAAATATATGAGGCCATGTCAGGTAATGGTGAGTATGGGAACATGATTTTATGACTTTCAAAAAAAAAAACCAAACCCAAACCCAAATAAGTAGTTCTTATTTTGTATATATTATATTTATTATAAAATGTAAACATTTAACTAAAAATGTAAACATTTAACTATTTAACAGTTATCCCTTTTAAAAAAGAAAGTACGATATATTACTACTTTTCTTGTCTCAAAAAAATAAATCCGTTCAAGCTGACTCAGCTGTAAAATGGCAGGCTATAAAGCTATCAAGAAATACAGATGCTTAAACATTCTTTTAACCAAAATCTAACCAAAGAAAGTTTGTGCCACATAAGGAGTTTTAACACTTCAAATAATATGCCTGCATTATAAACACAAGGAGGAAATGTTGAACTGTGCTGAAAAATTTATCTTGGAACACAGTATAAACAATGTACCAACCATGCTATAATTCAAGTCACCTTGGTTTTCATGAACAATTTTGGCAACTGTTCTATAACCACACTGGAAGTTATTAAGAATGAATGCTTGCTACTGCATAGAATTACAGTAATCTATAAATTTATTGAGTCATTGCATAGTTACAAAATTTACTTCGAGCCCCTACCCTCTGCTCCTTCAAAGAGTGCTGCAGAAGAATCGGTAATATATTTTAGGACTCTTCTTTGTGTTTTTTTCAGTGTTTCATATGGGGTCACTGTATATGTTTATTTAGAAGTTCAGAACTTAATTTGCTTTGTAACTCCAAATCTCAAGCAGCTGCTTTGAAATATAATACAGTCTCACCACCCAAATTCCACTATGAAATGTGGAAACTGCAAGCAACCTTGCACCTGTAGCAAAGGCTCTGCAGCTCAACCCATTTGTTAGAATTGAAATTTAACTTCTCTTGTCGAACTGAGTTAGCTGAGTGAGAAGGAAACTGTGACTAAGGCCAGCATAGGGGGTCTTTTACCACATTTTGGTACTGCTTTCTAGTGACTACTAGAGCAGCACTAGTAGAGAGAGCACTAGAGAGCGTTTCCTAGCACTCTCTACTTTTCTCTGATGAGTGACTCCCAAATACAGCCAAATACAGACTGAAATTGACTCAAACCCATTTTGTTTTTCCTAATCTTTGCATGAAACAGGTGTTAACCCCAATGGAATCTGGGGATTACTCAAAGACAAGACAAGCATTTTAACATTCAAACCACTATTTACAGCTTTTGCAACTTGAGAGAACTAATGAAAGATCCCTCACATAAGCATAACAACATAATGTGACAATTCATGGTTTTTGTCTGGGAATTCTTTGTTTTAAAAGCAGTTAAAAGCTCATGATGACAAGCAGCAACAATGACAGTTAATAGAAAAAAGTTTGTAATACTCTATAGCAAGGATAATGGAATACCTGATTTATAATTCTCTTCATGGAAGTAGTACCTTTGTTTTTCCACAAAAATGAGGTCACACAATTAATTCTAAATATTAAAGACTGACATCTCTAGCAATGTTTCTTCCTAAATAATCTAAATTCCCTGAAGTGCTTTGCTCAGACACTGAAAACATAAAAAGTGCTAATTAGCACGACAGCATATGCACAATGATGTCTTATTTCCTCTTTAACATTTTTTTCCGTCCTGGTTGATCAATATCCTAAAATTCGGAGGCCTGCTTAACTCAGAGTTGCAGGCTACCAGGAACAGAAAGCCTTTGTTCCAGCCTGACAGAGAGTACTCGTACCTCTGCTCTTGCTGGAAGGTTACCATGGATCGCCAAAAACATATATCCAGACCTGAAAAGGAATAATCATGAAGCCACGCAAAAGTACATTGATTCAGAGCAATTCAAGGCAAGCTGGCCTGGTCAGTCTATGCTGGCTCAGTCACAAAGCAGGTTGTTCTCCTCCCGCACAACTACCTATGGGAAAAATTGCCTCTCATGCTCTGCCATTAAACAGTTTCATTTCACAACTTTATCATTTGAAACTACAAGGGTGGAATTTAGCAAATCTTTGTTACAAAGAACAGAATAACAAAATGTGCTGTGTCAAAATATTTTATTAGTAAAGCTGATTTTTATTAGCATCTTGACTCACTACATAATCTAAAGGAGAGTACCTATTAGAGAGCAGTTTGTTTTGTAGATAACCCAGGTCGCAGTTAAAACACAAGCAATTCCAGATCGCTGAGATACACTTATCTCAATACACATAACCGGTTTGCAGTGCAATATACAATCACACATATGCAGGTGCGTACATAAGACACGTAGCGTGATGTGTACCATTGTAAAGGCGTCTCTGGGCAGCGCAGCATCTTGCAACGGTGGAAAACCGTAGCCCTGAGCCTTGGACTGCGACTCTGGAAACAAACCACACCCCAGCTCAGACCTACATGTGAAAAGCTAACAAGGCACATCAGCTGCGCTTCCTGGATGACTTAATGGTAACTGCACCTGTTTATTTCGATGTGTCAGTAACTGTAAAACATGTATCAGAAGGAATGCATCACAAAAACATGTCACTCCAGCAAGAACGTGGACGAAGACCGGCATGTGCAGGTCCTCCGCACAGGACTGGGGCGCGGGTAGCGACTAACGGCTCGTCAGCGCCACTGGGGACAGCCGAGTCTAAGGCGCGCCTTTGCCCACACACGACGGTTTCACGTCGGTCGGACCGCGACCCGAGCAGGCCCCGCCGGCACCGGCCCACCGGGGGACCTGCGGCCTACGGCGGGCCCGGGCTCCGGCGGGAGGGCCGCAGCGAGCCGGGCGTCCCCCCGACCCAGGCCGCCGGCCGGCGAGGTCAGGCGCGGGTGCCCCAGGCGGTAGCCGAGCCTGCGCTCCGCGAACGCCCGCCAGCCCCGCCGCCGCCGCCCCGGCTGCGGGCGGGCGGGTGGGTATGCCCGGGAGGCGGCCGCCGCGGCTGGGGCGGAGAGAGAGCGGGGGCGGGCGGGAGGCGGGCCCAGCGCTAGGCCCGGCGCGGCGGGGGGCGGCGGGCGCTGCGCAGAGCCCGGCTCCCCTGGGCGGCGGAGGGCGGAAGGCCGGAGGGCGGCAGCGCCATGCCCGGCCCGGCAGCGCCGGGGGCGGCGGCGGGGCCCGGCCCCGACCCGGAGGAGAGCTACGACTTCCTCTTCAAGCTGGTGCTCATCGGGGACGCCAGCGTGGGCAAGACCTGCCTCGTACAGCGCTTCAAAACCGGGGCCTTCGCCGAGCGCCAGGGCAGCACCATCGGCGTGGACTTCACCATGAAGAGCCTGGAGATCCAGGGCAAGCGGGTGAAGGTGAGCGGAGGGAGCGGCCCCGCACCCCGGCCGCTCCGGTTGCGGGGCAGGCGGAGCGGGCGGGGAGCTGCGGCTCACCTCCCGGCCCGGCGCCGCGCAGCTCCGGGCCGGCACGGCCGCCCAGATGCCGGCGGGGCCGCTCGGCCCCGGCCCGACTGTCGGCGGAGGCGGCGGCGAGGCGGGGGCTGGCGGCGAGCGGTGCCGCCCGCCCGGAGTGCCCCGCCTGAGGGCAGCTCCCGCTGCCCGCGCCCCCGTCCCGCTGCTGACTCGTCCGTGGGCTGCCGCTGGGCTCAGCGGACGGGCTGCTCGGCGCCGGTGCCGCCTTGCCAAAGAGCTCCTGCGGGCCAGGAGGGGACCGAGCGCATCTGTTAACTTGTTTTGCTACAGCAGGATCAGCTGTGCGGCCGCAAGCCGGACTGGCTCCTCGTTAGCACCGCGTGAACGCTGGCAAAAGCCCCGTCGCCAGCCCGCGCTTCAGGACGTGCTCTACCTCCCTCGTACCGTAACTGCAGCACCCCTCTTTTCAGTCAGGCTGCTGGCGATGGGTTATTTAGAAGCCAGGAGCAACCTCAGCTGGACTGTCGTGTTGCCAGAAAGGGATGTGGAACTAGCAGATCGAGAGAGGCTGGGGGAGTGGTTGTTAAATTAAGCATATCTGAGTTATCTTAAGACACTGTTCACAGGCTGTCTCAGAAAGCGCAGCTCTTATAGTTCTTCTCAAACCAGAACACATCAACCCTAAATTTGACTTCTGCTTTTCTTATGCTGGAGAAAATGAGCTAGTCGTTAGGGTTAGAAAGAGGGTAGGACATTTACCCAGTGGAATTACCCTCAGACTGTCAGTGGCACAGATTCCCTACAACAGGCAGGGCCTCTGAGCACAGAAGCGTGATCAAACAGCAGAGAAAAAAGGGCTTAAAGCACCTGCAGTTTGTAGGGGGCTGCTGGGATAGATCCCTTTACCAGCCCCCTCTGGAGTGGAGTCGTACAACTACCCTTACTTATCCCCAGTGGGACTAAAAAGAACTTAATGCAGTCACTGCCTGGGAAAGATCACGAAACTGTAAAGTTTCTGTGGTGACACAGAAGCACAGTAATTGCAGCTGAATTTTGGTCTGTGTTTACCAAAGTAGGTGTCAAAGTCCTCTGTTGTCTTTTTCTTATAAATTAACTTTGGTGAGCAGAACATTAAGCAGAGAAAGTTGCAGAAAATGGAAGAAATGAAGGCTCGCGTTTCTTAGGAAAAGGAGGGGGATTAGAAGTTCCACATCTAGCAAAGGTGTTTATTTTCTTGGTAGTATTATACCTTTTCCTATCATGTATAGCTGGGGTTAGCAGTTGAAAAGGAAACTCAGATTTTCTGTTTGTGCTATTAGTACCTCTTCTGTGCTTTCTAGCAAGTGAGCTGTTAGAAGTAGGGTTTCTCCTTTAAGATTGGAACCTGGCTCCATTTAAATGCCAGGCACATAGGAAGTGACAAATGTGTCTGTTCCCAGTGCCAGGGGTCTCGGCCACAGACTTCAGGAGTAGGGGAGGACTAGCCCAGGAAATAACCCAACCATCCTAGGTGTGCTTTTTCATATTGCCAGTACTTACACCAGAATGTTCCTGTATTAGTAGTCAGTCTGTAACAAAACCTGTGGTGGATTATTTCTAAGAATTTTACAAAAGCAAGTAAGAAAATGCAAGGTCTTGAGGCTTTCTTTTTCTTTGGATTGTTCTGTACTTCCACTATGAAAAAAAATCAGGGATGCACAGATTGAAGAAGAGTATTTTAAGCATTACTTCGGCAAATTAATCCAACATTGTTGCTGATTTACCTTACAGACATTTTTGTTAGCTGCTGCATCAGGGACCCAGCTAGAATATGAAAACATTTGCCTGGAGTTTTTTTGTTTGGTCTGTTAAGGTGTGGGTTGTATGTGAAGTTTAAATTCCAGTCAGGCTTTTCCAGTTGGATTGAGATTTCAGAGCAGTCCATCTAATCTAGGTAGGTTTGTTCAGCATGCTAGAGGAAACAGAAAATAAGGAGGCATTTTATTATACTTTTGTGAGCTCTCTTATAAAGTAGGCAAGTAGGTGTGTGTATCTTGCACATTTTACAAATTTGGTTTTGGTGTAGGTTATAATGATTCTAGGAGGAGCACTTTAGCTATCTGAACAGATCATATCCTAACCCGTTAGTAAACAAGCCTGTGCATGTGCTCTGCGACAGATGCACTGTGCTTCTCATTGTTTCTGTCTCAGTCACGTGAGACATACTTGTTTAAAAGAGTTTCCGATAAATTGTTGATGGAGATGCCTCAAATCAAGAGATGTTCAGGACATGTTTAAAATAAGATTTGTTTGACCTTACAAAAAGGTCTTACAAAAGCATGCCAAGTGATTCTCTGTGCTGCTCCGATTTCATTATGCGTTTATGCTACTCAAGACAGTATTTTCATAAGGAATCTGAAGGCTTGTTTTCTTTTTAGCAAATGATGCAGGAATGAGAAAATTCCAATTTTTATAATGTTATGTAAGCTCATCTTCAGAAGTTCCTTCGAAACAATAGTGTGTGAAAAAAGTCCCAAGCAGCTTTTGAACACTACCTGCTCCGCATCCCCAGTGGCCTAAGCTTCGTTTTTAGTCAGGCTAAGAATAGTATTATAACACAACTGAGTGAGTATGAATTGGACACTTATTTTGAAATTGAAACAAATATTTTAGGGTTAATTGTGTTAGTGTCCCTTTCTGTTTAAAACTCAAATGTTGTCATTACAGTTACATAATGTTTCTGAAACATTTGGAGCCCAAGGATTTTAAGTCTTACTTCCTTTTGATGCCTTTTTGTTGGATAAGGGAAAAGAAGCATGTTGGGATACTAAAGGTTAAGGTTCTGCAAATAACTTTTTTTTTAACTCGTGGCTTTCCTTACATCTTAAAGCGGTATTCTTTCAAGTGTCTCGACATTTCATACACTGCTGCTTCATCAGCTACTGAAGCTGACTAAACTTCATATATAAAGAGATGTTAGTGCCTGAGAAAGGAGCTATTCATGGACAGTCCTGATAACTGCAGCTTTCTCTTTAGAAACAAAACAGTAAAGTGCTGATATCATAAGCTTCCCCAATGTGCGCTAACCGTGATTTGCAGAGGTTTACCACTTCCAGAGAGGAAGAATATGTAAGCTTGTCTGTGACATCCAGTCTTCGGTTTCTTTTCTTATTCTTTCTTTAAGATCTCCAATTGCAATTTGAGGTATTGTCCAGTGGGATTATACAAGCCAGTTGCCTCTGGGACAGGCTGTTGTGAGCCATGGGTTCTTGGAGGCGTTGGAGCTAAAAGGCAGGCCGCGTGGCACAGAGCCAGGCAGGGATTTGGCAGATCTAGCACACCGGGTTCTAATGGAACTTCAAAGTCAAAGCTACCTGTGATGACCACCTTGATTTTTATCACAAAGGCAAATTCTGATCAGCATATATCCAGAATTTCTCCCCATCAGCTTTATGAAATGTTTCCAATCTATCTTCATTTAAAAAAGAATACTCTAGTATATGCTGTTTAACAGGTTGAAATTGTGGCGTACTACTCTCTCTAAAATACTTCCTTCTTAGCTGGCTAAATCCTAGAGTACAGACTGCAGTTCCCAAAAGTTGTGGTTGTTGACTTAATGCATAGTGATTAAAGTCTTAGTGATAAAATAATTACTTGTTCTTTGAGTGATAGAAAGAATCTGGCAAGCAGAGCAAAAATGTTTTGTAACTGTTATGTCACTGTAAGAAAAGATATTTATAAAAGAGTGGAACTAAGATTTTACATAATGATAGGCAAGGACATTCCTAAGTCCAAGTCCATGAATTGTGGCTAGTAATAACAAAATTCCTTTTGTTTTGATGAATTTCCTCCTGTGAACTGATAAATTAATTGGCTATCTTTGTATCTACTTTATGCTGTCATTTCATAGTGTTTTACATATAGTGAATATTTTTTCCTTTATGCCATAGTTTTTTTTCTTACTGTATCTTTCAGAAAGCAGCAGGAGAGAAGAACATCTGAAAATAAACACATTCCTTTTATAACAAATACTTCTTTATGTACTTTTTAATTGCACTTTTTAATTTACAAGCTTTTTCAGCCCATATGATATCTAGATTCTTTGCTTTTATTCAGGCCTCATGGCTGTAATTATATTACTTTCAGAATGGCCCAAAATGTAACGTGTCGTTTTCTGGCCAAATTGCAAATAATATAAAATTATGACTTGTTAACTGTCTTGTCTCCTGATGGGTGTATTTAATAACGTTGCTAAACAAACAAACGAAGCTATTGGTTGTTACACAGAAGCAATATTCTTTGATATTTAGAGGAAAGTGTAGCACTCTGTCAACTACTTTGACACTCATAACTCAGAGCAAACAGGAATGCTGCATTCCCAGCAAAGAGGGATTCCTCATTCTCTGAAAATTTTGTAGGGAAACAATTGAATGGAGCAGTTTATCCTAACTGTTCTGTGTAGGGATATCACTTCAAATTGAAATACATTGCCATACAGATGTTAGTTTTGTTGCTTTTGGCAAAAACTGTATAGATTAAGTTGCAAGATTATTTCCGTAAGTCCTTTTAGGAGCAAGTGTTGTGATTTGCCACTGTACAGAAATGCATATTATTGTTTTTCATTTGAGATGATAGGATTTGGACACAGTTTATTAAGAATCATTTAGCATGGTCATTGCATCCACCGTTTCACTACTGGGAAATTTTATGGAAGTTGCTACCTTTTGAAGAATTCATAGCACAAAGGTGACGTTTCTATCTTTGTAAAGGAAGGTAACAGCTATAGGATGTACTTAGTTACTATTAATGCTGCTTCACAAGCAAAAGTAAACCTGAACTCCCATGATACTTTAGAAGAATCAGGAAAGTACTTAATAAATAAGGTAGGAAGTAAGGGAGAGAGAAATTTAATGTGTCTTGAGGCTATTTGTTAAGCATTAACCTTTGATAAACAATATGTTTATCAATGCAAGAAGAATCCACATCAAACCATTTGATAATACTCGTTTACTGTGCTCGTTGGTCAACCTGTCACTCACCATTTTCAACCCTTTCTATAGTTGAAGGCCTGCTTTCTTTAAGCCTAATCAGACATCCCAGAATGATCTTCCAGAGAGACCCACCATAAATTTTACCACCTTCTGTTTTCCTCCTTACATCAAGTTGAAACATTCCTTGTTTCAATTTTTTCTCTGGTGTCTCCCATCTTTCCATCATGTGCCACTGTGAAGAGCTTGGCTCAGTCATCTTGATAACCTTCTCATAGGTACTGGACAGCAGCTAATAGGTCATCTCAAATCCCTCTCCCATGCTGAATAAGCCTGTTGCCCTCAGACTCTTCTCACAGGGTGTGTACTCTGATTACCTGGCCATCTTGATGGCCCTCCACTGAACTTGCTCCAGTTCTTCAATGTCTGTCTTGTACGGGGGGCTCAAAACTGGACGCTAATTTTGCTGGAATCTAATAAGTGCCAAGTAAAGGGGAGTAATCACCTCCCTTGATCTAACTGGCTTCACTCCTGTCAGTACAGCTCAGGATGCTGCCAGGACACACTGCTGGCTCCTGTTCAGCTTGCTGTCTCCAAAGACCCCCAGGGCCTTTTCAGCACAGCTGCTCCCCAGCCAGTCAGACCCTAGCTTGCATCCTTGCAAGGGGTGAATGACCTACACTCCCTGTATACTCCTTCCCAACAGGAAAAGATGAAAAAGCAAACATGAAAAGATGTTCAAGACTTTGTCTAATGTACTTACGGAAAGCTCCAATTCTACGGTGATTATATGGAGTCATGAAAAATCTTACAGGAGTTAATAGTTGGTTTAGTGCTTTGCTATTCTGTACCAGCCAGTGCTAAGGGCTCTGCTGTCCAAAAAATTCAAAGCTAAAAGCCGATCAAAATCACCAGCTTTTGTAAGTAAATGGGCATTCAATAGTGAAACAATTAGCACAAGAAAGGTGGCTCCTTGTCTTTGTTCACTTAGGGTATTCTGTCATATTCCTTCTGAACAATGGGTATTCATTCGCTGTTCTTTATCCTGTCCTCATTTGTTACTTATTTTGTAGGTGGTTTTTCTTGGTATCCTCAGATGAATTTAACACAATTCAGCAATCCCAACTTCTGTCTTTCTTACACCAAAATTGTTGCCAAAGTAATTACAAAATCAGGAATTGCTTAAAAAGGTTACTAAGTGACAGACATGGCTTCAATCACATTATTGAGAAAGCTAAAGCACTTAAATTGAGGAAATAAATAAGAACTTTGTGTCCCATACTGTATATGTGATATGGTTATACAACACAAAAGAATATATGATTGTATCTTTTTTGTAACCTGTGGCTAGTAAAGTTCATTTAGTATTTTGATTTTAACATCTAACTTACATTGAGGGGCTTTTACATGAAATACTAATTTTTTCCAAAGAATTTGCAATTGCTATTTCTTGTCAAGATTTATGTACCTGTTAATATAGTTTAACAGAGAGACTATAAAAAATTTTTACTATAAAATGGTGGTTTTAAATTATAGTTGTGATTGGCATTTATATATAGTTGTCATGTGTCTTTTTCAAGAGAATTGTCTGAAATGTATCTGTACACCTACTGGAGAAAAAAGTGTTTACTTAGGATCAGAACTGGTATTTTTTAATGACTTTTTTTTTTATCATAGACTGATTCGTGCTATACAGAAATATTTTTCTTAAGAGTTTTCTAAAGATGCTGTCAAGGAAATTAGCTATATTTTGCCATTAGGAATACAGCTTGCTTTAAATTAGGTAATCTGGTTCATAATACTTGCATAATCTGTGTGTGTCTGTAGTGTGTGTTCCTAATGATTTAAAATAAGACAGTTGTTAAGACTTCAAACAATGTGACAGGGTAGGTTTTCAAGCTTCCAAATTGTAAGAAGCGAGTTGTTATTAGCCCCCCAAGAAGTACCTTTGCACGCTGAGCATGCTACAAGACAGACCGATTGGTGCTAGCTGAAGCTACCATCTCTGCATAGGTCTGCCAGAGGAGACTGTACAAGGACTCCTTACTCAGCTTCAGGTGAGGTTACTAGATCACACCCACCTTCAGCAACAAGTTAAAATGAAGGGGCATATTCATGATTGTTTCAAGACAACTTTGCCATTGCTCTAAAAGATGATTGCACCTTCCTCCCTGTGCAGTCTGCATGCTTTCAGTACCATGTGGCTGTGTAATTAGTGTTAACCCTTCAAGCAAAAGGAAAAACGCTGTTTTTCAGTTACATCAGTAAATTAAGGTGAATCAGATTAACTGGTGCTAGTTTCAATGCAGGGAGAGGGCAAGGATATGCAGCTGGGATGGCAAGTCTTTGATGACAGTATTGTCTTAGTTTGGCTTAAGCAAGTCATTAAACCATGCCCATATTTGACTGACTTTCCCTGAAGCAGAGAGTGAGCACTCACCTGGCTCCTTCTGCCAGCAGAAGCGATGGGAACAGTGACAAACAGGTGTGTCAGTTGGTATGTTTGCAGAGAAAGTATCTGCTTATGGGTCTAATACATACTGTAGTCTCAGCAATGAAAGCAAAACCACAACAAACTGAAGATCATGTAAAAAGCTAGATGATTCAGAGTCCTTACACAAAAGAAGAGTGACAAGTAGGGGAGCATGAACTTCAAATGCCTGAGGGAAAGAGTTTACCTGGAGGATGTGGGCTGGGAGGAAGACTGCTGTTTGAGCTCCTGAGAAGGTCAAACCTGTGGTCTTTGCTGTTCCCAGCAGGACACTCAGGGCTTCAGCAACTTTGTACATTCAGTCCTGTGAACACACAAACATAAATGCTTGAGTAAAAAACGTGGGGGGGTGCTGTGAGATCTTTCTGGTAACATTTTGAGGTTGCTCTATCACTACTGAAAAGCTGTGGAAATTGGGGAGGACCAGAGAAAGGCAAAAATTGTACTCATCCTCAGAAAGGGCAAGAAATCCTGGGAACTACAGGCTGGTCAGGCTTGGTTTGGTCCCTGGGAAAATCATGGAGCAATTCTTCCTGGAAGAATTAAGTTTTGACCCCACTTTGAGCTGGCAGTTGGATTTGTCACCTCACAAAATCTGTCCCAACCTCAATGATTATGTGATTCTATGGAATGTACTTACACAGAGGTTTTTAAAATCCCATATACAGCACAAGGCGTGAGATTGGCTTGCTCAGTCACTCTGCAGGTAAATCACTTTCATTTATACCATGTGAAAAGTGTAAGCTAAAACAATTTTTTTTTTTTATTTAAAAAGTTTATAATTCTTCTGTATGCAAAGAATCTCTCAGACCTCTCCCAAGAGTTGGGTAATCATCGTTAGCCTTGTTTTTCACTTGACCTAATCAAGCATTGAGATTTAAAACTACGTAACAAACACAAAGGTCTAATGGGGGACTTGAGTACACAGAACATCATACATAAACCTGCCATGAACTTCCTTGTGTCTAGTAATTATCTGTGGACTGTTCTAAATTATTATCTGTTCCATTAATAATCATTGCTTTGTGGTTTTCTGTTTTATGAGTCCATTACAGTCCCTTCCCCTTTTCTGAGAAAACTCTTACCAGGACTAAGAAGTACTTTTTCATTGGATTGATTCCTCTTAAGCTGTACATACATAATTTGGGATCTAAATGCTTGAGTAGCACAGGAAAGTGATCTGATCAGTACAGCCTTTTCCAAAGTGAAAGCTGCTGCTCAAACATGCAGCAGAGTCAGAAGATAAAAGCAAAATACTAATGTGCAAAAGAAATAAATGGAAAAATGATTCCATATTATTTGGCATAAAATAGCACTGGTGCATTGTGTTAAATTGTTGTCAGCTCTTTAAAATAAAGAGGTTCACGGAGAGGGGAAATAATAACTAACAGGTCCACAATATGGGAAGATTAAAAAACCCAGGAGTATTTGCTCATGTCCTGTCTCAGTTAAGAGGAGATGCAGAATATAAGGAATGGCACAAAAAGACAAGCAGTGGTCTCTCATTTATCATTTGGGGATAGGGAAGTGACAGTGCAACAGAAGGACAGAAAATATAAAATTTATAAAAGGAAATTCTTTGGTTTCATTGCTACTATATATTGAAGCCAAGAGCTTTGAAAGATTCAAAAAGGATTAGAGGTTTATATGGAGGATGAGAACATCCACAGTTACTTTAGATTAAAAGCTCCTGGAATATAAGTCATCATGTTCCAGGACATTAGACAACCTATAAACAAGAGGATTTAAAAAGAAATTTTCCCTATGAGCAGGATATTGTGTTTGTCCACTCTGAGTTACTTGGCTTCTTCCACTGGAACATGTAGTACTGGGAACTCAAACTCTGATACTAAACTCATAGTTCTTATGCTGCTGGATTTAGGCAAAAGTATGTAAGCTAAGGATTTCTTCTTCCTGCCCAGATGTAATGCCTGTTCTGCCACCTAAAAAAGGACAGGTGACTAGACTGACTAGATCTTTGACTGACTTTATTGAAACCTAGAATTGCTGGCATTTCTTTTATACATTCTTTTATACATTTTATGTATTCTATATATATTAATTGTCTCATATTTCCTTATAAAACAGCATCAGTGCTCTCAGATGATAACACCACCTCCTACTCCAGTTGTTACTGCCCCTGTAGCAGAACTGGCAAAACCACGTCAGTACCACAGACAATATGCTAGTGAAAAACCCAGCTGTAGTTTCAGTGACACACTAGCTGATGAACTGGAGTGGCTTGGCTGTAGGCTAACAGCTTGTTTTGCTAACTCTGCTAGAGAAGGTGACAAAGGGGTAGGGCTGGACACACAAGTAATAATTTCATAATCTGCCACAGAACGGTGCATCAGAGCTCACCTTCAGGAACCCAGAGTGTCTCAACCGATACAGATATAAACCTTGAGCAGCCAAGTGCAACAAGGTTCTCCAGGGTATATTATCCTTAAATCATGACCAAAGGACTGGAAAAATGTGATGCCAGAATGTATTGGGTATAAAGGAGATTTGTAACAAGGCTATTGAATCAAGTCCTATCTTTTGATTCAGGAAAGCTTGCTAGCCAGTGTCTCACTGTATGCTTTGTTTTATTTAGTTGCAGATCTGGGACACAGCTGGCCAGGAGAGGTTCAGAACTATCACGCAGAGTTATTACCGCAGCGCCAATGGAGCAATCCTAGCCTATGATATCAGCAAGAGAGGCTCTTTCCTGTCCATTCCTCGCTGGATCGAGGATGTGAGAAAGTATGCTGGTTCCAACATAGTACAATTACTGATTGGTGAGTTGAAAATATTAATACCAAGCGCTACAGGTTACTATACAATGTAATTAGTTGCAATACTTGTTTGAGATGGTTAGAAGTTTTATTTTTGGTTGAAGTTAAGGTGTATGTAATAGATCCGATTGGAAATTTTCCCTATGTTTTTTTAATTAGAAAGTGCTGATTCATCAAAACAGAAATGTTTTGCTTTGATTAGCTTCTGTTAAGAAGTAGACAGCTTTGTATCAGAAGCCAGTTTTGAATCCTTTGCATCTCACTTAATGGAGAACTGAGTACCCAAGATTTCCAGGTTCTGAGGCACAGCTGCTGTGGAGCTATTCTCATGATAAGGATCATAAGGTTTCCAGGGCCCAGAGAAGCTCCATCATATCAAGCCGACGTGTCTTGGCAAACTGGAACACCCACGTACTTCAGCAGCCAGGGGATTTCAGAAGGACTTCAGGGCAATTGGGGTTTGTCAGTCCTCTGCTAGTAGTTCTGCTTCCAAGCCCCTATGTTTCTGACTCAGATGCAGCTCTCAGGGCCTGTAGACCTGCTAATACAATATCAGTACTACTCTAGATTTCCCTAGGTACCAGCAGACTGCTGTTGTTTTCACAAAATGGTTTTAGCTTTCATTTCTAGTCCATTTTTCTTCTGTTAAGGTCTACAGCCACCGCTCTTCAGTTACTGACGTTTTCTGTTCTCTGTATGAGTCATACAGAAATACAGTTTGGAAGGGGTTTAGGAGATTATCTAATCCAACCTCCTGCTCAAAGCAACACTAATGTCAGGTTGGTCAGGGCCTTTTCAGTCAAATTTTGAAAATCTCCAAGAATGGAAATTCTGCAGCTTCTCTGGGCAACCTGAGAACCTCCTGCTAAGTATTTACTCTGACATAAATAGTCATTATAAATTACTCTGTTGTCTCTTTTTCTTCCAGGAAACAAGTCTGACCTAAGTGACCTTCGAGAGGTTCAGCTGGAAGAAGCTCAGAGCCTGGCTGAACACTATGATAATATCATCTGTGCCATAGAGACCTCTGCGAAAGACTCCAGCAATGTGGAGGAGGCTTTTGTGAAGATGGCTACAGAGCTCATGATGAGGCATGGAGGCCCTATGTTCAGTGAGAAGAATACTGACAGCATCAAGCTTGACAGCAAAGACGTTGTAGAAGGCTGGGGGTGTGGTTGCTGATATGAGCTAGGTGATATCCCTAACTTTACTGGAATTTAGATGGTGCTTCACCCTAATGCTGAGTAGCATGGTAGCCATATTTTCCTCCTCCTGTGAAACCAGCAATTTTGTAGAAGTTAGACACAATCCTGTTTGCTTTGGTGTCTTATTTTTAAAAAGGGACTCTTGAGAGGTAGTCCTAAAAGTCAATCCCTCTGAAAAACTTACTCAACATTTGTCCCCACCATTTTATTTTCTGTAACCTTCATACAAGTTATAAAAGTGGAGGAAACAACTTTGAACTGGTGATGTGGGGTGGGGAGACAGATGGTTGGGGAAAAGACTGATGCACACCCAAAGTTCTGAAGCATTTTGCATGGGACTGTTGGCAAAGGAGGTCACTTTTGGAATAGGCAATCTTGACAGTGTCTCTTTAAATCCTCAGCACTCCACCAATGACCAGAAAGTGACAGTGTCTTTGATAAAGGTATTTCAAGTGTCAGAATACCCAGCGTTTTGAATACAGGACCAAATAGCAGTCGCCTGTCCTGGGGCATATGGATTGCTAGTTAGTATTGGAACAGGCCCAGGTGGGGAAGCCTTCTCTCAGGTTTTGTTACAATTTTTTTATTGTTTTAACAAAAAACAAAATCAGCTTGAGCAATGTCACATGACTTGCTTTAAAGTAGGATTGGACCAGCGTAGTTATTTTAAATACAGCCTTGAGGAGAGGGTAGATGCATTTCATTTGTTATTGTTTGCACAGTGATAGCTCCCTTTTCCAAGTGGGTATCATTGAGTTTTTGCCCTCAGGTCTCTTAATTTCATTCCACAACTCAAGACCTGCACCACTGGAAACAGGAACTGGAGAAACCTTGAACTGACTGGTAGCCATGATCTCCTGCCATGTGCCTAATGGTCGTATACAGGGTTAATTCTGGTCATACATTTGACATTATGTTACCAGAGTGTTTATTGCTTAAGTGGCATAAGTGGATTTGGTTTTTGTTTTATTTTAAATAATCTCTTTAAATACAATCTGGGCATATAATGGGAAAGCAGACCTCAGAATAGCTGAACACTGCATGCATTGCAGCTTCTTGGTTGTAAGAAACCAGCATCTTTTTGAGTGATTCCCTCCCAACTTTGTACTCAACTTCTTCCCTCTCCCTATCACAAATTACCAATTGCTTTTCATTTCTTGAAAACACTCAGCAGGAAAAATCTTTCACTGTTGATCAAAACTCTACATTGTTTAAGTAAAATAGATTTCATAATTCAACTCTACATAGTTGTCTTTCAGATTCAGCTCTGTATTATATGTTGTAGATGCAGTTGAAGGTGGCAGCAGTCCTCTCTGGATTTACACTCTCAAGCACCTTACAAAAATGGATTTGCAAAGGGAGCAGAAGCAGGATTATTTTTAACTCTGCAGTTAAAGCAAAGGTGTTCAGAGGTGACAAGTGATTTTTGCAATCCTGATGCTCTGAAGGATCTCATTTTCAGAAAGCACCCACTTAAAGTGAAGTCACTTGTCTTTTTTCAAAATCTTGATCAGGTCAAAAAGGACCTGGATTGGTTTGCTACTAGGGCTACACCAGTTTTCAGCCATTCATCATATCCAGTATCATGAAAATCAGGAAGATTTAAGAAAGGGCTAATGGATCCTAATTTCAATACTATTCATCTTCCTTCAGAAAATATTAAACCATTCTCTGGTCTTTCTTTTTTTTTTAAAACTATGAGGTAGATAATCGAGGCGTTACATACACTTTGTAGCCTGTTTGCTTCTAATCTAAGGGGTTAGTTTTCAAGTTTTATAGCTGTAAGAGTGAAAGGGCCTTAAATTTTTCAGTTAGTATAGTTTTCACAATTCTAATGTTTTATATGGAAGAACAGGTTGAGCTGCAGTACTCAGTATTTTTGCATAGTCTTCTAGGACATTCCCAGCTGTTCTACATCCAAAGATAACAGGCAGTTAAGTGTCCAGCAGTAGCTAGACACTGAAACTGAGAATTGTCTGAACTCTAGATTTGTTAGTGATTAGCAAACCCTGTATTCCACTTTCGGGAGAAACTATGAAGACAGTCCAAGCCAATACTCAGTCCTGGTGACTGCTTTTCCTCCTGGTTAGATGGTCCTTAAGATACAGAATAGTAGCAAGCATTTGACTTTTTGTCATGACATATTATAGTTTACATCTGTAGGTCACAGTCCTGCAGTTCTGCATGCTTGAACGTGGACCCTCAGATAAGCTCAGCCTCCCACTATTTGCAGGATTAGTGCCAAATTATTTAAGCCATGCTGATAAAAATTCACATGCATTTAAGAACAGTATTGCTACTACTCAGATTGAAATCAGTAGTTTACATAGTAACTCATCTTAAAACTGGAGCAAGATGCAAAATGACCATAAATCCTGCTTCCAGTGTAGTCAGTGAATGATTGTGTTTTTACAGTAGATGGAGAACTGAGGAGTTATTGATCCATATCCTTGGTTTTGAGGTTTGTTTAGCAAACAAGTAGGATTAGACCAAGCACTATTCCTTACAGTTTGCCCCCATGTATCTCTTAAGCTAGTCTTGAAGGTTGAGACTGTCTGCAGGTTAGTCTGTTTCAGTCAGAAAACATGAAATACAGCACTTATTCACTGTGTTTTCAAATGAAGGCACCAATTCAGATGAGCAGAAAACTAAGACTATGGCTTTAAGTCAGCTTTGTCTTCTAACTCTTGGCTCTTCTATGTTATAGCAAGTGTAATACAAGTTTGCATGCCCTACCTAACTGAACAAAAGGGAACGAAGAAATAGACTGAAGACCTGGTATATTTTTTCGGGTTAGTAGCAGATATGAACAACAGTGCTTGGGCTGTCAGTAGTAAAAGACTATTTCAATTACCAAACCCTTTCTTTGTCTATTAGTAATAGCACAGTACTCACTAGGCTGATAGCTTCTTGACCAGAAATAAATTAAACAGTAAACGTAACTTAAAGGTTTTCACTCCCCTTCTGAAGACTTTTATTAAATCTGCAATTCACACACATAGCTATGTAATTCAAGTATTAGGAAGACAGTCCTGTTGTTTAATTCCATTAATCATATTGAAACCAAAAGGATACCTGGGTGAAGAGAGTGAGTAGCAATAAACCTGAAATTTATGGGTAAAAACCTCAGTTTCAAATCTTAGGTTACAAACGTGCACTAATGTACATCAAGTGAATAATTCAGTAGTGCATGATCAGAGTTCACAGCATAAACATTTGCCAAGAAACCTGTTTACTGGAAGTTGAACATTAACAAGACTATGGTGCAGTAATTGCTTTTAAGCAGATCCATGTATTTGCATTAGTATTTATCATTTATTTTTGGCAGTACCCAAAGTGTGCAAAATATTACAAAAATGCAGAAGAGGACATTGATCCCTGCCTTGTAACACTTAGGAGTGGAATGCAGAGGCAAATACTGAAATGAAATCATCAGCAGAATGTGGTTCCCAGGAGCGTGGGCATTGTTATCCTTTGTATTGATTTTGATTTAAGCTAATTTTATCTCCAGTTACTCATCCAGTCCATCATCATGGATGGAACTTGTACAAATATTTATTATTATGTAAATATAATACCAAGTAAACATCAGCCCAGAAATCTGCTAACATTTGCTTTGCAAAACAAAATTTTTAAAAAATGAAAATACTTAAGAACAGAGGAGAAGTCCTAATGATTTTATCACTCTCACATACTGGAAAGCAGGTCACTTTTGGGGGGGGTTGGGGGGGGAACTAAATGAAGCCCAGCTAATACCACATAGATTTCTAAGAACTTCATGAAGAGTGGAGCTCTTGCTCAGTTTTTTGTTTGCCTTTAAAGAAGATCATATTTACCTCAAGAATAGAGCTGATCATCATGTGCAATATACCTGCGTTACTGCAGTAGTACATTACAGTATGTATACACTCACACAGTAGCACCCTTAACATTAAAGCCTTTCCTTGATTTGCCCCAGTATATATTGTCCCACTAAGATTTACACCTCCATTATTTAATCTCATAGTCCCAGCCAGTTGACCATTTGAATGTCTTTTGCCGTCTCATGCCAATCCTGAGGGAACTGGGAGGTAATAACATTATTAGTTTCTCTTTATGGGATTGTTTTACTTAATGTTATAATGAGAGTCTCTTTAAATCAAGATGAATTTGTATGTTATTTCATTAATAGAAATTGCTTTATCTTTACCTATCTTGCTTCCAAAACATTTATATATTGACAGACCACTGAAGTTTACCCTATTGCATTATTTTGGGTAAACAGTGTGCTGGAGGAAAATGAAGTGAGAACAATACATGCTTTGTGAAACTGAAAAATAAATTTACTCTCCTTTTGGTATCTTCCAACCTTGGAGAGAGCTCAGTTTAACCCTTGTCAGTCATTCTCTGGGGAGACTTCACAGAAACAAACCAGGTTATGGGCAGAGTGTGCAACCAGTAAACAGGGAAAATCCAAGGAAGTTGGAGCGAGTGTGTACTCTTTTGTGAAGAGGTAGTTCTCACATGACTTGCTTTGCCCCAGTAGCTGATGATGACCACGTAGCTTGGATTTTGACCCTTGTGGTACAAGAAGTGAGGCAATTAAAGAGCAACAGATCTGAGGGCATGTGTAGTTCTTGGTGGAATTGAAAGGAAATGAATCCCGAAGTTGAGGGTAATCACCATAACCACTTCATCATCCTTTCTCAAATGATACTAGGTTGTTTCATCAACTAAAAGGCAGTCTAGATTTACACATTTGGCAATAAAAGATGCTACATTGTTAATGTAGATTAATGGTTACATTTTATTACAGTTGCATGAAGTATAGTGACTTCAGAGTCACAGAGCAGAGTGCTTTATAATTGGGCTGTTCTCAGATTTGATAATCCTTTTCCATGCTGTAAGAGGAGATGCATAGATTTGGGAAATACTGTCTCAGTTTTATTTTTGTAGTATCTTTTGGTGCTGATCATCCCACTGAGATTCCAGTTAGAGAACCAGCCTCCTGGGTATCTTAGTTTTTACTGGCCAGGTAATGTTGGATTTCTTTTAACTCTATTGAATCAGGTTATAGAGCTATTCGAAGCAGCAAAAAATCTCAGATGGAAGCATTTAATTGCAGTCCTCACTGTGTACTTTAGAAAAAAAATCCAAACTAATCCGCAGCTAGATGTTCTGATTTCCAGCACAAGTTTAGCCCTCTGCATCTTTTTTATAGTTTCATTTTAGTTTACTTGGAAAAGAGCAGGGATACAAAATCAAAACAAACTAACCAACCCAAATGTATATTTGCTGTCCATGGAATTGTTGCCACAGGTTAGATATAAATAGCCAGCATGCTCTCCTATCCTGACCTTAGATAGCATTTTTTTAATATGACTGAAAAATGTTAAAATGCACTTTAAAAATAGTTCTTTGAAGCACAAAAGGGTTGTGATTTTTTTTCCACTGTGTTGTTTTTAACAAGGGTTTCTATTACTTGAATACTGTTAAAGGCAGTTACCTGTATTACATTCATAACTTTAGGCATCACTGAAGACAGACTATGTCAACAATTGTCTTGTTTTTCCATACGAGTCAGCGGCCAGTGGAAAACAAAGGAACAGAGTCACTTCACAAGAATGAGAAAAGTGAAGCCTGAGTAATAGTCAGGCAAGATTTTCTATTTAGTCCGATTAAATGTGTAAGGTTTAATCAATGCTTACTCAGTTCAAAGAAAATACTTTCCTTCCCAAAGGTAAAATAATGCACTACACAAATAGTTATGGGGTTTGCTGTTTGCTTTTTGTACAACAGAAATTTGACTGCTGTCTATACTGAAGAGTGGACTGCTAAACTAGTTAAGTGTATGGTAACAGCATAGTTTAACATTTGGAGAGCTGTTAAGTTGGCTTAAAGCTGTATTTAGAACCTATTCCTTCCATTATGAGATAAAAAGTATGTCTGTCTCCCCTGGGACACCATTTGAAAACCTTTACAAGGTCCAAAATCATACGTTGATAAAAATTTATTGAGGCTCTCTTTATCACTAAAAAAGTCACTTTCCATGTTTCTTTTGCAAGCTATTTTTAGACTTCAGTTGAATTATTTCCAATTCAATTACCCAACTGAACTGACACTGATTTCTGCTTGCTTTCAACCTCAAATTTAACAGAAAACTGAGGATTAATCTTCCTGTCACAAAGCACTGAAGGGCCACCAGATAGACTATAACCAAGAGGGTTTTGCACATGTACAGCTATCAATCTCCTGCTCCTGTGACAGTTACTTAATATCTGTAATGTGTGTATATAATACACTGTACTTTGAAATCAATCAAGTCCAGCTTTGCGATCATTCATCTGACTAGGTAGTGTAGGTCAAGGTAAGATATTTGGTAGGCACAGCAGCTTCACAAAGCTGCTTCTGTTTAACCATTTCTGTCTAAGACTTACCTAGCCCATTCAAAATTTGCTATTACAGCTAAATTACTACAAGTGAACTACTTTCCTTTAGTCATAAACGTAACATTAAAAAAAATCCTACATTTATATCTTTTAATTTTAAAGCCTAGACTACAATACTAAGAACAGTAGTCACCTATTTTAAGCTTTCATAAGAACGTACACCCTATCATTAACTACTCTACTACTAGGAGTTTAAACCTTAATTACCCCATGAACTCACTCAGACATCTTAAAGTACACACTATTCAGATGTAACAGCTAGCTAAAAGGATCCAAGTTTCTGTAAATTTTAGCTTAGAGAAAAAGTACCTTATATATGACCAAAATTGTGGCAAGCTAGCAGTTACAATTTCTAATTGTTCAATCAATTAAAAAAACAAAACCAAACCAAAACCAAAACAAACCCCAAAACTTACAGCACAAAGATTATCTTCTCCAAATAAAAGCAGAGGAAAACATTAAATGGAAGACTGAGAAATTGTCTTTTTAAGGCACCTGACCAATGCAATCTGTATACTTCCGAAAGCCAGTCTTTTTTCAGTAACCACTAAGTAACAGCCTATTAATTACACTGCACTGTGCTGTAGAACATGTGACGATCAACACCTATTTTTTCTGCAATAAATTCTATGAGCAAGAGGGAGTGATTTTGGGTATCATCTAAACTATTGTATGTGAAAACAAGGGTATGAAAGATTGTCATTTGAACATGGCATGCAAACTTGTCTTGACAATTTGAAGGTACTTTTGAAAAGTGAGTTAAGAGCTGAATTTTCAGAGACATTAAAGCTGCAGACAGATGCCTACCAATGTCTTCAAAAGCATCTAGTTACCATTGCAAAAAGGCACAAAAACTTGTATGCAACTGGTTTTGCACTAAAGGGAAATAGTTATTAAAAAAAACCAAACCAACAACATTAATGTGAGAGGCAGAGCATCCTGATTATTCTGTATTTTTCATGTTCATTCCCTACTTCAATGCTGTGCGTAAGCAAGCATTTTTCCCTTTATAAATGGTATTAAAATAGATTATTCTAAGTGTGAAAAGTAGTTTGATACTTTACAAAATAAAATGCTATATACATTTTTTTTAAGAGAGTGGTAATATTGATGAGGTGAATAACTTTGCTAATACAGTTTGGTGGTGTAATATAAGGGATTCACCAAATAGAGGTAGGTGTTGGAATGGTGCTACATATACATACCATTTCATAACCAGGGGAAGCCAACAGATGAGATCACACACTGTCCTGCTTGCCAGACATAAAGTAGATACAGACATATACTGACCAGAAGGTGAATTTAGTTATTTGTAACAGTTTTTTAAAGATTTCTATTTTATAAGTCTGTAAGGAGAAATGCTAAGATTTTTGATAGTCAGATATGCTCAGTGCTGTCAACCAGCTTTTCCCTCTTTTGTGCCTCGCTCACTGATATCTGACAGATATAAAACCCACAACTCCAGAGACTAGATAGCATTCAAGTGAGTCTGGCTCACACACCTGTTGGGGAGAAAATAAAAATCTCTAATTCATATTGAATTCATTCACTGCATTCCAAAATTATTTGAGGGGTTTGAATGATAACAGTGTTAAAAATATTCTGCATTTTCTAGGACAAATCTGTTGGTGTCTTCAAGGTTTCTTCAAGAGATGCAGGCTGTACATTTCTAATCATCAGTAACTACTTTGCTTTTAAACTTTCTTATCACAATACTGACTAGATCATTTGGAATATGAGGAGACAAGGGAGCAAGCTTGCATACTACGGTAATTTTTTATACTTTACCTTCATCTATTTATGAATTTATTATGAAAAATATTTTTAAACATATGAAACCTGCTTTTTGTTGTGAATTTTAGCAAAGTAGTGGATACATTGTACTGTGTTATCATTAAAAAGGTTTAATTAAATTAAACATTTGGCAATTAATATCTTTTGTTGTTATTTTATGCATGTACCTTGCTGTGGTTTATTATCAGAAACAAAATCAAGTTTTAAGAAATTATGTGTCCTACTCCACAGTGCTGTATGGTCTTCTACTTTTACACAAGATACCATCTAATGTACTCTACTGAACAAACAGTGCTTAACTCTCTTCCTCTTATGCTTACAACTGCCCATCACTTACGTAAATGGATGCACATTAAATTGTTTCAAGTTAGTAAGCTCTCCAACATAACGGGCTAGAAGATTAAGAATGAAAACCGAAGTCCTCAATGTTGGACAAGTGCAAATAACTTTTTCAGTGCTTACAATTAAGTGTAAACAATGTAGTTACAACTGTACCTTCCCAAAGGAACATTTAGATCCTGGATTTTATTTAATTGCTCTAAATTAAAGAAAGCAACACCCCTTTCTTTTTGCTTGGCTCTTTAATTCTAACATCAGTAGATGAGCATTTTTGATCTGCAGGAGCCAAATACTGAATTACTTGGTTCTGTATTCAGTCTACTACTTCAATAACAGCCTCAGATACCAAAACAGCAATCAGTAATTTTCAATGAAATGGCCATGCTCTAAAACTGGTTCCTTAGGGGGCTGGGTATAGCTGAATTCATTAGTTAATTCTCTTATAATGACACATCTTTACTATTGGAAACTACTACTACTTTACATTCCGGATGTAACTATGCATGTCACTGGTGTGCGCAGTGCTGTAGAGAATCAGCGTAAGAGAGAAATAACGCAAGTGTCATGCTTAACATGTACCTCCTCTTTGTAGGTATTGGCCTTTATTTTTTCATGTACTTCACATGTGTTCTGCACGTCTCTAGTGCACATCTATATTCTAAATCTACGTGGGGGAAAAAACAACTTACCCCCAAAATACAAAGGGAAAAGCAAGTTATGAATTCCAAGCCTGCGATATTGGAATAATATAACAGTTTATACAAAGCTGGCTTTCATTTATGTAAATAATACCATTATTATAATACAGTCCTAGAATATAACATGTAGAACAGTTCTCTCTAAACCATGTAAAACACACGGCCTTCAAAAGCAAGCCTGTGCTTTCACACAATATGCCAATGATGATATAGTGATATGTCACCTTGTATGAACCTTGGAACCTCCCTGTCTTGCTGCTGATAAGCTCTCACAGTATTTCCAGAGCAGAAAGGACACACACCTGTGTCAATGTAACTAACTAGTTTCATAGCTGCTTGCCAGGTCATCTTCCAAAGTACTACATGACATGCAGACCACACAAGTCTGACTGATGGGGGAACAAGATGGGTGGCCACCGATGGGTGGCCAGAATCTCCCCAGGACACCCTTTTGCACCCTTGAAAACATGAACAGGCTAAACCAGTCACAAAAGGATATATGGCGGGAAAAAAAACACATACTGGAAAAAAACAAAACCCTGCTCTGATCTCTGCTGCCTGATCATTTGTAAGTGTGTGGGGCAAATTAAAATATGTATCATTAACAGGTCTCTTTGAGTAACTTGAATTTATTGTGGAAAACAACCACAACAACTGTTAGTTGGCTTGTTATAAGTGCATATGACAAACACTTTAAAGGGACTTCCAAGTTGCATTTCTAGGAACTCTTCCTTGAATTCTCTAGGAATGTGGAATAGTTTAGATACAGGAGGAGATCTATACACATCGCAACCATTTTTCTTTTCTTGTTAGTGAGGTAAAATGGCTTTCATTATGTAGCTTGCACCTGCAAAAAAATACCCTTACTTTTTTATAGTCTAAGTTCAATGAATATTTTTTCTCCCCCATCTATGGTCAGCAACTTAGCTGTTAAACTAGCAGAAAGCATATTCCTAGATACACTTCCATAAAACAAGACATGAGACCCAAGTCCTATTGAAAATCCATTTCTTACTCTGAGAAATATTCTTACGTATACAACAGGTGCTGCTTCTGCTTCAGAAAGAGGTCAACAGATAAATCTGTGGTAAACCTTGCTGGGTCTTAAACTGTAAGACATTTTTAGCATGATCTTAGATTCTGATACTGGATTCTGAGCTTGGCATACAAGACCAACAAAATGCAAGGAGGAGAACTTTTAATTAAGAGCAGCTGAGTCTCAGGTGGTCTTAATTACACAAAGTAAACACATCTGTGCTATTTTGAATATGTACTGGTTTATTTTATTCACAGAAGTGACCACAGAAACACTCTTTTCTGAAACTTTCAACGTGCAGGCTGTTTCAATCAACATTGAAAACGGTAAATTTCGTCACCCAAGAATTCATCCTTGTGTAGATGAAAGATGTTAATACAGACTGTGTAAGATATGCAGTGATACCGTACAATAAAGACTCTTAGTACCCATTTCTGTTCAAGTTACAGAACATACAAGCACACCATTGAATTTTAAATAAACTTCTGTAATCCTAGCTTCTTGCTTATGACACCGAAGGAAAGAGATTTCTACCCCTTTCAGCAACTGCCTTCTGTGCGTAGTGTTATTCAGGTCACTATTTCCATCTTCCTTTAATCCCTGGTGAGACTAGATGGGGGGACAAAATAGCTACACTGCACTTGACATAACAACATGGCATTCTTGCTTTCAACCAGCATACAGAAGACAGGGTATGTGGAAAGCCAAGTCAACCAGAGGTCTGGGCTAGTTCACAGACTTTCAGCTGCCTGTGCAATTAGTGTAATTTAAAGCAATATATACATGTACATTAATTTCAAATGTATTTGCACTTCATGCAAAACTATATTCAATCATTACAAAGGTGGATGTCTTGGTGCCACTACATGCAGATACTATGCTTGGAGCTGCACGCCGAACAATTAATTGACTCAATTGAGATTCAATCCTAGCTGTTGGGAACAAAAATAACTTAGATTGGGAAAGTCAAAGTTTAGCACAATGTTTCTGTGAATCATTTTGTTAGTGTTCCTCCTTTCCATCCATTGCCTAGAAACACTTTCTGAACATGAAAAAGTTGACAAAGAGCTGATACTTAAAGTTCTGAAAATCCAGAGCTGTGAAAGTATCGCCATGTATGATAACTGTCCCTCTGCGAGTCCATCCATCCACTGATGGAACAAAACCCAAATGCTCCAGGGCCTTTCAACTGTACATCCTTTCCACATTTTACAGAAACAACCTTCACGGTGTCACTTCCATGCCACAGTTGCTCATTTTCTTGCTGAAGAGAGCCCAAACAATTGTCAGTTTTATAAAGCACACACGCCCTAAACATAAAACATAGCTCTTACTAAAACTGCATATTCCTGATTCATTTGAAACCATCTACAGCAAAACTGGGGGGGTAAACACATCTTTCCCAGCAGCTGGGAGAGGTTTCAAGAGCACCAAACTCTGAGCTCACCTCTCAAACTCCTGGGGCACAATTTCTCAGTCACTGACAGGAAAAACTTACCAAGTGCTTTGCACTTGTTCGAAACCAAGAAAGGGTGCAAATGAGAGGAAGCTAAAATTATGAATGAACACTCTCATCTGCTATTTTTAAAGCATTCTGGCTTTTTGAGGGTCTGCCAAGCCCATATTACCACTTACCAAGCTGGAGTTCAGTCCAGGGAGTTTGAGAACCTGAAATACCCTGAGCCTTGGAGAACTGCGTGGGGCCAATGGTTTTGCATTTTACTACTTCTGGGGGGGGGGGGGGGAGAAGTAAAAAAGAAAAAAAATAGGAGAGGGTCGCAATAGTCCGACTTCTTTCCCTCCCCCGCCCAGCGCCGCGGCGGGCAGCCGGGCTGAGGTAAAGCCAAGATGGCGGAGAGCGCCCCCCCGCGGCGGCCGCTCGGGAGCTGAGCGGGAAATTGCCCGCCCTCATCCACACCGGGAGAATCCCACAGCAAAACCCCCGCCGCCTCCATCTGAGGAGGTATCTGCCCCCTTCGCTTCCCAAATAAATTCAGTTCTCGCTGAGACGACCCATACTTGTGTGTTTAAGACAATGGAGCCTCCAGTCTCCCACCTACAGAGTTATTAAGGCAAGTCCTGTGCAGTCGCACTACAGGGGCCGGGGTAGTTTCCCAAGGGTGAAACGAGCTTCCACCTCGATGTGGATTGCACCAGGACTGTGCTCTGCTGAACTAAATACCTTTGAGAAACGCTTGTGACCTGTACCCATGCTGAGGAGGCTATTGAAAGGTGCGTGCTGCTTTGAAGAACAGTTTATGTATGTGGAAACCAAAGGTAATTACCTATTAATACCTGTTCACATTCATGGGAGATGGGCTGGAGAGCTACATTTTTGAAGCTTTTTAGGAGGCAAGCCACCGCTATCTTCTCAGAGAACCAGACATTAATTTGGAGATTAATTAGAGCTGTCTTCTACTTTAAGCATTTCACCGTCTTCTGCCAAAAGAACAGGTTAATGCACAAAACCAACAAATAATCCCCTTCAAAAACTGCAGATGGTAGTGGCGAAACAAACCCAGGCCATGTGTGAAAGCAGACATCTTTGCACCCCCAAAACCCAGCCCAAACCCCACATGTGTTCTTCTGTATTCTTCCAGAATTTAACAGGTCCTGGACTTAACCACCTCCACTCTGCTGCAGCGTGTGGTCCTGTATGGGTACATCTGCGTTACTGTTTAGTTGGATCAAGGTGTCTTTTGAGGGGAAGCTTCTGATCACCTCCACTTGCTCTGCAGAGCAGTCGCCAAGCACATCGGCTGGATTCCCTCTGGATGAAGCCTAATGCTCTCCAACAGAGGTCTAAAAATTGTATACCAGGTTTCAATACTACACTGACAGCCAGCAAGAATATCTTTGAAGCTCAGCGAAAACATTCACTTTAGAGGATCTTTTTCAATACCCTTACCGATAGTCGTCTGCCAATCCCACCACATCGCAGAGGCTGTGTTTCATCTCCTACTACCACTGAAATAGTTTTAATTTTTCTACATGTGATTTGATTACACCCTATCGCAGCATATCATCACGTTTTGTGTTGCTGAAGAATGTAAGACATAGCAGCATAAGGAGGGTTGTCCCAGAAAAAAAATTATCAAGCAGTTTATGGAAAGAAGTAACTACAAAACACTGCAGCATATTATTGTGAATCACTCACCTGTTTAAGGCAGGCTGCCTGGATATGATCTTTTACCAAAAAAATCTGCAATTTGAAAAGATTATTCCCTAACAAGTAGTATCCATAGGCGCAGTAGACTGATTTTATAAATGTAGGATATACTACAGAATAAATTATTCCTTTCATTACATTTAAGAGTATTCAAGTTTTGACACGATAAATTTAATTTTAAATGCTTTTTTTTTATATTGAAGAGGAGATACCTGAAAACTTGTTTTTCTTAAAAATCTAAGTCTCATACATTCCTTTAATTGAAAAATGCTTCTAAAGAAAAACATGTCATACTGAAGACAATACGTGACTGGGGTTTAATATATTGTCAAGTTTTGTATTAACAAAAATAAATACATGATATATTTTTGAAAGGTTGGTTTTGAGGTGGGTTTTTTTAATAGAACAAAAGGTATCAAGAAAGAAAATACTACTACACAAACAAAGGACAAGTCCTACTTACAAGAAACTTCAGCAAGATTCTCAGAATTGTTTTTAAAAGCGATTTCAGTGATCTACTTCTGCACATCCTGGTCACTTAGGTGTTTCAACACTACATTTTATATTTGAAAGAAGTATTGTGACATCCAATAGCTTACCTGTGTTATGACTGAAATACACTGAACATAACATGTGGGAAACACTGTCTGTTTCAAAGACGTAAAGTCAAAGCTGAAAACACATTATACAAGTTAAGTGAAAATCCAGGTAAGAGGACATTCAAGGAAAGGAGAACGAAAGTTAAGACAGGGTCTTAATCTTTTCTTACCTAATATAATATTCATTCATCTCACTCTTAGCTGAATAATTGGAACAAACATTTTACTAAACTCAGTCTTCCTTAGGAACTCTGAAAAAACCACCTTTCCAGTACTAGAGATTGAGATTTCTTCTAGGGATTTCCACATCTTAGCTTGTTACTAACAAAGAATCACTAAATTTCACTTTAAAGTACCATAGCAGGAAATGTTAGAAATTACAGTGGTAACTCCGATGCAATATCTTATGACACTTCTCTTCAAAAAAGTTCACACCTGTACCACTTCCTGAGTGAATAGGAGGCATGAAATTCAAAGACTTAGAAGTCCATCAGTGTAGCATCTTAATTTGTAAGACATTAAATAATAATATAATGAACAATCTCTGCTTTTTGAGGTGTCACAGTAATAAGAAGATAAAGATGACAAGTCTTTTGCTGGAATTCAGTATTGAGTAAAGCAGGTGGAATGGAAGGTTTGCCTGAGTCGCATACCAGCGCCTTAGCACAAGTATTTTCACCAGAAATTTAAGTTGAAATGTAAACTGGAGTGGGACTCACTGAGGGAAGAACATGCTTTTCTACTCATTTTGCAAAGTGTGAGGAGTTTGCTATACTACTAAGACCAGTAGTATTTCAAAATTCTAACTGCGGTGTAAGTGCTCAGCGCACATAAACATTGGAACATGTCACTAAGGAAGCAGCTTGCCTTCAGGCTCTAGAGCTAGACCTATGCTGTGGGGTTGCAGTACTAATTAGTTAATACACAATCTAATTCCAATGTACCTAGCTCAGCACTGCAATGAAGTTGTGGGAGCATCTTGCAAGTGGATGCTGTGAGGTCCTTCACATTTGGCAAGAGCTCCAGGTAAACATCCTCAACAGTAACTCACTATACTCCTTCCAATCCTTCCTTAAAAATTTATTTTTCATGATACGTCACCAAAATATTTGCCTAGCTTACTGGTACACTACAAGTGTCTACTACACTAACATTTCTCTTTTGTGTTTTATAGTAATACTCTTATATACTAATCATCTTTGTCCAACATCTGTGGCAACAACTGCCTATTTTTTGTTTTGTGCTGATACAGCTCCAAATCTAGCGGCACCCTAGTCCACTACTGGGACTCAGTCATACATTCATACAAAGAATCACATTAAAAATAGCTCAAGCAGACTCATCAGGCAACATTCACACCCCTGCAACGCAGACATAGCCTAAATGGTCTTAGATGGATATAGACTAAAAACCTGTATTCCTTTCAGTTAAAAAACAGTAGCAGCCTGATGAGCAGCCAAACAGTATTTTTTCTGCATACGCATTTTAAGTTAATGTTTCCATGAGGGATGAAGTTTAAGTATATACACAGTTCCCTCATGAACCTTTTGAAGTGTTCACACCTGTTCTGGGGAAAAAAGAAGAAACAAACTGAACGTTTTCTGTTCTTCATCAACATCCACATCTTTATTCCTTGCTTCACTGACAGCCTGACACCGCTTCCAGTAACAGTTAAAGAGCTCTGCAACATGCCTCAGTGTTGAAACAATGCAACTTCAAGTCATCCTGACATTTTACAAAACTACCATCTTTACTTAGAAAGATTTGGCATACTTTGCAAATAGTTGGCGTATTACAGAAAAGTGCTAAAGAAATAGTTATATATCTGTTTATTGTACCAATAAAAAAAGGCAAGCATGTGCTGCCATAATACTTTCCCAGTGAAGAAACAGGAAATACACTGTTTAGAGCAGTGTCCTTAAACTGGATCCAGCAAGATACATTGAAAGGTATTTATAAAACATGAGTGAATGAAGCAACAATCCAGACAGAAGAGAGAGGATTACAGTGGTCTGCAAATAGAGAACACAACAAAAAAACACAACAAAAAAATCTGACTTCATAACAGCAATGTTGTCTTCATGACGTGGGTTTTCAGATTTTGATATCAGGATAATAAGCAGTGAAGAAGCTGGCCATGAAGTCATTTCACTTTATGCCACCATCTGTCTATCAACACTTTTAAGCTAGCTTTCCGCTAGTTCTGCAAGTACTTGGGAAGACTGAAGACCCACAGATTTTTGTTTGTACAGTTTCTAATTAGAAAAAAAAACCAAACAAACAAACAAAAACAAACCAAAACCAAACCCCAACCATAAAAACCTGTCTAGCCCCCAAGGTGATGGTAAGTGGTATTTGTGTGTAAACTGACTTTGTTTTTAAAACACACTTAACTGGCTTATGTTTTCCAAGCTTATGTCACAAGTACACCATGTACTGTGTTGTAACAAATTAACACAAAAATATTTTCCAAGACATCTTTTGAATGAAAATGTTTAAAAGTATTTTACAAAAATAACATAAAATAAATTACTTTTTTTTTTTTTAAATGAACAGCTATAAAATCTATGAACCAAACAACATATAACATTGACACAAGAGGAAGTATATTCCACTAAAGGCCAGTTAATTACCACAGTGGTATGAAGCTTCAAGTAAATTACTAGGCACTTTTTGCCCAAACAGTAGTCACTCGTTCAGTGGAAAAGTCCAACTGACAGAAACACCTGAAACATAATTGCTAAAACTTTCTAAGATTCTAAATTCCTCAAAAAAGTGCAGATAAAAAGGCAAAGACAAAAACGCCAGGTATTATGCCACACAGGGCACCCAACGTTAGCCACTTTCCTTACATGACTGTGTTCAGCTTAGTTAGGAGTTCCAAAAATGGTGTTAACAAGTCAGCCTTCTCCATCTTACGTGGGCATTTCTATTAAGGCTTTACATGTCAGAGTAGAGAGAAGCAATATAGCAGCTCCAGACACACGGGAAAACAGATAAAAAGAAAGGCTGCAGGGTTGTACGTGAGCAAGTAGAAAGTATCAGAACAGACTTGAACTTCACTCTAATTCAAGAGCACTCCTTGCTTGCAGAATACCAAGCAGTAATACATGTTGTGCTCTGTACCAGCCAATTTGTAATGGTGTGAATGACCCCAGTACCACAATCCAATATCCTCAAGATCCCCAATACCTAGAAGCTCGATCTTCCAGCAAACAAAAGAAGGTACTGTCGTGGGAATTTAAGTACCAGTAACATGCACGAGCTACTATGAAAAAATTGCTGTTAAAATACCTAACATAATGAATACAAGGGCAATAAAGGTCAACTAAAGCAAGAAATCACGTATTTCAAAGTACTTAAAAAAGCATTATTGATATTTAATATACTTAAGTATATTAATATACCTAAGTATATATAGGTATATTAATATACTTAATATAAGATTGTATTAATTTAAAATGTAAAACTTTTAGAAAGCAGCAGTTTGTGGCATGATTTTAAAACACTGTTTTTTGGGAAGAAAAGCATAGCACTGAGTAGTCCTTAAGAAATAATGTCATCTCAATTAGGTGCAAAGTTCTCGAGCTGGAAGACCAGGTCTACAGCAGCATCAACATCTGGTACAATATGATCTGGTTCTACTAAACCAGGATCAAATCTAAAATCTCTGTGGCCATGGAACACCGTTTCAGTTATGCTCTCCCTGGTATCCAAGGGAACCTCGGCGTGAGGGTTGTAAACCCCAGTACAAACAAGAACAGACCTACAGTGGGCAGCTGCTGCAGATGCTAATTCATTCTCCCAGCTGTTGTCTCTTTCATCATCCTGAGAGAGAGTGGCAGATCCTCTGCCACCAGCAACTTTGGCTTGAATCCGTGATTTTGAACCTTTTCTGGAGTTCTCTTCAAGATAGCGATTGTAAAGATTAGCACCATACACATCAGTCATGAGATTATCTCTGGAAATGTAAGAAGAAACTTTAGTCAGCAGTGCAATTTTAGTTGTCAAACTTTAACGTATGAAAGACATTTTTACAGTTTTGCCTTAACAGTTTATTTTATACTTGACATAACTTTTATGTGGAAGTATGCAGATAGGAAGAAATCCAATCCCATAGCTATTTTATTACACCATTTTCATTATGCATTAACTATGATAAAAGTGAGTAACTCTCCATATTGAAATTGCCGATTGGAGCAGAGGCAGGGGAAATCAAGGGTAGGTATTAGCAGTCCATGAATGAGCTTATTGTATTTCCAAACATCTTGGAGATTCTGGAACAGTCTTTAATACAATACAGCTTTATCTCTTTCTGTGAAAAGGATTCTATGATGTGACAGCACATGCAGTAGCATATGACCAAGCTTAACCACCTCACAAATAAATTCTAGCTCTACATTCTCTAATAACTGTCATTTACTCAAAGCTTGTTGGTGTTATACCAGTAAACCTAATAAAACAAACACCCATGCAAATCCTTTTTGTTAGATTTACACAGCCTATTACGGAAATAAAAAAAAAAGTAATTAAAAAAAATTGGGAGAAATCTTAGTTGCATATAAACCACTTTTTGTGCTTCTAAAGAAATTACACATAGAAGGAGCAAAGTTCTATTAATTTTCAAGATTAGAAACAGTGAGGCTCAAAAACATTATAAAAAGTACGCCATACCACCAAGACTGTTAGGTGGTCCCAATAACGGTGTTATTTGAGAAAAACTAGTAAGAGTTGTGTATTTTTCTTGTTTTTCTTTGCTGGTACTTATGTTGCAAGTAGTTTCCTCCTGTACTCGTTAGACTTCTGATATCTTACCCGACTGCATAAAGAGTTTGAATAGGTTGCTTCCACTGCCTTTCTGCTGCCTGAGCCCTGATGAGGTATTCTGCGTACTGGTAGGTCAGTTTACTAGGTTTGCCCATTAAGACCTCATATTTCAGATCTTTGCCAGTGATCTTCTTGTAAATGTTTTCCAAACAAACCATGAATGTTCCATGCCCAAACCTACACAGATACAGAGACAAATCAAATTATATTAAATACACATAAAAAAAGCAAAGCTTTTTTATTTCATGATCTTTTAGGAAAAAATCATATCCTGTAACTATCAAATTTCCCTCAGTTTGCACGCAACATTTCCACAGCTGTTTCACTGAAAATTAAGTGCTGATTAGCTGAACAATAAATGCCACAATAAAAACATGTAATTGGGACAGCACAACAGACTTACGTATTTTTAAAACGCAGCACCGGTTTGTGGTAGCGTTACTTGCATTAAAGTAGATACCCTAGTTACAAAAGCGATGCTTCTTGAAATAATGCCTAACCTGTAATCTACTCTCTGCAGTGACTTAACAGAATCAGCTAAATTAAAAAAGAGGCAAAATGGAAAAGGAAAGTTAGTCAGACAGGAAGAAAATTGCTCCCTCCTTAAACACAAGAGTATACCAAACCCTGCTTGTAATATGGAAACAAAAACCTTTATGGGTTTCTCTAAAAAAATAGATGCAAAGGAGGATCAAAGAATAAGCTATAATTTTACGGCATGCTTTTGATAACTCAGTTATTTTGATCAAGGTGCAAACAGTGATGATGGATCATCAACTAAGCCTGTAAATCAGTAATTTAGAAGACGTAATCTCATGATGAAAGAAAGCAGTTTTACTTCATTACTGAAGTCAGGATGTGGGATTAGGGATGAACTAATACATACCACTTGAGAAATATCGAATTACCAAAACTGCCCGAACAAGAATAAAAAGTTGCTATACAAGAATTCTATATACAATAAATTACACATACTACTTAACAAGAGCTGCTAGGCAACTTCTAATGCACCTAGATTAGTATATCTGCTCAAACCAGGCACCTATAGCCTAAAAAACCCAAAATACCAGTATAATGAGCACCAGAAACCAGTAGAGATAATACGAGGTGTACTAACAAAGACACTAAGACTCTAATGGCCTAGAAATCAAGAGTCTTTTAAGAAAAAAAGCTACAAAGAAGGAAGCAGCTGTAGCACTTTCAAATGTGGTACAGAATTAGCTTTCTGAATTCTGAATTAACCCTTCATTCCCTCTCTCCACCCTGCTTGTTACTTTGTATTATGAACTAATACCAATAAATAAGCATAAAATTATTTCCAGTAATTATTAGCAACAGCTTAAAACAACTTAGTCATGGCATTATATTCCAATAGTGAAGGTAATGGCACTGACAGATGCAACCTTGTCATACTGTCAAAGGAAAAAATGAACTTTATACTGGATCTTTCCCAAAGGGCACAGCTGAAACTACATATCTTATTCACTGTAGATACATTGGTTGCCTTACTGCAGCCTGAAACTATCACACATAGGTCTTTTGCCAACGTGCTAATTAGAGGTGGTCTTTGCATCCAAGTAAGGGTATCTGACAAGACCTTCAACCCAAGATCAAGGCAGCAATCAAGTCAAAATAACAATTTCTATTTCAGTCTATGTTCTAATTTTAGACCGGTGGGAAGGGAGGGGAAACAAAACTATTAAAGAACTACCTTCTATTGAAAACAAAATCAAACAAAACCACTATCAGAGATCATGCCACCTCGTTCTGTGTGTTCTACTTGTTTTTTCTTACATTCTTTAAAGACCTCACTATAGTGTCCTCAGCTCAAAAACACTCACTGCTTTCAACTAGCAGGGTCAATTCTTTATCCTACCAGAAACTGTAGGGTGGAAAAGAGAAATACCAAAGGAGGACCTAATGAAATGAAACAATGGCCTTGATAATTTTTTCATTCTTTCCTTTGCACTGAGACTCTGAGGCCCTCAGGCAAAAACCTATCTTTCCCCACTCTTCTGGGAGTGTGGAAACAAAAAGGTTTAGGGCTTAAAAGCAGTTTTTATCTCGAGTAACTGATTTCCTGAATGCAGTAACGTAGACAGTAATAAGGCAGCATTTGCTGAAAGTGCATTGCTTTAGAGACCTTGTATTCAAAGCTGAGACCTACTGTGAAGCTATAGCAAGCATTTTGCGTAAAAGTATCGACTCTGAATTTTACTGAAGAAACGAGGAAACCCCAAATATATCGTGATACACATACATGTTATAATTGCACTTACCTTGGAGACTGTGCTTCAGCTACCCACATCAGATCCATATTACAAGCAAGTACAGGAATGTGAGGGTAATTTTCACGGTGATATGGATTTCCAGGATAGCCACTTGTCAGCAAAACATCTATTATCAACTGAAGGTTGGTTTCCCATCTGACAGGCTCCCCAAACAAAACAACAGCTACGAGAACAAGAATTACAAAATAGATTTATAGAATTAGTTAACAGGGCACCAAATCTCTGACACTAAAACCTCGTCTGAAGAGACTGAACAAGTAATTTGATTTAACCATGAACTGACGAAATAGTCACATTAACTTTAACTTAGGGTTTTAATATATTACATACCCTTTCATTCACAGAAAATCTCAGAGGTAACAAGACCCCACTGCAAAATCTACAGGTTTAAGAATTTGGGCCTTTTTTTAATTGGCTAAGTTTCTCCATAGCACCACAAAATATTAACTTCTAAATTGTATTTCTACGTCTTCCATACCTTTGTGAATTCTATGTTTACATACAGTATTTAAATAATCCATCAGAGATGTTATTTTGTTCATCTTAAAACAAAATTTGAACATTGTTTTTAGACATTTTTCTGGTCTCCAGCAATAATCTGACATGGATTATTTTAAATCCTAAAGTCCAGTTTCTACTTTCTTGTACTTCAGATGAGATGAGAGTGAATACAGTGTGCTGAAACAAGATGCTTCTCATACTACAACTCTGAAGTGACCATCCTGACTACTGTAAAAACAAGACCGATTATTTCTGAACACGTCAATTCACTCCTCATTTTTGAAAGGAAGGCAACAATAGCCTATTAAAGGAAGATAAAAAGGAAAGCAGACCGCCCCTACCTTCTGAAACTTCAAAAACACATGGCTGAAAACTGTGCACATTAAAAAAAACAACCAGCTTTATCACACGTGATACATTCCAAATTAATGGCAGATGCCATTAACAAAGAAATTTTAGAATTGTCTCGGCCAACTTTCTGAAGTGCCCAGCAATCTAAAAATAAATTCTAATTATAGAGGACAATAAAGATATTTCATCTATAAATGGATAGTTGCAAGTTAAATAAAGATAACTGACCCTCAATCTTGGGAAGCTCCACAGCAGAGGGGTACTGCAATAAGAAAAAAAATGAACGTTTTCTACAAGATTAGACATCTACTACTATTTTTTAACAGGATAAATTCAAGTATAGCTCCCACGGTTGTCTTCTGCAACACTGACAGGAAATGCACTCTCTATTTTGGTATATACCTGACGTCAGTTTACTTAGAAACTTGAATTTCAATTCTGAAGTGAAATCTCGTGGCAAATGGATAGCAGACAAGTTAGTGTGTTCTACATTCGCTAGCCTCCTACATCTATTTAACTTCCTCTGGCAAGCTTCAGTTGTTTAATTTACTTGTGTATGAAAGTACGGATGTTTATTTTTCTACCGGAGTAAGAGGCCTCTAGTATTAACATGATATTTGAAAAAGAGTTTTTGAAATGTATTTCTTTAACACTGCTAAGAAAGAAAACCACATTGTATAACACATAATATATTTCCTAAGCAAATAAGAGTTTCTACTTCATGATTTACTCCCTATGGTGACAAATACGTTAACGGTTTCTTGAACTTCTACATCTGCATGGTTGAGAAGCAAGGCAAAAGGTGATATAACTGAGGTATGGATTCTATGAACCACAAAGAATTTCTTGACTTCACATGGGAAAAATCCACTCTATATACTGACCCTGAATATGTACAATACACGCATGTGTTTATTGTGTATGTATCCACTTCTTTTTGAAATTCTGCACAATTCAGTTGAAATCATACTGTATGTACTGTTAATATTTAAATATATTTAAGTAATGGTATAAACAAGAAAGGGAGTCCTTTGGAGAAAAATTAGTTATCTGCAAAGCATTAATTTACAATCAAAGCAACCTCACGGCCTAGAAACAATACCAAGACAATCCTATACTGAAGGAAAAAGCTTATTTTGTCTTCCACACATCTGAGGAAGCTAATAAGCTTTCCAAGACAGATTTTGAATTAGGTATCTGTACTAAATTGTAACTTTTCCCACAACAGTAAGTTACAAAATCAAAGACTATGTTAAACAATTACCACTGATAGAAAAAAAAAAAAGTCTATACAGTTTTTCTTGAAAATCCTGTAATAAAACAAATGAGGCAGCAGAAAAACAAAGTCAAAGTACATTGTAAGAACAACAGCATTAGCTCGGTAGTTCAAATATTGACCCCTATTATAGAATGTCATCTAATGAGCAAAGAATTTTAAAACAAAAATATACACTTACCAGAACGTTAGGCCTTCTGTCATGGTCAACTACATCTAGCAAAGGGTGTTTCTCCCGCAATGTTTCAATGGTAATAGGCTGACAGAAACCAAGGCTGGGAAAATACCAGTTAAGGATACAGAATTGCTTCTATTAAAAGATTTTAAAAATTGGCAATTCCATTTTAACAATTCTAACATATGCAGTTTATCTGGTAAAGCAAATTATTTAGGAATGAAAGCAATATATCAAAGACTGACTTTTACTTCTGTGAGATAAAAAGACGATCATCCCATTACTTATAAATGGGAGACCTGTGTGTCTGAAATCTTAAGACAAAAATTATACATAAATCTTTCTCAAAATATGATATAAAAAGCAAGAAGCAACCCTAGACCTGCAATACTCTGAGATCATCTCTACAGAAGCACAAAAAGAAGTTCATCTGGCAGCAAGACAACATCTTGTGTAATTATTATAGGAAAGAAATATGAGCTAGTTGAGGAAAAAATACAGTCTCCACAAACTGTGCTTTCCTTAGGCCATTATAACTGCAAATGTATTGCTAGATAAACAAACACCATAAAGCTCAGTCTTTTACAAAATGGTGAACTGACCAATCAGGTTTAATTATGCTCTACAGGTAGTTAAGATAAATACTGAAACACATCAAAAAAGGAAAGGACCAAAAGGGGAAAAAATAACCTCCCGATTTGCATGGTAGCGCTCTTAAATGCTGATATATCCCAATAATTTAAACTTGGTTAACAAGAGGTAATCAAACTAAAACTGCTCATTTATGTAAAAAGCAGTTGTTGCTACTCTCAATACTGGCAAATTCTTACCATGCAAATGAAAATAAGAGCTATTTAAATATATCACTTATACAAACTAAGCCACCTGATTTTATATGGAATTCGCACCACAGGCCATTTGTAAAGTCATTTTAAGACTAGATTATCCCATACAAAAATGCTAACAGAAATGTTTTTTATATTTTGTATTCAGCCTTGTAACATACTTTTCTCTTACCCATGCCGAACAAATTTTGACAGTTAACTGGAATGTTCCTTCAGTGACATTTTCTCATCTTTGTATTTGAAATAAAGCTTATACTTCAAAGTTGCATATACATTTTTTACAACTTATAACTTACACCAACTTTAATTAAAGTCCCAATAAAGGAAGAAGTGCAGAACGAAAATTATGCAAAAGTTAAGGTCATTAAATTACAGTTTGAAGCTTTGATACCACCATTATATCAACATAACTCAAGGGTTTTTTGGCAGTTAGTATAGAAGCAGCAAAATATCTTCAAGTATAGTTCTACTCTAGATGTTGGCTACAAAAAGAACGTGACCTGACCTGGCCGCACACTTACAAGCAAACCTTGAGCCACTGAGCTAAAAGTCAGATGTGATAAATAATAGATAGAATGCCAGGCTCTCATCCTCAAGGGAGCACAAACCCTCTGTGCTAGTGTGTCATTTGCAAATGAGTCAAAACCATAATTCTTTCTCTTTTTTCCTTCCTCATTAAAAACACATAGAACAAAGTGAAGCAAATATCAGCATACCAACCGTTTTCAAAACATAAATTTGACATCATAGTAAGAACTACCATTGCTTATTACTTGGATTAGTGTTGAAATGTTTGATTCACAGGATCCCCTGAACTTGACTAAGGAAAATACTTAAACAGAAAGGTTTGTGGTTTGTTTTTTTGGTTGTTTTTGTTTTTTTTTTTTTTAAAGATACTCTCGAGCAATATCAAGAAGTGGTCCTTGTCCAGATACAAGAACACATTTTTCATGATAACGTTTGAACATCCGCAGAGGACTGTGTGACATCATCACTTGTTCTTGTGAAATCTGTTTGGGATTTAAAAACAAAAGGAGTCTGTTGTTTTTCAGGTAAGTTTATATGTAGATTTAGTTAACAGGTGTGACAAATTCTGTGAATTACAACTTAATCATACATATCTACCTAAAACCCTACCATATCATTTTCTCCTAAGTTTCACAGATGACATATTGATAATATGCCAGAAAAAAAATACATTACTGACAAATCGTCATAGACACCCCTTTCAGCTTCCAGAATTACTCTCTTCAACATGAACACCAGGTTTTCTCCCCTAGTTTTACAGAATCACCAAATGCATTTAGAAAACAAACAGGAAAGAAGAATCAGAAGTGCCCTAGTTCCAATTGTGGTCCCTTTGCTAGACTGCAGCAACTGATTTAACCGTATCAGAAGACTTCGTTCTTTTAGTTTACATATCCCCATTCCTTCAATAGGTATAAAACCAGTAAAATTATTTGCCTGGAAGGATGCTATTATGAATTGTTTCTTACCACCTTTACAGATCTAAAAAACTCAAAAATAATCGAGATGTCACTTTACCCATGACACACAGGATGTTATTGATACGGATACGCCCACATCTGCTGGCCCTTACGGAAACAAAGGGCACTGCAGAACTGACTTTATGGCTTTCTCTCAGTAAGGCCCAAACACAGTCTTCAACAACGGAGAAGTCCTACTGCCTGCTGCGCCCACAAATCAGGGGGGGATAAAGTTTTACCACTCGTATCAAAAATAGGCAGGAAGCTCCCATCCTGCACATTATCACAGAAGACATTCAGCTTGCTAGAGCAGAGTTTCATGTTGCTGGCACGCACATTTTTTTATTCAGAAGGGGAAGGCAAGATTTATTCCCATGATAATAATGTTACAAAGAAATACCATCACCATTAGCTTTACCATTGGAGAAATCAGTACCTTTACCAACGGAAATACCATTAGCTTTGGACAGCATTTTTTACTTTTATAATACCTCCAACAAAGCATTTCAGGGGGCTGAAGGGAAGAACAAAAGTGATTAACTGAGCAGCATTTAATGGAAGGTAATATATTTGACACATTCACTGTAAGTAAATAACTAAATAAACAGGATTTAAGCTACTCACTGGAACTCCCAGTAGATGAGACAACTGATCAGCTTTTTCCTGGCGAAGGCAATTCCCTGCATTGGTGACAAACACTACAGGCACCAAGAATTGTCCCTGAGAATTCACTAGCTTTTGAAAGGCTGTTTTTGCAGCAGGAATTGGAGTCTTTCCTCGTACCAGTACACCATCAATGTCAAAAAGAAAACCAAAGGATGGCGGTATGTTGAGCTGTAAGAAAGAGTTGAAAAGAAAGAGTACATTAGTTATGCCCAGACTTACACACGTTTGATAAAGCTTACAAAACTAAAGCCCAATGAAAACAGACACCTCCACAGAGAAGGAATGGATTTTTAACTACACATTTTAATGCATCATATTCATCTGCTACAACACCTACTGTGCAAAAAGGAGCACTAGAACTCCCTTTTCCTTATGCATACAGCCTCATGAGTTCTACCTCGCTTTATGAGTAGTTCCAGAACATTTCAGAAGATAGGGACAAATTGAATTAAACTGATAAAGAGGTACAAAATACATGCTGCTGTGCCAGCAAGTCACACTTTTCACTGATTTAACCCCACTCTATTTCACAGGTAATTTCAATGCACAGAATACTAACAAAATAAACTACTAACAAAATAAACAAAAGTACATTTTTCAGCAGCGGGTAGGTCTTGAATGCAAGTATTGTACTCGGCTCCTCCCTTACAAGATGTTTAGATACTAAAACTGTCCCTGCTGTCACTTGTACTTTCCTGTTCCAGAACAGGTTCGACTCGAGCCAGGTATCTGTTGCACTCCGTACACATTGCTTCAGTTGATTCTTCAGTTTTATATATGGCAGACTAATGCCTACTGGTAAAGTTAGCACCTCCTTAAACAACGATGCTGTTTTGAGTTACTAAAATTTATCCCATTGCCTGCCTTTGAAGAAGCGAAGAGCTAGACCTGGTAAACCCAGAAAAGGAGAGGGAGGCTAACAAAGATAAGCTGGGTGATAAGCCTAAGGAGCAGAGACAGAGAGAGGACTGTCGAGCAATGAAACAGTGACTGAATCAGGTTGGAAAAGGATAGACTAAAGAGGATCTATAATCTAAGCTTCATTTCTCTCCCAAGCTTCAAATGGAATCCAGGACTCTCAGGATTTATGATCCCCTCTTTCATCGTTTGATGAAAAAGGAGCGAGAGATTAAGCGCTGAGACCGAGCGTGATGGGGAGAACAGGCGCAGAAACGACTCCAGCCAACAGAGGTGGGACAGCCTTTGCTATTCAAGCTGTCTCAGGGCACATCCTGACAGCAATCCAGCCCGCTGTTCTTCCCGTGCAGGGAGAAGGGCATTTTGCCTATTTAAGCAGCACTTTGTTCCTCATCAATTATTCATCTGCTACATTTTTCCTGCAGCTGGGTACAGCACAGAGATAGGCACTGCCACAACCACCACCACCTGAAAGGTGATGTAGCTGTGGACACACGCCTTGACACACCGGCTCTCACTGCTGCCTCTTCTAAAACCATGGCACACCAATGACATTTGAAAACCCATGAGTTTGAGTACATTCCCCTACAGAGCCCAATTTAATAAAGTCAACACTTTAAATGTATTGCACTATCGTTGATTTAAATTAGGCAGTTGGGTTTTGTTCAGTTTTACATGCCGGAACTCCCCCTGAAGCCCTCTCCTTCCTCCCCGATATAATTATCAGCCCTCTGAAACCAAAAAACCCTGCAACCACTGTCTCCAAGTAGTCTGCAACGCTTTGAGGAATGCTATGTTAGAAATAACCCGCCTGCTGCAGAAATGATGTTGCAGGCTTGCTGTTGGACATACAGTAGTTAGTCTTCTCAGGCTTTGTAAGCTGGTATGTGAAATTACTGAAACTATATTGCAATAGTTTTGTAATAAATGCAGTTCTTTGCGTTAATTTTGCCATCTGTAAACAACGTAGATTACAAACGTGAATTTTACAGCGAACGACACCGTAGCAAAATTAAAAAAAAAAAAAAAAGTCTTTTGCTAAGCATACAGAGAAAAAAAGAACTAAGCAAGGAATTCAGCCTATATCCAAAAGGGAAATAATGAAAGTAACAGCTATTTTTTTCTTCCTTTTGACCACAAAGGAACACTCTCTCCGCGACAAGAGAGATCTGCAGCGCTGCAACAACAAAGGAGCCGGGACGAAGCCCGGGGCTCCCTCCGAGCCCGACCGTAACGACTCCCGTTGCTCCTCTTCGGTAACAGCGGAAGGCAAAAGCCTTGGAAGAGCGGGGCTCGCAGGCACCGGCGAGGGAACCCCGGTAACGACCTCCCAACTCCCGGCTGGGACGGGAGGGAGACGATCCCCCCGCCCCGGGCAGGGAAAGCCCCCCAGGAGCGGGAACAGCCGCTCCCCGCGGGCAGCCCGCGCCCCCGCCGCCCCTCAGCCGCACCCTGGGGCGCCGGGAGGCCGCGCCCCGCCCAGGCCGGGTCCGGCAGCCGCCGCCCGAAGCCGTTTCGGTTTCGCTCCGGTCCGCCCCCGGGACACAACCGCCGCCCCGGGCCCCTCGCTCACCTCGCTGCTGCCGCCGCCGCCGCCGCTCCCCTCAGCCGCCGGCGCGCCGCAGAGCCCACTGAGCGCCAGGAGCCGGGGCGGCCGCCCCGCGGCACCGGCCCTGAGGAGAGCGCGGAGCGGCGGCAGCGCGCGCCGCATAACGGCCGCGGGGCGGGAACGGCGAGCGGCGGCGGCGCCGCCGAGCGACCGGCCTGCCCCGCCTCCACACCGCGGCCACGCCCACCCCCAACGCCCCGCCCCGCCGGCTCAGGCTCCGCCCGCGGCCTTTCTGCCGGCAAGGCAGGCCCCGCCCCCGCGCTGCGGCCTCAGCTCGTCCGGCGGCGGGCCGTGAGGAGACGGCCCCGCCCGCGCCGGCGGCAGAGCGGGCGGGCCGGCAGCTCGGAACCCGCGGCGGCTTTTCCTCGCTTCACGCCGCCATCTTGTCCCCGGGCAGCCGGCAAGCGTTTGCCGAGCAGGAGAGGGCCGGGGCTGGCAGCAAGGCCGCGGGCTCTGCTGTCTGACCCGCCTCAAACTCAGCAGGAGGCGGTACTGCTTCAGCGGCAACATTTCTACCTGGGAAATAACCAAGTTTTTCTTTAGTAAAAACCCGACGTTCCTTCTGGTTCTTCAGGAGTCGACGCTGTTCGGGGAAAAAAGCATATCACGTCTGTACGCAAACACTGCGGTATCTTAGATCTGTATTGCAAAGGCATTTCCCAGCAACTAGACTTGAAAGCGAGAAAACAAGCATGAAATATCATTAGTTAATGGATACTCTGCAAAGCTACCACTGCTGATCTTGCTCATCGGCTAATACAGATTAAGTAAATCTACTTATCTCCTAGTACTCCCAACAAATGTTCCTCACCACCCTCTCTCAGACTCCAGGGCGAAACCGATCTTCCAGTGATTGCACTGCACTCACCCAGACAAAGAGTAAGGACAGTGTCTTTCAGTCTGCACCGCTTACGAGGGTAGCATTAAATGAAACAGAATCGGATGCGTTTCTAAAACACAAAAGCAAGCCAAAATTGATGCAGAGAACAGAACAATTACAGAGGTTATCCCACCAAAGCTCAAGCCAGGATCACGCACAGCACAGAACTCTGAAGCGGACAAGAGAACAAGCTACATGTAAGCATGTATAAAATGACACCTATTTTATAACCTTGACACATGCAAGGCTCAGACATTATACAGATGGTATAAGCTATAAGCCCGACAACACACATGTCCAAGCACAGCTGCACGCTCGAAGTAAGAGTTAAAGCAGACCCTATACACCATTTCGTTCTCTAGGACAAACAACAAGACTGGTTTCCTGGCTTAGGGCTGGGAAGCTTCAGTAGCCAAACTCCACCAGCAATTTACCAGCCTGTGCAGCAAGCAGAATGTAGGCCACTGCTGGCAAATAATTACTCTGCAATTCGTAGATACAGCCAAAAAGAGCATTCAGCTCAAAAATGCTTAGCACTCAGAGCTACAGAGTGAATATTTGGTACAGCAGGTTCAAGCAGCAGCCACAGTTTGCCTTGCACAGCTCCATACTGCATTTTTGTCCACATATTCCATTTCTGTGTTGGTCAGCAGAGATCAGCACTGCCTTGAAAACCAGCTACCAGGGCTGGTAGCTACTCCTTTGCACATGAATGCAATTAATATCCTGTCTTGATTTTCTCTCCTTCTTTCTGTTTAGTCTTTTAAGTCTTCTGTCATTATCACTCTGTCCCTGATCTGTCTTTACTCTTCTGTTTTCTGTCTTCTGTGTTAGGAATTCATATAGTGACAGAACGGATCAACCACTGGTATTATCAAACTCTCAGACTGTATCAGGCCCTAAAAACTAATTGATCCCCACCCCACCCCCCCCAAATCTAGTTCAGCTACCTCCAGCATAGTTTAGCAAGTCTACAGCAAGACTGGCATTCTTCTTCCAAGCACTGTTCTAGAAGAAAAACTATTGTTGTACTGAACAAAAAAATAAAGTACAGTCTAGCAGAAGCACGGCTGGCAAGGGGCTGTTCACAATGGAGCTCTAACTCCAAACGCCTTTTTGGCAAGCCCATTTGGCTGCTCCAGTTTATTTGCTGGTGTTGTGTCTCCCCTGCCCCGCCATCCTATGGTTTGGTGACCAACACTCCAATAAGATGAAACAGACTGCCTGCCAATTTATTCAGCTCCAAGGACTCAGTGGCTTAGTCCCAGGCAACAAAGCCTTTATCCTTCACATACTAATCTCTTCCATAGGCAAAGCACACTAGTATGATCCAGTACTGCTAGACCATAAACCTGTTAGGACATCCAACATGAAAGAAGCCTATTTTTCCATTCTTGGCGACCAGGCGTTTCGGGGAAGGAACTCTGGGAAACAGTGTTGTCTCTCACAGCAATACAAATAGCACGTGGATAAAAGCACATCACCTTCTCTAACCCCAAGAACAGAAAACACTCAAGGGGCAGCAGCAAAAACTAAAACTGACTTTGGAGAGATGCTTGCAACTCAGAGCACACAAATTATTACAAGCCATAAACATACTCGTTTGCTGCTTTATTAAAAAGCAGAGAAGCTACACTGCTAACAGGAAGAGAGAAGAACGTGTTTGTAGTGGTAGTTGTCTGCTTGCTATCAATACTTGAGTTTTGATTTATTTTCTTTTTTTGTTTAAGATTTTAATTTGCCAGCTATGCTTTCCACTTCTTCAAGACTTTTTTTGTTTGATCATTTACATCAAGGAAGAAAAAGCTTGCCTCTATAATTTAGAGCTTCGATTGTTCTGGAGCCGATTATTTACAATAGATAGTGCTGAATACTAAGAGCATCTCTAAACTCTAGATAGTCCCAAGACATGGTTACTTGGTTGTTAAATACTATATTCCTTTGATAGCACTCCCACTCCATGGCTGCAGATGTCCAATTTAAAGTTTCACTCATTCAGACCTGTATAACAATGTTAAGTCACCCATAAGACTCTGAACAGGCTCTGCTGTGATCTGCCTCTTGTCACAGGATACACAAGCTAAGAGCAGCAGGGGATGCAGAGCTTCAAATCCCTACATGGATGGCTGTTGATGATCCCATTCTTTGGCTACGATTAGGGAAACAACACAATCCTTTGAGTCAGAATGAAACAAGACATCAGGTTGTAAATAAGTTTTACTAAAAATATTTGAACAAGGTATTGCAATGTTGGAAGTATTTACAATAGTTGCTGAAATATCCAGCATTTAAGCAATTCACCCAGGCACGGTTACAACCCACAAAAAGGGTAACAGCTTTTAGATATATTGCATGTGTTATATGAAGAACCAAATCAACTTCGAAGTCACTCGTAAGATCTGCCATCGAGGTACCTCTAAAACAGGTTCTAGGCCATTCTGGTAAACTAACCAGGCATAATAGAGTGAGTCACTTCTGGACTCAGCTCAGCAAAAATCAACATGAGAAAGACGTGTACACTTACAGTCAGGATACAGCAGACAGAACAGCAGTAACATCAGTCAGTTTTCTGTCAGGATTTAAGAAGTCACTGGGTTTGCAGTTCTGTCTGTAAGAGGCACCACTGCACAAACCGTTTTACAAAGTGAAAGGATTGAGGACAGCTGCTGAGGATGTAGAGACAAGTTAACCCAGGTTTGATCTTTTTCAGCGCTGGAGTGCAAGTCATCCTAGTGAATAAACCAAAATGATGGTTTGCCTTCTGCAGAACACGCTGTAACTTTATCAGTTTACTCTTAACATCCAAAGGGACTTTCAGAGCTAAAAGTGATTGCTACCAGAATACATGAACCTGTTGCTTTTAGATTGATTATACAAACCCCAGGATGTACTGGTGCAATGTTACAATCCTAGAAGTGTTTTTGCTTCTTCACTCTGTGCCATGAGGGTTTCACTGGCATACTTCTGAAGAAGCTCCATCTTCTTTCTCCGTACAAGAGCTTCCTCAATCTGCAAATATAAAAATAGGATGACATTCAGCTTAATTGAGATACCGAAACCTAGCATGCTTAGCTATTAAGACAGGAGTAAGAAAAACAGGAAACAGACTGTGAAAGTTAGAAGTGTATACTAGTGTAGAAGTAGTTGAATTAATATGAGTCAGGAGTATCTTTTTTAATACTCAACAGAAGCAGTAAAATAGATGCCTCCATTTCAGATCTATGTTCCTACCCTTTTTAATGAGGACATTAGTTGCCATTTTATTTTACTCTCAATACAGTCACTTGAATTTTGTCTCAAATGATTGTCTTCGATATGGCTTGAACCAATGCAGAACACGTAAAGTTATGCCACACTAGTCCACACCCCTGAAATAACAGTCCAGTGAGTGTGCCTTTCACATTAGCAACGGCTATGAACCTCTTACCTAAATTTTGCCTAGAAGCACCAGCAATACATGATTCTTTAACAAGCATGTAAAGATCTACTAAGAGCAATCTGCAAGACTTGTTTTAATCTCAGTAATGATTTTAGATTTGTCCAAACTGCACAAAGCATCTCTCAAAATAAGTGTTCTGAACCTTAGCTTTCTGTAATTTAGAATCTAGAAGGCATAATCCCGTAGGCATAAGGTATGGAGTGATTTGCCACTACAAAAAGAGAAAAGATTACACTGACTACTGTCTAATTAGAAAAGGTTGCTATGTACATCAGTGGTTAGGTATTAGAAAGCCAGTTTTGACTCTCTGCTATGCTCTCTCCATTAAGAGAATACCATTGGCCAGAGAGCAATGTTTTTAATCATTATTTCTCTCCTGCAGTTTTCACAGGCCATTACATGTATATTTTGTTGGATGTGCAGCATCATTGACTTCACAGAAGAACACAGCATTCTTATCTGACAAGATGGCAGCAGGGCACAAACCACCACATGCTATCTGTGTGATGTAAAGGCATACATACCAAAAGATACATAACTCCAGAACCTTCTTGCCTGAGTTATATTTCAAACAACCTGTCACTGTTAAGGTAATATAAACCCTACAGCAGTTTCAAAATATAATAGACAATTCAAGGTCACGCCACCAAAATAATTTTAGAAAACTTACGAGAGCAAACCCTGCAATTCAGAAATCATCCCATTAAATTATAAAAAAAGTTAGACCGCTAGCAGAAAAGCACAGTAAAGAATGTAGTAGGCAATCAGGGTTATCTTGACCATAACACCACAACACTTTCCAATTTATGTAATACTTATGAAGGCTTTGGAAATTCTCAGGTGAAAAGGGGTATAGCGATGGTACCACGATTCTGGCCACTTCCACAGCATTTGCAAGAGGATTAAACAGCTCCAGCGTCAAGTCACAGAAATAACAAATTGAAGACACTTTTACTGATGAGCTGCCATAAGTTAAGATCTCTCTTGCAAAAGCCAGAGTGCATCTCCGCAACTTAATTTTGTTACGTCTTACCTCCTGTTGAGATGGCACTGGAACATGTGCAATAAATTTCTGTTGCCCTTCTTCACCATCTTTTTCCTTGGCACCATCCTCATCCGACTAAAAAAAAAAAAAAAAAAAAAAAGTTAAGCCACATCAAGTTTACTTTCTAAAGAGGTCATCAAAAAACCCTTTTTTACTTGCTTTGCCAGAAGGAACCAGATAGAGCACGATTAATGCTACAAACACAAGAAGTGAATAGGACCAAACAACAAAGGAATACGACAACTATCACGTTCAGATCCGGCTCCTTGACATTTTCAGAATTATTGCTTTCATTCTTCATACGGCTTTTCCTCTGCTGTGGCATGGGCATGAATGTAAAGCTGTATTCCCTCCTCTTCCATATCTCTCTGGCTGTCATAGCAATGCTATAAACAAAAGAGGAGCCAGCTAACCAAGAAGAAAGCAAGTACTCTAAAAATATACGTATCACTTCCCTGTATAGCTCTGTACTGCTTTGTTCTCACACCTGAGAGCTGGGCTTATGAATCATGAGATAATACAAATAAAAGAGGGTACTGAAGGAACCACCAGTTTTACCTTAGGGGCTATCTCTTTTTTATTTTTGTGACAAATCCACTTAGGTACAGACTGCGAAGCAAGAACTAGTTTTCACTACCCCTTTTACAGATCTTGGAGAGCGGCAGCAATGTCCCTCACTTCCCTTACTGGCATTGGGAGCAGGGAAGAATAAAGAAATAAGAGCCACGTCACAACAGCGATTGCAGCATCAGCAAAGCCTTGCTGTATTAGGATTCGACTATAAACAAGACCCTGGCAACCCTTGGTTTTGCTACGCATTGACAGTGTGAAATTATACTGTACACAAAACTACTTGTGCTGTTACTGATGTAGATTGTACTTAGAAGCAAGACTGATCAGTATTAACAACACACTACCTTACAAATACCAGCATTTTAGGCAGTGACAGTTATTTGCAACAGGGTCTCAGCGGTTAGTTGTTTCTCACTCAAGTAAGAAGTCTTCCCTAGCTGCCAGCTTTCATTGCTCTAAGCTCAGACCAAGCCGACTCATCTACTACTGATTTTCACTAAACAGGGACAATTGTCTAGTAAGTTCGGCAGAGAGAAGGGCAGAATGCAGCAGCAGACAGGTTCTTGGCAAAATAACTCAACATCCAAGGCGGCAGCGTAAAAGACACATGAAAAGTTACATCACCTTAAGCTATCACATACCTCATCATCGTTGACAGCATAGATATTTACTTCCTCCTCCTCCTCCTCCTCACCTCTTGCGAGTCGTGCTTCTCTCTCCATTTTCCATTTTTCCACTGCTTCTGCTATAACTAGTTAACAAAGGAAAATGGCAAGTGTATCAGAAAGCAAGTTAAAGCAGCATGGTTCCATTTCCAAAGCTTCTCCAACAGACTTAAACTTCTTGCTTAAATCCTCTACATCGGTAACACACACTTACTGTAGAACCTTGATGTAGTATCTAATAAAATATATCAATGTAGTCTGAGCAAAACCCAGTACTAGCATTGTGAAAGTGTGGTACTTGCTAATGCCTTCATTTGGGCACATTTTAGACTCTCAATGTCACAGGCAAGTATCAACCTACTTTCTGAACTCAGTAACAGGGAGTCAACATAACCTGGCTAAGTGGTTCTTACAGCTCCATAGCATGTCAACAGCTAGAGCAATGTTGATCACCATGTAGTTAATTAAACATGATTACACTCCTTACAGTGACCACCCACCTAAGTCTCTCTCTTTTCAACTCATAGTGTATTTCTCTTATTTTGTAGCATGATTCCAATTCTGTAACTTGCTGCTAGCTAGGAGCTGTTAGGTTGCTCTCTCTCTACTATACAGCAGAGTGCTAGTAAAAGCACTAAAACAAGTTTTAAGAACCTTAATCAGTGACATCACCAGTGTATAAAAATCCTAGGGAGGTGTAAGACTAATGCAACTAGGCAGTATGAAATGCCTACAGCAACAGAAGTCAGCAGTCATTCCCCCTAGCTCTCAAAGATTAAACATTAAAATGCTCTCCCTGAGAAAGCAAGATCTAACTAACTAGTGGCACATGGGTGTGCTTTTGTGTGGTTTCGTGACAGAAAAGGTACCCCAAATTAAGAAGTCTTTTCAATACTTTGTTTCACAAAAATTTAACCCTTCTGATAACAAGGTTAAAAACCACAAGAGCCCACCAGACAACAAGCGACCCTAAGAGAATCTTAGCTGTTGTGCATTAATAGTATATTAATTGGACATTAACAGTACACCTATTGGTGCTGTTAGCATCTCTAGCCCTGTTATTTCAAGTGGCATAATTACCAACGATGGTAATTGTCTTAAATAACCACATGCATCCAGACGAGCTACCTCTCCTGCCTGCATTTAGCAAGATGTGCAAGATGAACACCGAGTGGAAGGCCTTTCAAGGAGCGCTGCACCGCACAGCTTCCCTTCTTACGCTATCAATTGTCTGCCAGCCAGCTAGTGTTCACTTGGCCCTAACACTGCAGGGCACAGATAACTGAAATACTTCCTTTATTCCCTTCTTCCTCCCTGTCCTATAACCTAACCGACAAGGCATGATCTCCAACACACAATACTATGAAGGTCTCACACACAGAGAAGGGATAAATGTAAGAAGTGGATGACCAGACCAAGAGATACTACGTATTGGTAACAGTTACAAGCTCAACAACTTGTAATGATTTAAACAAGTCACTTCCTGCAGTTTCGTTTAAAGTTCTTCTAATTCCAGAGAGATAATTTGATACAAAAAGAAGCACCGTTCAAGGAAAAAACTGATGGTTTTATCTGCCGTGTTCTGTGGAAGAGCCTGCCAAGGGTTCCTATACCAGGACATTTCCTGCTGAGCACTGAGGATCTGCCTGCAGTTGAAGCTTCAGAAGCAGAGATCATAAAGCAAACATACAATGCAAATGGCAACAAATTGCCAGGATCAGACAACACTCACCAGAAGCACTAAGAGAACTATTTAGAAAACAGCTAAGCTCTCAAAGGTGGTGTGCAGCCTCTTGCTTAAAGCCACACAAATACCAGGATACGACACACAGTGCTGAATTTTAAAGAGGGTTTCAGGAATTAGACTCATAATCCTCATGTCTTTACCAGGCAAATCAGCAGAAACAAAGCTAGAGAACTAAGTAAGCAGAAACATGGATAAATACTATCTACTGAGAAAGTATGGGTTTCAAAGGAAAAAATATTCACAAATGTGTTGAAGTTTTGAGATAGACGGCGTGAAGAAATTAACACAGGCCACCTGGACTTCAGGATTTCCAGAAGCTCCCCTCTAATCTCCAAGAAAACTAAACAGCTATGTTTATGGATAAATAATTAGGTGAGACAGGAAACAGATGGTATGGTCAGTTTTCACAAAGGAGGGAGATAACCACTTGAGTTCCATAGCTCTCCCTGCTGCAGCCTACTCTTCTACATTCTTAAGCATGAAAAAGGTGGGGAGAAAAGGAGATTTTGCTTCAATAGTGAATCACTTGCTGACAGTATTAAAACATTAACAGTAGTAAGGATGAAAGCAAACTCTAAAGCACACCCCCTCACTCCTGAAATGCCTTACACAATAGTGATTTGGATACCTATGTGACAGATGAAATCTGACAGCTAAGCACAAGACAACACCTGCAGGGAAAAAAAAAAGATATCTTAACTTCAGAGTCCACCATCACCCCTTCTCGGACTGATTTATGCAGGTTTTGAATCTCACATACCTTTCCTTTCATGTTCTTGTTCCAGTGGCTCCAGAATACCATCATCTTCATCCCTGTAGCCATAGTATTCTGCATCAATGGCTTTCATAAGCTCAGCTCGAGTTTTCCGAGGTGGTGGGAGGGCTGAAAGAACACGACTGTCATTCATCCGGGTCCATCTTGACAGCTTGCTGTGCCTTCCCGGTTCCTATCAACCTCACAGCAACTACAGCTACTTCACTTCAGCTAATAAACAACGCATGATCTGAACTGCTGTCGATAACGGGAGTATTGGTATTTTACTCTGGTCTGCACAAAACAGTTTGAATACATGACCCGATGCTTCATATTGCACAGTTCCCACCCTGTGGCAACTCCACCCTGTCATGGACATCATTGTTTTCCCCCCTCTGTACTGCAGTCCCAGTACTGAGCAAGACTACTGTATGAAACAAACTAAAAAGCTGTCCCAAGCTCCCCCAGATGATGTAGTACATCCCATCATTTTTCTCTGCAGATGTCAAGTAAGAAAGAGCTGATTCAGTAGGCCTGCCTCACTTTGGGTCCAAGTAATTCCCACTCATTCTATGGCAAAGCAATATATAAAGTTTTATCCACTTAGGTCTAGTTTTTCCTATTATGAAAGCTGATTCCTACTTCTAAAATTATGTTCAAGCGAACTTTTTTTTTTTTTAAATTCAGAACTCAGAGTACTATTTAGAACTTATCAATAAAATTAACCTGTTATGCTGGAAAGTTTCTGTAGAACATCAGTCCTTACCATTTGGAACTCCCAGTCAAAAACAGTTTACACTTTTCTACATGTCTTTAACTGCAAACAGCCAAAGGTGTTCTTTGCCCAAAGAAACAGCATTTAATTAATTACTTGTGTTCAGCACTTCGTTTAGCTGATCTAAGATGTAGGCCAGAATATGCTGTTACTAGCATTCCCCACATACTACAGCAGTCATTTTACTCAAGATATACTGCTATGTAGATTCATGTCTGGGAAGAGTTGCTATTTACTTACGTTCCTTTTCAAAAAGTTCTCTAACTCCTGGTAAATCCTTTGCAGCTCCAAAATACTTGTAGCCTCTGTTTCCTGGAACTTCCTTCCCTTCATGATCTAACATTTTTGGTCCAATCCGCTGGAAAATAAACAAAGTTCATTGTTTAAAATTTTATTCCTCTTGCATCTAGTATTTTCTGTTTTCCTGGGCATCGTCACAGATTACAGGATTGAGAAAGGAGATATGCTATACCAGTTCAAACTACCCGACAAGTCAAATGCCCTCATAGCTCATTTTTATACAGGTTCTCTACTTTTACTACAAATCACACATATAAAATGACCACACAAACCATAGAGTGTCCATACCAGATTAATCTTCACAAAGTATCTAAACCTGTCTTATTTTCTGTACTAGTATATTTGGGTATCAGATAAACAAGCACTACTAAATCTGACAATAAGCACACATTTGACGTTTTGGCAAGTGAGAGCTAGTGTCATTATTTCATTTTCAGCAGTAACTAAGTGAGCCAAGTGAAACCCCTTCTACAGACTGACAGAGTACAGTAGAGAAAAACACCACCTACTGATGGGTAAAATCAGACCATTGCTGCAAACTTGTAATAGGAAGGCAAGACCCCTTGAACTGGTGTTCCAAATGAAGAGTCTGACTTGCTCAACATGGGAACAAGTATTTCTTCTAACACAACCTAACATTTTTAGGGGGTGAATAAATTTCCTCTCTAATAAACGTTGGCCAAGTAGTACGTGGTTAACTAAACGTTGCACAGATTTTTCTCACTACTTTACCTGTAAGCAGAACAACCATGTAGTACAAAATAATCTACACTTACAGCATAATCAGGACCTCCTAGCTCCTTTATTCTGAATTCCCAGTGTCCTTTCTCCCTCAGAAGCTTGTTTATTTCATCGTTCAGGTCCCGAATTCTGAATTCGCCTAATCCAGCTGTTAGAGGGGGGGAAAAAGGCAATAAATTAGGGAGCTTACTAGAAGCACCAGAGTAATTTCAGAATTTATGCAATGGAAACAGTTTAGTTCACGTTGGAACTAGATGATCTCTAAGGTTGCTTCCAACCCAAATCATTCTGATTCACATGAAATGTGATTTTTACTGTAACTGCTTAGGCCTGGAGATTCAAAAAATAAAACGTAATTAGAAAAATCTTACCATTTTGAATCTGTGCCACTTTCTTGGAAATTTCCCCAATGATCTAATTAAATAAGAACACAGAAGTGAATTTCTCAAAAAAATAATAAAATCCTAGAAATAGAAAGATCCAACTTCTAAGTTGGCCTTTTGATCTAGAAAATGGACCTGAGCTTATCAATTTCAAATATCAACACAGATTTTATTCAGACACAAATATAGTACCTTCAGAAGCTTAAAAAACAAGGAAACATTTTTACAGCTGTACAGGGGATGAGGGCAGGAGCACATGAAGTACAGAGAAAGGCTGAGAACTGGGTTTGATCTGCCTTAAGAGAAGACAAAGTGGGAATAACCTATTGCTGTCTTCAACTACCTAATGGAGGGCATAGAGAAGACAGAGCCAAACTGTTTTATTGTCATGCGCCTCTCAGACAAGTAGCAGCAAAGTTGGAACTGGGGAAATTCTGATTAAATTCAAGGGGAGAAAAAAAAAAAAAGATCATTAAGGTGGTAATCAAACACTGGAACAGGTGCCCCAAAAAGCTGTGGAATCCAAATCCCTGAAGATATTCAAACTCAGTTGGACATGGCCCTAGGCAACTTGACATGGTAGGACCTGCTTTGAACACCCTGGTGAACTAAGTGATCCTCCAACCTAAATTATTCTGTGATTTAACTGTCAGCATACTGAAGAAGTCTGAAAAAATCTGTAAGCAGGCCATCTAAATAGGAAGTACTAAAGTTCTACCTACTATAATTAGAAAAATCTATAGCTTGACATTACCTGTCGCCTCCATTTCTCAGCTTTAGGCAATTCATTACACTCTGATGCAAGGAAAGGTCTTCGTTCCTGTTTGACAGAAAGCCACACACCATGAAGTTTTAACCTAGCATCAATATATTCACAGCATTTCATGCAAACTTTATTGCTTGATTAATCCCAAACTATGCTACCAAGCTCCAGTGCCTTCTGCTCCCACCAATTTTTAATAAGTGGAAAACAACGATGATTTACAGCCTGGCCAAATAAAACTACCACAGAATATAAGAATCTACTTAAACCCACTTTATTCAAAACAAAATCTGTCAGCCGTTTTTTCAAAGCATGCTACAATCCTCTCCAATACAAATAACATTCCATTTTGGACAGTTGAATTACAACATTATTTTCAATATACTAGCATCTAAAGAAAATCCACTGTCTTCCAAGCAGCTATTAAGTTTAGGCCTTTCTTTCTCAATTGCTACTACCTAAATAATGTAATTTTTTTCCAAGATGATTTTGTTCTGTACTCTCCCAGCTACAGTTTATCCAAAACACCTTTTTCCCAACCTTCTTCATGTTGCGTTGACTTGCTTACACAAACTAATACTTCATCTTACCTCTAGGACTCTGTGTGCAGTTATTTTATCCCTTTCCCTACAGTACTTCCACAGTTCTACCTTTTATATATTAAAAAGCTTTCCTTCACATAGTATACCAGAAACTCTATTCCATCTTATTCTCTGGCTGTTACTCATGGAATCTTTTCCACTACACTTTCCCCAAACTGTTATTTTCCACTTTACTGTTTCATATTGCTTGCACTTGTGGGTAAAACATCATTTCTTAAGGTGCAAACATAGGACACCTCAGTTAGTTTCCAGAATTCCTTTGTCAGTTACCCAAAATTAAAAATTGTAAACTCGTCCAAAAAAAAAAAAAAAGTTATTGAGAACACTCTGATCCCCACATAAATATTCTTGCAAGTTATGATTCAGTGAAAAGTGTACAGGAATATCCAGAGATAGCTGAGAATCAGCCTCTAAGGTTCTGTGTGGGTTTAGGGGTGCTATTTCTTTCATTATAGTGGTGGGGTTTTTTTAAATTACAAAGTTACTAAGTCTCTTTTTTTGTCAATCTTAAATCAATAAAAAAAAAAGCTGCGTGACAGTGAAGACAATTATGAACAGATGCACAGCTATCACGTGTTGGGTTAATAACATGCCAATGTTATGTCTCATGCAAACCTTGAGTTCACAATGATCCCGAAGGCCCTCTGTTTCATGGTTACTGTTTTGTCATAATATTACCAAAGAACAAGATTACGAAAAGGACTTTTCTACCTTTTCTGGGAAGAAATCCAAACAAATCTTATGATTACTGTCAGTAAAAATAAATGTATGTGTATCAATTTGCGTAAGTAGTTGCAGAAGGAGATAACTTCAGTCTCAAAAATAGTTTCCATTTTCTGCCCAGCATGCTGCCTCTATTTATAGCATTACTGTAGTTTGGTGTTTTTTCCAAACTATTACATATTCTACCTACATTATGTAAAAAAATTAAGTGATGTTCAATTTGCACTTTCTTCTCAGCAGCCAAGGCAGCACACCTCTGAAACATAGATATACATAAATTTTTAAACAGGTTATTTAGTTAAGAAAATTCCATTTTCTGTTTTGTGTCACTGTGAAATACAGTCCCTACATCAGCTGCTTCCCAGATGACTACTGTCGGACTCCTACAGGATACCTGTACCTGGCATATGACCTTTCTGATGGCTGTCACGCAGCTCTGTACACGGCTTGCATTCCACTCTTGACTAGAGCTAACGAAGCTTTAATTTTTTTACATCATACCTTAACTTTTCCTTCCTCAAGCTGAGCTTGCCGAAATCTCGCCAAGGCCGTCCTAAAGAAAAGAAAGGAAGCAGATTTACTTTTACAAATCTACATTCCAACAGGAACGAGTTTTGCTCTGGATGTTTATTATGGACTTAATTACAGTCTGTAGAAAACAAAGGTTTGAACATATCCGTTGACTAGCTCTTCTGGCTAGCGACTTCTTCAACACTAGAAATCCTCAGTGGTAAATTTCCGCAATAAATATAAATCCTGGTAAGCAGCTAATTATTTTTTCTGTTCAGCATATGCCAGCTTGTTAGATATTAGCGGCAAAAGGACGTCTACAAGTTATAAGCACAAGCATTAAGTTTACATATCTTAGCAGGGGATACACGAAAAAGCAAACAAACTCAAGAGAAAAAAAGCTTCAGTAAGGAAAGCAGCAGTCAGTAATCAAGTTAATTAACATTACCAAAATATTCTAAGTCTCTTACAACTGAACAGAGACTACACATACTACAGCTTTTTAATACACAGTTTTATTTATTTACTAGACATTTAATAGTTACGTTAAAAAGCACAAAACAATTGAGCGCATTTAAAACCTTTAACAGTATACCTATACCCTGCAGCTAAGCCAATTATGGAGGCTCCATTTACTTTTAAGAGGCACTTCCAGAATGAAAACCACACCATCCAATCCAGCATCCCAGACACACTGGATGGGATCACCGTAAGAGAGCACCTCATGAGGTATTAAACAGCTGTAGTCTCTTCAGCCTCTCTCTGAGTTACTATTACAAGCTCGGAAAGTATTTTAGGAAAAAGAACAAACATGAGACAAATATATCGAAGAGCCTCTAATCTAGTAGTTCTAAATACATGGTCTGCAAACCTTTTTGAAAAGTACTCAAGAAAGTCAATACAAAAAACAAATATGGTAAAAACCATCAGTTTAGCCCAAGCCACTCCCGAGCAGGGACAGATTCCTATCTACCCTGTTCCAAAAACGGAAACCGCCTAAAACCGTAACGGGCCATTAGGATGTATTTCACCACATTTATCACCCAGCCCTTGCTGCGGCCTCTCCCCTGCAGCGGTTAGCCCGGCATCACCCACCACAGCTCCGCAAGCTCCACACCACCAGGCACGCTGCGTGCGGACGCCTTGCACCCCTCCTACTCCCACCGTCTCTAGACCAGCGTAACGCGTACAGCTAAGTACCAAAAACCATTATTAAGCTCCCGGTGACTTTAAAGAAGGCTGAACGGCGAGTCCCGCCGGGCAAGCGCGGCTCTGTGGGTGCGAGCCGCGGCACAGGGGGCACGGATGTCTCTGGAAGCACACGCAGCCAGGGCCTCGGCCAGCCTAACGCAGGAGCCCCGCCACGCTGCTTCGGAACCGAGCCGAGGGAACGCGGATTCGCCTCCGGAACCGCAGGGCTGCGAGGTCTCTGCCCGGCGGCCAAGGCGAGCGGGGCTTGTGCCCAAGCGCCCGCCCCGGGGAGCCCCCGCCGGCACCCCCAGCCGTACTTACATGGCCTTTTCCGCGTTCCGAGCCTGAAAGAGAGAAAACAGGCGCGGCGTTAACGGAGGGCGCCGGGCAGCGCCTCACCGCCCGCCCCGCGCCGAAGCGCCTGGAAGGAGGCAACGGACGCCAGGCCCCCGCCTCGCTCCTCATCCTCCGGCGCGGCGGAGGGGCACCCGACTGCCACGCACGGCGGGGCGGCTCTCATCCGCGGAAGCCCCCGCGGCCGGGAGGGACACCCGGACACTCACCATGGCGCTGACCGGGCCCCCCGGCCCACACCGCAGAACCGCCGGCAACCGCGCTCCGGACACCCCGGAAGGAGACGCCCGCCCCTCTGCGCAGGCGCGGCCGGCCGCTCCCCGCCTCGCCCCACCGCGCATGCGCCATCCGCCCTACGCGCCGCCGGGAAGGGGGTGGCCGCCCCCCCACACACCGCGCATGCGCAGGGCGGCCGGCAGGCGGGAGCGGCGGGCCGGGCCCTCGTTGCCCTCCGTAGGCTTTCCACGAAGCACGATTTGTAAAAAAAATAACTCCGTAATTACAGCCCGGGGGGGGGGTTCGGCTGTTGACCACGGAGCAACGGCGCCTGTACCTCGGCCGTCGCCGTGACAGCGCTGCAACCCCACCGCTCCCCGGCAGCCGGCCTGGAAACCGCACCGGGAGGACGAGGACGTGTGCAGTGACTCCCGACAATTTTAAGAAAATAAGATTTGCCTTTCCAGAAAACGCTAGCCCGGCCCTTCGCCGAAAATAATCAATCCCGCGTTTATCCTCGCCTTCCCGCTCCCCGTGGCCCACCAGAGGGGCGACGACCGCTACGCCGGAGCTCGTCACGGGCTTGGCCTTCTTCAAAACGACTGAGGAGACGCTTCGGCGTTAGTGAAAGAGATTAACGTGGAACAAATGAAGCGTTTGGTCTGATTTTTCCAAGTCCCCACAATTTCTGAAATGAGCGCGTGCTCATCCAGCTCGTTCACTGCGACACAACTGACGCTTGCAGCAACAGCAGCGGCATCGCTATCCCGAGCTGTTCCCTACAGAAAGAGGGAAGAGACACCTCCGCGGGAGTCGTAGTCTCCTTTTTGAAGTTACATCCTGGTTTCTATTTCTCAGCTTTCAAATCCTGTTTTTTTGTAAAAAACCTAATTTCTCAGAGGACAATACTACTTTTCAGACACACAAAAATTATTCAGCAATAATAGAGCAGCGAGGCACCGGAGGAGCACTAGGAAGCAGTAGCCGCGGGATCTCCATAACCAAGCTGAATTCCCAGGTCCTACAGGAATGGAAAAGTAAGACTACGGCTGTCACCAGCACTGCAGGTCCTTGATGCAGCATTTTTTTAGCTACAGATTAAGTCCCAAAGACTTTCAGCTCTTTGTAATCACAGAGCTTCGAGCTTTATTACTGTTTAACTAAGATAACTATATGTAAAGATTCCGTTAATTTATACTCGCCTACCAGAAGGCTGAACAAGAATATGCTACAATTAGGCCATCTCTACTACCCCAAGACAACCCACTCATCTCAAGCATGGATTTTATGAGGGTTTTGGCAACCATGTTTAAGACTCAAAAATACATGTGTGCTCCCACAGCAGCTATTAAAAAAAAAAACAACCCAAACCCAAAACCATCGCCCCCGCCCCAACTCAGGCAAGAACCTCTTCCTCACCCCTCAGATCCACCAGAGCTGAAAGGCTTTGCTCTTCAGCAAGTAGGTTGGACGAGAGGCATCCTGCCAAATCACAACCAACTGCAACAGCAGTCACCATCTCATTTTGGTTTTACACTCTGTAGCACCTGCCTTCTACATCTGTACATCAAACTGCCCAGGCAGCAGCAAGTACTCAGGATTTTTTCCTGCTTACGCAAAGCAGTACAAGAACATTCCCTCTTTTAAGTGCTTCAAATAAAGAGACTTCTCCCAGCAGTCTGCTTACTTCCATCTCTGCAGCAGGACCAGCTCAGCCTTTCTAAACCCTGCTCAGGTTGACTGCTGCCAGCCAACCAATCTGGGCTCCAGTCACCTTGTTGTGATGGGTTAACCCTGGCTGGACACCAGGTGCCCACCAGAGCCGTTCTATCACTCCCCCTCCTTCTCAGCTGGACAGGGGAGAGAAAATATAACAAAGAGCTTGTGGGTCGAGATAAGGACAGGAGAGATCACTCACCAATTACCATCAAGGGGAAAACAGACTCAGCTTGGGGAAAATTAACTCAATTTATTACAAATCAACCAGAGTAGGGTAATGAGAAATAAAACCAAATCTCAGAACACCTTCCCTCCACCCCTCCCTTCTTCCCGGGCACAACTTCACTCCCGGATTCTCTACCAACCCCCTCAGCGGCACAGGGGGACGGGGATGGGGTTTACGGTCAGTTCATCACACGTTATTTTCTGCCGCTTCATCCTCCTCGGGGGGAGGACTCATCACACTCTTCCCCTGCTCCAGTGTGGGGTCCCACCCACGGGAGACAGTCCTCCACGAACTTCTCCAGCGTGGGTCCTTCCCACAGGCTGCAGTTCTTCACGAACTGCTCCAGCATGGGTCCTTTCCACAGTGTGCAGTCCTTCAGGCACAGACTGCTCCAGCGTGGACCTCCCTGGGCTGCAGGGGGACAGCCTGCCTCACCACAGTCTTCACCACGGGCTGCAGGGGAATCTCTGCTCCGGTGCCTGGAGCATCTCCTCCCCCTCCTTCTGCACTGACCTTGGTGTCCGCAGGGTTGTTTCTCTTACATGTTCTCACTCCTCTCTCCGGCTGCCGAATCCCTCCATCCCAACTTTTTTTCCTTCTTAAAAATGTTATCACAGCAGCGCTACCACTACCGCTGATTGGCTCGGCCTTGGCCGGCAGCGGGTCCGTCTTAGAGCCAGCTGGTATAGGCTTTTCTCAAACACAGGGGAAGCTTCCAGCAGCTTCTTACAGAAGCCACCCCTGTAACCCCCCCCCGCTACCAAAACCTTGCCACACAAAGCCAATACAGTTGTACTTTGTATTCTTACCAAGAATCCTCCTTTTTCTCCCTGAACTATGGCTCAACATTTTTCCACAGGCTTTGAACATCAAACCCAGGCTGAACACTTTAGTTCTTTATAAATCTTTATTTCATTAAACGTTATGGAACTCTAAATTGCTACGGCAGCCCACTGCGAAACAGTAGTAACCTGATCAGAGTTCAGCTGACGTGACACAGCAGCTACGACCGTCACAATTTTCTTGGATGTACGTATTTTAGGTATCAGATTTCCTGAAACGGGAAGATCGTATCAGGCGATATGCCTGCTGTTACGGTTTCAAGCAGTCCCAGGGAAGACCCCTCATTGGGATCTTCTAGTTCACCAACTGAGGAGTTCTGACCGCTCTTCTGTAAGCCTCGCCTATTTGCTATAGTCTGCTGAAAGCCACAGGCTTAAGTTGTTTCTGAAGACCACAACCTTCAGGGGCATTATTGCGTGACTGTGTCACACTTAACAGCCTTGCTTCCAAAATAAGTGCAAATGTTAACGTGATACTTAACTGGTTAATTATAACACAGATCTAGAAGACAAGGCATAGTGCCAATTCTCTTTTACTCCAGCATAGCTGCAGATTACCAGTCTGGTACTTCTCTCTCTGAAGAGATCCACACACAACCATCCCAACATCACAGGTAATTTTTTCACCGCTGTAGCATACGTAGCTTATGAAAAAACACTTTGGGACTTCAGAGTAAGGAAAGCCTTTAGTTTGTGTGTGAAGATGCAAACACAAGCTGACTACAGTACACTACCCCTCATCATAACCAGACAGATTCCATCTGATCTGTTAGAGCTCCTGCAGACAGCCCCAAGCTCAGGAGGCGCACCAGCTGAAGCTGCCCTCGGTTGCCTTTGACACCAGGTGTTGAAGGCACACCTTCTACACTTGCACCATAGGTGAAGCACTGATCAGTCAAGAACACCTGCCCTTGCTCTTCTTGCACATCAAGATGACTTTATTCACTTACAGAGCAGATGTGCTCAAGACACACTCTCAGGCAGCTCCCTTTTCATCTGTGTAACTTCTTAACTGTTTACTAACCCTTAGTCAATCAGCAGAACAATGTATAGGAATGGGAAGCGCCTGTAATACTAGATGTTTTTTACGTGATAGTTCTTAGCGTAACGACATCTGTGAAGGCTGAAGTACTGCTAATAGACCATTAAACTACTCCGGATTTGGAACTTGCTGTACCTTCAACAACTTTTGTGCCTTCTTCAGTGATTTTTAAAGAAAAGCTTTAACTGCATCAGCATAGATGAAACAAACCAAGACCACACGCTCCATTCACATGAACATACACAGATATGCAGCGGTCTGGAAGGACTGCATACTTCATGTATTTACAGTTTGATGCTACCGGATGGAAACTTAAGACAGTACAAAAGAAAAGTCCAAACTAAACTTTTTTACACCTCCACATACCCCTTTTTAATATGTTATTTTGCACTGTGTACATGAAAACCAAAAATAAACAAAAGGAACTTTAGCCAAACTCCCCTTCCTCCTCCAGCTTTATTGATAGTTTAAAATTACATTTTCTATGTTCTAGGACTTCAATTGCTTTTACCATCTTACTTTAAAAACTGATTACAAGCAAATGAAACTCAGTTGTCTAAGTGATATAGTATACAAAAATAACATCTTGATTTCTGTGAAAATGCATTTATTTGCAACTCCTGAATAGCTCCAAATTGTATATGCTATGAGCACGGATGCGGATGTCTGGGTTTCAGATTTACTTTGAAATATTTATTCAAAAGCTTCCCCTTACGCTCTATATCTCCAACGTGAACATTCATTGACTGAATTATTGTTACTTTTAAGTTTATTCCTGATTTCTCTCTCTCTCTCTCATGGCCATTAACAGGCATGTGCATCTTGTTTGTTTACTCCCACTCAGCTATATGCTCTAGGTAGGGCCCGATACAGATATTACTTGGTGTTAACAGCTACTGAGGTCAGACAATCCAAGGCCATTGTAATAAAATTAAAGTTATGAGGAAGTTTAGACACTTCCAGAATTTCTTTCCTCCTGCATAGGATCACTTCCATGTAACCCAGAGAGGGTTTGCTGGTCTGACTCAACTCTTCCCACTCATCAATCCCTATTCACCAGTGGCACGGAAAGGGGGTTCTTTAACAAAGCATTATACATAACACCTCTACCAAACTAAACATAAACATTTTTGTAGTTAAATGCAGAAAGTTGATTTTTCCACCCCTTTCCTCCTTTTACACGGCAAGTAAAGCTCACTGGCCTGGGAGTAGCCTCTATCTGCCAACCTTTGGCCAGTGAAGAGGATTCAGAGAAAAATAATACAACCATCAATCAGAAAAAGGAGGGGCGACAAAGGAAAATAATTAGGCTGTAGCTTCAATTGTGCATTCCCGTGCAAGGTGCCCTGACTCGCCGCAGCGATAGCAGTTGACTTCACTGGTCTTGCTGCAGTTGATGGCTACATGGCCAGTTTCACCACACCTGGAAAAAGCAAATGATTTTATCAGAACCATCCAGAACAGTTACTCAGAAAAGCAATCCTATTCTGTCAAGTACATGATCTACTTAAATTTCATGCAACAATGAGTTCCACATCCAAGACTTCTGCTTCAGTGTTCCAGAGTTCTTTGACATGAGGCAATTTTCTGTCTTCACCAGAGCCAGGAACTGTCCTCCAAATGATCAACTCACATTAATCACTGTATATGCCAAAACCACCACACATCAAATAGAGAAGTGGTATGTTTTGGGTTTGTTTTTTTTTTTTTTACTGTCAGGTTTCATCTGCTCCGATGCGTCTGCCTACAGTTTAACCTTGTTTTGAACGTAGTTAGTTTTAACTCAAGTGCACCGTGTTTTCCCTCTCCTTCCTCCACAGAAGGGAATCTTGGTGGGGGTCAAGAATACTGCTCAGTAACATGCTGTTTCTGGTATAGGCCTGCATTCAAAAACTAGACAACATTTTGAAGCTGGTATTTAAAACTGATCTAACATCCCCTGTATGTGCAGTTCCTATAACCAAGGCATCTTAAGCATATTCCTGCTGGATGTGCCAGTCAACCCATTTGTACAGCTGGAGTTTGTCAGTTCCAGCTTAAGATACAGGGTACCCAACTCTAATTTAAGTTTGTGGTACAGGCAAGTACTTCGCGTCACCTTCTGCAAAAAGATACAGCCCTTTCTCCTGTACAGCTTAAGTGATTTAACATGTGCATTGTTCTGGCCACCTAGAGATGTGCATCACTGAATCTATTACTTGACTTTGCTAACAGGTGTTTAAGTCTCAGTTTTGCACAACAATAGGTAAGTGTTTAAGAAAAACTACCTGGTCAAAGTTTCAGCTTCATTTCCTAACCAAAATTAAATGCAGAATGCATCTATCACTTAAGCTACATTTTGCAGTTGCCTCTTGTCAGTTCTTACCTATAGCATTTCACTTTGGTGCAGTCTTTTTGAATGTGTCCAAACTCTCCACAAGAATAGCACTTCTGCTCATCTGCATGGTCACAGTCACGAGCCAGATGGCCAGGTTTGCCACAGTTGTAGCAGCACTGCTCTCTCTCCCTCTTCGGCTCCTTGCAGTCCTTCGCAATATGGCCACCTCTACCGCAGTTATAGCAGGCTTCCACAATAAGAAAAACACACCAAACAAGACTATAAAACCTTGGTAGAGTGAGATGTAGCACGCTTCTAATGAAGGACATGTACAGCGTGTTTCCAGTGAATTATGATCAGTGTACCGTATCCTTCTCTTCAACCACAGATCCCTGTTCATATGATTGAAGAGATAGAATATTTAGTGATACTTACCATCCTCCTGAAGATCACAGTCCTTGGCAAGATGGCCAGACTCACCACAGCGGTAACAGATGTCCGGAAGAGATGAAGACATGAACTGGAAGCCTGCTTGAAATGGGTAACAGGAGAAAAAAGGCTTGAGGATTAAGTTCAGAATATTCTCAAGAGTTAATCAAGGACACTGCCAGCTCAATTCACAAGTTAACTTCACTCTCAGATGCCCCTGGCAAAATTCTTATGCAGAGGCAAGAACCAGTGAAATTTATTACCAATTTGTGTCCTAACTTCTTCACTTCAGACTAACAAAGCCAGTTTCACACACTACACAGAGCAGTCAAGCTAGAGATCTTACTATACAAACAAAGTGTAAACCACAGTGATCAATCACCTCTGCCACGGCTTCTCATCCCACGACCACGGCCAATTCCAGTAGGGCACTCCCGAGCCCAGTGGCCAGTACGTCCACACTTGAAGCACTCGTTGCTGCTCATGACTGCAGATTACCTGCCTGAGGAAGACAGACATTTTTAGAACACCTTCCCCTCCCCCAACCAAAGGCTACATTAAAATAAGAGATTTAGAGGTTTCCCACCCTCCCGCAACAAAAACCAAGCAGGACTTCTGGCTAACTCAATACTTTCTTGTACAATACCAGATCATCACTGTTAAAACGACTGTAGCAGATAAAAGCCTTACTGTTGTTCTCTCTTTCAGTAACACACCTTCTTCGTTATTCCTCAGAATTAAACTCAAAAGCCAGCTACTTATCTCTACAAATTATTTCCTCCTGGTAGTTGCTACACTTTCTCCTGAAGTATCTGGCTGGCAGCTACTACATTTATTGACTAATCAAGCTTCATTCTAGAATTTTAAGAATAGGCAATATTAAACCTAAAGCCTTAAAGAGCACATTAGCTTAACTTTTGAAGACTTCAGTTCTTTTATGGCCTAAACAGCAGTTAAACTCTGAGAAACAAGAATGACAAACTTCAATATATTAACCTATAGCTCAGGATGCATGCTTCACTCCCAGGTTTACATGAAAGAAAATGTTTAAGACATCTGACTTCCCTAAAAGACACCAGACACTTGCCAGATATCTAGAAGGCTAACTTGGAAAACATCCTTAGAATGCTAGGGAACATCAGATAGGCATGCCTGTCTGAGACAGTATAAACCACTTCTTTTGCCCATATTGGGGAATGGAGGTATGCATTTAATTGAGCAGAAAGTCAGCCTGCCACAGGCCACTGAAGCAGTGATTAGGATGGGGTAGGTTAAACAGACTGCAGTCACAGTACCATAACTCCCCTAAGCTGTAAAACAGTTATGCAAGACTTCTAGAACTAGAAAAGAACAAGGAAGTTAAACATTTAAATTGGGAGTCTTTTTTAAAGGGTGCTTGAAGACAAGCTTGAAGTACGCTTGTTTAAAAAACACACATGTCAAGGAGACTTCATCAAAACAAAGCTTGAGTTTAAATGTGTCACATGCTCTCTCCCAATTCACTGTTCTTAACCCAACAGAAGTAGAATCATTATCTGGTATGTTTGGTCAGTTTACCTGATCCCTCAAGATAATCCTCCTGTAACCCTACACTTTTATTTATGTTACAGAATGCTTCCTTCCCCTCCAAACCACCCAGCATTCCAGATTAGCAGGAATGCTCATGAGTTGCGTCTTCAAGAAAGCCACTACAGAAGCAATAAGAACACAGGACCGCAAGAAGGAACCAGAATTAGCATCCTGATATTTAGCTCTTAAATGGAGAGTGTATATCTAAACATGAATTTTTATTTAGAGTTTTTTTTAAATTACTCCAATGTTGAACAAATTTCCTGTGGCTTTTTAGCCACTCCTCCCTCAAAACAGTTCCTCTCTCTCCAATCATCATCAGCATAGAAGTGCCCATCCATCCTTCCAACCACAGTAGAAGCCTGGGAATTCAAAGTACAAGAGAGATAAACTTTAGTATGCTACTTCTGTAATCCCACATCTACCTTCCAGCTGGACTAGATGATGGTATTTGCCCTTAAAATGAAGTTCTGCAACGGAAAGATGCAATAAGATCTTAAACATATGTTAACAAGAATAAAACAACTGGTTGTCTGAGCACTTAGGAGGTATACTTGGATTTTACACATAACCCAGTCTTCTGTGCTTCATCCCAGTCTTTATTAGGACACCCAAGGGTGAAGAGCTGTCTACTATGGTGGCAGCAGCTGGCACTCACTGTGCTATTGTTTATGTCTGTTTTCATAGCAACCATGTTGACTCTGCAGAACAGGAAAAACACAAGCAAAGCCAACTGCAGGAGCTGGGCTCAGGCACAATAGTTGATGCTGCTTTTAATTTCAAGAGGGACAAGATGGGGTCTCAGAATTATATACCAAGATATATTCTTCAATCAACTTCCAACTCTTCTAATCGCATTAAAAAAATTATAGAACGACATAAGACCTGTTAAAAAGAGCAAAATAGTATGCCAACAGCTGTAACAGAATTGCAGTATGTCTTTACAGATACTAAAAACTACTAGACTTTCATTCCAAACCATGAACTTGAGATTACAGCACGAAGTGACAGGATTGAATATTGCCAGCAGTTACCCATAGGAAGAACCTAATATAACCAGTTAGGTTAACATGTGGTAAAAGACAAATGTTTAATAGGTGAGCTAGACCTGCGTTAGATACACAGTGGAAAAGTTTTTGTACTAAGATTAATCTGTCAGCCTGTATCTAGTCTGTCAGTCTGCCAGTCAGGATCGGCATGATGGGACAAAAGCTCACTACTCACTGCCCCAAAGGAATCTGAAAAGAGAAGTTTTACAGCTGATTAGAAGTTGCTTCCTTTTTAACTGCTCCTTCAAGAGGAAAACCTGAAGTTTCTTTTTGTCTGGTATATAGCAAATTGGCAAAGTAAGATTATGCAAACTGAGTAAGAAATCTAAAGTCAAACAACGGTCTCTGTACAACTATCCTTCAAGACTATTTGAGAAATTAATTTTAAAACCTTTATCTTCAGAGGCCCCTTCTCCCCCCTCAACTCAGAGATATTTGAAGGATACAGCTGCCATAGAAGTATGACTACAAAGCACACTGCTCCATCTTCAGATACCTTAAGTATATGAAAGTACCAAACAGTTTGCCTGGAATTCCTCTTCACCAGTATTTTAATGTTTAATTTCTGCATTCTTCCTGCAAAGAATCTGAAACTGAATACAAGTTCACCAGCTATTAGTAGGTGGATGCAGCTGACACTAGTTTTACTTGCCCCACATTCTAAAAAGCCTTATACAGGACAGAACTGCCCACCAGTGTAGACTGTTTTAAAAACCAATATAAGGACTTAGTTTCCAGATAAAGCCATCCACAACCTTTCAGGAGCAGTATCCAGAAAAGGCTGGTTCAGAAGACAAGTCCTTAAATGGATAGCCTCCAAACAGTTTGGACACCATTACATTTTTCAGTTACTTCTAAGAGAAAAAAATGACTACAGTAAAAACCACTCAAGTTCAAATTCTCCTCTTAGTCAGTACTACTTCATTTTGTCATCACAGGCGTTACCAGCAGTTTCTTTTATCTATCAAGGCCACCTTAAAGTAAGCCTTCTGCAAGAAGGCTACTTGTTTAAGTTTGCTTGAAAAGCTTGCACTCAGTCACATCTATCAGTGTCTTCCACAGCTCAAATGCGTTACACAAAGCTTGCCCACCTGCCACTGCCCCCCCCCGCCACGCCCTTTACATCCCAGAACTAGATTTTTGCCTCACTGAGACAGGAAAAGTAATAATGGAAAACAAATTAGAACTATGGCCTCACCTAGCATTTCCAAGCCAGGTCAAAATTCTGCAAAATATACTAAGCCACTGCCTCAGACTAGATTCCAAAACTTCTGAGGAAACACAAGGCTAGTTGCCTCAAACATCAGCTTTCTACTAACGAGAGAAGGCACATCATCTACCTGAACTCCTCCTACAGAGCTCCAGAACTGTAGTTCGAAGCTGAAAAAAGTCACCTTGCAGCTATTCAGCAAAACACTATTAAGAATTAATTTTAGACTTTATTCTGTATGACCGTCCTACTGCTAGCTCATGGGCTGAGAGCAGCTCAAAGATCCAAGTGAGAGCTGCCACCACAGCGGTTTCCTGGGTCAGATTTGAAGTCTGAGTGCAACTTTAGCACCAAACTTCAAAGTGACAAAGTTTCTTTGTGATTCTTCTAGTGATAAGAAGAACTTTGAAGTTTCTTGAATCAAACTTCAAAGTAGAAAATCATGTCATTCTGTGGCTTTACAGTTAATACACATTCAAAACTTTTAAAACGGGAGAGGTGCTACTAATTTCCAGTCTTCACGCACAAGCATCTAGACCTGATGATACAAAGAACTACCACTAAGCTCCACTGTAATGCTCCTTATTTTACAGGTTTTAGCCTAGATGCCTTCCGAGGAAGAAGTTTGTTTTAACAAACAAAGTAAAACTAACTCAGCTCCTCATCGTAGAAAGGAAGCTGAACTTCACCTCTAAGATTACTCACTATTTTTCTGCATACTAGCAGTTCCTTAGAGTTCAACAGCCCAATGTAACAGGGGCTTTTATATTCTTTATACTTACCAGGTGCTTTTTTTGATCTACAAGTATCACTTCCACTCGATATTAATAGGACTTCACTCCTTCAATCAAAGGACAGACTAGATAAAAACCACTGCTAAAGCCAGCACACTTAAGAGCTCTTTGGCAAGTCAGCTATATCAAAGAGGCGAACATTGAGAAATCAGCAGTTTCCTTCCAGGTTGTCGGTGACCAACCTATAATACCACATCCAAATTTGAGAAGCCAGCCCAGAGCCAGCCTGAACATGGCAAAACCCCTATGTAACAGGAAGCATAGCTTTGTTTCCTCTAAGATAAAGAGCTGGAAAGGAAGAAAGGACTGCTAACAAGTGCTAGCATTTAGTTTCAAAAGAGAAGTCAAAATATTAAAGAGAAATGCTACCCCCGAGGAGTTTCTATCTCCCCAGAAGCACGTTTTGAGAATTCTTGAACACAGAACACATGTGACTGTCACCAAAGCTACTCAGTATTCAGTTGGTTGAATTTCCACATCTGTAACTTCAAAACATGCTACAGAAAGTTAGTGATGCTCCTGTCTCCGGCTTTTGTCCTCACTAAAAAAGATACAGAATTAAGTATTCTGACCACCAGGTAACGATAGCCCAATTCTGAAAGGAAGTAGTTTGAAATGTCAAGAAAACCTGCAAAAGTGGAAAGCCATGCCCTACACTCCATTTGGATCGCCTCAATACATTCCATGGCCAAGCTGATCCAAGAATGCTGAACATTAACTAAAACTCAATAACTTGGCCCCTACTGAGGGGCCAGAAGCCAGGTCAAAAAGACATGGTGACTTTGATTAGACTAGTAATTCTTGAATAGCTTTGTTGACACAGATCAGAAGGAGAGCAAAAGTTCATCAAAAAGGTGACTCTGTAGCACTTTCTGCCCATCCATACTAGTTGATACAGAGTGGGAAAAACTATTGATTACCCACCAAATATGCACATTCTACCGCCCTCTCCTTTTGTTTTTTCTTGCTATCTGTACAAAGTTTTAAACTTGAAGAGAAGTAAACAACATCAGCAACATGCAAGCTTTTTAACATAAAATTCAGTCCAGACGTTAAAAAAGTCAGTTCAAAAAAGTGGTAGGTTAAGGCTGTGACTCGCAAGGTTGTTGCACAGCCCCAGTGAACTCATTTAACCTCTTCGCTTTGAAGACAGATGCAGGATTCCTTCTCTAGGCAACTTTGCATTGAGGAAGAAAACATGGACTAGGCAACCCTAGCGCTGCCTGGCAATAGGATCTTACTAAGTGCTGAAAAGAAAATAAAACCCACTATTAAGTCTAATAATTCCTTATGACAATTCTGGATACAAAATGAGTAACAGTGGTTACTCGAGAACTATGCCTGGTCAGAACTTAAATAAAAGGCTGCTCCACTAGTCAGTCCGTGATCTGTAGATGTCACAGGCTATTTTTCCTATCCATTTATAGGTCACAGTTGGATTTGGAGCAGGCCACCATCCATGCCTGTGGTCGGAGACCAATAGTTGCAACACCTCGACCCTCTTGTCTCCGGCAGAGCCTCACACGTGGGAAGCCACGTGGTGCACCCGGGCCACGGCCCCGCCAGCCTCCCCACTCAGTCACGGCACAGAGCAGTTTGGCACAGATTAAAAAAAAAAAAAAAAAAAAAGAAAAGAAAAGAAAGAGAAGAACAAACAATTTTATTTCGGCCACCGTCCACTCAGTCCCCGGTCTCACCAGACCTTCTCCTCCCCAAACTTGCTGCAGCCGCTCACCCACAGGGAAGTTAGTCACACGCCCCAACCCGCGCATTAAGGCCGGGCCGGGCGGTGTCCCCCTCCCCACACCGCCGGGCCGGCCACGCGAAGCGTTACCCCCCACTACCACACCGCCCTCCGCCCCCGCGCTGCGGGCCTCCTCGGCAGGACACGTCGCCGCCGCCGCCGCAGCCGGACGCCGGCCAACAGGCCGAGGAGCCGCCACCGGCCCGCGGGCTCGGGCAGGAGACCGCTCCCGCCTAGCGCCCGGCCCGACCGAGCGGACCGGGCCAGCCCACCCCCTCCCCGGCGCCCCGGCCTCCCTTCCCCCAGCGCAGCGCAGGCTCCCTCAGCGCCTCCCGGAACCCGCCAGCGCCTGACTCACCCGCCGCCACCGCCCGCCCTCGCAGGGCCCCGCTCCCCCCCGCCTCAGCGCTCCCCATCCGCCTCCCTCCCCCCTCCTCCGGCGGCGGCACCCGGGCCAGAGAATCGCGCCCGAGCCCGGGCGGGCCGCTCGGCGCCACTTTCCCGCGCACTAGGCCGGAGTGCGCCAGCGCCATCATCCCTCCGCGCTCTGCCCTCGCTCCCCGCCCTCGGCCCCGGCAGCCCCCCTCGCCGCCGAGGCCGGCCCGGCAGTTACCTTGCGGACTCCCGACCCCGCTGCGGCAGTAGCCCGCCCGGACGACAGTAGGCCCCGCTCGCTCCGGCTCTGCGCGCCCGCTCCCGGCTCCCTTCTGGCTGCGCCACACGCGGTTTGCACACGGCCCCACGCGCTCTCCCCTCACCCCGCCCCTCCCTACTACTCTGCGCACGGCTCGCTGGAGTCCACCTCTCAGCCAATGGGCGCAAAACGCTTTTCCGGGTGGCCAATCGCAGTCGCGGACGGGGGTGCCCAACCATCGCAGTCGAAAGGTGGGAGGGGCCCGCCTACCGGGCCTCACCGCGCCGGGCTGCCTGCTGCGGGGCGGGCGGGGCGAGGGGCGGCAGCGGCGGGGACGCGCTCTCGGGGCGGGCGGCTTGTTCCCCGGGCGCTGCGGGGCGGCGCGGCTCCGGTCAGGCTCTGCGGCACCTCCCTGCCCTTCGCACGGTGACTCACCACCCAGGCAGCTCCGGCTCCCTCCCTGCGCCTCCCCCTCCCCCGTTTGCCGGCCGCTCCAGCCAAAGGCGCAGCGCGGAGAGCTCCGGCGCCCGCCCGACGCCTCACGCCGGAGGGGACGCCGGGGCTGCCCCGGTGATGCAGCAGAAGCCGCCGCGAAACGGCGTGTCAGAGCCCGCCCTCTTGCACCCCCCCCGCTCCGCAGTCCGGGTGGACGTCCCGCGGCGGATACGACAGGCGGGGCGGTCGCTGCCGTGGGTTTTGCCGCCCGGCGGGAAGCGGCTCGGCCCCGCGCGAAATCGAGGGGATCGGCGGGAGCTGCCGGCCCGCCTCTCCTCCCTGCCTGTCACTGCCCTGCCTGCTCCCGCGCAGCCTCCTCCATCTTAGGCCGAGGAGATAAGCTCGTCCCCCGCTCCTCCTCCCGCCCAGCCGGGCAAGCCGCAGGCTCCGTAGCCGCCACCCCGCATGCCGCTGGCCTCGGGTGTGCCCCTCGGTATAACCCGCTTGCATCGGAGCTGCCGCCACCCCCGTCCCCGAGCAGCCTTCTCCAACCCACCGACGCCGGGCCGTTCCCAGCCGGAGCTTCCCGCTCCCCGCGCTGCCCTGCGGCGGGCGCTCCCTCCGTCAGGCGCCTGTGCTACGGCTCTGGGCACGACCCGGCGGTGCCGGGCGGGCTGCCGGCACAGCCCCGAGGCGCTGCGGCCGGGGGCTGAGGAGAAGCGGGCAGCGGGCACCTGGGCAGGGGCAGGGCGCCCGCGCTAGCCGCCGGGCGGCGGCTTGGCCTCCGCACGCCAATGGCCCGGAGGAGCGGCAGCCATCTTGACAGGCCGGCTTGGCGCCCGTCCTGCCGGTAGCACCAGGAAATGGTGGACGGGGATCGGTCACGGCGCGGTTCGTGGCGTTCGGTTTTTACCGGACTCCTGTGACTTCATTCGTGCTGATGAGGACGCCAGTTAACGAGGCTTCTGATATTTTCGCGTATTACAGCCAGCAGACACAAGAAGGAAAATGTTTTTTGAATTACTGGGCAAAATTGACTCTTAGAATCTGTGTCTTACACAAATCTCACAAATAATATTACTGCTTAGTTTAGTACTCAGCTATGAGGAGTTTTACATAAACCCTCTCCCTTTTGCCTATGAACTTTATAAATGAATTAACAGCTACGTATTGCACCCAAACCACTTCTCTGTGAATGTCCTAGGAAGTACAATACACCAGCAATATCCACAATTACTCTGCTCATTTGGTCGTCGTCATCATTTTGTTAAAAAATTCCACCGTTTCAACTTTATGTTGAAATGTCTTTCCCTTCCTGTCCGTCGGTTACAAGAGCAAGAAAGTCCCACCGGGCCCTGGGACTTGGGGGTAAAACGTCGGTGCGAGGCTGACGGTGGAGACGCTTTGGATTGACCTTTCCTCAAGCTTGTAAATCTAATATTATAGCACTGTAGTTAGGTTTCTTTTATTAGAATATGAGTAACAATGTATGTCTTTTGCTCGGTGTTGTTAAGTGCAGTTCATTTAAGATGGACTTTACGTGGTTTTATTTGTATTTTGTGTGCTGTATTTGCATGTCTGTGCTGTGTGTTTTATAACCTGCTGTATTTTATGCAGAACTAAACCAGGCTAGATTGCATCAGCACCGAGGTTCAAAAAGGGGACGAGCCTTTCAGGCCTATCTCTGCCTGTTATGCTATAGTGTCTTACTAAAACTTCTGCCAACTCTCATTCTGGTATTTGTTTTACAGCAATGTAAAAACATCAACATTGCCAACAAGCTTTGAACTCATAATAACATTTCTTCCCATTAATTACTTTTTTTCATCTCTGCTGTCATAGTTCAGCATAATTTTCATGGCCTTTGGTTGCCTCGGATACATTACAATCCTGTTCACAAGTAGTCATACTTCTAGTTTTAATTCCTACTCTTTTCATGTGATAAAGGGAAGAAAAATAATGTATGTAGCTAAGGAAGTACTCAGAGCTTCTAAATCATGAGTTTGCCTACACTGCATTAAAAAAACCCAGCCAAACAACAGATCCATGTCACTAAGAAAGAATGCAGAGAGAAAATCATATAACCTCATTTTTTTCATCTAATCTTTACTTCTTTTTAAAGTACCAGAACATGGCTTCTGTATGAGTCTTTGTAACAGGACTTGGGAATTTCAGACTGACAAAACAATTGTAATACAACTTTTCTAACTTTTTTCTTGTGTTTTGCTGGTTGTACTTCTGGTACTGTCCATGAGGCTAGGAAACTCAAAGTTTATTCTTGGTGGCAATCTGTAGACTTACTGTCATCAAAAGTTTTTGTGACTGATACAGCCAGTAAATTCCCCTGAACAAACCAAAACTGTGTATTTGAAGGAACTTCAAACCATATCCTGGACTCTCCCTTAGCTGAAATGGAAATAGGGTGCAACTGTGAGTGAAAATGCATTACTCAAGAAGTGTTACTGCTGGTGACAAATCAATTAATCATCCTCTGTAAGTGTACTGCCTCAAATACAGTTCCAGTGTTCTTACAATAAGGATATTTTTAGCTATGTTTCATTATAATGGATGAAAATTTCCCCCAGCAGATAGTAAGAGAGTCTTCTAACAGCATTTGGTTTGTGTACTTACCTCAAGAATTAATTTGGCTCGTATCTTAATAAAGCTTGCAATTCTTGTTTTGCAGGTTTCTGTGATATTTAGGCAAAGGGTAGTCTTGCAGTTAAAGAGCAAAAGTGAGAGGCATGACATCTGTTCCTGGCTCAGTACTTCCTATAGAAAACAAAGTAGACAGAAAACGAGAGAGAAATACAAAGTCTTTAAATTTCTGATGCACAAGGAAAAGACAGTTTTATGTCAGTTCCAGACTTCTCATTGTGTTAGCTCTGCCCCCAAAATCCCAAGCCTCAAGAACAATTTATGAATAACAGTGCTCAAAGGAGCTCAAGTACAGCAATAGTTGAAGGTAATCTATTGTTTCAGCAATTTATCTTTCCTAACGCAGACAGTTCTTAGAAGTGTTGGATGAAGAGCCAAATCATTTTAAGACCAAATAAAACAACAAATCACATTTTGCAACCAATGTTCTTGCATTGTTTTCCTCCAAGTGGTTGGACATGTGGGTAGAAAACTGTTTCAGTTGCTGGGCAATTGTCATTGCTTCTCAGCCACATATTTTTATTGTTGAAGTAAATCTTACTTCATTTTGTATGTGGGATTTTTCAAAACCAAGGAGACCTAAAATAATCGCTATGGATTGTAAGTATTCAGAAGAGAAACTGCTTTTGGAGTATGGTTTAGTTGAAAACAACTTGTCAGCAGCAGTTTCAGAACAAGTGGTAGCTGTGGCCCATTCCTTCCCCCATCCCCAACCATTCATTTCCCCTGACAGGAGGCCAGAGCAGAGCAGGAATACACACCCATCTTTGCACAGTTCTGCCCCTGAATGCTTTGCCCTAGCCTCTGCAGTAAATTTAATTCCAATGGTATAAGAATAACAAAGGGGGGAAGTATTTGTTTTTAAAGATTAGCAAGTGATGTTATCCCTCTAAGATCAATAGATTGTGACATTCTGTGTTACAGTGTCGCCTAAGAGAAGCGTATTTTACCTGGTTTAAGGCCAGTGGGTCAGCAACGTCCACCAAGAATACTTCTGTAAAAAGAGAATCATCTGTTGCTGAAAGAGAGTCTTTAGTCAGGTCCGTATATTTATTTCTTTGAAAAAGTCATAGTCAACTGGCTGTTGAAAAGAGGCCTGATAAAACACTCAGTGAAATCAGTTGGGGTATTGAGAAAGGAAAGACTGACTCTGGTTAATACTTGTCCGTATAAATGACAGGTCAGGAAGCTTCAGTGGTGATCCTAAGAGACTTTTGAAATAGGCATAAGCCCCTGGATGATGTAACAGATAACAGGAAAGGTTTGCCTGCTTCTTTTATAAAGTATTCATATTTATACTCAATCTTCATGACTGAATTATTTCATGGGCTTATATATGCTTTTTTTTTGAGATTCTGTCTATGCTAAATTAGCTACATACAGTCTTCTAGGGTAAAATTATTCTGGTTGAAGAGAAGCAATCATACTGATTCCAGATGCTTAGTTCATTTTGACTTATTGTAATTAGCTGGTGAGATTTCAAATAATCACTTATTTAATGTTTATAATAATACAAGAATGATTAGTTAGCTTATGACTGTTGCACAGAGATCCGCATTTAGAGTCAGGCAAAAAGAACTTCCTTCGCTCTCTAAGAAGTCCAGCTACACAATATCCTTCTATTTCTCTAAAGAGAATGAAATCCTTAAACATGTCTGAAAAACTACGATACGCTCTCTAAGTATTTTTTAGAGCTAGATGAACATATGCAGTGACGCGTGTATTATTTGGCAGGGACCAGTGAGGGCCAGCTGCTCCCCGGGGCGCAAGGAGCCAGGAACCAAACACGACACCGAGGTGGCGAGGTCCAGCCCCACAGCACCCAGGCAGGGAAAGCCCAGGGATGGCAGCTGGGGTCTGCCGGGAGTCCGGATCATCAGACAAGCTCGTAATGAGGAGGCAGGTCTGAGGTGATGCCGGGAAGTCAATTTGCAGATCAGGGTCAGGTCCGGTGGCAGTAACCGGAGCGAGATGCAGCCTGGTTACTGGCAGGCACGTCCGTGGTGGCAAGGCAGGGCTGAGATGAAGGCAGGAGGACCAGGCGTACATCAGGGCGGTCTGTGGCCTGGCACAGACGTGGCTGTACCGCAGCTGAACGTGGAGCTGGAGACCAGCACCCCCACAGCGTAGCTCAGGCGGCGGCTGAGGGCCCGGCGCTGAGATGGGCCCGTGGGCAGGGCCGTGGGTGGAAGCGCCAGGAAAAGCTGGTCAAAGCAATTAAAGTGTTAGTACACTCACGGCCCTGACATAATTAAATGTGCTTAGTGACTCTGCCGTGTCTTTAAGGTTTAATGTATTTTTAAGTGAGTTACTCCATTGATTTTTCACTGATGATACAGATGACTGCATTAGCCAGACAGGTTTTCTAAGTCTGCAACAAAGTTTATAAATTACATGAAATTGGTTATTCAGAATGTCCTGTGGAATAAAAAGCTAGAGCTCACATGGTACGAAGGAGGGCAGAAGTCTTCAGGACTCGGGGCAAATGCTTGAAGCAGCAGATTGGTGTCACATGAAAATGGGAAGATACAACCTGCATATGAAGGCACCGTGAGGTCATATCCAACATAACCAATGGCCAGTGTACCAGGCTGAAATACAGTGAGAAAACGTCTCAATAAAGTATTCTCTAAAGCATGTTCTTTGACATGAAAAAAACACCCAAACCTCTTTTTGCTGTTCTTATTTTTAAAACAACCTATGGACGGACTAACCTGTTGGGTCCTAGCTGCTCAGTATACTTTAATATTTTGCACTATGTCCACCTTCAAGCTATCATTTCCTTTTATCACACCAGCAATTGTACCATTGAGCCAACTGTTATGTCTGTTAAGCTGACTACACTGTTAAAAGTTACACTAATATTTGATGGTCTGTCTGACACTTCAAAGAACTATATAGTGCATATATAGTGTAAGACCACACACATAAAAAAGATTGAAGAATAACCTATATAACCTGAAGTGTAAAGTAGCTTAGGCACTATACCATGATAATAAGAGTAGATGTTTACGTGTACACAGTCTGATGGAGTTCTGGTATCCCTCTAAAATGGGATATTCAACTAAAGGGTCAGATTTTGTAGTGCTGCTGCTTCTATTTTTGTGCAGTGCCCTAAGGTTAAAACACTACAGTGTAAAACCAAGGTCAAGAGGTACCCTTGATTGTACCAGGGAACGCACTGAAGCGCACTAAGGGATATTATCAGCTGTCTGATCCTCAGGCATCTGCTGCAGTCAATCTGCAGCCCTGGGTGCTTGCTTGCTTGCTTTCAAATGCTTTTCTCACTTCTTCCAGTGATTTACACAAGTGATTCCAAAATTTAAGTTTTGCAGACTAGGAACGAGTGACAGATCTCTACGTAGTGTTTTATTCCACTTACAACTAAAAATATTAAGTATTAATTTAACATAATTGGACTGTATGAGCCCGTGTCTTCCACGATGTAGATCAGTTGAATGCTTGTGCAATTCTGTTTACTTCAGCAGGGTGCCTCCTGATTTGTGACTCCAGAGGCGTATCAGATCCAATAGCTAAAACTTTTCTTTGCTGGGCAATCGTACTGAACTGTGTAGAATGGATTATGAAGTCTACACTTGAGATTCATAATCAACCCATCTTGTGCCAGCATATGTTTGCTGTCAGGCAACTGTAACCAGACACCAGAGATTCTACCTTGTTTAGAGGGCATCCCCACATGGCTGTTCTGGTTAACTCTGGGAAAGAAAGAGATTCTTAGGGAAAAAAAAGAGTATGTCAAGAGTGCAGTGGCAGCCCAGAGATGCTAGAACAGCTTTTTTAAGTTTTCAAGAGGCAACTGTAAGCAGAGAAAATAGACTGTTCTAAGTTGACTTGACTGCAAGACAGCTAGAGCCTAGAAGAGAAGTACAAAAGCAAAGCTTCTTTGTCCTTTCATACTCCCACCTCTCCCCAGTATCGGGTTCCTAACCTAGTTTGGATGCAGCAAGACTCAGCTTGGATCCAAAAATGAAATGAGCTCTTTATCTGTACTTGACTAGACTCCAAATGATTTCAGTAAGAGGAGGCTGAGTAAGGACTTGGCTGTAGGTGGATCAGAGACTTTGCAGTGCTTATTTATTAAATATATCCCATTTGGTGTCCTGTTTGCAGCCTGCCAAAGCAAAAGGGATTAAAACTTTTGTTCCCCCCTACACCTCATTACTGAAATAATGAGTAGAACCTTTTTTCCCCTCTACATTATTACTGGAATAATCTGTCAAGCAAGCAATTGAGTTGTTTCACCTTATCACAATCTTTGCCAAGAAAGATTTAGCAGCACGATAGTTTAATGGAAAATATTATAGCCACATTCCTTTCAGACATAAATTCTATGTAGAAAGATAGACATCTAATGGGAAAAAAGTTTGTGTTAATACAGAGATTTATCTGCTTTATTGTTTTTCCCAGTGTGGTGTTTTACCTGAAGTACTGCAGAGCATATGTGAAAGCGAGCTAAGTGAAGCTATCCAACCTGTTATTGAAATGTGGATATAAAAATGACAGCATCCTTTCAGCTTCATTAAATATTAAGTAGAAGTACAAACATAATTATCACAAATACTCTTTTGATAACCAAAAGATGATTAAAAAAGATGTTCACTTAAAGCTGTGCAAAGCAAGGTTAGGGGGTATGCCTGTCAGGCAGGAGCAGCGTAAATAACTCAAGGCAGAAATTATGTAAAAAATGTACACATTATCAACAACAAAAAGATAACTGAGTTTCATGGTAATTTCAACCAACTAACAAATGAAAACAATCAGGCCTTACCAACAGAGATGACAAACAGTTCTGTAGTTCCTAGAATATTTTTATGTGCTAAAAATAGGCATGTCTCACTTTAATTGCATGAGAAACTACAAGCTGAGGATGAGTAAAAGGTCATAAAAAGGTGCTTGGCTTGAAGGTAGAAAAAAAGCATCAGAGCAGACATATCAGAATTAAAAGTTATGATAAAGATGTGTGTGTTAGATATTCTGCAGGGCTGAATATAGAGTTGTTTTAATTATGTCATAGGCTAGAAGTTACAGCAATAATACAGGCGAGGCAATGTTAAAGGTTTAAAAAAGCCCAGATAGTGTGGGGTTCACCGGCAGTGCAAACATACTGTGCTTGGAATTGTAAAGGTGAAGATTTACAGGTAAAAACCCTAATAAGTCATCCTGCCTTCCACTCTTTTCATGTCAATTCCGTATGAATTAGATAGAAATGAAACAATATTCTCCTCATAATTGTATAATAATATAATCTTACAGCTGTTTGTAACAAGGCTAAGTTTACAGATCTAATTGTTTGCTTCAACCAAGTAGAAAAAAATCATCAGCTTCAATGCAAGCTTTTAGAAAGTGACATCATCCTAAAAACACGGAGCATCTTTTTCTCCTTCTCAATGCGTAGAGCCAGGTTCTGTTCTTCTCCTGCTGGGATATTCTCAAGTTGTTTTAAGGATTTCAGTCCCAGAAATGCCAACAGACATTGCAAAAACATATAGAGTTCCGGGGGTTTGCTGGCTGTTAGAACACAGGGAAATGGCCCTGCATCCCTAAATTCAGAGCATAATGCTGACTTAAAGCCACCTTTGTAAGCCAGGCCCCGTGGAAGCTACTCATAAAGCCTCAGCTCAGGATGTGCTCTGCACTGCTTTTGCACTGTGGTCAGTGCCGTTTTTATTTCCCATGAGTGCATTTCACTGTTGTAAGCAAGACTTTTACTTAGGAAGGAACTATCTTCATTTCCTAGGCTGCTTCTCATCAACATGTGTAAAATTTAACTTAGTGGATAGGTACCTCAGTCTTGAGTTTCAGAAACGGATTTACTTGGGAGCACATATGGTCTGCTATATAAATTCATAGTTTGTAATTCACAATAGGTGTGATCTGCTCTGTATAAATAAATAACTTTCTTCTGTTTTCCAGCTTTTTGAATTGATTATTCATAAAATCTTGTGGTGCATTAGTCTTAGGGAATCTAGGAATAGCTCTCTCGGGAACATACAGTTTACCTTAATACTTTTACGTAAATTCATCTCTGGTATGAGTGCAGAAAGGGCTTCCATTTAACATTTGACCTTTCAAGATATGTTTGCCAGTGCACTTTCTTCTTAAAAGACCTTCCTTCTCACACTAAATACATTCAGCTCTGCTACTCAACTTGAAAACAGTCTGGAGCCACAGTTAGGCATTGGATGTGTGTGTAGGGCCATGGGTGCAGAAGGGTTGGTGGAGATGTATAGCAAATAAAGGTGTACAGCAAATAAAGTCTAGACAGGAGCCATATGTTGCGCAATACACATTGCTCGTACATTGCTTGGGCAGAAGCAGGGGTTCTATGGGATAAAATGAAACGTGATGATACAGTTAAGAACTTCAGTTCTGTTCCTGTGATACACACAGGTTGAACACACACTACCATCACTCTGGCCTTTCATATCTCAGGGTGTTTGGACATCTGTTAAGTGGGTATCTGCATGTGTGAAAGCTAAGAGACTCTTAGCACAGCCGGCGTGGTGTTTTTCACACCAGGGGCTGTGTCAACATAGCACATTGAGAAGGACAGTCCTGGATTTTCATAGGTTTATGTCATCAGCCTCCGTTATATGCACACCTAACACTGGAATTCCTTAAACCTGTATTCAGTGGAAACTGTGGTGGGTTTCCAAGCATCAGGCCTATAGAGAAGCTGGTTATTTCTATTTTGTAATGTTGTATGCAGTGACATTTTGTTTCCCCTGATGTTTTTTCTTCCCATGTGGTCTCTCTGGAGTGGCTGGAAAACCCACTTACACATTTTTTATGGCTTCAGAATTACACATAGTGCAAAAGATTCTTGTCCCAAGTATTGCACGTAGGTTGTGATCTGTAACTAAACTCCTACCTTGCTTTGTCAGTGCCACAGCAGGTCATTGTATCTCTAGCCCTTTACTTCAGAAAAGTGGCTTACATGGCTCATAATGGAAAAATACTATTATTAAATTACAGGATTAAGCACTGTTATATCCCAAACTGGCAGAAACAAATGACTAAAAAGATGTTCCTTCTTGTATGTTCTGTAGCTTGACCAAGCTGTATTATAAGGAACAGAAGTGAAGAGTCACTATCCAGTCTACGGCTCAAGGAGAGTTCATTCATAGCAAGGAAAAGAAAATAGTGCCCAGTAAAAAGGGATACCCATTTGGAAAAGAGCAGGAACAAGTCTGCCTGAAGTATCGGTTAAATACTAGATGACTTTTTAATACAAAATATTAAGTGATTTTTTGAAGATCTTAATCTTAAGTTAAGACTGATGGAGGAGTCAGAATAAATCCAAGTCTTTCAGAACATGTGGAAATGCTGTTTGAATTTCTTATCCCACTACATGAGCAATGAGACTTCACACTGTTAAGGCATTTTTTTTCCCCAGTGGTTCATGACTATTAGCCCAACTTTATAACATCTTCGGAATGGAAGAAGATAAACAGGAGGACCGCTGAAGTGTAGTCTCTTGGGTAGAAAACAGGATCTGCTTAAAAGCTCTGTTAATTCAATTTGGCCAGTATTTTGATTCTAGTTCTTTTAGGAGGAGTTTACAAGCATAGTAAAAAGCAGGAATACACCACCTATAATGTAATTTTTAAGAAAGCTGCCAGCAAAGTTTCTTTTTCAATATCGGATACAGATGGGTAGAATAAAGTGTTTATTTATATACTCCAAAAGGGGATTCCCAATCAGCTATGTGAGTGATTTAAGCATCACTGGTATATTTGGCAAACTATATCAAATTGTGCCTATGGACTTCAGAACTGCAGACACTTGGTTTTCAAGACTTCTCTAATTCCAAGCTGATGGTACAACATATACTATATATGATGACTTTCATAATTTATATAAAAGCTATAAAAGTAAATAGAGTCACCTAAGAGAATGATGCAGAAATGGTATTTGTTTACAGCATTTGTTATTCAATAAAATGGAGTAAAAAGCCTGTCTTTGCTCAAAAGTATGGTTTGTTTTTCCTCACTGGCGTCCTACTTGATAATATCATATTACAGTAATTAAATACGCCAGAACTCATCTTAGCCTCAGATTGTTAGTATTATCACCAGCTTTAATAGGTACACTTCATATTAAAGTCTTTAAAAAAATTCTTCCTTGAAGATTCAGGCAACTGAATGTCTAGGCATAATTATGTCATAAACATCCATCTCCAAGGTTGGTCATACTAATAAAACGAGTCATCTAGAAGGATGTTTTATCCATGTGAGCCTGAAAATGGCACAATACTGGTATTTAGCAAAAGATAGGAAAAAGGAGGTTGTATGGTGAAATTAAGAGAAAAATCAGGTACCCCTGAAAACTGAAGAATAAATAAGAATAAATAAATAAATAACTGAAGAATAAAACTGATTTCTGCCTTTGAAGAAAGAAGACATTATTCTTCAAAAATTTGCACATGGTTTTGTATTTAGGGTGTACCAGGATGAAGCACATTATCTGATAGGGTCATGATCATTTTCCTGGAAGCAGCTCTCAGTCAGCTTCAGAGTGGGAAAAGTGATAAAAGTAATAGCAAGTGGAAAGTATATCAAGAATTTATTTTCATATTTTGAGTTGGGAATGACCTTGGGTGTTGCCTGATCCTTCCATTGTTACAAACCTTCATACAGTGACTAACGTTGACACTGGAACATTCAGACACAAATACGTCAATTAGTCAACTTGATGAACAGGTTTGTGGTCATGAAACTCCTGCCAGCCTACATGACTAATTAAAAGCTCTACGTATTTGGTTTGAAATAGAGACCTGAATGAAATGCAGGACCTCCATTGTATTGCCAACTGTAACTTACTCTTTGTACATCTGCAAGTTGTGTTGTAGATGGTCCTGATGACTGAAATCTCTTAGCAATACCACGACTGATAGCCAGACTGTTTCTGCATGGAGCTGAGAATCTGTGCTCCCTAAAGGCGATGATTCCAGCAAGTCTGGACAGGTTTTCAATTTGAAGGAAGAACAGGGAAGCATGTTAATCAAACAGCTCATCATTCCTCATCTGGTGGACACAGAAATCTCTTCCCCTTGGACATGTATAAAGGGAATCTCTGAGTGGGCTCTTCCATTAAATTTTCATTTAATGAAATGAAACCTCCTGCTACTAAGACAGGAAAGTGCCTTTTGGCAAGTCCATTAGTATTGGTGAATATAATTGTTAATTTTTCAGGCCCACATATCTGAGCACTGAGACTGCTAGAAACAGTAACTGCAGAATCTGGATGATGCACGTGAATTTCTAGACAAAATCCATCCAGAAAACAAACGCTGCTATTAGAATAGATGCAAAAGGTTGCCAACCAGGCACTCAAAAATTGGGACATGCTAGAGTTAAGTTTGCCTATACAACCTTAATTTGGGAATCTTGTGGACAGAATTAGAACAACCTTTAGTGAAATAATTCAATGCTAATTTTTCCCAGCCTCCTTGGAGTGAATTGTGGTTGCATGCTAATGGAACATTTACCTTATTGTAAAAGCTGGGAGATGCACAAGGAGCCAGGAGACTACAGGAAAGGGAAAGGCCAATTTCATGGCTCAGAGAACCGAACACTGTCCTGGGTAACTGAATTCTATCCATGCTTGTGTCACAGATCACCTGTATGATACCAGACAGGTCACATAAACTGAACTTTTCACAGGTGGTGACTAAGTGTATATGCTTCATTTTCAAAGGTTCTATATTTGAGACACTCAGAAGTGAGGAATGACCATAGTTGTAGGCAAGTCCTAACCCTGAAGCATGGGAGCACTGGAGTTATCAGAAAAGAGGTCACAGGAACTTCTTCTAAGCCAAGGGTTGTCCCTGAAAATTGTTGAATCAGTTTTATTAAGTTGTCCCAATGTAAACTGAATGTGTGTCTAGCCAGGTGGGGCAAGACAGTCATCTTGAAAAATGTTTGAAAACAATTAAAATTTTGTACAGTCACAAGCAACCCACTACAGAGTCTTCCAGAGGAAAACACTAGTAAATAATATATGGTACTCTATCCCTCTTTGGACTACCTGTAGATAGATAGGGAAGCCAGTGGGAGAGACGACAAAGTAAGGAAGACAGGAAAATTTCTGTCTTTCCAGTTTTAGAAAGTGTATCATTAATACAGCATAGGCTAAACAACAAGGTTTTAAAGAGTGTAACAAACTGCTCACACAAGTGTCTCCATGCTAACCATTCATTTGAAACAGAGGTTGCTCAAGTACAGTTTCTGCTAATACAGATCCTAAAAAACATTTAGATGCATTGCCTGCATCTAAAGGCAATGTTAAGCTTTGCATCTGCTTCACATGCTGCCCCATCCTACTGTTATATCTAAATCTATTGACTCTTTAATTCTAAAAAGTCCTTTCCGAAATTTACCCCACCCCATAACTTCGAGAGGAGTTGTGCAAGCCAATCAGCACATACTCAGCTCTAAGGTTATGACTTAATCCATTGCTGTCAGCTTTTCTGAGTCTTGGGTGTGATGCTGACCTCAGCAAGATCACGGTACCTCATTATTGCCTGACGTACTTGTTGATATTATTCTTACTCCTCCTCCACCTCTCTAAAAAATTCTAGGTCTTAGTACAGTCTTCGCTGACATCAGCAGCTACTTTCAGTTGCATTGGTAAGGTGATACAGCTGAGGAAACTCACCTGAGACTGTAATGGAGATCAGTGTTCACAGAGTCATGATTCCTCTATAATCTTGTAACGATCCACTGTTCCATGTAGATGTCATGTGGAGCTCTCAAGTTTTGATGACAGCTTGCAAGACTCCTAAATTTTGCTTTGTTTCACTTTCTTTTTAGAGAATAACTTGATAGACTCCTAATTATTCTAAAGTGCTTGGAGACTGATCAAATGTGATGCAAGTCAATGATTTTCTGTCTATTTATTGCAGTACAACTGGAAACACAGACTCCTTGGCAATACTAAACTTGTCAAAACCAAATCTGAAACTCCTGTTTTGTTTCTCTATTTGACTCTGTACAAACCAGCCTACCTCCCTTTATGTCTCTGAGAACAAGATCCCTGTTCATATGTCATGCCCTTACTTTTGTGCTGCCCCTGAAAATAAGCAATTTATTTCTGAAAAACTGGAAGAGAGGATACTGAAAGACTGTCTCTAGCTAGCCACTGGCTTCCCCATCTAGAGTAAGTTTAAACAAACAAACTAAAATCACATCCAGTTAAAGAAGTAACTTTAAAGTGTTCTCCTAAAATACAATCCAGCTTATTTTTATTACTATATCCTAGAAAGCTACTGGTTTAACCAGGTCAACATTTTGCACTTGCACTTGGGAGTGTGACTGAATCGGGGAAGTAATTCTATATTTGAATAATGACAAGGCAGAAGCCACACGGTACGTGATGTGACAGTGGTCCATGCAGGATGAAATTCAGAAAGTGCAAGGGCCATTTCACCCTGTTCATACCATGTAGAACAGGATGTGTGAATTCCAACAGATCTAATTTCAAGTTAACTCCATATTTATACTCCTGGTGCTCATCTGTTGCACCAAGAAAAGATCATCTGAAAAATGTGATCCCTGTTAATAGTAGCTAAAAGGCTCATTCAGCTCATCAAGTAAAGCAAGCAAAATGCTTACTGGCAGGAACAACAGCTGTATGCTTGACCTTTACCCATTCTCTCTTTTCTCGCTTCACATTCAGGACCAGGCTCAATGCATTATTAGGAGGCGCGTATTTGGAAAGAGAGGGCTATTTTTATTCACCGTGTGGTTTCTCAGCATAGTGGGTCTTTAGGAATATTTCCTTTCACGTCAATCCCTTTAAGCATTTTACAGAGCATAGTCTGTTCTGGGAAGTCAGTAAATTTGAATTCATGTTTTGAAGTTTGTCATGACTCGGAATATAACGTGCAGAAGGCAGACAGCACAGTTGATGAATAAAGCAAATGCAGACTATGTAGTCCTGCTGAAGCTATTACCAGAATATTTTACATTTTCCATGCACCCAAATTAAACCCTTTATACAAGCAAAGTAATCCAAAACCATCTGGCGCTAGAATTTGGGATTTCATAATGCTTTAATGCAAACCATGTGAGCAGGATGTCCAAAATGTCTGTGTCAGTGGGTTGAATTAATACATGTCAAAAAGATGAACTTTGCAATAGTTTTTTTCGGTTTTCATTATGTCCAGTCAATGAATACCTTATACCACTGCTGTCCAGCAAGGATAACTTCTGCACTGTTACCTGTCCTTGCCTGACACTTGTCACTTCACTGTTCCTGAACGCAGAGGAATAACCAAGATCAGAGAGGAGGAGCCCAAACTATGAAGCCAGATGTACAACTCCAGCATAAAGCTAAATAGCCACATGATTTTTTTCTGTCTTGTTACTGAATGACAGTAAGAATTTGTTGCTATGGGTCATCAAAGACCTGTTTGGCCTTCAGTGTGGAAGAGAAGCTTCAGCTTTTACCTAGCTGTTCTCTTGAAGTGCTTTCCCACCCTACATTTCAATTTAATAAGCAGTGGGAGTAACCGTGACAAAGGGAACTCGGGATCACTTTGAATTCAGTGTCCTTCTCTCCTTCTCTCAGGGCTGAATCCTACAATGAGTCACCACTGGGTGACCAAGTACCGGTTCTGCGTAATGGAAGCCCAGTGTTTTCAGAAGCCTGAGAAGATTGCAGCCAAACGGACTCCTTACATATTCAACAAGCATAAACTCTCTCCTGACCATGCCTCTCCAAAACGTGCTACGAAAAGTTTTGCTGAGACACACTTTATCTTCCGTCCTGGCCCAAGCTCTGCAGCAGGAGTACTGCTCAGCCACAGCTGTACCTGCCATGGACCCCATTGATCCTCACCTCTGGACTGACCTCCCAGCTTGACCTTGGATCTGTCTCGTAACTACGGAGCTGCCCAGCGATTACCGGACCATACTCTCAGGCGACCTGATCCCGGCCCTGACTTGTGGACTGACCTGTTGGCCCTGCCTCATCACTGTGAATTTGTGGGATGATCTGGACTCATGGTTGAACCGAGCAACTATCTTTGGGTCTGGCCTGCTCACCCTGGTTGGTTGCCATGGGGCTGGACCTTGGCTGTGTTACCGCACTGGGCTTCTGGCCCCCTGCCCCTTCGGCAGCAGCTGGCGCTTGCTGCTCCCTGGCAATGGGCACAGTCTCGTTAGACTGAAGGCGTTCACAGATCCCCCAAAGTTCAGAAAATCCAAAATTTGGTGACAACGTAACTGAAAACAGACTTGGAAGAAATCTTGAGTAATAATGATTTCAGAACTTTGATGATTCCAGCAACCCTGCTGCAAAACAGAAACACTTTATCCTGTGTTGATTATTTTGCATTAACCCATGTAATGCCCAGTTTGATTGGGGCAGTGAATGCTGTTGACTGCTGGAAGATGGCTCTGCACTACTCCTGACCTGTGCAGCACACTGTTCAACCTGATCTGGTGATGTTTCTAAAGAGCATCAATGACCTTGAAAGTCTTTAATACTGGCCAATTCTGGTTGGTCAGTATTTTGAGAACCAAGCAACTGAAGAAAATCCAGGCTATTCTTCACTGAGCGTTCGCTTCTAATTTACGTCAGATTTTACCAGCATAGGAAATAAACTACAGCTAACTGCTGACTTACGAGCGTAGCTCATAATGTAGCCGCTCCCATTAATGCCTGTGTTGTCCCATGGTTGCTCATGGGTGTGGGATGTCTCCTGTTTGGCACAGGAGCTCCCAGCTACCCCAGGTGCCCTCATAGTCACACAGCTTCTGCCTCTGCCATGAGCTGCCTCGCTACTGTAAGTAAGGCAAGGTAGATGAGTTGCTAGTGTGTACCACCAGCATATCAAAGTGGGGAATTTTAGAGGTTAGTCCCATCCTCTCCTTGAGAACCGCTTCCTGTGCCACCACCTTTGTCTTTTCCCCACATACCTTTTTGTGGATGACCTGAGATGCTAACCCCAAACTCAGGGACACAGGAGTACTTTCTCCCCACGGCACAAGTGTTACATGGTGCTTTTCCTTTTCCCTTTCCATTCCTGTGTCCTGAACCTCCCTGCCTCTAGATAAACTTTATTACATTCCTCAGTCCTGGTGCTCTCACAGAAGAGGTGGATCCTAACAAGATAGGATTGTTGCATCTTTAATGAGAAGAAACTGAGAGATGCCAGCTTTCAGCTTGCACTTCAAAATGTGCACAGTATACAATAGGCAAGTGCTGTGCCTGAATGTAAGAGACAGCTTTACCCTGGCAGGGTGGAGCAAGAGAATAGAGGACTCATCTGGCACCAAGCCTTTTTAGGCAAAATTTCAAATGAGAAAACCTTGTAATAGTGTCAGTAAAGTAATCACAACAATTACATTAATCTGGGAATGCAGGACTGAGATCCTTACGGCAACTTCAAGCCTCTCCTAAGCATGTTGAAAATCACCTGATGGTTGCCCAGTTACGTCAGGTAATCAATCAGGCAAAGACCAAATAAAGGCAGGAATCTATTTTACATAATTTAGCTGTGCTTCTACTGAAGCCTTGGGCAGCTATTTCTTATTGGTGAGAAGCACAGCTTACCCCACCCAGCAGTCACCCTGATTTGTATTTTCATCTTTAGTGTCTGAATGGGCAGAGCAGGTTAGGAAGGCCAGTATCTCCTTTGCATCCAGCTTTTCAGCCACTTGTCTGCTACCAGAGGATGCAAAGGGATACTCAGTTTAGAAATGTAGTTTCTGGACCATCTCTCAAATCTGCAAGCCTTATTCCTCTGGGCTGTCCTCTGGAGCTTGTCTCCTTGTCCCTACCTCGAACAAGCCACCCCCGATTCCTGGTTATCCATCCTTGCCAACTTTCCTTTTCTAGTACCCTCCCAGAGCACAAGCTATGCTAGCATTAGTAGTATACTAATAGTAATATACTATATTAGGATGCTATACTAGTAGTATAGTACATTACTACTAGTAGAGTAATTTTAACAGAAAGGCTTACTGCTAATTTAGTAGTTACTTTATTCCAAAATAATTATAAATTCTGTTTTTTAAATTAACAACTTCAAGTATTTTGTTATTCTCTTTCTATAAAGCTGTGTTTATATATATTTGAATACCAAAATAACTGCCAGTTTACTGTCCCTGTTGCCAGGTCATGGCTAAGGAAAGCCTAATCCATTTTAGGGCTTTAATGTGCGTTCCCCAACACTGTGAATCTTCACATCAGCCACAAGAGGGAGGACATGACATGCAGTACACTGAAGATTCCAGTTTACCAAAGAAGTTTCCAGTTTACAGGAAAGTTACACTAGTTTACGTTAAGATTCTATTTTAAATCAGTTTAGTCAAAATCGGTGCAAGAAGTTGGCTGACATTTGTAGTCAAGTATAAGAATAGCTTATTTTGGGTTGCCATAAACAGATTCCAAATTGACATAAACTAAACTAAGAGTCTTTACAGAAGTGTTTATACCAGTTTAACTGTATTGTTTGAAACCTCCATGGAAGATTAACCAGTGGGGCTTTTGTGTTTGGATAAACACTAAGCCTGAAATACACTAATTTAGCTTAGAATAGGAATGAAAAAGTCTGGTTTATTTTCAAAAGTAAACTGTGTACTATATTCATCATCAGCTTCACAGGAAGTCCCTCTTTAAGAAGAGACTACTCATCTGTATTTGATTGTTTCTATATGAATATTTTGCATTAATTTTTTTTGTCGATTCAGCTTCATACGAACAGTCTCTTAACACTGGGGCATTCTGTGAATGCAGTGACACAACTGAAGACAAGGGAGAAAAGATGTTCTAGCACTTGGCCATTTGAGAACTTTGCATTTAAAGCACAATTTGTAGCAGACTTCCTGGTAGCTCGCTAGAAAAAATTTACTCAGCATTTGTTTTAAAGGTGGTGCTGAGGCGTTGCTGGTTTGTTTGTTTGCTAGGATAAAGGGGGAAATCAATGTTTGGAGTGATTTAATTTTGAAAGGTCTGGGTCTGTAGAATATCTTCTGAATATTTTTTCCATCACTTGCTTCTCGCAGTTAAGATTGCCTTGTTCCTCCCTTTCATACACTTCCTCCTAGGCTTTGTAATCTACATTGCCCCAAGGAAATGCAGCTGTCATGATGGTTCACAGATCAAAATGCAGCCTTTAATATAGCTAAGGCTTGATCCATTAACTACTTTGAAGATTATGACCAAAGCCTTAAACTGGCATCTGAAATATGAAACTTCAGCATGAGTTAATGAGGCCCAGGAAAGCTGCACAGGAGGCAGCTATTGTATCCAATACGATGTGATTACAAAGAGAGACAAAAGCAACTAGCACTGCAGCAGAAGTAAGTAGCAGGGCAAAGTAAAGCCTGAGACAGTCTGAAGCAAGATTAAAGATGAATAATTTTAAAGGTAAGAAGGGAAGTTTTGGCTACAATGTTAAACAGACATAGAAGATAGTCTGAAGACAAGAGTGACGTGACCTTGCTCAGATTCACAAGTCATCAGGCAGCAGCATTCATCATGTTTAGGAGTTACTCTGAGCAATGCAAAACACAGAGAGAGGTTGCCCTGGAAGCGAAAGGATGGATAGTGGTATTCCCAGAATGCAAAGGAGCCACTCGACAGTGGGAGACTCTAGTGATATAAGTGGCAATAGTCTAATTCCTACACCATGGGTCATGTCAGCTGACAGTCAATGGAGGAAAATAATCTAGACTGAGAAGGGATGTAGCAGTGACAACCACGTGTTCATGTCTCTTTTGAGTAAAAAAAAAAAACTTCAGTACTTGAAATTACTGTTAAAAAAAAGTTGTACCTACATGTTTACCAGCACAGCACTAGAGTACCAAAGGTGGACCTACAGTTTTACTGGGTCTGAGCTGAAGGAGAAAATGAGCAAGAAGGAGCCATCCACAGTATCAATTAAGCAGGATACATTTCAACATCAGCATAAAGAGAGGTGCTAAGATTAAGGATCGACCAGAAATAGCCCAATAAGTTTCCACTGAATCAACATTTTCTGATGGAAAAATGTCCTGGCTGGAAAAGTTTCAGCAAGCTTAAATTGTTACATTGAAAGTACTAGTTATCACTTCTCTATTCTATAAATACCAAGTGCTCATGATTGCTGGCTTTTCAAGTTTATTATAATTCTATATGATTATGCTGTGTGACTCATTGGAACAGACCAAATGACAGAAAATGTAAATTGACAAAACTTAAGAGATTTAGGTATTAGAATTATCCCATTTGGCATATGCTTCATGGAGGCTCCCATTACAAAAATACATTAAAATTTTGTTTTCAAATACTTACCACTACTTGTGCAATTCAAAGTAAAGTTACAACAACTTGGTTGTACTCTGCATATTCACTATCTTCTGTTTTACACATCACCAGCTGAATGAACATATTTCCATCTGAATATTAAAGAGGACAGCCTAAAAAGCAAAAAAATGAACGAGTCAAATTTTATGTTTTCAACTGGGTGATATTCATGAACAAACAAATCTTTTATCAGCTGACACAGTGAAAATGGTGATAGCCTTGTTCATACAACTGGTCCTAGGTTATCCTTCAGGCTTCCCCACTGAGTCGGGCAGGATTCAAAAAATAATGAATTTGAGATGGCAAGTCATCACCCAATTGATAATGAGCAATTTTTTTGTGATAGGAGGAGGACTGGACCTGAAGTCCAAGGAATTTCTTTCTAGTTCTATGCCCTAATTTGGACAACACTATAGATTAACTCAGTAACTCGGTTATTGTGAATGAAATAATCCCAGCAGAGTTAGTTCACAGCAGGTTGCTAGTGCCAGCACAATTACATCATATACAGGCACACTGTAACCTTCTGTTGAGGGGACAGCTCACAGATGACTTCCAAGAAGTGGAGCTCTAATTTAGAATTAGATGGTAACTGCTTACTGGTAGTACTTTTGTTTTGACCAGGTATTTATTTTGTCTAGTTGTTTGGCAGCCAGCTGCTCTGTCAGGCTTGACTCCCTGCAGATGAGAAGCAAAATATGAAATGCAGCTCAATTTTTCATAGTGACTTTTTTTTTTTTACTTCTTTACACTGGTTGAGGTGTAGGTATAACGGTATAAATCTTTGCGCTCGTTTCCCAGGCCTCATCTCACAGTTCGTTACAAATATACATACTTTGGGTCATGGACTCTACAGCTCAGTAAGCACAACTATGACAATGTCTTTGAACAGCATCTACGTCCCTCAAAACAGCTCAGCCAGTTGTACCATGGCAATGGCTCATGCATGATGCAGTCACAGAGGCTCCAAAACCCATCTTCAAATATAGAGTCCTCTATCTACATTTGCAGCTGTGCTCACTAATGAATTGCAGTGCTTCTCATCTGCACAAGCCCAGATACAGTTTGTGGTTTATGGATTGCAAGCACTTGGCTGCAGAAGCTTCCACATGTTCTTCATATCCTTGTAGTTGGAATTTTTTAGTCTAGAGCCATGACATGCCAGCTCCAGCACCCCCATACTACCAGTGAACACAGCACTGAGACTCTAGTATTAGTTTGCTTTTTTCAAAATGTTCTGACTTAAGCGTTAATGAACCTTTGTGATATGGGATTTGAATAAAGAAATCTGAAAGAGTGGCTTCAGATACTCAACCACTTAACCCCTTTCCTCCACCCAACACATCCACATTATTAACTTTACATATAGCCATCAGAAGAGATACTTGTTACTGCTTGCCTGCTAGCTGCAGAAGAGGTTTTCAGATGCCCCCATGCTCCTATACCATGGTAGGTATTTGTTTCTAGCTACCTGCAGATATTTCGCAGGAGAATTTGCTGCAGGGCAGCAGGGAAATTATTGTTAACTCTTTCCAGGCCAGTCTGTAATCTAAAAGTGAGCCAGAAATCTTGGATTAATACAAGAATGTTTAGGAGCTCCTGACAACCAAAATCAGATTGTTGGCCTTTAGCACCAAACAAGGCTCTTGGCATTCCAAATGTTCAATGTAAGAATACATGGGAAGTTGCCACTTGCTTTGAGTCATGAGAAGAGAGGGCAGGATTTGCCCTCACTGGTCCTCTTGTTGAGCTCAAGTCTGAAACTATGCCACTGGAAAAAATCTAAGTCCATGCAGAATGCATGTTTTAAGTCAGGCAATGAATACAGTCTCCAAAATTATACAGCATATGCTCAGGATAGCCTGTAGTCCCCATTTATTTGATCATCAGCCTCTGCTACATCCCAGATCTGATGTGCTGGGACTGGGTTCATCAGATCGCACCGTTACTATAGCAGACTGCCTTAAGGGATCAAAGTCCGGCCAAACTCCTCTGAGTCTGGACGTGCAATGCTGCTTTCCCCATACAAGCTGTGGACACTTTAACTAATATTTTCAAATTGCTACTGATGTGCATAGGAAAGGAAATATGGCAACAATGAGAACATGATGCAAGATCCCTTGTTCTGTCTTTGACAGAAATTAAAGCCTTGTTCAGACTTCCCAAGGGAGAAAAACTTAAGAGTCTGTCACCGGGGAGTCAGAGTAACATCTATAAAAATAATCGTGGAAGAAATTTGAGTGTACTGAGTGGTACTGACATATCAGTACAGCATCTTATATCTTTTGTTGGACAAGAAAATAGGAACATTTGCATTTTAGCTTTATTATAGCTTTGCAATTAGTAGAAGGCAATCTATTATTAACTGTACAGCCTCATTAAAGTAATCTTTGCTTACACAGATGTATGTTTCTCTGTCTCAGCAATGACTCTCTAAAAAAATCTCAAGTTTATCCACACTGGATCCTTGTGACTGGAAGGTCTTGTTCAGTTACTATTTCTAATTTCTAATGCTTATTCTGAGTATTAAAAATACCCATTCACTCCTAAGCACTTTACTATAGATAGGCTTCAAGCCTTTATTAAACAACAAAGAATAATACAAAGCTGTTACCCCCAAGTCTATGTAAACGCAAGTAGGCCCGTGTCCCCAAATGCCTAATTTATCTGTTAAAGACATTTGATTGTTTTGTTACAGCTAACAGGCAAAGTAAGAATGAAACTGAAGAGAGTGTGGGTAGCTATCCATATTACTGTCATTGAGTATATGCCCCACAGTCTATTTCAGAGAGGCTCCTTCTGTTTTCTTGGGATACCCCATGAGTCACGTCTGGCTGTGCAGCGTTCTCATGCCCCATACGCTGTATTTGTAGGCTCACGTCACTCGTCCTGTTTCATTAGGGAAAGTATGTTCAACAGAACTGCCATCCTATGCCCAGAGTCACTCGGCGGTGGTTAGGAAATGCACTGACTATTGCCCAGCAGTGGGAGTTTTGCAAGGGGGTAACTGGAGGTAAGCATGATGGGCTCAGCAGGCTTGTTCGGTTGGTGTTCTGGCCTCGCCACAAGCAATCGTCTCCTCCATGATCTTCCTTGCAAAACTTTGGAAAAGCAGTGTTTTCAATGTTTTTCATTGTACTGCTTTGTCACGGTGATGCATACCTAGAATGATTCTTTGACTTAAAGCTTAAGAAGCTGGATATTTGGGGCTCTGAGTTTGGCCATAGGTCAGGCTTCACTGTCAGGGAACTGGAAGCTCTTTCAAGACCACATATAAAGTCCTTAGCCAAAAATATTTCCACTGAAATTCTAAGGCTAAACTAGTACAGCTTTACAAATCAGTTTAATTTTATCTAATTCTGTGCAGCACTGTTCTACACTTGGTGACAGTTTACGATGTTCTACATAACCGTTAGGAATAAGGGGGACAGCAGACTTGATTTGGAGAATGGAGACTACAATTTCAGGGCGTCTGTTGTTTCAGGGAGTCTGTTACTCATTTTTCTGGCGCTCTGTACATTCAGACAGCATGAGTGAAGGACATAAATCCCATTAAACCAGCCAATCAATTAAAAAATGGACTAATACCAAGACACCAGTTTCACATGGGACTGTAAAACTGAGCCACACAGAACCTCTCTGAACCTCATTCCTGCTGAGTACAGTACTGTGTACTGTGCTGCTCCGCATTCTTGGCAGGAAGATGGGAATGGCTGTGATGGTAGCACAGACACTTCGACACATTGTGCCAGACTGCTTCCAGCTGGTGGAGATGCTGCCTTTATGCACCATACCAGGAAAAGAATCCAAGTTCCTTGACCAGCTGGTGCAGACCGGCTCAAGTCTGTACTTCATAGCTCTGGGCCCTGTGTGGTTGTCCCAAGATCACTGTGATTGTTGTTTCATTTTTTTCCTCAGCTGGAAAAGCACAAAATAATAATTGGCTGTGTTGCAGCCTACCACAGTTGTGTCTTTATAGAACAACACCAAAGGTGTAGATCTCCTGCCTTTAGGCATTTTGAAGACATAAGAACTACTAGAGTAGTATTAGAACAAACTTGGTACAGTTCATGTCCATCTCTCAAGGTTGAAAATTTCCCCTGGATTCCTTTCAATTCTAGAAGGAAACCCAGAAGTAAATTAACCCGACTGGGGCCCTAGGATGAAACAGCGGTTGAGCCACATTGAATTTGTACATTCACATCACTGAATCTTCAGTGGAGTTTAATGACGTAGGAATGATGATCTGCATATTTGTAATCTCAAACTGTTCCCTTGAAGCTTTTCAGCATCTCCCTCTACATAGGAACCCCATCTTCTAGGAAAGAGTTCAAAGGCGACTAACACAATGCAGAGGCTAGAAGCTTCCTCAGTTTCAGACCTTGGCTGCCTATGTCCTAGGACACTTAGCCAGCTACAGAACTTCCACTGGCAAGGGGAGCAAAGGGGCTCAAAAGCTGTTAATAAATAAAAACTATTAGAATACCTAACTCTTGATTTTGGGAAGAACTGCACAGAAGAAACAGCTCCAATAAATACAGTATTTTATGCTTTATCTGTAAGTTGAAGCTTTGTACGCAACCTTAGCAAACTCAGGCAGTAGCCTTTAAAAACACAGTGTTGCTAGTCAGTTTAACACCCTTGCTTCTATTGTTTCTAGCTTTAATAAATACATTCCTCCTGGGTCAAAGCTCTCCATGCTTAGTTCTAGATCAAAGGCCAGCTTTCATGTTTGAAAGACCAAGTGAAATGAGTTTTTAGCTGCAAATTATTCAAAAGTGGGAGTAGGAAGGAAAGAGACTTTAATGTGATAAAAAATGTTGCCCTCTGGTTACTAAAAATTTCTAATCAACTTCAGCCATCTTTTCAAAAGTCTGTTTGGACTGAGGAGAATCCGCTCTCAGTGACTCTCGATTCGCCCTGACTGGTTAAGGTTGCTTTGGGAGACATTCTCTTCAGAGATTCTCATAGCTTTATTGGGGTCAGTGCAAATGTGCCACAAAGAACTGGGGATCAGATTTCACACAGTCAGCACTCCTGCACTAAGCTTATCTGCACAAAAGAGAATCAGGATATATAAACCAAATAGCTCCTTCCTCAAGATGGTGCAAAAGCTCTCCCATCTGAGTATCTTTACAGTTGTGTGAAGAAGAAGGTATGGGAGAAATATGAATGCCCCTTAAACCAAACAGACTGAGCATGCAAAAATTGGTGAATTTCTAAAGGTCATGTTGCTCTCATTCTAACTTGGCTCTGGCTATGCATTTCCCTTTGTAAGGTAAACCTCATCTGTTACTGTTATTTGCTCTTTGCATATACCATAAAGTATACAGGATATGAAACATGGAAGATTCAGAGGTGCAGGAACACTTAGAGTTAAAGAGTTTTCTGATTTAATACTGAAGTTAAAATTTCACTTCTGGTTTGGTAGTTGCCCTCAGTACTTCACAGCGCCTCTTTCACCAATGAATTACCCCATGTCTCTTCTGGGTACTTGGCTGAAGACACAGAACTCCTACAAATTGTAAGAGATGCTGGGCCTGAGTCAGCAGCATGCCTTTGGCCTTGTTAGACAGACTGGCTGAAGAGCAGAAAAATGTGTAAAGCAGCATGTTTTACCATATACGCAAGAGCCCAGTTACCTTTATATAAAAAGCCTTAGGGGTTGGTGTCATCTGGAATTTAGACCCAGCCTGAAACGGCCAAAACCGTTTAGGCAACATAACGAGTCATGGACAATGACTTTGAAAAAAACTTCATGTAACCACATACGAAGGGCAGACTCAATCTTCAGTGCTCCAGGTACCTGTGCCTTTAAAGGAGCTGACATTAACTTAACCTCCCTGGTATGCAGTGTCAGATAACCAATGCTCTGCTGAACAATAGATAGAAAGCTGACAGACTTTCAGAGGAGCAAGCTAGGTTTACATTAGGCATTTTCCATAAGGTCTTTTGAAAAGGTACACCCAGATCTGAGAAAGAGAGCGAGCAATAATAACTGCACTTAGTAATGTGTACAGTAAACAGACTTAAGAGCAGGTGACAGGCTCAGCTAAAGTGCATTTCTAATCTTAAAAGTGACATTGTGGAGGACCGCTTCAATCTGTCTGTCTTTTGTTCATTTTATAAACAAGTTTTTCCTTGAACTGCCAAGTCTGCCTGTTCCCCAGAGAGGCTAAAGTCAAGCAGTGTTCCTCCTGACTCATGCTTCATAGACAGCAATTGAAGATGTGTAAGTGAAACTCATTTAACCCTACCCGTGACGGAAACTATTAGCTCAGCGGTACCTTCCTTACTAGAAAGTAACTAGCATGGCTGAACACACGTGCAGCTCTTTTCTAGGTACCCTTCATCTAGCTGAAGAACTTCAGGAATGGTTTGAGGTAACTTAACTGAAATCCTGCGGAGAGATTCAAAGCATCACAATTAGACCAGAAGATGTGTTTTACAGTTATAGTCACTGTTAGAAATATCAAGCTGTCACTAGCATGAAATAACCTAAACATTAAAAATTATCAGAGGCTTTTGATATCACAAGTTGTTTTTCCACTCTGTTCTTCTTCGAGCTTAAAGAAAGCTCACTCTAGTTAGTATTTTTTCCATTATTTTCCAGGATTTCCTACTTTTTGTATGGCAAATAGCAAGGAATGACCAAAAAAAATTCAGGCAGTTGCTCATCTGAACTCGAAAGCTGCAAAAGGTTCCTTTTCTCATATGTATACTACTCTTGCAGTGGCTGTACAACTTACCCTCCCCACAATTTTTCATCACTGAAAGCCTTCACTTCCCACCTTCTGGTGTCTTTAAGGAAAGTACTGGGCAAGACACAGAATCTCATTAAAGTCAGGCTAAAAAAATAAAGGGTCTGTGGCTTTGTATCAAATTCTCTGGCTATGAATCTGTGCAAGAAGCACCGTGCTGAGATGCCAGTGGTGGCCCTGATTGTCTCGTTATGCAAATGAGGGTCTGTCTGTGGTTGTATAGTTAGACTATATTATTCCAAAAAGTAAAGTTCTTGTTGTTATTAAGTCATTAAATGATTAGATCTGAAATTTAACTGCTATTTTAATTTGGACTAGAGTTTCCATAATCTCACTGTCTTTCCAGAGAGGGAAACTAGGTTGATTAACAGAACTCATATCTACTGAGTTTCACTTACTAATACCTTTGCACAGTTTTGTTTGGTTTGCAAATAATGTAGGACATAAATATATGTTCGGTTATATATATATATATATATATAAAGAATCAAAAAACTGTTTTCATTGACTTGATTTTTATTGTTGTTTCTGCTTCTTCCTAAAAGTAGGACACTGAATCCAAACTCCTTCACAAAGCAAACTTACTCAAGAAGCTTTTTTAGCCCTCTGTACAAATTAGAGGGAGCCCCATCAGGAGTCAGTCTCCACTAGGAGAGAAACTCAAGCACTTGCTCCCAGCTGATAACAGGAGAACATGGAGCCCAGGGACTCCTCCCACCCTACCACATAAAACAAGGCACTGAAAATCAAGGATCCAGTTTCAACCACAAAGCAGTCGTTATCAGCACCAAGGAGCGTCTTTGTTCTCATCCTGGCTCTTGACCTGCATCATGAAGGTAAATATGCTTTATGGCTGTTTTTCCTATGTATGTCTGTTGCATGGGATAAGCAAGAATGAACAGCCGTGAAGGCCTAAAGACCTCGTTCCAACAATTTCAGTTGAAATCCTGGCCTGAGCTAAGTACGTATGCCACTCTTTATGCAACATTGTCTTTAATGAAACTTCTGCTTACCTAAAAGGACCTATAATGGTAATATTTTACATCTACCATACATATGCAGCAAGTACACATTTTTTAGAATTCTAATTATCTATGTATCTTTACTGCTGCTCCATGCAGTTTGGATGGTATGTTGACCATGTTGATAGTATAACACCCAACACTATATTATGTGATTATGTTATTAATGGCATCACGGAGAATTCGCCCATAGTTACCTGATGGTGGAGGTCTGAGACTAAATGGCAGAATTCTCTCCCACAAGTCCTTATCATAAGTCCCCGCCTGTAACTGTTGACTCGGAGGACTCTGGCGTCTTCTTCCTAGTTTTGCCTCTGCTGAGATGCTGAACTGCTATTAGGGCAGTTTATGAAGCCCAGCAATTTAGTGCTTCCTGCTGCACTCATGAATGAACTCATGACACCCTAGCTCACCCAGAAGTATCAGAATCACCAGAATTATTCTGGTCATCAGTTTTAAGAGGTAAACAAAGGGAAAGAGTTCTTTTTCTCCAAAATGATATTACTTCTGCATTGTCTTAGGCTATCATTTTTAGACTCAGCCCTGCCCTGGACATACCAAAAATCCCTTTTGCTATTTAGTAATATGGCGTGACCGTTCTCTTCTAAAGAAAGAGAGAGGCTGGTGATACTTCTAAATGATGTAATAGTCATATGGGAGTTCACTCCCCTGCTCAGATTTCATTCCTGGTTTTCAGTGTCTCCATCTATAAAGCAATATATATATTACATGGAGATTTCAAGGGCGTTGAGAGCCTGTGTAAGAAAGGCAAACAAAATGTTAACTATTACATCATCTTAGAATATCAAAGTGGCCAGGTACTGTAATTTCTCTAAAAAATCCAGTTTTTTGTTAATGTTATTTTGCTTTTAATTTTGTTGAGTATTAACCCACAAGAATGAGGGCATAAGGCATACTTTAGTCAATAGGGAGAATTCAGTTAAGACTATCAGGAGATAAAAGTGATGTAAAAAGAGACCAGATAGGGTAGCTTACTTTGAATTCAGATAATTTCCCTGCACACGAACAATTAGGTCAAAGGAAGTACAAAGTATACGTCATAAATGAACGTTCAATCTATTGATAAGTTCAGATCATGATACGTAAGAAATAAGAGGTATACTTATTTCCCTATATGAAGGAAATAATACTCATGAAAGTAGATATTTAAGCTTTTTGGCTGATGGCATAAACAACAGGCACAGTCAGCTATGATTTGGAACTGCATTTAAAAAATGTGTCAATGAAAACCATCTATTGAGCAAAACAGCACTCTAGCTCAGAGATCTGAATCTGGTTAACATTTGACAGACGCATAATCTTTCACTCCCAGTGAAACAAGAGAGAGGAGATCACATCCTTCTCAGTCTAAAGCAAAATCCTCACGTTGAAGGAATTAATGTAACATGGTTTTGCTCCACTTATCCTGGCACACTGTACTCAAAAGAGAGAGACAAGTTCTTCCAGAAAGTAACTCAAATAAAAAATGAGAGTCCACTTCTTTCCATAGAGACCCCAAATTTAGATACTGCAAGTTAGATAGACTGCGTGGATACTCTCATCCCTTCTCAAAAACATAATTAAGGTTGCTCTCTTTAAAGTTACAGGACTGAATAAAAACCTTCGGGCTTGAACTTAAATTATCTATGCCTTCCACAATTGTCTCCATATCATTGGTTTTAAATTCTGCCTTCTCCACAATACAGATTCCTAGACTCACAGTTTTTACCTTGTCCAAAAAAAGAAAGAATAAGTCAATGAAGGCAAGAGCAACGTGCCTCCAAGAAACATGTCAGGGTAGGTAGGAAGCAATCTTTCTCTAGAGATTAGTTGAAAAGAAACTGTTTATTAGTGGCAGCTACACAGCGCACAGATCAGGGTTTGAATAAAATACACTTGCATTTGAGAATAAAACAGAAGAATTTATGTTTACTCTAATACACAGGACTCACTATCTCCTTTACAAATATTTACATGCTAAGAGCTTAAGGCTTCTTGTGTGTCCTGCTCTCATGGACTTGCTCCTCTATATTTCTTAGTGACAGAAATACAAAAGTTGATGAATCATGACCAGTAGTGGCAACTCAGTCCTTACTGTTAAGTCACCTAAGTAGCACCCCATTTTCTTTTTGTAACTGCCTTAGGCTACCATGTAGGCTTCCTAGAATAGCTGGCTGCATTTCCTGCCAAGCGCAAATATTTCTGCACCATCCATCATAGAAAAAGCACCGCCACATACATTCAAAGCTGTATACAAACACAGACCACACTTAAAATCACTTTTAGCAAGGTAACTTATTAAACAGGATATAATATATACCCCAAAATTATACTTGGGTCTCAACATTGTAAGGGCTTGTACTGCGGCCATCCATGCTTTCTCATGGAGGATTCTTCCCAAGCAGGGAAGAGCCCCACTGACAGAGCCCAGAGTGGTGTCACACATTTTCTGTCCTGGTGGTCACACCTGCTTTTCAATGCCAATTACATCTTGGGTTGTGCTAACCTCAAGAGGCTCCTTGGTGGTGAACAGTCCATAGCTGCTTCCAGTTCTCCAGAGACCAGCCCACTCTCAGCATTCACTGGACTTTCTGCCTTGAGCGCCTTCTGCAAGCCCCGTGGACCAAGCAGAGAGCTTTCTAAGACAGTCTTAATATTTCTGAGCTCTCTGACAACTGCTGTGTCAGCTCACGCTGTCTGACACCATCTGTGTACATCCTGAATGTTAGAAAACAGAAAAAAATAAATAGCAGATCAGAAACTGCGTTAACAAATCAACATTACTGTTTTACCGATTAAAAAAACCCCAAAACTAAACGGGCAAATTGCCAACAGGCAAATTGCAAGAATCTTTGACTCATCATTAAGCCATGATCTGACGCACTTTCAAGTAGGTGTATCAGGCTGCTAGCCAGCAGCAGGAAGAGAAAGCTAAGGCTTTGGGTCATTTCAGGAAAAATCTTGATGAGAAGAACAACTCTATGGAAAAGTTGCATCAATATGGGAGACTAGCAAGTTTTCCACTTTAGCTATGCTTGACATGATGAGACACTGGAGCATCACAGTGCCAACAGCAGTTCCTAAACTGTGATATTCAGTGCTGGGGGTAAATAATATCAGTTTTCTTGTGTTTCCTTTTAAGGGTTTGCTGATCAGGACAGTGACAATGAAGGGTTAACGAGGAGGATCAAGGAGAACTAAGAGGAACTGTGATACAAAGAGTAACTGAAAAATTAGAGGATGAGAATACGGCAGGAGATTACACAGGGCACGTTTTTACAACTTCTTGCCAGATCATGCCACAGCAGACCAGAGAAGGCAGAACTCTTCCTGTGTGTATGTAAAGTGGCATCACTTACAGCTGGCAGAACTACTTCAGACTGGCTGTCCAAGTTTTGAATTAGTTGAGCAAATATGAATACCGAATACCATCTATGCCAAGGAAACATGCTCATGTTACATAATGTGTCCAAACCAGTTTTAAATATGCCAGGAATAAAAAAAAAGATAGAACTTTCTTTATGCAGTGGAGAAAACTCACAGACAATGTTAGTTGCTCTGTTCAAGATCTCTGCTTTACAGTTCTTTTACTCTGCATTTGTTACTTATGAAGAGACCGAGAAGCTGCCTTGTAGAAAATTAATTTTCAAGCAATTTCAGTGTTACACACAATCTATATATTCAATGTATTGGCAGACCAGTGTTCTTGTTCTCTCCAAGTAGAGTTTTGCTGTTGCAGTGTCCTTTGTTCCATGGTAAGACCAATGCTTTCTCTGTTTTTCTTGATTGCGCTCTTTCTTGGCAACAAACAATTAAGCCTGCCAAAACTTAGATAAGTAACAAGGTGAAGTGCGAGGGCAGGAGTTGAGCATTTACCACCTAGCTAAATGAACTTTATTCCCTGGAGGCTGCAGGAGGAAGAGTGGTTTAGTGAGCTGCATATGGGATGGGCAGTCTGAACACTGTATTCTAATCTGGGCCCTGCTGCTGACTCATCATGTCACCTTTGGGAAATAACTGCCTCGATACACTTGTTTTTTCTTCCGTGAAGTGGTCACACTCCGTTGTAGACACTAGTTACCATAGTTACAGATCCTAGAATAGTTAGGATGAACAATTTCTCAATCAGATAAACTGGCAACTCTTCATTTTGTTCTCTGCTACAGGAAGAAAGGGCCAGAAGTGATAGAAAATTAAAAAGTAAGTTCAGGCAAGGTAATACAGCTCCTTAGTATCAGAGACCAGATTTATTCCAGCTGCATACCATGAAAGACTAAGGTAAAAACCTGACACCTACTCACCAAAGGCTGGGTGGAAGATGGTGGCCCATATGAATCCTAAACAGAACTGGTAGCTGCAGTTACGTGTATATCAAACGAGCCACCATAACTTGGAAAATCTGACCTGTGAGATTATTGTCAGCAGCGACCTGCTGCCAAGCAGGCTATTCTTATTTATTCCACTAAAGTCAACCTTGCTGACACAAGCCTTTTTTAAAGGCAATCTGCTTTGTGCATGCCTGTCCTGTTACTAGGTTACTAGAGAATGAAATATCTCTGTTTTTTTGTAAATCCCTGTTCTTGCTTTTAAAAGTCTGGTCACACAAATCTGTTGTAGAACAGACCTATTTGCATCTTTGATTTCTATTTACTTACTCCTAACCTTTCCCAGCTATTCTTTACATTTTTATGAACTCTTCTTGCTTCGTTTCCCAAGCCCTACCGTAAGATAAATAGAGGATTCAGACTATTTGGTTTTGACCAGTGCCAAGGTTTGCACTCTCGGCAGCATGCTGATCATGGCTGCAATTCCTGGCTTGCAGGGACTTGGGATCCAGTTACATTTGCTGGCGTCAAGCAGACTCTACAGACCACTGTGAAATACTGAATCTAAAAATAAAAGAGCAAAAAAGTACAAAACCAAAGAGAGTGGGATTTTAAAATTCCAGGAAAACTGTAGAAAAGTTTGGAACAGGCAGATAAGCAGTCTTGGGGGAAAACACTAACATATTGGGGGAGTTTAAATTAGGCCTATGGGTTTGCCTTTTTTAGCTCTGTCACCCATGTGACACTCAAGAGTTCAGCCTGTGGGTCCAGGTATTTCTGCTAACACAAAGAATGCATTAGAGCCTTTTGGAAAGGCAAATCATTCTGACTGTCTCCGCTTCTTGCCTTTGCTTTCCCTAAGAACTGTTAACCCCAGGTGCACTTGGTTTCTGTTTGCGCACATCCTGCCAGCCAGGGTCCGGTCTCAGCCTTTGGACTTCTCCTTCGGATCCAAAACCGCGACTGATGGTGCCAGCGGGCTAGCTGGGTGTGGGAAGAAGTGTCAGGCTCTGGTGAGTCTCGGGGGAAACATGATTTTCACAGCTTTTGCAGCGCTTTTAATTGTACAGTGACATATGGAAGATTAGTGAATCTGTGAGTCCAGGCTAAAGGGTCAGGATTAAATACCTGCTGGACCTGTTCCACAAGGTTACATTAATTAGTCTGAGGTGAGATAGAAAAGCCCAAGTGCTATTTCTAAGGGGCATTCTATGAATCTCATATAAACATAAATTTGGTGGGATTTTCCTCATTTTCTGAGGAAAAATCTAATGATCTTTGAAATTGTCTTTTCCTATTTAAATATTAAACCAGCACAAGAATTAAGTTTTACCAAGTACAAAGTTGCATTTTTAAGTGCAACATTTGTTGTGACTGTCCTTTCCTGACCAGCACGGTTCCATTTTAGGGTTTCAGACTGCCTGTTTTGAATTGTTTGTAAAAATTCTTTCTAGATTTAATCAAGGTCTATTTGCAGGAGACTTTATTTCTGCCTCCTTTTTGATGCTTTGAAATTAAAACCACGATGACTGTGAAACTGAGGTTTAAAAGTAGATGTGTGTTTGCATAACAATGTATTATATATACACAATACTAGAGCTCCATGGCTACCTGTAATTGCAGTGATAGTGTATCTGCAGTGGTAGCTCCTTGGAAGTTTGCATGTAGGTCAGAAATTTCCAAACGATGATTGAGATTGTATGTATTATAGATTGCATTTTCCAAGTATGCCACAGCTTAGTCATGGGACTCATTAGCACTCATGAGGGCTGCAAAGTTCTGCTCCTTCATACTAAACTGAAAGTTCAGCTCTGTGTACCTGAACCAGCCCTGCTTCATGTTGCTCAGCTACTGCAATGTCTCGTCTTACCTCTTACTTCAGTTTCTTAATGCATTGCTGCAACAGAGTCTATTGCAGTGGATGAAGCAATAGGACTTAATACCTTGCTTCCTTGGCTTTGTGTGTTATGCAATTTTTAGATGTGCTTTGGTTCTTGATCTTAAGTACAGTAGCTCTCACTGTACTTTCTAAAGAAACCTAGAAGGGATCTCCTGACAGTATTAAATGGATGTTTAAAACTGCAAGGGTATTTTCATTGGGGTTCCTTCTAATACTCTAAGACAAAACCTCTGTTGTCCCAACTGCATGACCTTGAAAGTACTTCACATGTAGCACTTTATGCAAGTTAATTGTTTTTTAATAGTATAGCTAAAATGAAATGTTCTAATAACATATAACAATTTAACAAATATTTTAATAATCCAAATATTTTAAAAACTGTACTGCTAATTTGCATTTCTTCATTTCCCTCATTAACTTTGTAGATGAAATTTGGACCTATATATTTTAATTCACAGCAGACAAAAAGCTAATGGAACCATCAGACAGGCATTGGAAGCTGTTTCACCATGTCTCAGGCTGCGTGTGTTCTAAACAAAAAAACACCTAAAAATAAATATGCAAAATGCCTGTTACTTATGTATATGAACATGGCAGATTCCTTTATAGTTTTGCAGCACATCAGGTTTGCAACTTAATGGCTGATTAAGTGCACCTTACAGTAAGAGATTCTGAGAGTACAAAGGAACTAAACACATGACTCTATTATCCTACGCAACTCACCAAGTCAGTGATTTAGCGTAACTCAAGGCAGAGTTTGTGTGAGGACTCACAGCCATTATGAAATAGCCAGAAAGGTAAGGCAGGATCCGAACCCCGTTGAGGCAGGCACTGTACCCATATAGCAGAGGTTCACCTTCCTGCTCTTCAGCCCTGCTTGGCTCCCGTGATACCTCATCTAACTATTGTTTCAGCTATAGAACAAATCCTTTGAAGCCTCTATTTAATAAAGATGAGTGAATAGGCTGAATTTCTCATTAGCACAGAAAACTGTCAAACTCACCGCCCAAGGATTTGGGGTTTACATTTTTTTCCTAGATAGTCTGAGGTTTAATACATTTCAGCTATTTATTTGGAATTCATTTTAAGGAAATAACAGTCACTCATATCCTCTGATAGAAAAAAAATCCCAAGCTTTTTCATGACTGTCCACAGTTGGACAATATCTGGCAGCAGGTCAGAAGTCGCAAGAAAAGCAATAATATCCTCCTTTATCAAAGCCTATGTCAGCCAGGACATTCAGCACACAGGAAGGTCTGGAGTTTCTGCTTGACCCTTAAATTCTTCAGCTGCCTCAGAATCATAACTTCTCTTAACTCCCTCAGTCTTGTATGTGTCCAGGTTCTCTCCCTCTGTGTGTCCACATTCTTGTGAAATCCTTCCTCTCACCACTCAGTAAAAATAACTTATTACATGTGTTGTACAAAACCCTACCCTACCTTTTCTTATAACTGAAACAGAGGTCAAGACAAAAGGTAGGGGACATGAAATACCAATTCCTCTTTTCCAAAATGGGGAACTGAGGCAGAGGCTAAGTTGCTCAAGGACACACGGTTTCTACTAGTGAGCGAACCTAAACAGGCTCACTGAAGCTCACAGGAAGCTATGAGTAGCATAGAGGAAGAGACAAGCAGGTTTTGTACCAGAAAGATCCAGTGTAACTGCAGGAGAGAATGATGTCAAAATAAACTGATGTTTAGGAGCGGCAGAAAGATACAGTCCTGAAGAAAGGTCAAGATCAGCAAAAAAGAATTGCAGAAACTTGAAAGATGCTTAGCACAGTCCCAGATCTGTTTCAATGTAGTGCGGAAACTAAGTGATAGGAATATCACTTTTCTTCTTTCTTCATCTTATCTTCTTTCTGATGTACCCTCTAAGTAAAGAGTAAATGTGTTAAAAGTCTCATGCAAAGTCTGGGCTTTGTGTTCTGCCTTTATCGCATGTCTCTCAAAGCACAAACAGTGATCATGGGGTATGCTCTGGGGAACATGGAAAGTTTCTTGAGAGGTTTGACACAGGTGTTTTAAGTTTCAGGGCTTCAACATTTAAACTCTCTCTCCACCATAAGAAAGGATAACAGGCACAGCCTTGGCCCCTTGCAGCCCATGTAGAAGCCCATGCTGTTAATTATTTCAGTTTGCTAGGGACCGTAAATGAACAAGTCATTCAGCCTGCAAATAAAACCAGTGGATGTCCAGCAAGGGGAACTTCATCAGTCTACAGGATGTCAACCTTAACCAAAGCAACTAACTCAGCAAATTTGAAGCACTTGCTTGAAAGGCTGGGCATGCTTCAGCTTCAAAGAAATAGCTGGAAAATGCTTAACAGAGTAAAGTTTACTATTTTTCCTTCTTGAGCAATTGATTGTTGCTATTTTATCCATATGAACACACACAGAGAAAGTATCACCTTACGGCAGAGACCCAGCATGAAAATTTACAGGCCAAATAATCTGTTGGCAAACTAATAAGCAACAGAAATCAGGATTTTATGTTTGGAAATGTCATGTGGGCATGGTTATCTATACCACTTGGATGTATAGTGTATATTACGTGTCATGTTCTTGGACAGCTTTAAAATCTAGCTTACTGTCTTTATAGGCTTCATGTAACTCCATCTATTATTCTGTATTTTTCTTTTGGTTCTATGTAGCCATAAATGTTTCACAGAAGTCAGCGAAGTTTTTGTTAACAGAGTTGTCTAATATAACCCAGGTGTCTCCTCCACATGCATTTTCACTATTGTCAGCAGCAGGTGCTAGCCAAACTGGCACTGACAATTTAAATGTGTGCACAGACTGCAGTGCGCTACCAAAATTCTTTGGTTATAGGATGGTCATAGAAACATCAGTAATTCAAGATCTGCAGTGCTGAGCAATTTTTATTGACCTGTACACTAACCCTGCTACCTTTACCTGTTGCTGTATTTTAGGCCCACATAACCAGTATAGCAGAGTTCGGACTAGCCCTCCAAAGATCCAGGTCACAACTCACTTTTACTGGTTTCTGAAGTTATTAACTAAGGTAGCAGCAGAGTTCATTTTGTAAGGTCGCCTTTATTTTTTGCCTTAGTTTAAAGAATGATTGCTGGAGCAAGTTGAATGTGTTGCATCTTGAGTATTATTGAGGCTGGAAAGTAGCCAGAACAACAAAGGAGCAAAACTTCTAGGCAGTTTTCCATATCTACAATAAAACTCAAGTCTCTAGCAAAGTTATCTAAGGAATTCAGGCTGAGAACAACAAATGAAAAAGGAATGACATAGATAGGGCCATGCTATAAGGAAAAAAAGTTGAGCATTTTATGATTTTGGACAAAGCTTCCTGCACAGTTATATCACTGCATTGCTTTTATTCCTCAGAAAAATCTGAGTCAACATACAGCCGCTTCAGCAGCTGCATTCAGATTCTCATTCTCTGGCAACCTAGGCAAATCAAAATGATCTTAGAGAGATAGATCAAAAGTTATTAACCACCCTTGCCTATTCATACATGAAATAAACTATGGTCCTCTAGCCAAGGACCAAAATGTTGTGTGGCTAATACTGTGGCTAATTCAGCTTTAGATAAATGCTGACTGGCCAGCCTGCTATCGTAAACAGTAGAGTGTACAATGGTTGGTTTCTGAGTTCTTTCTTTCCTTCAGCTGGGGAATGAATATGGTTCCTTTTTCTGTCTTCAGTTGCTAACTTCCAAGAAGCTTGTAGAAATTTCATTATTTTTTAGACCTTGGCTCATGCATCAAATATGTTTGAAATTTGGAGAAGAGAGAGACTGAACCATTACATAAGCTTCCTCTCCTTAGGAAAGCAAGCTAATCAAGATTGTTCCATGAAAAGCCCCACACCCAAATGACTGGAAGTGCATTTTTTTTACAAACATAGACCTATGCCAAACAACAGCCATCAGAACCCCTGTGCCCAGTGTCCTTTTTCTTGGCAGTGATACATGCTTGTGTTTGACAATGAAGCATATATTGTTTGTCATCTGCTTTGAAGAAGGAGTTTACAAGTTAATAGTAATGTCAAGTTGTATTCCCAACTTAGTTCAGTTGAAACCAAGTCATTAATAGATTACCATTAATCAGGCTGTAGGAGAAAGAATAACAAAATGGAAATGTAGTAAGATTTTTTTTCCAGAATGTTAGGTTACCGTACTTTTTCCCTTTAAGCTCCAAAGCTGTACTATATTTAATTTCATTGGCAGATATCCCATACTTCTTCAAAATCTGAAACAAAAAGATTGGGATGAGTATTCTGGGCATTCATAGTACGTTAGATTAATATTGTTGGCTACCTACTCTGCATACCACAATGAGGTTAGCACTCCCTCATCTGCTAGCTAGTCTGGATTCTGTTGTAGTTGGTGTGGTTGCTACCTACTTCATTGTTGAAGCCCAAATGCTATCTTTTTTTCTGTTCCTATAGTATGGATTGTGCTGTGTGCAGTGCAGGGGTGCTCCGTGCTCCTTCTAGTACCTCTGTCTAGGTAGAGGAACATGAGAATATTGACTGTACTTTTCCTCCTAAGCACAAAGATACTATATCACTCCTACTGGGAAAGCCAAATGAGGGTAGTGGTGCCATACCTATAAACAAGAGCAGCAGCTGCATGCAAAGCCAAAGGATGGACCAGCGTTTGCAAGAAAATGAACTGTTCCCTTTGCCAGTGAACTGATCCTTGCACAAAGGATTTACGCAGTTCTCCCACAAAAGATGTGTTTGATTTTACTCCATTTTTAATCATCCTGCACTGGAAGTTTAATTCAATACCTGTTCATTTTGATCCTCAGAATTATATTAACTTTTACAATCAATTGAATACAAGTACATTCAGTTTGACACTCAAATTTAATATTTGCTCATTTTGATTCCAGAAGGTGTACAGAAGTCCCTGCTTAAAGAATCTCATGTCTGAGGATCCTTAGTTTGTTCCCTCCTTTGAATATTTCCAATGAGGGATCATTCTTTTCCCCTGCCTCAAATTTGGTGAGAATCAGCTTTTGTTACCCTGGAATGTATCTGGTAGCAGTAAGTGTCAGGGGGTTAAGACAGAACCCTTCTTACTTTGGAGGCAGCAGAGAAAGATGCCAGAATTCTGTCACAAGGTTTTATTCTACTCTATCTTGTACCCTTATTCATTTGCAGTACAAGAAGAAAGCATAAGTAGTTCCATAAAGAATGTGGACTTTTATTGAAATGGAAGAACACATCCCTCTGGTGCCCAAACACTCTGGTATGTGAAATGATTGTTTGGTTAGGGGGGAAAAAAAGAAAATAAAATCAAAGTTTTGGCAAGCACTGGTTTTGCATGCCCCAAACACCAGATAGACACCTGCACAAATACTGTTTGCATACAAATACAACTGTGTACACAGAAGCCTGGAAAAAAAATCTAAAAGATGAACCACACTATAGAAGCCAAGCCCCAAATCTCCGTCTTTTACAGTATGTCGTTATTGAAATAGTGATAGTTTAAAGTAACTGTATTAAAGGAAAAAAATAGGATAAATATTTTTGCTAAATGATGACAGATTCACACCCTCTGACACTGGGACTTTACTAGCATTTTTAACTAGCTGACTGAATATTATGCACAGGTATTTTTAGCTGTACCTGTAGGTTGTTTTTGCTTTTGTAAAATGTCTACGCACATACCTGCAATCTTTTAAACTTTTCCACTGTACCACATGCCAATCAAAGCAGCATCATACACATAAAGAATCATCTCATAGAGATCCTTGCCAACAAGCTATCTGAAACAGATGATTCTGCTTTATAATATCCACAAGATTGACAATGTCCTTTTCTCTTTCTAAAAACGGGGAACCTGTACATGGACAATGCAGGACTTCAGTTGTTCCTAAGCAGAGGTCACAAACATGTCAACTAGTGTTGAAAGCTCTTCCAAGCCTGGCATGTTATGTCAGAGACTGTTACTGAACCACAGCCTGCTTCCCACTGTTCACGTGTGCTGTATCATTTATAATCCAAGTGTGAACTGCAATGGAGAAAAATTGCTTGAACTAAAAACATGAATTTATGGATACCAGGACAATATTTTCTTAAGCTGAACTGAAATTAAGTCTTCCCAACCACCAGCTTATTTTTTCTCACTTTTACTTGAGTTACTTCTTATCATATACATGGGAATAATTTTTCTATTTTTACTAGGAAACTAGAATTTAATCTGTTTGTCTACCAATTCACTGGTACCTAAAAAAGCTGGCTAAAACTGAGTATCCTTCCCCAGTTTTCATATGAAAAATTATTCAACCTTTTTTGTTAGGAATTCTGTAGTGGATTTGAAACGAACCTTGTAGTTATGAGAACTAAATGACATGAAACAGTTATGAAAACAGAAGCTTGAAACTTCAGGCAGAGAAAGCAGTGCTGCTATCTAGAGTAAAGGCTATCCCAGACTTTCTATTATAAATCCTGTAGTTTCTGTGCCTTCCAAAAGCCGAACTTCAAGTACTTGGGATTATTTATTTTTCTGGTGTCTAGCTCAGACTTTTTAAAAAAAATATATACTTAAAGATATAAGTGAAAGTAGTTGATCTCTTGATGAGAACCATAGTTAGGAAGGTGAATGTTTTACCAGAAATATAAAAGAAAAAATTCATGAAGTTTACCTGTGTGCTGAAATGGCTTCATGCTTCAGAGCAAGACAATGATATTGGCAGACATTGTCTTAGTATGTTTTGCAACATTCATTCTGCATTGTCTAGATTGTGCGTGTGAGTTCTGAATCTAGTTTCTTCACTACAGGATTTTGCATTTGGCTTACATGCAATGTGTTATTTTTAATTTGAATCTGCATGGATATACACCTGCATTAGTAAGTGGAGACTTGCTAGTAGTACAAAAAAAGGATTGTCCAGAAGCAGAACAATGCTGTACCGTGGCATACACAGGGCCTATCTGATGACTGACTACAAATAAAAGGAAATGGTTTACTGGAGGAAGGCTGTGTATTTCTAGTACCATATTATCTTGCCCAGTGGACCAGACACGTAACATTTTAGCAAAACATTTCATCTCCCCACAAGAGAATGAATTTACTTTCTTTCTACCCAAAGCTCATGTATATTGAGTGAAAAGCCTGGTTTGTCTTTGTCCTATACTATTCTCAGGATTCTTGCCTACTTTCCCACATGTGGAACAAGGCAGAGGCCACAATGAAAGAATGGGATAATAAAAAAAAAGAAAGACAGCAACGTCTTTGCCTCTGCTCTATGTTCTTGCAGAGAAGAGAAGTCCATGAACTTGCTGCACTGGAGAACATAGATCTTCAACAGAAGAAACAGCTGAAGAAAAAGTACTATACTGGTCACAGTGGTTCCACTCCTTGAGAGCCTGCATGTTTACCCTCTAAGTGAGAGGGCAGACTTTTGTCCACTGACGGACAAGTAGGCCGCCCAGCAACCACTGTCTTAATCTGGAGAAAAAAGACAGCTGGTGAGGACAGTAAGTCTCTTATCTTCCATTCAGTATGCCAGCAGGAAGAAGAGGCTATAGGAACAGCTGAAGGAACAGAAGGCAGGACAAATTCAGTGTTTCTCAAAATGAGGAAAAGGGAAGAAAAGTTAGTATTTTAGTTCAAGCCCTTTTTTTTGCTGCTGTAGACCCATTATCACTGCATGCTAATTTGCATTTAATACTGCAGCCTCCTCCCCACTTTTACATATGCATTGACTTTTAACAGCCAGACATATTAATAGCAGAATCTTTTAAAATTGTGACAGTGGAAGATACTTTATTGTAATGCATTTGCCTAAGTGCAAAGTGCCAAATGCAAAGTAACAAGAATAACCCTGATTTTGCAAAATGAGGAAGAAAAAGTGGGTCAAGCTTAAGTGTACTCATTGCTGATATGCTGAATTGCTAAGCACCTGAAGCTACTGGGTAGCAGCAGCAATTGCAATTGCTCGTTGAGGTTCTTCTTGCCTTATTAAATCAAGTCAATACTTGCTCAATGATCAGAATCTCTCTCAGCTTCAATCTTGTGTTGGAGCTCAGGGGAGGAGACTTGCATGCAGGCTTCACTATTCTTCTTATAAGAACTAATAAACAGTATAAAAATGGAAGCATGAGCGATCTGTCTTGCCTGGGGATATTATTGAAACCTGGTTACATGTAGATTCATTCTTATTTGGTGATGGCAACTCCCAGTCCAAAGTCACCTGTAGCAGATGAGGAATTCCTTGGGTGTATCAGATACTTCATTTACCTTTGGGCAGATACCAAGAAAAATTACAGGTTAGTTAGCTAGTTCAAAAGGGAAAAAAATGCATTACAATTAGAGAGCCCATTATAAGCAGGAGACTAATACCTGCCAAGCTGCATTCTGGGATGTTGGGATCTGTTCCCAATGCCATCAGATGACATGCAGAAGAAGATGCAGTAAGTACAAGGCTTTGATTTTGAAATTATATACATAAATATATATAAACATATATTTTTTTTTTTATCTGAGGGAAGATTGTAATCACTATTTAATCAAAGATAATGTTTTCAAGGTGCAGAAGCAGCTCTGGTCTTCAGATTATATATTAGAGCTGGCTATACATTTATAAATCTTGTTTTGTTATGAGCAAGGGTTTCAAACTGTGTATATGGTTTTACTTTGAACAGTATATTATATATTGCTCACTAAGTACAGAAATATATGGTTACTATCCTGAGAGAGCTAAGCACTTAATGTATGATAAATTGGTACTATGGTAATTGTGAAAAGCATTACTAAGTTTGCACATGGACTGGAGACAGCTCTAATTCTTTGTTTCCACAAGGTGCATAAGAGACCCTTGTGACAGTTTTGTGTCCTTTTTGAATGTATTTTGAATGTATTCAGCTCATACATTAAATAAATACTGTTTAGAAATACTTTATAAGTATGCAGATCTTGAAGCCTATGTGGCAATAGTGACTCGAGCAACCAGAACTCGGGAATTTACACAATCCCTGCAGTTAGTTTACAAACTAGTGGATGTACAGCCTAACTGGCTATTTTATCTTCCTCTGCTCAGATTAACTCCTTCCCATCAAAGTTTCCACCCCTATACTGTGAATAGTAGGTGATGCTTTGGGAGTGTATGGGCATGTAGAAGACGGGATTCTTGCAGCAATTTTATTCCTGAGAAAATACTACTAGATTCCATTACAGAAGTCAATGATCCTATGCACTGAGATTAAAAAAAAAAATACAGATTTGATAATCATTCCTTTCTCCTAATGTAATTGAAGGAACCTCTATCTGAAAGACTAGTAAGAATAATCAAATTAATGATATGCTACTTTATTATTATTTTTAGATTTACACAAGATTAAATTCTTTAAGAGGAGTTCAAATCTGTCTAGAACCCAGAATAGTGTAGTTTTGTGTATGTGAGTGAATGCAAGGGAAATCACTTCCCTATCACTTTTCTATTCTATCAATAAAAATCTTTCTCTGAGCACATTCTAATACACAGATCTCTGAGATCACATTAGGATAGTTAAAAGTATCCTGCTCCTATGTTGTCTTTCACATTGCTGCTACTTTCTATTGTACAGAAGGTAATAGTAGCCAAGGGATGTAAGAGAGCAACTGAACCAGATGTGACTTGAACATCTATTGTAGAAAGTGGCTGCAATGTAAAGGAACCATTTCCTCTGGCTACAAAAGTGAGGGATGATAATAGCTACCTTTTTGCAGATAGGCAGCCCTCAATTTCAAAATCAAGTTTATAGTATCCTGTCTTGCTGATTAATGACATATCCATCCACCAGAATGAATCTGTGAGAACTAGCTTAGTGTAGTGCTGTGAAAAACAAACGAAAACCTGCTTCAATTCCACCTAACCCACCCACCTCAGTCTTCCCGCCAGCTTCCTGGATTTAATTGTTCTCTCCAATCTTGCAAGTGAGTGCCTCCCACAAAGTGTTTTCCAGCACTTTTCTGAATCTGGTTTCTTTCATGGGCTTTGCATTTGGATTCCTTCACATATTGCCAAAAGTTCATAGTCCTTTCCTCAAAATCTCAAAACCCAAAATAAATGCTTTGCCTACCTTTTTCTGGTTCTTTCTTTGACCCAATTCTCCTTACAGACACAAAGCTGAAAGAATGCCGTGACAGCCTAATTTGCTTCAGCAGTATGCAAGCAATTAATATTGTTTAAAGAGCTAATGAATCTGTGAATTTCTAACTCATGTGAGCATATGCTACTTCCATTCAAAGTTTATTTGCTATCAAGAGCTTGTGGAAAATTTGTTATTTCAACAAAGAATTACTCAAATTCATGAGTGCGGGCTAATGAAGAACGGTTACATAAACCAGAGCCAAGTTTTACACGTTTAGGTCTTAATCAGAAACTTGTGCAATATTGTTTATATAATTGTCCAGATTCAAATTTGGTTGTTATATCACTTAAGTCTAAATAGATGCTATGGCACATAATAAGCACTCATATTCCAATCAGGATCATTGTAAATGAAAGAGATTACTGACTAAAGTGTCTGTTTATGGATAAAGATACTAGAGATGAACCATGGAGTCAGCAGGCCCATCCCTCTTTGATACAGAATTTGGCGAAATGAATGCTTTGCGCTTGAAGTACGAGTGTAGCCTTCACACTAATACTTCTTATCCAGTGTTTGCCTCTCTTCCTACTTTCCACACCCACTACACCTTTACATTATTATCAATTTATATGAAAAATGTCACTTATGCTATTGCACCCCGCCCCTTTAATTATGACAATCTGCTCCAAGTCCCACCTTTCTGTATCCTCTATCTCCAAATGTGAGTCGATGCATACTCAAAAGAGACATTTTGTCTTCAAGACAGGTTTTTTTTATTCTCCTGGTTTCAATTACACACTAAATCAGGAGATTATAAAAAGATATGATCTCATTGCTTAAGTGTCTCCAACTACCAGCGGATTAAAATTATTTTTCTTATTCAACAAGCAAAATGCAGTATTTCACAGCTCTTTTCAACACGGTTGTGGAAATCTTAATGCAATATTGGTAGCTTTTACATCCATGTTGTGCTGCTTTTTAAAAAGGCCAGATGGCAAACAAAAACATACTGGCCATGTTAAAAAAGCTTTAGTGGTCCCTCCTCTATACTGTAGTAATAAGACATAGAATACTCAAGTCCATCTTCCACTAGGGGAGGGAAAAATTATTGGGAAACAGGGTATTTAGTGATGCTTGTCTTGTTTACAGTAACTTTTCTGCAAATGGTGACCAGAGACTATCCAAGAAAAATGTATTTCAGAAATCTTAGTGCCAGTAACTATGCCCAGAGATTGATATATCCAATAAATTCTGTTAGCAGTAACTTCTTGAACAGTTCCTATATCATAAACATCGAACCTCTTCAAATGTTGCACTTGGGTTTCCTACAGAGGGTGTATCAACATTCCCAGTGAAGGTTGTATTAGAGGATTGGTAGGCATATCTTTCTTTAATATTGTTACATGTCTAACGGTCAATAAAACTGACTGGAGTAATCTTAAGCATAAATATTTATAGTAGCCCCCTGGGAACATGTATATATTAAAGTTGCTTTCTAGGTTGACATCTATAATTTATTTTAACTGTTATTTTTACTTGTTCTACCTATACTAAAACTGACGTGGATATATTGTGATCACATCTTCTCTTGCAATGTACATATATTGTAAGTACTCAAATGAAAAAAGACTTATTATGTATCTGGTTTAAAGTAAGCACAAAGATAATTCAAAACATTCAGATTCCCTTCTGCTCATATAATTTAACTGCTTAGAGTCCCATAAATTATCACTTGATGGGCCTTAAGATTCTGCTTCAGTGGAGTTTGTTGGGTAATATCAAAAGCAACTGAACAAGTTAAGAATGAAATACTGCTTCCAGTCTAACTGCAGCGTTCAATACTGAATTGTCCACATAAATTGTAATTGCTTTCTAACAGGACGTAAAAGATGTTTAATCTCTTTCAGAAAAAGTAGAAATTAGTCGTTCACAGATCAAAATCTATTCATATGTAAATATTACTCATCTATAAATTGCAGCTGCTTTCAGAGGCAGTGTTAGATTACTCACTATACCCTGAAAATAACTGCAAACCAGTAGAGAATGCTTATGTATATTTCTTTCAAGTTAATTACTTATGCAAAAATGCATCTGTTAGATGACACTGATGAAGCTCATGATTTTCAAATATTTCCTTGTCCTACACAGTGATTACTCAAAATGTATGTGTTCAGAAAGAGAACTCATCAAGAATCTTTCAACAAAATGCTTTTTTATTGGAAAATGAGATTCAAAGCCAAAAGTTTTGCATAGAAATTAATTTCTCTTGGTGAAGCTTTTGTCAGGAAAGGCTTTGGTGTTCCAAGACAAAGTTTCTGGCTTGGATGAGACATCCTTTCATTCCAACTTATCAAATAATGTAGGCCAATTGCTTGCGACAAAATAAGTTCCAGGGTTTTGCTACTATTCCTGTGTATTTATAGAAGTAAACCAGTTCCATCAGGAGAGACTGAAAGTCCTATTGTAAACCAGCCACTAGAGCTGGGTTTGGGTATGCAACTCGGTTATGGCAGAACCTGAGGGCCTAGCATGTAGATAAGAGACTCTACCCCTAATGTCTGTTTTATTTTATTGACAAGCTTCAAAAATGGTCTTGGCTCTATCCTCTAAAACTTCTTAGGGTGCTTTTCCTAAAACACTTCCACCCCATGATTAAGTACCTTCTAATCCAGAAAGAACTGTTTTGCAGATTCCAAATACAGCTGCAGTGTTATGGGACTCAAGCTAGGAAATATATGTGCAATCATTACAGCCTAAATAAGCCTGGATTCCTTCCTTCAGATAAAAGTAGTAAAAGAAGTAAAACTAACTTTCTTTAGAGCAGAAGCATCCTACTGGAGCCTTTTGTATACAGCACCACAGTAATCCTCATTTTTCAAGGGTTTTCAACTAGCTCTGTCTCCCCTAGCACCATCCCCTTTCATACTAAGTAGAATCTAAAAGACCTCTCTAGTATGCTTTGTGATGGGAAAACAAATGGATCATGATTCATTTTCTCTCCTCCCCTCATGGTCTAGTCTTGGAGACATCATTAAAAGGGAGAGATTAAACCTTTTCTTTTCGGGGAGGGGGGCAAGCAGCGCAAAGAATGCAGAAAACCCAAACACCAACATGTATATTGTTTCTGAACTCTTTTCCTTTATCTTAATGACTGAGTTCTGTATCTATGACTTCATGCCACTTTCTGTACTTTGATTACTTAATCTTCAGCTAGCACTCTTTATACTAGCTATGCATAGGCTCTCAGTGTTGAATAGCTGGCGAGTACCTTCAACTATGAACTTGGTGCTGGTATTGCAGAATTAACCTCAAAAAGCACAGGCTGGATCCCAAAATACCTCGAGGAAGAAAACTTCCACAACAGTAACAACAAAACCAAGAAAAGCATATGGAGAGTGTGTGTGTGTATCTATTTATTTGATTATCCCAAGCACTCTGAACTTGAGTCTGTAACATTGCAGGTTCTCCTAAATGTATAGAATGCAATTTGCCTTTGGGGTGCAGGAACTTTTGAAACTGCCTCATAATAAAGGCTTCCAGTAATGCCTCACATTCTGTTCCACCATTCTATCTGCTTACATCAGTTAGTGATCCACCTGATGACAACATCCCTCATCAATACTTATGGTAGTCAGCTTTCACTTAATCATGGTTTTGATGCCCTTATTTACATGTTGCCCTTATTTACATTTCTGTTCCTTGTGGGTTGCAGTGTGCACCTGCTTTTACCACAGGCTTGAGACGGCTTCTAGACTGGAGTCCTCCAGTCAAATAGAGGAAACCCCAAGTGTTCTGCAGTCCAACTCCACACTGAGAGGGAGAGCAAAGCCCAACTGACCCATTGCTTGCAGGAATGGTAGGGAGAAGGGACGAGGGCTGGCCTGGACTTCTGGGCACTTTCTGCTTATGCTCTTCCTATGAGGGTTGTATTAATGATTCTGTTTCCCATTTAACCTCAGCTGAAAAAATCATATTGGATACTGAAGGAGAGAAAGAAAGGTCCATCAGCCTTGTGAAGTATGACCTAGATGCTCTAGCCCAGAAGATGGGAGTAGCAGATAGTCAAAGGAGATTTCCACAGACAGGGCTGAAAATGATGTGAGAGCTGGAGCTGCTGGATTTCCAAAAGACTGGCCAGATCACAGGACAGAATCATTCTGCTCTTGGTAGAATCACTAGAATTAACAACGCTGTACTGTCAAAGTTCAAAGGAATTGGTCAGGGACTATAGTCTGTTCCTCAAGCCAGACCAAGATTATATCATGGATGAGCCATACCACTAATGATATGTGGAAGAATTTCCCTTTGCAGGATAAAACACTGAGGAGTTGTTGTATGACTGGCTTCAGGAGATCAGAGCTTAATGCAAACAAAAACTTGTATGTAGCTCTTGATTTTAAACTTCCCACTGGAAGTCTTCATACATTTTCAAAAAAGATTTGTAAGCAATACTACTTGCTATTCTCCAGAATGCCTGGAATGTTGTATCTCAGCAGTGTTTCGTTGTCCTCCCCATTACAGATTAGATGAGTCAAAGTAAGAGAAAAACTGCATGTCACAGGTCAGCTTGGAAACAAAGTGGTCATCACCTATATTCTTTAGGGAACTTGCTGATTTGTGACAGCATTTGCATTTGATACTTCTCAGACACAATTTTTGACCAAATAGCCTCTATAAAATGTCAGAGGGGCAATTAAGAATCTCCAACTACTGCAACATGAGCCGAGTGTTAATTTTCTTCCTTCTTTTACAGGCCACGAGGAAAACAGGGCTGCTAGCCAGAAAAGTGCAATGTTCATAATATTATAATGTCATCTCAGTATGCTGAGAAGTGAGTAACTCTTAATTTTGATTCTGTTTATGTTTTGGACAGCAAAAGCAGACTGTTTATGCTGCAAGCATACTAGTGAAACTCTTCCTAGGTAGACATACGAGATTTTACAGATGTCTGGAACAAATGTGCAAATGCTATGAGTGCATGAATGCAAAAAAAAATATTAAATTTAAATCAGAACCAGTTTTTTCCTAGTGGAAAAGGATATGCATGTATATGCTTTTGGAGAGCATGCCCTTCTATGATGAGTTTCTCTACTGGTTACTGAGAGTCTTTTTCCCTCTTCATTCCCCATGCTCCATAGCAAAGAAGGGAGGCAGATGCCTCAGATGAAGGAGTATGTTATTTGCAGGTAGGACATTCTCTTACAGGTGTGAAGTTTACTGTGCATGGACACCTACATGGCCCAGGAACATCAGTGAGGCTTACTCCTGCCTGACTTCCACGGTTCACTTTGCCTCTCATCCACCATAAGTGGAATAACACTTATATAGCCGATTCATGGCTGAAGTGGGAACTTTATGTAGTAAATAGTTCTGTTATGTAGTAAATAGTTCTATTTTCTATTTGAGTATGCTCTTTAATCCTTCTTCCTGTTCAAAATTTTAAAGGGGCTTTTTGTTGTTTTCTGGTGTCTCACTCTTCATTAATACAGTTTGTTGGTTGGTTTTTTTTTTTTGTAGCTTTCCAGTATTAGTAAGCATTAGAGATATTTTTCTTGTCAATATTACAGTTATGTCCAATGCTAACAGGAAGTCTGGCTTATGAATGAGTATGTCCCTCTCATAACCAATGTTGATGCCTCACACACAGCTGAAAGTGTTGAAAGAACAAGGGATGCATGCCTGTTTCCATTTCAAGGATAGAAAAATGAGGCATCAGGAGGCTATGGACCCTTACTGAACAAAACATTTTCCAAACACATTCCAAAATAGTAGAACTGAGTCCTCGTTACATTAATACCTAGGAGTCTTGTGATGTTTAGCTTATCTTTGCTTCATCTTTCCTCACTGAGGTATGGAAGTGTATAGAACAAAGAACAAGACTGAAAATTGGAGACTAAAACTGTCTCTAATGTCTCACAGAGACAACCTGAGATTGCGTTTGCAGCATGACCTACCTTCCAGAGGCTTCGAACCTCTTGGTACTGCTTTGGGCATAGCTGGAGCATATTCTGGTAAACATGCAGTGGGTTAGCAGCCTGCAGAAGGGCAGCAGGTATGGGTGCTCAGATGTGTTGTGCTTATAGCTGCTCTGGAGATGGCTCTTTCAGAGCCCTTTAGACATAGCCCAAGTACCTGAACATGTGCATAACTCACAGCAGAGCTGACTATTTCACCTCAGTCTTTCTAGTTCAGTGTCGCCAAGTCCTGTGACTTCCTTGAATCATGCGACTCTGGTGAGCACTGGTATCGGTCTTGTGAGGATATGAGAAGTTCCAGCCCTACTGTGGATTTCAGCCCTCCACAAGACAGAACTCTTCTGAAATGCTGCTTTCCTTCTTTCTGTACCAGCAGCAACAGTAAGGCTAGGACACGAAGCAGAACTAACCCCCTGTTAGAGAGAAGAGTAAAATGTGGGGGTGTGAAAAAGCTCTTGGATTTGAGGTCAAGTAAACTTGAGAATGGTGGTAATGATATGATGTATGCTATCCCCTTATCTTTTGGGGATAGCTGAGGGAGTAGAAACAACCAACCATCCCCAAGGGACAAATCTAACCCTTAAACAGGATTTTAAAAATTTATTTTGGTGTAATATCACAGTTTTGATTCAATGCTTTTGGAGCTACAAGTGTGGCTAACAAGGGATATTCCCTGTTACTGCCTTGCTACTTCACAATTTTTCCCAAATGATGCACTTTCACTAACAAAATAATTTTGGCATTCTTGAAAATCTCTCTCTTGTGTTCAACTTAATCTCGGAGCCAGTAAAGCATTTAACATCTGCTTAAGTATATTTCGTTTACTTACTTAAGTGATTTGACCAAGTTTCTGGTAGAGTCATAATTTGAGTCCTTCACTGCTTTAAATCCAATGCCTTTGTAATTGTTGCTCATTATAATCTAAAATTTGCTATAATAGTATAAATATTTTTATTGTGCATTTTATCTTAAAACCACATTATTTCCTTATTAACACCTATGAAGCTCTATGAAGCTCTATGAAGAGAATTAAATGGCACAAAGCATCACACTTGAACATTCAAGTACTCTAGAATAAAAGAAAACTGGAATTAATGGAGCTGGATAATAAGAGTAACTCCAACAACCAGGAACTATGACAGGCTCCAAAGCCAAATGAGCCTGTTGCTGAACTCATCAATGGTGTTATGATGTGGTAGAAAGAGAAGATAACACAGAATCTATTTATGGGCTAATTTAAATTCAAGATCAATTCTAAAAGATGGACGTGGCAAGTCATGTCCAGCTTATAGCAGGGTCACTTTTTTGCTTTTCTTTTTCTTAAAGGAGATTCTAAAACTTTTTTTTTTCTTTTCTGGCCATATTCCATGCTGGAAGGAGCAATGCCTCTCTCATGTGGTTTGAAATATCCAGCCACTTGGCCAATGATCTCATGCATCAGGGCATATGCAATGACGCTGTTTGCTTGCATTAGTGTATTAGCACATTGCATACAGCTATTAATTTTCTTTAATCATTCACAGCTCAGCAGTGTGGTGTGTGTTTTCCAATATATTTTAATGGAAATCTTGAAAGTTGTTTTATTTTCTTTCTGGCTTCCTTAGAAATGTTTTAGGATTACATTTTTAATAAGGTCTCTTCAAAATACTTCAGACTTTGGAAAACCTTATCCTGGAGCATATTACTGTAGGAGTGGGAGTGCAGGCTGGCAAAATTGAAATGCAATCCACTGCCCTCCGCTGTATCTCAGATTTTCTGGGTACCTTTATTTACAAGAACATATGGTAGAAAAGCAACAGACCAAAAATCCTTCATATTTGAGAAGTCATGAACCTCCTTCATGAGGACAGAACCTCATAATGGGGTTGCTTAACACTCGCATATCTATTTCTGTCCTTGAACAGAAGTAATTAAGTGGCTATATGATGATGCATTTAATGCAGAGTAACTTTTCCAGAAATTAAGGTCTTATCCATGACTTCTGTGCAGTGCTTTGCACTGTTATGCCAAAGTTAGTATAAAATTTTTCTACCATGGGATACTGATGTAAGCATCAAATGCATACAGATGAATGCTGCCCTTGACCTGATTCAGTGCACTAGAGCTAACCTTTTTGTTGGTTTGTGTTTTTCCTAGAGTTGAATATAAATTTTTCAGTTTAAAAAAAGCAAGGATTTATTCCATGTTCACATTACATCATTCCATGTGACTCCTTCTGGGGCTATTTTTGTAGCCTGTGGTCATATCACTTAGTTCCTAGAATCAGGATGATAAATTTTAACACTGAATACTTATTTAGTTAGCGAACTTCTGTATTTTCTGACTGCAGAGTTCCTCATTTTACTTCTCTCTTGAGCCTGGCTTTTCTGTAAACTGTCTGTTTACTATGTTGGGTGGAGTCTGCTACAGTTTCCAGAATACCTGCATGGGAAAATGTTATTTCTCTTTCTTCTCCCCCCCCCCCCGCCTCTTTTGTTGTTTTTTGGGGGGGGTGTTTGGGAGGGGGTGTTGTTTGTTTGTTTGTTTGTTTTTACTTTTGGTGAGCAATCTGGGATGACAATCATGTGTGCTTTAAACTTGCTTTTTTTTAAACATGTTGCATACTTTAATGCTGCTTTGTATTGCCAAGAAAAGTGTTATGTATAAACAAAAACCCTGAGACCACCATCTTAGTATATATTCTACGTATCTTTATTCCAGAAGTTAACACCCCAGATGTTTCTTTAGGATATACCTGTCAAGGATTTTTCAGGTTATTTGCAAAATTTTTGTAAATACAGAACAACTTTTTAACCCCTCAAATTAAACCAGATGGTATTTCTGCTTCATTGTAAAAACTTTTCTAAGTATTTTTATGTCATATTGCTATTTTTTTCCTCCAGTTTCTAGGTGTTAGAGAAACAACTGTGTGTTTATTCTGCTTAATTAAACAAAGGTCAAGCAAGGCAAAACATGCACTCTCCAGAATTTTGTGAAGTAACAAAGGCATCACTAAATCTGAGCCATAATTTTTGTAATATTGGCTGCATTTTGTAAAAGTAGAAACTAATTTCAAAACAACTGTATACACACCTTTTTGTTGGGAATTTGCTGTGCAATTCTATCATACTTCATATACTTACTACATATAGTAAAACATCAAGATCCATATTTTAATATTTCAGAAATACATGTAGAGTTGAAATTTGTTAATTCAGTTCACAGCTGTCTCTAAATGTGGTAGTCAAATTGTGAGAAGTCCCATTACACAAAAGGAAGGCACCTGCTTTGTAAATTAGTTCTAAAACTCTCCAGTTGTACCCTGTCAATAGGGTACATGTTCTGCTTTAACTGTGGTCTGTACTGAGATAATACAAAACTGAAATCTTGATGTGTAAGAATATCTCAATATTGTTCACCTCTAGCATATCTCATGTAGCTCTAAGTGTTTGGCAGTATACTGAAACTGCAGCATAACTGTTGCCAAGAAGTGAAGACTGTTGTTGTTATACAATAAAAATCATTGGGGGAAGTTGGATATTGAAACAACAGGTTGCCAGCCTTTGCTCCTCAATTTTGTTCCCCATCTCCCTCATTAACTTACCATGTGCCCTTAGGCAAATCAATCTCTGTTTTCATTTTGAAGTAACAGCTAAAAGGATAAAATGCTTGCAGATGGTTTAGAGTTTAAAAATGCTATTCTAGGGACTCAACATAATCCACTGACTAATAAAAGAAAAAAAGAAAAAAAAAAGCTGAAAGGATCTTTCCCTCCAAACCTAAGAAGGATAAACTGCAGAACAAAGAGCACTATTAGCTGCAAGAAGTCATTTGTCAGAAAGTGAAAGTTGTTTCTAAATGAGAATTTAAAAGCTCTTGGCTCTGGTATTTTAAATGTAAAATCATAGTAAGGGGGACACAAAACCCAAAAGGCAACTTACAGAAAGCATAAAACTATGAAAGACTTTCAAATGCACAGAAATAGAAAATCGGCCTTTAATTCAGGAAAACTTTCCATTGATTGCTATAACATGGGAGGTCATAGTAGGAGGAAAGCACTTTTTTTTGTTTGTTTACAGCACTCTTCCTAATCATCTATCATTGCATTCATTGTGGTTTGTGAAGTGCTGTGAGAACTTAGGATAGGAAATGCCTACAAATATACAGCAGAGTACCTACTTTCTCAATTTACCTAAATCTTATTCTTTTTAGTCCCTATGAGATGACTATATAGCCTTGTGAGAGGTACTTGTCTTATAAAAATAACTTCTTTTTTCTGTGTCATCCTTTCATTTTCCTAGCTGAAGAGTCCTAATCTAGTTAGTTGCTTACCATTGCAGAAGCTGGTTTATACCTCCAAAAGTCCCTGCTGCCCTTTTCTGTTCCTCTTAATTTTATTAAACATATATTCTGTCACAGGAACAGATCTGCATGCTGTATTCAAAATGTGGGTACATCCTTAATTTATACAATGCAGTAAGTACTCTCTTCTGTTTTGTTCTCAGCTCTCATCCCAAATTCCTAACATTGTTTCTTGTCTTAACCATCGCTGAGCACTGAGCTGGCATTTTTAGGGACCTATTCACAGTAAATCCCACATCTCTCTATCTGGTTGACAAGAGCTAAACCAGAACCCCTTACTGTTTACATGTGATGTAGGCTGTCTTCTCCCAGACTGTTGCTTTGCATTCACTTGCATAAGATTTAATCTACTATTTCATAATCTAATATTGTGCTTTTTCAATGTATGGTTTTTTTAGTCTCAAGTATATTGAAAAATTGTGTTTATTAGCAAACTTTCTTGCCTTCCTACTTACTCCTATTGTTCTTTTTTTATAACCTTTTGAAAAAGTCACATGGGCTTTTTTCAAACCAGAAAATACCTATAGTGTAAGATGTAAATTAATCATAACATATGTGGAATTTATAAACAATAGACAAAAACCCCTAATTTAGCAACTTCAGCTCTGATTGTATATAATAATATTGCTGCTTATGTCGGTGTGATAAACAGATGAGTAAGAAGGTACAGCCTTTGAGATATACTTTGCATATGCAAAAAGATACTCTTTCTTGGATCACTGGGTTTCCAACTACTCAGGCTGCAGTTTCACAAACCAAGTAACTGGATCTGTAGGCTGTTGCCAAATGGGGAGATTCCAGTCTCTGCACACCTCATCCACTAGTTGGGCCTTCTTGCTCCTTCCCTTGCATTGATCGAGAAGGGCTAGGATTGTGAGATTAGTCATGAAAACATAAAAATCTGACTCACCAAGCAGTGTCATGACTGCTAGATCCAGCATGAGAGAAGGGGCAGAAATGTGCAACTTGGGCTGAAAGGGGAAAAAGGGACCGTCCCTTTGGCAGCAGTATATAATTAGACTGTGTTACAAGTATTGTGAAATTGCACCTAAGCCCTAAAGCGTAGCAGTGCTCCTATTTTTTCTTTACAGAGGAGAAACCTGAGGTACAGAGAACTTAACCAAATCCACAGTCTTTCTCCATGTGACAGTCAGGAATGTAGCCCAAATGCTCTGACGCAGTGTGAAGCTTTAACCCTAGACAAAAACCAGGAACTGCTTGTCCACATTACCAGACCTGTGACTTGCTTTGAGCACATCACCTGTGCTTATTATGCAGGTTAGTACTCATACTGCTTTGCTTATGCTGGAAGTAAAAGCTTGTGTCAGGAAATTAAGCCAAAAAATGAAAAGTTCTCTGATGAAATATAAAGACTGACTTAGTTAAATCTGTCTGATAGTGTCTAATTCTAGTAAGAATAACTTGCAAAACTTTTTTAGCCTCATTCTATAACTTCTATGAATCAAAAAGCACCCTGCAACCGCTTAATTATAAATAGATAAACGCAGTTGGCATTCTCAGTGGGAAAGCATACTGGGTGGCATATATCTAATGCAGTGCAGGTGGTGCAACAACTTTGGAAGTGATGGCAGTAGTGAGGGTGGGGGAAGAGAGAAATGTATGAAGGCAGATAGTGATTAAGGCTGCCTGATAACAGTAGCCTTTTTACTGTTTGTTTACTCTTGTAATATCAATGGGCAATCAGAATAACAAGTTCAGGTTAAGCTTAAAAATAAGGCAGTTTAGACTGTTTGTAGATAGATGCTAATGTAACTGAAAGCAACTGTATAGCATATCAACAGCTGCTTCAGTATGACATACTGACATTAATAATGACATTCATTTATTCTAAAATGCTAACGGAGACCAAGGGTGTTATGCCTTGTAGTAAATAGTTGTGGTAAGAATAGCATTTATATGGCTTATTGCTTTGAAAGTTCTCTACTGCATTAAGTTATCGTGAAAGAATAATTCTATATTCTCTCCTTCTATGATAAAAGTTTTCTTGAAACTGCTATTCTTTCTCTTCCTTGAATGAGGAATGCAGTATTCAATGTGAAAACTACCTATCTTCATAAGAAAATAATTGTTATTTTTAATAACCTAATACAGTACTAGCTAGTTCCAAGTAGCGCTTTCTTACCACAAATTTGAACTGCAAAGTAAAGGTAATTAGAACATAGTGGCTTTTTGCCAAATTCCAAGGTAGGCTTCCTTGGCAAGCATCCTCTCAAATGTTTCATATAAGTTGTTCTACAGCAGCTCCACTTTCCTCTAGGAAAAGCTATTTTATAGACAGGGAGTCTTAGCGATCCTTACTTCTTGACTATTTTATTATTTATTGTTCCATATCACTATGCAGCAGTAGCATATTTTGTTGTAAATTCTTTCCATTACTCACAAAGCCACACAAACATCTTGAAGCTTTCCTCAGAGAATTCTTAACTTCCTACAAAAACAAGCAACAAAAAGCTACCAGGAAAAGTAACCAGAAGATTTTTAATCACTTGAGTCTATTTCCTATCCCAAAGAGAAACTAGGATTTTCCACATGATGAAGTTAAATACTCAAGTGAATTACATGGCCTGTATTAAACTAAATAAATCTATGATTTATTATTTTATATGAACTATATTGTGTCAAATATGAGAACGGACCCTATTTCTTACCCATACGCAAAGACTTCCTGGGATTGCTACAGAAATGGAAATTCTTCTTGAATAGGCCTGTTCTATCTTTTGGTCACTTAGATGTGAGATTTCATTGTGTTTTTCAAATGTATGAACTAGCTGCCATCACCCCTTTTGATAAATGGAAGCTTCTTAAATACCATGTTTTAAATAAAGAATACTGGCTAACAAATGTGTACAATAACTCAAAGTCTTTAACTTGGAGTTTACTGTGGTAACACTTACTACCCTCCCCAAGATACCAGAGGAACTGGGATATTTTGTAATACCAGATTTCACCACTTTGAATATTACAAGGACAAATTGTTACACTTATGGTAGTGCATGATGCTAAAGCTTTGCATTGATAATGTTTAAATACTCTAGACTGCTCTAAGGTGTGTTCAAATGAAAACATAATTGCACTAAGGCTTGGCACATATTGTTACATATTTGTGCATTTAAAAGTAATGGCCCACCTTGGAGACAATCCGGAAGCAAAGCAGAATGCCAGGTGCATCTGAAAGAGATGATTTTTCTTTCTTATAGTCAATTTACTAATAGGGATTTTACTAAATTTAGTAAATCCTGTCCTCTGATACTGACAGGTAATTATTATTTTTTTAATGCTTATGTGTTCTAAGGTTGTGTTTGGTTTGGTTTGTTTTTGGTTTTTTGTTGTGCGATTTGGGTTTTTTTATCCCCATCTCAAAATTCTATGCTAAATCTCGCCTTCCTGCATCTCTCTGAGCTATATGAAGATGGGTAGGAAAGCACAATTGTAGAAGTTAAAGGGTGAAGTGTAGTGATTATACATAAAGTTACAGAAGTAAACAATCTCAGTAATATGCTTTACTATGATAGCACTAAAAATCTGAGGGTAGACCTTTGGTTTCAAAGGAAATATCCTGAACTCTCCTAGATATAAACAAAGCAGGTGTGAAATATTAATTTATAATATATTTAATTTATAATAATATATATAAGGTATCCCATATTTCAAATATTCTGGAAAGCAATATTTATTTTGAACAAAACTGTGTCTATAATCAGCAATACATATTTAAGAACAAGCATAGTCAACTGTTATCAAATGCTAAATGAAGCTGGGGGGGGCAGGGGGAAAGAGGCAAATCATTTTGCTTGCATTCTTGTCAGCTAAGAGCCTGCCCCTGCTTGAAAACTTGATATGTCAAAATCCATTACTTGGGAAAATAACTTTGTTGCTTTGTACTCAATGTTGCACCCAAATATTTAGTTAAAATAGCTAATTTTGAAGTCTGTGATCCTGAAAGCTACAAAAAGTCAGATAATTTACCCAGAGAGTGCTGGGTCAAAGCATCTGAAGACTGCATGCACCAACATAAGATATCCTTGGTCATACTGTTTCTTATTCACCATATGGCCCTCACAAGAGGAGGAAAAAATCCACCTTAGTTTATTTTCAAAAGACAGTCTTAAAAGAGGTGTATCTGTCAAGTATGTCCTGGGGAGATGTCTCAGCAATTGATCCTCCTCAGATAGCAATAATGTTTTTGAGTTTCACCCTACTTGCCCCAGGAAAGATTTAACTTTACTTCAATTACAGAACCATCATAAAGCACCACTGACCCTATTACACTACAAGTAATACTCTGTAATAGCATGGCTTATATAAAAGAATTAAAATGGTGGTATGCTGAAGTTGTCAAACCCAAGTTGGAATTATAAGGAAATATACTGGCAACAAGAACTTATTATTCCTTTCCCTCCATTCAACTTTATATGTGTTAGGGGAAAAAAAAAATACCCTTTTTCCTCATTTCCAGTCTGACAGTTAGTGTGTGAACATAGAATCAGGTTACTCTAACTCACAAAGATGCTAGCAATGCTTACTTTATGAAAAACGGGGCTTTAGTCCCCCCAAAAGATTCTGCTTTTTTTTTTTTTATTCAGCCTTACTATCAAATAAAACTGATGTCTCAGTAATAGTGTTTTAGCAGTTACTTAAGTTCTTATGTCACTGTTCCGTTTAGGTGAAATGCAGAAGAAAGGCTTACATAATTTGTTGCTAATAGAAAGCTTCTGTTTCCAACAGAAATATACGTGAAGTTAAGGAACGTCTGAGTAAATCAATGTGAATACATCTGGGTATTAGATATACATCTTAAAAGTATTAAAAATACTCAAGTACAACCAGACATGTTGATACTCATTTCTCTGCAATTGCTGAAAGATTTAACAAATCTACTAACGCAGCATACTAGAGTTTTGCAGTGAGGCATAGCAATAGACTTGTATGTTTGCATTCCTTTGACCTGATGTCTTTGCTAATTACTGTTCAAGTAATTTAGTTGTTTTGCTCATAGCATTGTTTTGGATTTTTATTATCTTGCAAAAAGAAATTAAAAAAAAGTTCTTACGAAAATAAGACCAAAATGAACATCACCTTGTATTAGAAGCTTTAAACATAATTAAATTGACTTTTCCACTAGAGGAAAAGCATATCCTGATGCATATAATCAATCCAATTACCACTGTCCATTTCTAATAGAAATGAATTTGTAACAACAGCAAAAAAGCCTTAACAAATGACATGAAACATCTGACAAAAACTTTCCCCACCTTTATAATCAGAGACTAAATTAGCTATATACGTATGCAATTTTTTTAAAAATACCATACCTCCACTGGTGTATCATCTTACAGAGCTTCACATGGTGAAATCTGCTGATGCATTCTGCTGCTGACAAGAATAATGCTGATACCTGTAACAGAGATGTGGTCTATTAACATATACTGAAATTTTCACCAATGCACCGTAGTTTAGCACTGAAATACTATGTACCAGCATGCTTTAGAAAGATTATGTTCTGAACTTATACTTGTACAGCTACCAAGCTTAATCAGCTTAATAATAAAAATCTTTCACTGTTGTCATATTAGTATACTGTTTCTGAAGTTATGTGCTTACAACATAATTTTAAATTTTCATACCCTTCTAAGCACTATTTATTATATATGACATCGAGGTACAAAGTATCAAAAGCCAGCTAAAATATGGGTATATTGCCAAAGGTAATATGTGCCTTTGATCACCTATCTTTGTTTATCTGAATGTTTGAGGTGAACTTGAAAGACAATGGATAAATAGGCTTGTGCTGAAAGCCAAATACTTTTTTTTCTTCTTAATTTGCATAGCTTTTTACAACAGAATCCAGTAAATGAGAGTTCCATTTCTCTTAGTACCTGAATGTATGCACATCGCTAAAGTGGACTTTTAATTTGTCTTCTTGCTAGATACATTGAACCTTTGAATGGTGCCAGGTATTTATAACCTTATACCTATATTCTAATTAGTCTGGCTTTATCCAGAGTGCTGGAGAGCAGCTTGGATAGATACACTGGCTAGACTGCTTTTGATTCCCTTGTCTCCTAGAATCTACCTTTGATAAAAGCTGAGTGTGCTGTCAAAAAGAGCATACGTTGAGTGTTTCTGTATGCAGTACAAACATACAAAAAGAATAGGCTCCTCATCAAAACTATAAAAGAATTAGTTTGGCTTTTTTATGAAGAATCACAACAAATAGTATTTATGAAAAGATAAAGGGAAGCTTATAATTTTTTTCTTGCCTATCATCCCTCCATATGTTTTGAACATATATATACACACACACACTCAGATATAGTCAGACACATATGTGCCCGTACACACATCTTCCTATTTTGCCCTATCGCTACTGATTCAATACTTGTGATTCTTCATAGAAAACTGAAATTCTGCTGTCATCCTAATGTACGTTATTACAACAAATAACTTGTAGAGAAACTAAGTATTGAATGCAGTTCAGTTACCACATACTAGAAATTGTCCATGCACAGAAAAAATAATGCATAGCTTGAGGTCATGCCAAATCAGATGATCAGTCTCTTTATGTAGCTCTGTATCAGGTGAAATAAAAAAATCTTCTGCAGCTGAGCAATTATATATTCAGGCCAGGTTCTAAAAATGTTTGTCAGGAAAGAGCTACTTATGCTTTGTTATTTTTAAACTGTAGTACCTAGCTCTAAATAGATTTTATTGTGGTTAGACTTTTTCAGAAAGTCAAAATAAACCAAATAAACCAGTCTGGTTAGGTTTCAAAAATAGAATACATGTATAAATCAAAGTGCTGTATTTACTGTCTATGAAGTAGGAATGACTGTTCAAATAGCCACAAATTAAAGCCTAGGGTTCCCACCCCCCCCCCCCCCGTTGGAGCTCCAATAATGCTTATTCAGACTGAGTATTCACTGTGCAAGTGGCAGCCATCAGTTCAGCATCTCCACCTTAAATTTATAAAACATTATTCTAAAATCATTTTCATGCTTTGATATTCTCAGTATACGGTGGTATACCAATTGACTTAGTACGTTTGTCTTTTGCTTCCTTTGAAGCTTCCCAAGTTCTGTCTGTGACAAAAGGAATGTTACCCAGATTCTCAATCCTTCTATTGGGAATCTAACTGCTATCCCTCCAATACATTTCCAACTACAGGGAAAAAACCACAGCTATGGTTACCTAATAAAATATAACACCACCTGTCAGACACAATTTAACAGCGATCACTTTGAAACCACATGGCTTTAGTGATATTTTTATTTATTTTATTTTTTTCCGTCAGCTTATACTGCATTTGCAAACAAATGGGTAGCCAAGGTCTGTAACAGCAAATGAGTCAATGGACATGGGCTGAGTCATGCAGCAGGGACAATTGTCTGTAAGCAGGACCTGCACTTTACATCTCAGGTTTCCAAGTTATGACCAGTTTTCTTATGTGTCACAACTTCTTTTCACACTAGAAGAAAATGAAATCTTGGTAATAAGTACTGCAGATGAGTCGCTAAAATTCAGGAAAGCAACTTAACTCACCCTGTCTGGAGAAGAGTCTGAGAGAACTGGATGGGGTAGTGCAGTGCCTCTGAGTTTTCCTAGAAGCAAATTGCATTGCACTGAAATTGGAGAACCAGAAATTCTCTGCTGCACTCCACATAACAAGCCCAGAGACACTGGATATCTATAATACCATAAATTACAGCAGGAGCATATGGAGGACTGAAAACTGGTAGAGAGTTTGTTGAAAACTTTAAGAGTGTTTTGTGTAAGATTATCAGTGAAGAAAGGCTAATATAACTTTTTTTTCAGTAAGGGATTATTATTTACTGTTTATAGAGCTGCTCTCTCAGAATAATTTATATATTACTGCAAGGCTTAACGAAAATCTGTTTCGATTTTACTCTGAAGTGTTCCCACACAAACTTGTATTGAAAATCTACTGCAATTGATGTTTGCATCAAATATTTTTATTGTTAAGTTTATATAAGGACAACCCAAGAACCATGTAAGTAGGAATACCTAATAGATGGATTATAGTATTAGAGGTGGAATTGATTCTGGAAGAATATACAGATCTGCAGAGGATAACAGTCCTTGACATTACAAGGAATTGTATATGTTTTTTAGATAAACATGTTTCTTAAATGAAAGTGTTAAAGCAGTAAAAAAGAAGAAAGAAAGGAAAAAATAAAGATACTATCTTAAATTTATATACAGAATGAAGTGGTCGACACATAAGGCAGAACTTGTTTGCAGTATTGTGGAGGCAACTATGGCACAACATATTTACCTCAGGCAGTGTGTCTCAAGGTGTGTGCGTGTGTAAAACTTAACAAAAGAAACTTTGCATGACAGCTCTTGGTAACAGTCTTAAAAAACTTAAATTGGCTTGACCCTGGAAGTAAATAAACTAAAGTGAATTTAAAAATATATGCTGTTCTTACTTCACACTTCAGTATCTATGAGGTTTGTATCAGACAGTCCATTCTGTATCATAAAGTACATGACTTGACTTTACACTGAGACGAAGATTTACTGAAGGAGATCCTTGGGGGTTAGAACCTGCAGATACACAAGCCTACACAACCCTGTCTCATAGCCTGACTGACTTCCCCTGAGTTTTCTGAGTGTAGTAATTACTTAAATGGATCTGCTTCCAGAATCCAGCCTTTCCAGGGAAGTAATGGAAGTCACTACATGCTTAATCTATGACTGATGATAAAGACCAAAGCTTTTGGAAGGAGGTGTCTTTTGTGTTGTGCCTATGGGAAGTCAGTGTTATTTTCATACGGAAGAGAAAGACCCCCAAGATTTAGCTTCACTATTTGGCTGAAGAGATGCTGAACAGAGTGGAGAAAGGCATGCAGCATAGCCAGCCCAGTAGCAACCACATTTAGTTGTATATGGATAACATAAAAAGTTAAGAGTTTGTCCAGGATAAAATAACAAAAATAATTAATGTGAACAGACTGTGCTACCGTTTCCATTCCAGCAAAACAAGTTCACTGCTTTGTTAATAGCTTCGTATATAAGATGTCCTGTTGTTCTGAAGTAATGTATGCAATTTAAATTCTACAATGCATGAAAAAAAACAAACTATAAATTACATTCCCACCCCTCTTCTTTGATCAAGTCAGTGACATGGGGAAATAATAAAGTCTATCAGCTGAACTATAAAATAAAAATAGTTTATGCATCATCATACAAATAACATATTCCTTATCTGGAGTACTTAGCTTTTAGGTTGCTATTGCTTGACTTGTTCAAGGCCACCTTCTTCCTGGCCTCTGTACATTGGACTTCTTTTGTTTCTAACTTGACTTAAATTTTTCCTAAGCAGTGTTCTCTTACTCAAAAAAAAAAAAAAAAATCTTATGGGGTAATAAGAGAATAATTTATAGCATATATCAAAATAACATGCAGAAGTACAATGCTTTGAATGTGGCTCAGATTGAATAACCCTGGATAAAATGGCAAAGTTTGTCTACAGCAGTCCTTGGCTTGAGAAGTAAGGGAGTAAGATTCCCAAAATTCCATAATAAAGTGTGTATATATATTTCTTCTTTTTCCCAGCCATCATTACACTGCTAATTCTTGCTACTCATTCTTCTGAGGCTTATAGGTATTTTATGTACTAAAGATACAGTTAAGGTTATATGATACCACTTAAAACATTTTATATTTTTTGAGATTCCCCAAGTAATCACACTTAAGTAGACTGGGAATACATGAATATTGCGCATAGCAAACTGAACTACAACAAATAAGTAATACGTTTAACTTTTACACACTTCTTTTCAGCAGTCAATAGTAAAACTCTTCTCAAAGATGGCCACTTAGAATCATCCATCCCAGTTTTAACTATGAGGAAACTGAAGTCCGTGAAGCTGAGATGGCTTTGCCTGTGTGACACACTCACTGGATAAAAGGGAGTTCCCAAGTCTACAAACACTAGACAGATTTGCCTAATATCTCAAGATAACAGTTACCGTCACTAACAGCCTGCTCTAAACCCCAGTGGCACTGGTTCTCATTCTCTTTCTAATCACTCCTCAGGCTGCTTTTTATAGAGGTAGAAAACACTTCAGATGGTGAAAATGTAAGATTTGATTATATGGCCAGACAAATGAAGGTCTAATACCTGGACATTCACATGTTAAACATATTGTAAACCCAACCACTAAACACAAACATAAAACAGATCAACATCAGGAAGAATGCTAATAATTTTCAGTTTATTTTGGAAAGTTTGTTCAATTTTTGTTTCCCTTCTACTTTAGCGCTGTAATGTTTGAGTTTCTTTGCTTGGTTTCCTTGTTTGCTTTTCTTTTTCTTGTAATTATTGTATTTCTTTGCATGTGCCACATTGTTTAACTATCTGAAATTTGGCTTGCTTTCCTCCATGTGTTCATTTGTTCCATGACTACAATCCTTGATCCTTCTACTCTTTCAAAAGAATTTTAAAACTTTATGAAAGGTCTTCTGTCAAAAGCACCTCTTCTTGAGGTGGTTATCCCTGTTTTCTTTCCTTTTTTCTTTTTAAGCTTCTCATAGCATGTTCTTATTTATATTTTATATTAAATGTTTCAAGCTCCTTTTGCATATTTTGCAAAAATCTGTACTACTGTCTACCATATTACATGGATATGCTTAGTTTTAAGCCATGTGAATATTTATTGAATGCACTGCTTTGAGTTTATTTGTTTCTCCTGGGCCAACTCTTGCAGTCGGATAAAGGGATATGACTCCTGTTAAAGTCAAAACTGTGTATGTGCATCAGAGGACTCCTTCAGCTTAAATGTGACATTTAAGAGAAAAGCTACTCTTTAAGAATTTGAAAAGAATGAGTCACATTTAAAAATTTTGTCTTTGCCAGACACCATCTTGGTCTGGATTTGTTTTTCTGGGGTTTTTTGGTAGGTCTGAGCCCATGGCAATAGGGAAGAGAAAAAGAAGAGAATAAGCGCTTTTCCCAATAGAAAATTTGAAATCTCCATGTGGTTTGTCTTATAAAAGAATGCTACAAAAGTTTAGTTAAATCTTTCTTTTAGCAATATCCTCTAAATTGAAGGCATTATTACACTGGAATAAGTGGATAACTAGTAGAACATATGAGAATAAAGTACTGAATCACAGTATTCTAGAGACATGGAAATTTCTGTTTTGGCCTTCTAGAGCTCCTGGTTGCCATGCCCATTTCAATCTCCTATTACTTGGCAACAATACCTCTTCCTGGAGAGCACCAGTAGCTAAAAACTTTGTATGTTTTTTTTTTTTATGTGGTACTTAGGAGAGGCAAGCCCAACAGTGCTGCTTTTTTTTCTTGCCCTCGCTATGCCTCGATGAGCTTAATGTGACTTTAGCTGAACTCAAGCCTTGGTTTATATCAGAATGAACTTTCTTATGTATAGAAATCCCAAATAAGGCTGAGAGAATTTTGCTGGAGGCTCTTTTGTAGAAGTGCTCATTTAATTAACAATTAACGTAACTTATGTGACTATAAACACAAACGTGTATGCTCTTTAAAAACAGTTCTAGGAGAAATGTTTTATTTTGCAATGGCTATCCTTAGAAGTTTTGTTTTGGGATGATAAATTAACTGTTCACCATTTAACGGGCAGTGCTGTACATTCTCAAAGCCTGACCTAAAATAGGTTGGTTTATGGTGCACTGGCAGCAACTTAACAGCCAGCAGAGTCCTTCAGTATCTTTACTCTTACATAGAGGCTGTGCCGAGTTACATACAGGGGATTGCTGTCTGACAGCTATTCCCTGTCTCCTCCAGGAAAAGAGGTTGCACGCTGTTTTTTTTTTTGTTTGTTTATTTCTCCCCAGCTACCTTTCCCAGCAGTTCACACCCCACCCCTCTCAGCCCGTACCGCCCCTTGGGAATTTCTGCCTGTTCCCTTCAGAAACAGGGTTTGCTTTTGAACAGGTAAGACTTACGGGCTCTGTGCTGGCAGCGCGGCTGAGGCAGCTGTCGGCCCGGGGAGGGGGCGGCCCTGCCCGCGGGGCCCCGCCGGTGCGCACACACGCACCCGTGAGCTAACCGACTGCCGAAGGGCCCCGTTTAATTAATTGTCGAGCAAGCAAGAGAGTTGGGCTGGGCTGAGCTGAGCGGGGAGCGCGGGGTTGCAGGGAGGCGGCCGTAACGCCGGGCTGGCGGCAGCGCTGCAGGCGCCTCTGGAGGACTGAGGGGAGGCGGCTCGGTCGCCCCGGCAGGGCCCGCTCCGGCTCCCCCGGCGCAGCGGCAGGGCTCATCCCCCACCCCCAGACCGGTTGCCCAAGAAGGGGCGGAGGAGCAAAGGCAGCCGCGGCGGCGGCAGGACCTCGCCTCACCTCCCCCGGCAGTCGCCTCAGCCGCTGCCGCCGCTCCAAAATGGCGGCCCGCAGAGGGGGCGGGGGCGCGGGGCGGAGCGGGTTCTATCGACAGCTCGGCGCTCCGCGGTCAGGCCGAGAGGCGGGGAGGAGGAGGACGGGAAAAGAGGGCGAGAGGGAAGGAGCCGAGTGCCGAGAGGTCGATGGGTGGAGGATAAATGTCTCGCTGAGTGTGAGGCCGCCATTTTAGATGAGGAACGAAACGAACGGCACCGAGCGGGACGAGAGCCTGCAGGGAGCCGCCGGGAGGGAGTGACATAGGTAGGAGCGGCGTCGGGCTGGTGAGCGGCAGAGGACGCGGCAGGGAGCGAGGGACAGAAGGGCTCCCCCTTCTCCCCTTTCTCCCCGGCTCGCTCTTCCTCGGTGCTGGCGCCTGCAGCGGCGCCGGCTGGCTCCCAGCGGCGGCTCAGCCCCGGGCGCGCTGACCCGGCCGCCGCCTCGGCCGTGAGGGGAAACTAGGGCGAGGCAAGGGCGGCCGCTCGGCCCCTGACAGGGACCGGGGGAGGAAGGAGGAGGAATCGGCCGTCTCCGTACCTGCGGGGTCGCGGCTCATCGCGGAGCCCTCGGCGCTCCCCCTCCGCCGCCGGGGCCAGCGTCCCTGCGCGCCGCGGGGCCCGGGCGGGAGCTCCCGCCTCGGGAGGGGAGGTGCGCGGCGGCCCGGACCCGGGAGCCGGGGAAGGTGCCAAAAAGCCTGGGGCGGGTGGTCTGAGGCCCGTGGCGGCTGCGGCGGGTCCGGTGGGAGGGGAAGGTGCGCCGCGGCCGCCGCCTGTCAGTGCCAGCGCGGAGCCCCGGGAACGGAGCCGCCGCCCCCCCCCCCTCCCCGGGGGGGCTGGCGTGGGGGGGAAATGCGCGGCCGGGGCGGGTGTGCCCGGGGGCTGGGGCTCCGCTCCGCCCGGCCCGGTGCTGCGGCGGCCAGCGGGCGGGATGAGCAACGGGCGCCCAGCAGCACCTGGAATGGTGCCCCGGTGGCGGGGAGGGAGGGGCGGGATGCCCAGCGGTGGCTCCGCTTGCCCGGCCTCCTCGGGTCTGCGCTTCGCTGCTGGCAGCTTTGTCCCTCCTGTGCTTCCAGCGGGGACTCCCTAACCTTTCTGTTACTTTGATCTACTGTCTAATGAACCGAGAACGGAAGATGCGTTTAAGCTGTATTAGCATAACTGAATGCATTGTGCTTAGGCATTCCTCAGTTTGAACTGCTTGCTTGACTTTTTTTTTTTTTTTCTTTTTTCCCCCGACTTAGATTCAGTTTAAAAAAAAGACACCTGAAAACTGGAGTAAGATTCTTTAGTCTCCTAATTTTTTCTGAACTGATACAACTTTGCCATGTAGAAATGGTGTTACGACAGAGCCAGGGCTTGAGGATTGCACTGTTTCTGGACTCTTTTTATCTACAGTCTAAATGTATGCACAAATAACCTGCCCCTGCTAACGGCAGCACGTCTCTTGTCCATTGTTCGTCTGGCCTACGTCAGGCTAAGTAACTTGTGTAGAATTTTTTTTTTTCCTTCTTAGGCTTTAAGTGACATCCATAAATGCAGGGACCTTACCTGGGACAATGAGATCTCAAAACCAGTTGTAGCGGAATTGCTACAGCACAGTGTGCATTCCAGATGCAATTGTAGGTTGTCGTAGGTATGTATGCAAAACCAGAAGGGTCTGTAATGGAGTAAAACTAAGACTCTTTCAAAACCAAAGCCAACTTAAAATATCTGAAAATAGTTTTGTACAAAGCAGTTATTATTTTAAAATGTCTTTTATTTTAATGCTTCTGAAGAGCTTGGCTCCAAATGTTGCCTGAAAGATCACTGCATTGTGTAAAACCAAGATATAATTTGAATGGACATGCTTATCCTTTAGGATGTGTCTGCAGTGTTGGTGCAGAAGAAAAGATTGAATCGGTGAATGTGAGAGTTAATTTCAGGCAGTTCAGTTAAATCTGTTCAGTTGACACCCATTCGGAATGGAAGTGGCTTTAATTTAGTTTGTCTTAAAGAAAAATTTCTGTAGGTGAACCCTAAGGCTACAAGTAATCATAAAAAAAGTATGGATCTGTATGAATGTTCATTAAATGGATGACTGATTAATAGGGTAAGCAATTTAATCTTAGATTATTAAATCAGAAGTGAACTAGCTTACTTGGGTTGGAGCAGTGGTGCTTTCAGAAATCTGGAACGTGTTTTTCATACGGTTTGTTGCCATACTTAATATTTTCAGGACTGGACAACTTATTGTGCAACACTGCTGACTAACCTGCTTTGAAAGAAAATCTGGAAGTAGCAGATCTATTTTTTTCCAAAGTAGATGTAAAACTTTATTTTGTTTCAGTTGAATGCCTTTGGTGTTTACCTATAATTTTCCATTTTTTATTCTTTAACAACAACAAAGTTTATTCAAATTACATACGAAGTTACTGCTGTCTCAGGGCCTGAACTTACTACAACTTATTAAAATAACTCATATTTTATAAACCACAAACATGACCCACGGAAATCATTGGTCAGCACATCTTGGTATGCTAAATCAGCACTAGTTTCTTCTGGGACATGTACTCCCCTCCTCCCTCTAGTTTATGTATTTGGCTCCTTTGCTCTCGGGAAACCAGGAGTTGAGGAAAAAACAAGTTTTCCTTGTTTTCTGTCTTTGAAGACAAATTAAATTGAGATGATGAGAGCTGTTGGTTCTAAAACTACTGTAGGAGATGGGAACCAAAAGCTGGTTCGAATTACTATGTGTAAATAAGTCTTCAATCAGTTAGTTTCAAATGCAGGAGTCATGCTGATAAATTCACTTTTGTGTTATGGATACAGAATGTTTAAATTATTTTTTTATTTCTAATAAAGTTACAAGAGCAAATGAACTAACAAAGTCTAGTTTGATACAGGCTTGTATTTGGGTCTCTGATCATCTCTGCTGCAAACATACTGTCTTTCTGTTCCATGACACCCTCAGTCATTCCCTTTGCCACACCTTTGTAATACCTTTAGCAACCCTTGCTTTCCCATCTTTGCTATTGCCTTACTTAAACACCTTCCAGGTTTTTTTTTTTTTTTCTCCTCCTCTCCCTCTATTATGTTGCTTGTCTACCTTCTTGGCCTGCCAGCTAGGCAAGAGGTTTTTTCTTGGTTTGGTTTTGTCACGTGGTGATGTGCTGCTGCAGCTGGCATGCCAAAGGTTTGTGCTGTGGTGCCCTCGCTGATGAAGATGCTGGGAGAGCCAAGGATTCTTCCATGCTTTCGCTTCCTATTTCCATAGCCTGTGGGAATATTGTATTCTTGATGCCTCTACCTAACTGTTTAGTTGAAATAAGCTAGTATGTCCACAAGTTGCTGGAAGAGAAGCAGAAGGACAGCTGGGTGGCATGATCACATAAGACGAGTCGCCTAGGAAACAATGATAACATGTTTTTGTGCAGTAGAATTTCCAAAACTTCCATGCAAATTCAGCTTGAAACAAATGAATAATTGAGAAGGGTGATTGTTTTGTAAGAAATAAGTTCCTGGACCATCTTCTAACTTAAAAATGCAGAAATCTAAAGACTGTGTAACTGTGTGAAGAGAAATAGAAGTCAGTGTTCTATTTCTTGTAAAAACATCAAATTGCGTAAGTCAAAATTATCTTTATTTGGGGAAGTAACAAGAATAGACAAAGCAAGATTAAAATTTGTGATTTAACTAAAATTTCAAGCATGGTAATTTAAGCATGATTTCAGTAAGTTTCACATAAGTTTAATTTGTGAACGAACAGGCGTGTTTATATCTGCATTGTACCAAATTTGATTGATTTTGTGTAATTGCTTATGCAAAACCCTTGAGTATTTTCTGGTATGAAATATATCCATTGTGTATTGAATAAGGTTGTGAAAACATGTTGTGAGCTCTAACAATTAATTGAAAGAGGAGTTGATACAACACTAGGAAATCAGGTAAAAATGCTAGCTTTATGACAAATTAACAAGGTATTTTAGCAATGAGCATGCATTAGCTCATGAGTTTTGGGAAGCCTAAAGTAGATATAACTTATTCTGTGTGGGTAATCCAGATATGTATTTAGTGATGTTGCTAGTTTTTCTGAAAAGAAAGTCTGTTTTGGACAAAGTTCTGTGAATAATTCTCAGTGCTCTGTTGGCTCTTGCTGCATATGCTATTTTTTTGTAAACAATGATTTTGCTTTGAAAAGCAGCTGGCGCACATTTATTCCTTTAGTGACTTGAATATTGTGTTTGTACTATAAATGCCATCTGTTTCACACAAAGTTGATTTTATTGCAGCAGTGTGTACTGACCTTTTATGGTTTAATAGAATATGGTCATCTTGTGTACTGAAATGCTGCAATGCATACAGTAGGTGAGGATAAACAAAGCGCTGTTCTTGAGTCATTTGTAAATGAGTAAAGCATTTTCTTGGTAGACTTCAGAGCTAAGAATTATAACTGGTAATTAATAAATACAGTGTTTACATAAGTGAGTATCCTTTTTTCAGGGTTTTAAGTGACATAGTCAATGTGATTGAGTTATATATTTTCCAGAGGTTTTTGCTTGCTTATGGGGAATGACAGGCTTTTTAGAGCTAAAATTTTAACGTAGAAAAACTCTGGATTCGTGTAGAACAATACGGTGGCAAATGCAGGTCATTGGATTTGTTTGCAGTTGCAGGTGTGTCTGTGTTCTGCCATTTCTTCTGTGCATGTTCCAAATGTATCCTGCATGCTTGCATAAATGAAGCAGAGCAGTAGCACAGTTAAATCAAAGCTGATTGGTTTTAACTTCAGGCAAAAGAGTTTTAGAATTGCCTTGCAAATAATCTGTGCATGTGGTGAGTGTATAAGTGACTCTGCCTTGTTTTCTTTGCAGTATCTGAAAATCTGCAAATGGGACCTGTATCTCCAGCTCTTCTGATATAAGCCCCTTTTTATGTTGTTGTTGTTCTCAGTTTCATTGCTTTGTGGAATCATTTCACTTGCTGTGTTGTGGCTCTCTGCAGATGCTGAGTTGATTACGGTAGTGCTGCCTGTTTTCTCTTACTACTGCATTACATTGCTTCATTTCAGATTTCAGCTTACGTTGCATACTTGCTATTGGTTTAACCCTAAAATATGTCATTTCTGACAAACAGCTGACAAAAGGGTGTTAATTAATATTGCATTCCAATTGAAATACGTAGTATCGCTTAAGAGCAGTTGAGACATCTTGTATATTTTTAGTTCACAAGCTAGAGGGAGGTTGCTTCACTAACTTGCAGCTGGGTGTGGCATGGGGTTAACCATATTAATTAAAGCTGGCTCAGAGGTTTAGACTTTAAAAAATGGCTCAGAACCCCCATTATAGTCTTCTGTTACATAATTTTTTTCACTATAGAACAAGATAGAGTTTTGAAAATGAGTGTTTTGGGAACACCTAGCTGCAGAGACTAGCAAGAGGGAGATGGAAGGTAGCGCACAACTAGATGAAAGGTATCTTTAATGCCTTTGTACCTTTGCAGGGCTAACATTTAGGTATATATTGAGAAACTTTAATATATGACTGATCTTCCTTTTTCTGTAATATCTTTTATTTTGTTAATCATTTCCTTCCAGTATATGTCCCTGTCAACTCTATCAGTAATTTGTGCTAGTTTTTGCATATTCTACTTTCTTGTTCTATTCTCAGTCATTTAACAGTGTTTGCTCAAAGTCTGGTCACGCGTTTAATATTTTCTAGAGTGGTCTTTTCAGTCTATTAGTGTACAACAAAAGGCACTCCTCTCTCTTTACTCTCTTACTACCTGTGGAAGAGATGAACTGTGTCTCCCCCACTGCGACAGCTTGTTGGACAAGCAAGTAAATTATCCTCCTTTTTTCTTTATTCTGTAATTTTCCCTGTGTAGAAAAAACTATGTGCGAGATTTTATATAGGATTTTACATTTCTTGGTGAAACCTATACTCCCTTTTGTTTGCATGACATTGTAACAGAAATGTAGGAACACAGAGGGATAGTCCTGCAAAGTAATACAGCAAATGTAGGGAGGACCATTAAACTGGAAGCTTCAATGGTGACAATGTTGCTGGGAAGAAAAAATACTAGTTAATCATATTTTAAGGGTTTTAAAAAAATTTATTGCAACCCAAAAATGCTAGTTACATTATTCCCAAATGGTTATCATAGAAAGTACAATGTTTTTATAAATTTATTGTAAAAGAAAAAGCAAGGTGGATTTTAACTCCACTTAATGTGGAGATGAAAGAGCCTGTAATTACCTCTCTAGCTTCCAGTTGAAAAGGTGTATTTTGATATACAGTAACAACTTGGTTTTTTTTTTTAACTTTGTTTTAGAAACTTTGTTCTAAGTGTCACAAAGTTGCTCAGATTTGTAACATAGGATACAACTCCAGCTTCAGATTCTATAAAACCTTTTTTTAGAATTCCAGAAGTTCAGAATTTACCTAGCAATTGTTAGTTTCACGATCGCTGTCAGGTTAATATTTTCCTTACTTTGATAATTTCTGATAGAATTTGAATACCCTCAGGTCTAATCTATCTCATAAGCCCATTAAAATAATTATTATCAGTTCTTTATTTGTGCACTGCTTGTTGTAATTTTATGCAGGTTTTTTGTAAAACCTGTATTGTAAAACTTGTGCATTAAGTATGGCAAATGTGTCTAAACTCTCTACTTTTGAATTTGCATGAGACCTATGTATATTTCTTCATATAGACACACAGTACTGGGGCCACTGTGTGCAAATAAGAAACATATTTTTGATTATGCCAGCACTTTCAAGCTTAAGCAGAGTTAAATATGTTGATGATCATTCAGTTTTTCTTAGACTGAGGGGAAAAAATGTAGCAGTAACTGTGCAAGCTAAGTGATGTCCTGCTTTTTTATAGCTTTCTTTTCCCTTCCTATCTCCCTCTCCAATAACTTTTGAAAGCCATGTCCAATCAGTACCAATCCATAGGCATGAGCAGGCAGAAGCCTGTTTGTGGTGTTGAAGATGGGAGGATACTGGTTTCCCTTGTCTCTAATTAGAAAGCTAAGCAATTTCAGTCATCTGTAAGTCAAGCTGCTGGCTAAGGAGCATGAATTTCTTCTAGCAAAACATTTCTGTCTCGGTTTGATCACTGGTCTAACAGTTTTAAGTGTTCATATTGTGTCGGTTGTTATCTTTATGTGGAAACACAGAAAAAACCCGATCTAGAGTTCAGGTGCTAGGGGGTGGTTGTTCCAGGGTGGTTGGAGTTGAGGGGGTGCATTTGCAGAAATGGGCCAAAACGGACTCCTTGGAGGATGGCACGTGTGTGGCTGTGAGAGAATGTAGTAAGTTAAGTAGCTTCCAGAGTGTGTTGCAGCCAAAAGAAACAACAAAGTGTGCAAGGCTCTAATTTTATGCTGACATTTAACAAAAAATACACGGTGTTCTGAATTACATCATTCATCTGTGTTAAATGCTTTAGAAGCAAGTATGCAGCTTACACAGGCAATAATAGCATGCTGAAACAAAGTGTTCGTGTCAGAGTGATACAGTGGATTGATTTCAGCTGAAAGTCAGTTCCAGAGCTTACTCTTAGATTTCTCAAACCTTTTAAGTTGACTGTGTAACTTGTTCACTGGCAGTCAAGAGGTTATAAAAAGAGAGCCAGCTGATGTTGCAATCTAAGCACTGGCCATATAGTGGAAAGACTCTCCGTTGGCATGTTCACTAGTGCTATTTTTACCTATTCCAGTAAGATCTGCCCTTGTGATGTTAAATTACAGGACAGTACCTGGAATTATTTTGTTTTACAGAACTGCTGTATGCTCTGAAGAAAACTTTCAATAAAATTGTCAGGCAGATTGAGACTAAAATTGTCTCACATTTGAAAATATTTTTTCTTCTGTCACCACAAATAATACTGCTGCTGTAACTGTAAGAGAGTCTTTTCACTTTTGTTTGCATATTTTATGTCTGGCAGAGGTGGTTTTTTGTGTTTTGGGTTTTTTTTTTCTAATTTTGGTTTCCTTTGTATATTAAGTGTTTTGTCTTTGTCAGTTTCTCATGTGGAGAATTTAAATAGGCAATGTGATTTTTAAAGACCAGGAATTAACAGTGTAGCCCAGGAAATAAGTGTAGCAGGATGTTTTTGTCATTATAACTTCTAAAAAGCCTAGTTGATTTTGATTAAATTTCAAGTTGATGGTTCCATCACACAATAGAAAATTAATTTAACATTTTTTTTCTGGGAGCAGATTTTCAGCATTGCCAGTGACAAAATGCTGTATCTACCAAACTGATTGTAGTGAAAACTGGAGGAAACAGCAAGAATGCTGTAACAGTATAACACTGGGGTTCAGCTGTATAGAAGTATTACATACGATATCACATATGCAGATGTATGACCGTCTGAATCACAGCGCTGAAAGGTCTAATGTTTGTGATTATCTGATCTTAAATACAATATTGTCCAGGTGTATTTTCTAAAACTGTCAGCACCTAGTTCAAAAGTGACTTGACAACCCTGAAACACAAACCTATCATTTTAAAACTCTGTTTCAAACTCTTGATCTGGCTATTTATACTTGTAGGAGAATTTTTAATTTTTCAAAAGCAATGCTTTGATACTGAAGTATGATCAGTGATCAACTTGTGTGACTTCAGCATTCCCCTTACAGAAGAACACCTGCTTCCCTTACTCCTTCTCTTGCACTGTGGAGTGTCTCAGGTGGAAATCCTGCGAGTAGGCAAACTTCCTCCAGTACAGAGTAATTTTCTTCTCCCTTGGCTTTGCCATTGTCTTAGGTGAACAATTCTACTTCTCAGGTTTAATTGAATCTCACATGTGCAATAACAGCTGGTATTTTTGTCAACTCTTTTGCTTCTTAAACCCTCTTGGTTGCCGGTTCTGTTAGCAAATGTTCTTACTGATTTTTGTTTTTCATCTATCTCTTACCTGTCAGGAAAAATATGTGATTTTTTACTCCCTTGCAGCTATTACTTTGGTTGCAGGTAGAAATATTGTACCTGCTGCTTCTTTAACCCATCGCACTTGTTTTATGCTATGCCTTCTCTTCTTGATTTGTATATGAGATTCCTTTTTTTTTCTGGCTGATTCTACAATAAAAATGCTTTGGGTTTTCAGTCTGTAAAACCTCTACCCCACCCCGTCAGTTTTCTCTCCTCTTTTTCATCTAACATTATCCATTATACTGACTGGATTAATTGTCTCAAAGTTCGTCCCAGACTCTTTTCAGCTCAGTTTTTAGCTCTTGTTTTCCTCAGAAACTGGTCTTTACAAATCTCTTAACCTCTTAGCTAAATGTGAGGATCATAACTGTATCCTTGCATTTATCAGTTTGCTAATTGTCAACTTAGCTACTTTTAAAATCAAAAAAACACCACTTCCCCCTCGCCCCCTCATGCCTACATTGGTTCCTATGAGGATGTCTTTCTCTGGTCCCCTGCTTATTCTTATGGTTCTTATGGTGTTTTTGGTCTTCCCTGTTTTTCTCTGCTTCTGGCCCCCACATACTTTCTGGTCACATCACTTCCCACACCTTATTCCTCAGTAATGTAATCTGTTAAAAAATAAACAAACAAACAACACCTCCTCCCCCTTGATTCAGTGTGGATTATCTCCTAAATATATCATTATTGCTGACTGGTTGTCTTCTGTTAGAACTAAAGATCTCAGCTTTTCTTCTGGTGTGCAAAAGATGGAATTCCTTCTTCCCTTCTCCCCAGTCTCCCTGCTTATCTTTTCCTGTAATGGAAACCATATTCACGATATTTTGCATGTCACATTCCTAAATGTTTGCTGTAGAGAGGTATGCAAGTTAGTAAGCAGGGTAAATGTACGCTTCAGACTGTAAGTAGGTTTTAATTTTAAAATTACTAAGTGGCTTAAGGTGGAGATCCCAAACCATTCTTCTGGTTTCTTTTTATTCTTTGGGAGTTTGCCATCTTGGGTAAAATCATTGCAGCTTCCCCCCCTCCGCCCCTTTCCCCTACCTGCTCTATCTAGGAGAGAGGATACTTGTAACCAAAAGTGAGCTAGCAATACAAGATCTCTTCTTGAATTTTTTTTTACGTGTACTTTCTTGTATTTCATATAAAGAAAGATATGAGGAACCTGGGACTGTTCAGCCTGGAGAACAGAAAGCTTTGTGGGGGATCCTATCAATGTGTATTCATACACTGGTGGGAGGGAATGAAGAGGACACCAGAATCTTCTCATTAGTGCCCAGTCACAGCCCAAGGGGCAGTGAGCCCAAATTAAAACACATGAATCTCCATCTGAACACAAGAAAACACTTTTTTTTTTTTTTTTTTTTTTACTGTGAGGGTGGTCAAACACTGGAACAGGTTGCACAGAGGGGCTGCGGAGTGTGTATCTGTGGGGATGCTCAAAACCCAACTGGTGTGGTCCTGGGCAGCCTGCTATAGCTGACCCTGCTTGAGCAGGGAGGTTGAACTAAATGGTTTCAAGAGGTCCCTTCTAGCCTCAGTGACTGTGTTGCATCTTTGCCTACTCTAATCATCTCTGCATGGGATTGTTTTAGGAATTGCTAATTAGGATGGGAACTTTGGGTAAGAAAGCATTTTACCATTTACTATATAGTGAATATTTTTGTGTATGTATTTGACTTGCACTGCTTTCTTTCACTAATCTGAGCTTCCAATCTTTTAATCAAGACTTCTTCGGCTTCCCTAGGAATTCTTCCTCTTACAGTTAATGCTTATATGCAAGACACAGATAGCCTTCAGAAGCTTAGCTTCTTACTACTTCTTTTGTTGTTGTTGTTTTGGACCAAGATTTGTTATAACATTTATGAGTCAGCGAGGTGTTTTTCTGTATAAGTGGGGAACTGGTGTCTGAGAAGAAAGTATTCAACTCCTACTTAATTTCTAATTTAGTGAGTTTTTAGCTGTGAAAGATTATTATGATGCTCTTGAATAATTATGAGATTATGTTGAGCTGGGGTAGCATTTGGTTGTCATGCAGTCTGGCCTTGCACAGTGCGTCTCATTACACTGGAATGTTGGATAAAATAATGAAAGGCTAGAAGGCCCTGAAAACTATAACAGTAGAAGGATGATAAGTTAACACTACTATTGATGTAATTCACAAAATAATTTTTTGGTTATTAATTTGGTATGTTGGGCATGTGTATAAGTTTTTCTATTAAAATAGTAAATATCTTCTGGTTTTGTGTTACCTTCCACAGATTATGTACTTCATCCTTTTGTTGTAGGACTTTATTCGCTTAAAGGAGAAACTAAAGGTATAAAAAACTTTCTCTGGTTATCTTTCCCTTCGTCCTTACCCTGCCCCATTCTTTCTTCTGAGGTCCCTGGGCCTTTCCTGGAGGAAGGGAAACTTATCACAGCCGAGCTCTGTGCTTGTATTGCTTTCACTGCTACTAAAATTTGCTTTTTGTGTTTTTGAAAAAATCCATGAAATTGATATGATACCTACAGTTGTTTCAGTGTTTGCTTTATCAGAAGTGTATGTTTACCTTAAGCTCTTACTTTAGTCAGTCTCCATGGATATTTACTTTGCAGGGGGAAAGCCCTTTCCTCAGTTTAGAACTTTAGATCTTGATATTTGCCTCTCTTCTCCAAATAGCATTTGCCTTTCCACACAACTACAGATCTGTTGTGAATAACCCAGACCTAATGTAAATCAAGTCTGTGACATTATCTTGCAACTGGTGGTCATTTTTGGTTTTTTTCTTTTCTGAGGTTGTACCTCTGAAACAAAAAGTCTGTTATGGTACTTTGTTAAATAAATAAAAACCCACCCAAACCCCTGTAATTTCATAGATGTATTTAGTAAGATAATGTAAGATAGAGTTAAAATGGAGCATAATTTCTCTTTGGAGACAATCAAGATAGTAAATGTTTGACATAGTGTAAATAATTTAGCTTGTATACAATCTGTAATTTCTAATTACATTCAGTTTTTATTTGCCTTTTTATGCAGGCTTTTTTGCAAATACCAGTGCATACGAAATTAGTAGAGCTGTCCAGGCAATTTGTAACTAAAATACTCAAGTAGTATGTTAGACTTAGTTCATATTGCAGAAATGTATGTTCAACTATTCCCAGGTGTACTTTATTTTAAAATATAAGGGAGAACCATTTGTTCTATCTTCTCACAGAAAAATATCTCGAGGCCCTTTCCAAACCTTCCTTAGTGCTATTGCCCCTCTTCCCTGCCACCCACCCCCTCTCCAATCTGTACATTATTTCCATGCTCAGGCTTTTAGAATTGCAGTATTGACCTCCCAGTGGCATTGCTGGTTCTGGCACAGAGCCCACATTTAATCAACTACATTTATTAGTTTAAAGCTGCCCTGAGTGAATGAAGAGAATACCTAACTCTTGAATTAGCTGGATCACTGCATCCTATTCTGTCTAACTGTACAGATAATCTAGCTGGTATTTTGCAACAGTATTTTAACAGTAACTGTGGTATGTCTGAACTGTACAGTTAGCCTGCGTAACTAGTGGCTCCCATCTGTTACTTGAATAACCTAATCTCAGTCAGTGGTCCTTTTCAGCAAAACTGAGGTTGGTTTAAAGACTGGTATGTTCTCAGTGGTGGTGTCCTCAGTGTTGCTTCACTTACTACGTGCAACTGAGGGAGGACAGAGCCAGTAATTCTTTGTGCTGAGATTCCCAGTCACTTTTGTTTAATCCTTGAGAACTTGTGTGGGAAGGGCATTTGGTAGATTGCTGACATTTGAGTAACTTTTTCATCCTTGCTGTAAAGTGGATGAGTTCCAGGCAACTGTAAACACAGTTTGGGGCTTTCAGCCGTACTTGAAACAATTCAAGCATGAGCAAGTTCAGAATGCAAATAGGCACGTGTCTGAGAACGTATGTACAGTTGATTGAAAGGCTTGGGGAAAAAAAATGCTTGTCCAAAGTGTCTTGTCTGTGTAATGTCAATACACATGTAAACTCATAGCCCCACTTCTGCAATCCAAGGTCTGTTTTAAAGATCTATCTTTCTTAATCTTTCTGTGGAGGATTCTGCTGTGAAGAATTTAACATTATGGTGAAGAAACAAGAAGTCTAAGCGTGACAAGAGTGTCATATAATGTGATTCTGATATAATCAGATATAAGAAAGCAGTGTTCAGTATGCTTTTTATTTCTAGTAATGCATTTGAATTTACCAAATTAAAAAATGAGAACATCTTAAATATCACTTCAGCTTTAATAGTCTTCATAATGTTAAGAGAACACATTTAAAACATTGAGTGACCACCTCTCAATATTTATCAATTTTGATTATAAGATAAAAATTATAAATTATTATACTAAAAAAAAGTGGAGCTTTTACTGCATGACATACTTCTGGTGCTTTGTTAGCAAAACTTGTACAAAATGCACATGCAAAATTTGTGTACTTTCCTTGCTTGCCTTTTCCTTTCATAGCTGTTTTTGCAATTTTATAAACTATTTTGTGAATCTATATAAACTCAGCAGCAGAACTTAACTAAAATTTTAAAAAATTCTTATTGAGTGCTTGGAAACACCTGCTGCATTTTTCTTTTTAGCTGGGATTGCTTTATTTGCTTTGGGAAAGGGAAGGATTTGGATTCTATATCCCTTTGTGCTCTTTTAGATACAAGCAGAGTGTTCAGTGCTCCTTTTAGTCTAATGAAGGAATTCAGGTTTTGTAGGGAAACTTACAGAGCTCCGCATTTGAACTTGATAGAAATTTCATGTGGAAAGAAATGGGTGACTGACATGGGAATGATCTGTGTGGAGGACAAACCAAAGAGGTCTTCCAAAAAATTGGTTAGGAAAAGTAGCCTGGAGCTGTTCTAATCAGCAGGGAAGAGCAGGTACAGAGCAGCCAAAGATGCAGGTAGTTTTGGTCACAACTTGTCTGTGTAATGTCAATACACATGTAAACTCATGTTTGGGCTTCACTAACCGAAGCCCAAAGTACAGCCTACTACAGCGAAGTAGTATATAAACCAAGACTTGGTTTATGCTTACAAACCAAAGTTTTACTCTGAAAGTTAAATACAAAGACATGTTAATCTTGCAAAGGATTAATCAATCTGAAAGCATGTCAGACTGAGAGTTGTATTGCTTGTGCCCTCCTTACTGTGAAGCCCCATTGTTGGAAAACCAATGTTATTTTTTTCCTTAAATACTTCTAAGTTACGTTAGCAGCATAATGGCTGAAGTAATGACTAAGAAATTAGTGGTTCAGAGCAATAGAGAAAAAGATGAGAAAATATACTTCCAAGATCAGAACAACTGAGGCAGAAATTATGTGTGTAATCTTTAAGTATTGGTTGTTTTTTTGTGTGTTCCCCCCCCCCACACACACAATAACATTTCCTCCTGTTAATTTTTAAAAATTTTTTTTTGTCAGTTCTATTAGGGGGGAGCTTGCTTTTTGGCGTTGATCTCTTAAAATGAAGGACATTCAAAGGAAAAACGCCAACCTTGCAGATGTATGAGAGACCTGCTTGGGTTGTTAGACTGATCCTAACTCATGCCCTGCATTTATGTTTACATGGATCACAGCTTTATTTATTAATATAGGAATGGGTCCGTATTTATTTTCTACTGCTATGAAAAGCTACTTTTAAAAAATACTGCTATATATCACAATAGATATTTGTTTGGTGTGGGTTTCTTTTTTTCCCCAGACAACTGGTCACCCATGCAATATTAAATCAATTGAGAATTACTGTATGGGAGGGAAGCTGAGAAAAGATGAGTTAAATGTATCATTAATCTTTTTGTGTCAAGGATGAAAACTTTTCTTATAAGCAACTTTTAAAGCTTATATTTTCTAACAAAAGTTCACTTTGAAATGGATTCTGGGTTTTGTTCTGTGGTGTTTTGCCTTTGTATATATATCTCATTAAACATGAGTGTGGCTTTTAATTGTTCATGTGGATAAAAATGGCACCGTGTGTGTGTTGGGAGGGGGAACTGTATTTACATTTTCTTTAAAAGCTTCTGGTATTTGTTTCAGAAATAAAGGAAAGGGCAAGGCACCTAAACTCTATACTGAGAGGAGTTTAGCTTTGTATCCTGTGAACTTTAAGGCTTCTTCATTACCAGTTTCAGCATTCCTTAGGGAGACCAACTAAAATTTTTAGCAGTTTGGACTAAACAATTTTTGCTAGTCATAGAAAAAGTTAAAGTAACTTAAAGTATCTTTCAGATATGAATGAATGATATGAGTGTATGATCTGAGTGGATATGAGTGAATGATCACTAAGAATTTGTTACTGTCAGATGTGCACATTGCATGGCTGTTTTGTGCATTTGGTTTTAATGCTTGTTCAAATGACTAATTATCAAAACCTGTAATCTATGCAAAAAGTACTAATGAAAAGTGCAATCTTGGTCACAATGTGCAGTATATCTGTGGGAGGTGGAGGAATAGTATGAGTGTTTGGTTTTTTTTTTCTGCTCAGATTGAATTTTAATATGAAACGAATCAGTATCAGTTTCCTAGCAGCACTGGATCTACAAGGGCACTGATATACTTTAACATCTTAAAATATTCTTTGAATGCTGCTGTTGCAGTTTTTCAGTTGTAGACAGGCTCTTTGAAGTCATTTTCATGAAACTGAGGAGTTGCAGGAAGAAAAATTTTAAAGAAAAATTTTAGAAAGATGCATAAAAATATTCAGCTGGCAATGGACTATTTGAGCATGGCATAAACATAAATCTAATATCTGGTAATGATTATGTTTCAGAAACATGCTTGTAACTCATTTAAAGGAAGAAGAGCTAGTTTTTCTGGAATAGACAAACTAAGAATTATGTATTTATGAAGGCATCATTGTAAAATCTTCCCTCCTTTATCTTAAATTAAATTTCTCTTTAGAACATATCAGACATCTTTTCACTGGAGTGAATTGGTGGGGATCTTGGGAGAGTTAGAGAAAATGAATTTAGTTTCAGTAAAAATGGCTTTCATCAGATACTGGTTGGAGCAAAAGACCCAAAATGAATGAACAAATCAATGCTAGGGCACAGGCTACAGGACACTGAAAGGTAAGCTATGCTATGCACATGTCTTACCTGTTAAGGTAGCCAGAAGGTGGACACAGTAACCTGTGTCCTGTGAAACAGTATGTCTGTTGTCTTCTGCTGTTGTGCTTAGTTCTGTGTTCCATGTACTACCTAGAAATCATGTGTGTAAGTGCAATATTAAGTTGTGTGATTATATATGTATTTATATTTTTTTTTTTTGTCAGTTCAAAGCTGGTCAAGTAGTTGCAATGCTAATTCTCTTGCCTCGTATCTATGTATGCAGTGAGCTGTTTGAGTTCAAAGTGGATGTTTTTGTATATATTCATATAATTTTTTAAGATAGCTTTCTTTACACTAGAGGGCAGGGGAAAGTGTAATACCTTTGTAAATTACTTCTTAAGAAGCAGCTTTTATGACTGTCTGTATTCTTCCATGATAATAATTTGGAAAAGGAACAGTGACTAGGTTTGAGAAGTGAACATGTCCAGTGGCTGCCCATGCTGTATCAGAATTGAAGTGTTCTTGACTAGACTCTTCTTGGTCTGATCAAAGAGGTATTTCTGAGGACCTGGAGCCTCCTGTCATCCCACATGAGGGTTGTCTCTGAATAGTTGCAAAAGTCAGCAGCAGGACAATTGATTACTGCTGTTTCTTCAACAAGCTCCACCGTACCACCCGCATGCCCTTGTACCATCGACGCCAAGAGCAGGTTTAGCAACGTCTCATCACAGGTTTCCTGTCTCTCCCCAGGAAAGTGCAAATATCTTTCAAACTTCCCTTTCTTCTCCGTTAGCCTTCCACGCCTAGGCCACTCGCAGGTTTTTGTCCGCTCCAGGCCAGATCGGAGCTAAGTTCTCATCTTCTCCCTTCAGTGGTGGCTCCTTCTTGAAGTATGTGAGTAGAACCCATAGCCTTCAGTTTAAGCAGGAAGGAGAGCCAAGGGTGGCATGTTTTAAATTTGCCTGCTGAGATGAGGAGGTACTTTCATTTTCTAGAAAAAGAGCTCTCAACATCTGTGAGCAAACCCAAGCTGCCAGGGTCACAGTCATCATCAGCTGCAGCCAAAAAGATGGCAAAAATGCACTGATGAAGCATGGTGGCAAGAGAGAGCAGGGCATTGCTGGAAGAGAGGATTACACCAAACATACACAGTCCTGAGAATATCCAGCATTTATTGAGGCAAAGATCCTAGGAAAGAAAAGGATGGAAATGCATAGTCAAAGATACAACTGACATTTGTATTGTACAGAAGGCTGGTAGGAGTTGCTGTCTTTCTGTTTTTCTGACTGTGTGTACAACAACCTCAAAATGTGTTTGTGATCTTCTCTAGTAGGCTGTTCTACAGTATACAGTAGGCCTTACATATTCAGATGAGAGAACACTGTTAGGTGAGGGAAGTACCTTTTTTGGTATGAAACTTAGCTTTTGTCAAGGTGCAAGTTTGAATTTTTTGTCATTTCCTGTTTTCTCTTGAATTTTTCAAGAAATGTTGGCCACTTGTCAGAGTACTAAATATAAAGGCTGTAATGTTAACGGTGTTGTCAAATTATGTCAGCAGTGAAAACAAGGAGGTTTTGGTGGTTGCCTTGGTCTTCCTTCTCTCAGCTTAGTAGAGAAATCCAGTTGAGCTCCTCTTCTTGTTTTGTCTCATGTATTACCTAGAAGAGTGAAATAAAGTAGGGTTCCTTAGTGGGTAAGTTAAGAGCAGGAAAGAGAACAAGCTGTCTGAGTTTCATCTTACCCCTCTTATCTAACAGTTTATCTCCACTCTGTTTTTAATGTTACTGTCTAACTAGTTACTTTTTTGGCTGTCCATATGCATAATACGGTTGTTGCAACTGTATGTAACTTCTTTTTCACCTTTCTGATTCCTGTCAGTAGGGCAATGCATATGAACTGTGAGATTGTTGTGCTTGTAGTTGCTTGTGCATGATGAACTCGGTTGTATTCCTAAATTTTAACTCCCCTCTTCCCTCCTTTTTTCAGAATGTCTCTGTGTCTTCCCATTCCTTGTTCCCTTTTTACATCAAATGTAAGATTGTTGTAATTTATGTGCCATAGATTTAAAAAAAAAAAAAAATTCCAAGTATCTAAATCCTATTAGATTTCGATTGGGTATTGAGTTTTAAATCTTACTGACACTTAAATATTTTGAACCTTTGAACAACTGGACCTGCACAACTGATGGCACTGATGCAGGAATGACAATGATTGGCAGGAGGGAAGGAGAGGATATGTATATTGTCATTGTATATGTTGTCAGTGAAAGAAATGTTCATGAACTGACCGAAAGATCCCTTTATAGCAGAGAGTGTAAGAGGCCTAGAGTTCTTTTGCTGCAGTTCGCATATAAACCAAACCTTTAAGTTTTGTTTTTATGTTTCCTTTCTAGCTCCTAGTCAGATCTGGGTTTAGGTCTGTAGCAATGTTAAGTACTTCTAAATTTAGCTAAGGCTTTCTGGAGTTGTGCTGTGAGTGAAAACACTCTGAAATTCAAAGTTTATCCTTCTGGGCATCCCACAATGGACACTTAACACTAGTGTAGATCTTTTTTTCCATGAATTCCATTACTTTAGCTCTTCAACTGTAACAAATACCATCTCCTTTTCTCTGACATAAGCATGTGAATGTTTGGGATAAATGGGGTCTTTTTTTTTTTTTTTTTTTTTTTTTTTGTATGGGCGCTACACAAAAGGGCATAAGGAAATGAATTGGAGGGTTCAAATAATTTGCAACAGAGGAGGTACAGGACCACACATGAAATGAGGCTTTAATAGATACTGATAGGTGTTCAGTGAAGGACTGTTTGGTATTATGTACTGAATTAAGTTAGTGATTTCAGCGGAACAAAGTAGGTCTTTCAGCGTAAGTCTTTCCTGTACCATAAGGGGACGGAATTAGGATTGCTAGGAAGACCTTTATTTTGGCATTTCCTGACTGATTTGCTTTTTGACTTCGCAGCTTTAGTATGACTTTTTTTACCTTTCTCAGAGGTGATCAGGAATATAGGTGGTGTGCACAACCACTGAAGATTAATTTGGAAACAGTCTACTAACATGGCAAAAGATGTGCACTTGCACTGTGTAGTTCTGAACATCAGTTTCTCAGATTTTTGTAGAATGATGCAGTTTTATGGAGGAAATAAACTACTGTGCTTATTTTCAATGATTATTTTTTTTTTTTTCTTTTTGAAGCTTGGTAATGAACCTGGCTACTTGGAAATTTAGCAAGGGTTACATCTCACTTTTCAAAACTGTTTTAGACTTTGTTTTTGCTTAGTTTTGAACAAGATGCATTTGGAATATAATTCGGAGTTCAAGCTGCATTGAAGTTGTGATAGCTGGGGAAAAAAAAATACACTGATACCTTTTTCTTTGTCCCTGAGTATGCAAAAGTAGTACTGTGTGCTGATTTGGAAGTATGCAGGGGGTTGTTCTTGTCCCTGCAATGGGAGAGGTTTATGCTGAAATGTAACTGAGCATAGTGTGTGTGGGGGGTTAAAATTCTTTTTGCTCTTTCATACTGTGTAAATTGTGATGCCATTAAATTGTTATGTATTTTGTTGTATTCTAACAGTATTAAACTTGCTACCCTTTAAAAAAAAAACCACAAACAAACCAACAACCAAACCAAAGCCCCCAATTCACTGATAAAAATGGAATTTCTTCAATGAATGCTTTGTATTATAATTCCTGATGGGCCTCTTTTTCATAACAGTACAGTCTGCTAATGTTTGCATGCTGTATCTGGCTTACAGGACTATTCTTTTGGCCTGCAGCTAGCATCTAGCCACCTTTCTGAAGGCCCGTCAGGCACTGATTATCTAAATTAACATGATGGTAAACTGCTCCTGTGACACCAGAGACGCAGTGAGAGGAATTATGCTTATATTACTGATGATCTGTTTATGTGCAGAAAGTCAAATGCTTTCAAGACTCAGGCTAATTTTGCAGATGTGGGTGAACTGTACCACGTATGTGTAGGTTGATCATGTCACAAGGGAGAAGGCAATGCAGTTTTCAGATGCTTTCAATAGAGGCTGTGAGGTCTGTTGTCTCAGGAAGAGAGCATACCACTTTACAGTGAAGGATGTTGTGATTTTCCCTGACTCTCTCAATTTTTGTTTCTTAGACCGCATCAATGGAGCACATTCAGGGAGCTTGGAAGACTATCAGTAATGGTTTTGGACTCAAGGATTCTGTCTTTGATGGCCCAAACTGTATTTCCCCTACTATCGTTCAGCAGTTTGGTTATCAACGCCGAGCATCTGATGATGGCAAAATATCAGATACTTCCAAAACTAGTAATACTATTCGTGTTTTCTTGCCCAACAAGCAACGCACGGTGGTAAGTCTACATTACCTTAATGAAAGAAAGGTCATACTGTTGCCATTGCTAACACTATGACTGTATCTGGTAAGAGAAATGCCAAGCTTCACAAAAGGTCTTACTGTGATTAAGTGTGTTGTTATCAGTTTGTTAATTCTAGAGGACATATTTTGAAAGCAGTGTATCTGTATTTTCAGAACCTGTATTTCTCTACCTCAGTGCTGTATTTTTCCAATATACATGAGCAAGATACTTTGCTTACATATTGAACATTAAAAGACAGTAGGTGGCTGACCTAAACAATGATGCCTGTATGAAGTACATGAAACATGAATTAAAACATGAAGTAAAACATGTCATTTCTGTCACCATTTTCTTCACTTGGATGCCCACAGTGAAGTACGGTAGTTAAAGCCGAAGTGAAACTTCTTGAGGGAATGCTTCTACTAGATTTCTTGGAGCTGAGTGTACTAATAATAGTCTTATGCAAAGTTCCCTTGAATCTAAATTAAGCCTTTTTCTATACTTAAGGTACCTCCATTTGCCTGCATTTCTATTACTTTTACAGGCTGTCTACTTGTATGAGTGCTGTATAAAATCCTGTTTCCTAGAAACTTAGTAATTGTAAGAAATTGAAAAGTTTATAAAATGGCTTCAAAACTTTCTTTGCATATGTACACTGTAGTTATGTATACGGCAGAAAATGTGCCTGCCTCTGACAGGTTGGCTTAACGTGTGGCGAGTTAAATTGGAAGGCACAGCAGTCTGTTGTTATATCATACAAGTAATTTTTATTTATCTATGTATTAACTTGAAAAGTGAACAGCTGTGCAGTTTTACTGGAACTTTTAAAGAAAAGGAGAAAAATATGACCACACCCCAAAAAACCCAAACAAAACAAACCCAACCCAAAAACGTTTGAACAAATTCTGCAATCACTGACTACATTTGTTTTGGTCACAGGTAAACGTGCGAAATGGGATGACCTTACATGACTGTCTTATGAAGGCACTTAAAGTAAGAGGTCTGCAGCCAGAATGCTGTGCAGTTTTTCGACTTCTTGCTGAACCAAAAGGGTAAGAGTCTGGAATGTTATATGTGAAACTTTCAACTAGAGAATGTAAAAATCTTCTTTTTAGAATAGCAGCAATAATAATTTCTTCCTCTCTCTTGCTAGTTTCTTTTAAAAGCACAATTTGGTTGTGAACACTTCCATGTTGCTTTCTTTACCCTCCTCTAGGGCAACTCCTTCAGCTTCCTGGGTATGAAAAAATTTATTTTTGTTTTAAAGCTAAATATTAGAAATGCTCAAAATTGAGGGGTATACTCAAGTGCTTGTAGCATCTTACAGAGGCTTTTGTCATACTCTAGATGAAATGTTGTGATATGCCTTCATATTGGAGGTGCATTTCTCCTTTGCATTTGTAGTTGGTAAACTTCAGTGCCAGTGATTCTTAGCCAAATTAAATGAACGTCTCCTCTGTGTGCTCAGTTTTAAGGCTCTACATTCCTCTACAACTTTTCAATGTTTGGATTTAAATCTCACTTCAGATATTCCTTATTTTTTGTAGGACCGGGGATGCTGCTATTAAATACCAAATGATTCTTTTACAAGCTGAGGGAGTGAAGGTATCTCATGGAGTTAATACATTTAACTTCACACCTCGTAAGGCTTGGGCTTAATGCTCCTTTAAGCCTCAATCATGAGGCAGTCATTTGTGGGTTTACATCTCTGTGTAACTGAGTCCATTCTGGGGTCACCAGTAACTTTAGTGCTGAAGCACGTAATATGGCTTTCATGTCGCTAAGTCTCCCATTCATAATTTCTTATGTTTTGTTTATAAGGGTATTTCTGTGACTCCATTACAGCTTCTAGGTGTCTTATTTCAAATAATCTATATATCTACATGACTTACACTTTAAAAAATAAACAGAAAAAGAGGTGAATTGCTTTGTTTTCAAAGTTGCTTCTAATTTTTTAAGTGAAAGACATTGCAGTATAGCTCACTAAGAGGCTTTTTTGTATTTGTTTTCAGTTTGCTCAAGAAAACTCACAAAACATAGATCATTTGATTAGGCCAGACTTCTTACCTCCTAATTAATTTTGTTGTCCCCATTTTCTCTTTCTTTCAGAAAAAAAGTGCGTTTGGATTGGAATACAGATGCTGCCTCCTTGATTGGAGAGGAACTGCAAGTGGACTTCCTTGATCATGTTCCACTCACTACACACAATTTTGTAAGCTTTTCCTCTTCTGTTTTTTGATGTAAATTGTATCAATTGAACCACATGTTCAGTCAAAGATTGTTTTAGGCATTAGGTACCTTTTGGCTTTCTGAACACAGTGGGGAGGTTTTGAAGTGATTTTATATAAATATATATTTCTGTAACTGTCATGTTAAGATATCATGTCTTTAAAGTCCAGAACTGGGAGATAACTTGTATTTTCAGTCTCTGGCTCATCAGTCAAAAAAGGCTGGATAAGTTCAGCAGCTTCATTGGACTGTTGGTAACTGTACTGAATGTACAGGGGTGCTGTTAATTCTGCAAGGTCATGACATTTTTTTGTGAACTAATGCTGCCTTGTAATTTGACAGAATGTTTTTTGGGGGGATGAAAGACTTTAGATTTGTAGTTCCTTCTCAAAAATGGTTTATTTGCTCAGTATAGAGCAAATAAATAGAGGTGTGTGTTTTTTGTTTTTTGTTTTTTTTTTTTTTTTAAACAAACTGATAATGCCTAATTCTAACAGTTTCACTGTGCATTATTTTGTTCTCCCTGGGAAGGAACTCTATTCCTATATTCTAGCCTTTTTGTTGTTTTGTCCTGGGAATATATTGCGCCAAGTGGCAAAACTAAAGGATTATCATTTACCTCCATTAGAAAGGTTAGGATTGATTTACAAAAACTGAAAGTAGCTTTGCTTCTACTTTACATTTTTAGAAAACTACAAATAAAATCATCTGCAGTTGATCACCAGGAAACTAGTATTTTTCTCCAGATCTGGAAGAAGCTCAAACTTCAAGTCTTCCTCCACAGTATGCTCTGGAGGAAGAAACCCTTTGGTTCTTTTAAATCTTTCTTTGTATTTCAGAAGCTTTAAAAAAAGTTAGGTGCCATTTAAAAAAGTAGAATTCCCTTAAACTATTTTATTTACTAAGGAATTTATTTCTTATACAAGGAGTATTGGTTAGTCGTAAACACACAACAAGCATTTTGACTAATAAAAAAACCAAGGTGGTTCTTACGAGCTGATCCTCCTTCACCTCCTTGGTTATACTAAAACCAAACCAAAAACCCAATTCTTGGCCTACCGACTGTCACCTTACTGAGCACAAAATAGTGATTTTTGAATGTGACAGAATACTTCTCCTTTTCTTTCTTTCTTTCTTTAAAAAAAAAAAAAAAAAATCAGGTAAACAAAGCTCTAAATGTTTGTAAGCTTTCCAGGTTTCCAACCAAACTGGAAATATATGCAAGAATACTCAAGTGTGGTTTTAAGTTCAGTAGCACTTTGGGGGCACTGATAACATTTTAACATGGTATTTATTTATGTCAAGCTCTGAAGATGTTCACCTCAGCTAATGAAGAGAAGCTAGTAGCTTGGATTAATCATTTAATGTGTTTTCTAGGCTCGGAAGACATTTCTAAAGCTTGCTTTCTGTGACATCTGCCAGAAGTTCCTGCTAAATGGGTTTCGGTGTCAGACATGTGGTTATAAATTCCATGAACACTGCAGCACTAAAGTTCCAACCATGTGTGTCGACTGGAGCAATATCAGGCAACTCTTGTAAGGACTGTTCCTTTTTAATAGCAACAGTAATTCTCCGTGACAGACAAGCATAATTTTTTTTTTTTTAATATCTTATAATAGAGATAAATTTGGATTGTTGGGAAGTGTAGTCACTTTCATCAATATACAGAACTTGTGTATTGATTTCATAAAACAGCCAGCAATGATTGTCTATTCCCAGGTGAAGGCGGCCATTTACATTAGGTGCATTTTGTTCTTGCTGTAGATTTTAATATTCTGGGACAAGCAAAGAAAGATCTTGAATGACGAGGCAGTTGCTAGAATGTCCTCTATTTCAAGAGAGCAATAGTAATTCCTCTCACATAACACTTCTGTTAGAAGAAAAAAAAGGTCATGATTCAGTTGGTTTTTAGCTGCTGGAAGCATGAGTGTTCAGAACTACCACAACTTTTGACACCCTGTTGAAAATGCATGGAATGGTGAGAAAACTGCTGAAGGATAATACTTTCCGAATATTGATTAGAAAAAGTTGAAAATCATTATGTTAGAAGTAGTCCTTTTATGCAGAAGTGTTAAAACCCAGAACTGATTTTATGTGTCTTACTTAGTGATTGTATTTTTTTTATAGCTAAACTTGGTCATATAGTTATGCATTTTTTACACTGATTAGTCATTAGCGTGTAGGATGACTTGTGCCACTTGGTGCTACCTGGGTTTAATAGAATGTAAAAAATTTGGTGTTGAATACCCTTTCAGGGAAATCTGAAGTCTGATGTAAAAAGATTTGTATCTTAAGTTTAGAAAGAACACATGGAAATTTTCTTTGGGAGTCTGAAGACAGTGTTTAGTCATACCATACACAGAGGAAAAATATGTAAAGATAGGAATGTGTTCATGAAGTTAATTATGCTGGAAAGAAACAGCCCTTTAAATTTTCAGCTTTAAAGAGCATTGTACAGGAGGTAGTGTAGCAGTTGAAATTGTAATTGTTTTTGTTGATATTTCAGATTGTTCCCAAATTCAAATATCAGTGACAGTGGTGTCCCTGCACTACCTCCCTTGACAATGAGACGGATGCGGGAGTCTGTCTCCCGGATACCTGTTAGGTAAGCTAGTATTTCCTGTCATTTCTGTTTTGGGAAATACAGTTGTTTAAAAACAAAAAAACCAAAACACCCCCAACACCTCAAAAATAGAACAATCTTATAGAAGGTTGGGATAAATGTGCAAGAAGGCAACACCACTTCATCATAGATTATATCTAGTGTCCTTTCTTGTTCTTAGATTAAAGCAAAACATTGATTTGGGTTTTTATATTTTTAATTCTTAGTCTTAAGGTTTTAAGGGAGGGTATTAAAGGTTTTCTGGAGACCTTTGTTTTCCTGCCTAAGAGAATTCAAGGCTCCCTTTGGTATTTTTGTGAATTAAGTTTTTTTTATCTGAACAGGTAGTATACATGTAAGGGTTTCTGACTTGTTTTGCATGACTTGCATATATAAACTAAAATAAGGTTCTAATATTATGATGACAGGTAAGAGTTTAAAGAGAGAACAGTGGAAACTGAAAATACTCTCCTCTTAAAGAAAACTCTGAGATCTAAAGAGAACATTTCTGTAGTTTTAAATGCTAGAAAATTGCCATCCTTTCAAAGGGGCCTGTCTTCTGATCCTAATTTGTGCCTGTATTGTTTTCCTTGAAATTCTAGAGGCTGAAGAGGGCAGGCCATCTTTTCTTTTTTGTACATCCCTTTGAAAAATCTTGGCCTATTCAGGAATGAGGCACAGAGCACGTAGCTGACTTGCAGATGGTTCTATGTATTTCTTTATTTAACTGCACCAGGGGTTGATCTTATGTTCTCTTTGCTGTCTTATTTCCAGTGTTGTTGAACAATGACTCATTAACTTGATAGCTTCTTAAGCTTTTTGTGAATGCTGGCTGATTTCAGTTAAGATACTTGTGTGATTTGGGATAAATAAGGTTTGAGTGACCGTAGCTATGATTTATCACTTTTAGTTGAACTGGATTTCAGTGTTGGCCTCCTTTTAACTGGTATTGGGTTTCATGACTTCCTTGCTGGCTGTTCTGTGCGAACCATTGAACAGTCTTGCAAACCTTTACAAATTCAAGGCTTAGCAGTAAAAGTAGCTCTTAAGCTACGCATTTAACAGGCTTGAAATGAGCAGTTTGTTTAAATTTCACAGACCTGAATTAATCCAGCAGAGCCAGTATTTTATCAGTATATTAAATGTGATTTGATGGGGATTGAGGTGAAGTGTGGCAAAATTTATAATGGCAGAAACAGACTTGTGTTAAACACACTAGATAAGTATGTGAGCTGACAAGATCTTCAAGTTTTTTAATTTATTTCCTAAGTTAAACTGGGAATGATTCAGCTGACCAAATAGTTTAGTTAGTGTGTAAGTCCCAATTTTTTTTCTGTTTGGAATTCTGTGTATATTGCTTTTGCACAGGTTACATTGAACAGTATTTTTCAATTGCAAGAGGGGAAAAAATAACCACAACTTTCCCTTTCTCTCTCTTTCCTTCTCAGTTCCCAGCACAGGTATTCTACACCTCATGCCTTCACATTCAACACATCAAATCCTTCCTCTGAAGGCTCTCTTTCCCAAAGACAGCGATCTACATCCACACCAAATGTCCATATGGTTAGCACTACAATGCCTGTAGACAGCCGGATAATTGAGGTAATATTGGTAGGGAGGAAATAGCATAAAGTTAAACTAAAATTGTGACTGGTCATCTAACAGTCACTGGTTGGTTTTTCTTCTTTGCTTTCTGTTATTTGCTTACTGTTTGCCTTAGTTGGCCGAGTGATGGAGAATATAGGTGACACATTTGCATAGAAAGTTAATAGTTCATTCTTGCAGTCTTTATCAACATTGCTGAAGTTCTAGGTAGATTTTTGATGTCTGTAAAGAGCTTAACAGTCAAGTTTCACAGATCTGAAAAGAAAATAAGCTCAGTTTTGCTGAAGAAATATTTATTAGTCCTGTCTAAAAATGTTTTTTTGATCTTAAAAATCTGGATTTGTTGGGGAGGCTGGTGTTTATTTTAAATCAGACTTACAGGTACTGTAAGCCTGGATGTAGTTCTCGGAGTTGGAATACTCAAGTCAAAGCTTACTGGCAATATGTTTTGTGTTATACCTGTATGGAATTAACAGCGATCCTGGGCTTGTGTGCTAAAGCCATCTGTACCTGGGAATATTTCTGCTGTTACTTGCTTTCAAGCACCTTTTTCTTTTTTTTTTTTTTTTTTTTTTTTTTCCTACCTTAGACTGGCAGTAGTGAGAGGCAATTCTTTGAAGTCAGGCCTAAAGTGGTTCTTTTGTTTTGTTTTGTTTCGTGATAACCTTAACAAAATAAGGGAGTGGTGTGCAGGAAAGGCTTGCAGAAAGTGCTGAACAGCAGGACTTGAGAGAGAGCACTGTTTGTTGTTTTTTTGCTCTGGAATAGTTTAAAAATTATTTAGGCCAAGCAAAAGTCTTTGACTGCTAGGTTTACTTGCGTCTTCAGCTGGTAGTTTATAGGCTTCAATGAAATGTGAAGAGTCTCTGAAATGTGCTAGAGAAGTCCTCTGGACCTTTGGAACTGAAGAAAAGTGCACTGCAGCCCCATGAAGGTTTTTGTGTCAGTTGGGTTTTATGGGGGAAGGTACCCTCCCTTTCTCTGAGTTTTTTTTAGGCTTACAGCCTTTTTTACTGCTTCAGAAGCCTGGCTGACCATCTTTTATGGCACAAAAAATAATGAAGCACTCAAGAAAGAGAATATGAATTATCGAACTTTGTAGTGTGTTGAGTCTTTAAGGAGAACATTGCTTTCTTTACCCTTTATGCATAGCAGTAAAGACAGAAATGCTTTCTATTCTGGCTCTTCATAACATCATAGGGACTGAATAAAAATAGCAGTCATGTCTTAAAGGCAAGAGCTGCATTTCCAAAAGGTTTAAAAAAAAAAAAATCCCCCCAAAAAATACCACCACAAAAAAAAGTAGTAGAGACCCTCTAGTACCACATTAGAAAGACCACCTTAATAAAGTGGTTTACCAAAGGATGGATACTAGTGAACTTTTGGGTTTGAACAGGAGTACTTACTTAAAAGTTTTACTGCACTTAATTATCATATATCAAAGAAATTAGGTTACTTTTTCATTCATTTATCCTAACATTTGATTTTTAGAAATTTCTTTTTTATACTTCCTCTGTTCTTTTCTTTTATCTCTTACTGTGTTGGCCTAGAATAACAGCCTGAATGCTTCTCCCAGTTCCTGGTGCAGACGATTTTGTTTGAGGGGAAGAGTAGGTATTTTCTTGGTGCCTTTTGTTTTCTTGTGATTAACAGGATTGCTATAACTTGTAAGCCATGGCAGTGTCCACATGAAATGTTTAATCTGGAGCTGATTTGATGAAAATCTTTATAGCATGTTTATACTTAAATATTGAGGATGCTAATTGAAGTGGCAAATTGATAAAGAGCTTCATTTTTAGATTAGCTGGATGAATCCATACTACTATGAAATTTGGTGCGAATTTGAATAGGCTTGGATTAGAGATGCATTTGGTCACAGAGGTTTTAAAGAAAAACCTTCTCAAACACATCTATTGTGTGGCTTTTTTCCTCTGGAAACTATTTTGTTGAATGTAACTGTACAAACCCCTTAGATTAAGAACATGAAGTACTATTTTTATTTCACATCAAAGTAAAGGTGACAGACTACAGCACTGCGTATGGTATTATTTGTGTTGCAAGAACAGCTCTAAAGAACACTGGTTTTGGTTCATTTGCTGTAGGATTCATAACCAAAAAAAGAAAATATTCACATCAGGATTGAAGTTCAAAAATACTTTTTCTCAAATAAGAATTACATATACATAAGTATGAGAACAATTTTAAATCATTTAGTTATCCTTTGCCAGCTTACTTGAAAGCAGTTACATTCTCAGGCTGATGTACAAAAAACATCACTTGTTATTGAGTCAGGTTCTTAAAGATTTTTATTGTCCTCAAAATGGACAAAAGTAGTAACTTGCAAGAGTTCTTCACTGGCAGTTTATGCAGATTTTAATCCACTCAGGTGTAGAGTAGAGGTAGTCTGCAAGAATCCTGTATATAGAGTCAAGCCTGGGAGAATGCAACTAACTAGCTAAAATGATGTATTTCATAAAAGAATCTTTACTAAGTATAATCTGAGTTAATTTGAAAACTGTATGGTGGAATGTAGGCTTGTTCTGTCCTCCTATCAAATCTTACATTTATTATTCTACTAATTAGTTAGAAAGTGTGAATTGACTTCTATTAATTTTGACAGTATTAACATTTCTGTAGTGCATGTTCTTGCTTTGTACTTATACAGTACCTGGATATTTTACCTTTCCTGTATGTACTTTGGGATAATACATAGCAGGTGAGAAAAGTTGTAAAGTCATGTTTGTCAGAGCTTAGTTTATCTTGTGCATGGCTGTAGAATTGTGTTGTAAAGTGCCTGTGGCATGAGGTGAGAGTTGTCGCACTGTACCAACTAGTGAACTGTGTGAGAACATGCTTTTCAAATATCATCAAACTTTAATCTGTGGGGAAATGTTTTGAAAATTATGTGTTTTTGTATTAGGGTGCTAGATGTAGCCTTTTTTGGGTTGAAATAGTATGTAGAGGTATTTCAAAATGTATATTGACTTGCAATATTTTAGGGGCTTTTAAAAGTTTTCCTACTTGTAACCCAAAACCATTTTGAGAACTTGTCCCCTAGAGATACAGGACCATCACCGGAGCTATGTTCAGATCTGAAATACAAGCATGTACAAAAATCCAGTGGTGGGAATGCAGACAGTATTTCTGGTGTTTCTTCTTGTCCTGTGTCTTTTTTTTTTCCCTCTTCCCTTTCTTTTTTTCGTAGTAATACCTTTTAATATGCTGTGAATATTTTTAATGTTTTGTAAGAATTCACAAATTGCATGGTTTTTTTGCATATAAGATTCTTGTAACTAGAAAATAACCAAGCTGTCATCTTTTGGAGAGTGTTGGTCAATACCATATCGCACTTGACCAAAACAGTCAGGAATGATTTCAACGCTATTTCTGCTTGTTCCTTTGTATGCTTTCATGTATTTATTAACTTCATTATCTATCTCCTCTGTTTTAGGATGCAATTCGAAGCCATAGTGAATCAGGTATGGTTTCAAAAAATAAAATAATTTATATTATTATTTTGTGTTTATTTTCTGGTTCATAAATTGTTTTTCTTCTATTTTTATATTTAAGCCTCACCCTCTGCTCTGTCTGGAAGTCCTAACAATATGAGTCCAACTGGCTGGTCTCAGCCCAAAACCCCAGTCCCAGCCCAAAGAGAGCGAGCCCCTGGATCTAACACACAAGAAAAAAACAAAATTGTAAGTATGGTAATACTTGATTATTTTTTAATATGTTAAACTAGGCTGGGAGTAGCGGTGTGTTGGGATAAATTTCTGTACTTTAAAGGCAAGAAAAGCTGATAGTAATCTTGAATTGCTCTGCAGTGTGTGTATATAAGGGCAATATAATTTTAACTAACTTGGGAAAGATGGCACTATTGCCTTGCATTATAAATACCCAGAACAAAGTGGTCTTGATTAAAAATTCATTTCAGACAGTATTGTGAAATTATTTTTCAGTACAGATTCAAGGATTACCTTTCTAAATCTTTAGGGGCTGCATCTTTTTTAATATGTTTAATATGTTTAAAGTTAGCCTTATTATCACTGTTTGAACTGTATAGCCATAGCTTCCATAGAAAGGGGATATTGATAATGCCACTATTTTCATAGTAAAGTTACTCAAAACATCTCAGGGAAAAATAGATTTAACAAAATGCAAGTTTTGCCTCAAAGGCTTGATGTAAACTTGGGGGGGGGGGGGGAGAGAAAGAAAAGTTAGAATAATAATGAATAATATCTCGAATTTTTTGAAGGCTTATAAGGTATAAAAATGAAAGTACAGTTGCTTAGTAGCACACACAGTTGTTAATCGCTTAGATGTTTGAGAATTCTGCTCTCATCTCTTTGGTCTATTCCTTTTAAATATGTAAATGAGTTCCTGAATTTTAGTATTGCAATTTTGAAAAAGTCAGTAAGTTTTGTAAGTATTTCAGATGTCTTTAAATAGTTGATTGTAAAATATTTGTTCCTCTTAAGATCTAAGATCAGGGTTTAAGTTTCTAGCGCAGAACTTTTAATGATAGCTTCTTAAGCAGTTCAAGCCATCCAAGATAATGTTTTGTCTTTTTTGGGGGGGATGGGGTGGGGGTGTAAACAAACCCACCACCCCTCACAAATTGAGACAAAGAACAAAAGTCCAAACTGCAGGAGAAAACCCTTGAGGTTTCAGTGCATCTTAAACTTTTATGAAGGAAATTATTTCATTTTTGGTGTGTATATATAATATATTTGATGAAATACTTGGACTAAAAGCCATGTCAATTTTTGTTCCAGAGGCCTCGTGGACAGAGAGATTCCAGTTATTACTGGGAAATAGAAGCAAGTGAAGTCATGCTTTCTACCAGAATAGGGTCAGGTTCTTTTGGAACAGTTTACAAAGGCAAATGGCATGGTAAGTTCTTGACAAGTGTTACCATCTTCTCAAAATGTTGATATGGTAGGACAGCAATCCGGAAAAAGGTAAAATTGTTTTAATGGTGCTGTGTGCTTATCTACCACCAAAGGTACTAGGTGAGAAATATTAATTTCCTAATATTAGCAGTGGGGAGATTGAGCAAAGAACAGACATCAAAATCTGAATCTCACAACTGCCAAACAGACATCAAAATCTGAATCTCACAGCTGCCATCTACATGTTCACTATATTGGAGCCAACATTGTTTTCTTTATTACCATGTTCTACAACAGCTTCTTTTCTGAAAAGATTTCGCTTTCCATTAGCAGGGTTGAATTAGCAGAATTGGCTGGGAAATTTCACAGCCTGATGTTAAATTATGTTTACCTTTTCTTTTTAATACCTCTGTGGTTTAATTAGTAAACTTATATTTAAGGTGGCAGGGAAAGGAAATAAGGATAAATTGTCTTCACTGTGGAGTTTTTCTAAGGAAAAAATGGTTGATGTGAGAGTTTATGATATAAAGTTAGCTGGAATACTTTGAAAAGAGGCACACTGCAGAACTGCAGAATTAGTTGCCAAATTCAGGGCTTGTGATTTAAAAAGAAACACACACAAACCCCTCCAGGCCCTAATTTAAATAGCATTATTGTCATAAAATAAGCTGACAAAAAAAATCTGGAAACTTATCTTCCACCCTCTATTTTTAAAGAATAAATACTTGCGTGTCTTAAAGCCCAAATATTGTCAGCATCAATGGAAGGACTATTCTTATGCTAAAAGTAATATTCATGAACAGTTAAATTGATTTTCATTATATAAGTGAAATGGAACAGAGAAGTCAAGAGAAAAAATAGGTTAAGTAAGATTTCACTAAACAAAGTAATAAATGAGAATTTCTTGTTAATCTTTATTTTAATAAAACATTAGCAACTCTTCATGTATCAAGAACTTTGGTGTGTGAGGAAATGCATGGAGCTACATATTTAGAAAGAACGCTGTTGTGTGCACAGGATGGCTGTATAGCTGTCTCCTAACGTGGTATCGATAAGATTCAGTTCCTCATTTGTGGTTAACCGTTTATAGTTTTCTTGATTTCTCAGGAAAATAGAAGTTAAATTACTGATTTTTTTTTCTTTTTGTAACCATCATTTGTGGTGTGGTCTTAAAAGATTTAAAGGTTTATATTTATTGCAAGTCTTTTTCTGTTTGGAATTGAAGAAACTGGGAGTTCACTGCGCAAACTAGTGAAACGGCAGACTTTTTTGTAGTAACCTATTCTAATAGTACAAATGCAGCAATAAAAATGTTTTGGTGAAGCTAAATGAAATTAATTGAAGTGGGAAGATTGCTGCAAACTTAAGTAAAAATTCTAGATTCAGTTAGAGGTGTTGGGTTTCCTAACATGCCCATCTGTGAAAGGCTGTTTGCAATGAATCTTTGGAGAGTACCTGTGGAAGATTGTGTACAACTATATGCAAAAGGTATTAGGTTTCCAATAAGCTTCCCTGATTTAGTCTTCCAAAATAAAAATGAAGTGTCAAGGAGAGTCTTGCTCTGAGGAGCGCGTGTCTCGTTGAACAGGTATCTTGCACTTCCATATTTTTCCAGATTGTTCTGATGGTTAAGTACTAATTTTCGTATTTGCACCACTTCTGTTACAGACCCCATTTGGATCCTGTAGTGTCCTGTAGCATGCTTCTAAATTTAAAAGGCGGAAAGAGAACCAAGGCAGTTTAAATGGGTTGGAAGACTACCTATCATAAACACTCACATTTCCCCTTTGACCCTGGTAATCAGTTCTAGGGTTTTGGTGGTTGGGGGGTGGCGGAAGCTGATTTGTCTTCAGATTGCTGCTAAACAAAACAAGTGCTATTGTGTATTTGTTTCTGTAGAGAAAACTGCTTGGGAAATGCCATCAAGCCTAAAAAAAGTGTGGCACCTGATTCAGTAAGAACAATGTAAGGTTAAAAACATCTCTTCATCTGTGGAGCAAGGATCATAATGGAGAATATATTGAAAAATAATATGAAAACATTTGGCCTGTAATCAGTGGATGCTGCATCCTTGCCTTGTCTGGGCATAGCTCATACCAATATACTTCAAGTACTGGTAGACCATCTATTGGTCTTGCATTGTACGTCAAGAGACGTTGCAGTAGGAACTGGCTACTTCAAAGCCTTTGATTTTGGTAGTCACATGAAAGTGTAGTCTTTCTATCAGTCATATTCTCCTGTTCTGGTCTGTAAGCAGAGAGATCTGTAAGTTCTAAAACATTATGCATACTGCAAATGCGCGATGGTTCTCTTTTATGAAGATGCTAGAGGATGAAATAGGAAGTATATTGTATTTACTGAAGTTAAAGGAAGAAGATATAAATGTATAATAATGTGTTCCGTATTTGTGCATCTTTGTGACTTCAAATTATACAGCAAATTAAGCAACTGGTAACTACAGGGGAAGATACTGCAGTTCACTCAGGGTACTCTGAAACTTTCAAGTACCAGTTTGCATATCCTTCTCATACTTTGTTGGCAACATTTTTTAATTGAGCGGTTAGTATTCCTAATGTATTCAGTTATCGTTATGTTCTAGAGATATGCTAATATATTTTTTACATGTATCTTTGAAAAGAGACCATATTAAGAAGAAGAAAACTAGTGATTGTGGCAGCAGAGAAATCTGTCACTGTAGGGATTTTTTTTAATGTAGGTGATGATGCTGTAATGCTAAGTGGCAGCAGCCTTTGAACTATGAGATAAGCCTATGTTGGAGTATAGCACCTCTCAAATCTTTTTACTGCATGTGGACCAAGATTGAAGTTTTGTTTTCCTAAGTTGCTTTTATCTTCCTGTGTCAAGGAAAGTTTATCCCCCTCTTGAATTCTAAAATGCTGTCCATCCATAGTTAAAATGAATGTGGTGCTTGCTTCTTTCACTGAGGAATTGGTGGGTCTTGCTGTTAGTGCTTTTACTTTTGTTAGAACAGTCGGCTTCATTCCACTATTGTACCTTTTTTCAATCAGTTCAATTCTGCTGTTGTCTGTATGTACACTGTGTAAAGGTTTTTACAACTTCATTCTTTGGAAACAGTCTTTAAACAGATAGCACTGGATCATCATATATTCCCCTCTGTATTACTCTTTAACAGATACTGAAATTCAAAGCAAGCACTGACACTGAAAGCAATTCAAATGAAGCTTTTAACTAAAATTTTATAATGTATCAGCTTAAAGAACAGTAAGATATTCTGCTTTCCGTAGTCCCCAAATTTGTTATTGAAATACTAAAATCAGTTATATTGTTCATGATTTTTCTGCTGTTCCTGGATAGAAGATTTATCCCTCCCATTCCTGAAATTTAGCAGTATTTAAATTTATAAAGTTTGTTTTTAAAATAAAGTTTATATTAAAAAAGGATGTGTATGTATATACATATATATAGTTTATATATATATATAAAAATATATATATATAAACTTTAATATATAAACAATTATATAAAAATACAAAGGTGTATATATATGCGTGCTAAAGCCGGATAGAAAAGGGAAAGTGATGAAACTTTGGATACTGTTTGGAAGCCAAGAGACTCTGATGTGACTGTGCTTGAAATAATGTGCTGAGAACGCACCTACACTAGAATACCTTCCTTTTCAACAACTTTTTGAGATTTTAGTAGCTTCATATTGTGCAAAAAGCATATGTGTAGTTCTTGCCAGCCATAGCTGTTAAAAAATAGAAGGGAAGCATGTGAACAATTAATGACTTTTTCCATTAGACTGAAATTCATGTAAATTAATTGCTGGATACTATGGAAATTGTCTGCTGGAAAATCTTGACCTATGTTCAAATTAGTAGAGGTGTACTGTGCACAGATTAGGAATCTAAATATACTGTATATTAATGTTGTTTTTTTGGGGGAAAAAAAAAGCGGCATTTTTAGTAACTTTTATGGTAAATGTATTTTCAGGGGATGTAGCAGTGAAGATACTAAAGGTTGTAGATCCAACCCCAGAACAGTTCCAGGCTTTCAGAAATGAAGTGGCTGTATTAAGGTGAGTTGGTAGTTTCATTGCTAAATTCTGTAATTCCAAGGCACTGTATTTGACTACTACCCCTCCTTTAAGCCATCTTGCCCAATATTCTATGTTTGATAGACAAAAAAAAGCAGATCTCCAGAGAAGAAGAATAAAAAAGAGAGCATAGAGTGATACTTCTGAATATTGTTGTGGAGCTGTGAGACAGCAATCACAATTCAGAGTATTTCAGTGGTTCTTCACTGTTTCTGAAAGTTGTCTTTTCAGATAAAGAATACTCACATCCATAACTGGTCAGGTCACATTTGGCATGCAGTAGAAGGTGAGGATTAATAAATTCTGCCATAATTCTCATCACTGGACAGAGTACTTGAACTGTGCCTTTTAAAATTGCAGCATAATTCCTTTTTTTTTTTTAATGTATACTCTGATCTACATAACTGTTTTCTGCTTTCAAATACTGTTTGTGTAGCATCCAGTTAAATATCTGTAATTTTAATCCTGAAACTGAACCAGTTAGAGTACACAAGAACTATCTTCTCATCTGTTAATGCCTTCACAGTTTATAATGACCCTTTAGTTTCCTGTTGGGATTCAGTCTTCTCTCTAAAGTTGTCACTTTTTCACAGCTTTCAGGGTGATTTCTATTACCCCAGTAACTTTTTCTAATACCACTTGCAAGCGTGAACGCTGGTTACTAATTTCAAAACCCTTGAACTTCCATGACATCTTTTTCTTAAAGGTTGATTTAAAATAATTTCCTTGGAACTAAAAGGAAGTATTTTAACTAAAAAGCAGAAAATCAGCTGATTTTATTTAAAAATTATAAATTCACAACTGTGGCGTATTTTTATTATTTTTAAAACCAAACTTTATGCACACATCCACCTAGCAAAAATTTTGCAGGAAAATTGTGCTTTTGGACTCAAAAGCTGAAATATGTTCCTTCAGCCAGGAATGCATTTTTAAAAGAATTTGAAAACATTTTTCATAAAGATACTAATTTCTTTTTCTGCTATTTTCTATTAGGAAGACTCGGCATGTTAATATTTTGCTCTTTATGGGCTACATGACTAAAGATAATCTGGCCATTGTTACACAGTGGTGTGAAGGAAGCAGTCTGTATAAACACCTGCATGTTCAAGAGACCAAGTTCCAAATGTTCCAGCTCATTGATATTGCTCGGCAGACAGCACAGGGAATGGAGTGAGTAGGATAAACAATGCTGGCTATTTTTGTTCTTGGAATGGTGTTTCCCTTCTCTTCCCCAAACCCTAATATGTGGAGTTACTGTGCTAAAATAGTAATGGATCAAAATGGTATACCAAGTAAAGATTTTGTGCAGCCTTAATTCAGCACTGTTGTATGCATTCTTAATTTCATTTAGTGTTTGGGTTTTTTTTCCCATGGATCATGGCCTTAGTTCATGTTAGACCACTAGTCACTTGACAGTCAGCTCTTCTGTATTTTATCTTCATTTGTAGCTTGAGGTCTTACTGTAATGCACTAGATGATATCCTATTCTAAACATAGAATTAACTTTTTTTTTTCCTTCTTCCCTGTGTTACTTACTATAACATTGCAGTGTTTGGCAAACACTAATTCATATGCGTGGTACTTCTGTGGGATGAGGGAATGGCTGTTCCTGTTCTACAGCTATGGGACTCACACACTCAGATATATTTTGGAAGCATTCTCCAGATGTCTGAGTTGATATAGTAACCACCTCACGACTCTTTCAGACCATGTTATAATGTTCGTAGCATAGGAGATGCTGACATGGGCTGACGCTGTCAGTGCTCATCCATTTTGTAGATCAGGACCCAGGTTTCCAGTCAGACACCCAGAAAACTAGGGACATGTATTGTGACTGCAAATTAAAGCAGTTTGTAAAAAGTAAACCTTAGGATAGCATACAAATTTCATGCCTGTGAGGACAGCACCCAGTTTTCTAGGGCATTATACAGTTACATAATGGTGATGCCACTCTTCCTCTTCCTGAGGTTTATTTACTGCATTGCTTCCACTTTCTGTAATGCATAAGGCAGTAGTCATCAGTGAGTGCTTGCTACGTTTCTTTTCCCAAAGTAGATGCATTCTGTAAATTGACTAAAGCAAGAGGTCTATGAAATGGTTGAGTATGTAATAAACTGTCGCAGTGTCTATCAGTAAATTGAAAGGCTAAGTTTATGTGAACAACATTCATAATGGCACTTTTCTGCTTTTTCTTTTACAGCTATTTACATGCAAAGAATATCATCCACAGAGACATGAAATCCAATAGTATCCTTTCCTAACTTAATCGTATTTCCTTTAATGTGAGAGTGATTTGTTGTTGATATGGAGCTTTGGGGGGGGGTTGAAACAGCTGTTTCAAAAGAGTATAACGACTAATGAGTAATTCTGATTGGTAAGAAGTTACTTTTTAGCAAGGACTTTCATAGAACTTTGTGCTTGCTTACCAAACTATTGTGATAAAGATGAAAAAAGATGTGCAACAGTTGTGCTCCAAAAGTGTCTTATTTTAGTTAAATGGTGTTTATGCAATTCTCTGTTACTCAAATGCTGTATTGGAGAGAAGTTGTGCTCTTTACTTGTTGGGAGATACGTGTGTGTGTGTGTGCATGCTGATGTATGTGTGCACATGTGGGGTTTGTTACTGTTCCCCATATATTTTTAATAAATTTAAAACACCTTCACATGACTGGCAGAAATGAAGCCAAAAATCTTACTTTAAACTCAAGAAAAGGCAACCTTTTCCCACTATATTTCTTGCAAAAATATAAATCTAGTAGTGCATATGGAGTAAAAATATTGTGAGCTGATGTCTTTCACCTTTGAAAATGCCTGCTTTCGAAATTGCCAAGAAGAGCATCCATTGAGCTGCCAGCATCTGTTGTAACTTCCTTTCATAAAATGTGAACAGAATGCTTTGCAGATGTCATCATAAAAAAATATGCCAAATTCAGTAGTTCCATAACGTAAGGGGATTCCCATTTTCAGTTAAGTTAGAAAAATAATCATTTTAGTATATAGGAGGTCAGGAGTTTGTGATTCCTGATAATGACGACCATTTTTGTGAAATAAATTAACTCTTCTTCTGACATGGAAATGAGAACTAGGAGTCTGTCATGTTTCTATTTCTGAATGATCTTTTTGAACTTAAAACATTCTTAAATGAAATTGTAAAATGGTATCTTCTTAAAATAACCCCAGCAAAGAAAGTCCTAGCTGTCAGTCTTAACAGACAAATCTATTAAGTAGATAGATTACAAATAGTATGGACATGTGTATTTCCAGTTGAAATGGTTAAATCATAGCTAAATCTCTGGAGATCTGCCAGAGAGCTTTATGTAAATAGATTTTGATTTTTGTTTCTACTTGTAATTGTTTTTTCTTAGTTTTCTGTTTTGAGTTGTGTTGACTTCTATGTTGTTTCCCTATGTGTCTCTTGACATCAGTTATTTAAGTACTTGCAGTCATTGATGTTAATTAACACAGTTGATTTCTATCCTAACTCACCATAAAGATAAATGTACAAATAATGCTGAAACATCTGGTCTCATTTAGTCTTAAATGTTAACTTGCTAAAATGAATGCCATAAAATTACTTTTCCTCTGTTTAACATACAACTTGTAGCAGGTTTAAAAAAAAAAAAAATCAGCAATATTCTTGGATAGTTGGCTTGCATTTGTGATAACCTGACCAGACACTTTGTAATCATGTCAGAAAATTCAGAATTGTTTACTCAAGTTTTCTACGGAGTTTCTTTAACAAATGTTTAGATATATTTCTTCATGAAGGCCTCACAGTGAAAATAGGAGACTTTGGTCTGGCAACTGTAAAATCCAGGTGGAGTGGATCTCAACAGGTGGAACAGCCCACTGGCTCAATCTTGTGGATGGTGAGCAAAACATTTCACTGCTTTTAAATAGCTCGCTTTCATTTAGTTAATACATGTTTTGTCAGTTGAACACTATTTTAAAGCTTTAAATCTAAATGAATCAACATATGCTGTTAGTACTGTGTAGACTTTTACTCCAGTTGTAGGACAGGTTAAAATTGAAGACTGAAGTGCTGGAGTGCTTAATTGTCCAGAGCAGACACCATTCACCTAAGGATGCTCCTTCTAATTTTCAGAGTTATTTTAAATATTTAGGGCAGAGACAGGGCTGTCAGTGGAACTGTGAGGAGCAGTTCCAAGGGAAGAGGAGAGCCTTTCTCCTGCCGTAATCTTGTCTTGCCACACCACGGGCTTGTCTCACTGGAGAGCAGGCTTTAATCTTCTTAATGGTGGCTTTGTGGGATCAGTGAGACCCTGTCTTTCTTTGCATTCTTCAATGTGGCCTCTTCTTCCCCCGCTCCCTGCTTGGGACTTGGCAACATTCCTTCTCACACACTTGCTGATCGCACATTTGGCAGCTTTGGCAGGGCACTGGGGAAAGGATAGGGAGTGCTTCCAGAGTTACGGGAATGAGCGCAATTCATCGTTGGTACTGTGGTAAGATGTTTCATATATACCAAGATACTGCTGTTAGGCCCACTACTGCTCCTTACCCTGCACCAGGTAGTTGCAATAGGTTTTGAGGCAGCTCAGAACCGTAGCAGATGAACATCAGTTTTGGTACAGAAGTTCTCAAGTTCTACTGGAAAGTTTGTGGAGTTTCTTTTGGCAGTGGTACTGCAAAGTCCTTGTCCAAGAGGACATTCCCAACAGCTGCCTTTGTGTTTAACTTCTGTCAGAACTTAAAAGGCAGTTCCACAATTTTCCTTCCAAAAATCAGCTGGAGAAAATCTATTCAGTAACTTTTCAAATGCGGGACTCCAATAAAGTAAATGGAAAAAGTGGAACAGTTAAAAAGCATCATTGAAATTATGCAAGAATGTCTTATTTAGCACTCAGAATATTTTGTTGAAGTTTTACTTGACCCATTTTTGTTAATACTATGCAGCTTACTGAAATTCAGCGTGTAGACTGATCAGCAGTATTTTCTAGCTCCCAGGATAGAGCATGCAGCAGCATTTGTGCATGTACTTCAGGGAGGTGTAACCAAATAAAAATGACTTGCTGAATGCTACATATTAGTATGTTTTAAATTTTTCGATATTTAGCACTGAATGAGCTGCAGGTGTTACTTAAAACAGGTGTTCCTTTTGAAAAATTATTCTTTATTACTAGGCTTGCAGCTTTCATTGTTACTAAAGTATTTGTATTTTGAGAGAAGTCAGGAAGTGTTCATTAAGAATATCAGGATGCTTGGCTAAGATTTGTTTGTGACCTATAAAATACACAAATCACCTGAAAGAAACTTACAAAAGCAGAAACAGTTTTTTCTTTAAAAAAAAAAAACAAACCAAAAAGCCAAAGCTTTTTACAGCTTTCCATAAAGGTATTTAAAACTAATGGTATGCCTAGATACACGAAACAGATCTTAGAAAAAACACCCCTGCATTTTTGCCCTTTGCAGTTTTTTTTAAATTTTAATCATTTATAGACTGTCTTTGCTGAGTTGTCATTATATAGAAGGGGAGGTTGATTCTGTTTCCTTGAAAGTTGATACAGTCTCTTACTGGGTTTTTGTTGTACTGTTGTACTTTGACTAGTACTTTGCTCAGTAATTCTGAGGGACTTCTTTTGGGGAAAAAAAAAATCTCAGTTAACAGGAAAGACATTTTTATGGTTTATATCTTCTTTTATTAAATCTTTCAATGTTGTTTCTTTTAAGTTCTTTAGCTTCATAATTTTGCTTTCTTTTGCATAGATGCGAGAACGCTCTTGCATTTCTTCCCTGATCTTCAATATATGCTATTTTGTATTTGGCTTTCACATTTCATGTAAAATGTTTTGGTATCAATTTTACAAGAGATTAAGTCTGTTAGAATTTTACATTTTTTCCCTTTAACATCAATACCTGCTTAAGAACTGGTGGTGAGAGACTCAGACTCAGTTGTAAGAAAGATGTAACAAAAGTCAATAAATATTGCAAATTGGGATACTAACTTTTCTAATGGTAAAATACTCATTGAATTAAAGTGTTGTTTTTTTGTTTACTCTCAATCGTGCTGATTTTTTTTTTAAATAAGATGAAGAGTAGCACTGCCTGAACTTTTCCAGAGCCTTAGGTAAAACTCATCAAAGGTTTTGAGGTATCCTTTGTTCACTAATTCTTGGTTGAGCTCGCTCTCTCTGCTTTCCAAATATTTTCCCCTTCTCTTGTCTTTTCTGTTTCTAAGTTCTATTAATATTGCTCATAATTTATTTCTTTTTTCCTCCTTCTATAGGCACCAGAAGTGATACGGATGCAGGATAGTAACCCGTTTAGTTTTCAGTCAGATGTCTACTCCTATGGAATAGTATTATATGAACTAATGACAGGAGAGTTGCCATACTCCCACATAAACAACCGAGATCAGGTAAGAAACATTCTTTGAATACTGCGTTTTATTTCTGGGTATAGTACATTTTGTTGTCCTCAAGAAATGCAAGATAAAGACAAATGAAAACAAGAATTGGAATGTTGTTTACAACATGATTTGTTTCAGCAGCAAATCTGTGTAATTGAATGTTTACTTAAATATTGACAGTGACAGTTACTCAAAGGAAAAAAATTCTTTTTTTATAAACATTTGAAGTGCCCTGTTGATTTATTCATGGGTTAAAGCTTTTGCTACATCAGTAAAATCTTGGTTTATATATATGCGGTTATGTGAAATTTCCCTTCTGATGTTAAATACGCTGTTAAATCAGCAAGATTGGATTCTGTGCTTTTTACTAAGTGAAAAAAAAAAATAGTGGCTATTGTTAAACCTTTTAGTATTGAATGTTAGTTTGTGTGATTTAATCTTTACTAAGTTGTATTCTTACCAGTCAGTTAACCAATAATTATTAAGAAGCACATTAAGGACAGAAACCAACTGTTCTCTTTATGTGAATGCTTTTTCTAGCTTAGCAAATGTAGAGCTAACTCATTCTGTAGAGCATGAACTTAAGACTGTTAGATCTTTTTAATCGCTGTTTTGCTGATCTCAGTTGTGGTTTGTTGTTGTTTTTTTAAATTAAGATCTTATAATGAGAAGTGTGTGTGTATGGGGACAAACTACTAGATTTTAGCCCCTGTTATGTTATATAGTCTGTATTCCAAGCAGAAGAGGCCAGTTCTGTTAAGCTAAGGAAGCTTTTTCTCATTTTTAAGGTTGTCTACAAATTGGGATATTGGCATGTGTTTTAATTCATAATATTTAAATCATATGCAAGCTTTAATAATCATTACTGTTGCAAAACATGTGACACTTGACCCTCAAGTAAGTTTTCTGGGGAGGGATAGAGTATTTCCTGAACACCACTGAGACCTTATTTTAGCAACATTATATTGACCTTTTTTTTTTTTTTCCTGAGACAATGTTAGCTGAAAAAGAAACAATAGCACAGTTAGTTCTGTTTACCCCTGCTCCCTGCCAATAAAACCCTCAAACAAACTCCCCTCAACCAACCAAACCTACCACTATTTTACCAGATAATAGTCTTATCAATACTATATAGTCAACTATTAAGGTTACTGGAAGTCTGAAAATCCTAAATGATGACCATATTAACTTGGACTAAAACAGAAAATGTATTTTCGAACACTAATAATGTCTTTTATTGTTTGTCTTGAAACAAAACAAAACAAACACCATTTCCTGTTTTGCTGCATTAGTTGTGATTAGTTATGATGATATCTTTCAACTTTCTAGCTGTACATCTCCTTTTGCAACATGTTTTACAGAGATACCTGAAAATACAGTTCTACTGATGGATTAAGCTGTTGTGCGAAATCAGCTGGCTGCTTATAACTACTTAAATTGAGGATCATTTGTCATTGTAGCCTTCAATTGAAGGAAATTGCCATGTCATGCCCATGTCATGTAGTATCTATCTCCTGTTCTGTATGCAATAGTTCCTTCACTTGTTGAGCACTTCAAACCATGGTGTTGCTCTGATTTAATCATGTCCTGCATTACACAAAAGCAGGGCCATTGTTTCAGTTAACTGATTTGGACAAATTTACAAGGCTCTGCTCATGTGTGCGCCTTTGGTACTCATGTTTAATCACTTTGGGATACTAAAGCTATCAACCACTGAAACAACTTTTACAGTTTTGGTTTCCTGCTACTTGCTTGTTCTTTTTCAGATTATTTTCATGGTTGGCCGAGGGTATGCTTCTCCAGACCTCAGTAAATTGTACAAGAACTGCCCCAAAGCAATGAAGAGGCTTGTAGCAGATTGTTTGAAGAAAGTTAGAGAAGAACGACCTCTGTTTCCACAAGTAAGTGTGTTTTCTGCACAGAAGTTTCAGAGTATTTTATAAATAGCCATTAGCACATAAAACATTCTATGCAGATAAAATTTTTGGTTTATATAAAGTACAGCCTGCTTCTTATTTTTATCTTTATTCCTATGTGCATTTTTTCATAACCCAGCTCCCCTAGACAGTTTGTAATTCTGATTGTATGTAGTTCCTGTAAAGGTCACTAAAAAATATTATGCATGCAGCCTGAAGCAGTGTTAGACTAACACTAGAGCAATTTGCTTTCAACAGCTGACCCATTTTAGAGATAAGAAAAAACCCCACCTTAACACAATAAAAATCAAATCTATCTTTGTATTTACATTTTGTTTTAGTGTAGGTTTAAGGGAAATGAGAGGCTATTCCTCCTTTCCTTCCCCACAACTATGAACAAGCAAACAGAATCCACTGGGAGGTGTAAATTCATGTAGCAATTTTTGGTATTTTTACAAAGGATACTTTACCTTTTCCTGGCACTATGAGGATGATGAAGGTACTTTCTTATACTCATTAAATAGCTGGAGTTAAATATCAGCAGATTTTGGAAGAATAACTTCTTGCTGTTACAACCAAGTGTAACTTTTGTTGTTTAAAAAGCTCTTTCTAAATGTTGTTTTGTAAACAGACTGCTAGGCAGAAGGTGCAATTCTTTCCCTGTTACTCTGTTGGAGAATTGCATAGATGCTTGTTAATGGATTGTAATGTCTGTGAGGTAATGAAAAGTATCTTCCCATCCTCTGAAACTTAGCGAGACTCCTTATAGCAATGAAACTGTATGGCAGAGTTTGATTATTCAAACTGGAGTATTCCTCGAGTGTTGTTTTCAGTGCCTCCGCATAGTATATTGTTGCTCTTAAAGATACACTTAGAGCTGTAATAAATGAAGGTTTGAGACTTAAATAGAAACAGTTGCTTGTCTAACAAGCTGCCTTTTAATTTTATGTGTTTCCCTCAGATACTGTCGTCCATTGAATTGTTGCAACATTCTTTACCCAAAATCAACCGGAGTGCTTCTGAACCATCTCTGCATCGTGCCGCCCACACAGAGGACATAAATTCATGCACATTAACATCCACAAGACTACCCGTGTTTTAGGATCATGCTCCCCTTCCCTTGTTCTCTCCAGTGATGGGAAAAGAACAGAAGTAACAGAAGTTGTGCTTTTAATGCCTCAGTGTACAGGATCAGTGCCAGCAGGATTATCTGCGTCCCAGTTTTAAGAACAAGCTGCTAAGGATTTCTGCAGTTCTTATCCTGCAGGGACACAGCTCCACATTGCCTTTTTCTACAGTTTCTTTTACTGGGACAGTTAATAGACTACAAATCAAGAGATCTATTACTATTTTTTTAATAGATGCACTTGAGCCTTATTTTTCCCATACACAGAAGCGATGGATGTTTCTTTGGCAGTGTTTCTGGATTGATTTGAATCTGTTGATAAATTGGTATTTTTTACAGTAAGGATGGCTTGCCTCAGCGTTTGAGGAAAGATGATGCATTATGGTGCTCTTTGATTGCCCCATGCCATATGCCACTTCAAGTTGGGGGGAGTTTTGCCTGAAATGGGTATCTGCAAACAAGACTGAGGGAAGAGGAAAAAACTTTCTGGAAATTAGCTCCTGCCTAAGAGCTTTCATCAAGCCAATGAAATAAGTTAAAATGCTAATTCAACACAAAATAGTTTTGCAATAGTTTTGCACATAGAAGAAAAACTCTTGCAAAAGAATGGAATATATTCTGAATTGTACTGCTCAGAGAAGGAAGCTAGCCAGTCTTGCTATGGTCATCTTCAGTAACTTAAGCAGCTTACTTTGGTACTATTGACTTGTTTCTTGCAGCCCAATGAGGTGGTAAGTGCAGAAAGACAGGCTTTTGTGGCTGAGAAAAGGCTAATTAACATTATCCGTATACTTCTGCAAAATGAGCATAGTCTTCACCCCATCTGAAGCTGTTGTCCAAGAGATGCACTATCAAGAGGAAACTGAGCATATACAGTTTTTCTTGCTGATTTGGGTTTTAATTTTGTTTTTATTGCTCCTGAGAAAATGCATTTATTGTAAGCCAAGGTTCCTCTGATTATCTTATTTTAATAAAATAAATTAAATTTTAGGTTTAAGATTCAATGTCATCATTTAATGTAGTAATCCATAGTTCTCACATGTACATCTAGATGTGAAAACCTCAGGAAGTGACATTCTGAATAATAGTTAAAAAGTTACTAGGACAGGTAATAGCAGTTCAAGTAAAAACACACTTGATATAACAACCTATAGGTTTCCAATCACTTCCATTATGAGATGGTTTTTATTCTACTGTAATATAATCTTTCAGCAGCATCTACTTCTCAAGATACCTACCCTGATGTGCTATCAAGCTATTTATCTGCATCATTTTTGCTCTGCATTATACCTTCTGTGAACCTGTTGTTTCCTTAGATAGAAGTGAGAATTTTGTCTTGGCTGAACTCCACAGATGACAAAAACTAGGTGGTTTAATCTAAGAATTTATTTTTTAAATAGCATTCTGTTTAAATATGTTTATTAGGGAAAGAATGGAAGCTTGGGATTTTGTGTCTTTGTGTATACAGGTAAGTATGGGGCTCTTAACTGAATACATTGCTGAGGTCTAGTGAGTGAAGAGACAAGATGTCTGTAACCACTGTTATCTCCATCTAAACAGCTGCCTAAAATCTGTCAGGCAAAATACTTCTGCTGTTAATTTTGACAGCTTACATGTGCAACTCGTAACTGTCTGTAATGTTCAAATAGCCATTTCAGCTTCATATTTGCAGCAAGCAAGAAACCCACAAAGTGCTTGTGAAAGGGCAAAGGAACTTGAAGTACATAAGCCAGATACATACTTAAAAAATAATATGTAGACTGTTTGTCCTCAGAATATCGTATAACATTATAAGAAGAAGTGTGGAATATTAATGCTTAGGTGATAACTGAGCATGATCATAAAGTTTGCTTGCTAAAAAGTAAATTGAGGGTTGAAGGAAACTGTTCCATATAGTTCTGCATGATTTTCAACAATATTCTTGGTATTCTAAATGCAACCCGCTCTAAAAGTCATTTATCTTTCATTTTACCTTCATTATAATAAGAAAAAGAAAAAGAAAAAAAAAAAAGAGAAATGGTAAGCTGCTTTTACTTTAGCTCTGATTTCCAAAAAGAAACCATTAACTCTTGGTTTTTAAAACAGGTTATGTGTCTCTTGAAAAATTAAAATATTTTTGATAAATAGGCTTATTTTGACCAGCACTTGATGTCAAATTAGGTGAAAGCTGCTAAGTGAAGAATTTAAAAGGTCTGAGTTTCTAAGTCTTACTGCTTTTAAATTAAAATGTCTGTTTATGTTGTCCCTAGGTAGCTTTGAAAAACAAGTTATCTTTTTTATTTCAGACTACTGTTACCTGGTTTATGTCTTCTTGGGGCAAAGTAAATCAGGAATGTCTTGTTTAAGGTAACATCCTCTCCATTGACTTTTTTTGAGTATATTTTATTACTGAAAATATTTCTCTCTGGGGAAAAAAAAAATGTGCAAGACCAGCTAGAAACAAGCTTCAGTGTGGAGGCTAAGGGCTGTCTAAGTATTTTGGGGTAGAAAGTATGCCTGGGCAAGTGCTCTTGAACATTGATCTTAAGAGCACTCCATCTCCTGTAGTGATACTTTATTTTCCTTCACCTTTGTAATTAGCGATGAAGATAAGGCCTGACATTGCAGTAAGCATTGTTAAAAATTAACTCTAGGGAGGAAATTAATTATGGAAAAGTTACATTTCTTAAGTCAGAACAGAGAGCGATATTTGCGTGTTCAATTTGAGGGAACTGTTGGCCAGCAGAGATGGGAGGAGTTCTCCCTCTTCTGTTGGAACCCTAATAGAAAGGTAGTATTTCCATCCAGGATGTTTCTCAGCTTCAGTTTTGACTCAGAAATGCCAACCAACAGTTGAAGTTGATAATCGTGGAGTCACTAATTTGGTGCCATTTAAAAATGCTTGAATCCCAGATTAAGGTTCTTGCTGTTTGCTTTATGACAGTGACCCAGATCCTAGTTTTTCGCCATCAAAGCAGCGCCCTATTTGCTGTGCTGATGTAAGGTTTTCTGCACAAGTGTCTCTAAATATACTTTGCTTCACAATACAAGTAATTTCTGTCCTCTCAACAATCAAGCTTTCTAAAAAGCTCAAGTCTTTAAGCAGACAAGCAACCTTTCAAGGGTATGCAGTCTTACCCTCAAGCCAGCGGTTAGATTGACCCTCTACTTGAAGATTGTCTGCTGAATGTGCTTGAGAAAACTCTGCTTGCACTCAAGTGTTTTAATGCTGTATTACTCAGTAGCCATTTCAGTTGTGTCCAGACTGAATTTTTAGTTTCACTGCAAAATTAATACAAATGACTTAGCAGATTTAACTCCTTGTATCAAATTTCACAATCAAATTGCAAATTGCTTTTGCAACGCAAATTAAATTTTTAACAGAAATAAAATTCAGTAACAATTCTCTTAGCTGAGAAATGTGCCTTACACCTCGCACCTCCTGGGCCTTTAACATTGCTGTCCTTAATCTGAAAAAGGCAAATGGGGACCTGGAGAGAGAGACTTCGTGACGACGAGGAGAAGGAGCCAGCTGTCAGTACTGTCTGGGGCAGGACTGTCAGGGAGCACTCCCGAGACAGCTTCGGCAAAAGGCTGCACTGCAGCCACCTTAAATGTCACTTAAGTGGGCAATGTTTGACCCTCTGCCTGTGCTTTTAGTAACGGTATCTGCCAGCTCATCTAGGGGTGGGAGCCACACGGAAAGGGGGCTGTTCTGAGACTATTACAGCTTCAGAAAGGTGTCTTTCACTATGCTAGAGGTACATGGAGATGGAAGGGCCTAAGTATCTATCAGCCACACAGTTCAGTTAAGAAAAGCAGCAGTTAAAACTGTTTCTTTTGTAACTCAAATTAATTATGTTGTATAGTTGCAAACTATAAGATCACTGACAAAAAGAGATCAGAAAATTACTTAGTTACTTCATTTAATTTTGGCTACTTCATTTAACTGACTGAAGGTTTACCTTCTGGTTAAATACATTTGAACTAATTAAATTGAACAAAAATGTAACTATTACAGTTGCAATGGCTATTGAAAGTAACTACTTACTCTCATTATACAGTTTCCAAAATCCCATTTGTGCTGTAAGTTTAATTTAGCTGCATGTTGTGACTCCACTGTTGCTCTGCCTGAATATATTAATCTGTACTCTTGTATTTGCTTTATAACAGGTGCTCTGAGAGACATTTCCTGCCCCTATACTCTTTAATGATTTTAAAACAAGGGTAGGAACTTAACTGGCACAGTCTCTCAGAGCCAGGCAGTGTCCAGGCCCCACTACTGAAACACTCACTGTAAGAATACGGTAAACTTTATTCTGAACTCTAGGTACTACTTTGAGGTATAATGTATTAGTTCTTAAATCTCCTTTTTAAGGAAGAAAAAGCTACACTGACCATTATTTATTCCCAGTGGTTTTTTGTAGATATACATTTAGTTGATTCAGTGGGGAAAAAAAAAAAAGCACCCAAAATAGATTTAGCAACAGTTTTTAACAGCTTAAGCTTTAAATGGTAAGAGAGGAGCTGTATTTACATTACCACTCAGCTCACAAGACAGCATACGTTAGGCCAAAGAGGGAGAAAACCCTCTGGGATTAAGGGATTTTTTTCCATGCAATCAATGTAACATTTTAAATATACTTTAGTATTTTTGTTGCCATACAAAAAGTATCTGAAAACTTTACCAGGACTGCACAAGTAAACCACAGGGCACATTCATTCTAACTGTGCTGTAGAAAGTAAAAGCATTGCTAAATAAATAGCTAGATTGCCATAAACGAAAGCACCTTTAGTTCTCTTTATTGAGAAGTAGCAGAATCTTCATCAGCCCCAGAAAGGTGCATGAAAAGTTCTCCAAGTTCTGTTACTTCATCGTCTGTGCTGGTCACAGTCCTATTTTCTCTGTCTTCAATGAAGTCCCACAGACGAACAGAATTGAAGAACTGGAATAGAAGAAAATCTGACTGAGCATGAACCATTATTTGTCACAGTTCCATCAAAACATTTTCCCTTATCTGTCTTATTTCTTGATTAAAAAAAAAGTCAGAAGTTCAGATTCAAAAGCTGGGTTTGTGCTAGGATTTAATAACACTCTTAGCAACATTTGCTGTTAAATTCAAAGTGAGAACCACTCAGTGTTACAGTATGAATATAGTGAGGTCAAACTAGCCACTATTAACGAGCTGTACCTGCATTGAATGGGTAGGCCTGCCTGGACCATTCAGGGTGGTGGCTAAGCTGTAACATGTTTCTGAGGCTTTAACCTTTTCAGCTGGTCTGAGTGCCAGCTATATGCAGGCAAGTGAGATGAGTTTTTAATACTGTAGGTGAAAGCTTTAACGGCAGAATTCCTTTGAAGAAAGGTTTGCCATGAGAAGGGTTGGTTGAAAAAATAAAATGGTAATAAATTGTTGCTATAAAATGAAAGACGCTTTCTCCTTTCCCTAATAACAAACCTTTGCCTCAAGGAAAATTGACGGGTGCTTTCTTCACCTCTCCAAGGCCCTGTGTGGTATGAAACATATTTAAGTAGTACACGTTACATTCAAAACGTGGTTTTAATTGCACTTGACTGGAGTATTCCCTTACCCGCACAGTCCCCTCAGAGCTGAGCTGTTTCCTTGGTTTTTCAGGTTCAGCTCGCGTCCCATCTGGATAAGCATGAAGGTAAAGACACTTCCCTCCAAATGGGCAAGTTCCTTTCCCTTGTTCAAAGTACTTGCAGGGTTTCTTCCTGATTTAATTAGAAAGAGGGAGTTATTGCCTTCAGCTAGTAAGGAAGTAGATACAGTTCACTCTCCATGGCTGCTTATCTCATCCTTAGCCAGTAATGCAAAGTACTGCTCCTGTTAACACACCGACAGTTTTGTTCTCCCCTTCCCTCATTGACAGCAGTCAAAGATTATTAAAAGCGAACAAAGACATAGATAAAAGAACAGCATCACATGTCAAAAAAATTAAACTATCTTAAGACATGGAAAGTGAAGGATGTTCAAAGAATGTCATCAATCCTACACAGATGCATTGTCATCATAATGAACAACGCTATTTTTCTAGCAACATTCCTCTCCTGTATTTTTTACCACTACATTTTTAGGAACCAGTTCCTCTCATCATCTCCTTTGGAAGTTCTATGACAATACTTTGTTAATTTAAGTTTCCATCAGCTTTATTGTTCAATCAAGCTGCTCTAGCTGTGTAGCAAGTTTTTGTAAAGGTGTTCCTTACAAAGGTAGTACAACAGTATTCAGGGTGGGGGGAGATTGGTGGATTGTTCTGCGATGAAAAACAGCTGAAGAGGAAACCACAGAGAAAATGCAATTGAACTTGTAAACTTAATACGCAAATAGTGATGAAACTGGTTCCTAAGACATAGATACAGTCTACAAATAGCAACTACATGGGGAAAAAAGCTCAACAATAACACTGGCCCCCCACTCCCCAAACCTAGCAGTGCATTAAAAGCAGAATGAATTTGTCTTGGTTTGGAACACAGGTGGTCTGTGACTTCCAGGTTTCTGGGTCTGACTTTTTTCATCCTCCACTGGCATATAAATCAGAATGGATTTGTGCTGGCATGTCCACTTTATTGGCATTGTATTAGCATTTTTCATTCCATGCAGTACTAAATCCTCAGGTTAAACTGACTGCCAAGAGATCTATCCATAGAATTTCTGTACCAAAGACTGTTAGCTACAACACAATGTATTAGTCTTAGCTAAGCACTTACTTAAACAAAACCCCTTTTTGTATTCTCTTCTGTACAACAGGTTGACAAGAGCCAAACCCAACTTCCAACACGACCTGACACCTCTGTTCCAATAACACAAAAGCTTACCTCACTGAGAACGCGGCCGTTTAAAAACGGCACTAAGCTGAGGCTTTTGAGCACAACTTAATACCCTCACAATTCAAAGTCCTTATGAATTAAAATGAAAAACCAAAACAGCAATAGGGTATTGAAAACAAACTGTATCTGAAGAACTTCAGTTTAAAGTGATTAATTTTATTCAAATATTTTGCCTGACTATAAGATAAAATAAGACCAGATGCTGGATTAAATATTTAGTGGAGTAGTGCTGCTTTCAGCAATTCTTCTGCTGTGTTGTAACAGGACTTCAGGGACTTAAAGATTCCCCAGACTGAAAAGCTAGTAGCAGCAGCTCTGCACAGATTTAAGTAAGGCTTATTTTTTTCTGTACTCCAAAGGGCATGTTTAAAGGTCAGTGCACATCACAGAGTAAAGCTGCACAACCTTCAGCAAAATAGTCATCGCTCACTTGGGTCAAGCACAGCTCTGCTTGTTTACCTTAAAAAGAATGAGCAAGGAGATAAATAAAGATTACTGTTCTGCGAGCTACATAGCCCTTACACATTCCAGGCAAGCACAGCTTTGCAAAGCTGCTGTAAAACTACCCGTCAGCAGACCTCTCCCACTCCTTCAAGCAGCGGGCAAATCATTATTAGACAATAAAAGGAATGCAGTCATGTAGTATTTTCCATTTCCAGTAGACACTGCAAAAGTCCCATGAATTTTTATCCCATATTTCAAGAGACTAATACATTTTCCTTCCCTATTTGTTTTCCTCAGTAACCGACAATCTTCCAGGCAATCATGTCTAAGGGATCAACAGAAAATACATGAAGCCAATTTTGGCAAGCAAACTGAAATAGCTTCAACATTTCAGAGCACACTGAGTTTGAATAATTTCTGATCTATAATTACGTGACAGTCTCTTTCGTGGCAGTCACAAAGTTAAATAAAAGCGTTAACAGAGATTAAGAGTTCTCTGTAGAATGGTTTGTAATTACGTAAAGCTTAAAAATATAGGCACTTCGATTGACTACATCTTAGTGTATCTATCTTAAGGACAACGTAAACAGTGTGTGTGGTTACTGAACTTACCCCACTCCCTGCTTAAATGCTTCAATCAGCTCATTTTTCTTCTCCTGGTCTTCTACCCAATATGCACTGGGAATGACAAACTCGGATATCACACGGCACTCTGGGCAAGACCTTAATGGATCAAGACAAAACAGCGATGCTCTGTTACTTTCCAAGAGTGATACTCCTCAATAAATTTGCCAGAAACAGCAGTTTCCTGAGGGAAAGGGAAATGGTTTGTCGCACTGAAGCAGCAGAGACCTCCTCACACATTAGTACAGCACACATGCACATTTGTTAGTAGTTTTCAGTCAAAATAATCCAATTCAGCGCAGTCAGGGCTTGTGCTACCTTGCATTTGTTTCTAAACTTGAACAAAGTAACAGGTATTTCCTCAATACGCAGGAGTAAACTGCATTTACTACTCCCAATACGCAGAAATAAGTTGTAACTACTACATGAGTACTGCAGCTGCCATGCAGCAGAAAGCCAAACCGGCTGAAAAAAGACAAACGAAGGTCTCTAAGCCTTTTGAAATGTGATCTGACTTCTACCAGCAGTGATGAGTTGTTCACTTAGTGGTTTTAGGAGATGGATTTCTACATGAGGAACTGAGACCAAGAATCAAATATGCAACTTCAGGTACCTCAACAAGCCTAGGAATGGCTTTATTACCTGCCCCCCCCCCCCCCCCCAAGTCCCATAAAACACCTTGTTTCCCAGCAGGCAGTGCTTCTAGAACTAAGCCAAGTCCCTCCTTTGGATTAACTTTGCAACGACTGGTATGTTCACTGTTGTGGAGAAATGTAAAAAACATTTGAAGAATTTGTGTTAGTAGTTAATCCATACTCAAAACGGATTCCAGGGCGCTTTTTCTGAAAAAACAAACAACTCACAGTCCCTGCTGTAGGCAGAATATCTCAGTACCTGTCCAACAGAAGCCTGACTCCAATACAGGTTATGTCCTAATGAGCTAACGTTCACTTCAATTACCTTTATAATGTAACTTGTGCAGAAAAGTCTGTTTTGGCAGAAGACTGAAAATATTTCCCACCTTTTCCTCAGCAGGCTTGTAACTTGAGAGAGTTTTCATAGAGAAGCTCAAAAAAGGAAATTTCCCTAATAAGGTGTTTTAAATTCTCTCATCTGAGGAGAGGCATATTTGGAATACATTTTTACAGAGCTAGAAGATGAAGGCATTTACTCAGGTACAGATAAATGCATAAGTAGTGGGACACTTTGCTTGAGTAAGCTATAGAGAAAAATCCAGTAATTAAGCACACACTTAGAAAAAAAGGAGTTCCTGTTTTGGCACACAGGTTTCTGTGAAGGGCACAGGTTAACAAGGTCTCAGCTGTTCCAGAGTCCACGCGTGTACACTTTGCCCCACTGTCAATGCAATGAGAGAGAGCAAAGTTATAATGGGCCAAGCTCTTCCCATACAGGACGGCAGCATGCAAGTAAACTGTTACCAAAGGATACCCGATGCATCCTTCTGGTCTTGAAGGTAGTTCTCATAGCCACAATCCAACGTCCTGGAATTCGCCAGCACTTGGACCAGGATTTTCTGAGCTCAGATCTTATTAATGGCTATGGTAATATTTACAGCTACGGAATCCCTTGTCACCAATTTTATTTCCATATCAAGTCAAAGCACACCAGAGAGCCCGTCTCACTGACACAGGCCACAGAGAAGAGACTCTGGTTAACATCAACTTACTTTATGATTGGATTCTCAAACTGCTTGGCACATCTCCACTGCCGGATGCAAGACAAGCAGTAGGTGTGATTGCAGTTGGAAAGGATCCCAAACCTCCTCTCGGAGGCCGACGGTTTCTCGTACACCACTTCCATGCAGATACTGCACACTTTGTCCTGACTTGCCTGAAAGGCAAAGGCCTTCTCCATGTCGTGCTCAAATGTCGCCATGCACATCTGTCACAGGAGAGATGTCATCGGTTATTGCAATCCATGTATCAGCCTGTTCCTTGTAAAACAAAAGTGTCTATGAAAGGGACCTATTACAGGAAAAACAAGATACACTGATTAAGAGCATCATTCCTACCTTTCAGTGTCATAATTTAATTTTAAGAACATTAAAATCAATCACGTATTTCACCCCTTCAGTGTTCTCTGCAGCTTCAGGAGTATCAGAAGTAAGGCTGCCCAAACACTCTTAATTTACGCCTTTCTATATCTCTGTCACGGAACAAGTATTGCACAAGGAGGTGCTTCACATACCCCTAGAAACCATCTAATTCAGGGTCCAGAACAGGTGCCACACTCAGGATGTTACTCTGCTTATCATTAAGGCCACACTCATTCACCAGATACTAAGCTTTACCCTAGCTAAGGAATTAGTCTCTTATTACAGGCTTTCCTACAGCACCTCTCATCACAGTATCCCGGTAGTGACCATCAATAACCAATTCACACTCTCACAGCACTACAAGGTGAGCTGGTGGTTATACCTGGATAGTTTTACCTCTTACTTTTCAAAGCTCTCAGGACATGACAAGTAAAATAAATTTAAAAGACTTTAAATTATAATAATAATAAAGCACACAAACCAATTCCACCTTAGTAGCAGCATTTTGACAAGTGCACCTTCTCATCCAACACACACCTCTGTTTCTGGAGGCGAGCACCTGACAGCAGCGCCGACAGGACACTGTGCCAGCTATCAACAAGCTCCCGGGAGAAGTGCGTTTTGCACCAGTGCGTTTTGCAAGTATATGCTGACTGCACAAAACCTGAGGTTTTTAACCCCTTGGATTCTACTCCAGGCTCTGGAGAGTCTTCCGATTCAGATTAGTAACCGGTTCCGATTAGTAACCACTAACGCTGCTGGTCCTTCTCTTCCTCAGCCTTGAGAACTCCTGATCGTGACCAGCCCTGACCTAAATCTGGTAGCCAGGCAGAGAAAAGAGCAGCCCTTTAAGCCCATCTTTAGCAAACCAATTCCTCACCCGGTCCCTCCAGCTGTCCTACTTCAAGTTCAGCTCCAAAATCCTTGTGCTCCGTTCAGTCTGACCCTACTTGACCCTGCCCTGAAATCAGCCACAACCAAGAGGAGACATCGGAAGAGGTGACTCAGCAGAGAGGCAGGGTGATCTCCCCGAACGCACCAGCAGCCCCCAATTCCTCTCCCCCACTACACATAATGTACCACTGAGACATTGTGTAAGCTACCAAGGACATTTTCCTTGTAGAGTCGTAGGGTGTTCTGGGAGAAGGCTGCAGGCAAGTTTCCAATAAGGATGAAACGGGGAAAAAAAGAAGTTGCTGTAAAAGGCTATCTGCATCATCGTTACCAATTAAGGCCAAGATGCTTGAGCAGACCACTCTTAGAATCATTTTATAGCTAGATAAACAATCAAACAAAAGCTCTTTGGAACAACGGGCTCTTCTACATAACACATCTTTGGATTTTAAAGCAAACAAACCAAATCCCGCACTAAGCAAAGCAAATCCCACACGGATTTCATGTTAATACTACCATTTCATGAGCCTTCCTCTGTTCTTGGTCGTAAGGGTGAAGTACTTGCAATCCACATATCTCACACACGTCTCCATGGAGGTAAAGGCAGCGATCTCCAAAGTGGCACGCTCCCGCTGCAGCGTAGGGACACAGCTGCTCTCCAACAGCACAGGAGCTTCCAGCTACCGGATCTTCCAGTCCGCTGCAAATAGCTTCCAAATACGAATGGGGCTTCACTTCCAGATTATCGTTTTGGTCACTGCAACACACCACATCGCTTGCGGTGCTGGGTTTCTGCTTTTCTTCATTCAAGCCACACAGATCTTAGGAAACAGAAACATAATATGAACCATACAAGGCACTGCACAAAACCCACACAAGAAGCTCCATGTACTTTCTTTCCAGTGATTACCAGTTTGGTTTTTTTTTTTTTTGAAAAAGTTTTCTTCTCAATGAAATCTCATCTCTAAGCTCCTTTTGCTCACAAATCATAAGAATTTTCACAAACTACCTACCGAAAAGTTTGATTTTAAGATTTCTTCAGCTGTTTGCTGTTTACAAATAGGCTAAAAAATCCTCTCATTTCACATTAGGGCAACTGGCCCTTTCAGTGCGACAGCGAGGGAAGGTGGGAACAGCGTGCAGGCGGCAGGGGGGCTCGGCTCCTCTGCCCTGCCCATCAGGTGTGGAGGGATGTCTCCACGCTTGTGTTCCTCCGGGCTGGCACAATCCTCCACAGAGCACACGCCAGGTACCCCGGCACAAAGCAGCCAGGTTTCTCACCATGTCAAATGCCCTCACGCTGAGAACAAAATGCACAAGAAGATCTGAGGGGCAGAGAGATTTTAACCAAAAAATCCACTTCAAAAGAAAAAAAAACCACCCTCAAAACCAAAACCATCCTTCAGAGAACACCAGGCTAAAAGCCAGTCAGCTAGACATGGTCATTAAAAGGTACTGACAGGCACAAGCGATTCCAGGAAAGAGGCCTCATCGGGTAGGAAGCCTGACTGCACCTCTCCAGCTCTCCACGAAACTCAAGTAATAAAAGGAGAAAAACTACCTAACTCCTATCAAGCATCACAGAGGACGAGCACAGCACCACTCCCACTCACTTCTGTCTCTGAGCACTAGCGTTTTCTTCTCCCGTTTGCCAGTCTCATGCAGTTTGCTCCTGATTATCGGCGCGCTGTGCTCGGGAGGATGGCGAAGGTTGTGCAGCGCTGCCGAGGAGAGGGGAGGTGGCGCAGGGGCCGCTGCACCCCCCGACGCAGGAAGTCTGGTGTGATCATACCTGCGAAAGGAAAAACACAGAACAAGTGTTACGAAGGCTAAACTTGGCACAGTGGCAGGACACTGCCCTGATGAATATTTAAACAAAATCAAACCGAATAGCTACTTTTTTTTTTTTTTAAAAGGATTGTTCTGACAAGTTGACTGAACTGCTCAGTTCCTTTCAAAGCCAGACTAAAAGGCTTCTCAGTCTCAAAAAATGGATGCTGCTGAAAGCACACCTATATTTTCTTCTCCAGAGACACCCAGCCTAGCTGAAAGAACATTATTCATGTGCATATTAAATTAGATCTTCGTCATCCCCTCACGCAAACAGGTTTGCTGGCATTTCTCAGAGAAGCAACATCAAAACACTGTGCAGGAAGGAGTGACATTTCGTGATCTCAGTCTCCCCCTGCAAGCAGCCACACTCAGACTTCGTGCTCCCACAGCACAGGAGAAGATGCAGTATTTGCATACGGGATAGGAAAGGACTCGAAACATCCAGTAAAGCTGTGGAAATATACTCCAGCAGCAGAGCAGAAGCAATCAGTGCAGTAAAGAGGCTGGGCCAGTAAAGCCAGGGACACATCTGAACACTGGAGTATTTCTGATGGGAACAAAAATATTCTCCGTATCTGTTTCTGGTCCCATACTTAGGACCTGTACACGCCCACAGACATGCCATACGCGTGAATCGCTCGTGTGCGTCGAGCACCCCAAACTCCAGCAAAACAGCTGGAGTAAAACAGCAACACGCTTTACAGCCATCGTTACAGTCCGGTCAGCGTATGATGTGGTCCCTGTGAATAACACGGCCGTCACCAACATTACACATTACCAGTACAACGTGAGCAGCTAACGGAAGCTGCAGATATCACTGAGGTTCAATCTCCTGAAGCAAGTTTGGTACCATGAACTAAGCAAAGGAAAAGAAATATAGCTAAGCCGTTGCAATCACAGCAATGCCGTGAGATCCCCTGCTGTTGTTGGGTGAAGGCACCTCTGGCACATCCCTGGTGGAATGTAACGACATTAACTAACATGTAGTGTTTACTAGAGCATTTCTCAAGGAGTTTCAACCAGAAGAGTTCAGGAAAAGGCGTGGTACCGTTCAGCTTTCCCACCAAACCTAGGGGAGCACGAGAAAAACACTCTGCTCCAAGACAGAGCTGAAAGTCCTTGAGACTGTGCATTAGAATCTGCATGAAGGAGGCTATGAGCTACAACAGGAGAACTGAGTGAAGCACGGCCGAAACACTGCCTGCTTCCCGCTGCTTCAGTAACACGGAAAGCAAACCGTGCCGCCGAATGCTATTTATTTCATGTGAAGTTGCAGGCTCTGCTTTTTGCATTTCATAGGTCTCAGTACAGCAAGAACTGGATGAAAAACATTTGTGAAACCTGAAGTTTAATTTCCACAGAGTAAAATAACTGCTGAAGCCAAGACAGAGTAAAACTATAATATTGGATGCACAAGCTGATTTTGGTACTGGGAGAAAAAGCTCGTATTTAACATACTATTTGATTCCCTTTGTCATCTCGTCTTGATCTGTGATTCCCCGGGGTTTACTGCTGACCGCGTGCGATTATTACGCCCAGCTCTTCTGAACTCGCTGTTCCAAAACAAGTCAGGTCTTTACCTGCACCGAGCTCCGTAGGCACACTGTCCCTTCTGGTAATACTTGCAGATCGTAGAGGATTTGCTTGTAGACAAGTCGTGAGAGAACAGGCACTTGCTGCCCTCCCGACACACTCCTTGCACGTAGTACCTGGGGGAGAAGCAGTTCTGGTCAGAGAAGCCCGTTGGGGAAAGAAAGACGAGCGTAAGGACGGGTGTAGGGGCCAGAGGGAGCTCCGAAACCGGTTCCGCGCACCCCCGGCCCCGCTTCTCCCTCAGAGCGGAGATCCGCCGGCGAGGGGGTCGCTCCCCGCGCCCGCAGCTCCGGCCGGACGCTCCCGGCCGGCTACCGACGGAGCGGCTACCGCTGCCGAGCCCCGGCTTCCCCAGGCGGAGGAAACCGCGTCTGCCGGCGGACGGGACGGGACGGGACGGGACCGGGGGCCGGCCGGGGCCGGGGCCGGCACGCAGGCCCGGCCGGGGGAGAGGCCTCCGCGACCTTGCCCTCGCCGTGAGCGGGCCCCAAGCGGCCGGGCCGGGCCGGGAGGGCAGACCCCGGGCAGAAAGCCCCGGCCCCGGGCTGGGCCGAGGCGGCAGCGCTCACCTGCAGGTCACCTGCTTCGTGCTCATCCTCGCCCCGCACCGGCCCGGCCCGGCCCGGCCCGGTCCGGTCCGCCCCGCCGGCCCGGCCGGCTCCCCGCGCCGCGCTCCGGGGTTCCGCTCAGCCGCGGTGAGGAAGAAGGGCGGAGCCGCAACGCCTTCCCTCCCGCCCGGACACTATTCAGCGCCGCGCCGCCATGGCGGAGGCCGCCATCCTGCGGGTGCGGCACTGCGGGGCCGCCATCTTCTGCCGCCGGCCGCCCTCCCGCTGCCCCGCCTGCGGCCGCCTCCTGCGCGGCGCCGGGCTGCCCGCCGCCCCCGTCCGCCTCCCCAGCCCCTTCCGCCACGGCCACCGCCAGCCCCGCGCCTTCCTCCTCCGGCCCGCCGCCGGCACCTTCCTCGGGTAGGGGCGGGAGGGGGTAAAGCGCGGCGGGCTGGGACGGGGGTCGCGCGGAAAAGGCGGCTTTCGCCTCCTTTCCACCAGCGGCCGCGCCGGAGGAGCCGCCTGTAAGTCCCGACCCCAGCCCCGTCCGGAGAGGAAAATGGGGTTTTTTTTTAAGGTAAAGTCGTGCCTCCCCGGCCGCCCGGTGGGTCCCAGGAGCGTGAGGAGTGCCGCCGGCTCCGAGACGGGGGTGCGCGGGGGTCTCTCCGTGAGGGGGACGAGGGAGGGAGGCCGGCGGCCGTCGCCGACACCGCCGCTCTTCTTTCAGGGGCTACGACGGGGGATCCGACCTGCACGTCGGCATCACCAGTACTCACGGTAAAAAGCGCGCTCCGCCTGCCTCCCGAACCACCGCCCGTCTCCCATGCCTCGTCTTCGGACCGCGTTGCCCCCGTTTAGGGCGGCCCGCGGTTACCTGAGTCGCCTGGCAGGTGTTTCAGAGCCGCCTGCGCTGTCGCGGCAATATCTGGCGGCCTGTTCAAAACGCAGGCGGCAACGTGCAGGTTAGCCGGTGCTTTGCTGCCGAAGAACGCGCGCTTCCTCGGTGTGCGGCGGGTGTCGGAGCCGGAGCTCGGCTGCAAAAGAGTTATCCCGTAAAGGTCAGGGAATCTCGAGGCCGAGAGCTTCCCTCACCTCGCGGCAGCGAGCGCGGAGAGCTTCGAGTCAAAGCCATGCGCCGCTCTTCGCAGGGCACGGAACGGAATTGACAGGGAGACTTCTGTTCCCGACACAGGGAGATAAAAAGCTAGGCAGCCTACTTCTTTGAAGAAGTTATGGGAAATTTTGACGTGAAAGCAGTTTTTGCTAATTCTAAAAATACCCCTAATTAAAAAAACAAACGAATAAAATTTTAAAAAGCCGTGTTAAACACCGCATCGGGTTCTCCTAGAGTAGGCGCAGCCTGCAAAATCTCACTTCAGATGTTTAATATAAAGCTGGTCTAATTTGGGGGTTAAAAAAGAAGCCTGGTTGTCCTTAAGTTGCTTTCATTATCAAAAGACCGCTGAAATGACATTGTAAAAATAAGAATGGGTTCTTGATAAAAGCAAGTACTGCATTTTCTGCTCTGTAGCCACAGAAGGCCACTGATGGGAAGCTATGGTATAGCTAGTCTAAGAAAGAATGGCAGTATGGAAAACTAGTAGTAGCTTTCATCACTTTTAAAAAAAAAAAAAAAAAAAAATAATGGCTCCGATTCCGCAGTGCCACCTGACAATGTATTGCTCTCTGTTTTCAGGCGTGGTGTATAATTACAACGAAGAGGGCATTCACAGAGCTGAAACTGGATGGGAACAGTGCATTAGTATCCCACTAGTACAGCCAGACATGTTTGGGCTTCTTCAGCAGTGGGATAAGCTCCTAGAGGAATTTTCTGTGGGAGAGGCCTGGCTTCCTCACAGGTATGTAGTTTAAAAGCTGGATGCAATAGAAGTTTTTAGTCTGGGATGATAAATTGGGCTATTCCGTTTTGGACCCTGCGAGGCTTGTGGTTCATTCAGAGCCTTGCTCCTTTAGAACACACCTTTCTAACAGACCAGTCTAAACAATGCTGTCAGGCCGTCTTGAAACTTAGTGGCCTTGCTAAACATAAAGGGAGTATTTTGAAGCTGTAAGTAACAAACTCATCTGCTGGAATGTTAAAGCTCTAAAACAAGGGATCATTTGAGGGAAGTTTTCTTCAGCAACAAAAGAATTTTGCATGAAAAATACCCAGTTCAATGAAACATTACCTTTAAGAGTACGCTGCTGAGTACAGAAGTAGAAAAGCCCAGGCGCAATTCTGCAACGCTATCTTCTCGGTTTCAACGGTTTTAGGTGTGTTTGCGTTTACAGGCTGACTGTGCTGATGGGATTCTTGCCCAGATCCTACATCCAGATGACTTCTTTGTTGTCAGTGATCAGAAATGGGAAACACAGTCAGGCTCATTTCCAGCTCTTCCAGCTGGTTTGTAACATTGCTTTGGATAGTTAAATACAGAAAGACTTCCACATATTTTGAATTAAACCAGTACGTTCCAGCAAGAACGTTCAGTTCTTTGTAGCTTTCCTTGAAGTGAACGCCCGATGACAGTGTTACAAGTTACGCAGCCCAGCTAAAACGCGCACTGCCACATCACCAAGCCTGCTGATGACAAAGCAGCCTGCTCTCCAAAACACCAGTCCTCGAACTGTTCATCAGTAACAGTACCTGTAACAAACAGCCCGTCTGAGCATAGTTCTGTGAACTGTTGCTCACAGTTCTGAGCATGTCTGTTGATGTCATCTTATATAAAAGAAGAAAAAAACCCACAAAAGATCAAAAGCAGGTTTTAGCAATTCAGTGTGTGCTTGACTCTAAAATTTTAGAGATAATGTATTATCTTCCTGATACCAGGGGATGAAAGAATATGACCTAGAGTACAATTTTTAAATGCCTGTGGAACTTGTAAAGCCAATAGGATTTGTGTCTCGTACTTAAGCAGTTCCCAGTGCCTTAACATTATTACGAAAACTAACTTGATGTCAAAAAAGCATTGGTAGAAGGTGGGTAGGTGTGTGCATCTCTTCTACAAGCTTTTCTTTGCTTGTCCTCCGTCTGCCACCTCCTGACAAAGTGACCTACTTTTTCCACAAATACACCAGTGACCACTAAACTGCTGAAAACCAACCTTTTTTTTTTTTTAAAGATGTTAAATTAACTCTTTATTTTTTCAATGGACAGGAACTGTGCTAAACTAACCCTGTAGCTCCTCTGGGTTCAGGCCAAGCCCGATTCTAATTTTCGTGACTGCTTTTCATTTACTGGAAGGATGGTATATAACAGCAGCAAAGAATAGCAGCCACAGCCATGACCGACAGTATCTTAAATTACTGATTTGCTTGTCGGGATATAAAGACACACTTCCCAAAAATGAGGTGCTAACTGGAAGACACAGAGGGTAGTAAGAAGTGTATTACAGAATCTTTTGCATTATAAATACAAAGATAGCGTGCAAACAGAAATGAGGTGTTGCGTGCTTTGCTCAATTGTGGAACTGATTCAGGAAAGCATTGTGTACTCATAAAAGTTATCCAGACGTGCTGCGGCTCTCTGCAGGCTCAGCCCTGAGCTGGTGAACCCAACAATTTTTTCAGTGTCGTTTCCAGAGGTTTTGTACTGCACAGTAATGATGGCCACTCCTGAAGTTACTCATCATTATTTTTCTTAACAATTATTTTGGTAAAGTAAGTAGACCGTAGCAAATCACTTGCTTACTGAATGGGAGCTCATAGGTCACTTCAGATACCCTTAAAAGAGCTTTGAAGAAGACAGTGAGCTGTCCTGAACTGGGCTCAGGGTCGCAGGGTTGCTTTTGACAGCCATAGCCCTCAGATCTTGCAAAAACACCTTGTAAATGCCCAGGGCTGACAGGCAAGCCTCACAGAAGATTCCATGTGGCAACACGGACCATGGAGCCACTGACAGTACAAGGCAAGGAATGAGTCACGGGGCCAGGAAGAACAAGGGAAAAATGACACAGGATGAGGCAGTTACTGAAGAAGCTTGAAGGTTAGGCAGATGGCAAACAGGAATCTGAGCAGGTCTGTATCAAATGCAGTTACACAGGGCCAGTGGAAAAAGCAGCACAATGTGGGGAGGGAGTGGAATAAATTACTGAAGTTGTTAGTGGTCAACATGAAGCATTTGGGAGAATCTGAGAAACATTCTGACAGTGACAAGAACAGGTAAGTACCATATGCTCCTAGGGCAGGGTAGTGGGGGGGGGGGGGGGGGGGGGAGGCAAGAACATCTTAAATGGTGGCTGCTGCTATTCAGTTAGTATTTCTGGCCTTGCACAATTGGCACAAATAATTGCTAACGGGAGTATGACTGGCACACCGTGTAGCAGCTGTATCAATATATTAGTGATAGAATTTACATGATTTTAAGTAAGCTTCCAAGTTAATGCCACTCTGAAAGAAGTGCACGTGGTAGCACACAATTAACATCACTGCTGCAGGAAGAAGTTTTCAAGATAAGAGAGTAACAATACATGGAAGAGCAAAGGTTAACAAGGTAAAAGCCAAATAAATATAAAAATTAAGAACTCATTATTGTAAAGGCTGCAGCTGCCTTTTTTTTGTTGTTTTTCATGCTCAGTTTCTGGTATCCCTGGCTGCAAAGTACAACTTGTGATGAATAGAATGTATTTAAACACCCGTATTAAAGGAAGGTGGCAGTAGTTCTTGGAGAGCATGCACTTCCTTATTGCACTCAGTAAAATATTCCGTGCACAGTAATTAATGGATTAGCGCTAACTCTTACCAATGAGATATTTTTCCTAGGTATGACGAACATGACCACAACTGCTACACGTACGCGCTGGCTTTCATTAACAGTGTGCTGACTGCACAAGGAAAACGGCAAATGAGTAAAAGTGAATTTACAGAGAAATTTGTGATCCCACAGACAAAGAAAGCTTCCAAATACATTACTCTGCATCGGGAGCTAACAGCTAATGATTTCTACATTGTACCCCTTCCCGATCAAGAAAAACTGTGCTGAAAATTTTAAGTTGCTGTATTAAAACATCTATGACATGCAATACGAAAAGGAAGTCTTAAGACTCCAAATCTCAGGGTTTAAGATGCATGATCTACTCATATATTTAAAAACAATTAACATGTTAGCCTGCACATCGTGGAAGGATCAGGAAACTGAACTTGCGCATCTGAATGATACAACATGCATACAATGTATGTAGTACAGAAAATTTAAATGGGAACTATTCATGTGGAAAAAGGTTCTCCTGTTTACATTCACTATATGCTCTGTCCCACCAAGACATTTAAGGCTAGACATCATAACTGCTGTGTAATGAAGGGTTTTAACAAATGAACTGTGGTAAATTAAGCTGTAGCAAACCAAAATGTTTTTTTCCTGTCACGTTTGTTTACTGATGGATGAAAAAAAGGGAATTTTTGCTTGTGTGCTGCTGAAATCCAAAGTCCATGACTTAATGCTGATTCACCACATGTGAAGTTACTTTCATTTACTTTAATTACTAATAAATATAACAACAAATAATGCAGCCTCTTTGCCAGATATATTTCTTTTCCAATTCTTCTTTACATTTTGCACATTTATTCCTCAAACCAAGACAAACGCTTAGTATTAAAAGATAATAATTTAGTGTCTGTATCTGTTGGTATCTGTAATAAGCGAAAGACTCCTCAGGATTTATCTCTTGAGTTAAAAATTTAGAACTTAACAAAAAGAAATTTACGTTAAAAGAAATGAAAAAGGTCCTCCAAACAGCACTTCTACCTATTGTACATTACATGGAAGTGTATGCTGAGGTCAAAATTCTGCAGTCCATAATTTTGTGCAATTTATTTACGTACGTTCCAGTTTAACAAAATAATTTCAGCTTTTTCTCCTTCTACTCATTTCTGCAAAGTAAGCTGGTTTTAGTCTAGATGTAAGTCCTGTTTTCTCAAAGATGGAGAAGTAATCATAAATGATTAGGGTTATGTCCACATCTAGTTTATATTTTTGTATACACAAACTGCATTAACCCCGCCCCCTCAGTACTCTCCATACACTGGGCTTTACACACTCCCCCGCCTCCTGTGTTCTTCCATTTCTTGCTAATTTCTAAATTACAGCTCCTTTAAAAGCATATTAAAAAACCACAACACAATAGAGACAACCAGGTCGAAACACGCAATTCTGCTGCTGTTAGAGACCTCCTGTCCACCCACTCCTACTGCAAGTCAGAATTCTTCAGCTAGGATTTGGCTTACAAAAAGAAATTATGGTATGCTATTTTTGAGTGAATCAGAATCCACACTTCATCTAAGTACTGTATTTTATTGGTAAAATACAAATACAATGGCAAGCATCAGCGCTACGGTACAACTATCTAATGTAAGTTATTTGATACAACAGTACCGAAACATGAAGTACAGTCATCTGCAGCTAGAAATAAAACACCTTGCCATGTACAGTCAACACATACATACCTGTTCAGCTTGAAAAACCTATTATGCAACTAACATTCTCATTTTACATCTTTCCAGTAGCAGTCATATTAAAGGAAAGCAAAGACTAGAAGATCTTCCACTTTGAGTTGTATGTAGTTTCCTGCATTCATGACGTGGCTTCACAATCTAAACTGCCTAAGTAAACAAGATTGTGGTTTTGTGTTTGGTGGGAACAGTCCAAGTTGACAGAATTTTTACCAGCCCTGGAAAATTTCCTGCGACCAGGAGGCAAAACCCCTTTTATAGTGAATGAAAACAGCACAAAGACAATCCAAAACAGTGTCATTGTCACCAGCTATAATGTATGCCTACTGTTGCAGCAAATGACTTCTCTCACAACCCGGGGCGGGGGGGGGGGGATAAATAAATCTTAACAGCACGGTGATGCAAGGAAGCCTATTGTTCAAAGACTAAGATAGAATTCAAATGCCTGAAACTAACGCAGCAATACTTAAAATGCAGCATAGTTGATACTTAAACCTCCTGGCTCTACTTGAAAGACAGCTGAATACTTCCTCGGTTGGTTGGTTTGTTTTCCAAATTGGCTTAGCAATAGTAAGCATTTTATTTAGGAATGTGCAATCTAGATGACTAAATCTTACAAAAAAGTTAGAAAATATCAGGCATCTAGTGTAGCAAGGCAGAACTGCTCAGCACTGTCCTATACCTCACTCTATACAAAACACAGCAGTGTCTCCCAGTCTGTTTTACTACATGTGATAGGCCAGGGCAGAGAGCTACGAGTGCACTATGAAAAAAACCAAGTGTATAGACTGTTGTAGTTACTGGATAAAAGAGAAAAAAGCAGTGATGAAACTGAGACCTATACTTGCCAAGCTAGAGAGACAGACTTCCTCTCACCAGCTCAGCAAATCTTCACTATTTTCTGCACAGTAACCCACCTTCAGCAAAAGTAAAGGGCATCAACTCATGGTCAGGGCATCTTGCTGCCATGGGGCAAGATTAGGCCCTTACTTTCAAGGAGGAATCTTATGCTGCAAACCCGAGGGAAAGACAGACATCTTACCCTAGTGGGGAAAGGTGCCTAACACTTTGCTGTTAGGTGCTTAGACCCCAGAATTAATTTAAATCCTTGCACATTCTGGGAAGAGTTCCTCAATTCTGAGCAGTGCTTGTGAAAATAAGCCACCGAATTCCGGGGTCTAGGCAGTTAACAGCAATGTGTTACAATGCTCAATATTGCAACAACCAACTCTCTCCCCAAAGCTCAGTTTGTGCAACTTCATGAAGGCTATGAAGTCAGGTTTTGGTTGAAGCAGAATGGTACCATAGGTATCCCAAAAGGTTATTTGGCTCGCTCTAATTACTGCTGGCTTTTAACCAGTTAAAAACCAGCATTAAACTTGAGGATTATCAAATTTAAGTTCTCATTTCTGAAGAAATGTAGGACCCTGTGCTGAGCTACAAAACGAAGTTAGTCTTACAATTCCTGAGTTCATCTCTGAATAATCTGTGAGGTGTTCCCAGAAAACTGATCACTCATTGCTTAGGCTTTCAGGCAGACATAGAGGTTTTGGACTTCAGTGGCTCTGCAGGCCACAGTGCCTATTCAGCACTAATGCCTGGATCTGTCAGAATATTAAAAACACCATTACTAATGACTGCAGTCTAGTCACCACTCAAACATACACGTAAGTTTTAATAAAACAAACAAGTACTTTGAATTCAGGGACAGCTTTAATTTTTTACCCTTCATATGCATTATTATAGTTCAGTTATGTTTTCAATACAACATTCTCTCCAGTAAACAGGATATACCTCATTTTAAATAGCATTTATACATACCAACTGAATCTGTTGATAGAAACTACTCTGAGGCAATGGTTCATCATGAGAAGATCAGGTAAAAACCAACAAGAAGTAGTTTTTAAAAAAATAAGTTTTTCCTATACAGTCAGTTAAAGTTCATCTTGCTCACTGCGCTCACGGGAAGAAACCCAACGACTTACAATCAGTTCCTGAAATAAAAACCAGCAATTATTACGGAGAGGGGGGGAAAAAACCCCAAAACCTACAGGTAATCAGCGAGGGATGGGGATTAAGCCTTTAGCAAATTGACATATATTATGTGACCATTGAGAAATTTTAGTAGATGACTACATTTGTTCCTGAAGTGAACCGGACTCTCGCACATTTTTCTCCCTTCATTTTTAAATATACATTAACCTTACAGTCTCCATAGGTACCCCTGTTTCCCCATGCAAATGCTTACATTCACAGTAGCAGCAACATTAAAATTTGGATTAGAAGATCTTAAGTCTTTAAAGAGCCTGCAATGCACTTCTCATGCCTTGGGGCACAAAGGAATCTCATTATTTTATTGCAGCTATGCGTGCAAAAACCAAAGCATGCTAAAGAGCAAGCAACAGTTTAAGGGGGCTCTTATAGTTGGCTGTCCAGCTGTCTCAAGGCAAAGCCACACAGGCAAAGGAGAGAAGCAATTACTCACCTGAACCTTAATTCTTTTCATACATTCTGGTGTCAACATCTCTTCTTCAGTCATGTCAGATGGTCTAATCAAATAGCATAACATAAGTTCCTGTTGGCAAACAGAAAACATGAATACATGAATTTCAACTGATTTCTTTCTATACAAGTTTTAGATTAATTAGCTATGCAGATACCAAGTTTCCTACAAGATGTCTTCTGCAAAGCAAGTTGGGGAGAGCTGTATAATATGCGTATCTCATTTTCCTTATCAAAGCATAATACTGATATAGGATAAAATAGAATTATAGCACAACACCTGAGCAGCATGGCTGTGAGTATGGGAGCACTATGTCTGAGGATCTATCACAGAGAAAAGCTTTTGGAAACTTTCAGTTTCACTGTTCAAAAGAAAATCCTGGTAGATGGAGAGGGCTTTAAAAACAGAAGTGGCAAGCAGGACAGAAGTGTCCCTCAGGTCTTTCTTCAGTTCCTCACACAACTTTTAACATTCCTACAGGCAACAGATCTTTAATAAGCTGCTTCCAGAATTCATCTGGATATTGGCAAAGGAAACTTGTTCGCCTATTAGCAACTCAACATGTTCTTCAGCAGACTAGAAACAGAAGGGTTCTCTTCCCAGCCTCACTCCGACACCCTGTTCTTTGGAACTAAACTGTACATTTATAATTTTAAAGCTATTTTAAAACTAGCATCTTACACTTACCTTAGAAGCATTAACAGTTGTTCTGTTCAACCCAGACAAGGACTTCCAGCTGAGTGGTCTGCGAAGAGGACCTTCAAAATTATCATCAACTAATTCAGCAATGACAGAGTAACTGGAAAACAAAGCAGATAGGACAATTCACGGAAAGAAAATTACCATTTTTGGAAGATCATGAAACTTAAGAATGAGAGCCTAAAGATTGGTGTTAAACAATATGCCAGCATGCAGTAAACAAGTTGTGAAACTTAGGTCTCTTTCTACTAAGAGAAGAGGAGAAAAGATGAAGTTGTGAATATGCTTACTGGCACTTTCCCTCCCCACCCTTCTGCTGATGCCTGTAGCATTCTCTTATGAATGCCAGTCTGACATTTATAACCAATTTATTATCTAGGAGTTCAACCTGACTAGTGAACAAATAAAGACAATTATCATCCCTTAAAAGTTTTTTCTCCCAAATTACATAAATTATCCATACCATATATTTTAAAAAGTCAGTATTACTAAATCAAATTACTTTCCTGATTGCATTCATCATATGAGTGCTAAATATGCTCATTGCAACCTTTAATTTTTAATGTCTTACTACTGTTACATGAATTCAATGAAATTGCATTATTTAGTACCTCTGCTAAAAGGACTTTTGCATTTCAAGTATGAATGCATCTGGCAATGTATTTTGAGTGAAGAATATGTGCTTAACCAGCGAAGATACTAAATTTGCACAAGAGAAATTTACTAATTTGAAACTAAGAAATTAGACAGAAACATGAGCTTCAAACCTTGCATGATAGAAGGGGGGGCCTTTTCGATACAGCACTGAAATGGAAGAGAAACACCTTAGATAATCACAGAGTTTCCATCTAAGTTTAATACCAGGGTCCATAGATACTTTCAAATGTTTTATAAGTTTTAATTACACAAGACAAAACTTCAACACTTTTGAACTCTGCTCAGAATGAAGTTGTCCCAGCAAGTGCAGAGAGAGCAAAGAGACAAAAAAACCTGTGGGAGCAGCAGGGTGACTCAGGGCAGGGGAGCGTCAGGTAAAAAGATAAAGCAGAAGAGCCAAAGGACAGTTAGCAATTGCCATGGGAAAAAGTTTAGGATGGAATTTTTCTGCAACAGACTCATGCTTTTAACACTGTATTTGCAACAGAAGTTGAGCCACTGGAGTACAATTAAAAGATCACAATAAGCCATCAAATTTCTGTTCCAAGCAAGCATTTTCCACAAGTTTTAGGAGAGGCACAGGGCACAAGTTCTTACATACTGCCCACCACACCCACTAAAAGTTCCTTCTTTATACAAGGGTACACAAGACTCATCGCAGCTGGACCGCTGTAACTGAGCTGAATGGTTACATTTCCTGTCTTCCTTTTGTCATGAGCTTATAAGAAGGGACTTTCTTTAACTAGCACAGCTTTTCTTATAACAGCTGGCCAGCACAGACCCTGTCAGGAAAAGGACGAGCAGCACTTCATTCCAGTGACAACCATGATTTGCAAATTATCTATTATAAACAATTGTAGTAATACCAACTCTAAGAAGGTACTGCCAAAGAACAAGCAGCCAGAGGAGCTCAGGAGTAAGGCAGAACTCCTACTAGCCTTAAACTAATCCACTTCCTTTGTCTGGCACAAACCCAAAGGCAGTGATATGCTAAACAATAAATTCAGGCCAGAACACAAATGAATGGTGAACCAACTAGTATCAATTTCACATACACACCAGGTGATCAATAGCAAAACCCAATCTACAACCCAGGGTACTAAGAACAGTGATGATGAATTCAGCCAAACCTACACATGGATCTAAAGGACTAGCTCAGCACAACCTCAACATACTCAAATACTCAAACCCCCGAACTATAAAACTGCATCAGCAGTATTAACACACCTGCTGGTTTGCATGCATATATTAAAAAATACCTCCCTTTATGCACATTTGCCTGTAATGACAAGCATTACTGTACTGTTTATGTTGATGCGAGCTGAATGTAGTTCTTGAATTACTTACCAAGGGATTACGGACACTACTAATTATTTCCGTAAGATTAAAACCCTACCATTAACAAAAAAGCAAGTCCTCCCCACCCCCCAAAAAAAAAAAAAAAAAAATTCAGAGAAAGTCTTTGCAGGAAGTGCAGCAGAAGTCCAGCTTCTGTTAAACAGAGTGAATAATGAGAGGTATGGTCTTTGATGTGAATTGGGATCTAGATGCAAACCTGCCATTCCAGAGACTGTCACGTTAACACTGCAGAAGATGTGTTTAGAAGGGGATAGAGAAACTTGGGAAGGGAATTTCAGTGCAATCCTGTATCATTAACCTCATGAAGCAAAACAACAGGCCTTTCGAGCTATCTCTTCAGCTACTGCATATGTGATGTTATTTTCTACTCGCATCCTAACTCCATTGCTAACCCACCGTCTAGCCAAAAATGTCTTTTGCCAGCTGCAAGCAGCAAAGCCTGCTCCAGTCATGCAGCTCCTCACTGTTGGAATTCATTTTTGGCACTGGAGTCTTGCACTGCCTGAAAAGAAGTCAGTTGCAAATGACTCAATTTTTTAAGGAAGCTACTTACAGAGATCAGTTCCATACTTCAGTCCAACTTTGGGGACCCAACCCTTACTGCGGAAGTAGTGATACGCCATGTAGGTAGTTTTAAAATTGGGCTTCACTTCGCTGAAAACTTCCCATAGCTTCAAAATAGTTAGAGGCTCCTAAAAATCACAACCAAAGGCATTAATGTGGCTACATTAATATTAAGCAGATATAGAATACTGTGTGTAGTAGAGCTTAACAGCCAAATATCAAATACCACAATCTACTGCAAAGAGCATGAACTTTGGGCAATAAAATAAGGAATCCCTAAATGTAAGATGGAAACCTGTTGCTCCATTTAGTGGGTTTTTTAGTATTTCACAATCAGTTCCATAATGCCGTTGTTTAAAGGAAAATCTGATAATTCTTAAACTAGAAGCACAGGTTTCAATTATTTTGTCATTACGTTAACAGTAGCTTGATATACTTATAAATTAATGCTTAAAACTCGAAGGAATTTTCCTGTTTCAGGAAAGAGAGGCTATTCACCATATTATTCCTCCCATACTTGCTTTCCCCATACTTCCTGCCTAAGTTAGAACAAAAACCTTTCTCTACAGAAAGACCGTGCTTAACTCTATTTGCCTTGGTAAACACAAAACATTCAGACCAGTATTTCATAAACAGAAATATCATTACTTATAAGAAAAGCTTCCTAATTACTCTGTTTGGTATTTTCTCCTTCAGAATTAACAGCATAAAATACGGCCATAGTAGGTAAAAATTTCAGACCAAAATATATCCAAACTAATGGTATCCCCAGCAATCTAAAATGAATCCAATCTCTTACCTCACCGTAATAAATACTTAAACATCCCAGCGCGTACACCAAGAAAAAAGCCTAAAAAAAATAGACAGAATAAGTTTAACTGATAGCTAAACTCTTCCTGTAGTTTATATTCCACGCAAGAACACAGGCTCAAATTAATTTTGTACAAGAATCCTAATGTCATCAAGACAAACAGGTTGCCTGAAAGTTTCCTTTGAGATTTGTCTTCATGACCTTTACATTTCAACAGACACAGCACTACAAAAAAATCTGTGCATGTGCTGTAGACTCTTGAAGGCACGGTGTTAAAACTAACACACATGAACATATTTAGAAGCAGCACAATCGAAGCAGGATTTATATAAATGTTATATTCCTGGTATTTCTATACTTAAGTCCTATCACTGGTCTCTTTGTCAGTGGGATTATTCATCTAAAGTGAATGGGATTGGACCCTACATATGTTTTTTAACCATATCATGTAATTATCGCAGGTTATTAAAAATAAGTTTAATGACTAAGAAAATCCAAATACTTAGGAGGCACAGGGGAACCCTGTACTTTAGAAACAGGTATTAAATTACATTGTAACATATATTAATGTTTACTTCTCAGATTAAAAGTAAAACAACTTGTACTGTAGTTGAAGCATACCTCTTCCAAGCTGAGTTGTAAATATTCAAAAATCCTAAATGGATTTCTTCTGCATACTAGTTTTTCCTTCTTGACAAGCTACAAGAAAAATTTACTATATTACTAAAACTTTAAACTGGAAAAAATACTGAATTCTGAAAATAGCACTGATGATACAATTTTTCTAAAAGATTAGGATACTCTTTAACCTTACATTTTCTTGCGCATGAGCAGACTCATCTTCAGGACATAAGCTACCTTCTTCTTCCTCTTGCACCAATACATACTCTGGAGCACATTCTTTTGACTTGATCATCTCACAAGATCTTTGCTCTGTGCTCTCCTTAGCCTTGCAGCCACAATGCACGAGAAAACCATGCTTCTGGCAAGACACTTCAGCTATCTCCTTCGAGTCATCTTGTTCCTGTTGTTTAGAGCCACATATGGCCACAGGATCAAATGCTGGATCTCCTCCCAAACAGGCTTTCTTGTAGCCTTCATTCTGATTCTCAGGACTTGGGGCTACTGCATTTCCAGTGTCTGTAGAAGATTGTCTGGAAAGTTCTGTATTTTCTGTATTTGGGCCCATTCTGTTGCAACTATTACCGGTTTGTTCAGCTCCATCCTCTTCCAAAACCAGCAGCTTAAGAGGCTTAGTGTAATTTTCAAGAATTTTGGTAACCGAGCAGTCATCAAATCCTTGCTCTTGCAAAATACTTTTAGCCCACTGAACACGACACTGGTACCTAGTAAACATGTAAATGAGAAGTTCTAGGGCATTACATCCTTTAATTAACACCTCAGAAACATCTCAAAAAAAGGAAGATTCAGCACAGTTCACAAAACCAATCTGAACACACACCCCAATAACTGCTATGCAACGTACAACATGCACAATGTAACAGGACTCCAGTCTTCAGACAACTGCAGACATGACTTAACATCAAGATTCTGCTACCTTCTTTGGCTTTGTTTTGCCTGTTCAATTTCTGTGGCAACAAACACCCTTACTGAAGGCTGCGCAAGGACCATGCATTGAGGACTATTGCTACCTAGTTTCAGGAAGCAAGAACTTCACCAGCAAAAACTCCTTTCTCCCATGGAAGTCTTAAGCCCGAATTCCCTGCAAAACCATCCTGGTATCAGAGCCTGCATGATGAAAATATGCAACAAGACTTTGCATATAGATCTCTCGCACACTTCATCTATTATACAGCTAACTACTGAGAACAGTATCTTCAAACTCTGTTTTAACTACCTTTGAAACAGCAATCGCATAGCAAAACCACCAGTGTAAAAATCATAAGCAGAAACTACCTTCAGTTTTAACCAAAAGCCTCACATCCCTGAGAAATAACAATAATTCTATCAGCGAGATAGTAGCTGAAAGCTGTAAATACTTCTAATGTTTTTAAATTATGATAGAGTTTTTAGTGCCCGCTTAGTTATTTCTCCTTGGAAGATAACATTAATATCCAGTTGAAGACATTAATTGGCATTTTGTGAAAGTTACAGGTAGGTGAGTGCAGCTATCCTTATTCAAACTTGGACAACTCTAGTACAATATTCTTTATTTGCCCAGACAAAACCCCAACACGGCAATTACAGACCAGGTAATGAAGAACTGCAAAGACAATTAAATGCAAATTGCATGTGTCAACACAAAATATAAGTCCCTCTGGAGTCTCATAATAAAGCTATATAATTCAGTGCTGTACCTTTTGTTATAAAAAATAGACTCCTCTTTGTCCTATGATTTAATTACCATGTAATTTGCACTTACAGGTCTCTACTGAGACGGATCATGATGCACCTGCTGCACCAATGTAACAACACTTTCATTGATGCTCAGCTCTATTTGCTGACACATAAAGCAGTCACAAAGTAGACTAGTAAGAATGACAAGTGTTTATGCAAGCAGTAATAACTGTAGTAGCAGCAGTAGTAATATTGCTACTGTTTGCCTTACCTAAAGTTGAGGACTGAAGGAGCATAACTTTTAAATTTAAGTAAAATTTTTTAGAGTTATTGTAGGATTAAAGCAAACAGGGTAACTAACTTGCACATTCTTACAGTTAGTTCATATACTATTTAAGCAGAACAATAAATATGTGGTCCAACACTCTGTTTTCTTAAATGTACAAACTAGCAGTGTTAATAGAGACTTTTAAAAAAAAATAAAACATTTATGTATTAGAAAAGTTCAAGAGCTGCTTCAGCCTATTAATTAACACTATATTAATTCAATAAGGAATTGGGAAAGTTATTTTAAATAGCCTGCCCCAGAAACTTCTTTCTCTCCTCCTCAGCTGAAGGACAAGTTTATTATGGTTGATATTATTATGAATTAATTACACATACTACTATGTATACACTCAATCTTGGCTTCTAAACAGCAATTAATACATGCAAGCTTACATTCAAAAACCCATGCTGAATATCACCTACTATATTTCTACTTTTCCTAATGTGATTTATAAAATGAAATACAAAGAAAAGAAATAGAAGCAAGTCATCAGCATGCATACGGCCAACTATTTGAAAACCAGCAAGATAAAACATAAAATACAATCATCTGTTTTCTAAAAACAACAAGAACAATGTAAATTAACTTACTTTTTTGATGCAATTATAGGCATGTTTATGTTAACACCTGTATAAAGAAAAATCATACATTGTTTCATCAATATAAAAATGTTTTTACATGACTTTGAGCATTGAGGTAATCTGTGGCCTCATATTTACCCCCATTTTCAATCCTCTGCCATTTTGGTCCAACCTGTATTCAAGAAGGACATAACAGAACTAGAAAAGGTACAGAGATAACAAAGACTGAACACCCTGCACAAACGGAACAATTAAATCCACTATTCTACTCCAGCCTGTAAAAAGACAGTCTTTCTATAAACGACCAAGAGCAGACCAGATTGGCTATAACCGGATTAAAAATTTCACATATCCTTGCCTCATGATTTCATGGACACTGAAATCTACAGATTAAAACCAAGAAAAACTGGACAGTTATAGGAAGAAAAGTTCAAGGATGATGCCTTTACTTACAGACTTCCTAATTAACAAATCAGTGAAGGCTAGGAGAACGCACTAAGGAGCTATCAACATATGTTTCCTGTAGAGATTATTTTTCTGTGCGTAATTTATAAACATGTATCTTCAATGAGTGAAGAAAAGTGAAAAGTACTATTATTAGAATAGTGATGGAAGTACAAATGGGCACAATTTACCTTGCCACTTAGTAACCAGTAAGGGATCTGAAATGCTGTACACTGGTCGACTTCTTGAAAGGATACCTTTTCCAAAATAGCCCTTCAAAGAAAAGGAAAAATCCTTATTATATCATCAGACAAAAATGAACTTCTTTCCAAATATAAAACGTTTAGTACCAAGATCAGCTGAAAAAAATAACTGAAATTCTGCAGCATTTAAGCTTTGCCTAAAGCTCGTTGCTTAGCTTCTGATAACTACTTCAATATTAAACACCTGCACTCAAAGATTTGACCAGTGGAGGGTGTTGGGTCTTCTTCCTCAATTCTAAATATTTGTCAGTCGGCATCTCCAAGTAGACATTTGAAAGCAGATGCAGAAGAAGACACCTGTGTTTCAATGCTGTGACAATGCACAATAGAAAACAAAGAGATGGATAAAGCTACTGCTTAAGAATGGTGGTGAAATGGTACTCAGACATAAGAGGCTTAATGTAGCTTATTTTACTCAGGAAGAAATCACTCTGAAGTTAAAAGAATTATACAAGCATTTATAAAGCATTAAGATTCCAACCTCCTGAGCTTTAAAAACAAGAAAATGCTTTTGCAAGGTTGCATAAAATGTTGAAAGGAGAAATAAATGTAACAAATGTGAAGTCTCTGCAGCTGTTTTTTAGCTGACGACATCACTTAATTCCAAAATCTATTTGCTGGGGTAAGAATTAAATACTTTTCACATTTGATACCACATATATGTTTTGTGCTGATTTCAGGAGAGGAAGGAGATATAGAGAACTACTGGAGGCTAAAGGGGAAGGAAAACATAAAGGCAGGCAGATTTTAACAGGTATTATGCTCTACCTGTGTCTAAAACACTAAACATACTGTGCAAACAGGATACAGCACCTTGTTATACAGCTGTTCAATATCTTCAGGGTTCCTCACAATAACATTGTTGTTAATGATTTCAGCCTGGCATATTCTGAAATCCTTCCCACCTACATCCACAGGAAACGGGGACTCATACGACTCAAAAACTCTTCTTTTCCTTCTTGGGGGATGAAAAACTGCTTCTGCCATTTCCTATTATTGGTGTTTCCTCCTAGAAAGCGGAAACAAAACATTTAATGTTCAGGAGTTAAAGTTCACCCATTTTTACTTTTCAGCAATATTCCCTTCCCAATGGCAAATTAGCAATAAACCCTACAGTATAATCCAAGTTTAATTCTGTAACTATTATGCCAGATGAACAAAAGCAGCGATTTGCTAGTGTTATCTGTTAATCTTTTTCTCTTGGGCATTGCAGTATCCCCTGAAGACCAGGTAGGGATAGTTTCTGAGCCAAGAGTTTATAAAGTAAACTTCAGATGAAAGGCGAGTACATAAACTGCTGAAAACGTTTTAGGAATACCACAGAGGAGCGAGCAGAATATGCAGAAAACCACAGCACACAAGCGCCTAAATATAAACTCTTTTGAATAATGACGGGAATAAATTTTGAAGAAAGAGCAGTGGCTCGGGCAGGTTTCTCTTCTTTAAAGAGGGAACCCCCTTCCAGAGGGAAATCGGACCGAGCAGGAGGCGTAGGGGACGGGCAGCCTTCACCGTCTGACAGAACCACCGCGGAGGGCTCTTGGCGGCCGCAGCTGCGGGCCGGCGACCGGCACAGCGGGGCGTAAGCCCCGCTCACACCCCCCCCTCCCGGCGTACGAACCGCCTTTACACAGGGCCGGGCCTCTGTGTAAAGGGATAAAGGAAACCCACAGCTCCGCCTCGCCCGCCCCGGCCCGGCTCGCCACCGCGGACCACCGTGAGGCCGCAGGCCGGGCACCGCCGCTCGCCCGTCGCCACAGCAACCGCCCGCCCGCCCACCGTCACCGCCGCACGAGGAGGCCGCGCGCCGGCGGGCGCCGGCAGGCAGGGCCGCCAGACCCCGCCCGCGCATGCGCGCGGGACGGGCGCGCGGGCGCCTCTGGGCGGCTGGCCCCGCCCCGCTCCTCTTGGCGGGAGGGCGGGAGGGCGGCGGGAGCTCCGCCCCCCTCCCTCAGCGCTCCCTGAGGGGGGGTCTCCGCCGGCTGCGGCGGGACGCCGTGTCCCGGCCCCGAGGGGCGAGCGGAGGCAGCCGGGCAGCCTGTGGGGAGGAGGAGGAGAAGGAGGAGGAGAAGGAGGAGGAGGAGGGCCGGACGGCTCCCAGGGCCCCGGCCGCGGGACCGGCCTCAAGGGGGAGAGGCGGAGATGGCGTCCGTGCGAGGAGGAGGGAGGCCGGGTTGCCCGGGGACCTCGGCACCGCGTTTCTGGTTCCTGCCAGCCGTGGTGCTGCGGTAATGTCCCCGGGCTGCAAAACAACCGCTGCTGGCGATTTAAAAATAATAAAGTGAGAGAAGAACGACACTTCGTGTGGAACACCTATCCTGAAGTGAATGATGAGCTTCGTAATGAGCAGCGTTTGAGATACACGGGCGGGTGAAATTTTACAGCTGTGGGAGGTGAGGCAGAGACACAGTTTTCAGCTCGAAGCCATTGTTTTTGGCTCCATAACAAACCCTTGACGTGGCCGTGACTCATATAACTGCCAGGGATAATGCAATGCTCCTTACACAACTTGTTAACACAGGTAATTGTGATCGTGCAGCTTATTACCAGAGCCGAATTCAGGAGGACATGGTGGTGCAATCTGAAAAAAAAAAAAGCAGCAAAGCATTTTCACAAGTTAGGAGCAAACCGCCCTTTTTCTGTTTTGATACACAAGTGAACCTGTTACCAGTTTGAGCCTGGCTCATCAAATTCATCATCATACATGCAACTATGATGCAACTACTGTTTCTTATTTTGAGGTTATATTGTGAGGTGCCACTACCAAAGAAAGAGAGGATCAAGACATTTTGGCTCCAGGGAGACAGAGAAGTCTGTGATTTTCAACAGAGAGATCAGTGAAGTCACTGATGAAAAGTTGTAAAAATACATCATTCTTATGAGGTATTTTATCTCTTATTCCCATTTTCCCGACAGACTCGTGAGGCACGGAGGGGGCAGTAGTGGTTACAAGGCCACAGAGGAAATGTAGCGCAAAACATGAGAACACTAAGTGAGTGTTCTTGCAGTTATTTCCTACAGAGGTCCACTTTATATACCATCTAATGAGTGTGAATTTATTTTGAACGTTGATTTACATACAAAGTGTTGAAGCTGAACCACAGAGGAGCCTGCTGCATTCCTGTCACCAAAGTACACAGCAATGCTCTGATAACTTCAGGTTTGTTCTTAGAGCTCTACCATTAAAATACCTGTGAGTTAAATTATTCTAGGTAACAACGTGAAAGTAAGCCAGTATCAAAGATGTCACTGTTTCAAAATTCCTTCTAAATTCTGTCAAATCAAGTCTCCTTTAAATGGAAGTGGAGTTTATCTATGTTAGATATATCTGTATTTTCTCATTGTGCAGACGCATTGCTATGAGACGTACATTACAGTGAGAAGTAGACAAAACATAAAAAAGCTACAGGTCAGTTGCTTTCCTTCACATCTTGTTATCTTCGTACAGCCTTGAGAGGGAAACCGCAGCATACGCCATTCAGTCAATTAACTGAATCACGCTCACATTTCTTCAACCAAACATCTGCTCCCATTTCTGATTATAAGCCCAGATTGTGCTTCAACCAGAAATTTTGTTATCTGAAGGACAAGCTGTCTTTAAGATGAGTCATGCCCATTTTTTTCTTAGCATATCAATAACTGTACAGACACTTTCACAAATATCTGGATCTCCCTTTTTATGATGAGACAGCTGATGACAAGGCGGCAGCTAAATGACTAGGCTGTAGCTCTGAAAAGCAAACCCCCAAGATTAGTGAATCACAAACTGGGAATGAGTCAGAAATGTCAGTCTGCTGTCAAGAGTCAAGAAGAGAGTGACAAGAGTGACGTATGAGGAAAGACTGAAATAAGTCTAGAAAAGGTAAAATAGGAAAAACAGACCATTGCAAAGAGGGAGACATACATTATTCCGCATGACCACTGGGAAAGAATAGGAGGAGCAAGGAGATTATGTTGCAAAACAGGATTGTACCTGTGAGGTGAGGACAACACTGTCATGACCTAGGAGGACTGTGTTATATCCATCACCGGAAATTTTAAGAGCAGGTTAGACAAACGTCTTTCAGGAACAGTTCAACTAAAGTTAATCCTGCCTTGAGACAAGGGCCTGCACTAAAAGCACTGAGGATCCCTTTCATGGGAGTTTTCAGGATTTATCCTTCCAGGGGCTTTTCTGATCTCTCTGCAGTGCGGCAGAAAATGCAATGCTCTGTACTGCCCTGCAGAGGCTGAAAGCCTGCAGCTTTCGTTAAATCATCTTTCAGCTTTCCATTTCTGTTTTACTGTCTTTTGGTTCAGGAATGTCATTATGAGAACAGACTACTTCATCTTGTCTCTGGCTGATTCATTGCTTCTAATGCAGAGTACTTGATTGCTTACTATTTCTTGATACTCAGCTGAATTATTCCGTTGCTCTTTATTAAATTAAGGTCCAAACCGATGTCAGCTTTCTGAAAAGACTAGTATGACCCTCTTTTCCAAATCATGATGAGAACAACTTGGTTGTAACCTTTTGGTTCTAGAAATGCATTGCCTTAAACTTTGACACAGTTGCCTTTGCTGCAGAATTTTCGGTTGTCCGTTGCCTGACCCTCAATGTCCTGTTGTTTACATTGCCATACCCAGAATTTCCTACAGCATGGTCCCATTTGGGGACACTAGTGCATGCATAGTAGTCCCTCTGAACTAGCAATATGTCTTTTCAGGGGGAAGTTGCTAGCTTCTGCTCTGTGTTGTTAGAGGATTTCTCAGTCAGTGGTGGAGGAGTAGAACTGAAAAATAGTTACAATGGGAAGACATGCTCTCACCATCAGGCTTATTAAACTCTTCCTGTGACCACATATGCAGCAATATCCTTTAAAATCTACATCAGCATTTGGAATCATGTACTCTCAGCCTTTCTGTGGTTTATTGTGCCCTTCCTCAATAACAGTCACATTACAAAGTTCGTCTGGAATCATTTAGATGAAACACTCCATTTATACAAAAGACCTCATGTAATATTATATTAACTAATATTTAACAGCTAATATTAACTAATTCTCATGCTACTGCCAGTAAAATTAAGTTGCCATATGCAAGAAAGTGCTAGGGAGTTTTGTTATCCAAGGTGGTTATTTTCTGGATGTTTGGGGTCTTTTATGGGGAGTCGGGAAGTTAATTCCCAGTCCTATCTCAGCTGAAACATACAGGCCAGGTACTCTACATACATATGTTACATTCTTAGGCTTATTAAAAGAAACAGAAATGTCAGCCTGTAAAACTGTTTGCCTATGTAGCACTCTCAAGGAAGTTAGTCATAAAATCATAAAAGAATGATCTATTCTTGTAATGTCTTTAGGTAATTTTGGTTAGCATACCAAAAAAAAGAAAGTTTTGCATAGAATCCCATGAAATTCAAGTCATGGTTCATCATTAGGTTCATTTCTGTCTCTGGTTTTCACAGAATGTTCCTGTAAAGTTTTCTTAGCCCATACTAGTTGTAGTCTGCAAAAGAAATATTTCTTTTCGATAAAGCTCATTCCTTTCTCACAAGGTGATTTGAACAGTAGTTGGAGGATGGGCTGTAGTTATTTACATTAGCCAGTTCCAGTTTCCCCAGACTGACAGAAATTCCCATGGAAATTCTGGTTCCATTAACTTTGACAGAGATACGGGACTGTTTTTGGAAACTTTAAAAAAAACAACAAGGGAATAGTTTTCATTTTTATTAATATGCAGTATCTTCGTTTTGTTTATTAAAGAAATAAATCAAGGTTAGTTTCTGCTTAGTTTCAGATGGTTTTCACAGGAGACAAAAAAGGAGAAGTCAGACAAATATTGGCCAAGCATCAACCCACTAAGAAATCCCATAATAGCAGAAATCCCGAGGTGGAAGGCAATAAAGTGAATAGCATGAGAAAAGAGAACATTAAAAATGAGTATGTAGTTAGCATACTTACTTCAGACATGGAAAATGATTTTGTGTTCTTGGAGATTAAACACAATTTGATGAGGAATTCTTATAGAACCATTTGATCCAGCTGACATCCTGTCACATCAGTGTCTCTCTGCAGACATCGCAGTGCACAGTGTCACTTTTTTGTCCTCATAGCTAGCTCTCAATTTGTATTGCAAACTATACGGGTTTGAAAATCTAAACATTAATTTTCATTGCATCAAGGCTTCCAATGCCCCCCAAATTATCGCTTTCCTTCTCTCCATGGAAACTAATGCAAAAGGTCTGAGCTTGCAATTTCAGGGGAAATTAAGGGCACTTACAACCTCTGATTTTTGCCCATCCCTTGAGCTCCCATATCAGATTTATTTACCTTTTGTTGAAGAAACATTTGTTCCTTCACGGGTCATTAGTTTTTCTGCTTCATCAGTCACCTAGGTAAGTTGTTAAATGACGCACAGCTTCTCTTTTGCCAAATTCTGACTGTCACCTTCACCTCATGCAACTAAGCAATGGGCCAGGCAGTGAAAAGCAAGGACAAAACTCCAGGCTCCAGCAAGATAATCAGTAAAAGTCCATTTCGTTTTTTTGTTTCAATTGGAAAGAAAACTGTAATAATTAGATGTCTCCACTAGATGTCCATATTTCAGCAATTTTCAGTTATAACTTAAAATGAACATTGTAGCCCTGTGCAAAATGCATAAAAAATGCTATGCTCCATTGAAAGATGTAAATACAAGATAGATTTTCATATCAGTGAAGCTGTGCACCTGGCGCTCTGTTTAAAAAGGCACTGAATCTAGTGCAAAACAAACCAAACCCACCTTTCGCTTTGTACATCTTATACTCTCAGAAGAAGGTCCTTTAAGGCTGGCAGGCTTTTCAGATATTGAGTATTGTCTCTCTGGTTGTTTACAACCTTGCTTTTCTTATTCTTTTTTGAATTACTATGTGCTTTGTATTAACTTATAGGAATAAATAGTTGGAAAAATATTTCAAGATTTTTAGTGTGGGTTTTTTTTTTTTTCAGTTTGGCTTCTAGTTTTTCTATGCACAGTTCTTTTTTGCATTCAGATGTGTGCAGAATCCTAAACCAGTGGCTCAGATATTTAGATATGCCTGCATAATTATTAAATAATTGCTGTGCTCATTATTCAATTCAAATATTGATGTCTAATGTTTACTTACTTTCTCTGGGTATCACAGTTATGCTTGCGTGCATGTCAGTACAGTAACTGAGCACACATTCTTTTTTATGCTCAAAATTTTAAACAAACTGTACATAGACAGCCTTTTGGCCTTGGTATTCATTTACCGAAGAGGCTTTTCACTGCTTTGGCTGGGCAAGGGAACCTTATGGCAACTGTGAAGAGCAAGGTTTGCACTCCATTTTAAGCCTGTGCTCCTCTTCTGCCAAAGTGGTGAGTGTTGTGGCGTGGAAAATGCCAGGCTAGAACTCCAGACATCTACTTTATACACTGGCAGAAGAGGATCTCTGTCATCACTCTGCTCATTTGCCTCAGCAAATCTAGAAGTCATCTTTATCTTGCCAAATTGGTGACATTCTTACTCACTTCCTTGATTACCTGTAATACTGCAAAGAGAGGTATCAGTTTATGTCCTCTGTGGTGTTTTGTGATTTGCACACCCATTCATTAATAATAGGTCAGAGACCAGCAATTTAGTTCAAATACTAGGGAATTCCAAGGAGCTGAAATGAAGGCCTTATTTAAGATTACTGAATTCCACTCTAGGAATAACCCAGAAGAGAGACTTTTTTCACTGTTTTTCTTCTGGTTTCCCAGGCATTTTCAGTTTTGTTAAATGTAAGGACAGAATAGATTTTAGAGAATGCTATGTACCAGACCATTTTAAGGCAGCTTCCAGGACCAGATGCAAGCTAGGCACTAGTGGTTTATAATTCCCATAGATGTGAGTGTAACATCTAAAGCTGAATTTGTCTCCATCACTTCTACCTCATTTACAATATTAAGGAAGCAGAAGAGGTTATCTTTATTATGTAACAAAATGAAAATTTGGTGTCACTCCATTTAATCTAGACCATGCCTGATCCAGGAATGTGCTTTAACATGGCTGTCTGCCTTTAAGCACATAAACAACCCTACTGGATTCAGATATTATCTAAAATGTGTCTCAAAGCTCATCCTAAATGCTGTCTATGTTCATGTGTCATAACTGACAAAAGGACAAAATAACAAGCAAATCAAGATAAATCCCTAAATCATCACATTCTAAGAACTGAAATAAACCAAATAAATCAATTTGTTGCCAAAAGTGTATATATTTTTAAATACAAAAAACCCCCAGAACATCCTCTTATGGAATATATTCCAATCTTGAATATTTACTTTCCGTTTGTTTAATAACAGGAAAAGGCTTGTAGCTCTTTTGTTGAGTTTTACATGTCAGCATCTTAATATTCCTATGGTATTCTTAAAACCTTTACCAGGAAAAAAACAGTGCCATGGCCTATAGTAGGAAGCGTTCTGTTTATTTTAAATGCATTTATGAGCACACAAAGGCAAACAATTACCTATCATAAACCAAGGGAGCAACTTATAATGGCTTGGTGTCTCATTTGTACTTCGTCATATAGTTCCTTGGCTCATTTGTCCCTGCCCTTCCTGTGTTCTGTTCACTACCTCTCTCTGTACCTTTTGAACTCAAGTGTAGATTAAATCCCTGTTTTCATTTCCCCATTACCCGCTGGGCTCTGCTTCTTTTGGTGTCTCAGCCATAATGAATATTGAGCTAAAAGTTTATCATACATCTGTTACTGGATCCATAGGACAAGGATTGTCACTAGCATGAAGAAGTGACTCCCAAAACTGAAGGGCCGCTTTTTAAGTACATAGCCCTTAGACTAGACTCTGAAAGAAAGCACGACAAATAGCTTTCAAAGATCATTAGACTTCTTACAGAAGTCTAACCTATTTTCTAACCTATTTCTAACCTTTAACCTATTTTGGCCTTGTCTGTTCTATTGTGGCAACTGCAGTAACTACAGCAAATTTTGGCCTAATCATGTTACAAAAGTGGGATAGTTCTGCCACTGTAGGATAGACCAAATTATATCAAGTAGGCCAGTTCTCTTCATATAGTTATAACATGATGTGGGCTTGTTTAAACAATGAGTAAGGTACAAACAGCTAGCAACTGGATTCCCTAGGATTATAACTGTGGGTACAGTAGTGTTTGAAATTCAGGCTTCAGATTAAAAAAAAGTAAATAACTCATAAAAGGAAGTGCAAACAGTAGGGAAATCTTGTTTCCGTCTGTCAAGCTGTGTAAAGGACAGTCATACTGGAAAGAATGGTTAGCTTTATGGAGGCTACTGGGGCTTGGGCTTTGAGGACATTTTGTGTACTCGCAGTAGTTGGAGGAGGATGTGTGATCTACACCCAGTTGTTCTGCATCTTCAGTAACTTAGCTACACAACAGATCTCTGGCACAGACACCGAGGTTTCAGAGGTAAATGTCAGGCTCAGAGACCCAGGCTTTGTTGATGAGATCTGATTATTGTCATTAAAATGAGATTCAGCAGAAAACTAGGATCATTACCACTCCTTTAAAAATGACTGGTCTCACAGCCATTGAATAAAAAAGCAATGCTGTTGATCTGAGATAGTTTACCAATAGTTAGTTTATCTAGGAAACACCTTTCATAACTCAGATGACTGTGACCAGTTATTGCTAGAATGGGTAGGTCAAGCATGGCCTTTTAAAACTGCATGCAAATATGGGCATGCTACTTCAGCTAAAGTAGTCTTTATAGGAAGATACTAAGTCTAGCAAATGGAATTTAAACATTATTTAGTAGTGAGGGCTCTGTAAGCAAGATGTGATTTTGAAATCTGGGGGCAAAAAAGGAGGTGGTCCAGAAAGGCTTTCTACATTATGCTAAGAATTGAAAAACCTAAGCTTATTAACCCTGGTCATGAGCATGGTCACTGAAAGAAGTGACTGTGTTAGTATGAACATATTAATAAGATCATATTAACAATGTGAGTGAATTAAAGAGGTTGGCACAGGACAGAACTAGTTGGTCAGGACTTTTCTGAGCAGTACAACCAGTCAACAGTGCTTCAAATCTCAGAGGATGCATTGTAGGTTGAAAATTACCTCTGCTAACCTGTTGAAAGAGTAACATTTTATGTTGCACCTGACTTGGAAATGGATGAACTAATACAGAAGCTGCCATATTACAGAAGGCTTTCTTTTCATTGCTCAAAATGCAGGCTTTTACACCTTGGAATAAATAACTGTTGGAATTATTCTGAAGTAAAAAAAGAAGACTAAGCACGTTATTTTTACCATGATGTAACTGTGCTATTATCCAAGCCCACACTTGGAGCTGACCTTGGTGTGTTTAACTCAAGGCTAAACTGAAGTGCTTGGTCTTCACTGTGCTTTTACCTTAGGATCGCTTCTGCATGTTAGTTGCCACCAAGTAAAAATCATAGCTTTTTTAGCAGCCAAGTCGAGCCCTTACTGTAGGTTTCTGCAAGGTTATTTTCACACATGATAAAATTTACAAGAAGCTACAATTCTTTTGCTTCTTATATAAATCCAAACAGAGGCATGTGGCCAAGTAATATGGGTGGCTGTATTTGAATATGAACAATCCTGTCATTGCATTGCAGCATGTTATGAAACCTACTGTGCAATTTATGACATGATTGGATTTCATATCACAAGGGAAGAAGCTGATTAACAGTCAAATGACTACTAGATGTTGGTATTCATATTTGTAAAACAATAGATACAAACATGCAAATCACACGCATATAATTGAATGTCCCGGCAAAACTATACATAGACACCCTATTTCTCATATCCTTTCCCGAAAATAGCAGATAGAAATTGCACACATAATTTACTGATCTAAAATGTATTGGCTTTCAACATTTATCGTATTTCATATAAGTGATTTCCATTCTGTTATGTCCTGAAACATTAGAGAAAAATGAGGGATATTTGAATTGTTTAACACCTTCAACATGTCACAGATGGAAAACTCCATCTATAGATGAATATGTAATATGTTCCATTCATTGTATTATACCCACAACATCCTGTAGGAGAATCACAATTCTGCAAAATGCCTTTAGGGCACTGTATTGTGTATTTGGATCTTGGATTAGGAAAGCCACTTGTAACCAGAGAGCACCTCGATGAATACACCTCTGAGAAGGCTCACCTGTATGCTTTTTAAAGTGTTTAAGGTCTGGAACAACTTGCACGTACTCAATTTGTTCTAGATATAGTTGCATGAGTTTAATTTATAGGCTGCCTAGAACAATGGGATAAAACTTCCTGGTTTGTCACACCATGGTCCACCTGGAGCGAACAGAGAATCATTGTATGCTGATACATAGAACTTAATCATTTGGGGAATGATAATAGAATATTGTGAACAGACAGTCTCCAAGACACATGTATTTCATATCTGCACTTTGCGTATGTTCATATTACATGCAAGTTGCTGTTGGGGGGTAGCTGCAATTTTGGAGCCTAATTCTGCAGTCATATAAAGAGACATTAATTACATTTCACAGACCACAGTCATGTAATGACATCTGAACTTCACTACTTATATTACTGATGGCCAAAACCATAATTCTCTTTAGCCTTCAGATATAAATTTCTGTGCTTACTTCTAAAGAATGTTACAGTTTAAACCATACATGCTTTCCTTACTCTTTTACCAGATCCTAGAGGTCTGTGATACCTTTTTCCCAAAGACTGCTTCTTTAGCTTTCTTTTCACCTTGAGGTACATGTTTTCCAATTGGTATTGCATACTGATACAAGCATTTTAGATATATCTACCTTTGTAAAAAATGTTTTTCTGTAACTTTTGAATTGTGGTATAAATAGCCATATATATTTCTGTCTCAATAATGTAAGTATTCTCCTTCTTAATGTTCTTCGTTCACTTAGCTCATAATAGCTACCTGTGTCTTGCCTTAACCTTTTCGAGGGCACGGACTGTTTTCAAATGCAGCCATACAGCAGCAAAGTAAAATCTCATTCCTGCTTGAATCCTTAATGCTGCTTTAATGCAAATATTGTGGCAGTGTGTATAATTTTTTAAAGCTAAAGTTACTCAGTGGAAAGTCTCACAGGTCCCAAATTAGCAAAACTTTTGTAAAGTTCACATTACTAATCTATGGAATTTATAACAAAGGTGTTGAAATCACTTACGCTTTTGCTGACTCATATCCCCCACGGGATAGCTGATGACCTCAGAAATACCCTCACAGAAGTTCGGGGCACATAGCTGCTGTCTGTACCATAAAGAACATACTGAACTCTCAACTCAAGTTCATCCTAAAATTTTTGCTTAATATACCTCACTGCACTGCAAACCCAAGTCTATTTCAAATGCCATTTTCTTTTATAATCTATTCTGACTCAGATGCTAAGTTAGTATGGTATTTACAAAATATCTGTATCACCCTGAATTTATCTTGCCAAGAGAAGTTAAATGGTTACACATTAAAAAGATTTTATAAGCATGCTATGCCACAGTAAACATTAGTAAAAGCTGTTCTAAAACTATTTCTGTCTTTTGTTGGGAAACAAATTATTGAGGCTTGAAGGGGAAGACTGCTTAGTAAAAGGAAGGAGAATTAAACATACTGAGGTTTTAAAGGAACTCTGGTTTGCTGATTAAGTGCTTTCTACAGAAATGCAACTAATATTTCCTTCTTTTTAAATTCTTAAATCAGGCCCAACTGCCAGTAAATTACTTTCTTTACTGTGGGTGGAGGTTTATTTTTAGTCACAAGAACAGTATATATTAAGACAGCAGGCTGAAAATCAAGACGTCTGCATGCTAAATAAACTACCACATGCTCAAACTCTTGGTGTCAACTCATTCATCTCACTGTGGCTCACCTTAACTTTCTGTTATAAACAACTTTTCAGTAGCCATCTGCCAAGGTTATAAAGCTGCCTCACATCTGAGTCCCTTTTCTTATCTTTCTGAAACCATCTTTCAGTTTTTAAGCTTCATGCCTTTGGTTTTACTGGGGTTGAATTTTGCAGTACTTTTGAGACTCAGAGTGGAGCTGGAATTTCATCTTCTTGTCTATAAACTTGCCTGTCAATCTAACAGCAGAACTGCTTGGCAACTAGTATTTTTCCCTTTGGAAGTCTGATGAGCGGTGGGCACTATAACCACACTGCCCTCTTAAAACAAAAATATCAGTCTCAGTGTGTGACAGATAAAATAGTTCAAAACAAGTCTCTCACCAAATGTTTAACATCACCAGATGACAACCTGATAACCAGCTGGTAAAAGACAGAATTAGGTTTTTTAGATGCCTGCTGGGCTGTTTGTGCAGGTTTTATGGGCAGGTTGTCACCTTATTCTAAACTGAGACATCCAAGAGATCCAGCTTTTAAATGAATGATTTTCCTTTGCTCTTGAAGGTATTTGTGTCCACCAATGCTGTTTACCAAACTATAGTTTATGCTGAGCTACTACTTTTCCGTCCTGTTCCCATCTTGTTGAATCAACACATCAATTGAGAAAGTAATTCTGATACAGTCAGCATAAAGTGTTTGTTACCTTATTAAAGAACAGAACATTCTCTATCATGTCATCTAGCTTTCAGAAGTGTTGAAAGACTAAATCGGTTAATGCTTGAGAAGCTCCCTGAGGTCCGTACATAATGTCTGGTAAATAAGCCGTTTCGTTTAAATTAAGTGCAACTCTACTCTGAAAATTAGACTGCACACAGTGCTGCTTCTTCAGTAGAGTTGTACTTTGTTCATGTCAGCTGACCAGTTAAAAAACTTGTTTTTTTCACTCTTCCTCATACTGTAGAGTTAACAGAACTCCAAGTGAGTGAACTGCTTATTACAGTTCATCTCCTGAAACTTCAAACAGAATTGTTTGCTGAGTTTCAATCAATTACACCTATACAAAGTCATTGTAAGTGACAGGTGGGTCACTGAGGGCATAGTTTGCTGATATGGGGCATAGCATGGATGAATTTGAGGGCCTAATCTGACCTCTAAAACTTTATACTTTTGGACACATGCAAGGAACCCAAAAAACTCTTATCTTGTGTTCCAGAACCCAAGCTAAATTCGCCAGGCTTATAGTGGGGAAAAAAAATGTTTCTGCAGTGTCTCTAGTCAGCATAACTTCTTATACACATAAATCTACATGTCTATTATCCTCAAACACATGATAAAGTCATATGCACATATCAGTCCTTGTTGCTTGCTACAGAAATCACAGAAAGTAAACACCCATGGATTCTTGCAAAAATCTTAAGATCTGAGAGTGCTGAATACTATTCCTATTAATGGCATGGTTATCCAATGACAGCCTGATGTCAGTAATGTATATTAATGGAAAGTCTTGGGACTACAAACTATTAACACAAGTCATTGCAAGACTGTAGCACGATTGCATCAATTCTTGCAATGGGTGTATGAATCCCTTGAGTGAACGCTGTCAGATTAAAAAAATGACTCGTGGTTGGATTTGAATACTTGGAATAAATAAAACAGCAACTGACTATTATGCAAGGTTGATGTACTTTCCCCATAGACTTTCACAAAAATGCCACATTTCTGACACCTTTCCAGCAGGCTATTTAGAGGCACCAAGGTCTAGGCAGACAGGATGCCAGACTACAAATATGAATACTGGGTCCTATTCCCCATTCTGACATGCACTTGGCAAATAACACCTCAGTTACTCAGTATCCCTATTTGCAAAATGGAATGAAGCCACTTACATACCACTTACTTTGATATTAATAGAGAATGGTACTGTTATTTAAGACTTATTATTTCTTATAATTCCTTTTAAAAATCCTTTAAAAGTAATTCTTTTACAAAAATTCATTTAAAAATGATTATGTATTCATAGGAATAGCAGCATCTATCTAAATGCAAATTTCCTCCTTCATCCTGTTAAGTATCTATAATGCATATTTAAAATCTCCATAAACCTCCTTACTCCACAAGGAATATTCTGGTCTCATAGGTAAGCAGCAGGAATTTGAAGAGGCTTTCTAATGCATACTCATGGTCTGTATGCAGGTTGCAGCAAATGGGAAAGACCCAGAAAATGTGGATTAAAGTAAAACTGCTCTTAAGGACAGAATTTAACTGTTCATTCACCTCTACAACTCTGAACCAGCAGTAATGGCAGAAGTTCAGAATCTGAACCATAGAAAAGCAAGCTCCATGACATCTGATAAAATGGGACTCTTGTATTTGTTCATGTGACGTCAATTCTAGAGGGTCTGAGGGCCATCATTTGTTTACATCACTGAGAAATTATTATATCAATTAAAACATGACAGGTATTCACACAATATTAATTCTTTGCTTCTGCCTTCTATTGTTTCTGATTTTACATAGTCAAGTGACATTGAATCAGAACAGAGAGATGAAATAAACCCGTGCTCTGTTAATCAAAATCTTCCCATTAAGTCCAATACATACTTTTATGGATGGCAAATTTAAGTGTAAGTATCTCCTGATGTGCCAGAAAAACAGTTAGGAATTGCTAAACTCTATCAGACCCCAGGTCTTTCTGATCTGGTAGCATGTATTCCAGTGCGACCTTTCTTCCTGCTTCAACTGAAAGTGTGAAAAACGAATGTAAAATGTTGCATTCCTGTAAAAGCTACTGTCTTTGCTGGAATGATAACCACGGTTGTGGAAAAGATACGTGGTATGCTGAGTAAAGACCCAAACTTCATGGGTTTGAACTCCCTCTCAAGAGGTAATCCCTTTCTCAACACAGAACTGAAATAACCAGGTTAGATTAGGTTTCAGAGGAAAGAAATCCTCACCTTGATACCAGCCCTGAAGCCATGGATGCAGCAGTACAATGGCTCCCACTCAGACTGTGCCATACAGACTGACATGGGTTTGGGATCTGCGCCCTGAGACCCCCCCGTGCCAGCCCTGCTTCTCTGCTACTTACACACATGCAATCTTTCCGAGGGCATGCAAAATAACTACATGCATGACAACTGCTGAAAGGCTAAATGTTATTCAGGTTATTTCTACCTCTCATTTTTAAAATAAGAGGTTTCAGATTAGGAAGGACCTGGAGCTCATCATTGTAATTTAGTCTTTTGCACAGAATATCCGTGTAGATAATCTCACCAGTGTTTCTTCCACATATCAGAATTTCAAGGCAAACTCAACTGTTTAGTCTCTGTCACATTGCTGCAAAGTTAAACAATGTCACTGTACATATATAACTTAAAAATATGTACTTTACTACTTATGATATGATAACTTCTATTCGCACCACAGGATACCTGAATTCAGGCTGCTAACTGCTATTTGAAGAGAACAGTTAAGAGATGTGATCTATATTACATTTCTGTGAGGCAGTATGTATTTAAAATTAACAGATTCTAATTATCGGTGAAGAAAGGAGGTAGTCTATATCAACTTATTTCATAAGAAAAACAGGAGTCTGCTATATCTTACTCTTGTATAGCCAAAACAAAAAGGAGCTGCCAAAGTACTAGCCTTCTTCAGAGATACTCCACTGCTATCTGTCTAGTACCATTGAACAAAAGGTTCCAATGTCATTTGGGTCTGACTGTGGTATACAATATTTTGATGACATTATCAGGACATGTAACTCTATGGAAGCCAAGGGAGTTCATAATTTACTACCTGTTTGCAGCCACTTTTGGGAGAAGAATTTTCAGTAGCAGTCAGTTCATATTGGCAATAAAACAAAGCAAGTCTTCTAGGAAGAAGGAAAGCTTCACTTCATCAACTGCAATGGAAAATAAAGGCAGATACAGTAGAATGAATATTTTAAAACTGGCTAGGAACAATGTTAATATCGCTAATTCTAAGAGTTTTTTTTCTCACGAGTGGCCAGAATCTTCATTTTATGAAACCAGTACTACAATGTTCAGAACCATAAAAAGAAGTGAAAGGGGTAAAATGGACTGTTAGTCAACACGGAATTGTTTTCTACAGTAAAATTGCTAGCATTTTATTTAATCTATCTTTAGGTCTGTACTGATCATTAATATTAAGTAGGTCCTCAGACTAAACTTTCTAATGATCATGAAGTAAATTTGTCCATTCTATTAAAATTGAGAGAATCATAGAGAATTTCGGGTTTGAAAGCAAACCTTATCCGAGTCATCTCCCAGTCTGCCTTCATGAAATGTTTTAAAACTTCTTTCAGGGCTAGAAAGTCCACAGCAGCAACTGCGTATTTCTTTGGTGTGAATTGCTGAACTTCCCATAAAGCAAGAATAATAACCTGTAAAATAAATCCTAGAAGAGCTCCTCGTCATAAAAAGACAATCAACAATTCAGTGATTCTCAAGCTTTTTAGAATTTGCTCCCTTCTTCCCCGTAATAATGTGACCCAGGCAGACAGTCATGGCTATGCTGTGTATTGTCTAAGCTTGCAGCCTTTGGTCTCCTTTACCCTTCCTGGCTCAGAGACGTTGATTCACTCTTTGCATGGCTGCCAGAAAGGAGAGAATTTTCAGAGGGAAGAGAATTGGGGAGAGAAAAAAGGGACAAAAGTCAGGACTTCCCTGCAATTTGCCACATTCGTACTTCTCCACTCCTTACTCCTCCACTCGGGTCTTCCCTAGTTTGGAGAAACTCTTATATAAGTGAGAAAGAGGCATCTCAGGAAGATTAAGGTAACTTTAAGGTTGACCCTGAATACTAGGGTAAATTTGCTCTTAAGATCTGAAGAAATGGAACCTACCGTGGAAAAAATACTCTTCCGTTATGGTCTTTCAGTTTTCCTTAATTTTTTAATCACAGTTCCTTTTCTTAATTGTGTTCCATTATTTCCAGTTGCATTTGAAAACACACTACCTTGTTTCCCTCCCCATATGAATGCTCTCTAACATCTTAACATAGAACGTTTTGTCACTGTACCTCATCCCCATCACTTTGAAGGCACGTGAAGGGCACCTAGGGCAAATATACAACAAGCAGGCCTTTCCATTTTGGAGTTGCGCCAAATGTCTGCTATTCATGAACTTCACCTGGCTTTGGCTGGTACTGAGATGAGGTGAAACTTTTGTTGCCTTTTTCAAACACAGGCTTATTGCAGCACTGCAAGGTCCTGTTGCATCAACATGAGGTTTCAAAATATAGTAAAACCAACTTGGCCCTAGATTATTTATTTATTTGGTACTAATGTCTAAGAGAACAGCAGCATTACTAACAGCAAGAGGATTCCAAGCATCTGTCCTTAGCTTTCCAGTGACCCTAGGGAAGCAACCCATAATCCACATATCTTAATTGCCACAGGGGTTTGTGGGCTGTGAAGGGGTGGGAAAGTGGGCAAGCATATTTCTGGAGCTATAATTAATCCTACTTGTTGTATGTGTGTGATTTATGTGACAGCCTCATCGTTGAGGGAATAAAGGAGTTGTTATAAAGAGATGTGGAGGTATATCATTTGAAGGAAGAAGAATATATAGCAATTTCACTGTCTTTAATAAGCCATGCATATTGGAAAGGCTCTCTTAAAATACAGTAGCATGCTGCCAAGAATTATCCTTCAGTTTTCTACAGCCTGAGGATTATTCCAAGAGTGTCCCTAGAGTTTTTTGGCTACTGAGATCAGGATTCACCAAGAATTTGAATTACAGGCTGCAGCAGAAGTCAGAGCTTGCTAAATGACACAAATTGGGGCTTCCAGACATTCTGACAATAGATGCAGCAGAAGCACATGCTCCCCTGCTCACCTCTGCTCCCTCCCAGAACACCCTGATGTCAGTATTTGCCCCATTCTCCCAAAGGAGCATAGAAAGAAAGGAATGAACCATTCTGCCACCACTTTTTTTCCACTTTGGCATAGGCAGATAAGATGTAACCTGGGTATTATTTCATACACAGTCTCTTTTGAAACTTAGCCTTTTAAAACAGTATTGGATATTTTAAAATTTTCCTGTGCGAACTCTTAAGCTTCATCCAGGTTGACTCTGCATTAATACAGACTCTGTATCATATTTCAGAATAAATTATGGCACTGAAAAAAAATAGCATACCAGAAGCATTCTTTTGTCATATGTGTTTATGCACATGCTGACCCACACATTTTGTGTGACCAAAAGCAAACGTTGCTACAGAAGTGTGTCATCTGACAGCTGTATCTTTTTTGCCCCCGTCGCTTCCCCTTTTTACATACTGATTCTATGAGGTGATGCCACGCTGAGTCACCCATGTGGTGACAAGACACAGCATATTGTTAGTAAACAGGTTTGACTTACATAAATGCTTGTAAAAGATTAATTTTAATTTCTAGGTACACTATGTGACATGGACCAGTTGCAAAAGATAATGCCCTTCTATGGCTAGTCAGAATACAGTGATTTCTTTGCCTGTATTGTTTAGAAGAACAAGACGACTTACATTCTCTGTATTTAAACTGCTGGGTAAAATGTAAAGGAAAGAGATTTGTCATTTTGTTCCCTCAGTTAGCATCCTGCCATCCACACACACTCCTCATAGTTCAGGCTGTATTCAAGTTGCTAATTTGGATGCAAAGCTACCCTTAACACAGTTGCATACAAATAGATATAATTTGCTCAGACAAGAAATTATTCCATTTCTTCTCTTGTGAAAGCTTAAAAATTGCTATAGAAATTATCTGGCCAATATACAATTATCTATAATCATCAGCAGCTCAGCTATGGTATTAACTGCAGCTTCTAGTATACAAAATTTCAGGATCCAAATTCAGTGCTAGTACAAATGTCTATGGTTCCCATGAGAGTCTGGTAAGCTGGTAAATGCAATACTGTCTGTGTTCATTTACGAAAAGATCTCAGAAATAGTACTATGTTAAATTACAGTAATTCCAGAATTTAATCCTAATGTTAGAAAATATGCTAATGCTAGCACTGTTGCATCACGAAGCAGGCGTTATTTTTGCTTTATACAAATGTTATGTTCCTTGAAAAATACTTTGTATTGAACACAAACCAAAAGAACTTCCGTACACATCAGCAAAACTATTGAATAGTGCAAAGGTAATGAAATATGGACAGAAGATGTATGTATTGCACAGCACTTTACAGAAAACAAAATTTGTTTTAGTTCTGTTCATACAGAAAAGGACCCAGTCATTTAGTAAGACCTGTTGTTGATTATCTCAGCAAAGATAAGGAATGAATGGTTACAAATGCTAAATTAACATGCACCCCCAGAAGTGGCTTTTCAGGCTAGTGTCTGCAGACATGAGTGACTTCACAAACAGGTACTTACAGTCTTGCTGCCAGAATTGTACCGTTCCGTAGGTAAATAGACTTAATTCTCCAGACATTTGATTTATCTCATACGTGTGTAAACAGAGGAGGAAATAAATGGGCAAAACAAAACCCCACTAGGATTCCATAAACCCAGCCATTCTTTTCAAAACCTTGGAGGAATGTGACAGAAGCAGCAGATTACACAGGCTGTTGATCGAACCTATTATATTTCATAGAGCTACTACTTGTGAAAATAAAATAAAAATTCTTTCTATCTAATATCCCAAGCTACTGGGTGGCTGTGAGGTAGAGTCAGGGTATTAAATCTGGTTTATTAGATATCTAGAATCTCTTTGTCAGAGATGTGGCTGCCAGTCACTAAAGGAAAACAAGAGAACTCGGCATATATGCTGTGGTGGTACATGTGTAGCCATTTCCAGGACTAGGCTGAAAATACACTCTGTGCCTCCTCTGTCGTTTCAGAAAGGATGCTTACCAATACTGGTTCAGACGAAGGGCCAAAAGACAAATTCTTTCACATGAAGGATCCTGTACTTTCCTACCTTGGAGCACCGATTGCAGGAAAGGGTGCTGGCTCAGGGGCAGTATGGATGACACAAGAAGTTTAAAATGAGTCATAATTTTGTCGAATTAGGAAAAATAGCAAATATTTTCTGAAGGAAATGATACTGTTCTCATCTTCAGGAACAGAACAGTGACGTATAGCCATAAATTCAATGGGACTCACTGTTCAATATCTGGAGAGGCTTTTCCTGTTCGGAGGCAGCCATAAAACAAAGTGAGACTTAATGATCAGCCACCAAAAATTCACAGGCCTCCAAGACAAGGAGGCAGGAATAGAAGTCCAGGCAACAGAGCAGCTTAGCCCATTTAAGAAGTTTAGGTGTCATATAGCTGCTTGCTGAAACAACTGAGATTGAAAATGAACAGTCAAAAGTCAAGACAGGTAGCTGCAGAGAGTTGGTCAGAAATGTGAGTCCAAACACTTGTTCGATCAGTATTTTTAAAGCCAGTTTATCCGAATACGGCTGAGATATCAGAAGGTTGGCAATAATTCTTCACACCGTGATTCTGCTTACAGATCTGTCTTAAACCACTTCAGTATGAGTGATTTCCAACTCTTTCTCACTGATGGCTGGCATGTTGCCTCTCCTCAGGCTCTGCTATCCCTTCTTCTGATGTCAGGACAGCCTTTTCTCTCACTGTGAGCAACCAGGCAAGTCCATGGCCCCGTTCATCTTTGCTGGCTAATGTGTGAGGAAAGGAGGTGCACAAATCACCTCTCTGTACACAGAAAGCATAAAGGGAATTCTCTTGTGTTGCCGTGTTTGAGAGCATTTTTCCCCACTCTGATTGGCTTGCAGACAGAATATGCAATGTAGCCTCTCTTTCTGAGAAAATGACTCACGATGACTTCGGCTATCATCTGAGGATGTTCAGGCAGAACAAATAGCATGTGACCTGAGGCCAATTACAGCTGGGAATTTGGATTAAAAATAAAAGAGGAATGAGAACATTTGTCACAGAGTACTCCATCCTTCAAGGAGCAGAAAACTTTCTAACGGGGAATAAAAGAAGCATTTATTTTTATTAAAAGTGCTTCTGTTTCACTAGTTTTTTTCTGACCCTGAGAACACTCATATTTTGATGAAGAGTAATTCTCCCTCATGAGTTTGGCTTAGGGAAGCAATCTGTGAAACAATACGATATACATTCTTTCTCAGACTGGGAAGAGAGAATGCTGTGCCTGTGAAAAGCTGCCTGCACCTTGCACTTCTGAGCAAAGTAAAAAAAAGCAATCGGATTGAGATTCTTTACCGTAGATATGCGTGGGGTTGATATCCTACTGCCAAACAGGGTCAGAACAAGGAGAAAAGTTTACACAGTTGTCTCCTGGAACAAACGTTTGGCAAGTGTCCAAGCTAGGTTTTATAAGGGGATTATCTACTTTGAGTTGTTGGTCAGTTAACCAGAGATGAAATGCTCATGTGTGAATACAAGGTCCAAGCTGTATTTTGCTCTGAGTGTTCACCTTGTTTTCTGTAGCACTACTGATGAAGGAAGGTATGTTGCCATGTAGGTGACAGGAGTGTGCACACAGTGGATCGCCTATTGGAAACAACAACCAGGTTGGGGTTTTGGGGTGGGGGTTTTTTTGGTGGTTTGTTGTTGTTTTTTGATAATGCCCATTTCTGCCTTGTTTATTTCAGAATAGGCACGGGACCATGACTGACCTTAGTAAATGTAGAGCTGCACAGTGCAGTCAAAGACAGAAAGAGGCCATTCTGTTCACTCCATGCTATCTGCTTTAGCATGGCATTTGCTCTTCAGTTAATCAGTCACCGACTGCTTCTAGATGGCCAGCTTCTCCAGGCTAGCGCCAAGTGGTTTGATTTGATTCTGCTGTAGTTACTCATTTACCCAATGCTGTATTCCCCAACTGGAGTAATAATCAGACATCAGTACAGTCTGTGAGTCACAAAGTTCTCTTGCTGATAATTTCGTCGTTTCTTTATCATCTGGCAGTGAACCACTGCTATCAATTTGGCAGAAATTGAAGCAGTGGTATTCTGCTTACAGATTGTCACTCCAGTATTTTGTCTATATGCCCAATCGACACAAGCAAGCCAAGGAATTCTGCTAACTCAGCTACAGCACTTATGCTTTGCAAAGCTCTGTAAACACAAGTTCCCAGAGAAGAAATCCAAGAGCACATTGTGGCAGGGAAAAATATGTTTTAAATAGATTGAGTGAGAATTACTTAAACAGTTCATCAATCAAGTGACAAACAAAAAGTAAGATCTTATTTATAATCCTTCCTTGCTTTGGGTATAGTAAAAGGTTAGTATACGGCAGGAAATTAAAATCATATTTTATTTTTCCACCTGCTTCTTTCTATTATACCTTGGCCAGCGCTGTGTAGTCTTAGTACATTCCGTAACAGACCTCAGGGCAATGTGGGAGCAATAACGAAACATCATTATATTTTCTTGGAGCAACTGCAAAAGCTGATAGTAAGATTGGAGGCTCACTTCAGCTATAGGTTATTGGACACATTTTTCAGACAGCTGATAACAGGGAAAATAGCTATGCTGAAAAATAGAAAAACACTGATTTCTTTGATTTGCTTCAGGAACAGATTTCCAAGAGCATTGAGTCAGAAGATTAATTTCTTTCATATAGTTGTATTTTCTTTCTTCTCTTAAGTGTTGAAATCTATCATCTAAATCAAAGAAAATCTATGGTGATTAGTAGGCTGAAATCTTTAGCCTCTGCTAAACTAGTCCAGTATGTGTTTTTGTTATATTTTCTGTTCCTTTAAAACAGAAGTGACACAGAAAACTGAGTAAAATAAAGGATGTGAGGCAAGACTGTATTTTACATCTTTTACTCCAGGTAAAATGAATAATCAAGTTGTTCTCAGCTCTGAAGAACAGGAATTCAAGGAAGCAGTAAAGAGCACTTGGGATCTCAAGGTTAGATGTTGCCATCTAAGGAAAGCAGGGTGGAGGGGTCGGAGAAGGACCTGAACATCACAGTTTGAAACAGAAATAGAAGAATAGTGCTAGAGGGGGCTGAGAGATCTTCTAATCCATTCTCCTGTTTCAAGGCAGGAGCCGAGAGTCGAACTATTCCTGATAGAGTGAACAGTAGAGCTATCTGAAAGAGTGACTGCTGTAGAGAAGCATTTCTGTATAGTTTCTCTTTTTCTGAATTAGGTTTATTTGAGGTCAAATGTACTAAACTTTGTGTAACAAGATGCTGTTGTACAATAGCAGGTGTAGCCTGTGCTCCTGCAACATCTCTTGCTTTTTATGAGCAGATCTGTGAATTGCACATTCACACAGGTAGTTAAACATACAGTTAGTCTATTTGTTGTCTCAAAGGTGGGGTTTTGTAGGCTTTGTTGGCAGCTCCAGATCTGAAAATGCTGCTACCAGTGAAATGGAAAAACCCCAACACATTTAAGCTAAATAACTTGCAGCTCCTGTTATCACGGGACATTGGTGAGGACATAGCCATTTCTTTCAGTGGATAAACCTTTGCTAATAAGAACAGTATGGACATATGTATAGAATAAGCATTTCTCTCTTTGAAAGTAATAACTCACTAGCTCATTTATAGGGATAAGCATAGTAGCACTAGTTACATTAGCAGCAGCAGCTGATCATGTGATATCTGTTGCTCAATTAAACCTGTTAAAGGCATTTTGTATTTTCTGCTGAAGGAGCCATTTACCTCATTTGAATACTTGGACCGCATTTTAATGAAAAATCTGCCTTGTAGACCCTTCTCCTTCTGTTCTTGGAAGCAACAGCTAAAAATTTGCACCTCACCCATCCATAGTTTGCAAACATTGCTGCTGCTTCCAGCCCTGATTGCATATTATCCCCATGGCAAATACAATTGCCTAACAGAAACAAACATTAAGAAAGCATTTAATGTATTGTTGCTTGTCCTCTAATAATAAATGCAACAGCTGAAAACAATGAGGAGAACTGTCACCCAGAACAGCCAGTTCTAAGCACCCAACATTTTGGGAGAGGTTCCAGTAACATGCATGGTGCCTTGTGAAATGGGCTCCCAGGCAAGACTGGATCATGTTTTTGGAAAGGCAAATTTGAACTCTTTTTCTTGAATATTAACAGAAATATTACCATCAAATCACACCTGTATTACAAACTCAATCGGATCCTCTTTCAATGATTTCCGGATGGATGGATTCATACTGAGAGCTCTAAGTTCAAACTTAGAATGGTCTTTAAGAACTTGATCCTGCAATTAATTATTTTTTTTTCTGAACACGCTGAATGCCCTTTAACATCTTCTTGTGCATATAGTGCAAATGAATGACATAGATCCCCCTCAAAGAAGCTCAGCACTGTGCAGGACTGAGCATATATACTCTAAAGCAAATCTCTCAGCTCCTTCATTTCAGCAAGGCTGTGTCAAGGTCCCTAGGAAAAAACAATATGACAGCTGTCTTCAGTGATGTGAAATCACTGCAGCGCGTGGGCTCCCTGAAGACTTAGAAATGATCTTGGCAACCACATCCCTGTATGGGGAGAGGTATATACAATCACATCAAGTGGAGGGGCTGTATAATAGAGTAAAATTTTAGATTTTTTCAGACAGACCCAAAGTTTCTTGTGCCTCAGGTTTCCTTTGCCTGACACAAAATAACTGTGTCCTGGTTATTTTACAAGTCTCATGAATGTGCAGGTGAGAAAGAAAAGAGGAGCCCAGAGGAAGAAGACGAAGTGAAAGAGAAGAATGGACTAATGACATCAGCTTTGCTAGGTTCCATGGATATATGATATTATTTAGTTATAGTAGCAGACTCCTTTAAAATTTCATATATTACGTGAGAGAAAGAAGCCTTCTGTGTATGAGTGGAAAGAAGTTATAGGGTGTCACATTATTGTGGAGTGTATTACAGACTATGATTTGTCTCATTTTTATTTAGTCATTTAAAATTTACATCCATAGCCTGTAGAAGGAGCAGCATCTCCAGAGTGTAAGCCATAGCACAGCCTGAAACATCGATCTTTGCAGGAGATTAATGACATGCTGAACTCCCCGCTTTGTAGAATGACTACTTGGATGCTTGGCTTTTAGATGGTGTTAAATTAAGTAATATGAAATCAAGCCATAATATACATGGACATTTTTGCCTTGTACATAGTAAAATAGCTAGAGGAGAGGACCTAGAGGGAACCTAGAAATCCATTCAGAAACAGATGCTGACAAAAAAAAAAAAAAAAAAAATCTGGGACTCTTTGGTGTAACTTAAAGATCCCTTTTTTCCCTACATAAATGAAGCCCTGATAATTAGCCAAGCTATCTTTCCAGCGTCTTGTGCCATAGTTTTTCTGCAGTTTTTAGATCATTAATGTCCATTAACTCCTGAAATATCAGAGAGAATGTTAAAAAAATCTATTACTTCTCTAAAAGGAAAAGAATGTTATGAAAACAAACTGTGGCTTTTTAGGACTTTTTGCAATTTCCTGAGGCTTTTTCTTGAACTGGAGAACATCAAGTCCTCACTCTCCAGCAATTCGTGGGAACAGTAGACTATGCACGAGAGACTGGTTAGTGTAAGTCTATTAGAGAGGGAGAGACAGATTAATACGATCGTCTGGTTTCAAAATGTCTTTCGAAAGAGTGCTGCTGTCTCTAAAGTATACCCTGGATTTGAAGCACACATTGTCAGCCAGTGTTGACGTAGATATATTTGAAAAGCCATCAAGAAAAGACTAGAATGAATGTATTAGGGGGTGGTTTACTACTGGCTTGGGAGGATGGCTTTCCTCACCAAGAAGCAGGGTCTTCCTATGGAAAGAAATTCACATCCTAGATGACAAATGAAATAAGATACTTTTTTTTTTGTATTTCCCAGTTCTCCTTCCCTGTCTCCTTTTCAGGCATCTTAGGACTGTGCCATCAAACTCAAGGCAAGGACATAACAATCGTGGATAGTGGTGGTAAGAGTCAGTTGTCAGCCAAACATGTTTTGGCTACCAAGTAGTGCCTGCCTTTTTTAGCAACAGCAACATGATACTGTCGTGTATTGGGATCATGATTTGCTTTATCCAGATACTCGTGTCATACAGCAACATTGCCAATTATTCCACAGTTTGTTATGGCATATTAGAGTTTTTTCTTGTACAGGTAAAGCCTCACACCTATGTTTGCTGAACCTTACTGTATTGATTCCAGACGCTTATTCCAATATCTCAAGATCAGGTTGAATTAAAATCTTTTGCTCCAGAATACTTAAATCTCTGTGATGTGATTTAGAAATATTCTAAAAGTGCACTGTATATTTTGTTATCTTAGTCATCAAGCAAAACTTCAAAGCAGATAGTACCCAGAAAAATTCTTGTACATCCCAGCTGGTATGATTTCTCAGTTTGACAGCAAACCATTGAGAAATACTTTTTCATCCATTTTTGCACCTGTAATAGCTTCACCTTTCAATGCTTCACTAACTTGTTTATATGAATGTTACATTCAATTGCACAGTCATGTCATAGCACATCTACTGCTTCCCCCTTATTCACAAGGCCAATTATTCTATCAAAAAAGGAAATCAAATTAACACAGCATGATTTTACTCTTGACAAAAATATGTGGACCACTTCTTATCTTGCTATTGGCTGGATATTCTAAGATGGCTTGTTACTTGAACAAATCAGTAATCAATTGGGTATTTGAAGCTAGACTGACCTGTAATTCTCTTGGTCCTTTCTCTTTCATTTAGGAAGGGAAAAAGAAAAGAAAGAAAGAAGAAGGGGGAAAAAAAAAAGGAAATTTGTCCTTCTTAAGTCCTTTGAGACCTCACTTTTCCATGATCCATGTCCTTAAAGATAATCATTTAATGGTTCAGATTGTTTCAGCTATTTCCTTAAATACTCCAGGGTAAATTTCCTTACAGCTTGCTAATTTGAATATATCTAACCCAGCTGAACATATCTAACCTATTCTTTTCCTACTCTCTATACCCCAGTTTGTTGCTAATTTTAATTATTCTAAGCATCTGGTAGGAATTAACCTTTTACTGTGAAGACTTAAGCAAAGAAGATATTAAACAATTAATCTTTATTCTTCTGTTATTTCCTCATCTTGCCTTGGTAGTACTGCGATTTCTATCTTTCTGTTATTTTTACTTTAATGTACAGAATCTTTTCTCATCTCCTTTAATGCCTCTTGCAAACTGTAGTTTTCTACTTTAATGTTATAACATCAACGGATATTTCCTATCATGGGTGGCTCTAATAAGTCTGCACCAACAGAAAAGAAACACTTGATTTTAGAGCCAGTGTATAGTAGGGAAAAAGCTGTCCTATCAAAGTCAGCTCTAGTGAGATGCTTTAGCCCAGTAATGATGTATTACATTGGTTAGAGAACATATCATTAGATAGTTTCATTTTGGTTTATTGTTTATTAAACAGCTACACTGACCTGAGGTGATCTAGAGTAGTGCTTCTTCACATGTTATTCAAGCACCCCTGCTCTTCTATGAGATGTGAGAAAGTAGCACACAAAACCACTAGGAGGAGGAAAAAAAAAGAAAAAAAAAAAAAAAAGAGTTGCTCACTTGCAAGAAAACACACAATTAGGGAAATGAATTTTTAAAGGAAATTTAAAATTTGAAAATTTAAGCTAACTAAGCTACCTTAGCTTTCCTATTTGTAAATTAAAATCTTTCTGGTTGTGTTTTATAAGATGGCCAGTGGATTTTTCCTTGGAAAAAGAAACATTTTTAGGAATACTGCAGGAGATACTGTAACAGGGGGATTAAGAATGAGGCTTAGTATGCAGCTGGCTTTCTGGATGATGGTAGGCTAATCACTTACCTGCAACCCCAGTGCTCCAGCTTCCCCCGTCAGTAAAATGAATCTGGGTAATACTGATTGTTATAAAGCACTTTGAGCTATCTGCCAAAAGACCACTCCTGAACTAACCCTCTCCATTGGGCTGATCATGCATAGTATTGTAAAACGAGAAAGCTGAGAATGGTTTGAGTAGAGCAACTTGTTTTCTTCGGTAAAGGTGCAATTTGGAGGCTGAGATTTTATCTTTGAAACCACATTTGAAAGACATGTTAAAATGCCCAATAAAACATGTTGAATTCTTAATCCATTGAGCAATTACTCATTTCAAATTATAGCAGCAGCATTAAAACGCAGCTGGGGTAATTTCTAAGAAAATCAGAAGATATAATCATATGACAACATTCTTGTGCCCTGCAGTCCTAACATATGCAAAATGCCAACTGAGCTTGAGGAGGTCTTGTGTGTCTAAGCATAGTGGAATAGGCTTTATTTCGAATAAGAAGTTTTTTACCGTGCAGCTATCAAAGTGAAATTTTGTTCTGCTGGATGTCAAGCAGAATGTACCCGCTGTCTGTGATTTAAGACTTACCAGGCATGCCAAGAATATATTAGCTTACTCTTGGCAGTGGCAATTGCATTTGTGTAACAACAAGCCTTAAAACCCTGTTAAGAAACATTGTCTGATCTGTAACATGGGACTCATTCATTTTGTTGTTGTTGTCATTTTACTGAAAAGAAAAAAAAATGTGCACAAGACATTTTTCCAAAAATCTGTAGGGTACTTTGGAATGTCTTTTTTTAAAAAAATAAAAACAAACACCACAACAGATTGGGTAATAGCTCCATCTACTACTTATTTAAGGCTCGTTTATAATGTAAAGGAGAATGTTTGTTGTAAGTGTCTCCTAGACACACTACTGTCCCTACACTATCTCACAATGTGAATTGCACAAGAATTTCAAAACCAGTGCCTAAAGTTAGGCTCTTAAGTCTATATTCAAGTATTCAGAGTCCAGTTGCTTGTTGCTCAGCGCTTCTGAATACCAGACCTTGCATTCATTTGACTAAATGCAGATCAGAGAAAGATCAAACGACGGACAAGGAAAGGCCAATGAGTTAAAGCACTCACCTGTAATGTGAGGGACAAAGGTTTCAAGTCCCTGCACTGCCCTCCAGATGAGCACTGTAACTTTCCGTGCCTGTTTATTTATGCAAAGTAGAAGAGGTCCATCAGAAAAAAAACCTGGAAGAGAAACTGACTGCAATGGCTAAGATACCTGCCAGAGCTGAGGAAAACTAGATTCCAGTATTGTGGCTCAAGAATAAGAGTCTGAACCTGGGTTTTCACAAGGGCTTTTCTTGATATAGTCATGGAAGTTTTGAACTGTCTCATTTTTTTGTCCCAGTGCAGACTAGAAACTCATTTTGGGGATTATGTTTGTATTTGCTTTTGCAGAATCGCACTCTGTTTTCAGTCCCACTGCAATAATTTTACAAAACCTTGATCATGCATTCACGCTCAGCAGGAAAACTGCCTGTAAGTTCTCACTTGGTTTTCTCACAATGAGAGCTGTTGGGGAGAAGGTTTGCTGCATTGTGGAATTGGCAAGATGCTCCTTCCCGAGATGCCTTAAGGTTGCCATTGACCTCAGGATAGCTGCAGAAGGCAGGAACAGCTGGGTCCGCACAGCTCCCATCCCTTGGCACAATGGTTTCTGGGGAAGGAAATGCTATTATAATTTGTATCCTCAGCCCCTTGGCTGCTAACCAAACTATCATAACTCTGAGCAAGACAGACACTCACACCCGGCAAGGGCACAGCCCGGATGCAGGGAACAGGAACTCTGGGGACAATGGGAAGAATCTGGGGTGCAGCAGCAGCCACAAGCTGTCCTCTAGCTCGCACTGAGAGTCAGCTCTTTGTGCAGCTACTTCTTTATGGAAAGATACGAGCTAGGAAAACCAGTCAGACACACTCCTTCTTTGCACAACAAAGTCTCCTCTCTCCCTCTTGTTTGAATAATGCCCACAACTGAATATTAATGTTCCTGCAAGTGGAATTTAGATGATTCTCGCTGGCACAGAAGGAAATCTCTCAGCCACTGAAAATCAGTCAGGCTTCAGCCTAGCCCAGAGATGGCAGAGTGCTGGCAAGAGATTCACATTGTGCTTATTATTGAGCATGGATGTATTGCTTCTAAGTGGGTGGTAATGGCACTGACAATCTGTTTTCACTATTTTTAATATCTAATTTATTTTTAAAAACACTTTGCATTTACGGTTCTTTGCAAACGTCTTTTCTCTATATTTGGGACAGTCTTCCATTTAAGATCGAATCCTGATCACTTTGGGTACTAACAGTACCCAGACAGTACCCAAACTCCTCACTCTAACAGTACCCAGTGGGAAGTACCATTTGTGAGCAGTCTGACTGTCTGCAATGGGCTGTGGTGCAGTTTGGGAGGCATTGCACACAATACCAAAAAGCAACATGGATATTAAAGAATGCTTCTGACACGACTTGAGTTGAGATTTGCTCTCCAGACCTACTCTGTCCTGCTCGCACAGTACGTATTTCTTTATACATGACTGAAGAGTGAGTGGTAATGGTCAGGGGCCTGAAACTCATTATTACATTTCATTGTCTAGAGGCCAATTCTACAAGTAGTCCTGGTTCGAAGGTGATTTCATCAGGACTGTGCACTGGCAGAAGCACTTTTGTAAACAGAAACATAGTAGCACTGAGCAGAGTGAGGAATATTTTTAAAAGTGTTATACCTGGACTTCTTTTGTATTGTCTCTTCTCCTTTGCGAGCAGACCCCTTCCAATACTCAGGAGAGCTGATCTGGATGGAAACACAAAATGGGATGTGAGATAAGGAAACATCCAAATGAGACTGAAGATATGATTATACGAGTGAACTGAATGTGCCCAACTCTTCAGCATTGAAGCCAACTGGCACAGAAGAGCCCATGTCCATTCCACTAAACTCGAAATCTTGTCTGATTGAGAGGTGCCAGAATCCAAACCATGAGCACTTAGGTCATGTCATATATAATACAAATGTGATTTTTCTCTAAACACGAACAGCTACTACACTCTAGGCTTGATCCCAGATGTGGAGATTTTTCCTCGGATCCAGAAAGTTTTCAGTCACACTCTCTACAACCTGGTTAATTACATTCCAGGCTTGGTATTAGTTAATGTATACAGCTTTACTACGTACAAATGGAAGTGCAGTGAAGAGCGAACATCGATGAAAGATTACCTATGTACATCATAAGTGGATGCTTTGCAGCTCATTATTTCCTCCCTTTTAATATATGAATTAAGTTGTATAATCTTCAGTAATGACAATTTATTATGGTAGCACAAGGTAGAAATACACTGCACTTACATTGTACCTTGCAGGTAAGCACCTCCCAATCTTCTACAAAGAGCAAATTAAAGGCTATGCTGATGGGGATAAGAAAAAGCTTACATCAGAAAATACCCACTTTATGAGTACAGGATTTTTATTGCTGGGTGCCAAAGCACCCTCTTCAGAACTTAGACTGTCCAAATAACTCCTACGTACTACCTTCGCAACTCTGTCGTGTTTTCAAAATCAATTTTTTAGTATGATTTCATCCACTACAATTTCATTTTAGTATAATGCCATTGCCTGTAACAACATTATACCAGATTTGAATTATACTTGCAAGCAGGCTCTGGACCTTTGCATTACAATGGTAAATGCAATGATCACTTCTTGTAAGTTCACCCAGAAATGAAGGTAAAGAACTCCCAGTGACTTAATTTTCCATTATATTTGTACATTTTAATTTTTCTCAATAACAGCTGCAAAATAAAAAAGATATTCATTTACTAAGCATTTAATATGTTTTATTTTTAATAATTAAAAACCCCCAACTGTTTCTGATAGTCATTTGCAGTCTCTTATTCCACTGGACTGGAAGTGCAAGCTTAATAATAAGACTCAGGGACTTTTGTTTCATAAATTGATCTTGCAAAGGCAAAGCAACTTGAAAGTCCAATTTTCTTTGAAGCTGGCTTTATTACCCTTGTTTACATTTTATTGTAAAAATGCATAGACTACAAATACCAAATGTTTGCACATCAAACTGCGTATGCAGAGTCTGGATGCAGAAGAGCCTGCATAGCATTGTATCTTGCCTGTAAGAGCACAGCTAATATGTGCTTGATTGCCTAGCAGTCTAGAATTAATCTGGCAAAAAAATGCTCTTGTAAAATGCAGAAAAATGTGCAAACTAAAGAAAAAGGAAGTATAAAAGATGTTCGGCCAAATAGCTACTAGATCTTTTGATTAAAGTTCAGCTAAGAGATAGCAAGTATAACCTGGGTTCAGACACACTGCAACAAAACTATTCTTTGCGCATTAGGGCGGACTATTGGATTGGGCACATCAGAATCAACTTCTGATTGCGTGACTCTAATTCCTTTCCTTTTGATTATTCTGTTTTGAGGCTGAACTGTGAAGGAATTTTGTGAGGCAATGTTCTTTCTAAAAGGACCTCCCCATACAAATGGGCCACAATTGGAATTTCGAATTTGAACAGCTTTGAATTTCTGTGTGTGTCTGCACAAAAGTTTGGAACTCTACATGTAGATTAGCCCCCATGGTTTCGGTTCCGGGCCATGCACATAACAAGAAGGAAACCTAGCAACCAACGTTTCAAGAGAACAGCTGATTTGGAGAGATTTCATTGAACAGTTAGCGATACTACCCTGATATCAAATAGAGACCCAAATCTTTTTTTCCGGTCTAGAACCGAAGGCTCGCCCTTGCTATGAGAGCCACCTCCTTTGCTCTGCTGTGATTTTTTATTTAATATAGCAGGAGGAAGAGAGATCTCCTTTGCCAGCAAGCAGATGTCCACCAAAAAGATTTTACTAACTGATCGATTGCAAAATCCCTCACTGCAATCCTTTATAAAATAAGATGCCCTCTGTCCTTCCTCCCACCCCAAGCTTAGTTGCCAAAACTTACATACAGAATTATTACTGTAATGTTTTATAGTCACTGGGAAAAAAATATCCATTTGGTCTTACAGAATGATGTGAAATGAATCTCTGGCCTCAAAAGAAAAAAAAAGTCTATTAAAAGTAGCTCTTTTTCCTCCCTCCTCCCTCTCCCAGGCCCCTTTTGCTCCCCTCCCCCAACAATAAAGGATGTTTTGGAACAGCCTTTTCAGGAAACATTTCCACAGCAAAATGCAGCATCATTTATAATATTTAAAGCTACATTTTTGTTGAGATGGCTTGGCAGGCTTTGCTTGCAAATCTGGCAGGATATGGCCAGCTGAGAGTTAGCACTAACAAACTGAGGATATGCTGACACAACAGAATGCTTTAATCATCATTGCAGCAAGCAGGACAAGATCTTCTCCTGCACTGCCAGCTCTTCCCAGTGTGAGAACCAATGGTGCTGCGTATTTCTCCTTCCCTCCCCTGCCTCTAGAGAGTACAGTTTTCCCTTGTTGTTTCCACTGAACTAAAAAAACCTTGTTGGGTAACAGCATATAATATAATGAGCAATGGATATTCCTCTTGGCCAATGCTGTTATGAAAATGCTGCCCATTTCCAGCACAATAAGGAAGCTTAATAATTAAAAAGAAAGTCCTTAAACACGATGTGTCTCAATAGAAGGGCTATTTTCATTTGCAGCTAAAGCTCTTTTTCTGCTTTACCGTGCATGCCCTTTTCTAAAGCAGAGCTGAAAGTTATGTTCAGTTAGCAAAATCATAATTAGAAACTAGTGCCATTTGAGAGTGGAGAACTGATTTTAGCTGTTTGCAAAAATCTGTTGAAGTAAATCAATTTCACATTTAAAAGAAGTCCTGAAGAATTTAACCCTGAAGATCTAAGAGTTACTGCCTTGAGTAAGGCTTGCCCAGAGAATTCCTGCTATATGATCTAGATAAGCTACAGTGCAGAGTCTCTGTTTTTGCAATAATTTAGCACAGGATTTGATACATCAAACAAAAAAGACCTGTGTCATGAAAGAGACCGTGAATTGAACTAACCATTCATATTTTGCATTCATTGAGCCTATCAATGTATAGATGCTGTTTACTGGGTTTGTTACACTGAAACTTCTTGCAAACACAGTCTCATAAGGCAATTGGCTGTTGCAAAGTATAAATGTAAAAACCTGTAAGAGGCAGCCTAAGCAATCGGGCTGGGTACTAAGCTGTTGTTTCTTGTCTGTGGATCCTGAATAGGACAGCATAAAATTCATTTACTGCTCCCTCCCTTTGTCTGCCTTGTCTTGGTGTGCAAATTATTTGGAACAGTGCTGGTGTCTCTAAGGCCAAGTATAGCAGGACTCTAATCTTGTTTAGGAACTTCAGGTGCCTTGTACCCAAATAAATATGATTAAGGTACGTTTCCAAGATTACATACTGTACGTGTTGGGAAGAAGATTTGATATCTTCTCAAGTGTGCAGCGTTTATACAGAACACTAAGGTCCAGAGACTAGGGTACTATAAACAGGAATATTCTGTATAGTCCTTGAAACAGAGTACGTATTTGCCAGGTCAGATGAACGAGCAGACATAGTGAAGCTACGCTATCTCCATATCCCGAGTTGCAGTTGCTCATACCCGTCTCCAACTCGATGCTGAAACTCGAGGAAATAGATATCAAACAACAGCTCACATACTGAGGAGAAATTCTGCTGAATTTATATACGGCTTGAAAGCAGGGGTGTGGCAAAAGAGCACCGATGAAATACAGGGACAGATGGCAATGCAGGTTGATCAGAAGCAAAAATACCTATATCTAGATAGTCTTTTTATACTGGAAAACTAGTGGTATATATTTTGAGACAACTCTCAGAATGTAGGAGCAAAAAGGTAACAAGTAGCAGTTACTTTCTGCTGTCTGGAGTTCTTCCACCCACAGATTACTAGTAATGGTTAGGAGCTATACTATAAATGAATGTTATGTATGTCCTTGCTTATGTGTGCACACACATATATTAAAGTATTATATTGCATCTGAAGTCTTGGAATCTTTTCCTTACTTCCTTTTGTTGTTGAGTGGGTTATTGGCTACTGATTGTTTTCTTAAAGCCAGTGAGCAATATTTAAGATGTGCTGCTTTGCCACTCTAATTTCACAGTTATTCCCTGCAGATCAAAATAAAGAATCAGAAATTCAGAAATATTTCCTAGAATTATCAACATTTTCAAGGCTAGTTAGTGCTGGTAAGTGTGCAAGTATATTGCTGTATTCATGTAGTTGGAGACACACCTATGCAGCTGATTATTAACCACTGTAAGCAAGGCAGTCTGAATGGGATTTAAGATGAGGCCCATAATTTTTTCCAATGCTTGAATGAAAACCTGAAGCATTTCACAGGTGTATGATTGAGCTGCTGATCCAGGAGGCTGGTTTGTTGGGGTTTTTTTCCCCTAATTTTTGTCTTCCTGCTTCTATAAATCTCTAGCTGCAGCTTTGCGTTGCTTATGCTTACAAAGCTGATGTTACCTCCTTTTAAGGGAGAGATACTACCTCTTATTTAAAAGGAAAAAGTCCCATTAAAACGCACTCAACTTCAAGACAGAGTTTACAATTGCAAATCAAATATTAAATCCTGATTCCCCCAGGGCTTAACTGTACCAGCAGTGAATTGAAACCCAGAGTGTGTATGCTAAAGTACAAGGGCAGGGTGGGGCAGGCCTGAGGCTCTTCTAAAGCTTTGTGACACAAGTCGTGACGACGATTGTCAGGAAGTCCATTTTCTAGGCTTCGGTATTTTAGACTGCTGAAGGGCTGTCTATGTTAGGAAAAGATTATGTTAGGAACACACAACTCAACTGCTTGCTTTCATGCCATGCTGAAAGGCAGTTGGTTACCTGCATTAGTAGAATAAACAGTTTTTAATTGCTGTTATGGAAACAGTGATTAAAATGGTCTCAGCTGCCTTTGCTATGATAATGGTGATGCTGGAAATGTTTTCTCTCATCTAAATTTTCATTTTAGGCCACTCACAGCAATATTTTCTGTAGAAATGGTCACCAATGAACTTGTCTGAAGAAGGTAATCTTTCCTGTTAAATAGAGAACTTTGACTTTCTACAAGAAATGTTTTGATGACTAGTTGATGCTTGAAATGGTGAGGGAAATAAATAGACAGATAGTTGCTGGATATGCGCAGGTATACCAAATGACTTTCTCTGGACGTGATTTACCTCCAGTGTTTTTCTACTGAAAAAGCAGATCAGTGTAAAATACAAGACAGAATAGCAGCTCAGAAGTTCTAAAACCTGTGGGAATGTACCAGTATCCCACTCAGCACATCATCTCTGAAGATGTTATGTTGTGGTGAACAGATGACTAAGGAAGGACAGTAAAACACAAGTGAAATGAAGGTCTTCAAAGGAAGGCATATACCAGCTGACTGTTTCTATTTTTGAGTTGTTAAATGTTTTTAGTAGCACTGAAGATCAAAAAACAAATTGTTCATTTATGGCATGACCCATTCTAAACAAAACTCTAGAGAGTCCGAAAATATTACAATCTACTTATAAACTTCCATTAGCAAGTTTTTTTGTTTTTAATAAATAAAGTCCCATAGAAACAGAAAGTATTTACAATTAGATCAAAATTCTGAATATAATTCACAAGAGAAAATGCTATTTTTTGAGAAAATGTTTTCATATCCTCGTAACAGTCATTTGTTCTAAATTAGTACATAGCAATTGTCCATTAAATGAACATTTTTCCCTTAAGACCTATTCTTGTAGAAAAGTATTTTAGGCAAAACTTCCTAACCATGATGTAACCATTTAGAATCAGAACATTTCTGTGATTACTAATTCACATGAAAATTAACATTTTCCATGGCTTGAGGAAAACATGATGAATAACTATCAAAATGTAAGAGAAGACAGGATGTAGGGAGAACAACATATTTTATTAGACAGCTTATACAGTTGAAAGAAAAGTATAGGCTTTTGGGCATTCGGTCCCTTCATCCTAATAAAGGATAACACCTGTTCCTGCAAAACTGTCTTCTCTTTTATCCTTAGGCCATTATGACTACCATTACGCTACCACTCCCAAAATATATGGATTGTATACGTCCATATTGGACTGAATGGCTTAAACATTGCCACTGCTAAACCACTTCTTTCAAAAATATTACTACTTGCAATAAAGTAGAATAAGCTCTTTGAGTTGATGGGCTTCTTGGTTACACAGAATTTTTTCCTGTAACAAAGTAATGAACTTAATTTCATTGTCAGTACATCTCTTCCACTGTCATTTTCAAATATTTTTTAATATTACTTCCATAAGAACATGCCCTAGAACTCTTCTTTATTTAAAACTAATTCTGAACTCTCATTTCTAGTGAAGCCAATGTGAAATTGGATTGTATAAGAAATGCAGGCTCAGATTGATAGTTTTGCTGTGTGTTACTATTATAGGAATTCAGTGTTGGAGCTGTGGTCCATCCCAGTGCCAGTTAATCTTTGATATGTCCTCCTACAGGAGCGGATGAACTCTGCAATGAAACAGAGGTTCTCCCACTAAGTGATAGATGGCAAAATTTCAAATGGCCAGTGTCCAGTGGAAAACAACTTTAAACAAGGGGAGAGAGAATATTTTCTTTTGAATTGTAACAGGCACAAATTAGCGTGCATGTAATTCCTGTCAGAATCCGATGCTCAGCTAGCACAACGTGTCTATCATGAAATGTGCAGGAAACATGCAATCTTGAGCATTAACATGCAATATTCCATTTGCTTTAGGGCAATCATTTCTAAGTTACCTGAAATGATCTCTTTGTGAACTTAGTGAAGATCAAAGCTGTTCACTTTAGCCTCATACTGATTTCATCTCAGTGCAATTTCACCTGTGGGTTTTAAACCTTGAGGCTGAATGATCCAATTCTCCAAACTTCCTGGTGGGCATAATGCTTACTACTGACCACAGGCCCAGAGGTTATCTGAAAAAAGTGGTGGGAAACATTTTCAGGTGTAGAAGGCATGAGCTTAAGGATTTATTTTAATATTTGCCTCTGTCAGACTCTTTATTGCATAATTTGCACCAACTTAGATTTTCAAGGTCTGCATTGGGAGTAAGGCCAATTTATACTCCCTGAAAATCCAGTTTGCTCACATATACACTTACAGTACCTCTTGGTCCACTTATGTATCACCGCTGAACTTACTTATCTCACTAAGTTTAAGGCACACTTTTTGCTACAGAAATAAAATGTGGACATGGTGAGGAAACGAAGGATCTTTAATTGAGGACTGCTCCTTACTTCAATATATATGTTACAATTAGTGGCTTTTTTTCCCAACATTCCCTCTTCGGGTCCACCAGTGTGGATCATACCTGCTTGACTGTGTCAGGGGTCACGTTCACAAACAGTAAATGCAGGCAGGCTAAACGTGAATCTAAGGGAGTCTCACATCAGAACTGAGAATACCAAAAGAAGATAGTATAAGTAAATCTACCTTCTGTTAAATTTATTCACTCTCCTATGCTTTGGTCCCAGTGGAAATCTTAGGTGACATTATAGGGCAACGTAACAAATAATAAATAGAAATAAAAAAATTTAACAATCTTAACAGCAGTGAACATCTCAACGTATTCTTGTTCCCAGTGATAAAGCATGATAGCTCAAGTCAAACTAACACGGTAGAGTTTCCATTACAGGTTTATGATTTAAAGAATGAATTCACACTTTGTTTTTGTTTAGGAGGAGTCACGCTGTTCTAGTTTTCCATGGCTTTTTTGACTGAATAGTTTCATCGCTCAATGAGAGTTCATCAAAAAATTTGGGAAGGCCAAGTGGTTTGTACAAACCTGTTCCAACTACAGACTCAGCAGAGTGACTGAACGCTGCTGTGGCCTGTGCCTTGGAGGCCATGGGGGGGCAGCTGCATGGTGCCTCCACGCTGGCTGCCGCTCCACCTGCCTCGGACTTGCATGAGCAGAGTAATTGAAAAGACTCTGCTTCCTAAGAGTGATGAGCAGTGCATATTCCTTAATGAATTCTGGAAATGGCACCTAGTTTTTGGGCTTGCCCACAAATGATGGGCTTAATTCTTACACTAAGACCTCTTTACAGAGCTCTATCAGCGTAAAATTATATTACGGTAGGCACAAATATTGTCAGACCTGACATTTCTAACTTTTGCCTTTTAAGCTGTCATAGGAAGTTAAACTAATCTGTGATTCAGTTTTATTTTATTTTGCTGCTGCCTTGGGAGCACAAAATCAAACATAATAGTTAAAATGTTTCCCTAGAAATGTTTAAGGAGAAAGATTTTTATTTTTAAGTTGAAAATTTAACTGCATGCTTAACCAACTTCAGTGAAGCATCAATCATACTGGACAAGCAATTTTAAGAAATAAGATAGTTTAAAAAATTAATTCTGAAAATACTGCCAACAATTTCATGATATAGATATTTTTAATATTAAAAGTAAATTGTAAATGTGTCTTTATAAACAATATGCATAAAATAGATCTACTATACTAAGCTCTCTCTCTTTAAATGCTGTTTCACAGTAATTTCTTAGGTATGCAAAGTTTTCCCTCAAAGAAATAGTGCAATCTGAAAAACATACATTATGTCAGCGAATTAGAACTACTATGGTCATTAATATAAGTCTTTATAGATTTCTTGTAGGAGTGGATGAAGACTCATATCTGTCTCCGTTTTCTTTATTATTTGCAACAGCTGCACATGTTCCGTTACAATCTGTCTGAGGTCCGTCATTTTCTGAAGCAACTTTGCAAACAGCTGTGATGATTCTGGATGATTCAGCTTCAGCTGGAGCTCCAAAGCTTGCAACAGATTGTCTTGTATATCTTCAATGGGCTTCACATTTAACAAACCTGGGCGATCTAGGAAAAAAAATTGGGAGTTGTGAGTTTATGAAGAACATGGAAACATCGATCTCATGTATTAATTTCTTAAAGAATTCTTGGCATATTAAGCATTTACATATGGCATTTCTGAGAACTGTTTGACAATTTCTTAAGGTATTTATTTGTAAGGTTTTACCAGATTTTGCTCAAAGAAGTTTTAGAACTAGTCTTAGAAACAGTTCAAGCATTTATGTGGTGCAGATACAGAGACAGGTTTATACAATGCTACAGTGCACCCTCCACAGTAAACTGGGAGTGTTTATGAAAAAGAAGAGTGAGATATAGTTGGGGGATAAACAGGTCTGTATCAGGTAATTCACTTTTGGAAAATCAAGATATACTCAGCTGGATTTGCATGTAGTTGCTACCATTAAAAATGTTTCCTGCTAAGGTGGATGCTAACCTATCAAAATGAATTTTAAAAAGGCATAAATTCAACTTCTGCAGTCATACTAACCTGGGAGATTTAAAATTCACAGGTTCAGTTCTTCTCCACACCCAGGTTCCAGTTGCTATTAAGAAGTCTCACAATAGCTTTTAGCATCAGCTCATCAGCTTAGCCACAGATGCTTATGGCAGTGGAGGACTGATAGATGTGGCTTGTACAGAAATGCCTTTTCTGGGCTCATGCCAACAGAGAGTTCTCCTCCATATGGAGGAATCTGGGATGGATGTTTACAACCAAAGTCAGCTATTTGCACTGCCACAGCTGTGAGAGTCCAGGATTATCTTTGGCATATCTTATTCTTCAGCAAGAAGCAAAATCTTTCTTTTTTAACCATTATTATCTTTCATAATAATAACTGTTCTGCTATTTCTGTCTGTCGCCAAATACCTTCTTAAGTGGTTGCAATTATTATTTAACATAATTTGTAACATTTGTTTTCTAACTTGAGGTAATAAATTATTTGATTCTACAGCCATGAAATTTAATAAAGTTGCTTAACGTTAAATCCTCACATATGACAATGACCATCAGTAATTTGTTACTGCTGAACTACTTTATACTTGGTAATGCATCCTGATTTATCAGAATACTCCATGAAAAAACAGTTAATAATTTAAACAACATTTGCTGTGTAGCTATGAAATAATTTCATAGGTTGATCAATAAAAAGCAGTGCCTATAGCTAGCCTTAAATTACTTCCCTAAGGCAATATTTCCATTTCAGAAAGGACAAGTGGATGATCTAGATTAAAAATTAAAAAAGCAGGCTGTTATTTCCTGTGATCTTAGTAACCTTTCTGTGCATCCAGTTCTACTAACTCAGCTTGGCTTGTGTTGTATACTGGAAAAAAGGCTGAGAGAAAACAAAGCTCTTTATAAATACATTGGGGTTTTACTTCACGGATCAAAAATTGGAGTGTAAACTAAAAGGCAAAGTTGGCATGAAAACAAATGAGTATACACAAGCTATGAATACATGTAGGTCACTGATTAGGAAAGGATAGTTAACTCTCAAAGAGGTGAGGTTTGGGGATAGTTTTTCAGCAATAGGAATAACAGCAAGTTTGAATATGGAGCTTGATATTTGTTTGACGGTGGTTTTAGGAAGTGACTGCTTTCAGTTGTAGGTGACGGGACTCAGTGACCCATTTGGCTTCTATTTCCATTTGGTATTTCATCCTAATAAGCTGTGCTTGTCTTGCAGAGACCACTTATTTATACCATTCAATTGATAATACCATAAAATGTGGTTCAGAAAGTCTGTAAGTAAGTATCTGCAAGCAGAAAATTGTCTCCAAACAAATGGCTCCTTTTTGTTAATTTCCTTTGGCACTATTACCAAGTAATTTTTTAAAGATACTTAGAGGATTTTTGATAAATTTTAGATATTTATTTTTAGATTACCTAAATGCATTGCATGTGCTGCAAAATCGAGTTGCCTTCTTTATATCTTTCAGAAACTTCCCAAATTTCAGTACTTCAAAGCTGTTAATAATTTTGGCTTTGGGTTGCGGTAGCTTTAAATTTTACTTCTGTGTTGCAGACGAACTCTGAACTAGCTGGGTATGACTCAGTGTACAGTGATAAAAAAAAATCAAAAAGCACAAAGACTGTGGCCTTGATTTCCTCTGAGATTAATCTCCATTTGCCCCCTGGTTCTTTTATGGTGGGAATTTTTAGGGTGTGAGTTTTTCAGATGTGAAACCCAGTGCAAACATTGTGCTCCCCGCACAACTTTAGGAGGCAAACCCAGGAGATCAGTACTGAGTCTGGAACTTACCAAGGAGCCCCCCGAATTCAGGTGCCGAAGGTCAACTGAAGTTCAGTGAGACTTAAGCGCCTAAAATCTTTAAGCTCCTTTGAAAAACCCAGTCTAATGGTTTTAGAATGACCCAGTAGAACTGGAGTCAGAAAAGATGACTATGACAAAAGCCTAGCAGATCATCAGATGTTATTTTTAAATAAGCCAATTCAAGAGGAAGGAAAATTCCCATTGAAGGCAAGAGAGATTTTTCATGAATAAGAACTTCAGGATATGGACATTATTTTTTGGGTGTTGACAGTTTGCTATACTTTCTCAGTAAAAATTTCGTACAGAGGAAAATGCTGTCTCTGTTCCAAGAAACTTATCTAAATCAGAAAAAGAGGAAATAAGAGGCAAAAGCTTTAATATACAGGTATTATGGTATATTTCAAGTTGTTAAGATGCTCTTAAATATATCTGCTCCAGACCTATTGGGTTACTGTACCAAAAGGTGTATTTTGTGCAGTAAGGAGCTCCAGATAGATGTGGCTTGTAGAAAAAAAATACAAAGGAAATGATTAACAATAAGCCTTGAGAAAAATTTAGATGGAGAAGAGGAAGAAACAGAAATGGGAGTAAACGAGATGTGACACTGTGGTGGACGCCTTCGAAGATGCTAAGACAGAATTGCTGTGTGAAAGCTCACAGAGAAAACTGCAAAGGGAACTGATGAGGGAAGTGAAAGACAGAAACTAATGAGTTGTAGCAGGACATTCTTATGATACAGTGAAATTAGGTTACAGAAGGCCAAAGGACAATGTGTTGAAATGATTAAGGTAAGAGATAACTAAAAGTGAATTGGACACCACTTTTAAACCTCTCTGATACTGTAGATTGTTGATAGACTTTTAGGGGTTTTTATGTGCTATTTGCAACCTGCCTTTTATCCATTCAGACTATGCCAAGAGAGTACCACATTTCTCTTTTTATTATTACTTTTCTTTATTCAGTTTTTCTTTAGGTTTTCATTCATTGTCATATGGCTGTTTCACTTGGTTTGAAAATTCTGCAGGAAGCTGTTCTAAGTAAGAAAATGTTCACAGCGACTGGGAAAGGCTAATAGCCCCTTAGTTTTGAGTGTCAACAGTATGACTTTGTGTAAATAGTGTTCTATACTATCTCAGGGAACAATATTTTGTTTGTTTATTTACTTACAGATTTGGATGCTTCTTTCAGGTTCCTAACAATAATTACAATTTTTTTCTGTTCCTCACATATGAAATTGCCATCAGCATGCCTTTACCCATACCTTTATATTTTAATATCTTCGATTAAGTGCATTTTGCATTTAAATACACATTCTAAAGTCTTAATATGAAAAACAGTCAAAGATATGGCTGACTGAACAACTGTGCTACTTCTTTTGCTGAGGCAGATATGACTCAGCAGTTTGAGGTTTTTCTTCTGAGACCATCACATGTATTGTAGTCACCAGGATTTTTGTTCAAAGCCCACAGTGATTATCTGCAGTTTTTGGCCTGATTACGAAGCATTTCTTCGTTCTAACAGGTTTGCTAGAGCAGGATTTGTGTAGCAGTCAAATATGAACTATTTCTTGGTACTATTCAGTGATAAAACTTCAAAATTTGCTGATCTCAGATTGTAGCAAAATTATTGAATATAGTGTTTAAACAAGCAGCAGTGATTCACGGCTCAAAATTTACTGTAAAGAACACACTCAGAAAACATAAAAAGTGAATGTAGCAGCATTTCTGAACTCAAATACTAGTTTGACTGCACGTTGACTAGCAGAGTCTGGGTCTTTACAAGTATACCCCACTATAATTCCCAAACACCACTATATCCTAAACACTGCAGAAGATAATATACAAAAGTTCAAGTCCATCCATGATATGTAAACATGCCATAAAATTACCTTTTGAGCTTTTTCTTTATTTGACAACAACCTGCTTGAGTGAGTTTGCTCTGTTTATAAATGAGGATTATCCCAATAAGGCTTGGACTTCTATCTTTCCTGCCCACAGACATCCAACTTGTTCTCCTTAAACCTTCTTATGATAGACTTCATTTTCAGCTCAGGTATATATAATATTTTTAAAGATGCTTCAAGTTCTTTAACATCTATACCATAGCACTCACTACTGGCTGAGGATATGCCTCAGTGGCACGGAGGAATACGACGGGGAGGAAGAATATCTCCTTGAAAAAAGTTTTCCAAATCTCATTTTACCAAAGCGTACTTTTCAAAGCTACCATAAGTAAAAGAATGTTGTAATGAGAGTTTGGCATTGCTGTTAATGGCATAAAGCATTTCTTTTGCAAAATCAAGGTAATATCCTACTGCTCACACACATAGTCTCTCTGTCTCATCAGCATTAAATTCAGAATACTAGAATTTGTTTGGCATTTACAGTATTGTTTTAAAGCACAATATACCAACATTAAGAACAACTTTTCGTCTTTGTAATAATGAGTTCAGAGTAACATTTGGAATCATTAAGACAGACTGAGACTGCACTGAGCAGCTCAGAAACAATAAAATGATTGACTGTAAAGTGGGAGTACTTTCATTTTGTTGCTATTACAGTTAATTTGCCAGCTTCTTATTATTGTTATATGGGCATTTTGCCTTTTTACATAGAACGCAAAAGCAATTCTTACAATTTCAAAAGGCTGAACTGTTTTATAGGATTTGTGGCAAATTCCAAACACTTACTTCACAATGAAAAGCTTTCTACATGTAATGTTCCAGCTGGAATTATCTTTCTCTTTTCCTTCCCCTTCTCTCTTCTTCTTTTTAGAGCTGTGTAAGACAGAGCACCCGTGGAGCCAGCAGAACTAGCGTAATTTCGCTAGGCAATAACAGATTGACTTAGAATTAGAGCATTTGGCTAGGATCTTTTTTCATTTCACAAAGTGGTTTTCTTTTTAACATATTTGTACACAGGATTTCTTGAAGTGACTTAAACATTACAGTATTCCTGCAGCTAATAAAGTACTTGAGGTAAGATGAACTGGTTTTGAAATCCTATTTTCAATGAAATAATCCTGGTTCGATGTTCATATAGTTCTTACAGAAACTGAGTTTTGCAAGAACATAGCTCTTACAGAAACAAGAGTGTCCGAGACATCTGAGAAATAAGACTTCAGTTCCATACCACATAAGATATTATAGTCCCACAGAATGCATTCAATATATATCATATCTGACTGTAAATTCCATGATAAAAGCCATTCTCTAATTGGCAGCAAAGCTTAATTGTTTTCAAAAGATAAACTCAATTTTTACAAATAACTATCGTGTTTTTTTGGAAAAAAAAAGTTCTATATGAAGATAGTGAGAGATCTTTGTTGTCAAGAAATTAAAGGATTTTCCTAGAAAGGACTGATTTATATTTATATGGATTTATATATTTATATGGATTTGCTTCAGAGTTATTTAAGAACTAACTTAAAATTCAGTAGTCCTTTATGGATCTCTGTTTACAAATTATTCTTAAAAAAAAAGACTTGTTGATAAATCTGATTCAACACAGTCAATTTTTTTCTGTGGATCATTGTCCTCCTGAGATCTAAAATGTAAGATTAGTTACATCATACCTATTTCCTCTAATGTAAACCAAACATCACTGAAGCATAGCAGACCTAGCTTTGCAGACTGCAAGTTCCCTTTTTTCAATTAGAAGTGGATTTTGAGAGGCCTGTTTCTCATCTGTCAAATTTCATTATATTAGAAAATGCAAAATGTTGGCATGTTTTGTTTAGTACCCTAATAGGCTTGTATAGTTTCTCCTCCCCCATCAAACCCAACTGAAAATATACCAGTAACTTATTTTCCCTTCCTGAATTAATTCAGAGTCCTCAGGGATCACTGTGTTCAAAGGTTTGCACAAGAAAATGTCTTCTGGGAAGTGTACTTGTTTAAAGTTAGTCTAATAAACTATACTGTAATATCACATTTTTACTGAATGAAACACAATGCCAGAAGTAATTGTATGCGATTTTAAATGAAGCTATACGTAACAATGCACCCTCAATATAATGTTTGGTTTTAGAACAATAGCATGTGGTGGTTGTGTTTGATTGCTTAAACATAATTTAATAACAAAATACTCTGCATTGCTTTGTGGAGGATCTGAATTCAGAACATTCAGCACATTCCTCCCATTGATATCTGCAGTAACAATCTAAGCCAAAATACACACAAATCAGTAGGCTAAATTTTTCTTTGTGAGACATCACTAACTTGATACTATTGGCCAAACTAAAAGACCTTCAATCTGACCTGAAACATATATCTGATATCTCAGATTCTCAGTGGAAATATTTGTAAGTGAACTAAATCGGGGTAGCACTTGCTAATTCACAAAATGTAATAGCTACGTCAGCTCAGGATCAGATAGAACATACTGACTGTCTTAAAAAAATGCAGTGTCCTTTTTAATGAAGTGTTAGAATGCGTGTAGTCTGCTACCTGGGCTTTCAGATTCATGCTTTGTTCAAAGCATAATGCATAAAGATTAATACAAACAGAGCAGCTTAGGAAATCTGAACAGAGCAGACACACAATGCCTGTTTTTCTCAGGCATTAGGAGACCATCGTTTTCCTGAGAAATGCATTCTCCCCCTCCCCTTTAAAGGCAAACAAAACCTTGCACAAATGAAACAACAACAACAATAAAAAAACACCAGTACAATCCTGTAAGCCAAATGCAACATATATTTTGAAATTTTTATGGACTCAAAGCTACTTGTGTACAATTAGCAAGCCACACAATCTAATTGCAGGTTTAAAAAACCCTCATGCAGAATTTTGACTTTTAGAAGCTCTTGTCAGTGAAATTCCACCCTTCCTGTTTTCAGATAGTCAGTCCTGATTTTGTTTTCTAACTAAATTAACTGCTGATTCAGCAGGCATTTCCAGCCCTGTCATTAATATCAGGTCATTTACATTTTCAGTTTCTGCCTGAAACTGAAAAAAGGGCAAACAACATCCAGAAAGCTGAAAATTAATAAAAAACCACATGTAAATAAACTCACTCCCATCCTGTAGTGCCGAGCACTTTCCTGTTTGGACAGGAATTAGAAGTGTCAATTCTATTATATAAAATATCATATTAAATAAGACAGCACTTACCTCCACTTAGTATAATGACAGCTATAAATATTGCCAGGTCACTGTCATCTAATTCCAGTGCATTGAACTTCACAGCAAACTCAAACTTGGGTTCCATAAAGTCACAAAAAGGTTTTCTCAGGCTCTTCAGAAACTCTCGTGTCATGAATCCTTGTCCATCAGATATAAGAACTCCATCTTTATTCATCAGAGAAGCCAGGAGAGTATATATGATCTCATGGACCCCATATTTCAGGAGAGTTACTTGATCATTCAGGTCAAGATTCACAAAACCTGGAATGTTCTTGGCAAATTCTGTAATCTCCTGCACTGCCTCCACTGAGCGAAACTGACATCTCTGGAAAATGCGAATTGCTACCTCTTTGTTCTCCTCCTGCAGCGGTGACACATGCTTGCACTTGATCTGATCTTCTCCCATCATCAAAGAGTTCATGTCATAAATAACAAATGGCTAAAAATAAAAGGAAAAGACAATTTACTTTCAAATGTCCTTTCTATGAACATTTGACACCTGAGAAACTGAAGTAGCATACAGAGGTATAACTCATCAGAAAGCACTTAGAAATCTATGAGGAATATATCAAGGGTAGTTGACCTAAAAGGGTTAAATCTTCATAAACCTATTAAAGCAAATATCCTCACAATGTTAAAATGATTTACAGAAAGGACAAGTAGTTCTTAAGGACTTCTCACATGTTCCGTGAATCCACATTCTAAAAATAGGACTTTGGCTGATACTTTTTGAATAATTGGGGGCAGGGGGTAAGGAACACTGTTTTAAAATATCCATGATTTTTGCTGCTTTTTGTTTTGGTTTGGTTTGGGGTTTTGTTTGCTTTACAGAAGTTCTGTAATACCACAATTTGAAGTTTGGAATGCTTGTTAACAAAAGATTAAAATGTTACTCCTTTTACCTGAATTTTAATGGCTTCTATAAAACAGAATCTAGTAAGTGTACAGTGACATGTTTGCAATTCTGATGATATAACTTCTTTTTTGTAGAAAGACAGAGTATATTCATATTTTGATTACTTCATATACTGTCACATTCTTTCCAAGTTCTAGCCTTCTAGAAAATACTGCAAGTAATATCAAGTTTATGGTATTGATTATCAGATAAATTTAACCTTTTGCAGTTAATTCCTTTAAAAATAACAAAGTTAGGATATATTTAAACTCAAACAACTTGTCAATGGGAAAGAAAACACAAATAACATGATACAAACTACAGCAGCACAATTGAGAACACAAGAATGAGTCTGACTGAAATAAACTCATATAGAATAAATCAATTTTGAAAGCAGATTAGAAAAAGTAGTGCCTGGAAAACTTTTGTTAGGATATGGAAACTCTCTGTTTCAGAACGTGCAGAAGGAGCACCTGGTTTTAAAGAAGTGGTTAAGTGAGGATTTCTTGAATTTATCTGAAGAATCTTTTCCTTAGAGGATAGATGACTAAATAGTTCATTGCTGCACTGAACAAATATCTACTGATATTAATAGGTTTGTTAACATACTTAAATAATTAATTAAAACAGCAGGAATTATACACCAACAATTGGACAAAAGAAATGCATTTTTTAATTTAAGATCCTTTATGATTACAGATTCTAATGCCTTATTCATATGGGTGCTCACTCTCATGGTTTTATATTCACTATATGTTGCAGAACAGATTCAGAAATAACCCAAGACTTCCTATATGTAGTCAGTGTTCCTCTCCCACAGATCAGCTTCTGGAAACTCCTAAAATTCTATTCCTATTTGACTAAACCAGTTTTGAAGTCTATTCAGTGCTAAATTATTATGGAATTTTTAAAACTGAAAATAGCTACTTTCTAAAGACGATATCGCCCAGATGCTTATCACTACCCACCAGCTAGAGGTTACTTCTCCCATCTCCCATAGTTCTGCAGATGGAGACTGTGGAAGCGTTCAGTCATCTGTTTCAGGCTAAAAGTCGAGCACAAAGCTCCGACCCGCTTTCACTAGGAAGAGAGGGCAGGATGACAGCTAACAGTTTTGTCTTTAACTGATACAGCTGCTTGGAAAAGAGAGGTCTGTCTGTGAACTGAAATAATAGGATCTGCACAAGAGGATTTCAGCTTTCAAAATGGGTTAGTTAAAAATCAATAGTCTGCTGCTTACAAGACCAATAAAACTAGTGCTGTCACTTTCACAGCAACCACAGGCAAACATACCTCCAGACCATGAGATTCAGTTAAATAGAGTGTGAGGCGTGACACTATTTTTCCACTTGCACTAGGATTTCAGTGTGAAACTGAAAAAATAAACACACTGCACTGAGAAAAGCCAGGAGGACAAGGTATTTTTCAAGATGTAATGCTATTTTGGCAGCAGAAAAAACGTTTTATACATATCTGTGCATATGTATATGCATGCATATGCAAAATAGTGGAATAACAAGACTGTAGAGGAGGCTTTTAAAATGCATGTTTTAGTACTAGTAGGTCATTCCTTCCTTTTCTTTCTAGAAAATCTTAAGTGGGAGCACCAAGTACAAGAAAAAGTCATCTATTCTGTGCATGTACATGTGCTTTAGAAAGACTATACTATGCCACCAGCCTACTGACATTAGAAGTTGAAAATCAAGAAAAAGTTCAAAAGAGCTAAAGAAATTTTTAATATAAAGATTCAGATGAATCTTGTGAGCAGAATCTTATGTCAAATGAGCACTGTATATCCCAGAAGAGGATGAGTTAGTCATTTTAGTTTTGACACACGCACTTAGCATATCCAATCATTTTCAGATAATGCAGATGATATAGCAATTAAAAAATAACGTACATTTAAACTATGCCCATAGTAAACAGTTTGATGTTCCAGAGCACAAAGTCCATTACAATTCAAACAATATGGAAGTTGTAACCATTAAATACGGAGTGTCACTCTTTCAGTGTTATTTTTTTAAAAAAGACTTGGAAATTTGCAGCAATGGAAAGCTGAATTCTATGTCTATTGTTTTATTGCTATATTCTAATCTGACAAAGTGTTAAAACTTTCAATTAAAAAAAGAGAACATCGTCGATGGCATACTATATATTTACTGCATGAGTATTGCATTAGTGTAACTTTCAGACATGATCAAGTTTCATAAGCCCAGACCATTGTTAAGTACCCAGCACAGCAGGGCAGCAAACCACACGCCAATTGATTTCTACGACAACTTCCTAGAACCTTGCAGAACAAAAGTAGGATCTGTGGATGCACTTGGGACCTCAGAAACAAACGTCCCAGATTTCTCAACACACATCTGGAAAAAAAGAAGATGAGAGCACCGTAGGTAACCCTGCCCAAACTTCTGTCATGTTCCAGAGTGTGCACGGTGGGCAGCTGCAGAAAAAGGGAGCAGGCCTCGTGGTGACATTTTTAGGATGCAGAGGAGTAAACAAGATATATAATTACACACCCCACTTCTATTGCCTAATGCAGGTACATAGTTATTGAGAACACACTTAAAAAACCTAAATTGCTGTATTAATTCTTTCCAGTAACCTATGTTTCTGATATAGAGAGGGAACTGTGGAAAGATTTGGAAAAAGCAGTGATGCTCAAGTGGAATTAGTGTATCAGCTTTCTGCAGAATAAATAAACTATGCTAGTTCAAACTTTATATACTCCATGATGAAAAGTTACTCAGATTGTAAGTGTCCACCATATCTGAAGTTTTTATGTGAGGGGTACAACCAAATTAGGGACAATATTTAAATTATGATTTTAACTGCCTTTAAAGAAAGAAAGCCTAAAATACCTCCAAATTCTTTCCTGTCTTTGAAATTATTGAAGAAAATTAAATAGAGTCTTTGTTGTAATCCTGACAATAAAATGTCTGCCGATGATTCTATAAAACAAACCAGGAGTTATAAGTTTTGGAAAACTATTTTGCTCTTTAGGTGTTAAAATAATGACAAAATTTAAAACCTACCATAATTATCAGATCTTATTTATCCTCCTTCTCACTGATACAGAAGGTTGTTATGTATTGCCAGTAAAGTTTCCAAGGCAACCCACAAATACACATATCTCTATTCCTTACTTTTCAAAGATTTTGTTGTACATTCTCCTAAAATTCAAATTGCACCAACACAGGATACTGATCTGATCTAAGATAACCCAGTTAAATGCAGGAATTCATCAGAGCATCATAAGAATAAGCACCATAGTTAAGGCTAATGATGGTGTTGGTACTGGGAATCATTTGATACTTATGAAGAAGAATATTCCTTTGGGAACAGCTAGTACTAATAATATATGATATGATATGGATGCTTGAATAGTATGGCAACCAATTCCTGACAGCTAGATAGCCACCTTAAACAGATAGTGTGGAAGATAACCTTTGGTGAAGGAGAAGGAAAACGGGAAGAGTGGATCAGAGAATACAAAAAGGTTAAGATGACCTTCAAATTCTTGTACTAGTTTCAAGTATTTTATTAGGTGAACTTGGAGTTTTTTCAAATAATGTTTACTTATCCTATCTAAAAACATTTCCTGTGTTTCAGACACAGCTTGAAATATGTAACTGCCAACAGCAAAGTTTTTTGTGGGTTTTTTTTTTTTTTTAAAGATGTGTTGTCAATGTGGTAAATCATTTACTCAAAAGAAAGGAAAAAAAAAAAAAGAGGGAACTAACTGATTTGTCTGTCGTCTTTCCTGTCAAGATCGCCCTCGCCTTGGCTTTGGTCAGAGGGAAGGACTTTATGTATGAGTCATACAAATGCTTGGCAAGTGCTCGTAGATCAGCAGATTCAGGGTTTAACTGGTCGATGTCGCTGGAAATCTCTGCCAAGAGCTTCTCCTTCTCCGCTTGTGGCATTCGCCCAAACCTGATGGCTGAAGAAGATGACAAGCAATTACTATAGCTATAGTTGCACCTAAAAAAGCACATTTGAATAGCTTTTTATGTGACCTTTTGTTACGAGCTCTTGAAGTTTTTATTTAAACAGTACTTAGGCAAGTAAAAAAAAGATGATTTTCTCCAGTAATATAGGCAAAACAGCTGAAGTGCTTTAAAGAAATGTAAACAAACAAATCTCAAAGAGGAAATAATCTTTGTGCCGAAACAGTAAGATTACAATATCTTGCTTGGAAATGCAAACCTGCTGTCAGCTTACCTGACAGAGTTGGTGAAAACCACCGATTCTACCTCCAATCTAAATAAAATTTAAAGAATCTTTAAGATATTAAAATTCTGTTGGCTTAGGGTAGGAACCACCTTTCAGCCTTGTATTGTTTTGGGCAAATCACCATATGGATCTCAGATTCTTCATTTGTTTAGAAACAAAACACTTGCATGCCTTGCAGGGATAAATTCCTAAATAGTACAACAGAACTTAATGTAGCAAGTGCTATAAAATGTTACCAAAAGAATTAAGGAATGAGAAAGAAGGTTGTGCAGGAAATAAAAAAGCCAGAAAAGGCTGAGTTCTTCATGGTAACTCTACGCGCCTGCACTATTGAAAGCACAGGAAATGGTTCTACCGAGACATATGATCTCACAGTTGCTCAGTACCAAGGTAAGGCAGGCAGGCAGGCTGTAAACCTCCTACTTTTACATCTATGTACTTACTATCCAAGACACTATTTATTCATATGGGGACTGACTTGGAAAATATTTCTAATGAGCCATCAAGATCAAGACTGATTTATCATATGGTATTTCAGTAAACAGAATTTATTTTATTTTACAAAACCAAAACAGAACAAAAGAGTATCAAAACAAAAAAACAGAAGGAAGAAACAAGGGTTTGCATTTTGGCCTTAGGAGGAATAGAAATACTATAAATATTTTTCCAGCGATTAGTGTCTTCCCTGGATAAAATAAAAGTGCTGTTAAGATCATACATATGAATGATTATACTAGGGACGTTTGTTTTGGAAATGACCAGCCACTTTCCTTTATGAGTTTGCTTGCAGTGTGCTGATGGACAAAAATGACACTTTTTTTCAGGAATAAATAATTGTGCCAGAAAACATAAAAAACCCATTTGTCATATATTATATTTAGTGATCAGTTCTCTTATCTCATGGCTGTAGAAACAAGGTTGTTTATTTTTACAACTGTACTACATTTCTCTTTCAGCAAACTTAGTCTCCGAATGATGCATGCTGTATATTTCACATTTGCTCAGGTATTCTTAGAGTTAACATGTCAGAATAAAAATCATCATGAAAGGAAACCTAGTTCAATAAGTACAAACTAACATACTCTATTTTTTTCCCCCCAGAAAATGTCTTTTGCTTATAATTTTTTTGTATGGGAAATTTTGAATAATGGCCAACTGATATTTGTTTGGGATCACATATACCATGGCATATGTATTTTTTTCTCTCTTATGGGAAACACTAAGTATTCTTAATCAGCTACTAACAATAGTTTTCAGGGAGACATCACTGCCCTCTTTTCTTCTGAGAGCAAAACATTTACAGAAAAATTATTAACTTCATATTAGTTTATATGACATACTATAATGGCTCAAAGAGACTGACACCATTCTGTAAAGAAGTAATGTGAATGGATGAACATATGGTAATGTTAGCGATGTATAAAAAATTGATATCAAACAAAAGAAGAGTTCATATTTGTACTTAGTGTAACCTAAATAAAAAGATGAAAAAATTCAGCATAACTATAAAGGAATTAATTCAGCTGCATATACTTCCATGAACACTGTGAATCGAGACCATTTTGGTATTTTCATTTTGCAGTTAAAATGGATTCTGTCACTATTAAAAACTCGTATTTGTAGTTAACACAAATCCTTTCTGTTTTTTTAAAAAAACATGTATGTATGTTGATAACATTAAACCCATGATACTAATAACTGCATTTTAGACATTCTTGAAGACGTAAAATGAATGAAGTATGAGTATTTAATGAAGTAAATAGAGTGAAAACTCACTGAGAATATGTTATAGCATTTCCACATTATTTTTTTTCTGATACTTAAGGACTGATTCAATAACAAGAATCAAACTGTCAGCAACATACTAAAGCTAAAATATATTATTACATACATATTGTAAGAAGTTGTTACAGGGACAGCACATATAACTAAAATGTGGGGTCAAGAAGGTGTTAAAATAATAATATAGCTAATAAAAGTGTTAAAAGTTAATTAAATGTCCATGTTGAACAGTGCAGCTAGACATTTGTTAAATTCATATTTTCATTAAAAGCCATTATGTTCTTCACTAAACCCGGTTTCAGATTTAATATTAATTTAATATTAAATTTGTGAAATGTATAGGATTATGTTTTATGATTAATTTGTCCACTTTTCAAATGTGCATTTTGCAATAGCTTCATCAATGGAAAAAATCTTGTGATACTTTGATGCTTCTGATTGGGTTCTTGCCAACAAATTCAACTCCTCCTCACCATCTTTTTTTTTGAGGAAGAATTTGCAAACTGAAGACCTAAGTGAAATCTGGAAAGACTTCTCAGACTATTACAGTGGACCTTTTAATCTGAAAAGAAAGCAAGGCAAAAATTAGCCTGATCTAAAAGACTGTTAATAAAAAAGGGCCATCAGAGTTGCCCACGACTATAGTATGTTAATCACTTCCAGAAATATATGGAGTGCAATTTATTATGACCTGAAGACTTCTAAACATATAGTAAGAAATACTTAGGAACTCAAAGAAACATGTTCTTTGAGACATTTCACAATCATATCAGGAACTAGGTGTTTTGGGCCAGAAAAATATTTTGGTATGATAAAACCTACTTGTAAACTATTTTGATATTTTACATGGAATACATTTATAATATTATATATAATACCTTTATAATATGTTTACAATAAATTAAGCATCCCTAGCAGCCTAATTTGAATTCTATAAGCTCATTCTGTAAGCATACTAACTCTAAGTATTATGGAAATGGAGCTTGACTGAACACCAGTATGAGACATGATTCTGTTGTCAGCCTGTTCTTGAGAGTTGGGGTTTGCAGAAGCAAGTTTATAACCTGGAATCTCACTGGCATAAGACTCCCTCTCATCAAGTTTATTTTTTCAAAAAGGTATTAAAAAAAAAGGGACAGTATATTGCTTCCTCTTACTATATTTTTATGTTACCGTAGCTCTAAATAGTTTATACAGTTCCCCAAGGAATTAAAAACAATAGAAATTTATTTTCTTTTTTTCCACTTTTTTTTTTTCTCTCCCCTGCACCCCTCCATCCCCCCCAAGTATCTGCTGGAACATTCTAAATGATATACCACAGTGTAGATACCAGCTATGACACTGATTACTGAAATAGAATAGTTTAGTGTAGAGATGTTATTGAAAAGATCAGGGAGATCAGGGATTTTCAAAACAGAAATTGTTTTGTCATTAGGGAATAACTGACTAAGCTGTATGTCTTTTGTATTCTTTTAAAGAACAGAAACCAGACTGGTAACAAACATCTTGATAGAAATTCATACATGGGTGAATAGACTAGTGCCTGTTTTTTTCAAGTAAGTTTGTCTGAATTGAGGGGGATGGATAGTTTCTTTTTTAAAACTTATGGCAGTTTTCCACATAACTGTATCTACTGTTGAACTGATACTGCCAGTATAAAATAGGCTTACTTTTAGTTTTGACTATAAAATGATAGCATAGTATGTATACGATGTTTTCTAAATATGTCCCTTATCCTATACCCTGATTCCTGTGCAGAGTCTCGTCTCCTGTCCCAGAGTCTCTTGGAAAGTAAATTACAGTATTTGTGCTAGCAATTTGGTATTACTAAACAACATATTGTTGATAGTTCTGTGTTAAAAGTTTACAATAGTACTCGTGTAGAATTTGTAATAAATGACAACTTACATCGTGTTTTCTTTTTTAATGGAAAACAGGATTGACTAAGAGTGTTCGAGAATCATGTTTCTGGTGTGCTTCTCTATCCCCAACAAAGGATACCAAATTACCTTTGCAAAGTAGGCATGCGTTATAAGACCTGGTGCTTCTAATATAAAATTATTTCCATTAATTTACAGATTGCATTGGAGTTCATCATACTGTTAATATTTCATTTACTGTTAATAGTTCTAGAGTAGATGCCTTCTTTCCCTGATCATTTATTTTTATTTTGCTTGTGATGGTGATACTTATTTTCTTGAAAAGTGCTTTGAGATCTCTGCATAAAAAGTGCTATAAACCCCAAATATTATTTATTACTTTGTTGTTTGTTTCAGTACTCTTCCTTGTTGGAATCGTATCTAATTTTTTGTTTCCATGTTTCTGAGAATTTTTATACATGCAGTCAAAAAACCCTGTGAACATTTATGTTAAATCAGTGCATTGTCTTCACTGTGCTAAATTTTATGAATGCAAGCACCCTTATGTATAATCTATTTTGGAGTTAAAGCCCAAAGACGCAGAGGAAGACTATATCAAATGATACATGATTAAAGCTGCATAGAAATTTGCTATATATTGTTATTTGGCATAGGATTGGGGCCTCATGATACTAATTTTTCTACTAAGATCAGATTCCTGGTTTCTTTTTAAAAAAAGATTATTTTAAATTCCTTCTGTGTAAATGAAAAAGGAAACCCCTCCCCCCCAAATAACAAAAGAAATAAGTACTACTGCCAAAGGTAACATTGAATTATATAGCACCTCTGTTAAAATGCCAAGATTACTTTGAAAGAAAATTGGCACATGTGTTGTTATATGGTAAACTAGGTTATAAGCATTAACTTCTGTTCTTGAATGCTTGCATACTGCATTCAGAATTGTGTTAGATATAACAAACAAAGCTTACTCATAGCACAGAAAGCTATTACATCAATGTCAAGTCAGTTCAAACTACCCATTATTATCAAAGAATGCACTAGCTGATTAGCTAATCAAAGCAGTATGGCGGGGGTTATCTCTTACTGGCCTAGAACACCTATCCTTGGTTTAACAACCCGCTCGAGTGGTATTGCCAGCTATCAGATCATGTGTCTATCAGTTCAGCAAAACAGCCACTAATATTAGCAGAGTTTGCATTTAGCAGATAGGACCAAGTCTTCTTCTAAATATGTGAATTGACTTCACTAAAAGTGGAAATGAGATCTTACTGGGTTTTGTACTATATTAATCCTTAGGGTGTACCTTGTTGCCTGCCGTCATAATATCAGACTTTTACATAAAATAATTCAGCAATAATAAAATCCCTGAGGAATCTCATAATATTTTCTTGTGTTGGGGTAAAGTTTGTTATGCATGTTTATTTTTGTATGGATTGTACATTTATTAGCAATCTATCATTTCCGCATGTGTTTGTTTCTTTCTAAATGTGTGGGTTTGGGATGGACTAATAGCAGTGAATCTCTCATGATCCAGTTTTAAACACTGTCCCTATTTCATGAAAATACGGGTCTTGGAAGATTTCTGATGTAATTCATGAATTATGAGAATAAAGTTTCCTAAACATAAGGCGATAAAATATATTTTAAATATAAAAATTCATTAACAACGTAAAGTTAGTGAGTTGTGAATCAAACATTCCTACCTTATAATTTGATAGGCAAAAGGATAGTTTTCAAAATTTTTTTTTAATGTTTAGAATATATTTTTAAAATAATTGTATTAGCTGCAGCAGATTCTGTTCAATGTTTATTAGCATTGCAGGCAAAATTTGGGGCAAAATTGAATTTTGTGGTACTAGCCTAGTAGTTTACTTTTGGAGAAGTCATTGTCATTTTCAGGGGACAGAGACAAAAGTCAGGAAGAGGTCAGGCACCAGGAGGTTTTCAGAAGGAATTTAGTGGGATTTTGGGTGAGAGGAGAAATAGGAGGGATTGGTGATACATAGAGGTTAGGGTGGAAAAAGGAGAGTTCACAGAGTGGATAAGAGTTCACAGCATTTCTGGTGGTTGAGGAAAATTTAAAGGATGGGTGGCATGATCTCCCTTTTCTGCTTCTGTCTCCACCTCCCTCCTGTGGCTCTGGCCTCATCTTCTGTTTCCCTGGACGACTTATCCTCCTTGCTACTCTGTCTTCTCTTTCCTCCGTCTACCCTCGCAGCAGGCCCAGCTTCCTTATCTCCTGGGAGCCTGGGCAGTGGATCAAGGCAGGATCTGCAGGGGCAGGAAGGGCAGGGACAAGCCAGCGAGCTGGTATGAGAGATCTGGAAATATGGCTTACTGCTCATGCTGCAGGGGTAGAAGGGGTTCAGACGGCAATTTCTTTCACAGTAATAGAAGGTTGTGCAAATTTGGGCATGTGCCTGCAGCTGGAATGTATGATCTCTCTTTCTTTGGCAGTTATTTATTTACTTGCATTTACAGTATTCTCTAAATGGCAGCGATATAAAACCAATAGTGAATATAGTAAGACACTACATGCTACATTATATTCTTTGCCTTTCTGTGAAAAAAATAGAATATTTATCCTTATGCCACTTTTTATGGCTTGGAGAAGTCACTACGATTGCTTATAGGCTATTCTGTACAGCACTCTACTGTTCTGATTGTCTAGATTACGGATTTTTTTTGAGCATAAATGAGTCCCCAAATAGACTATAAAGACAGTTTCTTACACTAGAAAACACAAGATAAAGCCAGGGCAGATACTTGTCTGAGTTTACTGGAGGCACGTGCACAGACTGAGCAATTCAGTGCTCCCAGAACCGGTAATAAAGACATATTGCCATGTGTGCTCTTTTTCCCATTACAGTAGTTGGTTTTATATAAATAGTACTTTCAGTAGAAGAGAAAAAAATTAATGAAATTTCTAAAAAAAAAAAAAGAACCGAGCTTCTGCTTAGTGGTACTTCAGAATAAAATCTTAGCAATTAAGGGTTAAACACAGAGCAGCACTGTGGCTAGAGAAGGAAAGGAAAACAATATTCAAAGCATGAGAACACTACTGTCTTTTTTAACCTTCAGCCAAGTGGTATGTAGCATTTATGCGTGAAAAAATGTGGCTGTAGCTGCTAAGTCTCCTTGCATTCCCCATCTTTGTAAATGCCCTATTCATTTTGCAATAGTATATCTATGCAAAGACAGTCATAGATTGGAACCCTCAGGCACAAATAATCCACATTCTGATTCCAAGGATTTAAAATTCAGATAATTTCAGTACTCAAATGGACGAACTTTAATCTGTAGATGTAACATAAAAATGTGTCTCAGTGTCATTGACAACATCCAGTGTTGCATTTCTGCATGCTTTATATAGGCCTGTGTCTTCAAAGGTGAAATTTAGTTCTTTTTTATAAATTTGTTTGTTTATAAATGATGGAGGAATGAGGGTGTTGTTTCATGCAATGTAATGTAACCAGAGTGGGCAAAAAAGGCAAATGTAGAAGCCAATACTTGAAAATAAACACTACTAACTCCCTGTTAGGTGAAATCGTGAGAGCAAATGGAAGCATTCCCTCAAGCCCTGGGACAAATGGCTTTGCCCTTTTCCCCTCCTCTGCATGCCTCCCCCAACTCCCATAGCATGGCCCCTGCTGGTGCCACAGCTTCTGCCTTGGCAGTGGCTGAACAGGAAGAAATGGCAGGTGAAATGTTAATTTTAAAAATATTTCTTGGGTCCTTTATGTTACTAAGCCAAAGAGAACGGTCTTGGCCTTCCCCTTCTTGATAGAACTGCACATGGTTCCCATTGACATAATTGGAAGCTGTGTTGCTAGGTTATGAGAGAATTTGGCATGCACCTTGAAAATAATAATAATAAAACCTCCTGAATTACTATAAAAATACCCACAGTAGCATTTCAAAATTAGATTTATTTTTAAGTGTTACTGTTGCATCCCAGGAACTTGAAAACCATGTTTTATATTAGCAAAATATTTCCCATACCAATTTACATTCACTGCATGTATTAACTTCACAAACCACAGTTAAGCTTTCCTCTTGGGGACAGTACACTCATTTTTTATATTGAAAATAATGAAAGTTCTAAAAAAACCACAGAGAAATTATTTTCCCAGTCATGTTTGCAATTCTTTACCCTTAGAATTACATAAGTCTCTATGTTATGACATTTAATTCCTGTTTTTAGTCAACTTTGCCAAAGCAAGGCAGCAAAGAATCTTCATTATGTCTTTCTGTCCAAACATTCATAAGTATTTCCACATGAATTGATATGTTAATTTTAAAGTTCAGAGGGACTATCTTCTAAATTCTATGCAAGAAAGCAGTATCATGATATGCTTAATGCTACCTGTTTACCTACTGATAAAGAAGGCAATCACAGAACCACATACAATTGAAAACACCTTTGCAATCTAAGACTGCAACATATTCAAAATGGAAACGCTGCTTACAGTTCACAGATGGGAGGGGATATTCACTTCTGGATGGTGGAGAGGTCAGACAGTGCATATTACACAGGAGTCACAGCTATACACACTATATGATGAGAGGCCGACAGCTGAATGGGCGTGCTAAGAAACTCTACACTCCTACTTACCACACATTGGAATCTACGCCCAGATGTGGGTATCCTAGGAAGGAGGAGGACAGGTTTTTTTAAAACAGTACAGGGTCTGGCCCATTCATTTAAAGTATGTTGTGTTTGAGTATGAGGAAGTGTTAACTTCGTGATGCTAACAGTCCTCGATAAGTATCCTACGCGTCAAATTCAAGTTGTTACTATTCACAAAGTTTCAGTAAATTCTCTAGTCCATTTTTCATTATTAAATGAAATTCACTGCTTACAGGAAAGGGATATTGAACTACAGTAAGCAAAAGAGTCTTGTCAGAAAATAAGACAACGAACTGAAAAATAACAATTACACTAGAAATATGTTCAGGAAGAACAACCAACAGTGTAATGAGCAAGAATGATGGAGAGTAAAACCAACTCATATATTACATTATGTATTATATTGAGAAGTGCAGATACCTACCTATCTGATTTTTATATTGAAAGTAATCTCCAATCATATACATACTCTCCTAAACTCAGAGGCAATCTCTCTGATACGTATTTCTAAACTGCCTAGTGTAAAGAAATGGAAGACTCTAGATGTTAAAGCAGCACATTCAGTAATCATATTAATGTTTCATGTTATTTTTCAGATGAAATGTTATCATTTTAAAATATGCTATGTGCACTTACCATTATGTGACATTCCAACGGCAAGGCATTTCTGAAATCTGCAGTATTGGCATTTATTTCTGCTTTTCTTATGGATGCGGCAATTAAGATCACACCTGTCATATATTAGCTTTAATCTGATTGTTCTTCGAAAAAAGCCCTGGAGTAAACATAAAAGCATGTAAAAGGATGCCAGAAACTGCCAGTGTCATCATCTCACTTCTCTATACATACAAAGTGCCTTTCTGTGTACACACTAAACGTAACTTTGTTTTAGACAGATTTCCTAAGGAAGCAAGGCTCATGTGATCATACTGTCTGCTTATCAGCATGCTCCTGTTCTCATCGTATTAGACATTTTCAACCTAGTTTGGTAAAGGGGTAAAAATCTCAAATAGCTGGGGAAGCTTATGGGAATCAATGGGGTTTAAAGAACACTAGGGATGTAAGTTGAGAGCTCTACAGACATGCTGAGCATGAAGAACACTATGCCAACGGAAGCAAAGCTTCATTTGTTCCACTGCTCATGGGACAATTTGCTATAAAGTGAACATGACATTTTCAAAATTTAAAGTTCATTACCAATGTAGAAATTTTTTTATAAATCACAACAAACCAAAAATTCTGCCAACAGCAGTTTGATCTCAAGTAAATAAAAAATATTATCAGTTATCTGGGTTTTTTTAAGTTTTCTTTCCCAACTAAGTATTTTTTATTCTATTTTGAATATTTATTTTCCTTTTTGAGCCTGAGTACTTAAAGAGAATTTATATTCTTTCATCTATTCTATTTCTTTGGTTTTGCACAGTGCTGAACTAATTTTGCAATATTTATTTCTGGGTTCTATTTTCTAGGTTGTTTTATTTTCTAGTTTATCTCCATTGTTTGGATATTACAAGTTTGCAAAGTACACTGGCAAATGAAAAATCCAAAAACTTGGTGCTGAACTCACAGAAATTATCAAACAGAAGTTTTATGAAATCTTATAAAGAGAGAAAGCATTATGGAAATTCACAATTCTGTCTTTTTACAGTTTAAAGATGCTTTCTCAGATCACTCATAATCTATTAACAAAGTTTATCCAAATTTATAATAATTTGTTCCTTGTAAAAATTAATTCTTCCTCACAGAGAATAATAACAATAAAAGCATAATGCCAGTTCTTATTTATATAATTCACTATAATTTAAGTAATCAACAGCATACTTATCGCTTTATGTGTGTTCCTAATTCAGTGCTACAAATTTTATTTAAGCTCTGGATTGTGTCTTTCCTATTAGTTGTTTTCAAGATATTGAAAATAGAGAAGACGGGAATTTCCTATTAAACTCTGTAATATTTTTCTTTGAACTCAATTAATTATTATTAATTTCTTTCTCTGGCATTTCAATTTTTACACCATTCATTTGGACTTTATATGTTATAAACACTAAATATCATTGATATAAAAAAAAAAAAGCCAGTGGAGTTCTAAAGCAGAAAGCCACATTCTTTAATACTATTAGACTTTTCTGTAGTCACCTAGAAATGTGTAAATTGGGTAAAGAAATTCTAATAAATCAGAAAAATAGACTGTGAATTTTAAATTGCTCAGAGTACTGAGCTTTGGAGTTGGGCATGAGCCTGCTTTTGCTGCGTTCTATGAATTCAGATTCTGCAAGTAACCTCCAAGAGAGCAGGAATGAAATATAACTCCATAATTGAAAAGTAGAAGAAATGCACAAAAAATGCAAATAGATCAGTAAAAAAATAGAAAAAGCAAATTATATTTAAAAAACCTCCCACTTATTAAGTCATAAAGTATATGCAGTACATGTGGAACAATTTACTTCAAGACCTAAAACTTTTTTTAAAAAACACAGATCTCCGATTTTACGAAGTGATTATTCAGATGAAAATAGTAGCAAATCTTACTTCAGAAAAAATACATTTGTGACAACTTACCTTACAACCCTCACATGCATGCACACCATAATGAAATCCAGAGGCCTTGTCCCCACACACACGGCATTCAATAGCCATAAGGGAGTTGGAAGACTCCTCATGAGGTTTATTGTACAACTGAACTTTTTCTGAAAAATAGGGTGGGGAAGGAGGCTCCATTTTGATTGCACCTGTGTATAGAGAAGATTTAAATGATAAACTCAAAGTATAATTAAATATATAGAAGATGAAGCAAGGAACAATCACAAGCAATCACAGTAAACATAGCCAGATTCATAGGTCTGCTTCATAATACAAAACGAGTAGTAAACAAAGGATGTAAAGGGATGTAAGCTGTAAGCCGCTATTTCACAGGCAGTGTATAGGCTGGAAAACCTTGAAGTGGCAGATTCTGATGTAGAACGTGTATTACAGATTCAGTTTTCAGCTTTGTAGTGTGGAATGATTTGAAGATAGGGATATTAAAAATTTACATAGGGAGACCTCATACTTGAAAGACTGTACTTTTCTCAGTACATAATCTGGTTGTATTACTTTAAGGTGTTCAGAACTACTGCAGGGAGATGGTCTGGAGTTTCTAATCTAGTCTAAAAAAAATATTTAAGTATCTAATCGACCTATACATTAAATAATATATTATTGTGAAATATATATATAAGATAATATAATATTGGATATTTAAAGAAATTTAGCGCTTTCCTGGGGAACACTGTCCAACATTGGATGCAGTTTAGAGATATATTTTCTCTTCTGAAAGTTTCTAATTAAGAGAGCAATTTGTAATATTGAACAAGCTCAAACAACCAAATATGATATCTTTAAATCAATCATTACTGGTCATAGAAGAAAGCGGTGATATTTGACACTATAACATTATATCAGATCACATCTCAGGAGTGTTGTAACAGACATAGTATTATAACAAGGTGAATGTTTTTCTTTTCCAAACTGGCTACACTATACAAACTAGAAAGTTTTCTTTCCTATAAAAACTAGGAAGAAAAAAGAAAAGTGGAAAACTATCTAAGTAAAGATGAAGAGGATTTATCCTACCTAAACTCTATTGCACTCTCTAGGTTGTTATTAAAGTGTTATGGACATTTTTAATTAAACAAAAGAAAACCAAATTATTAGCTGGCAAGATGTCTTGGTACACAAGAGGTACACAGCACTTGCTTCGCTGTACAACCAAAATTAAATTTTCCTAGCAAGAATTCCCTGAAAGAATTCCTGTACAGATTCCTACAAACAAAAGCGATGTCAGATCTAAGTAGGCTAAGCAGATCTTTAGAAAAGTTCCAGGCACAGCAACCTCACATTTCTACTTTGAGCAGGAATGCAGTAACACCCTATTTAAGAATAGGTCACTTCCTTTCTTAAAAAGAGAGTTTCGTGTAATGTTTTTTACTGTAACTGGCAAAAGAACAGCATTTTTCATAGTATATAAATAATACTAGCCCATGAAGCTCCAAGGTTATCCCTGCATTAGGAACACTGATGAAAGTTATACCAACGTCCTGACTCGGATGTAGGCAATATTTCTACTCCATCAGTTTCTTAGGCTGTTTGGAATTTAAAAGCTGCACATATTAATAATTAATATGCTATGTATGCTGGGGCATTTTTTAACATCCAGGATATTTATTCTGCATTGTGTGCATAGACCTTCAAAGGTCAATTTACACACAAGGTACATGAATAGGAGACTGGAGGTTTCAGAAACAAATGGTGGGGTTCATGTGTCTAATAAAAAGTGTTTAATGTCATTTTAGATACTTTATGATACCTTGTCTAATCTCCAACTGCTGCTCTGGAAAGGTGAAGGTCTGCTAGATGTATTCTATCTTTTCTATCTGCCCTGCAAGAATATCTTGTGGGCATCTCTGATGACACAGGATACCAGCATTTAGGCATCTGAATACTTCTAAATCCTTTTGCTGATAGTACACTTTCCAGAGAATGAAGCAAATATGAACATGAAGAAAATATTAAAAAAAATTAAAAGCATACTTTGGCAGTCCTGGAGCTTGATATCATATTTATAATCAATGCTTGTCTGATCAGTTCTTGCAAGAGGAATATCTTCATAGTGTGGTGAAGAAATGCTTGAAAAATCAACGGTGGTAAACGGCTTTATGTCAAAGGAATGTGTATGATCATCCATTGCAGACAGATCCACTGGACTAATTCCAAAATTAATGGGCCAAAACGGCATTTCTGTGTCAACCATTGTAATCCCTGAAAACAACAACAAAAAAGAAGACGACATTTTAAAAGAAGCTTGTTATCTCTGTAACAAGTTCAGGCCCGAGCTGAGGTCCAATTGTCTCATGTCCAAAGGGTTGAGATGCAAACTCACAATCAGGTGTAGGTTTTAGGGGAATGTTTAGGCCCCATCTATCATTTGGCTTGAGTTTATCACCATATAATGCATTAGGCTGTATAGTAACATTGCATGGCTAACACTAGGCAGTTAACCCAGCTTTGAGGTTCTTCTTAGGAACACTCTGATGTCTCATGTCATAAGAGCAAATGAGATTTGCTGGCATTCAGGGCTCAGGCTAACCTTAGAACAGAATGGCTGTCATAGGTATGCTACTAGAATGAACTGATCTGATCTGTACTTCAAAAGGCAGCAGAGACAACTAGCAGGCTTACAGAACAACAGTTAGATGAATAATTGACAAAAATTTATATGGGAAAAATAACCATCTAAATAATTATGAATGGCCAGATGAAATACAATTGCATTTTAATAGTATATTTTACAGAACATTTATGTGCTTTAGCAAGCATGCAAATAATTTAAAAAAACCCCAAAGCCCAATGATGCAAAATTAAAGCAGCATAACTGGAAAAAAATTTTCACTTTTTTTTTTTTTAACAGATAGATAACACTGACTTTAATTGCATCTCTCAATAGCATGCATATGAATAGAATTAGAAGTCTTCCACAATTAAGTTTTCAGTTTTGCAAATTTTAATCGTCATTCTTCCTAAGTGCCTGAAAATCTTAAGGTTTTTTTTATTAAGAAAAAAACAAAAGTAGTTGATATTGAATAGTGGTGTTTTTTCCTCCAAATAACCAGAAATATCTGAAATCTTTAGTCATTCAAGTATGTCAAAAGTTTTATCCCAGAGTCTTAAACCCAAGGCTCAAGGAGATTTTATTTATGACTTTCCAAATTCCATAGGTATTTATGCAAAAGTCTTCAGCAAATTGAATGAATTTAGATTGACATATAAAATGTTTTTCCGAGTCCTCTTCTGACAATTAGCTGAACCAAAATCCTCGATTTAGACATATTTCAACTATGAAAAAGTTTGCAAGTAACAGCAAGTGTAAAGCACCTACTGTTTTATAACTAGGGTCTGTCTTTAATTTTCCGTGGTTTATAAAAAGAACACTCTAATCTAAAAATAGAATAGATGTTATGGAACTAATATAACTTGGTCACTTTGGCTGTTTAATTTGGACTTTAGACCCAATCAAGTAAGCAGCCTTTAACCTCTAGATAAGAGGAACTTTGATTTGATCTACTTTGAATCAAAACTACTCTGTCACACTGCCAAAACTGTTGTTGCAAAATGAATATAATGGAACAGATCTGCTCCATAATTTTGAGATCATCCTTTGTTTTGACAGGCCTACAGGTAAGTAAAACAGTGATTGTCCTCCCCATCAACTATGCTGAAGTGCTAAGTCTAGAAATGGTTACAGTTCTCTTAATCTTTCCTCAGGAAAGTCACCATCATTCTTCCACCTTTTAGGACTCACAGCACAACCTTTTAGTTCTTCCACCTTGAACACTGACAAGGAAAGGTTGTAAGATATCCTTCTTGTTCTTAAATTTCAAATAAGAAATTCTTACTGCAGTGGGAACAAAAGAGATGCTACTGTATCCCATGCTGCACAACATACATGTTGCCCCTAGCAGACAAAAGGGAAACACAGCTTCTTCATACTGCCACTCCTCTTTCTTACTGCATGACTGATAAAGTAGAATCCTGTAAAGCACATGGTGTTTAAGGGTCAACTGTGGGCAAGGTTAGCCTAACGGTCAGCCAGCCATCTATCTTCCCAAAGGCTTCAGCCATTGGATGAGTGTACAGTTACATGTTATCCTTAATGAAAGTAAGATCTGCCTATGAGTAAACAATAGAATTTCTAACTGCCACAAGTGAAAATTATCTGGTGAAAGTACATTATAGGTTATCAGAGTACCTTGGTGTTATATAGTAGCTTCCAAATAGTCAATTTTTCTCTAAGCATGAAGTGCAAATCCCTGGCCACCAACACTAGGAACTGTCTTCCTTGAACAGATTTCCAAATAAAGCAATAAAATAGAATAAACTGCTTCTTAAGTGTCCATTTTTGTAATTAACCAGACACATCTTTAAAAAAATAAAATAAAATCAACAGACATCTAAAATTTAAACATTGGCTTATATTCCTTTAAGCAAGTGACATTGAGAGTTATGTCCACTTTGTGTCCGGGTGGCTGCCTCAGGGGTGAAGAAGGATGCCTACAGGCATGGTCCCAGTTATAGCCCAAGTTATGGACTGTGGAGTCCGTAGGACTCCATATGCGCAGGTGCACCCATGAGGTTACTGTGTGGCCAAGAAACAACTGCAGGCAACCATGTCATCAGAAGGCAGGAGGACTCTAACTGACAGCCGCCCTTGCACAGACACCTCCCCTGCACTACACAAGCAGCTGAAGAGCCTTGAGTACATGGTTAAAGGGAAGCGCAAGCTTAAGTCACTCACTGAATAGAGAGATACTTAATCACGTGTCACTGATCTCAATTTTTGTCTTACACACAAAGCAGATGTTAAAATGAGTTTTCCAGCATCATCTGTAAAAACTCTATAAAAATATTCTCAGAATCTCGAGGCACTATCACTTTGTATTTTCAATTTAAGACTTCAGTTTGCAAACCTCTGTGAGCTAAACAGCAAGTTAAAGCTAGTCTATATTTCACTTTGTAATACAGTGAATGACTGTGATGTTTTGGAGAATTTGTTTATATATAATGTGATTAATTCTTTGAAACTCCTGAATCATTGTAACACAGTGTGTGCATGAAATTCACTATGTACAGATATACTACAGCTTAGAAAGACTCAGATAAGCATGTAAGTCCAGAGGTCTGGCTTGCTAGGCACAAACTCCAAAAGCCAAGAGGATATAGTAATTCCTTAGTAGGAATTTTCTGTTTTCACAGTCAGCACAGTTAACTTGTTTCAGCAAAGTCTACCAATATTGCCAGAGCAGTATCATTGTAAAAGTATTTCTAGCCTAGAACTATGATGTTTTAGATTTTTGTTAAGTTTTAGAAGAAGTAAAATAAATATAAATAAATAATGTAATCTGTTATTTTAACAATCACTAATATGAAGGACTGCGTTTCATGCATGCTGTTTTTTCCTTATTAATTGTTCTGGATTTTTTTTTCGTGCATCTGTTCTCATCACACATGTTCTGTATGCTGGGAATAGAGGAAATAAAAATGCCAAGATTACACTGAAGAGAAAACCAGGGAATTGTGGGTGCACCTATCAGCTACTATGGGTCACAAAGTAATCCCATTTTATGCTACTCATATTTCTGCTCTAAGGTAATAAAATCTGGAATAAGCAGCCATTTACAATTCTTTGAGCAAAAGCCTATAAACTCCACCCCTTCCAGAGTTTAACATCCCATGACTAGTAACATCAGTTCTTCTGATCTTCAGGCAACTAAAAAGGCTTTGCTCAATCATCCCACTACAAAAAATGTCTACTTCTAGTTTTGAAAAATCGTTATGTTGTCTATATTATAATTTCATGTAAGATGTCCACAAAGGTACCTAAGCAATGATACTATACATTTACACATACACCCAACAGAAGACCTGAAGTTTTCTGTTAAAATAAAAGGCTCTGGCATTATAGCATTTCTATATACAACAAAACAGCTAGGCATCAATGATCCCACATTGATATTATTCATAAACATTTCTGAATTATGAGAATTTTCAGGTTTGCTCAGGTTTTGGATATAAAAATCAAAGCATTTCATTACAGTTTTAAAGTTTGAATCTTCATATATGACTGCTAAGTCTGAGTCAAATTACGGATAACCTGTTCAATTTAATAAAATTTGCTATTACACTGGAAACAAAATGAATTTTACTGTTCAGTTTTAATTTACACTATAAATACTAGAATGGAGAAAACCTTTTATGTGCTAGTTTTATTCTTGCATTATTGAAAACTAAAATGTGAAAAATGTTGCTATGTTTAATAGTTTACAAATATTTCTATTTTGCCTGTAACTTTACTTGATTTCTGCTGTGTATTTTGTCTTTTTTCCTCCCCATAAAAGATGAATGCCAACATTTCCCTCTGCAAAAAAATATTTAATTACAGTCTTCTCATGGCTTTTTAAAAAAAACACAAACAAAACACCAGAACATCCAAAGCACAAGTCCAATCAACAGATTACTCAGGGATTCTTTCATAAAACTCACACATGCTCATATGAGATCCAGGTAATAAAAACATAACTAACATTGGCTAAAAAGATTTTCATGTGCAAAAATCATTCTCAGCCAGCAAAAGACTATGCAGAATAGTAGCAGAGATGTTATTCACATAAAGTCAGAAGAATACGCTTTAACATTTAATCATCAAAAAGACCGGAAATGAAAGAGAGAATGTTGTTGAGATAATATTAAACATTGAGATATGAAACTAGTTGTTATAACTCCTTTTACTTGCAATTTATCTCATGTAGCCAACTGCTAACTATTATCTACAAGAAAGTAAAAGAAGGCACATGAACTCATCTGGTACACGTCTGTATTAACTGTCAGCTGTAGTAACAGCTTACAGTAGTTAATCTGGTGCTGATTGTGAGAACTATCATAATCATTAAGTTACTCCACTCAGTAGCAATTGCAAATTGAATTGATTTCCAATTCCAAAGAGAGTTATTCAGTGCATTTTTTATATTTGGAAAACATAAAACTGAACATAAGAGATTACCGTGGTATGAAAAACATCTTGGATCACAAGCTACTCTTTACCATAAACACTACCTGTGCTCAGTTAACCTGAAAGGCCTGTTGCACTACATTCTAGACACGCTCTTTCCAGACAAAACTACCAAAATATGACCCTAGAGGTATTTAATGAAGCAACCAGAACATCCTAACCTCATACGAGTTACAGAAAATCAGAAGAAAAAAAACAGTTAAAGCCTCTCAGCTTTGAAACATTACTAAAATCGAGGCAATGGTATAATTATACTACACGGACAGGTATAAATATGGACAAATATATACATGATGTAAATATTGGTTTTGTTGGCATTTTTTTTCATTAAAACATATTTCATGGAATAGTTTGAATTTCATCTTGTGTACAAATGTGCCAGAGTTTGTCAAGTAAACTCACATGCAAGTGCTGCAGAACTTAATGGGACTTTTGCCAATTGATTTAATTAAAGCAGGCTCAGACCATCTCTGAAATAATGTCATATATAAGTTGGTTAAGATCACACAGCCTTTCCTAGCTTTGAAGACAAATTTAGAGATGGTGAAGGGTCAGCTTGATATCCCCATATATTTAATGTATTTATCTAATTAAGAGGAACAATAAAATGGTTTACATGTGCCTTGCAAAAATACATCTACCCTAAATGACAGCACCACATCCACTGAATTAAAGACCTTCATTGATCTTTTAGAAGAGAATGCTGCAAAAGGACTATAAGAAGAGAAAGGACAGTCTTGTGATAAAACAATTACATTCCCCTTTCAATAACTCAGTTGTTTCGTTGCCTCTGACACAGAAATTCTATGTGGCAATGGACAAGTAGTTCAAGCCAACATTTTCATCAGTGCTGTTTTCAGGTCCTAAATGTGAGGCATAGGGTCTGGTGATACGTTGTGTTCAGAAAGTGATTAATTGATGTCTCTGGAAGGTGGAGATGGTCATCAATTCTAGTAAGAATTGGAAAAATGGTATCAATTTTTCCTATTCATTGTTCTTCTGGTTATTTAGAGAAAATTGCATCATCTTACTGCATTTACTTTTTCCTGGAGAAAAAAAAGATGCTACTATTTAGACTTTTGTCTCAGTTCTCCACTTGTCCAGTGAAAGAATATTATCTACTTCCCCCCCATTCTCTGTGTTATCATTAAAATGGCAATCTTCTTCAGCAGGGATGGTATTACTCTACACATTTTTAATATTTCTGATTATGTCCGAGTAGAACAAAGTTTTAAGCTTAGTTTAAGCCTTTAGGAGATACTTTCTTCAATCATGAAAATGATATATTTTTCATTCATAGTATCTGTCATTGTAACGGACTTTATGTATTAGACAATATTTGCATAAAATAAAGGTAATTTGATTTTGGATAAACCAAAGTATGTGAATTTTTTCTATATTTCAAACAATGACTCAAAGCTCTTGGACATAGTCCATTTGATACATTAAAACAACTGCTCTGTGGTCTGCAGGTTCTTAAATCTGACAACCACTCCATAACATAGGACTGTACTACTTTGTGTTCTGTTGCTGCAGAGTCAGCAGAGGGAGCACAACATAACTAAAAAAAACCTCTTTCCAAGAACTCTGCTGACACAATCAGTGATGCTCTTAAACAAACAAACAAACAAACAAGTACATAAAAAGAGCCTTGTTGGCTGATATGCCCAATTCAGTGCTTGACAAAATCAGTAACCTTCAAACTGCAGCAAGAAAAAAAAAGTAACAGCAAAAAGCTATAAAGACTTGCTTTAAAAATTCCATTACAGAATTTTGTTTTGTTATGTTTGCATTACCAAGAAGCAGAGACAAAAACGATTTTTTCTTTTTATCCGTGCACATATTCAAAACATTGGTATAATTCAGGGCAGAAATTGTTTCATTTATGTGATGATGCGTGCACTGAACAGCAGTATATTGGTAGGACTTAAAACAGTTATCCAAAGCAGTCTTTTTTCAAGCAAACTACACATTAGAAACCACTGTGTGGGAATAGGACCCAAGCTTACTTAGGCACCTGATAGAATAAGTATTGACAAATTTTTTTATTGTAAATTCAAATGGTTTTTGAAAACTCAGTACTGCCTTTCAGCATTCCTACCCTAGGCCTGTGTATTGTAGCAGGAACAAAAGCACTTCTGCATGCACCTTGGAGGCAAGCACACTCCTGCTTCTACCACTGTCTCAGTAGACCTGTTATTTTTCTTTTCAAGTGTGAATTTATTAAAAATATTTACAGGAATGAAAATTGAGCTCACTGCAGAACAAAACTTTTCTGGATTATTTTCAGTTAGAGAACTCTAAACTCCCCGCCCCCCTTAATTTACCTGCAAAACCAAAGAAAATACCTAGTGTCCTCTAGCAAATGTTGAGTGTCAAAATCAGCTCCATGGTAAGAAATGAGTTAGTGAAGAAGTAAGTTCATAGCTGATTTGGTGCACTTTGAACATCAGCCCTGATTCCAAGCACAAGATCAAGACAATGGATGACATTTTCTTCTCTGTTCCTCAGATCCAGCCCTCAAGCCATCTAAACATGGCCCAAAAATAAACATGTCCATTAGGAAAGATACCTGACAATACCAAAAACATGCAACATAGACAATATACTTTTGAAAGAATGGGAATAAACATTCCATGTAAAAACAAGCCTAGTGGCTCTAGACAAAATGGTTTTGTTACATCTTTAAGCAGAGGAGGAGGGATGTATCACCACTGCGGCAGGGTGCAGCCAACAAGCACACCTCAAGGGTTAATCATTGAGTGGGAGGGGTATGAGCTTATGAAAGTCTCCTTTACAGTCTGCTGTACTAACCTGCAGAACCAGCACAGGACCAAAATTCTGATAGCAAAAAGAAAAGCAATAAGCTGGGGCTGAGTGGAATGTTAAGGGTGTGACAACAAACCAGATACTCCCAGGAACATCTTGAAACACTGCCACCAGATGCAAGTTTCTGTCACATCTCCACAATGAAACCATGGAGGAGTGTTGAAGACCGGATGGCTTAAGAATCAGGCTGAGAAATCCAAGTGGTGCACTGTGCAAGGGCTGCAGAGAACAGTGTCACCGAGATCCTTCAAAAAGCCAAATAAAAAGTAAGGGAGGAGTCAAGCCATTCATCCTCTCAGCAAGGTTGCACAGTAAAACATCAGAAGAAACTTGAGAAATGGTGTAAATCCAAACACTTGAAAAGGCCAAAGGCAAGCAACTCATAAATCAGTAGGAAATGTATTTTATTCCTATAACTGAATTATAACTACAAGCTGTGATCACTAAAAGCACAGTCCATAAAATTTACTACAATGTTTAGGAGGTAGCTGCTAATAGAAAGAGGAAAAAAAAGCCCATTCAGAGAATAATAGAGCTGTTTAATTTAAAATATATTTTCTATTCTGTGCCTATGGAATTCACACAAAATGGTAAATGGCCTGGGTTCTTATTTGAAATAGCAGCATTTTATACCCTTGCAGCAACATAAACCATTGTAAATATAAATACAAATGAGAAACAAGCTCAAAAATGCCACAGGCTACTCAGACATACTACAAATTCTACCATCTTATTTTAATTATTTAATGTAGGTTTTGTTGCATTCTGATACTGGATAGACATTGATGAAACTAAGTTATTTCAGGATATAAAAGAAATTGATTGCAAAGCTGTGCTCAAATAACAGCTTAAATAGAAATTGAGAATAGTGGGCAATGGAAGATAGCTGTATAAGAAAAACTGATTTATATAACTGACAAACTTCATAGACAGATAAAAAGCTCAGATTTAAGATGGACAGCACTTCCAAATCATGTGGAACATAACTACAAAATTCTGGAAGTGACACGGTGTTGGGCTCCTGGTGGTAAAAGACTGACTACAATAGAAATGAAAGTGTTCTACTACTGTCACAAGACTAGCAGAACACTGAGCTGTAGAGACAATTTCTGCTCTGTTAACTCAGATTCAAAGTTTGTGGGAAAGGACCCTCAAATTGCTCAAACTGTTCTTAGAAATACTTGAGCAGAAAAACTGCACAGTTTTCTAGTTACAGGCAGCTGCAGTCCATGCTTTTTGAGGTGCCATGTATTGAAACTAGAATTAATCCTGATGAAAGACTTACTTATCTTCTAATGCTTTTTGTTCAAAAACGTCTTAAAAACACCTCCAACTCTTTAAAATAGAAATTATTGTTATTTCATTCCACTGAACAACAAAAAAACCCCAACCACCCCCAAAAGCATAAAAATCTGAAAAATAACATATCACCTGATTGCTAATACAAAAATCAGAATAAACGTCTACAGAATTCTAATGGGCAAAGATCATATATTGGTATTTACAATATGCCCACTTGCCTTAGTAGAGCTCAAATCTGGATCATTTTGGTTTTGAGTGATTTGAGGAAACCAGAAACAAACAACATGTCTCTAACTTGCACTGGCAATATTGTAAAACTATCTCATGATATAAAATGTAGGCGTTACTCTCTATGAATCATTGTGATTTAAAAAAGGATACTGATAGATAGGCAATGAATCACAATCAGTTTTGTAATCAGAAAAAACTGGCTTCTTAAGGAAGACCTTTGCCCCCTTTGGCAAAGCATAACAACTAAATGTGCCAAACTACTAAGGAGTACGCCCTCTCTTGTCATGTAAGTGGCCTCATAAGACTGATGGAAGTAATTGACTTTAAAATATATAAAAAAATGCTGTGTTGTATACAAGATAGCAAAGCTTTATCAACTATAAAGTCACAACACAATTAATTGACAAGAGTCTTAACATTCTCAGAACTGTGCTTGGCTCCAAGACTCAATGTGCCTTTTATAACTGGCATGTATTTATACCAGGCAGACTTCATATTACTCAGGTCTAGTGAAAGTTTTACTAACTACAGGAAATTAATAGAATTCAAAAATTTTATATTTGTGCAGCTTGACCTACACTATTTTTAAAAAATTATTATTCTTTTTTTTTTGCCACTGACTCAATATGAGAGAACAATCTGCTTCCAGATTCTTTGAAACTGGATTCTTGCTGTGCTAAATAAGGTGACTAAGACAGTGTTCCAGAAACCTTTCCATATATCCCAAAGATGTACAATAAGATAATACAAATTTTAATTAATTTAAACATAAAATGTCGTATCATATAATGGATATAAGCTCTTTTTATTAACAGTAACAAAACGAGAAATTACCAAGGAGTTAAGAAACCTTTTCATTCTCTAAGTTTTCAGTCAGATTTATAAGTTCAATGCATGCCTTTAAAAGTATTTTAAGAGAAAATTCCACACACAGAAGTTCATATGCAGAACCTGTGACTGTGCTCTCAGATGTCAAACTTATATCGAAGTCAATAGAAAGTGTTATAGTGTCAGTAAAAATTCATTGTTTAGGCCACAGTTAAGCAAAACACTCACTTATATGCTTTATTTTCAATATTGTATTATTGCTAATGGTATTTAAATACCTGCCTAAAGTTAAGCACTTTGAAAAACTCAGTTCCTGGCTAAGGAAGGACTTCTTTAGCTAAGGCATACTATTAAATTACATTTCATATACATGTATACACACAAATAAATCAATGTATGTTGTAATATAGATCCATAAGAAATTAGGTTATCATAAAATGCCGTATTTTCTATGTAAAATTACTGTTTCTTACTAACCACAGTGACAACACTGTGCCCAGAGTTAATAAAATACACTCACAACTACCATGAAATACTAGTCGCAATGTTTAGCCAGATGCCTACCGTATGTTTAATAGGAAACTGTCCCAAAGTATTCAAGTGTAGTAGAAAAGCTACCTAGTAAATTTATACTGTGCTCACGCATGATTCATTATATGAAAATTTGCAATTTCCTCTGTGGCTTCATAAGCCTTTGCAAGATTATCTAAGATTTAAGCATGTAGTATGGCAAAATATACCAGAAGAGATGTGTAAGCACTGAAGTTACTTGCAAGACAATCTTATGCTCCATTGCTTATTTGGTTTCATTAGGTCATTATGACGCTGTCTTCTAATGTATTTTAATATACTAATCATGGACTCTTCTTTAAAAATGGTGCTTAGTCAATAATTATCAACTAAGGTACCAATTTAGCAAGAAATTTTAGAATAGATGTACTTCATTGTGAGATTCAAATCTGAATACAAAGTTTGTATTTCTTTTTGAAATGTTAGTAACTTTAGCAGTAAATGTTGTATATTACATGCACAATATCCAGTTACTGTTTTTCTTCTGAGACACCTTAGATGCAATAAATTTTAAACTAACACTGAAGAATTTTTATAATATTAATACTTAAATAACCACATAAAGCTTTCTCAGTCTACTTAGTAGTAGTAGAGAATTTATTGAGATCTTTTTATGGATGCATAATGCTGTTGGTAAGAAGCCTGGGATTTTTTTCTTTCCTCAGACTCTGTCATGTCAGTGCTTTTTAATGTTCACAAGACAGTAAACTTAAGTATTGTTTCCAAGAGATGAGCTAATAAGGCATACAACTGTAATAGGGTAAAATATACTCATTAACATCCTAAATGCAGTTCCCTGCCATGGCAGAATACTGAATACTCCCACAGGAAGAGGAGGAGGAGGAACAAATGCAACATGAGTTTAAACTCATTCCTTGAATTAAATCCCACTTTTAAAGTTTTTCCTGGCAGTCAAATACATCGCAAATTATCCATGAAAATGCCTCTCTGATATCAGGATGAGCCGTTTTCATCACAAAGCTGTCATCTTCTAAAATACTAAAAATGCAAAAGGTATTTTAATATGGTAAGACTATATGTAGGGCCCATATAATTTGATTGAGCACTATTTTTTATTTAGTATAACTTAAAATATTTTAACCTGTTGGATGATCACTAAATCCTAAAAGTTAAAAAGCACCATGTTGCAAAACTCATTCATTAATGTAAACATGTTTAGGGCTATTTGTGCATTAAATACAGAAAATATCTCAGCATAACAGGAAACACACTTTCCTATATATAATTTTTCTTATATATAATTATATATGATTTCTTATATATGCCAAGTGTAAGATAATACTCTCTGTATATGTGTGTGCACAGCCAGGAAAATCTGTGATGTCAAGCTAGTTCAAACACTTCAAAGCTTGAGAAAGTAGATAAATATACCAAGGAGGGCTTAACATTTAGCATTCTCCTCTTCTAGATGCTACATAAATTAATCTAGCACAAAAATATGTTTAGATTTTGTGTCGAATACAGTTATTTACACACTGTTATTGAAGTGTATTTTCGTTAGCTGCTGAAACTCTTCTATCAGACATTTATAAACTTGGAAGGGTACTACCAGTGACGCATACCACTTCAGAGTGCAATGTTGCCCAACGCAGAAATGAAGGACCCTACTCTTTACTCCATCACAATTGTTGCCATTACTCTGACAAGAGAAACACCAGGCAAAAGAAAAATGGTTGATTATGTATAACAGCAGGCTTTGTACCAGCCTACAGTAAGAATACTCAACTAAAATAATTTAATAATAAAGACACGTGAACTTTTGTACACCTATCATCTGTTGTACAAATGTATCTTTCACCTTTTAAATTAGAAAAAAAAAAATTAACCTTCTCAACTGTATGAACTGAGAAGCACGTAACCTGCTCAGCCACTTTTCAGCAATAGAGCAATCTCTTGTCATCTGACTACTGTACTTTTGACCTTCCAAAATATTCCCAGTTAAAATACATTGACATGTTTTTACATGTGATTCAATAATTATTATTCTCAATAGTGTAGGATACTTATCACATATTTGGATCAATGTTCTTTGCATCTCATGTACTCCATCTTTCTAAATATTAATTTTTCCAGATAGCTTTAAAACTATCCCATCAAGACGACTTCAGGCTGCCTACACAAGGAGTGTAGAATCAGGTCATAAGCAGGGTAAGCTTGCTTTTGTAACTGAAATTGCAACATTGTGCAACATTGTGAGAAGTATTTAATGAGCACCAGTAAATTAATTATGAATTGCGCTCTAAATTTAAGTTACCTTGAACAATTCCACTTCTGAATCTTCTATTGGACTACAGGACAAGAGCATCAAGAGGATCTTCCCCATTCTTGTTTTTTGGGGGTCAGTACAAAATACAACATAATATAACATTGTACTCTGTATTTTATTCCAGAAGACAAATAGGTAGAAACTTTCTGAAGGAAATTTAGCACTGAAAACTGACTATCATAAGAGCTAGACAAAAAAATATTCATTTTAAAGCCTCTGTATGACTAAATAACAGCACTCTGAGAAAAAGAACACTAAAATATCAACTATAAAAACTCAGGATTAAGTTAGCACCAGCTTACGTCCTTTCATGTTATTGTATTTCTTACTTTCAACAAAAATTATAGGAATCTTGTTAGGAATTTTCTATTTGATATACTTCAGAAAAACTTGCAGACTGGAACTTAAAACTACGCTAACTACTGAACAGAGCAAAAAAAAACAAAACCAAAACCAACCAACCCAAACAGAGCCCGGGATCAGAGTAACTGTGAAACAGATGACACCAAGAAGCCCTAGAACAGCACTGTATTATCTTGAGTTCTAAACTAAATAAAATGGGTTAAAATTATGAGTTTATGGGCTAACAATTTCCTTAGCAAACTCTAAGTAGTCCTGGATATCAGTGTATACATTGGACAAATCAAACTATTTTCAATTATGTCATTTCCATTCCTACCATCTAATACTAATAAACAAAACTCCCTTTACCACTCAGAAAGAAAATATCACAATACATGCATTCAGATAATGCATTATCAGGGCAACATTATATGATAATTCAAAAAAAGAGTACACGTTCAGTTGTTATACAAGGTTATTTAAGCCTTCTGTCACCCATCCCTCAGTAGTTTTCTGAGAAAAGGCCCCCAATCACAAATTTTTCTGAGAATCTAACACGAGTCCTTGGGAGCAGCACAGAATTTGACAGAGATATTTAACTCTTTTCCAAACGTACCATTCAAGGGAAAAAAACCATTATACCTTTCTCTTAAGGATATGGAAGTAACTTAATAAAAACACAATGGGTAAGTGCTGTTTGAACCTGAACGAAAAGATGAATATTCTCCCTGCAGCCCTTTGATAAGAAAAAGTATACAAAATATGGGGGGAGGAGGGGGAGAATACAATTTCATATTTTATTTAATTTCAAAATCATTAATGCACTTCAAAAAGAACTTAAATATAACCTGGATAATGATACATTAATGCAAAATTCTACAAAGTCCTGACTTTGTTACTGATGCATGAACTTACTGTATTTTCTAATAAAAGATCTGGCAAGGTTCAAATTTTACAGTGTGCATGAAGACTAAAAGGAAAGAATTTCTTTGATCTTATTTTCTGTTGGGTTGCTCTTCCTCTATGTTATTAATATCCTAAGAATATGTCTGCTATGACTTGGCCCTGCTTTTGTCAACCTTTCTGTTTTGAAGTAAAATTTTCTCCAATTATCCATTGAAATTGCCTTGCTTTCCCCATGAAGGAACAAACATTTTTACCTGCCAAGGTATGGAAAATTGTTTCACGCAACTCACTTGTTCCTTCATATGAACTCCTGCATTTCCTGTAAGTGTCATTCATCCAGAAAGCAGGGTGTATTTATATTAACGTTTAAGCAAACATTATGTCTGGCAATAAACAGCATTTGTTTAGCAGTTCCATGGCTTTTGCTACTGTTCTTTGCTTCTGTAATAAACTAACATTTTAAAAATTGTGTTTGATGTTATTCTTCAGTTATTAATATTGGTGATCTTTAACTCAGAGTGTCCACGCATAGCAAGTCTCACTCTTGTCACACACTCAAAGTCAGCAGAGTTTTGGTCTGCATAGTGACTGTGTAACTGTACAAATCATTCTATTAAAGGAAGATGGAAACTAGTGTTGCTATTTTTGACAAGAAATTTTCAAGAGTTAAAATGACATCACTTTAGGACACCAAACAGAAAGTAGAGTATCCACAGCTAAGAACAATTTACTTTTTGGGAAAAGTTATTAATGTATACTTTCAGAATTCTGTTATTTTTAACAGCTAATCTTAAACAAATGCTTTAACAACGAACGCTAAACAGTGATTTTTGTAAATTTCTTTGTTTCCAGCTGTAAAGAATCTACCAATGCTTGACTAAATCAGTAAAGACTCTGGTTGTACTTTGTATTTTGCACATAAATATTGTGGAGAGCATGACGTGTCTATTAGCTCTAAGCTAGAAAATCTGTGTGCCCCAGTCACCTATGTTCATATGGATTTCAGATTGTATGAAACTCTGTATATGAGACTGAGAATTGCCTATAGAGATCCTGGTTCATGTAAACGTACCTGCTTTCTTTAAAAATATGAACTGCCATTCCAATTCTATCTTTGACAGCTTTCTCTAGTTTCAATTGAGGAGAAAACTGTATAATCAAGTTCTACCGCTGTTTCAGTAAGATTAATAATTATAGGGTTATGCAACATTAACAATAGTGGTACAAGCAAAGCAGCTATGTTAAATTTTAACAGCATTAAAAAGAGGGGAAGAAAGAGATTGAGAAAATTTCAGTTCCCTTCTCTGTCATGTGTTCTTGTCATCATCTTTTTTTTTTCTATATTTAAAATACTTTAAGAATTTCTTCTGCAAGTAATCTAAAAGGACAGCTAACAGCAAATCTTTCAGTTTCATGTCATGAAAAATAGATGTATACACCACAAAGCAAGACAAAAATGTATATTAAAATGCTTATATTTATAGCTAACTTCTCGCATATTTTTCTAGAACATTTACGGAGTAAGTTAGTATACCAAAAAATATCATATTAATTAACTTTCTGGAAAGTGTTATTTTGAATAATTACATGCAACTGTATTCCTTTTATCTAAATATGCATGTCATTTTCACATACAAACCACAAATTATATACTGGAATTTTGCCCATATACTATGGGATGCTTGATAACTTGATTGGTTTATTTTTAAATCAGTTATTCATCTTCAATTTGGACAGAATACCAATAGTTAACCTTGCAATAAATTATATTGTCATTCCCCATTATTCTTTTAAGGAGATTCATTTTCTAGGCAAGCAAGTTTAGTGTGAGGAACTAAAAGTTATTGCTATGACATTTTGTAACCCCTCAAGCAGGCTTGTGAACAGCTAAATATCATGTGGCTCTGATATATACTAAGGATAAGTTACTGTGACTTCTACTCTTCTAATTTTTTTTAATTGCTAAACAAAAATCAATAGTTTGCAAATTTCTGTATGTTGAACTTGAAGCATGACCACAAGACAGATGGTCAATCTCTTCAAAGATTCAGTTGTATTTAAAAGGAATCATATTAAAATACTATTGAGATTATCACAAAAAAATACATTCTTAAGGGACATCTGGGTTACATCCAGTGCAATGTACTGTAATATAGAGCTGAATAAGGATAAGACACTTCTTGCGTTCATGGTGCATGCAAAACTCCCACTGAAACTGTTTGAACCACCTCTAATCCAAAAGATCAGAAGGGGTCTTCAGTAGCAGACGGCTTCCCACACCCTATACTTCCCGTCCTTTGTGTAACAAGGTGTGAACACCTGTTTTAAACCTTATTACTATACTCTGTAGAAAATAAGAAATTATTCTGCAGCAGCTTAGCTGACCCTTCGCCAACAGTAATATACTTGGTTTAGAGGCATATGATAAGGATGAAAATAAGGACACCTATAATCTAATTCCATTACACGTATCTAAACTGGGAGAGCTTGGGAATTTAGAACCTGGTTTTGATCTCTAACCTTCACTTTCTACTATCACTGTATCATCACAAAATAGGTTAAACACCAAAATATTTGCAAAGCAGAAGCTGGTTTTCATTGGGTTACAAGAAGACAGTATTCACCTCATAGCTTTATATAGGCACACCTTTCCAATGTAAAGGATGGGCTTGTAAAATGTGTGTGGCATACTATGTAAAACTAATACAATTAGAGAATGGTCTCCCCTGTATTTCAAGAATTCCTAAACTGTTTCTGATGTAAACTGGTATTGGACTTGGTTCATTGTTTGGAACTATGGAATATTTTGTACAACTCTACATAATACGCTCACTGAATCAGACAAGATAATTTGGGGTCAAACACTAGTTCCTTTAAAACTGACTGTAAAATTTCTATCAGTTTACTTAATTTACCTTTTGTGGGATGACGACAATGGCATGTGGTTTTGAACAGGAATTCTGCACCTCCTGGTCAATATCTGAACATAACATAGCCACAATCTCTGCCAACACAAACATACATACCATACTAAGCAGGCTCTCAAAATTGAACCTCCTCCTTCCTCAGACATTCTGAGGAAATCATTTGTCTATAATCCTAGGTTAGGGAAAAGAGTAGAAACTATTGATACTGAGATCACAATAATATATAAGCTGATCAATAAATAGCTTCCTCACAAGGTTTACATCTCAATGAAAGCAGAAAAATTTGCCAATTCCATTATGTTTGTCAGATACAAAGCCCCCAGATAATCAATGGGTTATGTACTGTCAATTGTAGAGCTCAACTGGGTCTTGTATCTTGCCAGTTGTATCTTTATTTTACTATTTGTTCTCGGATGTTAAAAACACTATTGGAAGCAGTTCAAAAATACATTGTTGGAAAATTGTTAAAGCCCTAGTCATACAATGTCATTTTGAAGCTCCCTGGGAATTTAGATTTGCACAGCTTATTAGGATATGACCTTTCCCTTGATTTTTTTATTTTAAGATCAACTTAACATGAGATTTCCCCAGTGGGAGTTGCTGTGTTTCCTTCACAGATAAGGAAAAGAGCAATGGCAACTCCGTATAGAGACAACTTTCATACATTTCTACAGTACGGACAAGTTTGTGGTCTTGACAGACATCCAATGCATTCCTAGAGGTTGAGAGGAAAATCATGTGGTACGTTAACTAAAAAAAACCCCAGGAACATAACAAAGGTATTTCCCTGAATCTTTCACCCTTTTTTTTTTTTTTTTTTTTCCTTTCCCCAATGTCATTTGAGATTAAGCTTTGAGGAATTTTAAGGCCTACGGACTCCTTGTATTCAGAGGATCAGGGTAGCACTGGCTGTGAGACAATGGCTTGTTTCTGGAACACGTTCATATTCCTTTGGGTGAGCAATTACTACCTTTACAGCACTCTTTTTTTTCTCCATGATACAGATATTGTCTCACAAATTCACACAATTCAGCATTTCCATGCTTCTTATATTAGCATAATTTTTCTGGGGTCTCATGAAACTGATCTAAAAGCAGGAGGCTGAAAAATCAGTTCTCAAAATTTTCCTACGTGGCAGGTATTCAAAACGGCCAACAAGAATAGTATCTCAAGTTCCTCAGTGGTCAGCGAGTGAGGTTCCTCTAGAGGCTGATTCAGAACAGCTAAAGTAGTCTCTTGCTCTAAATTACTCTGCAGAGGAGAGATCTCTCTCTTTGTGATATGGGATGATTACCATCTACCCATAACAGTGTTTAAGTACTTATATATAGTAAACACTTTTTAATAGTTTAAGTCAGGTATATTCAACATTTCTCAGCCCTTATCTCTCTATGTCAATGAAGCCCACAGAGATAATTAGTTAAATTATTAGAAGCTGGATAATGTTGCTTATATTTGAAAATTTTCAAATGGTCAAGATCGCAAAACCTAACAACTTTTAATAAGTGTTTATTCAGGAGAGAGTAATTTTCTCACTGAAAGAAAAATCAGTGGGTCAATAAGGAGATCACTAAAAGAATTAAATATTTTGCTCTTTGGATATTCGGGGTAAAAGTTTTACGCATTAAGCCTTTGCTATGCAAACAACATTTTTGTTCAACTACAGATACCAAAAGAAGAAAAGGAACTGGTGATGAAATAAGATAAATTACTTTTTAAAAAACTTTTCATATAAGTAGTCTGCTGACTTAGTACTTTGGGTAGGCATTGTGCATATAATGTTCTTATAACGATGCCACATTATAATATAAAGTAATGCGGTATAATATAAATTCATCATGATCATATTTGAATGTCATAGCAATGATAAGTCCAACAAAACCATACAAAGATTCAAATGATTCCCAAAACAACTTCGGCCATCTTTAGGAGTTTCATTGGTCTGCAGTTCTCATAGTAGTGATGCACATTGTCTGCTGTAATTTGGCTGTGCAAACAAAATGTAGTCCTTTAAATTTTCCTGCAACAGCTGTTAACAGGGGGATGTCCCCAGTAGTTAAATTTGCATTTCCAGAAACAGCCTTTCCCCTTTCAACAACTGACAAGAGATACACGTTTACTACTCTAACAACCAAGTAGCAGACAGCCTTAAAACTAATTTAGATTATAGGCAGACTGTAGGAGTTAATTTGCAATTGATCTGAGGCTAATCTGTCTCTCTTGGGTAAGTACAAAGTCATTATCTACATCGCTGGTTAAAGACCTCTATGAAACTTATGTATCTAACGAAGGAGTAAACAAATCCAAACTGATATGATTTACTGCATACCGCTGTAGAGTACCCTGATGTCATATATACTTAACTTTTCTGCAAAGAAATCTACCAAGATTCTAGAAAAATGCTAATAATATAGAAGGAAAATATGACAAGGTGAATACTACAGACTTACAGGAAGAAATCTGTTGGCTAACGTAATTTCTAATAGAAGAGTGTATCAGCAGGCATGTTTGAAAAGTGATTCAACAGAAATTGTGTATCTTTTTCTACTCTGGTGACATAGACTCTCAATGCAGATGCATAGTGTAAGCACTAAAAGTTTATTTACAGAGGGCAGGACTGAACATTGCATGTGAACACATTCAGACCATGATAAAGAGCTTTGTCTCCCATTAGTAATTTAAAGAATTGTGATTTGGTACTCCCAACACACCTATAATTGAATTCCTCAGTCATAAAATCACTGGTGCCAAACAAGTTCTGATATCTTTTATCAAGCCTCTTTTTTCTTGTCATTTGTTAACATATTTCTTATGAAGCTTTTCTTCTTTTTATAGATACATTTGCTTTAGTTATAAATTAACCCTGGAATTTACTCTCCCAGAGGCCACAAACTGCTTTTTTATTATCTTGAAAAAGTTTCAGGCTATATGAATTTATGATTTGGAACAATTTTGAATAACAGTTGGTGGTTCAAGTACAGAGAAAGGGAAATTTCAAAAGATTGACAAAGTAATTAAGAATAAACCGAAAATGTTTAGATGCTTTTCTGTGCCTTCTGCTCTGGAAGCCATGATTAATTTACCAAAAGGGAACATATTTGGACATGGTTTAGTGGGCATGGTTGACGGTTGGACTCGATGATCTTGAAGGTCTTTTCCAACCTAAATGTTTCTATGATTCTATGATTCTATATTTGCCTGTGGGATTTCTGGTGCTTCCGGTTCCTTGTAGTAATATTAACTGAGATACACCCTCGTTCTGAAAGGTCTTTCTAAGAAGTTCCATATTTCAGTGGCTCCTGAAAATGGCCAGCACATCCCAAAGGTATGCAGAATACTTTAAAATTTAGACTCAAGTGCAATTTGAACCATACTATAAAAACATTAATATTTAACAGATTGATTCAAATAATGACCATTAGAAGACTAATTTTTCATTTGATAAATGTAATCCTAAAGTAACAAGGCTTATAACATTCTCTGTTTCTAATTGTGTGTCTTTGTTGGTCTCTTTCTCTTCATAGCTTTGGAAAACATTGGCTTGTTTCAGCCAGAACTGACTACAATGTAGAGGATTTTTAAGAAAATATGCCTAAATTGTTGTTAGTGTCACCACTGAAAGAACAACAGTTTGAGCTCACCCTGTAATAAATACCAGAAAATCCAAATGAAAAATTCCTAAAAAACATATCCATGGGAAACTAACTTAATTGGTTCTACTGTTCAAAGACCAATTTGTATAAGGACAGAATAATACTTTTTAACAGCCAGGATAATACACACACTATTCCCTTTATTTGTCCTTCTGTGCTACTCTTACCTGCATTAGAAATCATTTAAGTTTGAAAAATTTTATTTTATTTGATATAAACACACCAGACACCTATTTCTTATGGTTTAATTCCTGTTTTAGCTAAGATTTTCCAAGGTGGAGCAATTTGAAAAATTATGCCTTCAAGATTCAGAAAACAGGAAAAGATCATATGGAACTTTGCATTTCTGGATTACTCTTCCTGATCCAGTTTAGATTGGCTGTGGTCGTGCTGCTGGTACACCACATGTAACAAGGTGCTGACTTAATCCAGTGTGGGGTGGGTTAAAAATGACACTGGTTTGGAATAACACAAAGGATTGAGGTGTATTTTTCCTGTATAAATAATTTTCATGCAGTGCTTTCCCCCATCTCTAGTTTCCCATATTTAAGACAATGTCCTTCTTGCAAAGGTAAACAGAACTTCCTTCTCTATGTGCTGTTTCTGAGATTGCCAGTCAGTTATTTGAAGTTAAAATATTGAAATTTTCATCTTACATTGTACTTTGTGTCTCTGATTTGTCCTATTTTTATTAGTTAGTGCCCCATCCTCTTGAAAAATGTTGTAACTTACTCTGTTTCTTCTTGAATGCTTCATCTATTTAATTACCTATAGTAGGTTCTTGCCGTGTCTTTGTTAAGTCTTAATAAAACATGGTATTTTCTGCTCCTTTAATTGAATCAATAGTGACACAGCTGAAAGGATTTTAACAGTCAAAATATTTATCAATTTTTACAACAGAAACAAGGTTTAAAATAGTGGCCACATTGTCAAATATTTTAGCTCTCAAATCTTCAAGTCTTAAAATACATGTTCATCTGTTTAGATTTTACAACTCTGCTTTCTATTTCATTAAAAAAAAAAAAAAATCCATTACTTATTTGTTGACACTAGTTGGGGAAAATCAGTCAGTCTGATTTGGCCCTAATATTCATCTGTAATCCCATTCAAATCAATGAGATGGTGAGCATAAAGGTCAGATTGTATTGACTACCCTGAAGGATCAGAACCATAAAGTTATACACAAGTAAAACCACCTACTCTCACACCTTGTGTACACATTTCATAACTTTGTTTGCACTGTGTACTTTCACTTGAACCAAAAGGAATTTTCAGAGCAAACAAGTTGTAATGTATTCTTTAAAGGTGAGTTACAATGTTAGTTATCTATAGTTCTTAGAGCAGAGTAGGACAGTAAAAATTTCAAAATATTTTTCATATTTTTCAGAGTAATGACTATATCATATTCAAGTATTTTACTAACATATGCTCAGGACAGATGTTTAAATAGAGAGAGAATTTTGCCATCATGCAACACAAGCTCCGATAACAACTTGATCCTTCACCAGGGGTTAGAAAAAATCTTAGGAGTATTTTTAAAGATTTTGGACTTTGTTACATGTCCTTTTATTTATTTAAATGACAGCCAAATGGATGGACAACATAGACTAAAATGACTTATTTAGATATTTCTTTTCATAAAATGCCAACCATCTACAGCATCTACTTTGCCAGATATACAACTTCCATTTCTTTCCTGTGTGCTGTAAGCTTTCAAAATTCCAAAGATCTCCAAGTTATAAGTTATTAATTTTTTTAATTAAAAAAATCTATCAATGGAACATTAAGCACAGCTCACCTTGGTCCATAGGCAGGAAGAAATTTAAAAGGAAATTATAACAAAACTGAGAGGCATTTAAACTAACTCAGTTTCAGCTATACTAATAAACTAAAGAGTACCAGGGCTCTCACTCTGGCCATATTTGTTCCACTCACATTATGAAACTCTCTTAGTCATCAAAACTTGGTGGCAATACCTAAATGGCCTGTTGCAAATGGTCCATGGCCCATGATAACTCCCAAAGTATTTCTGGAAAGTGTTTGGATGGCTCTTAGTTGGCTGAGCTAAAACTGGACAAGGGACAATTCTAAGAATGTAACCATTTAACAATCCAGTTCCTGAGCCTGTGCCCAAGTTACAGCACTTTTTAATTTATTAGTACAGACCTAGCCTCTGAGTTCAATTAGGCTACCCCGAGACTAGGGAATGTAATTGCTTTGGGTTTTTGTTTTGGTTTTCCTCAAATTCACTGAGTTATTTTATTTTGTATCAGCTTTTTTTCCTAAATGTGGTCCCACTTTCTGCCTGCAAGCTGGCAATACATGTAAGCAGGTACTCTTAGCTTTCAGAAAGGGGAAGCGTGCAACTCTGAAGACGTTCAGCATCAGTGTGAATGTGAATAAGAATCTAGAACTCTCATAAACCTCACCGAACATGCATTTCCTTTGTACACCATTTTATTGAGAGCTAACATAAAGTGTACTGAACTATTTTTCCCAAACTTGCACTTTATTTCAGTGAAATATTGTATCTGTGCAAAAAGAAACTGCAGAGATGGAAAACTCTAAGATACAAGTTAAATCCTTGATACTCAGAAAAACAAAGCAAGTAAGATTATCAAATTCCTGTAATTGACATCTAACAGAGGTATCTACCTATCTATCTTCATGTCACGTGAAAACAGAAGAAATATTTTGCTGCTTCAGAAGTCCACAATATAAAAATGGCAATACCATAGCAAACTGGAAACTGCTTACTATTTGTCTCACCTCCTGCTCTGAGAACAGCTAACAACATACTGGATACAATAGGCACCTCAAAATCACCCATAACTTCTTTGAGCTAAAGTAATCCACATGCCCTATGATTGTAGAATAAACCTGACTATTCTTCAGATGGACTGTACAGCATCAAAGGGCATAAGGGAACCTGTTATAAATAATGGCTTATAAAAGATGAAGGGAAGAAAATCCTACGGGGTCTGTCAGTATCTTTTCCCAATGCAACATTCATCTCTGCAGTAGATTTTCCAATTTTTTTTTCTCCAATTTAATTTCAGAAATTCTTATTCAGAAGATGCTTTCTTTGAGGGGCTATACAACAGTTTATATGAATACTAGAATCAGAAAGCAGCACTATTTAGTATTTAGCCTACACTGTCTTTATTTAATTTCCATATTCATAGCTAAATGAGCACTCTATCATTCTTACCGTTTTGAACGCCAAAGAATTCCTTTCTCCCACAGAGTAACTGCCAGGTATAATTACTACATTCATTAGCCCTTCCTGGAGTAATTATCAGGAAAGTGGCAACCATACCTGCATCAATTTCTTCTTCCTCCTTGCTTTTTTTCTGCTTTCCTTCCAGGACAGCTAGAGTTTCTCTCTACTTTGTATCTCCCCCTTACACTGGGTCTCTCACCCTATTCACCTCAAACCTTTTCCTCCTTTTATTCTTCCCTTCAAAATGGAGATTAGGGGAGGAAAGAGAGAGATGGACCTACTGTCTCTCTCATTGTTTTCATGTCTACCAATTTGTTGTGGTTTGGTTTTGTTTTGTTTTAATTTAAATCAATTCATTCTGACATTATTAGGAGATTCATAGTACAGTTATTTCACCAGTGACAACAAAAGAGTTACCCTCCTGTCTAAGGGTCAAGCTTCAGCAGAAATTTAAAATTGCCACATGCTGTATAACATTGTGCTGTGCCTTCCTGTTAGTGGATGGGGGAGGAGACAGGAATCTGTTGCACAGCCTGCATCAGAGAATGTAGTCACACTACAGTATATCAGATTTAGTGTATGTACAAGTTATTGTTATTCTAAACTTACCTCAGACTTCAGCAATATTCACTGCCTGTTCTCCTGTCCTTAGTGACAGGAAAGCTGTCACTTGTTGTTAGCATATCAGACAGTTCCTGTTCTCAAAGGAGTAATAAATAAGGCTAGATTTAAAAAACAGAACAAACTTGGGCAGAAAAAGAACAATGAGTAGGAATGCCAAAATACAGTGAAAGACCACGTTATGGCATTGTCAGCATATCTTACACCAAGAAAAGCTGAAAATCTCATAAGAGACCAGAGAGAAGAATTCAAAATCTCATAAGAGACCAGAGAGAAGAATTAAAAATCAAGAAGGTTCCAACAATAAACTTTAAACTTTGAGAAAGAAACTCGAACGTCTGTATTTTTAAAGAATTTCCCTGCTTTTTAAGATCTTCTTTGGGAAATATAAAAAAGGCTAAATAAATAAAGAAAAACAACAGAGTCTTAGCCAATCTTCCCACTGCCTTCCTTTGAAATTTCCTTTAATTAACTAATTAATTAATTAATTTCCTTTCCTGATACTCATTATGGACAGCATTTTCACTTTTTCCCAACTCTCTTTTCTGCTGGGCCTCCAAAGTCCCGCATTGGCCTTAGATCCCTGCCTTAATCCACCACTGCAATTAATCTAATCATACTGAACACCAGTACCCTCTATTAAGACTAGAGATATTCTAGCTATTTCACAGTATTTTAAAGCCAGAGCCTATCTTAACATTGCACATTACTCCACCTATTCTGCACAAATTTTGTTTTATGGATATTTTCATTTGTAAAGAAGCAGAACTGTTGATAATATTTTTATCTTTTAAAAACAGAATTGATAAAATATACAGAAAGCAGTTTTCTTTTGATCTCTCACCCACTCAAAATTGGCACCCTGGTGACCCAAAAGAATGGAAAGAAATGCTCATGACTTCCACATCCTCAGTATTACATCACGAAGGATGAAACAGCATATTCTGTACAACTCAGAGTGCTGCTGTACCGTATATAACTCTTTTCTTGCATAAAAAAATGCCTTTCTTAACAAAACTGTGACTCATTAAAAATTTGACAGATACCATATTCCAATGCACAGAACAATGAAAACAATGATAGACCATTAGACACAGACTCATTTCATAATGGGATCAGTTACTGTGAACTATGACATTAGCATGCTAACTTGGTTTTTTAGATAAATTAAAACATGAAGGTTTGTTTGCAGGAAAAATATATATTTAATATTCTATTTTTGGATTAAGATTTTCATTGCCAAAAATTTTCAAGAGGACATGTCTACAAGAAAACATCTTTGTTGGAGGAAAAATGGGTTCTTGATACTGAAGGGTTTTCCAGTACTTCTTCAAGTACTATCAAGAATTGCTGCCTATGCCAACTGTGCTGTAATAACTATTTCTTAATAAATAAATAATCCTGGTCTAAGAAAATGTCTTTACCTATGTCAGAAAGTAACTTGCATAACCTGATGTTTTATCCTATCTAGCCTGAGTAAAACCTAAACCAGTGTGATGATTTCAAGTGTATATTTAACACAAGGTATTGGGGTATTGGATTACTGTAAAAAAACCCAAACAAGATATTGTGAACATAATAAATATCCGCCGCACCCAATTTAACTGGGTAAAGTTAGCCAGCCTGATCACGAGGCAGACCCAAAGAACGAGTCTTTGGGCAGTGCCCAAAGGAAACTGTGTAAGGAACCCTCTTGGGTCTCTTATTCATCATGCCATAATGTTCTCCTCTGCATCACAAAAACAATTAACCAGTTCAAGACAATTGGCAAGCTCACATCATAGCTAATACTCCAAGAAGCTTGCAGAACAGAACCAAGATCAACTGGCAAGCTAATCGTGGAAAGCAAGCATGGAATTTGCTTGCAATAGCATTTCTTATGTGCGAACATCCAAATAACTTGGGGAAAAAAAAAAAGCAACCTAGGAACTACTAATTAAGCTTCCATAGGATATTTTAAAATTATTTTGCATTGCCTTGATAATAATGAAAAATACTTTGAAACCACTGTTAAAAACCTGAACCTTTCAAAGTAATTCTTCAATGTTTGCTTATTTTCTATTTTAAATTCAGATTCAGGACATGTCATAATAAACTTTTGTAATATTAATTTTGAAACTTATTTTGTAGTTAATTATAACAACTCATACTTAGCTGAGATCTTTACTAAATAACCTATTCCAGGCCAATTCAGCAATTCTGGCAATAGCTGTAATGTAAATGAAAAAAAAAAAAAATCCAGAAAAATAAACCTCTTTAGTGGTGCTTATTTCATTCAGACAACTAATTTAATGTGAAATCCCTTTGCTGTTTCATCTTGTTTATCATCTCAAACCATCTTCAGCAACAGCTGGAAATTCTGAAAGTGAAAGCATATTTGCAGAACTTTTGTTTCCACATTCTTTAATCATGTTCTAGGCAAAACCCAAAAAATCTACACCTTTATATGAGTGTCTTGCAATATGCAGTCATTTGCCAAACTCTTTTTATGTCGACAATTACTACGGGATATTTAAATAAATAAAACACTAGCCTGCTTTTCTTAATATTTCTAATCAATTTAAAAATCAACTACGCTAACATGCCTTGGTGTACAAATAAGGCATCTCAGATATGCAGTTTAAGTGCAAATGATGGCATCCAGGAGTGATGGTAGAGAAGAAATACAGTAAAATCCTCACAGAACTTTAGTGACTCAACAAAGTAAATCCATCCACTATCAGTGGTTAACTTCAGCAGAATCGGAGGAACAGCTACATCACTAGGTCAGTGCAAGAACTTTGTTTCAGCCATACTACAGGTTAGAAAGCAAATAGACAAAATAATTTTTCCTTGTCCTGGAGGGAATGAGAACCTCAGCCTTGGCCTCTTCAAAATTTCTCATGATTCCATTAAATATTGTCCTGAATAAGGTTAGAGAATACAGATAAAATTCTGTGTAAATAAAACAACCTTTTGCCCTCACATACTTCTGCACTTGCTTATCTATAGATTTCTCTGGGTGTAACTGAAAATAAAATTTGGCTTTATTTTTTTTTTAACATTCTTAGGTAGGATTAAAAATCAATTTAGCAATATACCACTTAATAACGTGCTTTTATTAAGCTTAAAAACTGAGATGCAGCATAAAATTTTGTAGCTGAAATACCACTGTAGGGGACAGTGAACAGTAACTCCAAGTAAAACATATTCAAGATGAAAGGATAAACTCTTCAGTTTTATTTACTGTAGACATAAAAAGTCAGTACCTAAACCTATCATGAGGAAGTATGTACGTTATGAAAGGCAGTAAATAGAAGTGGCCGCATTTTTCCACAAGACCCCATATTAGATAGCACCACAAAGCACCAGGTCTAGGTAGTAAAACCTGTTTTTCTGACCACCCCTACTAGAAGATCTTGGTGTGAGTGTTAAAGCCTGTAATTAACATTTTTCTTTTCATAGTTCCTTTTTTTAGTGTAACTCTTTTGGTAGTCTGACATATGTTTCAAACCACCATGGTTGAGAACTTATTTCACAGCAATATTAAAATATTCCCCTAGCATAAATACTGAAAATGTACATCATTCTATTTGTATATAGATAGCAACCTAAGTTCAAAGCCTCTCAAACTTCAAAATTGCTGCTACACAACCAAGAATAGTTACAGCAGTTACACAACATCTCTGTTCAATAAATCTAAGCAAACACACAAGTACTATGGACTTATAATATTATAACATAAAATCCTATTTTATGCAATGCAGCATAATCACATATTGTGTAAAAAGTTTAAGACAAGATCGTAATTCTGGGCAGGGCTACTTTGTGCAAATATGAAATTCTCTGAAAAGTAACTTGCTTAAACTCAGTGGAAAAACACACGACGCAATAAGAAAACTTCCATCACTCCCACTTATTCAACATGCCTATTCAATGACAGCTAAAAGTGTTTCTATGAAAATAACGTATTTAGAATTTTATACATACATACAGGTAAGTTAGAGGAATTGAAGCTGCAGGTCTCCTATAAAAAAGTATAGGACCCAGGCAAAAGGGAATCTAAAATATGTCACAGTGAGATTTGTGATAAAGAGGAAAGACATAAGTCCCCATGGAACTCAAGAAATTCCAATAACCCGTAAAACAGCACAAAGTATAATAATTTCCTCCCATAATAGCTGTTGTAAGACCCAAACTAGAACTCATGTCTAATTTGAAGGTCTAGAATAAACTAATACCAACTGCAATGTCTGTATCAAAATGTTAGTATTTCATTTAGAGTTAAAATACATTAAGAAATTGATCACACAAACTCCAGAACAAAAGGCAGATAAATATACTACTCTTGTTACACTGGCATTTCTTAAATAATTTAAAGACAAATATGTAGGACTTTTGCTATAATATATATTCATGGTTATTTAATTTCAGGCATTTAGCCTCACTGAGCAAACAGCAATTCATTTAGAGTTGGACCCTGTATTTTCAGTACACTAAAACCACAGACTGACTTCAATAGTAATTGCATGGAAGCAAGCCGTGTACAGGACAAAACTTCTAACACTGCATGTAGACTGCAAACCTGACCCTATGGAAACAGCAGAACCGCCACTGACCTGAATGAAGCTGGGCTTTTTTTTCTAGACTATGCATCTTCCAATAAACCAACATCATCTTTTTTTGATATGGTGGAATGTTCTGTATATTTGTCTGTTGGGATATTATCCAATATTTATTATACTGTGTTATCAGATACTATATATAGCCTTTGAACATTACTGAGATAAGTAGGAAGTCATTCTGTAACATAGGGTTAATACGTTACCTACACACACATATCCCCTACAAGTATGTACATAAACATACATGTATGCTCATCTTAGCAGTCATCAAGTGTACTTGAACATACATACACAAAGCTACGTAAGCTTTGTGTTTTTTAAATTGCTAATTATCAACCAGCGGAGTAGACTTTGGGATTCATAGACTTGAATTCATAGACTTTGTCCTGAATGTGCAGACTGCATGGCATGGAGGTGATCTGCTTAGTCATGAGGGAAGGGGGTGGCTTATGCAAGTCCACAAAGCATCATCTGCTAGTCGATTCCAGAAATTCACAACCCAGCTTTTGAGGTATTTACTTCTCTTCCCCTTTCTAAGCAGGATATTTTTTCTATTTGCAGTGCAATCTAGTGAAACTGCAAAGTTAAAACCAGCTGTATTTAGAGAATAGGGTGCTCTTTATAAGTTGAGGGGTTTTTTTGCTGTAAATTTGGGGATTTGTTGTCACACATATACCTAACTTTTTTGTACTCATCATGATGCAGATTAGAAACTATTACCATTGTAAGAATCTATTACTGTTGTAAGCATAAATCAATGCACTGAAATTTTAAATTAAAATTTTTGCATCAATCTCACTACTACATTGTGTCTCCATTGTAAATTTGTAACTATTTGCATCCTCATGTCACAGATCATATAGTATTAAGGATAGGGACAATCTTTTTGTTTGAGTGAGTAACAAGATGGCCCCAATCTTGACTAGGCTGCTGGGTACTACTGCAACACAGGTAATTAGAAATATCTATATAGTTCACGTATCATGAATTTTAATTGGAGAATGATGTAATTGCTTAGTTCAATTCTATAGGAGAGGACAAACAGGCCAAATAATATCATGCAAGGTGTGGGTGGAGTGGGAGAAAAATGTGAGCCTCGTCAAATTGACTTAAGTTCTGTGAAAGTTTTCAGATATGAAGACTGCAGACTACGCCTTGCTTCTTTTTTTTTTTTTCTTCCCCCAAATTAAAAAAATAAAAGCCTACAAAAGATTTAGTTGTATATTTGCCCTGTGGTGTGAGAAGAGCTGACATCTTTGTAGCAACAGGCAAAAGAGAAGTCCATGTTGCAGTAGGAGACCTGATACTGAAGTAGAAACTTACTCTTTCCTATGGTTGCCACATGTATTTTCTGCTTTGTATCTCCTTATACCTGCAACATCTGAAAGCATCCCAAGCCCCACTCACCACAGGTGCTAGTACAACTAGGGTGACAATTTGCCTAGCACCTGCATTTTCTACATACTTTGTCACTGGAACCTGAAAGAAAGCACAACTGCAAAAAGACAGACTATCCTTCATAAAAAAAAAAAGCAGGGGTGTGTGGGGGAACAGACAAAAGAAATGTAAGAGGTTTATCATTTAATGTAGGAATCAATTTACATTGCATTTTCCTGGGAATCTGAAGACAAATGTTATGGCTCTTTCATTTTTCATTCTGCCTTGGAAAGGCCTCCACAGGGGAAAAAAAAAAAGGAGGCAAGGGGGAGATTTTTTCCAAGTACTCTGTAACAGTTAAATGAAATCCTTGAGAACTGACCTGTTAATGGGAAACCTCAACTTCTGTTTGTGGCATGGATATGTAGGACTTGAGTATAACAACGTTCTCTTGCATTGGATTATTTCTAACTTTTTCTTTTGTTAGTTCACAAAAAGTTAACTGACACACAAAGAATATTTGGTATGAAGTACCTGAAAAATAGATCCCTCCTGTTAAAAAAATATACATAATTATGGAAATACAGAGTGGAATAATTAGCACTCATCATCTAATATCATGCTAAATTAAATAAGTCTATTAGTGATCAAAAAATGAAACTAGTAGCAATAACTAATGGAAAGTATTGTATCCATGACTTCAAAAGAACTTAGCGTGGAGAATTTATAATTGTATTTTAATTTCTCTTGAGTAACTGCACTGGAAACTGTTTTACTGCATGCCAGAGGAGAATACAGGAATAATCCTTGTGACAAAAGCTAGTAAAAGAAAATCAAATTCTGAATATCAAATATGTGCAACTAGCAATTCACAATTAGGCTACAAAAAATGACTATACTACTGTATAGTAAGTATATTCAACATCATTCTGAACAGATTATATGTAAAAAAAAAAAAAAAGAAAAAAAAAAGAGGGCCTCAGCAATCAAGGTGAAAAAAAAAATTAGGTATACTTTTCATTATTTAGTCCAGCTTTGTACAAGACAGAGGTTTTGTTCTACTTTTAAACTTTTCCTTGCTTTTACAATATAACTTTTTGCAAAATTCATTTTATTAGCCATTGCTGTAAGTAGAAAATTATACTGACAGTAATGAAAGCTGGGCCTAAATTTATTTTATTGACTTTGAAACGGACTTATGGTTATTTAAAAATTTCAGAGAAGAGACAGATTTAGAAGCAGTGCTGATAGTGGGTGTTTTTATCAGTATCATAAGGAAGGCTAAAAGGCATAGCTTCAATATTCTTCAGTTAAATTCTAATACTTTGCCACCTCAGTTTTTTGTAATAATTTATTATATGAAATATAAATTTATATCAGCAGAAGTTTTGTAATGGAAGTTTCATTGAATGCTGATGTTTAATAAATTATATTATCCAGGAATTTGACATTGAGGCATTTCTAAGAAATACATACTATCTTAAGGCTGTTACAGATATATAATCTCTGAACCACTAAGTTAATGAGATATTTTACAAAACTGATTCCTAAGAACGTTCAAATTCAAAAGCTGCCCCTGTAAAAGTATCTTTAAATGATATTTCTGATTGGTTATCATTCAAAGTCCATGCCAACTATTTTTTTCAACTCTCTCTCCCCTTGACAAGTCCATGCTTATATTGTACCACATGCCTTAACACACTGCTAAGGGTGATTCCTTATAATCTCATAATTAGATCTCTAGGCAATTTTTGCAGCAGGGTTTTTTTTTTTTTTTTTGTGACAGCCAAAGAGAATAATGATGTCAAACACATGTCTTCATGCAACAAATTCTGATATTAATGGGAGGACAATATATGAAATTTCTTTTCGAAGGAGAGCATCGAGTGTCATATGTCATAGTTACTTGGTGTATACTGGGAATTTTTAGTTAACTAGTAACAAATCATAGTAACCTTTTAAAAGGTAAATTACTGATTAAATTATGGACTAATTGGTACCACAATTTTTTTTTTTAATACTTATTTTAAAATGGAACATTACAATCATGTTCCACAGCAAAAGCTTGCTCAGAGATAGAGCAGCAAGTCACAAATACGAGGCTAGCCCACAACCCTAGTTATTTCAAGGAGAATTATAATTGATCCTCCCGATTCAAGGGAACCTAGACTCCACAGTACACGAAGAAACTGATAATTTCCTGAGCTTTTCATCAGAATAAATACCACTCTTACATCACTGATATTAATAAATACATCACTGTTAAGTCAGCATTGTATTGTCGTGTGTACACAGTGCCACAAAGTTACAACACCACAGGAACTTGCACTCTCCAGTTGTAGAATACCCTAGAGAGAAATGACACCAGGAAGATTACAAAATGCTCCTGCAAACCTGAGGCATGCCATCAAGACACTGTATATTTCAACACAGCATCTCAGTTGTTGCAGGCTGAGAAAGGCTCCCCGACTTTCTGCGGTTGAGAAATTAAAAAAAAAAAAAAAAAAATCTGTTCATTCATTAAGTGAGTCGGCCAGGTGAGCACCAACGCTTCCCTGTCCGCTCCTTTCCCCTAACGCAAGTACGAATGGACGCCCTGCGGTCTACCCCTTGCAACCACCGGATACATCTCTCCCCAGCCCCTCCACCTCGGCAGGGGAGGAGATCACCCCCTCACGCACGTTACACTCTCCTTAGCATCCTCCTCTCGGAGGGACTGGAGCTAACCCACATGAGTCACCGTTCCCCAGCCCTCCTCCCCGGCCCCTGCCCCTGCCCCGAGTACAGCACCATGGACACAGCGCCCACGCTCTCCGCCGGCCGGCCGGCAGGCTCCGGGCCGCAGCCCGGCGCACCTGGAGCCCTCCCGAGGGGGTCCTCCCCGCCGCCCCGCTCCCTCCCGCCTCTCCTCCCCGCCCGGCCGCGGAGCAGCCTCATCCCCTCTCCCCGCCCACACAGCCCCCACGGGCACGGGCAGCCTGTCCTGGCAGACCTTCTCCCCTCAGGGCCGTGCCTCGTACTCCCTGAACGCTCCCGCTTCTCCCCTCCGCTCCGGGAAAAGCCCTCTGACATCCCCCCCCCCCCACCCCGCTCCCGCGGAGCCACTTTCCTTCCCCGCCACCCCGAGCATCCCCGGCCCCGCGGCCTCCTCCCCCGGCCCGGGGCTCAGCCCTCGCCCCATCCCGGGGCGCAGCTCCCGACCGCGCACGCTTCCCCTCATCCCCGGCAAGCTCCTCCGAGCCCCCGAGCCCTCGCCGGCCCCTCTTCCTACAGAGGCGCCCCTCACAAGCCCTCCCCCAGTCTCCCTCAGCCCGCAGCTCTCCTCACGCCTCCGCCGGCCCCCCCCCCCCCCTCACCTCGGGGGAAGGTCCCCCGCAGCCCCGCACCGACCTGGCGCTGTCAAGTCTCAGCGGGAGAAACTGTTCCCTTCTAGTGGGATAAACTCCCCCCCCCGCCCGGCTCGGGCCCGTCCTACCGAGCAGGCACCGCCTCCCCCGGGCCGGGCACCGCCTCCCCGCCGGCCCACACGGCCGGCGCTGAGGGGCGAGCCGCCGGCGGGAGCGAGGGGGCTCGGGGCGCTGCGCGGTTCAGGGGGCTCGCGCCGCGGGCGGGCTGTGGGGACGGGGCGGGGCGGGGCGGGGCGGGGGGGCCGCTCGGCGGCGGGAGCCCGGGCTGAGGTACGGGGCTGGGCGGCGGCCGCGGGGTAACGCGCCGGGAGGGACGGGGGGAAGAGTTGGACGCGGAGGGGGAACGGGTCAGTGAGGAGGAGGAGGCGCTGCTTCTCCTTCCTTTCCCCCTTAGAGCCCGTCCCTTCACCCCAGGCAGTTCCCTCCGGGTCCGTGCCCCTTGAGCGAAACCACAAGCGTGTACCTGAGGGCTGACCGCGGGCCCTGGAGTGGATCTGGAATTTGATCTCTGCTCTCTGTAATCTCCTGTGACTGAAAATTCAGCTTTTCCGGCTGCTAACTGCTTTCTCTTTTGCATTCCCATTCTCCAGCTAACTCCTCTCTGCGCTGCGTGTAGTTGGGTTGGTCACCTCACGCCAGTTTGTATCCTACTGTGACAGGAGTAAAGGCTTTTCTGAAAAGATTCTTAGCAGTAACTGAGGTAAATGAAATTCTTTTTCCCCTCACTTTTTTTTAGCTACACATTATCTCTCCCCCTATCCCCCCCCCCCCCCCCAGGAATGCAGAGAGAAATGGTATAGGCTATGTTCGGTAAGTCTCAAGGGAGAGCAAGTTCAAACAAGCATGTCACCTCCTTCTATTTCACCCTCTGATTCTTTTAAAAAGAAGCTAGATGTGAAAAAAAAGTCATAAGATCAACAGGCTTTTGAGACTCATCTTGTAAGTCAAGATGCCCCAGGATACAACAGTTTATCTTTAAAAACTCTCAATCTCTTGGACATCATTAGAAGATTCAGAGGATCCTAAATTTGCCTCATTACGGTTCTTAGTCATCAAGCATTTTGAAAGAGAGCCTACATTTGCTTTATTATTTGTATACTGAAGGCAATTTATAGATCAGAGTTGAATACGTCAAAATACCTGGTCTACTTATAGATACTAACATCGCCTACAGCTTTTTGTTTATGAGAGCAGTCTTTCTGTCTGTAGAGGCTTGAAGCCTTGTGTTAATTTTTATGAGAATTATGTGTCTATTTGTATAGGCTTGAAGTAAGTGTTACTTCTGCCTTGACATATCAAGGAATTTTTTTCAGTTTATGCTTTTCCCTCCATCTGAATTTTTTAGCCCTAGAAATCTGAAAATCTTTTGTTTGTAATGGGTTTTTTGTTGTTGTTTTCTTCTTCTCCTGTTTTTTGTGTTTGGTTTTTTTGGTTGTTTTTTTTTTTTTTTTAACATACTGCAGTAATATCTATTCTGTAATACTCTGACTCAGAATTAGGAGCCAGGTACTGAAAACAAGTAAAACAAAACCTCAGAATTACCTCAAGATGCCATGGATGAATAAACAGGCAAATGTGGGTAAAATGATCTAACAGAGGCTTAAATACCTAAATTATTAATATTTCTAACCATTTTACAGCAATATCTCAGGTAAAGTTTCAATAGAAAGTTAAAAGAAGAAGGATCTTAGCTGGACACCTCCACAGAGTTCAGATTTAGCTCTGCTGAGAACAGAAACAACGCTGTTCTCTGTGCAAACTGCTGGAGAATATACCCATTTAGTTTGTGTCTGAATAATAGAGGAGCCCTCCCAAAAATCTAGGCTTTAACATGCAAATTTTTTAAAACTCCACGAAACTAGGAGTGTTCCAAAAATTGGCAGGTATTAATGAACATCTGATAGTGACTATAAACTCATCCTTTGAGCCTAGACTTTTAATAAGTTCATAAGTAAAGCAGAAATACAAAACATAGTTTAGATTTTAATTAAATTGCATGGACTAAATAGGCATGTCTAACTCAGTCCAGAGAAATCAGCCAGAGCTTTCAGAGAAGTATTACAAATACCATATAATTTTATTTCTGTTTTAAGCATTGTATTCTTTCAGCAAGTTCATCCTTTGAACAGAACTCATAAAATATAAAGCAGAAACAGTAATACTGACATATGTACAAATTACTTAGGTTTTGTAAATATACATTTTAACAGATTGAGATAGGAAAGGAAAAAAATTGCTTAGTCTGATTTCCTACTTAACATAGATTTTTAGGCAGTATTTGGTACCTCATCAAATGTTTATTTTAGAAACACAGCTAATCTTAATTTTAAGAATCATGAGATAAAGAACCCATACATTTTCTTTGGTAGTTAAAAATACGCCTTATAATTTGAACTAATCTGTTTTTCTTTATCAACAAAGACTGGGTTTTTTCACACATGTAACATAGCCAATCATTTTCATATTGGTAAAGAAATAAAATAGGCTACAAATTTATTATCTATTCTATAATTAATTCTAGAGTTTCTTTATACAGTAATGAAATGGTCATAATAAATAAATTATCAATTTCTCATACAACTTTTGTTTGCATTATTTGACTTCACAATTTTTGATTATGTGGACTTTCTCCCCTGCTTATCTGAGAGAATTCCTAAGTTTGGCTGGGGCCTTTAAGCATTATGAAATAAGTATGAAACTCCAGGCTCAGGCCTCCCTGAATCATGGGCAATTCTTCCCTAAGTTCAAAGAGAAGCAGAAAAGGGCCTCTCAACATCAGTTCTAGTTCTAAAATTAGATGATAACTTGTCTTCACAAAAGATCAATTACACTTTGTTTTTCTTATTGGATATAAAAGCCTTAGTTAGTTCTTTTAATGTAAAAGAATTGCATTTTATATTACTTTTAATCATTCAGTTTTTCATGGTAAGCCTTTTGAAGAGTTTGATGCGTCTGAAAAAAAAAAATCTTATTTCTGCATATGCTTATTACTAAGTGTATATTATTAATTTCAATTATTAAGAAAATTTGAAGTGAATGAAAGTGAATCATATGGCAAAAATAGTCCCATTGAAATAAGAAAGAGTACTTTGTGGTATCTTAAGATGGGTAAGGGTATTATTATGGACCAAATAACCACCCTTAGACATTTTTATTTCTCTTTTCTATCTTAATGAACAAATTTTTGTGCAACAGGTTCTGAGGTATGCCAGGTAGGGTTTTATGGTTTGATCCGAGGTTAGAACAATGAATATATTAAAAAGACTCTGTCTATGATACTGTGATTTTTACGATTGGCTTGAAAAGGGTAGAAATCTTATAAGAATATAGAGGTGAAAGATTTATACCTCTTCCTCTCTTTGCAAATATACTAGTTCCAACTTTTACTTAATTATTTTGATGTTTCCATTGTGTCTGTGCTTTAAGTCTCTAGGTGCATTACAGAAGTTTAAAATCACAAATCACACAGTGTGTCCCATCTCAGTATTCTGGATAGAATGAAAAATTATCTAGCCAAACTTTTAACATCTAGAGGGCAATCTCATACACTAGCAGTGTGACTATAAATCTAGCAGACAGAAGAACAAGTTCTGATTGTGGAAATTGCATTGGTTTAAAGTGGTGGAGTTTACATAAGCTAAAAAACTATTGTATTGCTGCCTTTTTTAAAGTTACCCTGCGTACTTTCTCTTGGGTTATGTGACTTTTTAAATTTATGTATCTGGTGTTCTTTTATTGATAACAAGAACTTTGTCTTAGCGTATCTTGTTCTGTCTTTATTGGCAGGTTTTGGTCTGGGAAGGTATGTTTGTAAAAAGTATTTCTTAATATTCCACCACGCTCCTATCTTCAATTTTCGTATTCTCTATATATACACACTTTTACTTGAAGGAAATCAGAAGTTTCAACTGCTATCAGTGGCATTTTATATGGATATGTGGCAAAACCTATAGTATAAACTGCGTTTCTTTAAGTGATAGTAGAAGACTATCCCTTGGTATGATTCCAAACTCTTTGGAGATAGCACTCCAGTATTGTTATACTGCGTTTAGCATGCTGTGCCTCGGATCCAGAAAAAGTGATAGGACTAGGCATAATGAAGATTTTTCATAGATAACTGTAGAGCGGGTCAAAACAAGAACCCTTTAAACTAAAAATTATCCTCCTTTTCCTGAACTTTGAGGCTTAGATAAAAAGAGAACAAAATCCAAATCATGCCTGCTTTAAATTCAGTAAAGCCAAGATCACACCAGGCTGCCTACCTCTAATTATAATGTTTTTTTCATGATCTTTGGTCTCTCCCCAACTCTTGACTTCTCTGATTTCATTCTCTCTTGAAGAGAATAACTTTCTTTCTAGGATTATCTGGTTCTTCTGTAATTGGATATTATCTGCATGTTCTAGTCCCATTCTGATCAAGTGGGTCCAAAATGCATATCACTCATAGATAGCAGGCAAAAGAATATATAGGAATAAAGAGCTCAAGCGTATACTGCTATCCATCAGATTTGTTATTCCATCAGAAATTAATTTCTGAAGGAATCATTTTAAAGCAACCAAAAGCATATGGTCGTTTTGAGTCTCATTTAAGAACAGTTTATCCTAAATTCTTGGGTTATTAAGTTAAGGCAGATTTATGAAAATAACTTACTCAACTTCAGAAATTCAGATTTCTACAATTGTACATGCTTAGACATCTTAAATTAGTAGCTGATGCAACCAAGACTTAGAGTTGTGCTAATATAAGATGGGAAGGAGGTGGCTAGTTTTGTGGTTAAAGCATGGGACTAGCTGCTGAGAGGTCTAGGTTCTATTCTTGGTTGTGTCACTGTGACTTCCTGTGGGTCACTAAGTCACTTAGCTGTGCCTCATTTTACTCATATATAAAATGGAAATAATACTTACATTGCTAAAGTACTGTCAGATTGAAGTCGTTAGTGTTTATACAGTTATTTTATGCTCATAAAAGGACTTTGTGTATAACTATCAGCAGGTCAAAACCTATATTCCTAATGTAATTCCTTTCATGTCATTTGCTACGTCTTTCTCGCATAGCAGTTCATTGATTCCAGTAAAGAAGGCAGAAAACTCAAAAGTGCAACTTAAAGCATCTAGAGAACTTTGCTTCCAGGTTCCAATTAAACATTTGTTCATGAAGAGAATTGAGTTTTCTTTGTAAGAGTGTGAGAAAGGTAGTTTTGTGGTATTTACTCCGTCATAGTTGTTAAAAAAGAATTAATTCCCCCCCTCCCATTGTTTCTTTTGGAGGATTGTGTGAAGATCTCTTGGTACTTCCATTTCCTATAACCTTTGTCCTGTTTTATAGTTTTTATACATTGTTGTGATGGAATTAATTTGAAATACTATTTTTAAAATCCCTGCTTTTTACATATTTTACCCTAATCTCCAGGGTGCTCCACATAGATGTAGGAAATACTGTCGGTCAACTAAATGATGATTCTGTAGAAAAACAGTATACACTGCAGCTACTAAATCCCAGTGAAAGTCATGGAATCAAGAGCATCTCCTGGTATACTGCCTAGTCTTAAGGATTAGTTTCTCAGCGCAGTGGCACAGATCTCACGTTCATGTTAACACAACTTTTATTTCTACTACAGAGGGAAACTCTGGAGGGTTTTAAACCAAGAAGATTGGTGTGTCTTTCAAATGTCTGGTAAATTAGGTTTATATATTTAGATACTTATAAACATTTTAAACATTTTGTAATTCTTTAGGACAGGTATAGATAGTAAAGACTGAAAGAGAATTAGGTAGCATTCAGACCATCCTATAGATGTTAACTGAAATACCTTCATCAGTCTTTACAGCAAATGGGTCGCATGGCTTTCAACAACAAGACCAAAGACTAAAGCAGTTTCTTGTTTGTCTGCATAATTAATATATATTATTATAATGCTAAACATCCTAAAATGATGCCATTTTAGTAATGTTATTTCTGAAAGAATCACCAGGAGGAGTGGCATAACAATAAAATGGAAACATCCTTTTCTTACATCTCACAAATTGTATTGCAGAGGCTTCTTTTTCCATGGAAGTTGTGACAACTGAGGTATACTCCAACAAAATGCACACAAAACTCTGACTTCTAACTTTTACACATGGATTCACAGGCAGTAGCGTGAGACTGCTGACAGCAGCATAGTGAAAAAGTACATAAATATTTGTAGTATTAGGGCATAATATTTTTCAAATGTTGTTTTGTGTAAATGTACACAGATGCTAAACTCAAAGGCCTCAGATGACAGTTTCTACTGCGTAAACAATATCTGCTTACTCTGTGATTAAATCTTCATCATAAAAATGTGCTGCCAACATGCGCGGAATTTTGCTGGGCAGAGAAGCAGTAACTAATCCTTACTGATCGTTGAATTCTGTTTTGCAGAAGTACAAGAAAATAAAGTATGGTCAGGCAATACAGCTTGAAATAGCTATTATATTAAAGTCATCATGTTTCATTCATGCAAATAGTTCCATTGGTTTGTCAGCTGCGTTTCTGAACTGACTCTTGTTAGTCTTTTAAATAAATCATTATTTTCATTTAAGATCTTCAGACTCGTAAAAAATAAAGTTAATAACTGGTTTTTAGCCTGTGCTAACCATTAGAGGATGCCAGGTAACTTTAGCAGTGAATCAGGGGCTATTTTGGGAGAAAAATATTACAATAATTTGCAGGAAATAACCTTTTTGTTCCAAAACAGCTGTCATTGAACACTATTATATCTACAACAATTAAAATTATCTTTGGTAACTTTTAGTATTTGGCATTGCTCCATTATTGTTCAGTTAAATATTTTTCAAGTATGTTAGGACTTCTGCCCACTGTGTGCTTGAAACCCTTCATTATCAATACAGAAGCTCTCTCATTTTTGTCATATTGTAGTCTCTCATGGCAGGACATGTGATATCTTCTGTGAAGATTCTTTGCCATTTTATAGAATGGCAACAGGACTTCTACTGAGCACCGATGACTCAACATTTACAGTATAGAATTTGCTTTTTAATATGAAGTGTTGAATGCCAAAAAAAAAAATTAATAAAATAGAATGTACTAGCTAACATATAAAGTGAATTAGGAAACGTGCAAACATCCTGGTGAATTTAAATAGCTGGTTGGATCAGAAATGGAGGAAAAATAACATTGGGTCAGGAACAAAACACAAAGCAGCCAGAAACCTTGTATTTCTAATTTAGGATATAAATACTCACTGCTAAAAAATTCTTTGTTACAAAATGTAATTGATTAAAAAAAGGCAGTTTTAGGGGGTGTTGTTGGTTGACGGCTTTAATATGCTTCAAATACTAATTAAGAATATTTCCAAAGTGCTGAGGCTTTTTATTTACTCAGATTGTAACTAGTTGATATGCAACTAACATTTTTTGTTAATTGTTTTTGAGAATTAAATCTTTATTATTTGTATTGTAATAGCACTTGTGATTCCTGTCTATGGCTTTGAGTCCTCAGTATTAGCAGAGCAGAACTGAAAAAATATGCTCTTCAAAAAGTCTATCATACGTATGTAAAATATGGTAATGTTTTTTTAGTAGCACATGCACATACTATGTTATGCTTACTTGTATTTGCATCAATATAAATTAATATAGAAGCATCCCTTCAATGTGACATGTATCAGATGCTATCAAACTCATTTTTCTACATAAGATTTTACTCTGTGAACTTTATTAGTATTTTCTTACCCTATGTGTTGTTGTGTTAGCAAAAAATGCAATCTTGGGAATATATAGGGGCCTTTGTGTTGATTTCTGCTATTTGAGTTTTATATATACTAATAAATAATAAAACGTAGCAGTTTAGTACGCTATGGACTAGAACCCGGCAACCCACTCTTGTTTCAGTGAACTAAGGTAAATTTAATCTGAACTCTCCTACTTTCATTTGAAAATTTCTGACATTTGGGCCGTGTCACCCCTTTATGTGTTTATTGGTCTCTGTGGACCTTTCATTATACTGTGTACAGTTCTTTGGTCCAGCAGTTGAACCTGAAGTAGTACTAGGTTACCGAAGTATAAAAAATAGGGGTAGAATGGTAGGACAGAAAGTCTGATTAAATTGGGAAATTATAATTGAAATTTATTTTGTATTTCATTTATTCCAGCTCAAATACTCTTAGTTACAAAGTCTCCACATATAAAAAGTAATTTGTGTTGGGTGGAGTTAGACCCTTTGCTGATTTGTTTGCTCTAAATAGGCATTATAGGTAATTCAACTTATATGATAAATCACTGAAAAACTAAATTTTTTAAGGATAATATATAATAACATACAGATAAAAAGTGTATCAGAAAGCAGGATTTTCTTATCACAGCCCCTCTTCTTAGAGTACAACAGTACAAACTGGGTCACAATTGAAGTTACATTTTCAGTAACAGCTGGTTTTCCGTAATTTGTTTTTTCAATAATCATTTACACCTGCTTCAGATGAACACAGAGTGAGGAAAACATCATTTTAAATGTGAGTGAAAAAATTTTACAGCTACTTCTTCCAGACAGACCACAAAAGTTTCAGCGCACTGGGGAATAGCTCTGATAATTTCACTCCTAGAAATAGATGGGTTACTACAGAGAATATGGAAGCTGCAACAAAAAAGCTTTCTGGGAAAAAATGGCCTGTTTGTAGACTGTGACTTGGACAGTTTTGTTCTTCAAGGACATTTTTGCAGGCAGGATAGAACAACTTCTCCTCTAAATTACAGCAGTATATAATGGAGTGAAAGCATAACAACAAATGCCTGAGATGTGAAAAGCAAAATTTCAAATTTAGTATTTCATATTGTAATGCTAGCTGCAGAAGAGGGGTATTGTAAGATTTTAACTTTCGTTGTGAGTATTGGGAGAAAAAAAGATAGCAAAATGACTTTTGTCTCTAGATACATGTCCAGAAGATTACTAAAAATGGGAAAAATATTATTGGTTTTAAGAATTTAGCCTATTCCTTGGAATTGAGTTATTAAAACTGCTAATATTAGCTCAGGAGAAAGAAGTGATTTAGGGTAACTGCTCTCACATATGGCAGCATACTCCTTCCACTCTATCTTTTCTGTCTCCAGTTTCCTGTTTACTCATGATGCAGCTCCAGTCTCTTTTTGTCGGGACTTCTTTATTCATGAGTGTACCTTTTTTAAGTTACTCGACTTTTTTGGTTGGAAACCTCAGCTCCATTTGTACATGTTTTTACCTCAGCTTTTTTTGTTATATAATGTTCCCATTTTTTTAAATTGTATGATGTGATCTCTTATGGCCTGACCCGTTTACCAGCTCAGGTTTTTAAATGCTGTCAAACCTTTCTGGTAAAGTTATTTATAAAACCATATTTGTGTATTCCTTCACATATATAAATATAATTTTATAGATATTTCTTCTCAACATTTAGAGTAGTATTGACTTCCAGCTACACTTTTACTTTACAGTTTTACACTGTACTGCTTTTCCATATGCCAATGATCTATTACCCTTAAGCTTAAATGACAATTGAGCTGGTGCTGAAGGTCTTCTGTATGACCATTTAAATACATTATAAAACTTCCTTATAACTAATTTCAAATTGAAATATGTCCCTCACCCCATATTAAAAGTAGAGAGTTGCCCTGGACATAAGACAGTCTTCTAAAATCCCTTTTAAGTGAGGCAAGACTAAAATTGGTTTAGTATCTTTGGTTTGCTTAACTGTCTTCTTTTAACCACTGGGTTTCAGCTGGAGAGACATTATCAGTCTGCCTACGCCCCCAAGCTTTTAAAAATCATTTCTTTACACTTTTGTTTCTATTAAAAAGGCAGCCACACCGCTCTTGCTGATGCATTAAGACAGCACAAGTGGGCATATCCTGCTGTCAGAAATGTGCACACATGTGACTTACAACAGGAATTGTGTGGGTGTCTGAGATCAGAATTTGGTCCAATGCATGCTCTGCCTGAATTAGCATCCCTTTTTGCTGTGCAGTAGCAAAGAAAGAACTTCACCCAATGTCCAAAAAAGGAAAGAGTGCATCGTGATCTGCAAGTGTGCAGCTGGGGTCCCAGAGGGTCTGGCTGCAGCCCTTGGCGAGTTGGCTTCCTGATGGGAGAGCGAGAAAAGGGAAAGGAGGGAAACTTTCTAATGTAGTTGATAAATTGTGTGTATGGTAGGGGTGGGGTCACAGACAAAAGGAAAAGAAGGCTTTCTGAGGTTTCTTATAATGAGGAGCAGATTTTCTGTGTTCTTCTGACTTCATTATTACATTAACTGAATCACTGTCTTGATTTTCTTTTTGTGCTTGGGCAAGCAAGGAACTAGGAGGGCTTTTTGATCTCTCCTGGGTACTTTGCAGCAATGATTCCAGGTGTATGCTTCAAAACACATCTTTTAGGAAAAAGGGTATTAACAAGAACCAGTTGTCTCTTTCCCTGGCTGATTCTCTCTGTTGTTTCAATGAGACACCTTTTCTGTTCTCAACCATTGCTAAATGCCACTAAAAGGGGTTACAGACTAACATAAACTAGTTAAAAGAAATACTTTCTTAATCTAGAAATTTATGCTTATTATGTAGGGCACAACAATAACAACAACAAAAATCCCAAATATCAACCCCAAAGTAAAATAACTGTCAGATTCATGATTTAAAAGACTTCCAGAGTCTTTAGACTGATTCACATAATAAAAAACATTAAGCAAAAACAAAATTAAATTTAAGAAGGGTTGACTTCCTAGGTCTGCATTCTACTTGTACTTAAGCACAGATCTCGTCTTAAGTTTCAAATTGTCCCCTTAGAAAAGCCTATACTTTCTGAGTCCTAGACACACAATAGAAAGACACCTATGTACATGCTGCAGTTTGCCTGAGCTGAGGGAAATGAATCTTCTTGAGTCCTGGAACTTTCTTCCCTGCCTGAATGGTGCATCCTGTGACACATGTTCCCCAACATCCAATTTGTCCTAGTAAGAAACTGGCCAATCTAACAGTGGGAAATGAAATTCAGAGGAATAATTCCCCTAAAAAATTAGGACAGCAGTTGGTGGAACAAGGATAGCTACAGTTTGATTAGTCACCTTCTAGCCAGCAATGTTTCAGAAAAGACAGACTGCAGGTGGGGAAAACTGTGTTTTAGAGAGAACCTTTCCAAGACACGTATGTTTCTAGGTTTATTTCATAATAATGTGCATCTAAGACCATTCACATCAGACCTTTTGGAGAATAGTTTTTGCAGCTATAGAATCTCCAGTTTTAAAAGTTTTTTTTGTTCGCAATTTTTTTGTTGTTTTCTGTTTTGGTGCTAAAATTTTTAAGTCTGCTTTGAGCTTTCTAAAAAGGACTGCTTTTCTTTCATATGTGATGTTACCTATCCTGTGATTAGAAAAACTGGCATTAGTGAGACATGTTGAAGAGAAACATAGACCTGGATTACGTGTCATGTTCCCTTAGGTAAATGTCTTTCACTGGTAGTTTATGGGCAGAAACGTTAAACATTAAAAATCTGCCCAATTGTGTACAAGATTCTTTGAGTAGATAAATGACCCTGTAATGACTTAAACTCTTGAAGCAGATGTAATTAGGCTGTGAGTAATTTTTAAAGCATTGCCATAGTGATAGTTTCCAGAATGTTCTCTGCTCAAAGTAGAATTTGGGAAATTCCTTTTACAAAGTGGCTTTGGTTATTCCTGGAATATAAGTGAATAAAAATGTTTACATAAATCATTACTTTTAAATGTTATTTTAGCTGCTTAAACCAGTGAGGTGATTTGACCTGTTTATGGACTTCCTTAAAGGATAGACCTGAATTCTGAATTATACAAAAGTTGAGGAAATTTTCTGTGTCACCGGAGATCTTGTGTATTCTCTGTCAATTTTGAAAGTAGCATTGTAGTACTAGCACTTAGACGACAATCCCACACGCGTTTCCCTATATCTGCTGTCATCACCATGGAACAACTTACATTAATGTAATTATTTGTATGTGTGTGTCAATGACTGCAGGAATCCAGACTTCAACTTACATCTGACAGTAAGGTGAGCAGAATATAACCTCTTGTTCCTTTTCTCACAACTATGGGTAGTCTCTGAGGGGGTGCTTTGCCCCAACTCTTTATTTTGGTAAGTGGTCTGCCGTCCATTATGGAAAACAGACATATGTGAACTGAATAATAATTAAAAAAAAAATAGTTATTGTCTGCAACTTTGTTTCTCAACTCTGAAAAGCTGTTTCAGACTCCTATGCAACTATAGTTGCGTGGATGAAAGCTAGTAAGCAGACAGAAATATCCATTCCTACTAAAAACCAAAACATACTTCATGTACAGCAAAAAAACACATTCACAAATGGAAACCATGAGTGACAGCTTTTGCTTGGACTTCTAAGCACATGCTTCCTAACTGTGAGGGAGAGGAAGATGCTAGAAAGTGGCAAACTCATGAGGTTAGAGAAGTAGCTTCTATAAAGATACTAAGTTCTAAAAGATGTTCTATGCACACTTACTTTGCTCAAGTGTTAATTTGTGCCTGAAAAATGACCTTCAACTTGTCCTCCTTTTCCCTGAATCTTCTCCTTTTCTGTGGATGCTGAGGTGCTCTTTCATCTTTTCTCCCTGGATAACTGTGTGCCAGGTATTTCTGCCTGGCCTCTTTGTTGGTGGCTCATGATGAAGTGTTAAGACTGAGAAAAGGTCCTGACATCTTTCTGCACAGAAACATCGCATTATCAGAAAGTTTTTGATTGATGTAGGATTCTATTTTGGCTGTATGTGCCAGAATGGATTTACAGACATGGCAAGGAGCATCTTTATGTTTGATTTCAACAACACCAAAGAATCCATTTACCAATGAGATAAGAAGTGATGGAATATTAGTAAAAATAGGTAACGTTTTCTGAATTACTTAACAATTTAAATGGGCTTCTACATTGCAAAGACCATTGGAGGACTATTGATACAACTTAAGTGTAATAGTGTGTGGGAAGCTGTAGTAGAGGAGAGTAAGAGAGCTGCACTACACTTCACAGCATTGTTACGACCTGTAGACATCAGGGACTTGGGCCAACCCATAGAAGGTAAAGGTCAATTGACTCAGTAACTACCTATGCAAGGAGGGTTCTTCTAGCAGTGGAAAGTATAGAAAGAGGTTAAAAGATCTAATACTTACAATTTCAAGTACACAGATTCAGATTAAGAGTATAATTGAAACAAGTCATCTAGAAAGTGGTGTAGCTTTCTCAGAGCTACAATCCAAGTTTTCATATATCTCTAGAAGATACAGTTGATTATCAAGAATTAGTTAAAAGCTTGCTAGAGCAATTTCTGGGGAGGTTTCTATGTCTCTCTATTATGTAGGAGATCAAATCAGATAATAATCTTTTCTGTCTCTAACATCCACAATATCTTTCTTTATGTGCCTGAGTTTTGAATATTGGTAGTACCAAGCAGTCATTTGCCTTTGTCTGGAATTGCTTTGATGCATTCTTTCCACTATGGCAAATAATTTAATGAATAGTAAAATCCATGTAATCCTTCCCTTAACATCAGATTTATCATCTTGTGTTTTTTTCCCCCTGTACATTTCCTTCATTTCTTCCATAATCTAAATGAAAGAACATCAATGCCTCCATAGTTGTTCACAGTATTTTATTCCCTATGCAATACTACTTCTGCTTTATAGTTTAATTCTGTGAAATTCTGTATTTAATCGTAGCTTCCTAAATGTTTAGATTTACCGCTTTCTGGTTCTTCTCTAGTTTTATATAAATGTGAACCATTTGGCATGTCTGACATCACATATTCTGCCAAACAGCAGAAGCTAATTGAAATACTCTGAGTGTTTCAATTTCAGTCTGTGGGCCAAATTCTCAGTTGTCATCAACTCAGTTGTCGTAATCATGGAGCTCCACAACAGTACGTGGAAATATGCCGATACAAATTGAGACTATAGCCTGCAATCTGTAATTGAGATCCGTTGTTTAGTTGCCTGATGGAAAGGAAATTTTTTTTACATCCTCATGATGTTTTCTCCAGCAACATGGTTTCTCAGTAATTGCCACCTTTGTCCTCCTCATTACAGAATGTGCTATATCTAGCAGCTAAGATGAACTGTTGTACCATCCAGGATTGAATGGGGCAGCGGTCACATCCACTCTTGGCAAATAGTTTCAGCCTTGGATCCTGTTTCTTGTATCCTGATGCTGAGAGTTCTGTTTACTACAGTTTTCACAATAGCCTTTGAGAACGAGTACTCTGAGAACACAATAGTGTACCTCCAAAAGAGTTGCCAAGAGGAAAAAAAAATAGACTTCCTTCTTTGGCAGTGGTAGAATATAGGTAAGGCTAAGCAGCATTCTTAGCCAGCAAGAAGGGCATAACAATATATTTTGACTCCAATAGCTCAAATGAAGTTTCCTTTGAGAAAATGCATTTTTCTTAGACAAGGGGAGTCTAGAGTGACTTTTCTTGTTAAAGAAGATTGCATATAGAGGAAAGGAGGATGGAGTTCAAACATTTAAGGAGAAGGGAAACTATAGACATCTTGCAATTCTCAACCTGCTATAGACCATAGGTAGCAAGAAATGCACTTTAAAATAGAGGATGCCCTGAGTGCCTATGAAAAAATATTAGGACACCTTGTTTGTAGGCAGTGTATCACAACTGCTTATTTAATATAATTAAGAGAAATTCTAAAATGAAAAATAGACTGTGATATAATGAGTACCCATGAGATGTTTCTGAAAGCGTAGGAACAGCCAGAGAATGAACAGAATGTACAGGACTACTACTCTTCCTCAGGTAGGCTACTGCTTGATCTAGTTCCCAAGAATTTTTTTCTTGTATGGGAGAAGGACAGAGGGGTTGAGGTAAGAAGGAAGGAGGATATCCATGCTACTTTTTTCTCATCTTCCCTGGAGAGTGGAGAGAGAATGGTATACCTGCCACTGAGGCTGGGCCTGGAGACCAACCATAACTCCTTTTAGAAGCAACATGGCAGAGGTAATGGTGCTAAAGGCCTGTGAATGCTCTTCGGTTCATCGGTAAAGGGCTGGAAGGATAAAATCTATATGAGGATACTTTATTGGGAAAGGGAAACCAAAGAGACAGACATATAATAAAGGAAGAAATAGGAAGAGAAAATAGACGAGTAGAGAAACTTCAGCTTCTGGATTGCCAGTCATTAAGATTTCCTTATAGACTGTTACAGATTTTAGCAGTATGGGTGCTGATTTTGAGGCAGCTAACAAAAATGAGAGCTGTAGTCTCATAACTCAGGCCCTAGCCTGATTGTGGCTGTTGTGTATGCATGAGGCTTTCTTTTTTTTTTTCAGTTATAGTGTTAGTTTTGTTCATCTTCAGCAGCATTTACAACAGAATTAGTCAGACTTTCACTCAACTCAGAAGACATGTTTTTTAAATTAAGCTTCAACCAAAGAACAAATGGATTTAAATAACAGGAAAAAATGTTTCATAAAACTTTGAAAAGTTCAGTAAACCCCCAAACTTATAAATTCTAGAGGTCTGATGAACCCCCCCGTACTATAGCCTCCATTTTTCCTCATCTTGGCTACACTGTGAATGGCTTTAATGCCACTGCTTTAATTCCCAATGCCTTTGAAACAAAATAGGGCTTTTGCCTTAAACACATGTAAATCTTTCCATAATCTCACCTTCTTTATTCAGAACTTCTAATGTCTGTGTTGCAGTAATTACACTGAGGGTGCTGGAAATTGCGACAACATCAATAGAGTATAGGTGAGATATACACGGGTCATCCATAGGGCAGGTGTACCCTGGTAAGGCTTGTTGGAAACTTTTTCACGTTATACTGGCCAGATGCAGTGATTGCTCTGGGGAAGGGGAGGATGAGAGAATGAGCGTGGGCGGTACACGGGAATTCACTCTGGTTGGCTGAAGGCTCTGCTCTAAGTAGAAATATGCTGACTTTTGTATGTATGTGATAAATGTGTTTTAAGAATAGCAGTGATTTCTTAATCCAGTTTTGCAAGTACAAACAATTACAATGCCTTGTAAAATAGTTGCTTAGATTCCATAGTCCCAATGTAACAAAGATCAAACTGCTTTTCAGCTTCTGATGATCACTTTTACTCCTGTTTGAAGGAGGACGGGAAGGAATACCAGAGTTTGAAATCAAGTATTTATATCTTAATTTCTTTATATGAACTTTTGGGGAAAAAAATCAGAAACTGATCCTACTATTTTATTCTTTATTCATGGGTGGCAGTAAGCGTTGGTGGCATTAAGCGCAGTTGCTGTTTTGTGCTATAAATTCAATATGAGTTTTCTGATGACCCAGTGCATATTGAAGTACAGAAGAAAAGCATTTTAGTTCTTCAGGACAGAGTGAAACAGTTTTTTCTTAACACTTTCTACATTAGTGATGGGATTTGCTGGATTATACTGTTCTTTTTAAGACACTTGGGAGATGAAAATATTTTATTGCTATATGTATGCATCTATATTTCAGTTTTGAAAGGGAGAGGAAAGCATATAATGACATTTAAGGTCTATATGCCCACAAGAACCCAAATCTGGATCTTCAGTTAAAATAAGAAATGTGCATTACTGAGGTAGTCTCTTTTTAAGCCCAGTCCCTAATGAACAATGCTGCAGTGGCATTTGAAAACACACAGAAAATAAATCAGCACAATGTGACAGTGTTGGCAGGAATATTTTTTTGTATGTATAAGATAATCCCAGGACTGATCTGGCATATGCTGTCTGAATTGTCTTGCATCCCAAGGGTGAGTTATTCTTCTAACACAAGGCTCAACATTGAAGGTGTTTACCCTTTTAAAATAGGGATTACAGAATCTATGTACAAAACTACAGGGTAAAAAATTATGAAAATGTGTTTTGTTTTTTAACTGGGATGCTATAATGTTATGAGTTTAATTGCAATTATATCTTTCCTATAGGTAGTGTAGCCAAGATCTGTTTCAGAGCCCACGGGTGGAAAAAACCCCAAGCCCTGTTTCTCTTCTTTTTCTGTTCCCTCATTTCCCTCCCATCTCCCTATTGTCAACTGGGGGAAATTGGCAATGAGGTTGTGTGTGCGTGCAGTTGGGTTGGGGCCAGGGGAACAACCCCAAAAGCCTCCTTCCTGCAGCTGCAATAAACAAGAAAGTGAAATGTAGTGTGTGCATATACTCAGCCAAAGAACTTGACAGGAAAATTTTAATTGTAGGGGTATTTTTTTCTTTTTTTGGGGGGGGGGGGGGGGGTTAGAGCAGTATCTAAGGTTTTTCCTTTACAGCAGGCTTTTAAAATCATACATTAATTTTCAAAAGGATTTTGCTATCATAGGTGAAATATAGGACATGATTCGGGTATATTTTTGTAGGTCATTCAGTTATTTGTAGCCCACTGTCTCTCTGTTACTCATATTATTTCCTCTTTTTGCAAACCTTTTTCATATGATTTCTTATTGTCTGGAGGTGGAAGTTTCCAAGCTAATGCTGCCCAAGCTGAGTTTAACAAAAGAGTAAAAATGAGGAAATGATTAAATGTATTTGAATTTTATCATGCTTTCAGTTTTAATAGCACTGGAACTCTTAACTGCCATGTAAGTAGTTTGGAACAAAAATTAATACAAGTTTGTTGCTGTACCACTTTTAGTAATAACCTCAAGTTTCCTTGTGGCTATGGGTAGTAGAATTTGTCCGACTGAAAAGCGTACACTTCCACTACTCGATTAGGAGTGACTCCCCTATTTGCTGCAAAGTATAGAGTTCATGGCATGTGATTAAGCAATTATATATGCCATTGCCCCCTGCTGGAAAGCATGTGAAATACTTATTTCTAGGTAAAACACACTTGGGGACAATCTCTTTTTTCTTAGTCATTCAGGAATTAATGTCACGGTAGACATGTTCCTCCTTCCAAATTGATGAATGGCTTCAGTTTTCAAGATTGAAACAGAACTTAGTAAATAAATTTAATAGCAGTGTCTCAAAACGTGTTGTGGTATTAAGACAGAGGAAGCTTTATTTTAAAACTACAAGAGAACAGAAAACTGCCCTATTGAGATTTGTTTCATGTATCCACAGTGTTGATCTTCTAAAAAGCATTTATTTGGTTCTTTTCTTTAATACTTTACATTTTGGCATGATAATAAGCAGTCACTCTGTCAGACAATATAAGTTCCAATTCAAAACATAAATGTAAAGGTGTAAAACTCTTATGCATAGTTACAAATGAACTGAGATTAGTTAGTAGCCATCTCACAAAATCAATAAGATTGATCTCCTGAGTGTTTGCATCAGAGGGAAATTGTATCAGATGTTTGTCTGACATTGGTGGAACTGGGTGTGGTAGCAGTTGTTGAACTGGTGTAATGCCTTAGCTTTTAGCGATGAATGTAAAAGCAAGGAACTTATAACGTGTGAACGTTGTATTAACAGCAGCTCAGCCAACAGTGTAATGACTGAAACAGTCATTGAATGACAAATCATTAATTCAATACATAAGCAGTACTACTTTCAGGATCTCTGTGCATTGCAGAAGAGATAAGATAGCAGGCAACTTAATGCATCCTACTAATTTTCCCTCTTTTTGCTTTTGTTTTTGGTAATATTGTGATTCAGTATCTTTACAGAAATTTTCACTGTGAGGTTTTTTTCTTCCAAAATACATGGTAATTATATTAATATCAGGAAGCCAACAGCCAAAGAACAGGTACAGAGTATCTCTACTGAGAAGGTGGCAATAGACTTGGAAAATCCATTCTAACCAAATCTGCTGAAGAGAAGAGAGAAGACAGGCCTTTTATGTTTAAGTGAGGTTTTGGCATACATTTTCTGTACACTGTTACAAAAGGTTATGTCCTTGGAGTAAGAAATAATATGGGTCACTGAGTGCAATCATGTATGAATTACGTATAGTGTGTGCATTGTGAAGCAAGAGGCTGATGTGAACCGTCTTTTCTCTTGATAATTAAAAAGCAAGTCTTTGGAGTCAGGTGCACAGAACTAGCAAACATATATACAAACATACATAAGGTTGAAAAATATTTCATTGTTCAGGGAGCGCCTCGAACTGATTTTTTTTTTTTTATTTACTCTGCTTTTGGGAAAATCCTTTTCCTCCCCCAGAAGCATGAAAGACTTGCTAAGACTTGGGGCCCTGTGCTGTTCTCTTAGTTGGAAGATGGTACACAGGGATCCAGTGCAAGTGCACTTGCATGCCCGTGTGGGCTTCTATCACTGGAGATGGCACCGCAGGTAGTGTGGTGCCTAAGGGCTTTGTCATGGAACAGCTCACCTACTGCTCCTCAGTGTTTTTCTTGGAAGGGTCCTATAGCCTCTTGATCTCTGTTGACCAACATCTGGTTGCTGTGGTTTATCTTTCACAATGGAACAAGTCTGTTAGTATTCTGGTATGCTGTTCATTTCATTGCCACTTTTCCTGTAAGGCAGCATAATTGGTCATAGCTGGCAGTTACCTGCTTTTCAGGATTTTTTGGTAAAATAACTCTTTGAGAAGACAGCTGATCCTTTGGACAGAAAGGAGGCTTCTGATTTTTTAAGCAGCATGTTTCTACCCCTCTTTAGCCCTGAAATTTGTATTGGTATCTTGAAAATCATGGAACACAGTATTTGCATTTGGGAAGCAAGTATTTATTTCCTCCATTAAGAGTATACCTTGTGAAATACTGATACGCATACTAACCCACACCTCCATTTGTTTAAAATGTAAGTGATCCTTGTGCTGGGCAGCAATCAATTTTGCAATGTTATGGCCTTTTCTGGCTTGAATCCTCCTTATAGTACACACCTGATTTTTAGCCTTCATTGATATTAAAGTACATGTAATTGGCTTGTAAATGCATTAGACTCCTTTTGGTGTGGGTTTGATGAATAGAGTATGCTTACCGTAGCAGCAGATTGGGTGCCAATATTTCACACAGAAGACCAGTCTCCTCAAAGCCCAGCCTGTTCCAAGAAAGTGGCCGACTCCTACAAAAATGACATAAATTAGTTTAATTATTGTAAAACAACTTTCAATGCTGTTGCAGCAAGATCAGCTAAATAAGCAGAAAATCACTTAGCCTTTTTTGTGTGTGTCAGAAGCTAAGTAACTGGCAGTTTTGATCAGTTGTGCTGTTAAATCACTTTCGATGCTGATTCAAAAGGGCATGTTGCTGAAAACCACAGCTGGCATTAAGATACTTTTCTAGATTAGATGATGGATTGTATTTTAGAACTGTATTGTGCAAATTGGGCACAAAAGTTAGTCTTGACTTCATCATTATTTCATCGCCTATTTCGGACTTATTGAACTTGATGCAAAGGAAATGGCAGATTTCAAAAATTGTTTTTAAAGTCCCTTTCAAACTTCATGAATATAACCTAGAATATGCAACTTCTTATTTCAGGAGAATGAGCAGACTTTCTGGAACACGGTATAATGTTTGACAATGATTGATTGATTTAAATGAATGTTTTTTCCTTGTCTGTGTCAATTTTGTCCTCATATGTTTGTAATTGTTAAGGATTTTTTCAGAGTCCTTTTCTAAGAATGAGGCTAACTGGAAATGTAGCTTTTAGATTTTTCTAGCTCTTGAAGACAACTTTTTAAATGTAGCATAGCCCAAAGGAAACGTTTAGTCTGTGTCATTGTCTGATGATGAAATTTACTCAGTTAAGGTCTTGTGATATCACGTTAAAGTACGCACAGATTGCAATTGCTTCCTGTCAGTGGTCAAGCAAGTGATTTAAATATTAGAAAGCAGGGACAGAATGGAAAGTAAGGTGTGAAGGTCTGAGTTTTAGTCAGAGGGTGCTGTAGTTTTGAGAGCAGAGGAGTCAACTGCAGATGATGCTGAGTGGTGAGGCTGAAGTGTAGATAGAAGGCCAGATACAAGCATAAACTGCCTGCAGTTGGATGTTAACTCTAGTACTCCATGACAGGCCAAAAAAATCAGAAATCTCCAGGAACAGGTGTAAATTTTCCTGATTCTACTATTTCTTACCCAAACTGACTGATTCCGTGCAGACTAAAATCAAATATCCAGGTAGTTTTACTCAGTTTTCACAAGTCTTTCTTGTGAGGAAAGGAACATAAGCATGCCTCTTTCACAAGTAACTTGCACAGTTACAGTCCTTTTTCGGAAGAAACTTTGGCAATCCTGCCAAATTAACTTTAACTTGGGCTGGCTTAATGTAATGGGTGCAAACTCATTACTTAGAGGGAAGAAGAGACAGACCACAAGAACCGTCCTGCTAGGTCAAACCAATGATCAATATAATTCAGTATTCCATCTCTGACTAATGGCAATACGAGAGGATAATAAAAAGATACTTTACATAGTTAATTTTGATAATCATGGTACTTTGGTGTAGTACCCAAAATATAGACTACTGATTAATGAGAATTTCCTGAGATATTCTATTTTTCTCTTTGAAGTTCTACAGAATGGACAAAATTCTGGTTTGAGAGGGCCAAAATCATAGGAAAAAAGGACTAATTAATCACCAGAGTTACCAGGAATGTTTGCGCTCTCAATTAAATTTTAATTCCAAATTAGAATTTCCTGTGCTATGTGTTGTACTAACTTGCAGAAATGAGCTGGTAACTCACTAGGGAACAGCTGCTGGGCTGTTTAAACAAATTTCCTGCTACTACTGCAAAGAAAGCATGTGCTACAATGGTATCAGTGGACTTTGTATGGCTCTTGTACTACTCTGAATAAAGACTGTCAAGCTATTTCTGAGAAATCTAACATCCCCATTTCGCCTGTTTCATTGCATTTTAAGAGAAAGCATTAGTGAAGGTTCACCATCTTCCAACCGGAAAGAAAATGGAAACACATTCTTCTGAACTGCTGAGTCACTGACACTCTGAGCCAAAAGCTGATGCAATTCTTCTTTTATCACCGGAAGATCTCTTTGGTAATCACAGACACACCTCTTATTTCAATAGCTTCGGTGAAGGACTGTTGATTCCTCAGACCTAACCCAGTGTGTACAAACCACTTTTTTGTTTTCTAGTCCCAGTCTCAGAGAATAAAGGTTTAAAATTTGAGAGGCTGCAAGGGGCAGGTATTGAAGGAAATTTCAGTCTTTTGCCATGGAATTGCAAGGTGGCTTATGCACAGAAATCCAGAGCAAAAGTACTTTTAAAATATGAAACACAATTCTAATGTTTTGATGTGTATTTAATTCTTAGCACTAGTTAAAAGTCTTAATTTTGTTCTGTTTGCCACAACAATCTGTTTTTAATTGTAGCAGAAGTTATTTGAGCTTTAACTGAATGTAAATACAAGCACTATAAAACAACATATTCTCCATTTTCAGTCACTTCTCTCATGTCATACATAATATCAGATTGTATCATTACAACTAAGCAATTTCTGTATGTGACTAAGTTAATAATGTTTTGTTACCAATGGAATGAGGACCAGCAATGCTGCTTCATTTACTTTCTGTGATCAGCTTGATTAAGGAGACTTGATACTGTCCTAAGAATGTTAAGTTTGACCTGGTAAGAATTGTAATAAAAATTTTACTAATTTATGCATCAAAGGAATAAGCCCAATGTTAGCAAAATGTTAAACTGGCATTTAAGCTGGCTATAACATTAATATAAATGAAAAATTACAGGCATTTTCAAGAGAGTTGAGAGAAATGAGAGATCAATGTATTGCTTGTTTTACTGTTAGAAGCTCTGCAGTTTAAAAAATAATTGATATTCCTTCTTCCACACCCTTCTGCCATAATTATGTAAAGAATCTGGATTATGCTTCCGACTTGATTTAACTGTTTTATAATAAGTCACAAGCATACCTTGCCTACTTGATGATATTCCTTTAAGGTTGTGCCAGTCTTTCCATTATTAAATCATGTTTAGTGTTATATACTGGTTGCTTAAAAAAATTCATTTCAAGCTTGAACTTGCTATGCATTCTCAGCTAGCCATATGTGTGAGGGAGCACAAAAAACATCAGTACTATTTAGCAACTTAACACAGTATTTTTCAATTTAATGGAAATTTAGGCTTTTCATTAAAAAATGTGAAAAAATGTTTATCATAATGAGGGCTTCAGTGTGTTAGTAGGGAGAATAAGCATAAAAATGAAGATCTGCATTTTGTGTATATGGTCTGTGTGCTGCCCCTATATATTTCTCGCTTCCTGCCCCCCCTCATAAATCTGACCCATTTGTAGAAAATTTGACTTTTGGTTTGAACAGGAAGCAAGCAGCTAAAACCAAAGACTTGTGTGTAGAAAGTAGGAAGGACTGTAAGTTTTAAACACAGCAGTTCAGATACACAGATAGGTACAGGAGTCCTAGTTATCCACTCTGCTACTATTCTGACTTATTAGTTTTTCTGAAGTTCAGAATTAGATGAGAATTGAAAACAATGGTGGGTCTTTTTGTAACCTTTGTAGTTATGGATTTTCCCTGCACATCACCCATCCCCCACCCTCCCATATCCCAGAGAAACATGGAGACTTTGCAACTCAGTATGACCAACCAGTCTAAAGAAATTTTTAGTATGGAATGCCATATGTTTTGTAGAACAGGGCAGAGATTTTAAATAGCTGAATTAATGTTTCGGGAGTGTTCAAAATGAAACACTAGGTCACTACGTAGAGTTCATAGCTGGACAGTGTACTTGCGCCCCTCCTAAGTTTTATGCATGACCTACTGAAGATCAAAAAGAAATGTTGATTTGAAATACCTACACCCCAAGAAGAGGTACTAAAACATATCTGAAAAAGTTGCTGTAAGGATAGTAAAATTCCTCTTCCTGGCTTTGTCCTGAAGAACAAGTGTAACTTTATCCAGCAGCTCCATTTCCCAGCATGCTTCTGCTGACTCTAGTAACACACACTTTTATGCTTTCAGTCTAAAAAGTGACCTGGGCTGTAGTGTTTCTTGGACATAATTATATTTTATTCCTCATTTTTCAGAACAGATTATTGAATTCAGTCTTCTCATTCATTCAGTTTTTATTATCTGCTATTTGTAAAGAGAACTCAGGCCCCTTAAGATAAGCCTCCAGTTTGGTTGGGGGGGGGTGGGTGGAGCAGCTTTTGTTTGTTTTGGGGGGGGGGTTTAAACCTATTTTAGGCTTTTGCTGTAGTCAGAGAGAGGTAAGCTAATAAACTCATCTTAATACCTCTTTGGAAGGTACACGTACTGTATCTGTAAGTCTGATGTTGTGAACACCGCTCACATCCAAAGCTCTCAACTTTGAATGCATCCTGTGCTAATGTCTAATGCTATGTGGAATTGCCAAGTGGTCTCTTATCCAAATACTTACTAGGCTGGGGACTGCTTAATCTCCGAGATCAGGGAGACTTATTCTGATGTGGCTGTACACTCTAGACAGTTAAATTTGCAGAAATCCACTGAAGGCAGTTTGCTTTTCAAAAGTTGCTGAGGGCGTAATTTGGCTTTTTGCAGTTTGAGGGTGGGCTGTTTAACCTGAACAAGTTCCAGCTTGTTCAATTATAATTTAACAATATATTTTCCCCATACTTGCTGTGTTCCTCCCAAGAGATGCTTGCATCTCCTTGATGCATGAAAGGATACCTGTATTTAATGTACATATTAAATAAGTCTGTAAAGTAAATTCTCACATAATTTTACATTTAAAAGTACTATTTGAGGTGTGTGTGTATATATAATTTTGTTAGATGCATGTATAGAAATAAAACAGTCTTTGCTCTTCCCTTTTGTACCTCCTCAAGACATGTAATCTACAAAGCAGGAGAATTGCATGATAAAATGTGCCAGAGTGGAATGCATAATTATTCCAGAGGAGGGTAAGTCAGTTCAGAACTTGTACTAACATTCTTAAGGGCAGCAGGAGTCTTCTTGCCATGAAATTACATCAGCTCTCTATGGCCCAGAGTCAATGCACATGCTTTCCCTTTCTAGTAAAAAAAAGGTGTGAAAAATGCTAATGTCTTCAAAAATGTACTGTAGAACAAAGCTGAGTAAACGAATATATATTATAGTGTGGTGTTCACCTGTAAGTGAACTTGGGTTTAAGAGGAGAAGAGACTGAGACATTGTACTTTTAAAACAACCATTTCACTTTTTTAATAGATTAAGTCATGACTTGCAAACAGACAAAAAACATCTAAATAAGAAAAAGAATGCTTCCTTGATCCTAGTTCAGAGACATTCCCATAACAGGTGGGGCAGAGGCCTTTAAATTACAGGTCTCCTCCATAGACCCAAATTTGTTACAATTCCATCAAGCAATGAGGAAAAGACATTTTCACAGTAAATAGCAGTGGATGCGGCTAGCAACACCCATTTTCAAGATGGTTAAAAGATGAATTTTTGGGGGATTGTGTAGTAACAATATCAGAGGTAGAATCTCTTCTATATGGAAACACTACCCAGTTTTCTAGGAGTCTTAAGATGAAGCATACAGCACTTAATGCTAACTAATATACTTAAATTGTCACCAAGACAGTTAACTAACGCAGCTCAGCACAGCTGTGATTTACTATCATTTCTGTGTAGTAATTAGGCCTGGTTCGGCTAGTGGATAGGGAGTGACTAATTTCCATTTCCCCACGAGGAGAGGGGAGGAAAGGAGCATTTCCTTTTTCTTAAATTAGAATATTTGGCATTTACAGCTGTGTGGTGGACCTATTGTGCGAAACAAGTCGTACATAGACTGCAAACCGATATGGCACCTTGGCAGCAGAATTTGTTTGCACACTAAATTCTAGTGGTAGTCTCTTTAGCAGCACACCGTGTTTCTTACTGCATGAGGCCAGTGGAGTACGTGGTCTCAGGCTATGCATGACTGAAGAAAAAAGTGTATGTGGGGAAAACATGCCTAAATATACATCCACGCTCAAGACACTATTGTTAACGCAGGTTGCAAAGAAAGAAAAATGTGCAAAAAGTGGAGACTACAGGAGTTTGGCTTGAACCAGCCAAAACTATGAAGTACTCAGTGATGATAGATATAGTCAGGATAGTAATCTACTGCTTAAAGGGCCCATCTGGAAGATTTACATAATCATCAGTTGGAGAGATCTGTACACTAGATCTCCAGTTAGGGCACATTTGGCAAGTGAGGTGTTAGCTTATGGCATTCTGCATTTAGTAAAAGGATGCTTTGCCCCCTCTTCTTTCTTTGTATGTTAAAACTCCTCCTAACTTTAGGGGAGGAGGCATATTATGACTGAAACTGTGAGATGCTCACATTTTATTACAGTGGGTGGGAATGAAATAAATATATTCTTCTCTCGCATTGACATCTTTTTCTGATTATCTGAAAAATTTTTGCCCAATAGCTCCAGTTCCCACAAACAACATTTCAGGAGACTTAAATGGCAGAATTTTATGTGAAATACCTGAGGGGTAGGGGAAAAGAAGCATCAGCTTATCCTGTTTTTCCTTAACAGCAGAACTTCTAAAAAAAAAAATCTAACATTCGTGGACCATGGTAATTCTTTGAGTGATCATCTTCACTGTTCTGAGTTACAATAAAATCAAAACCACACTTTAGGTTTTGCTGCAGCCTCCAAAGGGCACATGGCATGCTAATGAAGCACAGCTCTTGTTAATTGTAGTTTCATGCATCTAAAGTACTGTCTACTGTTTCTTCAGTACTGCAGTAATTCTGTAACTGATGGAGCAGATCTAGCTGTATAATTTTAAGCCCCTATACTAGATTACCTCTTAGAAGTGCTTGTCACTCACACACTTGTAACAGACTTTTGAGAAGTAGCTCCCAAATTAAAAAATGGTTAAGTACCAGCCCATATGTACTACTTCTTTCTTTTCGTGTCTCATCTGGATAGACAAAAGTTCTTTTGTATTGCTTGTCTAGGTACTTTTAAAATCTACATAATCTTTTGCCAAAAGTTCATTCTTAGCTAAGAAAGCAAGAGAAGAACATGAACAGTCAGCTTTCATTTTTTACTACTTACTCTAGCTATCTTCATGGTGCCAGGAAGCATAGGTCAGTGCAACACAATAATAACAATTCAAAATCTTGCCTTTAAACAGAAATTCAGCTACTCCTCAGAGCTTATAAATCCTTAAAGTAGAATTTGGCTGATTGGGATTGGTCAGAAAAACAGGCACATGTGAATAAAGTAGAAATGGTTAGGAGGAGAGATAAATGCTAACAAAAACCATGTGTATAGAGTTAAGGTCCCAATTAATCCATTCTTGGTCTTGTCAGGTTAGCTTACATTTTATCCGGTTTCTGTTACCTGTTACGATCCATCACTTCTATTGAGCAAAGTTTTAGCCAAAAAACCAAGTACCTTCTCCTCCATAATATGTATCCTGTACTGGGAAACTTAAATGTCAAGTAATGTGAAGTGGATCAGTTTTTAAATACCACATCCACCCTTGGAAGTTCTGAGCAATGCTACTGCTAATTAAAGTCAAAACTCCTGTCCCAGTAAAAAACACAAAATCTGCCTTTTTTTTTTTTTTTTAAATTGATTCTCTTTCTAATTCTTTGTAACATAGTCTGTGGGAAAAAAACCCCCGTGTTTCTTTTACTCCTGGGCTATCTTAAAGTGAAAGAGGGGGATAGTCTTTCTGTTGTTGTTCTTGGCTTATTTTACATTTAAAGAACTCACTTGATACTCTAGACATTATTTGAATTCCTTCTCTTTTTAAAAAAGTTAAATTTTATTTGCATTCTTTCTTGAATTAATTTTTGAGCTGCAAGAATCTAACTACAGATGAGCAAATCAATGTTTCGTGAAACTTAATGTAAACTATCATCTTGAGGTGGAATATTCTTCCTTAGAAAATCGGAGGAATTAGAGGAAATGAGGAAATGAGGAAAACAGGATTTTACAAATTTGGCTGCTTAGTTACATGACTGAATCTGCATTTGGAAAACTAACTACTAATTTTAGGTACCTATTTTGAAACTTTTGATACGAGATTTTAAAAACATCTTAAAAAAAAAGGAAAAAATTGCTTGTTTAGGAATGTATGTCTAATAAAAAGCATTTCCATGTTGTAGACATGTATTGTCATTCAGAACTTAAACTCATTTGTGCTGGCATATGTGACAGTTTAGATCATCTTTCTTAGATTACTCTGAGGCAATAATCACTTCTAGTTATTTTTGGTATGGAAAAAGAAACTCTACTAGTGATCAAAATTTGCAAATGCTTCTTTCTTTGCAGCACTGTCTTGCTAAACAGCTTTATTTTGCCAGGGGAAGAAGAAAGGCAGAGCTCAATTAAGTTGCCTCTTACTCCATGCCGGAATGGTTACAAAGGCTAAGATAGCTGAGTGTCCAGACATAAAAGGAAACTTAGTCCCAAACATTGGCCAACTAGTGTCATTTTATATCACCTTTGTATATCCTGCCTAGCCTCCAACTGCCATTTTAGTATAGCCCAGGTCTCCCACAGATCCTGTATCATACCTGCCAACCCCCGTGTGGCTATCCTGGTTACCAAGATAGGCATTGTGATACGAGATCTAAAAGGGCACTAGATAGCTATGCTGGACTTATTCAGCCACCTGCTTCCTACCCAACCTCACTGGAAGCTGCTGTTGATGGACAACTTGCTAGGAAATTTATTTGTAGTATTCAACCAAATACTGACAACCACCATGTCAATACACAGACAAGATGCACTGACTTTTTCAATTTTGTAAATAGGAGCTTTATTGTATGTGATAAGTTCATTGAGACAACATTAGCTCAGAGAAGTGACTTTGTTCTTGTGGAGTAGGAAGTGTACAGAGTACACACAATATTTACAGAGTACCTTAGTACTATTTTGACTAATTTTTACCAGAGAGTTAGTGGTTGTTTCAAAGCTAGATTAGTCACTTTGTCCATAATTATAATCTCTTGAAATCTGCTTCAGCGTTTTTAATTGGCTTCAGGCCTAATGGTCAGAAAATGGCTCCATCTCAATCCTAAGACTAAACTTGATTAGTAGCTTTTGTAGATTTCATATTATCCTGATTTATAAGTGAATGATGAAAAAAGATGGAGTGCTGTGCATAGAAACCTGTGGCATCATAAGCTGCATCTGCACGGAAAAGATGCAAATGAAGTACAGACCTTATGTTTCTAGCCTAATGTTCATAAAGATGAACTATCACAGGCACTCCGATTATTTCTGTGTTACCATTTATGCAACCCGAGATAGCATTACATTGGATAACTGGGTATTTAGAGCTTGCACGTGAATTCAAAGCACAATCTGTTTAATGAAGTAGGACAAAATGAACAATAAATGTTTGAATAGACTTTTTATAAAAACTGATTTTTTCTGATTAGTATTTTGGAGATGTGTTATAGATTGCTTAAAAATGTCTTAACCATGAAACACTGCATAAGGAACATAAGCATGCATCAGCTTGCATGTGACACGCTTTAGCACGCTTGGAGGTATAAAGAAGTTTTGGCATTGTGGAGAGGCAATGTGTTATGTACATTGTGTGGGAGGATACACCATGCAGATTTGATTGCATCATCTTGCTCTCTTTTTTCTTTTCTTTTCTTTCTTTTTTTTTGTTGCAGATGGTAAAACAAAGACTGTAGTGAAACCCGTTTTCTCCCAGGAAGAGGTGGGAGGGAATTTTATATGAGCGAGAAACTTTGCCTCAAGTCGAAATCTGGTGCCTGGACTAATGAACTACCTGTAATTCATATTGTACTAAGTATTGCTGAAACTAGGCATGTACTAATCATGAACCATGCCAAACTATGCATAATTACTACGCTTTCTCTGTAGCGGTAATTAATTTGCGTTAGCAACTTTGATTAATCTTTCTAATCTAAAAGTAAAGTGCTTCTCAGACATGAAAGGCTCTATAACTGCTCAGGGTTGTTATTGCAGCCCAACGAAGGGTGTTTCAATCCAGTGGGGGGCAGGAGGGGGACAAAACTTTAAAAAATCAAAGTATAGCTGATATTTATGAACTAATGAAAACTATTAACAGTTAAAGCATTCTGTTTTGCCACAGAATTCATTGTTTGAACTACAGGCTTCTGTACACAGTACATTCCTCCTGAAAGAAAAGAGAGTTGTCATTAATTCAGTAAGAGGGTTTCTGTGAGGGCTGTTCCACAAAGACAAGGGTTATATGCCAAACAGAGGGACTGAGAGTCCACCTTATAGCTGGCAATGCTATGTATTTAACGTTAGTAATGTCGCAGTGCAAACTTACCCATAAATTCATTTTAGTCTTAACCTGGAGGAAAGCATTGTTCTAGGCCTGATTGTTCAACTATGATACTGAGTCAATCCTCATTGTCAGTCCAAGAAGGGTGTCATTTGTGTTGCCTGTGAGTGACGTGGACATGCCTGCTTTTCAGGAAATACGTATGCTAAAATCATCAACTTAGACTATGTTGACAAACAGAGAGCTATCAGATGTTAAAGTATGAACTAAATTCTGACATCACTGGAGATTATAAAGTTTCCATACTTCATTGCCAACCTCCTGGCCCAAGCCAGGCTCTTCACCCAAAGGAATCCAAAACTGCTGAAAGGACTTATGTCATCAAATGGTGATTGTGATTTACCTAGACTTTGTATCTATCAGATCTACAAGAGGTAAAATAGATGTGTCCCTACAAACCCATTACAAATCCCATAGGCTTTTTAAGTTAACGTTGTGTTGCTCGTTTTCTCCCTTAGACATGCTAATATTACACTTAATTTTCCTTGTTCCCCCTGTTAGCACTGTTTTCTGGCAAGGACTACTGCTGCGTGTAATTCATGATAGGCAGAATGACATGATAATCATTTGGAAATGGGTAGTCTAGAGATTACTAATGAACTTCAGTTTGATTTAGATAATTTAAAAAAAAATGCTGCTATTACCTGGAAGTCTGCGATCAATTCTATTTTTGCAAGTTAGAGAAATATTTTAAAAATACATAACTTATTAGAAAATGTAAATGTGATTCCTAGAATTAATAATTTTTTGTGATGCTGATTCAAAAAGGGAATTATTTGTGATAGTTTATTTTCTTACATTTGTGGTTTGTGTCCAAATATTTTATAACCATAAAGCTACCTTTTTGATATCAGTCAAAACAGACAATATATATTGATGTTGAAACAAGCTTTGTAGAAGACATTTTTTTAAATCAGGCATGGGACTTTACATTTATTAGAAGGTGTTCACAAAAATAAGGGTAACATCATGCATATTCTTTGCAACTAAACCCAGTCATGGTTACAATTTGGAAATAAATTTAAATAGACATATGGAGATACAGTAGTACATATACACTCTATTTATGACATTAAGTTAGTGTACTGATAACAGCAATACATCAGAAGTCTACAACCAGCTGATGGAATGATTGTATAAGGAGGAAGAAACTGCTTCAATTTCTCACATTATTTATGTGGCTTTACAAGAATGTCAGTGTGAATTGCCTCCTAAATTTAGGAGGCAAGAACAAGTCAAGACTATACTTTTGCAGTACAAAACATTTACACACAAAATACACATGCATTGCAATGCATTGGAAATGGGTAAAGCAAGGAGAAACCCATTACTCAATGCTTTATTAACACAATTCTACAAAGGAGTCTCAAATAGGATTATATAGTTCAGTCACAGTAAGGCCACAATATTACAATGGATAAGGACCTTAGAATTTGGCATTCTGTGTTAGTAATAGAACCCTTCCTTCTTTATAGATTTTTATACATGTTCCTGAATGGTATCTCATCAAAGTCCTCCTTTTTTTTTTTTTTTTTTTTTGTAAGTTTAGCATATTGCTTAATACAACAGTTAGCACAGTAGAGAAGGGTACTGTCACAGGGCAAACAAAACCTATGTAACATTCACGTAGTTTTTAGACTATATGCTAGGTGCATTTAGATGAAGCTGGCTAATCAGAAAAGAGACTAGCAAAGGATTTCCTCAAGTTTCGAATAGTTTCAGCTTTTGCTTCATCTTCATTCACAGATGATCGGAAGAAGGATGACTCTGTGAAACTGAAGGCATTTGTCAAAGACTGCGACTTGCTGCAAGACAAAAATGCAACATGTTTTGTATGTTCATATTGTCTACCAGCTTCCATCCACATATAACTTTTATAAATTACGAGAAAAGGAAAAACGTCCATGAGATGTAGACAGTTTACATATGAACAAAATGGACATTCAACACAAGCAATTTAGTTAGATGTAGCATACAGTGCTGCTGCAACACAGCACATTCCTTCTGAACTTTTATTTGAGAAGTGGGATAATCTTTTCTTTAGAGAACACACTGCTTTTTTTACAGATCTGAAACATTGTATTCCAGTAAATTGGATGATGTAAATTAGAACTTGAGGAAAAAGTGGGCCTGCATGCTAAATCCAAATCACCACCCAACACAGGATGATTAATAATTGTGTTCTTTAAGGCTGCAAACTGTTATGCACAAAGAAAAATTAGGTATATTGGCAAGAGTTTGAAGAATGAATCCTAAAGTGGTAATGTGCTCTCTCTCTATATATATATATTTAGGATTTGATCCTTAATGGAGGCCTAATGACACTTTATATCTTTAAAAAAAATTCCCTAAATCAGATACAATTTTTCTTGTCTATAAGCAGTTAGTCTAGCAATGTTATTCTGTTTTTAGTACTATCATGTAACTACAGCACAAGTTTCTGTAAGCATGAGTAAAATAACATACAAGAAGGAAAACATCTGAGGTTTAAAACTTTAACTCATGACTTGTCAGATGAAATAATATTTTAAATGTAGGCTTGAATTTAAATAGAAAAAATGAATGAGTTATAATCTTTTTACAAAGACATCCATGCCTTAGTAAAACTAGGTAACTGATTTCATTTTTATCTCAGTACAATAATAGGATTTCAATTTTGGCTATAGTAAAACTGAAATGCTTTTCTTATTCAGATTGTCTTATACTCTTCATGGTTTGCAACTTCTCTGCCTCTAAACTAATAATGTACAGCAAACAGTGCTACAGGCGTTTTAGGTTTTTCATAAATTATAGTTGTGCTAATGAGAATAGACTGATAAATGTTTGTTTGTACTCACTGAAAGAGGGAGGGTGGGAAGCAGCACTTGACTTGATTAGTAACACAATAAGTAGCCTAATTAAATATTTATTCACAGATTAATAACATGTACATACAGGTTAGGCAACAGCATGTGGGTGAATACAAAGCATACACATGCAAATAGATAGAGTTAATCCTACAGGCAGGAGATCTGAGTCTTGGTGTGGACCTAAAACTGCTTCTTGAAAGTTAGAAACACTACTCTTATTATGGCTTGGATCTTAAAAACTTTAATTTCTCCTTTTTTATTTTATTTTAAATAGAGACTATTCTCTTCCATTTGTGGAAGAGAAAAATGAATCTAGATTTGAACAAGGAGCTAAAGGAAAGGGAGAAATCTGGGAAACAGTATGTGGTACAGTTCTTCTGTACCTGTTCTTAACTGTTTTTCTTAAATGTCAGAAGTTCACGAGTTAAGTTTCAAACCATAAAGTGGTTTCCATCTTGCTTAAGAAAATCGACCTCCCTACTCTCTACGTATACTTAAATAACGGATGAATTACTCTGAGTTTTATGATTATAAAACAGAATAAAGAAATACACTGTCCTAGGAAGGCAAGGAAAATATTGTCATCTTTGCATATTGTCACCTAACACATCTTTTCCACTGAATTGTGCTCAGGTGAGGACTCAGAATTGGTTCACACTAGTATTAGCATATGAGTGGGTGAAAAAAGGGGATCTGTGTTACTTGGATGCAACAAAGACTACATGCCAGTCTTTGTACTTACCAAAACAAGTAGAATGTGTCTGTGACTCTACCGGCAACAGTGTGTGTCAGGATCACTATGTTGAAAAAACAGCAAATCATTGCTAATACCCTCCCCATGTTTTTTGTTCACTGGGTTTAAGCTGTGAGAGGGGATATAGCTACAGATCCTTTCCACATTCTTTACTGTAGCACGTGGCTGGCTAGCTATAGCAACAATAGCATGCTGTGCATTAAGGAATCTTCCAGTAGCGAGCTAACTACAGACAGTTTTCTGTGCAGGTCCTACCATCTTCTCTGGAAAGGGCCTGTGTGAATTGCTTGTGCTGTACAGTCAGCAGCAATGTATAACCATGAACGACGTGCAACCGTAAAAGAAACACAGTTTGGCAGTCACTGTCTAGCATGTTCATTGGGATTGTTTCTGAGATAGGCCTTTTGCAACTGGAATCTGTTGTCTGAGTGACTGCAAGGTTAAAAGTTTAAATAGATAAGACTTCCTCTTTTCTGTGCGGGCTTACAGCACACCCAGATCATGAGTCAGTGACATAAAAAGGAGAAAACAAATACGAGAAAGATGATGAGTTTTCAGACCTAGTTGGGGCAGAAATTACACAACTACTAAATGAAATTTTGTGTAGTGCTTAGGATATAACTAATGATACTGTCTTACTAATCATAAACAGAGAATAAGCTTTTTGAAATGTTTTAAGCTCATTTTAGACTTGGGAACATATATACATTTTTTTTCTGAATATTAGACCAACTCCCAAATTACAGTTACGACAACAAACCTGTGTTATGAGGAGAAAAGAAAATGGATAAAGTAAATCTTACTTAAGTTGCGGATGAGACTGAGGCTTCTGTTGTGGAGCAGGCTGTGGAGCAGGCTGTGGAGCTGGCTGTGGAGCAGGCGGTGGCTGTGGCTCTGCTTCCTTTGATAATCTGGTGCTGGAAGGACCTTGAGCCTGGGGACGTGGTTGCTGAGTTGTAGGTCCAGGTGGACGCTGTGGCTGGGAAGTTGAGGGCTTTGTTGACTGCCCAGGGGGGTACATGCGCTGTGGCTGCAATGGCTCCTGGCTTTGTGATTGCATTCCTTGGGGTTGCACTGGGCCCCCTAGGTTCAGTACAAGAAAAACTTCATAATGTTATAGTATCAAAGAATTCTTATTAGATTTCATATCCAACACTTTAAAATAATCCTTGAGTGTGATTAATTCTACTTTTGAGGCAAAATTCTATTAATATGGACTGCAGTTTCATGTAGTCAATACTACTAATCACAGCTGGTACATTAATAACTTGCTTGGAGCCCCTATGATTCATCCTTAAAATTGCTAAGAAGTACCAAATTTACCCCAGCAGTAGTAGTACTGACTTCAGATCAAATCAATGGAGTTACACTCAGTATAATTTTGGCCCAGCTCAAGGACAGGCTGCAAGATAATTGAATATACCAGTAATATCTACTTCAGCAATACAGCTACTATTTTCTGTGTAGTTATTGCAGTTTTGTTCCTCCAAAGTTTTAAAATTATTTCTGTAATATTCCTCTTAGATTCACTCTTATAGCAGTAAAACAACTTTATACTGAAATTTTCCAGCTAATTTAAAGTCTTTGGATAACTTATTTAACCCCTTAGTGAAATATGTCAAGAACATTACAAGAAACACATAAAGTCATTACTAATTCTTTACCAAGATCTTTCACTGAGAAGGAAGTACGCTGGCAAAATACTGTATCAAGTGTGAAACTACAATGTGTAGTAGAGACTTAGGTTGTAGAATCCATGGCTGAAAGATGCTATATCATCATAGTTTTTTTTCCTGCTTTCTGACTGAAATAGTGCTGGGTCAGATATCAGTGGGCATGCTGCTGTTATCTCATATGAGAAGTCTGAATGTGGTTTTCTGGGCTGATAGTTGTTATAACTGAATCTTTATTCTGGCATGTGACAAGGCACACAGGACATCTGAGTTAAGGGGAAGAAAGGACAGGATGAAATTCTCAGGTATTTGTTTGTATCTTTCAGTCAGGGTAAGAGCTTTGCTTAAAAGTAAATATTATAGAACACAACTATCTAGATGTTCTGAACATTTGGGCATTTTTAGTCTTACATAGATATTTAGTGCAAGTAAAAGACTTAATCTATTCAGGTCTCTAAAAGAAAACCTTCATATCTGGAAGTACTGCTGCAATACATGATTTTTTTTTTTTTTTAAATTGCTATTATAGTTAGCTTTCCAGTTACTATATGAATTCCAGTGTAAGTGTCTGAGAACAGCACGTACTAATGCTTCAGTAAGTTTTAATACAGTTGTAGCAGTGTGTTGTGGTGTAGAAAGATAAATAGCACGTACTGTATGTTAAGGAATGTGCCTTCATTGTTTATTAATTTGAACCACTTTTGTAGGAAATATTTGAAGGTGATAACATGGTCTTGCAACATCTTAATAAGGTTCGTTTTCTTATTAGTCTCCTTTCACTCAATATTGAAAAACAGAAAGGTTTCTTTTCCCCACTTGTACATACAGGCTTGAATGCCAGAAACTTTACACTGAAGACAGATATAACTTTCTTTTATTGCACATTAAGCTGTACAAGATATTTCACATAAAAGATATACTGCTGTCACACTTCCAGCATTTGCTCACTTTCTTGCAGCTGGGTTGTACAAAAGGCAACAATCATGAAAGAAACTTTTACCAAAAATAACTCAACAAAACTGAACATTAAGCCTACACTGTAAAACATCTGTTCCCTGTTACCCACAATATTGCACCTAAGCATGCTTACATGCAGAGAGACATTTTGGCTTGCTTCTTGTCTGTGGTATGTAGCAATAGTGTGTGCCCTTGTAAATCCTTTACAGTCAACAAGCTGAAATCCTATCTGAAACACCCATCTCTTCTTTGCACACACAACTCACAAATGTCGTGTGAAAAGCACTTGTGAATACTTGCACTACTACATGCAAAAAATACCAACTGCTTTAAATAAAATCAATCATCAGATTCATTTCTTCACCCCAGGGCAGTATGGTTTATTCACTTTTATGGTGTCTGGAGGTAAGGATTTGTGAACCTGATTCTAAGTGGAATTTTCTTAATATAGAACAAAATAGCCAATGCCATCATTGGAATGATCACTGACCCAGACAAATGCTGATCACTAAAGCAAAATATTCATGTAATTTACTGATAGGTAGTAAACAGTAGCACTTACCACAAACATTTAAATAGCTAATAATGCATACCTTAATTCTCATCTTACCAGCCAGCTTGTACAAATAAAAGAAACACTAAGAATGATGATTCTCACTGATAATTTTTTCCAGTGTTTGTAGGGAAAACAGAAGTAGAACATAAGGTTGTTTTCCCTTTAAACAAAATTGTTTGCACTAAACTAATGGCCACTACTCATCTTTGTACATATTCAAGATTAAAATTATAGTTTTGTGGCTCACTTGCAACTAAGCTTTATGGTATGCTAGCAGTGTGTAGCTTGTGATTCTAGGCTAGATTTCTCACAACAGATTAACTGCCTGCCTGTGTATTTCTTGTAATATTACATTATAAATTGGTTATGCAAAAATCACAAATAATTTACCTACAGAAAATCTAGCAGTTGTCAGGCATCTCAATTCTTTTTGCATGTTTGATTTCAAGCAGTTATTATAAACCCTATTTATGTGGATAACGCTGGGACTGAATGTTCTTTATAGCTATCTAGATATTTCTCAGTTTAAAATAGTAGACCTGAGTTGGTAAAGAAAACTGCTGACATTTTGTCTTGCATTCTAATCAAAGGGCAAGATCCCTAGCTGGTTAAAGGTACCTTGGTCTACAATCTCCTAACATCTCAGTATTTGAAAAAAATGAGCTCTTACAGGAAGTTTAACAGTCCTTGAGGTACTTCTCACCAAATAACCTGGGATTTAACTCTTCGGTAAGTATAAGATTTTTGAAACTATTTGCATTAGTTTTCATTAAAAATCTCCATAGATTACTAATTCAGAATGACAACAAAAGGTACTACTTAATTGAAATAGGATACATTAAATACTCACACTTTCACTGAGATATTGCACATAGGTGGCCCATTTACATAGCTTTGTAGCTAATAATTTAATGCAGAATTACTAAAAATATGAATACCAGTATGTAAAATAGAAGATATTTTAAATATTCCTTGGGAAGAACTGTATCTTATGGAGTCACTGAAATATTAGACTTCCACTTGCGTGTAAGTAAAACTCAAATGTTAACAAACTTTATAAAATTCTAAATCAAAAGCCTCACTAGCAAATTCTAATCTAGACTTTTAAAAATATATCTGGATCACCTACCTATTAATCATGCACACACACAAAAAAATAAAGGCTATGAATACAGTGTGCACACACTCACTGAGTAAGCAAAAGTATTTAGATTTGAACCTTGGTGGTATTTTACTTAACGATATGTAATACTCAAAAAATACTGTCTAACCATCCATAATGTACAGTTGCACTGGGCTCTAGAGAGGCACATTCTTTGTACACTGTTGACAACAGCCCTGAAATCACAAATTTTACAGAGAAAGGTAGGTAAGCATTACACGCACAGACATGAACAAGTAAACAACCAGACGGTATAGTTGACACTGCATAGAAAAAACACAGTCCAGGTCAGCACTGAAACAATGCAAAAACTGAACAAAACTGGTATGTTTGCTTTTAAGATTGTGTGTTTGTTTCTTTTCTTTTGTCATTTTTGCTTTAACCCTTGCTTTTAGTCTCAGTTATCTAAGTAGCCTGGACTTGTTTTGGTCCTACTGCAACGCCATTACAGTCGAGAATGTACTGTAAACAACCTTGAGGTGGTGGTCGCTGAGGTGGGATTTTGTTTGGCTCTGGCTCCTTTAGTGATCCGCTCTGGAAAATACATTTGAAAACAGAAGAGAAAGAAAATTAGAGTAGCTTAGTTCCAATTTTCCACTAATTTGTCTTTATTCTCATTAGAAATCTCTTTATTGGTTGGGGCTGAACATATACTTTTAATTTATTCCAGATAACATTTTCTAATTTAGTTGCTGTCTGACATGATATATGAATCCTGGACTAATCCAAAGCTGAGTTCTGAAAAAAAAAAGGTTTTTCCTTTGCAGCATGTGATCATGATATAAGGAGTGCCTTCTCAAATCTCCCCTCCGTTTGCGTATGGTCTTTCTCCTTCAGTTCTTAGCACCTTGAACGACTTTTCTGTATCTCATTGCTTCTGCTCTCTTTTTTAGGATAGACTGAATAGAAAATGGACTTCAACAGATACCTTTGTATAATTTAAGAAATAATTTATTTTTAATTACATTCACTTGTACCTGGAAGCACTAGCACAGCAGGATTTTTTTGCTAGTGATAGTTTCACTTTGATTCACTGACTGTAAATGGGAAGGGAGATGGACTACTCTAGGTTAGCTGTTTTGCTAAGCAAAATGAAAGAAGGAAGCAAAAACCACAGACAAATAATAAAAATAATTGAAATTACTTCATGCTACTCCATCTGACATGTTATTAGAAACACATGTAATACTTAACTTTTCAAAACAGGAGATTTATTTGGCAGTGTCCTTTTCAAATGTATACTTGTCGAGAGGAAAAGATGGGCCTGAACCAAAACCTTGCAGCAGAACACCCTCTGGGAACATTAGTATTTGAATCCAAAGTTTGTCTTAGGCCCATCTCTAATATTTTGAAAAGTGAAATATGTTAAATCATTGGACATAATAGCTTGGGGGATTTTTTAAAGATCCAGAAATTAAATTGCCATCTGTCAAGAGGGAAAAATCCCAGAATGTATTAAAGAGTAAATGTAAAATTAATTAAATATGTTTCTTGCAAAGCTTACTGTTTTTTTTCTGATAGATTTGTATTTGATCTTAGAACTATAGAAATAAATCTTACTCATAGGGATGTGAATTCCTGCACAGCAATCTAGAAGTTACACTTTTTAAATGTTACAACAACGCTCTGTTGTATGCAGCTGTTGCAAATTGCTTTGTCTGCTTTAGCTAGATAAATAAAAGGACATAGGACAGGTCCAAAACGCTAATTATTCAGAATTACCAACCTTCAGAAGACCAAATGAGGAGAAAAACTGATATATACAAAATGAATGAGGCAAAATCTGATTCTTGTGTTAACTGACCCAGTTACATAGTCCTCGGCAAGCATCATTGTAAGGATGGGGTTATGTAGGAAAGAAGAGAATTTCATAAGGAAAGACACAGCCACCAGAAAATTTTAAAGTGCTTTAGTGTGGGTTAAAGTCTTCTCTGTGTTGTTTCTCTTCTTCCTCTAATTTTCTGAACCACATGTAAAAGTTGACATTCTATCCCATGCATGTTTCAGTCATGTTAAGTATTTGTGGTATCCACTCCGTATAATGCGTTGGAGCTCACTGAAACAGTATGCATTTACATCAGTAACTCCTTGGATACTGGGGAAATTAGCCCAGACTGGAAACCTTGAAAAGTTGCCCTAGAGGAGCTAACTCCTTTCATTTTCTAGTACCATTGTTCTGATGCACCTGGCACCTTCCTCTGTACGCCTTCGGGGCATTTGGGTGCTCTGTATTAGAGAGAGCAGCCTGTGTCTCCTTTGGTGGGGTAGTGTGACACATGCGTGGAGTGTGCCCTTAAAGGAAAAGTGTAAGTACTTGGGCTTAAGGACGTCCAAGAGTTTCCTTCTGGAGGACCAAACAGATCATGTGACTTTTGTTAGAAAGCATGCATAATATTTTACAAGGAACATGACTACGATTACCGTGTGATAGACTTCCTAGCCTTACAAAGGGCCATAAACCAGTCTGTATGGTTCTCTGCAGCAGCAGAAGATGCCTAGGGAGGATATCAGTGTTGCTATTTTTCTACTAAAACAAAAGTAAAAGCTTATATAGGTAAAACTCATCTTTTGTTTATAAAGTGAAAACACAGGCTGGCAGTTTAAATTCACATCTACTTTAATGTTAAAACAACATCTGCGCGGCCTCTGTCTCCTCCATGCCTTGAGGCTGAAGCAAATCTGCCATTTGTTCTTGCGCTGAAACAGTCTTGGGTTTTATCACACACACCACCTAACTGACTTGACACGACAACGTCAGTACTTATGCAATCTGCATATCTCTCCATCTTACAAAGAAATTATTTTATCCTAAATTAAGCTTTCAATAAACCTTATAGAAGCTTGCTAATCCTTACCTCAACTGTTCTGAAAGTTTAGAGGCTTTGTGCATTTTCTGTTGAAGATGTATTTCCCCCTCTCTAGTCACTGACTGCAGCTGTCCTGATTTTACCACCCACACATCCTTTTTTTCACCAGATATCACCTGGTGCTTCCAGGAACCTCACCCACACTCCAGGCCAATCACATGGTTATATTACTTTTGCTAATTAGCCAACCCACCCAGGCTGACCCAAAAAGACTAATTAGCATTACATTCCTAATTGAGAAATCTTACTCATGGTTTTTCAATGGTCTGTAGTAATCCAGTCCTTTTCAAGAGTCTTTCTTTCAGACAGTCAGAAACCTTGATACTTTATATTAAAGACAGGCTTTGAACCAGTCTTGTTTGCTGTCCTGAGCCAAGGCCTTTAATAAAATCCAGGCTTCTTCTAAAACACCAGTTGTTGGCAAATTAACTACAGACTGTTACTTCTCACCTCTCCAAGGTGGTGTGCCAATGTAATTGTAAGAGCTGCTAACTCCTTATAGGCAACACAGTCTCTCTGAACAGAGATGCTGGACTAGACCTGTCCTGCAGATGTATTCACACCTCTTGTTCTTTTTTTTTTTTCCCTTTGTTGCCCAGCCTAGAAGCTCACCCTCCTACCACTTTCTTTTAGTACAAACATGTTTTCCTGTACTGCAGTTCTGATCTACAAACCTGCCTATTGCTTAGTTCAAACATTGCAGGAATCAAGAATTAGAATGGAGCATATATCATGGAAAATGACCCTGAACAGATTCTTATTTGGATGCTCAGGGCTAAAGAGCAAAATTAGTAGTACAGAAGCTAGAAACGACAGTGTTTAGTATGGTTTAGGATTACCTAAGTGAGGTGTGGTAACTGCTGTCGTAAGGAGCCCTTTTGGTTTTCATTTTATGGAACACAACTTTCATATCACATTCAAATTCCCCAAAGAGAAGGGATTGCTGATGTTGATAGTAACATTATCTAGAACTGCTTATAGAATCTCTCCCGTTCAAAGGGGATTTACTGTTTATATAACTATTCTAAAAAAATACAACTTTACTTGTGGAAACCTCTAAGCTGCATGAATACTGCAAGTATACTGTAGTGATTTCTCAACTCTGGGTATACCAATTGATGCTTTGGTTGCATAATGCTCTTTAAGAATACCGGCTAAGTTAATTATAGCCAGAGCAGAAACCCCACTACCTGACTGGAAGATAGATGTCTCTAGATGTCTCTGTAGCACTTCCTTCCTTTCCACACTTACCTGAAACAGTCTTCTTAGAATTTTAGGGGTAGAACTGGAGGAAAGAACTGTTTGTTCTTCAAAGCATGTTGTATTAGAATTTGATCAGTGGTATTACTTCTTCTTCTACCTTGTATATTTATATAAATGCAGACTAGATTCATATATACTTGAATTTTGAATAGTCTGAAGAATGTTGAAATGGGTGGGAGCAAAAGCAGCAACTTGGCAGGGAAATAGCCCTTGGGCAAAAGAGATGCTAAACTGAGTCCCAGCAAAAATTGATTTTGATTTGGCTGAGTTTAAAGATTTTGTGAACTATAGTTGGCGCACGTATGGTTGTTTTTGGGTTTCGTTTGGTTTTCTTTGTAATGCAACGATAGAAGCTTTTTATAGGTATTTCAATATCTGAAGGGAAAGACATGTTTTTCAGGTCAATCAGTAGAGGGATCAACCGAGAATTACCAAAATATGAGCTGAGTTAGATCTCATAAAGGAACAAGAATAAATAGCAAAACAATTAAGTAACAGGAGAACTAAGAAAAAATGTGATTGCTAAGAAGAGAGGTAATTGGGATAATTTAAGTAGGTGTCAACAGTAAATGAATGTTTGAAGTGTCATGGATTATGATAAATACAGGAGCAAGGGCAAGGCGGCAGGTGGGATAAAAGCTAAAAATGAGATGGAGGTAAAGATCAAAGATCTTCCTGGGCTCATATTGGTCAGAGCAGTTATTCTTCATCTTGGAAGTCAAAACCAGCTGGCTCATGAAATACAGAATTCCATACGAGATATTTCTAACAATTGGAAATGTACAAATTACACTGGAGAAGGTTAAGCACTAACGCTACAGGAATTACATTGTGGGTAAGGAAGTGGCTGCTGAGGAGATAGGCAGTTATTGGAAAAAAAAACCTAATGGGAAGGATATAACTGGGATGTGGAACTCAAGTAGAATTTTCATTAATTAAGGTGGCACAAAAAATTAGGTGTGTGCTACTAAAACCTGTAGATGATACAGAGCTGGAAGACTACAGGACCAAAATATCCTAAAGAAAGAATGAAATTGATGAGTAAGGTTTAAAAACAAAAAGAAAAAAGAAACTTAAATGCAATGTCCAAAATAATTTATTTATGGACTAATAACATGTATCTGCCAGAAATGCAGAGCTCACTAACTGAAATCTAATGGGAAAGATTTGTGCAGTGAAAAAAACAAAATCTTTTCACACCTTCAGTGAAGTGCTAGGCATGAAGCTGTATATCATTTACATCACCCCTGCTCAAGAAAGATGAATGTAAGCTGATCTGGTGCTGAAAAGTGCTATTAAACTGACCAGGCAGATGGAAGAGTCTATACCTACAGCATTTGGAAGAACATGTCTTGCTTAGTTTAGCAAAACAAAGGCCTGAATGCAGTACAGTTGCTTTTTATAAATATATTGTACTGGTAAAGAACTAGACAGAAAACCGGCTAGACTAAAGGACAATGCAAACCAGGAAACGGGTATCAACTGAATAAAACTGGGCTGGAAATAAGTACATATTGTATAATTTAGCAAAGCAGTGAGATCTTGAAGTGGCTTTCTGATATGGAGCATCCAAAAATAAGAAACTCCTTAGCACCTTCTTGCTTACTGCTTTATGCATTTAATGTGTAGTGAGTATGGCAGGGACACTTGCCAGTTGCTGGTTCAGATCTTACCCTGTTTCGGGTGAATCTGGCATAGGTGATGTATCTGCTTCACTGTGTTGCCAGTGTCACTGAATAGGACTACAGAGGTTTTGCTATTTATTGTATTATATATTCCCTGTGGACTGAGAAAGGCAGTGCAACAGGCCTAGTTACAGTGGCAAGGCACACCTTAAAAAGAAGCCACCTTCACTTTGTCTAGTGCAAAGGGGGCAGCTAGACGAGAGTTGGCTCCTGCTTTTTACAGTTTTTTGGAGTACCAGTGTTCAGTCTTGCCCTTCTCCACTGAGGAAATCTGTATGGAAAAGATACTCTCAGCAAAATTGGTGCCAGCCTAGAGTTTCTTCATGTTGAAGTTGTGATAAAGAATTAAAAAATTTAGAGCAGCTTTTGTTATTGCTCAACCAACTTTGCAGGCTACCCATGCAAAACCCGTTAAGATCTTCCTCTGAATGGGAAGGGAAGAGACTGCTAAGAGCAGAAAACAAGATATACAGCATAATTTTTACATGGAATAGTATTTACAAAATGCACTGAAGCGGGGTTTTTTTTAAATATCAAAAAGTATTCTAACTTAGATTTTATAGACTAAGTGTTTTCAGTTGCTAGATAACTAATTACTTCCTAAAGAATAGTCTCCTTGTTGTGTTATATTTTTACACAGTCTTAAAAATGAGTGCCCTAGTATGGACTTACTGCTTTTAGAAGGTACACTCCAGTATCTTCCGAGACACTGAAAGAGGTGACCTCCCATTGTCCATTCCAGCCCTATTTTCTATTATTCAACTGAACAAAAATAATCCCACCCCCCAAAGAGATGAGGTTTCTAGAGAAAAAGTAGGATGTCGACTTATTAGGGAAACAGAATTTCTTAAGCAGCATCTCTTGTTGAAGTTAGATGGTCCCCTTCCATAGCCAATCAATAATTCTAACAGACAAGGAGGCAGTCTTATTTTATTGCAGCTCTTGCTTAAAGAAGCCAGATTTCAACTTCTGTTTTTGAAAAGGGAACACTAAAAGCATGCAGTTGCACAGCAGCTTTCAGGCAGTTCCTTCCAGCAAAAAAATTGCTCCCCATAGACAAGGAAGGAATGTGGGCTATGTGATAGGAGAGAGCTCCCCCTGCATGCTAAAGCAGCAGAGACTAAAGTGTGTATGTATGCATGTTTGTACCAGAGGAAGAGATCTGTAAGATAGATAGACAGGCAAGTGAAAGTGGTACAACGTATCTAGAAGACTGTCCAGTTACTGGAGAGTTAAACTTCCTTACACCTTTCTCAGTGCACATAGATACCTCTATATACATAGAGGATAAGGTACCCCTTGGGGCTTGATAGTGTCAAAATCCTATGCTGTTGTTTGAAGTTGTAAGGAAGGTTTTGACCCTTGAACCCAGGGACTTTGACCCTGGCTGATGCTACACTGTACCTGCTCCTCCAGTCTTAAAAAAAGAAAAAAAAGCAGATTTTTTTTTTTTTTTAATGGGATGGCAAGTGATTCTTGCACGAACAGGAAGAGATTAAGATCTGCAGAACTTCACCTTGAGCCACAAAGATCCATCAGTACTGGATCCCTTCAGAATTGAAGTTTATGCTTTGAGACAAGAAAGTCTGGAAAAAAGATGGTGGAGCTAACTCAAGTCCAGTCTTATAACCCCATTTTATCTTAATATTACTGTACCAGTGTTACAGAACAGTGGAGTGGGAGAACGCATGGAAAAGAGGTGGTGCACTGAGCAAAACACTTGAGCTCTCCCCCAGACAATAGCAAAGTTCAGAACTCTAGTATATGAACAAAGTGTAAGACCTCTCTGTTAGTGGTTGCATGTGCTTCTCTTCTTGCTTCTCCTGGTGCGGCACAAGTACACAGCCACACAGAGGAGGTATTGGTGGTTGGTCTGAACTCTGACAAGCTTCCTGAGTCTCTCCTAGGAGTTGAGAGATACTGGGAAATGATATATAAGCAGCTGAAGACAAACTTGCTCTACTGGCAGCTAGCCAGATGGAGTACTGATCCACCACCAGATTAGTGTCTGCAGTTGCCTCTTTTTTTCTATGGACAAATCAAGAATATATAAAAATGAGCGGCTCCATTTTGGATTTTTCCATAATTTCTCTTGGTGCTTATCCTTGTTTAAAAATTTTAACGCATATTTAGCACATGGTCCTTATTCAAAATAAACTGTGGCAATGACTGCTGGGGAGAGGAACAGAATCCTTGCAAGTTACACATGGAGTAAAGCCAAACAGCTTTGCTTAACGGGTTATGATTTAAAGGTCAGAGAAATCAAATAAAAAAGTCAAGTGGAGACAGAGAATGATAACAAGAAAGGTAGAGGGGAAACACCCACCACAGTGCGGAAGGGAAAGGAGACCAAGGAAAGCCTCCAAAAAAAGAGATATTTCTATTAGGTTCAGCTTAAATAAACAAAATCAGAGAGCAAAAATAGATGTAAAATAAGATAAAATAAAAAACCTAAAGGATGTTATATGATAGTAATTATAGCACTACGAGAAAACAGAGAGATCTAACTTAGACTCTCCTTTTCTATTTATGTCTGTGGCAGCTTTTACCTGTTCTATAGTGATGGGATTACTGGTTTCCTTGTTTTAATTTTGAAAAGGCTGTATAATGGAATGAGGACATTTTTTGAAATCTTCCCCAAAATGCCTGTGGGACGGAAAAGCTATTTCTCACAGCAGTCTACTAAGAACATATAGGCTACTCTATAGTGGTGGGCTCATGACTACTTAAAAATTAAATGTTTTCTTTGTTCTTGAGGGTAGTCACCATGGAGTTTCAGAATTCTCAAAGAAAATGTCTGCTTCGGCCAATACAATAGGCAGATTGTGAGATGATCAGAAGATCATCTGGCAGAAGATTAAAAAGTTAACAAAAGCATAATTTTGTTGTGTGAATGAAGACAAAAAGAGAACAGTATTGTTATTATGTTTAAAATAAATGGGGAAAATGTCTATTAACTAGTAATACTTGTTATGTTTTTCAGTTTTAGCTAGTGTTTTGTTGCCTTCTGTATTATAAAATTATTAGCACTAAGGCTAAAGCACTATATCCTACAGACAATTGAAGTCATCCTAATCATCCTGGCCCTGAAGCTTAGCTCTGTTGGTTTGCCTGTGGGGCTTTTTCCTTTGGGCTTCTCTTCTAACGAGTACTTTTGTGAGCAACTCTTTCTCTCATAAAGCTTTGCTCAGCTTGTCTGCAGGGATCATGTATTTTTCTAGGTACACTGATGGTGATAAGCATTCAATGTAGAGTATTCAGAAATAAAAAAACTATCAGGCCACATCCTGAAACCTTTTATTTCATTTGGACAAATTTCTGTTGATGTCAGTGGAAATTTTGACCAAATAATCCTAAACCTTTAATATATGCCCCGTAGTATATTCTCTCTTACAGTCTAAATGTCATCAGATCCCTTTAAAAAGGGCATTGTAAAGGCACACTTATTTAGTTCTTGGCACATTATCTTAAAACAAGCTAAGAAAGATAAGTATGTATTAGTGTTTTGATTTAATCATCCTCATTTAATGGATATACTCGCAGCTAACAACCAAGAGCATTTATGCAGGCATTTATCACTAGCGAAGATCCAGCAAGCTATTTACCTGTTACTTCTGTTCACAAGTGAGACTAAATAAGCAACAGAACTGAGCAATACATACATACATCCCTTAATAATTACTCCATCTACTGGTACAGGATCTCAATAAGTATTTTAAAATAGGTTATCTTAACTCTCATGACTGATTTGTTAGTAAAATCTCTGCTTAACACTTTTATGTTGTGTCCCACTGTTTTTCAATTACTGTCAATACTAAAATCTTAGGTTTTATTTTCCTGCATGAACTTTGTTTTTAATATATTACAGTACCCAAATGCCAAGTTCAAATGCTTAAAATAAATCCAGCTTTGTGTAATGAAATAGTGGCTGGTTTAAATATATGGACATCCTTCATCCAGCAGTTAAAGTCTGAGTCTCTGCCTCTGTTGTGATCTCTGTCACTTATATGAAAAACACAGTATCTGCCCTGAATAGGTGTCTTTTTCAAAGATGGACAAAATATCCTTGGGTAGTAAAATATATGCTATCATTTTATACTTGTGATAAATAAACTTGACCCTTGTAAATTTAGCTGGAATGAAGTGTGCCTCAAATGTGGCCTTTTACCAGGATGTGGTGAGCTCAGGGTCCATACATGTTTATTTTCTTCTGCTTTTCTTAATTCCATACATTTATATTAGGATCTAAAAGGGTAACAGCTGTTTTTCTTATATTTTCACAAACATAAAATAACTAAAAGGATAAAAAAACCTTTGGTTCAAATAAGCATCTCCTCTTTCAAACATACACAGCTAAACATTGTATGTATATATACGCTTATATATATGTACACATTAAGGCTGTACATCAAAATATATTCCATATTAACATAATGAAAATAAATGAAATAAATATATTACAACAGCATGATGAGAAATTTTCGAATAGGGAGCATTTAGTATTTGTAAAATGTATACCCAATTTCTCGTTTAATGTGACCCAGCTTCTGTAATACGATGTAATACGTTGTAATACTAAATAATACGTAACTCAATACCCGTTCTCCCACAAGCGAAGAAGCCACAAGATGTCGCTCGGATTCAGAGAACCAACACCCACTGCTGGAAAAGGGGTCAATACCTTCAGGATTTCAAAAGTCGTTTTAACATGACAGTTTTAAGAATGGCTTTTGACTTACATAACCTTTAAAAGGTATTCTGTTTTGTGTTCTGTGATGTGTATATGTCCCAGCAATACTTTTCATCGTTCCTTATGAGTTTTCATGACAATGTTTTAGATTCTCTGCCAATATTTTTAAGACGGCATCTTGCTGCTGCCTGACTAATTTTCCTTTAAGTCACAACAATAACTCAATAAAAATTTTAATATGAAAAGTAATTTGCTTACTAGGGACTATGACTTAAAAGAACTTTCAGGCAGATGGACAGTGTAAGTGGTAAAGAATAACTACTTAGATGTTGTTTGTAGTCATTGATGGCTGTCAAAGTGCATACAAACTTTCTGAATGGACAGAAAAAACCTTAATGATTGCTAATGTAGACTACAGAAGATGCTCAATTAGTATCTACACAGATATACTACTTGTTTATTGACAAGGTGTATTGCTCTGTTTATGTTATTTAGAGTAACGTGATGTAAGAGTTTGGAAAAGTGAACAATTGAAGAGGCATATAGTAAAATCCTGTCCAGACTTTTTCCAGGGTATCTGTACTCCCTTGCCCTAGGCAGAGAGAAAGTCAGGCTAATCTCTTGAGTATATTTAGGATCTGGGCTTCTATCAGATATTATTCCACAAATCTGGGTACGTCAGCTTTATGGTCATATGATGCCATAGCTGCCATTTATCCCCTATTTAAATATCTTCCTAAGAGAAAGAAATACAGCACATATGGTTTTAGGGGTCATTAGATCATTTAGCAACCTTCTTAAGGCAAGCTGTTCTTAAATTACTCCTGCTGTCTGTTAGTATAGATCTAATTACACCAGGGAGTGATTTGCTTTGCACCAGTTCAGCAGGATTCTCAGATACTAATACGGAAACTCTGTATTTACCCTCATTCATGCAGAATGATTTAGTGGGGTCTTTTATTTTGTTTATTTTTTAGGCAGTCTTTCCTTCCAGACTTAAGGAAGAAAAATATGTTCCTGCAAGTAAGTGCCAAGGGACTGTGACAGAAGGAAAATTCTTACTGGTAATGTTACTTGGTGGTATGAACATAGCCTGGCTAATGCAGGTAGATTTTGCATTAGGAGTCTGAAGGACAATACAAAACTGTAGCAAACCTACAAATCGTGGCCCTGTTCCTCTTCCCCCAATCAATGTTTATACTTCAGGTGACCTTCTATGAGACTGTGCAAAGGAGAAAGTCATTTAGAGATAAGGTCCACACCTCAAATTGAGTGCAGAGAAGTTTACTTGTCTTAATAAGCAGACTAATACTGAATTCTAGATTTCCATATAAGCCCATGATGGGATCCTTCCCAATTAAGTGCACTCTCCTTCAGTTAAGATCAAATCAAGTAACTGTATTGTCTGGCCATCATAAAAGCTTCAGTGATTTGAAACAAATTGCTGCTCATCGTAACAGTTTGCTTTAAAAAAAAAGTAAATCCAACAGATGGAAGGTAATAGAACTGTGAGTGCTCTTATGGAAGCCCAAGAATAGGTAATTTGATAATGGTTTGCTTTTCTCTCTGGAGGTAATACTTTTTGTTATTTACACTATGTTCACATTTGGTTCAGTTTTCTCTCTGAACACAGAAAAATAAAACTGGAGAAAACTGCTTGGCTCTAGTCAAATAATATAAGGAGTCAGGGGACGAAGAATGAATAAGATAAAGAGAAAAATAGGAAAAATGGAAATAAATCAAACCAGATCTCTAAATAGCTGAAGATAGTAAGGGCTCCTTGACCCCAGCCTCTACTGAACTTAATGTAATTGTACTGAACTTCCCTGTGGGTGAAGAGTGAAGAAGGTATTAAAACATTTTAGAAAAGAGTGTTAAGAAATTAAACACTTCAGGTTCTGCTATTCTAGTCTCAAAATAATTAATGTACCGTCCTCTTTACTTCTGCGTCATTTAGTGGTTTATTACCGGTGTGCCACTCCTTTCTTTTAAATCAAACAGAACCAGGATATAGCTGGGAATGCCGTGCTCTTTGTGATGTTATGTCATTATGGATATTGTGTTTCTGGTGCACCAATTTCTTCCATTAAGGATAATAAATTCCTTGTTCTTTTGTGGATAATGCAACATGGTCTCAACAGAGCTGGTTGAAATAACATTTTCCTAATATCATTTTCCTTAGCTTCAACTGCTAACATGACTGTAAACATTTGCATTTTACAGTAATACTCATGCACAATGTAATATTCTACACAGAATTTAGTTCATCACAATTCATATCATGACTTGATGTGCTGCTTTCAACAGATGTTTTACTATTATTGTTTCATATACAAATGCTGCTACAGAAACAAGCATAAAATAGCCTGCACTGAGCAACCACCTGCAGAGTTTTGCAAATCGAGACAGCAGAAGTTTCGGCAGTGATCTTTCCCATCAACAGATGGAAACAGAGATAATTGATTCCACTGGGCAGAACACTTCACTGGGTAGCTTAACCTACTGGTTTGGTTTTTAGGAAATATTTGAAAAAGGCTTCTCAAAAGATGTCAAAAATATTCAAAGAGGTTGCAAAAGGTGGAAATTTAGATTTCCATCATTTTATTGCCTGCAAGTACAGCAAGTTTGTCTCATGGAAAACTTCTATTAAAATCATATTCCTCGATCAAGTTCTATTATATATTTTCATCATGGTTGTGAGTAAAACAAGCTGTCATGTTTTTAAATTAAATAGAAACAACTTAATTTTTGGAAAGAGTTTTTTGACCATATGTAGTTATATCAGATAGAACTTCTCCGAGTCCAGGGACTCTTGCTTTTCTTTGTAGTGGAAAGACTCGTAAAGTAGCTGTTAAGAGCAAAACTGGCAAGCTTTGAATCCTGTAATCAAGAATACTTTCTATCCCAATACAGTTCAATCATGCTGTCAAAGGTATGCAGTAAACTGTAGCCTGGGACCACATGAGAAAAGCATGAGACACAGTTTGTTGGCTGCAGCCAGTCAGGTGGTGTGAGCTGCAACACACAGAGCTGCAAAGTGTAGCTTTTCTCCTTCACAGATTCTCTGCCATTCTGTGTACCTGAAAAACTTGTTAGAGAGCCTCTGGAATTTGCTCCTCCTGGCACTCTGACAGAGAACTTTCTTGGCCTTCAGAACATATTGCAAGGCCAATCATTTCCATCAAGATTTGGCTGCATAGCTCTAAACAAAGACTTATTTTCCTAATCATTGATTTTTTCTCTGATGGATAGTTAATTGGAACAGTACTGACCACTGTGGGCATTTATAAATTGAAGCATTCTTTTATGTACGATGCACCCAATGCCACAGTAGGGGGTAGATTGTAAATAACTTTTAAAAACCCACGCAGATAATAAGGGAATTCAAAACATGGCACATCTATAGCTGTACCATTGACTATAAACTTCATGTAAAAGCAGAAGCAGCAAAACACACAAATTGCTCTTTGATATTTATATTACTTTGGTTTCTAAGACCACGCATACATATGCATATAGTTGATTTGGGATAAATTACTGGCTTTGCATTTTATGTGACCTGTTGAAACATGCAGTATCCGCCTGCCCCTCAAATGAATGGACTGTATTTCTCAAGAATAGGAAATAATTTCTCAAATTAGAAAAGGAGAAGACTGTTACAAAGATGGAAAGGGACAGCTTGTTTTAACAGACTGATTTTATTCTTCGGGAGACAACCCAGCTAAAAATTAACTACACATGAGCAGATACCTATTTTAAATACTACAGATCTGTTTCATGATTTTCCCTTAAAGCTGGGAAGATTAATGTGTACTTGCAAGTAGTATCTTCTGTAGAAATTCAGATCCCCTTTGTCTGTCCTAAACTGGTGGATAATGTATCAAGGCAAATTTTAAGGAAGCAGAGTCTTATTAACTTGAGAGGAAAACTAACAAATATTGCAAATATTCTGAAGAGATATCTCTGATTTTGGCCAACCGCAATCCATAGTTTAAGGATAGGATAAGGAAAAGAAGATTAATGTTGAATAACATCCTGTTGCCATTAGCAAAGGCTGAATTCTTCAGTAACCTAAACTAAGTGAAATCCAATAGAAGTTCAGCAGCTAGCCAGCAAATATGAGCTTTGGATTAATCCAAAACTTTTTTGTTTAAGAGGAAAAACAACCTTTTCATGGACATGATGAATGACAGCAATGACTGAGGAATTTAAGAACTTGCTTAAAATGTTCCTTGTATCCTGTTTTCATTCTGGACTTATGTAGGCAGTTTTTCTTTGGAAATGAGTAAAAAACTTCATTTACATACAACAGATAACCAGTTTCTTTGGATGACACCAGTAACCATAAACATTCCTCCTCCCTTGTCTTCTTTAAAACCCAGGGAAGCATGTCTACCCAAGACCTTACATTTTTTTTTCCCCAAAATGTGAAATATCAAATGCTCTAAATGACTGTGAATCTATTAATGTTACAATCATGCCTATTACTGTTTTAAATTTTGATTTATGTTGAATTGTATGGTCTGGGCAACTGTAAATTTGACTCTTTTCTTCATTCTAATATACGGCTAATTTACTAGTCCTAAAAGAAACTGTATTTTGGCATAAGGTGATTTATTTTTTTCCCTTCCTTGTCTTTCTTTTTCAGTGCCCTTTACAATGGACTTGAGTCACGTTGGATGGAAACTTCTCCATTGTATGTGGTTCCGTGGTTGAAACAATTTTGTGCTTAGTTTCAAGTGGCTGTAATATAAATAGAAGCCACACCACTTTTTTATGTGGGATGGTGTATTTTTATAACTTAAAGCATGATGATATATTTGAAGAACAAATTAGTCATTCTGCCTCAAGAACTAGTCTGTCTGAGGTATGCCACAAAATTGTTTTCAAATTGTTTACCTGGTGTGGAGCCTACTGGGAGTAAAAATAGATTCTTGATTTAGGCTTGGTAATTCCTGTATTACAGTTTGGCTTATTCTGTTGCTTAACTGATTACCATGGAGCTGCTCTGGTACAGAGCAGCAGTACAGTCCTTAATAGTTTGTTGTCAGATGTATTGTTACATTTATTCCTTCAGTATATTAAAAGAAGTATGTGAAAGCTGTAGCTGATAATGCTGCTCTTGATCAGACCTGCTGCCTAGCTATGAAGACACAAAAGATGCTATTTAGCATTTATGTAGCACTTTTCAAAGAATCGTAGAATGGTAGAATGGTTTTGGTTAGAACAGACCTTTTACGTATCTAGTCCAACCCCTCCTGCCACGGGCAAGGACATCTTTCACAAGATCAGGTTGCTCAAAGCCCTGTCCAACTTGACCTTGAACACTTCCAGTGACGGGGCATCCACAACCTCTCTGGACAACCTGTTCAAATTTCTTACTACCCTCATCGTGAATAATTTCTTCCTTAGATCCATTCTAAATCTACCCTCTTTCAGTTTAAAACCATTACCCCTTGCCCTGCCACTACAGGCCTTAGTAAAAAGTCTTTCTCCATGTTTCTTAGAAGCCCCTTTTAAGTATTGAAAGGCCACAATAATGTCTCCCTGGAGCCTTCTCTTCTCCAGGTTGAACAACCCCAACCCTCAGCTTTTTTTCATAGGAGAGCTGTTCCAACCCTTTGATCATTTTCATGGCCTCCTCCGGACCTGCTCTAACAGGTCCATGTCTTTCTTGTACTGGGGACTCCAGAGCTGGATGCAGTACTCTAGGTAAGGTCTCACGAGAGCAGACCTGCTAGCCACGCTTCTTTTGATGCAGCTCAGGATATGGTTGGCTTTCCGGGCTGCAAGTGTATATTGCTCGCTCATATCGAATTTTTCATCCACTAGTATCCCCAAGTCCTCTCTGCAGGGCAGCTCTCAATCCATTCATCACCCAGTCTGTACTGATATTGGGGGACTGCTGTGACCCAAGTGCAGGACCCTGCCATCCAGGTCCCTCTGGACGGCATCCCTTCCCTCTAGGGTGTTGACTGCACCACTCAGCTTGGTGTCATCCGCAAACTTGCTGAGGGTATACTCAATGCCACTAGGTATGTCATTAATGAAGATATTAAACAGTACTGGTCTCAGTACAGATCCTTGAGGGACACCGCTTGTTACTGGTTTCCATTTGAACATTGAGCCGTTGACTGTAACTCTGGATGCGGCCATCCAGCCAATTCCTTATCCATTTAATAGTCCACCCACCAAATCCATATCTCTCCAATTTAGAGGCAAAACTTTTATGTTCTTAGAGACTTTTACAAAAATACCACACTCTCAGAAGTTATTTAAAGGATCACTAAAATAAACTTCACATTTTGTAAGCATGGAAATGGAAACACAAAGATGATTTGCAAAGTCTGAAAGGTAGCAAGGCCAGGGGCAGAATTCTGCATCCCCACACTTTAAGTATCAGGCCATGTAAGATAAAACGAGTGAAACACATCCATTTGCAACCTTTGACACAAATTTTCTAGTATGCTAAACATACTTCAAGAGTTTCCTAGATTTGAAAGGTACTTCTGTGAATTGCAGCACATAAAAAAAGATTGTCATGTAATTCATTTTGCACAAGAACAACAAGAACTATTGTCTTTATTCTTTCTGACATCCTCAGTGGGGCAAAGATTGTCTATGACAGTGCTTCTTATTATTTCCATGATATTTTATACAGATGTAACTGAAAGGAAACAACACAAAGCCTGGTAATTCACTGAATCCACAGTTATCCGTTTACTGGTAGAACCACACCAACACCTGGACTACTCAATTATATCTGGAGATAATCTGATTTGAATATGAAAAACCTCTAAAACATGTTGATAAATTCTTGAATTCTTGTAGCTCAGGGTATGTCTACAGAGTTTTCCAGCCAAATCCTTTGAAGAAAATTTTGAGCTTAAAATTATAGAATAAGATTCTTTATTCTACAAGCAGAAGTTTCCTACCTGAGGCTGCTGAGTGGCAGTGGGTCTCTGAGGAGATGGTATAGGAGTTTTGGACAACATTTGGTTCATTTTGCTTACAACTAGATCAGTTATATGTTGCCTGTCTTCAGTCTGATGCTCACCAATCAGAGGCATTGCACAGTCCATGACCTGTAAAATAAAACAATACATCAGCTATTGATATGGCACCAAAGTAAACTTATTCCACATCTGTGTAGAATGTCAGGTCCTCTATTTACATAATTGTTTTTAACAAAAGTCAAACCAGATCCGTAGAAATGATATGTTATATCACAAAAATCCTGAGTGCAGGATATGGGTCAGCAAAGCAAGAGAACAGCAACTTTACAATGTCATCCCTTTCTAATCTTCAAGCAACATACAGGTTCAGTATGATACCTGGGCATACACTCTCTGGGGAACATGACTCCTGTGGAAAGCACATAGCAGATATGGAAAATGAGGTTTCTTAGGCTATTCAGTGGTCTGCCGAAAAACTGAAGTAATTGTCTGCACTTCTGTCTAAGCTACATTTCTGAAGTTTTTTCTTTCTTATGTGTTTTTGTGGCTTATACCATGTTCATCAGCTGAATTAGAACGTGGAAGTGCCAAAAAAACTTCAGCTTCTGAGCTATTTGTTGGATTTCTGCTAGGGAAGGCTGGATCCTTATTGACTGATGAAAAATTTTAAATAAGACCTTATTATTCATATCGTTTTTGAAAAGTAGTGTTGCTGCAGTGCAGCTGATGCAAAAAGAAGTAAGAATTTCTACAAAGAAAGAAGCAAATAAAAATGTGCACCTTTCCATTCTAAATGCGGCAGGTTAATAGTGTTCAGCAATTATTTAATTTGGCTATTCAGATAGATAAAAATAATACTGAATTCAGTTCACTTCAGTGGGTTATAAGTATTTGTTATTTTTACACAATATTTTTTATTTCTACACAATATTTGTTATTTCTACAGTGTATCTCTTTTTGGCACGTCTGTGTTTGGTTCAGGGGAAATAAAAGCCTAACATAATAACCCCAACTGTTATTCACAATGGCACTGGACATTCTTATTTCAACAATAAAAGGATTTAATTCACTTTTGAAAAACTGCAATCCTTTTTCAATACGTATCAAGGCCATTCAGAAAAAGGTGAAGGCATGTCACCTGCAGCCCTGCATTCTGGTGTTTCTCATAGGTATGGATCACAAGTGACTGAGGCCTACAATACAAACAATAGTATTAATAATTAATAAGAGGCTGTCAGGGATAAAGCAGACTACATTAGCAGTAATATACTATATGGATGCCATTATATCTGATCCAGTTAGAGTCTTTGTACAAACTGAGTTGTGTCCATCTACCTTTCAGTCTGTGAAAAGCTGTCCAGCTGCCAAATCTCACACAAGATTTCTTACTAGTGTAGGCAATCATGCATTAGCCACAAAAATCAGCTGTGCTGGTAAGAGAGAAGGTGATGGTGGATGAAGAAGGAAAGAATCATTAGTAAGGGATCCTCATGGGTTTTGTACAACTGCAGAAGGATCAGCGAGTTTCATCAGGGGTGTTTTAGTACTTCCAAAAGTGCATCTTCTGTATCTCTTTGGCTTCTGAAGTTCCTTCTCTACTCCAGGTAAATGGAACAAGACTGAAAAGGTTCAACAGAGTCAAAAGAGTGCTGGAGGACTCTTGCTGCCACAGGCAATTGTAAGTGCTAATGGCCAGAGAAACACCTTAAACTTCCCTCACTTCTATCCGGTTTCTAGCGAAAGGACTAGAAAGAGAGCTCTGCTATTGGGGGGCAGGGCTATTTTGGCTAGAGATGTTGATTCCCGTCTCTTCAGGCGGGCATTCTGCTGTAGGTTGTTGCCTTGAGCTATTTTTGTTAGTTGCCCAGCTTGTGTAGTTGAAGGAAAGATATTGAAATTTTGTGATAAGACCTGATTCTGCAAATATTTACAAGGTGGAAGAATTTTATTATTGTCTGTAGGGGTGACACGGGGATCGGACTAAAGAGCATGAAGCTAGTGCATCTGCGTTGTATGGATCCCTCCTGCGGTAGAACGGATATAGCGGCAACAACAAAACTCTTCTCAATCCATCAACCTACACTGAACACATTATCTCCTTTATAAACAAAGAGCGCAGTTTTACCTTCCTTCTTTTAGATATTCAAGTGCTTCTAGGAATTAGACACACGAATTGGGTATTTAAAGAGACATTTGGATTTAAAAGAACATGCATGTTCATTACAACACTGGAATGTAATCTTTCATCTTGCACAGTAATTGGCAATGAGCTGTATTGTAAATAATATTACCTAAGCTTGAGGATTTTTAAAATATGGTAAGTGCTATAGAAATTCTTATTGAGGCTGACAAAGACTACTTTGTTCTAATAATGAGATTAGTTTGAAGTCCAAAAGCATTTACATTATTTTGCTGTTTGTTCATTTACAAGAGACACTGGCATTGTGCATTGGCAACCAAACTGTTGGCAACACTTGTTCTGGGATTTTCAGATCTAGGATGTCTCCTCTAAGCTTCCTCACAGCTAAAAGGCTTTAAAATGACCCCAAAGTAAACAATGAAATAATATTTGAAGTCCAGAGCAAATGTTTTGTAAGAAATGAATGAATGTTTTTCCACTCTTGGGCCACATCAACAGTATTGAAGAAATGCTTAATAATTACACAGAAAGTTTCTATAAAATTTACCATATTTTTTAACAAACATATTTTTAAGTGGAACATAACCAATTTTTTTAATTAATTGAGAGAAATGTATTGAACTGATATGAGTTGATATTTCTGAATGGGTAAATGTAGTCTTGCTGGTTGTGTGGCTCTTGAAATAAAAAATTTTTGTGGATTTACTTTAGTATTAAGTTCTGCTGAGTTATTGCTATTTCTTAAAATTGTTGTAACACTTAAAGATCCACTTCATTTTATGACGAGCTGCTTCTTGGAAGACTAATTTAGCAAGAAACAACAGAACTTCTTTAAATTATAGGAAAATAACTCTTTGTGGTAGTTTACCCTGTTAGAGTATCATCATCTGCTTGAATCAGATTCAGTATTTTGCACCTAAATCTTAGCTGCATATGTCAACAACATGCAATTTTTTTTCTCTTCTGTGTTCTCTTCAGATACCTGAAGTCACCTATTCTGAGTCAGTGGTATGAAAAGAGAAGCACCATATCTTTCATAAAAAGTGAGAACCACCTACCTCTCGTTAAGACATTCTTCAATTCTGGTAAATCATTCATCCTTTGTTTTCATTCTACACCCTGTCCTGAGTTGCAGTGGGGTGTTTGTTAGACTCTCGAGGTGTAAATGAATCACAGCCCTTAATGGAGCTCTTCTCTTTAATATTTTTTTTATATAGAAATATATAAATACATAGGTTTATATATATATATGTATATATGTGTGTCTCCACCTGCAGGGAGGAAGCAACCATATGTGCCAGATACTTTGGCCAGGACTTTAAAGTGTTAATAATGACTGAATGTTAGAATGTCTTGATGTCAGTGTGAAGGACATTGGATGTTTGGTTGTCCACTGCAAAACATCTGATTTTCAGAGAGGGAGTTATGTTCGTGGTCTAAAAATCTGCCCCCCCTGAAGTTAATGACATTAATGACAGTTATTCTTGAAAATATTGCCCCTCTTGCTATCAGGTGTATATTAACCTCTCTCTTACCCAACAACAGAAGCAACAGTTATAGGTTTCACAAGTGTGCAAAGAAAACCTCACTTTGTTTACCATCTGCTTACATTAAAAAAATCGTTTGGAATGACCGTGAAACAAATTGCCTAAAATAATGTCCTGCCAAAGGATTAGACAGGATTAAGATCTAGAGGAGTGGGTTCTGACTGAATTTCTATTTTTAAATGGTTCTATAACTGCAAGTTTACATATAAACTTTCTTTAGGAGATATTGCCATGTTCTTTACCAGAACATGTGGGACAAGTGTAGTTCTATGGCTAAGGATAAAAAACGAAGCCTTGGAGCGTTGCTCAAAACTTCATGTCCACTTCAGTAGAGATCTTACATTTCTTGAAGACAGTATTTTCAAGCATAGCTGCCCTATTGACATACTGAGGCAGTTTCAAACACATATGGCATTAAAAAACAGAGCCATTTGCCCTTGACAATCTTTTGTCACTTGGACATGTTTTGACATTGTTAAAAATCCTTTTGTTCGTTGCCATACCTGAACAAATATTGTTGGCCAAAGATATGCCAAACCTAACACTGAACAAGTACTGAGTCATGGCAACTCTTGAATGATGGTAAGCTATAATGTGTTCTGGTGCTTTACTGAAGTACAAAGACAGCAGCCAAAGTGTTAAAAAGAGAAAGTAAGGCATCAGATTATCAAAAAACTACTGGTCCCAAAGTGAAATCTCACTAAATAGTTGAGTGAGTAAAAGATTACCAAGGCTTAAAAGCAGTTCAGTTGCAGGACACTGTTCAGTTTAATAAATGATTGGACCTGAGAGGCAATATGGGTGGGTAGAAGTCATGGGTGGCAGGAGGCTGAAGGGGCTCTTACCACTTGCATTGCTGAGAAGGAATGGCTAGACTGTCCAGAGCAGAGCATTTACACCATGCATTGCTTGGGGCTGCTAAGAAGATGCTTCGCTTCTCTCTCTGTTATTGCTGTTGTGACTCTCAAGGATAGACGTTAACATTACTGAGAGAGCACTTCTGCTATTCCTTGGCAAAGAAGCTAAGATCAAGGTGAATACTTTACAAGGTGGGTTTTGTTGTCTTTCTCTTTTTTCTTTTCTTTAAGAAAATGCAGTCTATTTTCCTTCCTAGTAAAATAATTAATGACAGTCATCAGAAATCAGTAATGTTTTATATAAATGTATCTTAAGAATTAAAAATATTTTGGGTAACACTAAAAGTTTTTAAAACTTGTGAGTGGCTAACAGGAATGTCATGCTGGCATTTCCCCCACTTTAGAGGACTTGACAAAGTTTAAACATACACAAAGCATCCTGTTTATAAATAGTCTACTTACAGCCTGCACTAGTTTTAAAATATCATTTAATAACAGCCAGGGGTTTTTTTTAGTACCTAGTTCAGCTATTTAAAATATTGGAGTTTCCCACTAAGAGGATTTCATAGAAAAAAGACATCTGTAATTTATAAAATCAAATATGTTACTTTTGCAGATGCCAGCAAAAACATGGGTCACTATGAATTACGGTCACTTAATTCATATTGTTTCTGTCTTTCATTTATATGTATTTCAGAAACCAATTCTATGGGATTAATTTCTCTTATCACCCAGAAACCATATTCTGAAATGCACTTAACACATCTTTATATTAAACTATAAGAGACTGACTGTATATATTAGCAGTAGTAACAGAAACTACAGCAGCATGTTTAAGTCATCACAATACTGTGACAAAACAAACCACTGACCTTTCAGTGATACGACCTTTTAGTGAATTAGTCTGTGCCCTCCGCTGCTAGTGTGGATAAGGCAAATATTTGAAATTTGGGCTACAAGACTGAGACTGGCAAGAAAGAGAAGAGAAATGTTGTTTAACTCTGATGAATATGAAAGGAAACGGGATGGGATTAACAAAGGAGCCAGTGCAATTATAAGATATCAGTAATTGCAAAGGGATCATCGTGTTTGAAGGAGAAACTACTCGGACTGCCATTGACCAGACATAGTTATCCATTACATAATATGTTTACCACCAAAGGATTAAGAAAGATCTCCTGCTTGGAGCTTCATGAAGACCCAGCCCAAATGGTGCTGGGAAAGACAGAGTTGTGGAGCTTAAAAGAAGGGCAAAGGTGAAGAACTCTGTTGATACAGTGGAAGAAAAAGGTGTTTGTCAGGATGCTGAAATACAAGAGGAATATGAAGGAACAGATAGAGGCCTTGCAAGTCAGAATTGCACAAGCAGTCTGACAGAATAATGATATATGGATTTCGTATAGAAAGAGACTTATGAATTACAGGAGGAGATATGATAAGTGGTAAGTGCAGAGGGAGGAGGAATTAATTTCATTGCAAATCAGGGTAATTTTAAAGGTCCATGCTTGAGAGTGTGAGGACTGAGAAAAAACATTTACTTTGGTCTGTGAATAAGAGAAGCTGGATTGTGTCATTGCTATGTTATGCATGTGTTATTCTTATGTGTTATTTTTGTGGGACCTGGATGTCTCCAGTTGTGGCAAAAATTTTGACTGTAAAGGCAGAGGCTGATACAGATTTTAATTTAAGAGTTCTAATTATGGAGAAAGTAATTGACATTAAGAAAACCTAATAGTTTGAAGAGGTCATTTAAGACTGAATGGGACGTAAGAAGAGACGGTGTGATTTCTGAGAAGTAAGGGAGTGACTGGATATGAAGTAATCATGGGGCTTTCTCTGAGGTCTCTATAGCAGATGGAGGAATAATCTGTAATTGGAAATGTAACCACACCTGAGAAGTCGGTAGGGGATAGTACAGCAGAAAATCAGTGGTGACTGCTAGGAAATTTTTACAGTCCCTCCTGCAGTGGGTGAGTAACAACATCTGCAGAAAAAGGAAGAACAGCTGGGAAAGTGAAGCAAGCATTCCTAGATGAAGGATCCAGTGCCCACAGACAAATTTATATGGTCTTGTTTCAATCTGGAATGAAAAAAACCCAAGCAAATGATTTCTATGTCCAATCAAAATTGCTGGATGAAGCTGAATTTGTATGATGCAAACTCATGCAAATGTAGTAGATTAAAAAAAGGTGTAAAAATATATAGAAAATGCAGTTAATATATCTGAGAAAAATTCAAGCACTTTGAAGAGAATATATGAAAGAGATTGGTTTAATCTATAAAATAACAATTAATTTACCATCAGAATGAATTTGACCTGTATTCACCCCCCTATTAATAAAGTATGGTTCATTATGAACAAAGGAAAACAAGATGGTCACATCTAAGAAGTGCTATTGTTGCTAATTTAAAATTTTAAAAGTTACAGGTATTTTGACAATAGAGTAAACATAAATATTTTGTGAAAAAAATATTAGTGAGTAATTATTCTTAGGATGGAAACCAAAATATTCATGTTATTCCTTCAGGTCAATAATTATTGCTCCATTCAAATGAAAACTAGTGTCCTAGCAAAACAAATTCACCTCCTTCATTACCTATGTCACTAGATACACTTCTTTTACTTTTCTGTCTAAAAGAAGAGCTGATGTCATTATTTCTGGAATAGTATCTGGAAAATTTCAGTGGATTAATCTGTTACTTCCAAAATATAAAAAAAGTCCAAGAAGAGTTCATTGAATAAATTGACTTTTTTCTATCACATGAAGCCCACATATGAAGGAATATATTAATGAATTCAGCACTAATGCATCAGAAGCTTGGAAAAATCTTAATTAAAAAGGTTGGTTTTTTCTAGAATTGTATCTTCTTAGCCATTTCTTATTATGTTATATTAAGTCCTATTAGGAATAATTAAGTTATATTAAATCCTATTAGGAAATGTAGGAATGCTCCTTGTTTTGGAAATACGAATCTTCACAGACAGATGTGGTCTTATTTATAACTTAGTTATATCACCAGAAGAGTAATTTTAGACTCCTACATGTTCAAAATTTCTTATAGTACCAGATCATAAATTATAAAAGACTTGTGACTTCATCAACTGTTACAGTTGGATTTAGTTCCCTTACTAACCTGAATAGAAGATATTCTTTAATGGACGGAAAGTCACTTAAGTATGTAGAAAAATCATGGCCAGTATTATTTGCCACTCCTGCACATATTTATATGCCAAATCACCTGATTTAGAGATAAAGTTATGCTTCTAGGGAGTTTTAAAAAATCTGTTTATTTATAGGAGACTTATAGGAGACAATATTGGCAGACATGGTAAGAAATAAAACTTCTCCCTCTTTTTTCTTTTAGGAGAGGGTCTGAGCAACTTTGAAGTTAGTCATGCTTTGAGCAGAAAGTTGGACTAGGTGACCTCCAGAGGTCTCTGCCAATCTAAATACGTCTATGATTTGTGATACATCACTTACAGGATATTACCAAATATTTCTAACAGAATATATTTTCATGTCTTTGTCCAGTCTTTGGTGCTGAATTTTGGAAATGTATATGATTAAGATAGAAGAATAAGCAAGCTTAGCTTCAGAGCACTTAGAAGTACAGTATCAGAGGCTTGTGCTCATTAAACTTGTGCCATAGTCAGTGACATAGATCAGTCTGAACTGTAAATTGAATAGTATAGCTATCATTTCCTAGAAAGCACAACTTTAAGTAAAATTGTGCACAAATACTGCATGAGCTACAGGTTTCTTCCACCTTTGCTCCCTTCTGATGGATTCCTTCATATACTTTAGCCAATATTATTCAGGACACTGACTATGGGAATACAGAAGTCTGTAAAAGACAGCATCCTTTGTGCTGGTGCTGTATCACTACACTTTATACAGTATACATACTCTGGAGTTGGTGGTATATTTCCTAGCAGTTTGGTAGACTGAAGCACCTTCAGAAACAGTGTCTATTACACCAAGACTTAAAAAAAAAAGTCAAAATCTGTTTCTTAATTTCTTATATTAGATTACAGTGGCTGAAAATATTCTTTATGAAATCCAAACAGTTTGCATCTTTCTAGGTTATAAACCACTTGGAAGCTAATTTTAATATAGCCTAGGGTAAAAATAAGCAAGTAGAAAAAAGACACCTGCAGCAGCCACCCACCCATTCAATTTTGAGCAAAATTTGGAAGACTGCCTGTGAGGCCACTTTAAAGGATTCTGTTACATTTGTTCTCTTTTTCTGCATTCATCACCATGATATGAGCTTTTGTTTAGTTTCCCAGAGGTTTGGTTTTCCAAGAATGAATCATGAAAGATAATATTTAGTGGAGTCAGAAACATGAACAATGCTCAAGTATCTGTTCCTTCTAGTATTAAAAATTTTAAAAGGGAAAGATTAAAAGTCCTTCTTCTATTTAAGAAGTTAAAGTTTAATGGACCTTAATTTTATGTCTTATTAGCAAGAATCGGTGAGACAGTTAAAAAGCTGTATGTTGCAATGATGTGTTAATAAAATCCTTGTTTCTACAGCTTGTCTCTGGCATGATGATGCTTGGCAGCTGAGTATTCCAACTGAGGTGAAAAGAACAGACACTAAATGAATAGCTAAGATTGTTACACAAAATAATAACTTGGCCTTCCTCCTGACCAACCTGACAGCCCTTCCCTTTAGCTAAGTGATTCTTCAATTAGTTCACTGCTCCGTAGTAGGATTTTGGAGATAGTTCTTTGGAGTATAGAAGTAAAAGACAAGAAGAACCACAAGGTTCTTCTAGAGAAGGTAATTTCTTCCAGGAAACAACTTTTAGAAAACCACGTTCTTTTATAAGTCAAAGTTACCTCTTACAGCACCCATCTAAGAAAACTGTAGAGAGCTTGTAGATTCACAGAAAAACAGAGGTTGTATTGTGTTTGAATAATATTAAGACTTCAATATTTTGTCCTTCCTGTCTTCAGATAAATTGGTCTGGGTTTTTTTTCCTGGAGGCGCACAAGGTATCCCTTAACTGCATAGAAGAAGGCACAAATGGACATCTTCCAAAATTCCCCTGGGAGTAGCATTTATAGCAGCGTGGAAAGACAAATGGTACACTAAGAATGTATCCTTTTTATAATGTTTGAGAAATAATAGTAGTATTGGCTTTTGCTTGTTCAAATGACTAGAAATCTCTGGGGTAGCTGTAGAAATATGAAGATACTGATGCACAAACCAGCACTGGGGAACTGACCCAAATCTATAAAATGGACCCAAATCTAGAACCCAAAGCTATAAAATGTGAGAAGCTGTACTTGCACTGCTATTTCTTGGGTTTTTATTACATTGAGACCTGCTTGGTCAAAGGAACATGCACATCCCACAAGAGAGACATCTTCAAGAAGCTAACAGTAATAAAGATCTGTACATTTCTTTATTTCATAACAAGGTTTATGTATGCAGAAATTAAGTGTCTAGAACTATACTTCAGTGTCACTAAACATCCTTAATTTTTTCTTCTTTCATTTTAGTTCTCTAATCCTTCCATATTATTCCTGAACAGGCATTACTCTACTTACACAGCAAGCACACTTTGCCTAACTTGAACGGCCATGAGGCTTTAAAATAAGTTATTTAAAAATTCTCCTCCTTTTAATCAAATATATATAGAAGAGAAACTATTAGAGAAACTAAACCAGAAGAAAATATGTTTACCCTTCTTGAAGAAGTGGGGCATGATGACTGGATCTAACATTAAGAACCAACACATTCTTACCTGCAATGTAAGCATACCATGCTAGATCATAGACAAAGAATCACTTTATAGTGGTGTTTTTTAAGAAGTACAGCTAGAACATTAGATTCATGAGACACAATGTTGTACTGATTCTCTAATATCAGCCACTGGTACAATTTGTTGCTGCATGGTTTTGGGGAATAAAAGAAAGCAGAATGTTAAACCAAGGAATGACAAAAGGACCATCACAAAGCAGTTGAAAGGCTACAACACCAAAATAATAAAATTATCGGTATAAGATAAAAAAGGAATGGAAAGGACAATATGAAATTAATTAGTAACCTTCCAGAAATAGTCATATAAGAAGTCATTTATATGTTATACTTTCTAACATTAGTTTAGAATGGATTTTTCTAAACAGATGAGTTGTTACATGTAATACTTAAACACTGTGGGTATTGTAAAAGTATTGTCTTGGATTATGCATGTCCTAAAGCTCTTGTTGAACACCTTTGTCAAAACATGTACTATGTACTAAGCAATTATTTCTGTAAAATGCTGCTCTCCCAACCGCATTACAGAAAATCCCTCTGAAGTTAATTTCTGTCTAGAATGCTGAGTATATGAAGGATACTTTAGTAGAATTCGACCCTAATTCACATTCACTCTGAAGCCGGATGACATACATGTATCCTTTCCTATTGGTGGTTACACTGGTTGAATGTTCAAACTGAAGAATCAGGAAGATCATATTTGCATATATTATTTCATACATTAGGAAGTTTGTATGTTTCTTGTCAGATCATATCTGCAGAATTAAAGTGTCGGTAATACAGAAACATTTAGTTTTGTAGTAGGTGTACCAGTCATCATGAAAACATGAGAGCATAGGTTTCAGTATGGGACTGCAATTGGAGTGTAAACCCAGTATTTACGGACTGGTTGTCCTGCTCAGCTACTGGTTCTTGATTGCAGCATGTACGTGCTAGCTTTAATAACACATTTATTTTCCCATGTTGAAAGTACACAAAAGGCGAAAATTTTTCCTATACTCGTGCAGACGGTCTTCTATTCTTCATTGTATCATAGAATTATACTGCAATAACTGTTAAAATTATAGCGTAATAACTGTTGATGTAAGCTGGCTTTTTAGTAGCAAATGATGGTAAATTTTACAGATGTTCTGTTGGATGTGAACTTTGCAAACAATTCTACATTTCAATGTCTTATGCAGATTCTAAATATTCCTGCTGATGAGCATTACCATCTTCCAAACAATTCAGCTGATTCTGTAGAACAGCAAGAATTATCACACTTCTAGGCTCTCTTTCTTTTAACTGCAACATCTATTATGTATACTACTTAAAATGCTCTATAAACCCAGTTCCTGATATATCCTGCAGTTCTCAGAATTCTGTTTGCTTAAAAGTATGACTGTATCTGGCATGGAAAATTAGGGGATTTGTTCAGAAGCAGGAAGTGTGGTACTCTGTTGGTCCACTATATAATTTGCACTGGCTATTTCATTTTCAAAAACCTGCTCCCCCTTCTCCTCCTACCCACCAGAACTCCCAGGCCTGATGCAGACCTGACTTCAGCAGAAGCTGATGCTTGCTGGCTTTGCTAAAAAATTTGAAAAATTTTGCAGTATCAAAAAATGTGGAAACAGTTGAGTTCAGTGAATGAAGGTGAAGTGCTTTTAGTGCAACGGGAATTTGCTGAGGAATGCAACAGAAGTGTCAGCTGTTAAAATAAAGGAGAAGCCTTCACTTCCATTGGAAGCAGAAAAGGTCCAACTATATTTGTACAGAAAGAGCAGGATTAAAAGAGAGTAGGGAATAAAAGATCGATAGGATGGGCTAAGTAGTGTGGCTTGATGCCAATCATTTCTCAGACTAGCTTTAGCTACAGTGTTTAAGAAACAGCATTGTTTTATGTCTGAAACATCGAGTTCTTACAAGGATATACTTGTTAAGTGCAATCCTACTCTCAGTTTTGTGTCTTTTTGCGTGCAATCTTTCAGTTTTTAACTACTATCTTATGAGGTAAGATAACTAAGATCTTATGTCTTATAATCTACTTTTCTTTATGTTATAGTTTAAATTGTGGGGTCAAAATTTATCAGATTAAAGTCAGCCAAATCAGGATAAACTATCTCAAATGTAATGAATTTAGATAAATGCGTGTGTGTGGAAAATGCTGAGACCCATCCTCTGAGACATTTAGGGGCTATGGGAACTGCCAAGTATCCTACAAAGCTTTATATGGCATATGGGAAGCTGCCAAAGCCCAATTGCTGGAGAGGAGCTTGCTTGTGAGCAGAAATCAATACCTCCCCAGTAACCAGAAATGTCCGCGATACACCCGTGGCTACAGCCAAGACGTGAAATAGCACATATGACAAATCTTACGTTCAGGAATTTCCTCTATATTGTATCACCAGAAGTCAGTGTGGTCTGTTTTCAGAAAGAAAACACTTTTTTTCACTCTCAAATCTCAGCCAGATTTCATTGGGTCAAGCATTACGGATTTAACAAGAACTTCGGGGTGCAGTGGAGGGGAAAGACTGCACTATATGCAGGAGCAACAGAGGAGGTTTCATATCGAATCATAAATTTTATGCTACAGTGGGTTTTGATACAATAAGACACAGTAAGTTCTGATTTGGCCAGGCAGACTAAGGAAACAGGATTTCTTGAAATCTTCCACTACAGGAGGTAGTGATTAATTCTGTTTGTCTTACTGAAAGTTTAATACTGCAAGCTGCTCAGTCCTTTAAAGCGCTATTGCTTGATTTGGGAATTATTAGCAATTGCAATAGTGATAAATTTGTGAAAAGTGAAGAGAAGAAAATACATAGAGCTGTTTAACACTGCAACAAAACAAATATTTTTACTTCTGCAAAGTGTTTCTGTTATAAATGAATACAAATAACTAGAAAAGGTCAATCCATAATCTCCAGATTATTCTCCTGGTTTAGAAAAAGTACTCTTACTTTTGCTTTAGCAAAAATCAACCTCTTTTGAGTGGGGAGGTTCTTAAGATCCTTGCCTATCTCCTGAATAAAATTCTAAGAACGTGGGAGATGCTGAAGAAATCTTGAACTGTGTGATAGGCAAGTGATGATCTCTTGTTTTATGGCTAGACAAAGTTATATTTATCCATAATAAACTTAAGGTAAATGAAAAACTTAAACTTTTCAAAATTATCTACAGCAGAAACTTCTGACTCCTGAGGAATCAGATCTTAAAGGTAACACTTAGGCTAGCAAAAAGTAAAGTTGTTTCCATTTCATTCTTAATTTCCCTTTCCATGTAAAGGTATAATTTTGCTGGGGTTCCCTTGGGATAGTGCTATCTATAAACCTTCCAGGAAAAACTGGTAAGCCTGCTCAGGAAGAAATCATAAGGGTTGGGAAAATGTGACATCCACATTTGGTTTTGTTTTGTAGTTTGTGTACATTTCCTCAAACACTAAAAGACATTACCATATATATGGTTACATTTTCCAGCAAGTGTTGCCGCTAACTTGGACATGTGGCTTTGTACTATGATTGAAATGTTGCTCAAAAATACACATCCTTTCCTGAAACACAAATAAGCCAATGCCTAAGTATCACAAATGTTCTTTACTTGGGTGTTTGTAACATATAAAAGCACATATTGAAAAGAGTGGGATTGCTTACCTCAAAAATATAATCTTTTCCATCCTTTCCATGTACAGCTTTAACAGCACAGATGTCCAAACCACCAAAAATTTCAGAACAGGTGTCAACCCAAAGCTTGTACCTGTTTCATAAAAATAATTTTTCCTGTGAGTATCTCATCAGGCTCTTGTTTTTCTATAGGCTTAACCTAATAATGTATTTTATACATTTGCTCTAAATTCAGAATTTTCACTATATTGTCAGTTTTACTGAATTTGTATTTCCCAGAATAGTAGCTTAGAGATACTGGCCTGATTACTCTACTTTTCCCAGTAGAATCCAGAAAAGCTGTGGCTCTGTATCCTGACCTAGTATTATGCTGGATTCTGTCCCAGTTTATATTGGTCCAAACATGTGTCTGCTCTAAACTGTGAGTAACCTAAAGAGAAGATACGCTGGAACACAAACAGCATCTAGCTGTACCCCATCCTGCTTTCCAGTACCCTATGGTAGTACAGCTTGCTAGTTGTGGCTGTACTTTATGTGAGAACTCCACAGAAGGGGGATTTATCATCTGACCGGTTTTTGTGGCTTCAGTGATGCCAAGGGGTTTTAGAAAGTAGGGAACAGGGCTTCTCTTCCTGGGAAATTCAAACTTGTGCATCTGTGCACAGATTCAAGGTTGACAACCCTCTTGCCTATTATGGTTGGTAGTGTACTTAATTATGGATGGGTTTTATTCTTTTATCAGGAAAACTAGAATGAGTGTCTCTGTCTTAAATTATGGACCCAACTGTATTCCAAAGTAGCAATGATAGCTTTATATGTACATCACTGAATAAGGCAAAAGAAAAATCAAGACAAAAACAACCCTTAAGATGATGCAAGACAAACGGACGTATGACACTACGTAAAAGCTATGTAGCATGCAGACAAAGATAATACTCTTCATGTAGGGCTATAGACAACTACAGTAAAATTCAACAGGAATGTAAAGAATTCTGAGGAATTCCACAGCTCCTAAAAAGAGCTAGTGTTTCATACTGTATTGAACATAACCCCTCCATTTCATTTCTAACATCATGGTAGGAAATATGGACTGAGGAATGGACAGTTTACCCATTCTACATGCAGTAATATAATTTATTTTTCTTGCATGAAGGGCTTTATCCATCCTATGAATAGAGGGATTATCTGACTAACAAGGGAACGAAGTGGGACTTACTAGAAAAAGAGTGAGGCAATTCCTGTGATCAAGTACAGAACTGTTAGTGACATAACAGGGAGCCATACTACTTTGCTGAGAGCATTCTGAGGTGATGTAAGCTGTGTGTGTTTGTTCAATGGCAAGGACTGACTCACAGGGCACAAAATAGCATTGAGAACTTTCATTAATAGCATAGCCGTGCATTGGCACCAGTAAGTGATGATATGATCTTGAAAGGTTATATAGGCAGATATCACAGGTCCACCAATTGAAGGACATGTTTTGCTTAAAAAACCCCCAGTTTTAAAGCAGCTATTTATCATAAACTTTTTCTTCTCTTTCATTGTCTAGCATTTGAGTATAAATGAGAGCTATTTCCTTTTACAGACCCTCTCCTGCTCTCTCCTGATGCAGCCTTTGAGCCATGATGATAGATTTGCCACATCACAGTATTTTCCATTGCAAAAAAATTGATGTAATAAACATAGCATTTGACTTCACTGTAGGATCAAAGGAAATGTGTTGCTGGGCTGAGAGTCTTATTCATATATAAATATCTTCTGTAATAGCATCCTTTCCAAGTAAACTTATTAGGTCACATTCTTTATATTTTCTTATATCAAGTCTGATCCAGTGGAAAAGTTTTTCTTTTAAGCAGAATACAAAGAAATAGATACAACTGTTTGGAAAAAACCTGATGGTAATATTTTAGCAATTAAAATAATTTTTTTTTTCCTGTGAGAAACCTGGTTTTTGTCCAAAACGAGAGGTGTTTCTGGATGCCTGACAATTTCAACACATGTAGATGCACTGACTGACTGGACTGCTTGCATGCACTTGCTTATAAATAACTTTTTTTTTTGCTGTAAAATACCAACGTGTATCTTAAGAGAATCATGAGGACAGCATAACTTGTCTTTAACAGTAAATATCTGGACTTCGTATGAAAAAAAATGAAAACATTTTCTTTAAAATACTGAAACATCAATCAGATCTATGAAAGTATTTTTAATAGTCTATCTTCTGCCAACAAACACAGAGCTGGAAAAATACAGTTACATTTGGAAAGAGAGGTCTTGGATGGAGTAGCCTGTAGTGTTTTAAACCCAAGGCTTGCACAGTAGGTTTGACAAGAGGTCACCGTTCTTATTTTCCCAGAGCCAATATAGTGTGCAGCAGTCCTAGAAGTGACAGATAATAAAGTATTGTTCCTCAGGTGTCTGACATGAAATATCTGGTATGCCAGATGAGGTGTGCACAATTAGCACAGGTCTCTATTCTTCTGGTCCTATCTGGGGAGCAGTGTCTCTCTGAAATAGGGGGGTCAATAAGAATGTGTAACATTGACATGTGCTTGTTCTCTGCCTCATCATTGTCCCTTACTGTGCCACATTCTTCTCTCTTCTCTAAATTTCTAGGCTAAGATTTGTATTCAGTCAACAATGTCAACTCAGGCAGTGCTTTCAAAACACTTCTTCCTAATTCATGAGATGTATTACAAATTAAATGCACATGCATCAGATTTGATTGCTTTTGGTATGCCGTTGAACTACTTCAACTCTTCAGAAAACTTCAATTTTCCCTTCTCTTCCTTGCTTTGCTTTGTGCACTTCAGCGGGTAATCAAACAAAAAGTGGGGCTATGTGATACATACCCCTTTCTGTTATGATAAAACATCCATCTTTTCTGTGCTTTTGTCTTCATCAGCATAGAAGAAGTTTTGTTTTGTTGGCTAGTGTTTTTTTAATGGGAAAATACCTATTATGCTGTAATTATTTTACATTCAAAAATGGAAGCAGAAGCAAAGCACACAGAGCATTTACAGTGAGGTAGCTAGGCAAGGTTAGCATTTCACGCTCATTACCCATGCGTGATAATTGTTTAGTTTTCCTTACGGCAAAACTAAAGCGCCTGTGTTTTTACAGAGGAATAGCTCATGGACTGTAATTATACACACTAAAGCACACTCTTTTCCCTTTCAGTGAAGGCATAACCTCACTTTCTAAAGGAAGGTGGGAGGGGAATGAGAAAGAGAAAATAATGTGGCTCCACTCCATCCCCAGAGGGGAGATCAGTGAGGACACAGTCTAGACAGGGGTTGGACAGCAGGGAGTTGTAATTCCCGTCTTACTTGTTTTCACCTTTCTCAGGGCAGGCAATGGTTCTGTTCCTGTGTCTCCCTCAGCTCATAAGTGGGACCAAGTTGTAGGTTCCAGACCTTTTTTTAAAAAAACCAAAACCAAAAACAAAACCCACCAGAAAAAGACTACTGTTGAACTTTAAAACACCTTTTAAATTACACTTTTATTGTACAGACTTTTTTCAGCTTCCACTGCTAGCAACCTTTGGAGAAGCTGAACACAAGAAAATTCATAGCCATCAAAAAGCCTCACAGATTTATTTTGCAGGGAAAAGAGGTCTATATGTTGTGGAGGAACCTGGAGCAACTGAGTGGTATTGAGAGAAGGGTTCTGCCAATGGAAGGTGTGAGCTTCAAAATGGTACTGCAGGGAGAATGTTTCTGACTGGATTGCAAAAAGTATCCAGCATAAGGATGAGAGAGAAAAGCACAGTAAAACAAAGTACAGAGCTGGAATGATGACACGAGGGAAACAAGCTTCAGTATATCCCAGTATCTAGGTAAAAAGCCTCACAGTGCAGTATAGTGGAAATTTCAAAAATGAAAAATAAGCAGTTTAGCAGGATTAAAAGTGGAAAAGAAAAATATGATTTTAAAAGGTAAAGTTAAGACCAGATTGCTTGATTGTAATAGATGATGTAGAAGGAGAAAAGTTTAAAACACTGTGGCATGGGGTAAGACTGTTAAGTAAAAGAGGGCAAAAAAACCAGATGGAAATGATTGACAGGTTGAATCTGAAAAAACATAATTTTCTGAAGGGAATTCCAGTAGTTTTCTAAGTGCAGATATGGATGTAGGAACCCAAGGGTGCACGTAAGCGCTTAAGGCTACTACTTAGTTTGGGTAGTTAACTCTGAGACATGTCATGTGGAATTCTTGGCTCATGTTCTTTCATCTAATTAAAAGATTTTTTTCCAAAATGAATGAGAGACATGCATTTACTGTGAATTGCATATCAACAATGTGATTTAAAAAAAATTCATTTAAAATAAAATTCCATTAGTTTTTTTTAATTACCTTTTACATGAGACTCGACTTACTTATCTGACATAGCAATTTGTTCCAACATTGCAGAGCCTGTGTTTGTCTTCCAGTTTCCGGATATGGAAGTTCTCCTGAAAGGGGGAAAATATTACAAAGACAGCCAGTAGTTTTATATTTTCAGTCTCTTAAATTACTCTGATTTTCACATGAATACTATAGCATTATTTACACCTTTTTCGTATCTGGCAGCTTATAAAAGAACATCTAAAACCGCAAAGAATTCTAACAGGCATTGCAATTGTCAGTAATACTCACTTCACTGTAGGCATGTTATAAAGTATGACAGTGCTGTGAAATTTCTGTTCCCCATTTATTCATTTAAGACTTTTTTAAAAAAAAACTACTATGATTAAGTGAAAGTGTTATCAATAAGCTGTTATCATTTATAGATGGATTGAATAGCCTGTAACATACCGTTACTGCAAATGTCAAGAAACTGAAGCTTCAGCTTTTCATTTCAAATCCGTACCACTGCAGGGTTAGGTCCCAATACTTGAAAAACAAGATATCTATGTTTTTAACATCTCTGAAGTGATCTCAGATCTCTTTTAGAGCTGGATTTTGGTTTCTCCTCCAGTTTTCACTTTTTGCTAGTTTACTAATATAATCTAAATGGTTTATGTCAGGGCTTGAGTATACCAACTTTTATTTAATCTCTAAGAAAAAAAAATTCATATAATGTTTTTTTCTCCGCAGACCTTAGGACTCCTACCAGGGCTGAGAAGATTACTGTTTTCTGAAACCTAAATGCTGTACTGGGAATAGGCTAAGGATACAAATTATGAAGTGTTTCCAGTTAGTAAAATAATAGGAACATCTGTAATGTATTAAAAGTATATTAGGCAGCAGCTATAGTTTTCTCTCCATTTTTCTATTAACCTAATTACAAGGGTCAGTAGCAATTGTGGGGGAATGTTGACTTTTCTATGGGAGACTCATAAATTTAGCTGAATTTTAAAGCATAATGTTCTTCTAAGATGCCATGTTCTTTATTGATGTGGGAGAAACTAGTGAAAGAGGAACGTGTATGTTGAGTGCTGTGTGTAGGGTAACTTTGCTCAGTAATAAGGCTATTCTGTGATTTCTGCTTCATTTTTTAAAGTGATATGCTATGGACACAGACCTAACTGGTGTAATCTCAATAGCTTGTGGGCCGCAGCCATCAATGCCAGGTCTGTGACACAGGACTCCAAAACAACAGGAGTTCCATTAGACCGTGGTTAAGTGATACAAAAGTACCCAACCAGACCATCTGGCAGTTTAAACCTTAGATATGATTTCTGTAATTCACACATCATTTCCTCTACTGACATATGTAGGTTTCCCACCCCTCTTCACTTCTGTTCTGATAATTGCAAAGGGTCTTTCACATCATTATTTCCTCCTCTTTTACTAAATACTGAATAATACAGAAAACAACTCCTAACACTTTTGAGTGCTTTACACTTAGGCTTAACATGTTTTCACTTGATTTGGTCTTTGCAAAGAAAGAACTGTTTTAAAATTGGGGGAAAAGGAATTATGATTAGTATAAACAATTCCTAATAACTTGACCTTCCCCTTTTCCAACACTTTCCTGCTTTGTTTAGTACCATTTAAAATATGCAATCCAAATTGTTGGGACAGGGACTTGTCATCAGAAAAATATGTAGAAATGTCTACCTACAATTCTTGTATAGGTAGCTTGCTTAGTGGTTTGATTCTATAGCACTGTCTTTCTTTAGCTGATGTGCTCTACTTTTGTTTTATTGACCTTTTTATCAAAGTATATTAAGTTATGCATTCAGAGTATTGCTTTTGGAGAGGAGATTTAGATGTAGTGTTTTTGTATTTCTGTTTTTCTTCATTGTGTGTGACCCTTTTAACTCTATTTCCTTGAAGTCAGATGAATTCTGTAATGGTACCAAGTGTAGTTAAGTATGTGTCACAAAGCATTTTGAGGAGCTGTGGTATTTAGAGGGATCCAATGTTGCATTTTGGCTATAATCTCTACTGACAGATGATAAGCACCAGTGTTTTGTGAGTCATGGATCCACTTATACCACAATTTCCCACAGAATTATAAAACTGAAGCTCTTAATAACTCTCTTTAAACTACAAAAACAAATGTTCAGCTGGTAGTTTTTGTGGTGACTCTCTAAGTACTCTGTTCCTGTGTCACAGAACAAAATGAGAACCAGCTGTAAAACAATATTCTACTGACATAATGTATATGTATGCAGATGAAGAATTTTTCAGACATTTGGTAAATCTTCTCCTTTTCATGATGCTTTGTAACAATGGATTTGTATTTCATTTTTTGGTATGATTTAACTGTATGAAAGAATCTAGCGAAAAAATGATTGCTAGGCTTTTAGCATTTGGATGAACCCATAGTTTCTGAGTAGAAACTTAAAAATAAATAAAAGGTAGGAGGAACAGTCTGTCATTTTAACTTATTTTTGCTGTCCCCCTTAGACCAACTGTTTCTTCTGTGAAGAAGAAACGTTTGTTTTTGAAAATTATAAATTTACCATGGCTGACTCCTCCAAAATTATTCTAGGCACTGAACAGCATTTAAATTTCAAGTCAAAGAAAAAAAATGTAGGGCGCTCTCCTATGAAATGTTGTGGTCCAATTTCTACCACAGGGAATGAACCATCAAGTTACTAATGCAACATCTGACTGCTGGTATCTGGCAGCGTGTCATAACCATTAAGAGTTGGGCCTTATTCCTAAGACTCTGCCACTTGGGGGCTGTAAGACAGAGACAAATCAAATCTGTTTATTATAAACAACAGAAGAGGGGAGAAATGGGTAGCACAGCACAAGAAATATGCCTGTCAAAGCACCAACAGGAGACAAAAGTACTCTCCTAGCCTTGAAGAGGCAGCAGTAGTTGTATGAAAAAGTCTGAAAGAGAGAAAGAAGGCTGACTGGTGACTAGAAGTAGAGGGAGAACAAGGCTGTTGGATGGCACTGAGTGGAATAAAAGGGGCAAGGGAGAACCTGGGGTAATAAAAAAGGTTAGGCATAAGGGGTAGGGACTAAGAGACAGGTGGTCTGGGAAAGCGGTGGGACTGGATGAAGATATGGTTTGGATGGATAGGAGAGAGGTGACCTTAGGTGTAGGAGTATGGTGCTATTAGAAAAAGTAGGATGATGTCTCCAGATATGTGGCTAAAGCCAGGAAAAGCCAACAGTCTGGAACACCAATGTAAGACAAACAAGCAGAATTGGAATTAACTTTCCTGGAGAAGCCAGGGGCTAAAAGCTGTATCACTCAGAAGCACTTGTTTATGATTCTTATTGCCTATAGGGAGAGGTGGGGTAGGCCCGACACACCTGAAATAGGTCCAATACCCCTGAAATAGGCCCAATACCCCTGATAGGTCAAGGGGTAATGGCTTTAAACTGAAAGAGGGTAGATTCGGATTAGGTGTAAGGAAGTTCTTCACTGTGAGGGCAGTGAGGCACTGGGACAGGTTGCCCTGAGAAATTGTGGCTGCCCCATCCCTGGAAGGGTTCAGGGCCAGGTTGGATGGGGCTTTGAGCAACCTGGTCCGGTGGAAGGTGTCCCTGCCCAGGGCAGGGGGGTTGGAACTAGATGATCTTTAAGGTCCCTTCCAACCCAAACCATTGTATGATTCTATGGATTTCTGTAGGGATCTTGATTTACAGAGTTTCTGTCCTGCATCACTAAGAACACTGAAAGTGTTACGAGCAAAGGATTGCAGAAACCTCTCAATCCTCGCAACTATTTGAGTATTTTGCCTTGGTCACTGTGTACAAGTCAAATTTCCAACACACTGTTTTTGCAAAATTTAGATAGTTCTGGGTTCAAAATAAAGCAGAAGGACCAAGTGTCCATACTGCTGGATGGATCTGACCTATGGGAACAGTATTTTCACCCAGTTCTGTGTTGTGCATTCTTGAGGCCCCTCAGATATACAGTGAGAGGCAGATGGACGACTGAGTTGTTCTTGAAAGGCCTAATCTTTGATGTTTTTTCTCAAATACCCCTTCAAGTCATATGTCAGGAGAGGCCAGCAGTTACTCATACAGTTTTCATCTTGTGACAGTATGTCTTAGGGGAGAAGTCAAGAGTATGTGGTCTTCCAATATCAACTGAAGAAGACAGATTTTGCCCCTTACCCCCACCCTGGGCAAAAAGTTCTACTTTCTAATAGAGCTTGTTGGCTGTTCCTAAATTACTTGACACTTAATGCTAACCCTGTCTTTAATATTATGCATTTTCTTTAACTCCAACTTTCGCTTCTCTTAGTATTTATGGTTTGCTTGGAGTTCAGTTGTTTTTACTGATAAAGAACTTGAGTGTACCTTACAAATGTCAACATACAAGGAATCTCTGATCCCTCCAATGTTACAGGAGTTGCTAGAGAAATATCTTTGCGTGTTTATGTGGGTGTGCCTATGTAAATGCATATGTGTATTTTTATCCATGTTTTGTTATATTTTTCCTGCCTCAGAACTGTGAACATGAGGGAACAAAGACATGAGATGATCTAACTTGTCTTAAAAACATGAATGAAATGAATGTATGTCAGATTACATTGCTTGATAATTGAGACAGAGTAAAAATATGCATAAACACAGTTACCATAGCTCAACTACTACATGACAACCTGTCTTGCTACTCTAGCTTCATGTTGTCTGTGAAACTGAAACACCCTTTTAGCCTCTCATATAGTCATGACCTTCAACCAAACACCCGGTTTCTAAAATTAGAAGAGATTTTCATCCATATATGTGAAGGCCACTGCAAGATTAGGATTTTTCTTACATGTGTTATGTTAAAAGGAGAGTACTTTGTTCCAATAAAGTGTTATGATTGAGATTTGTGTGAATGAATGTCATCTAACTATCCTTACAGGGAGAAGAAAATTTGACCCTAAGTTGGTGAAAAGATACAAGGGAATCTGATTTAACAAGTCCTCTATAAAAACAAATCCCCTTCCAACTGCTCCTTTCTTTAAATGAAAAAATAAACAAAGGCTAGAAGGAAAACCACTCTGGCAGGCTCACCTGTTGTCTTATTCTCCTCCTCCCAGTCACAATCAACTTAAAAAAAAAGGCTTGATAAATCTAGAAAGTCTAAAATACTGTCTTTCCAGAGAGTACGACAATGGAGGCATGGAGTCACCATATCAGCTCAGACACTCATCCAACAGTCTTAATCTTATTGGTGCTTATCAATTTTGAAACAAAAGGATGAAAGAATATAAGTTTTTGGCTCACATGTATGCTTTGTAGTTACTGCCTATCTTTTGGATCCTGATGTCATATTTGGAGTCTATGAAGGGTTCAGTAGTGGCGTAGGTCTGAGTAAGTGCTACCACGCTGGCTATGTCCTGAAAATCGTAGTGGTTGTCTACCTTGATCTGTAGTCATCATACCACAAGTAAACAGCATATACAAAAGAAAAAAAAGAGTAATTAGGAATAAAATGTAGAATTCAGTTCCAAATGGCATTCATGAGAAGTATGGGTTTTGACAGCATCAGTTTATAAAAAAAAAGTATTGGGTACTTTATGTGATTTCTAGATTCTATAACATTCCTGCATTAAAGCATCTATTTTTCTAGGCAAAATATTACCTGTTCATCTGTAGAAAGCAATTTGCAGACAGTGGAATTTTATTTTGCTTTTCAATTTTTTTTTTTTTAAGTGGTGATTGTTGATTTTAGATCTGCAGGCTTTAGAATTTTTCAAGGTGTGATACTATGCAACACTAATTTACATAGAATTCTTGTTGATTCTGTAAATTGCTCATGTAACTGAATGTATATGGAGCCCACCAAGTAGTATCACATCATGTATCTCCTGGGAGGGAGGAAATGAAGGGTCATGATATCCTGATGAGTGGGCATTCACATAGAGCACAGAGGGTTGGCTCAAGGCAGCAGAACAAGTTTGTCTCATTTCTCCCACTTGTCTGCAAGGAGTCAGGCTTTCCAGGAGTAGGATTTCCTAGTTGTGGAACACTGTGATAAGATGGTGAATAGTACTAAACCCACCAACTTTAACATCTTGAAATAAGAGGGAGCTGCAAAAGTGGGGAATATTGATTTAGGGGGAGAAGGAGAAGCAGACTTTAGAGGACAGATGGAGATCAGTGGCATTACTTTTGGACAGGGAGGGCATGTCTCTAAGGTTGACTTAAAGGAAGCTGGCTGAAGTGGGGAGAAAAAGTGACTCGGATGAGAAGCCTTAGGGCTAGTAAAAAATGGGAGAGGGAAACTGGAACTCCAACACACTGACCCAAAGTACATTTCAGAATGGTGAGGAAAGGAGGCAGGGATTAGTATTTCTCACATTATCTAATATTAGGAGACTCTGCAATTCCTTGCAAGCACAGGGTCTTGTTTGCTTCCACTGTCACCTTGTACTTAAAAGGGAACCTGTAGGCCAGGGTGCCACATCTGTGAGATGGGACTTTCATATTAAATGGAGTCTGGTGAAGCTAAAAGAAGTCATAAGGCCTAAGTATTTGCTCTCAGCTCTCAGATGGAGAACAATACAGAGTAATTTGCCATTTGAGAGCCACAAAACCAGACACAATGCCTGGTTTCAACTTAGTTTCTGAAAACTTAATAGCATATGTGAGTCTAATTACAACCAATGGAAATGCTACTCCTAGCAATGCCTTTAGGGAGGACAGGGGTACGAGGAGAACCTTTATTTGGACTCTGACAGTAAGCATTTCACTGCAAAAGACAGGCATTTAACCTTTAAGGGTTTGAAATATTTTATAGCTAAAAAAACCCTAGATTTTTTCTAGACCTTTGATATGCTGAACATTTCTGTGCATTATTTCCCTTTTCTATAAATGAGGGGTGAATAATGAAAGTACATTATAAACATTCTAATACTTCACATATGCAATCCACAAAACCTGCAGTTTAAGTAATTAGTGGTTAATCCTGTTCTTAATTAAATTCACTGCTGGATTTCCACTGACTTACTAAGTAGGAAATACAGCAAAACAGTCATAACATAAGAACATTACAGTACAACTTGCATAATTACTGAAGAAAATACAATTAAATCAGTTTTCTATTTCTATTGCTAGTGGCAAATATTATGTTCATGGAGCATTTGCAGTTTCAGGATGATAAATGTAACTATTCTCTGATGATTTGTTTTAAAATCTCAAACACTTAAAGCACTGAAGTGTTTTCAGTGAGAGAAAGTGGTTAATCTGTAAGGACTAGAAATTTTCACTGATACCAATGAAAGCGGGATTTAAATCATATCCCCTTGAACCATCATTGTGAGATAAGTGATATCAAAACAACTGTACTCACCACTGAAATGCAATTACTTTGGAGAAAGAAAGCAGCAGTTACATAGTGGTATGAAACAATCACAGAGAATACATTAAGATAGGAAATGAATAAAAGTTCAGTATCAAGCTGAAACTAATAAAGAACCAAGGCAAAAGCTTCCTATATTCCCAGATCCAAAAAGTGGGATTGTGCAAACAGAATTTGACCCTTAAATAGTTTCACTGCAGTGAACTAAATTAATAAATAAGGTTCTGCTTCAAGAAAACATCTCAACATGTTTCAAAGAATGTCCTATATAGGACAATGCATAAACCGAAAAGGCATCAATGTGAAAATATATTACGCGTTTAAATATTTTCCTAAAGACAGATGCTTTCTTGAATAATATACAAGCAGAGATTTGCAAGGGTGGGGATCTGAGACAGAATTTGGACAGTGATAAGTTAAAATATCCAGGAAATGAAAGAACATGCATATTATTTTAGACAAACAGCCAGCCCCCTAACATGCAATAAGTAGCATCTGCACCTTTCCCATGCCTGAATGAGCATGTCCAATCTTCACAACAACAGGAAATGTTGGCATTGTTAGCTAAGGGGGAAAACAAAACAGACATATTAGAGCTAGCAACCATGAGTTAAATGATTAAGCTATATTATTTGTGAAAATTATTTAAGCATGACCATAATGCAGCCAAAGCTGTTCTTGCCATGTAGTTATTCAAACTGTTACTCATCTATGTAAGACTACATGTTCTGATGAATTACTGTGTATGTTTTCTGAGTTATTGTTATGTTATTCCAAATACATTCAAGTGGTGTACTTCTACCTTAATTTTTTCTGTCTTTCTTTTGACTTCACTTTTTAAACTGAATTTCTGCTATTTCCTATTTTATGTTTTGTTACTGTGTTTTCTGACCCGTAAACTCACGCTCTCCAAGGTTACAATCATTAATGATGTCAGATTAATCACCTTTTTCCTTTTTCCCCTGATTTCCATTATTTAGCAAGGCTGTAAATTCTTTTTGTGACCACTTATGAAAGCAATGATGTCTAATTCACCAAAAAAACTTTCTTTAAAGGCAGATGCTAGCTTCTGTTACAGAATATCCAAGCTCTCTAGGGAAGGCTCCAGCTTCTGCATAGAATGTAAGTAATAATTCAGCCATTGATTAGGAAATCAAATATACAAAGGCATATGAATATGCTTTATTCAATCAAATGATAATGGTTGTCTCTCAGAAAGTTCCATGAATAACCAGTTTTACTTCCATCATTCATTTGAAGAAGTTTTAGATCTCCCAGTCATGGGTACAGCTGGTATTTCTTTGTCTTTTTCGTCCACCTAAAATGTACATATATTGAACCTTTATCAACCAACTGTAATTACAAATACTTAGTAGAACAGGATTATAACTAGAAATAAAAAACTGAACACCCTTGACGTAATTAAACTGGGCAGCAACAGGACAGTAAGTATTACAGGGTCTGAAACCTTCATTTAGTATCAAATTTAACACAGTAAATACAATCAAAGGCAAAGCTGATGCTTTAGAAAATAAACTAAGAGTTTTTAGAGATTTTTTGAGAAATTTGTTTTCCAAATACTTACAAAGGATTGTCAAGAGGTTAAATGGAGTTCACACTTATCTCACTGTGCTTTGTACAACATTGGACAGAAACACACAAACACAAACAGGTATTTGCATGGAAAATGTCATGGGATTGTAAATATTGACATTCAAATCAAGGCATAAAGAATAAAAAGGTCACTTGGCTTTTGGTAACATCCAAACGTATTTGTAGGGTTATAAAGCTAATTAAAATTCACACATGCTTTTCCTATATTTTAAACATTTATTTTCAATATGATTTAAGGATGCTTGCTTTAAAAATACTTTAACTGAAAGGCGAATCTGCAAGAGAACAAGTGGGCATTCACTGCAAGGTACATATTTTATACTACTTACCATAGGATTCCCAGTACAATACATGAATGTCTGTCTTGTCTTTTTTTTTTTTTTTTTAATGGACTTTCTCTGGCTTTCCTAAAATGCATACTGATGCAATACTGGTTTGTTCTGACTTTTTAAAAAAAACATATAAAGGATATCTACGCAAACAAAACCAAGTTGCTTGTTTTTTGACAGAATCTCAGTTTCTGCTCTGCCTGATCAGAAGAAAAAAGGAGGAATCTTTGGATCTACTCTTTTAATACACCAGAGTTCTCAAAGCCTGATGAAACGACAGGGTCCTACAGTTGTCAGCTACGCAACACAGGCCATGGAGGTTTTTCACTGATTTCTGCATCAAACCCAAAGCTAGGGCTAGTATGTCTTTTCAGGAGAAAACCAGATTTAATTTAAAGACTTGCAGTTATGAAAAATTTACTGTAATCCTAGTTAATTTATTCCATTATTTAAGTAAAGTTGTTATATATGTATCTTATCCTAGGGCATCCTCGAGATTTGAAATCAAGGTTTACTGCCACAGGTGAGCAGACCATTCTGAAAACCATCTCTTAGTGCTCTATATTACATGTGTAACTGTAGCTGCCACATTTCAGTGCCTGAGTAAAGGTAACTTGTATTTTTTACAGAAATTCTGGGTTCTTAGACGAACACTGTAGGAATCAATAACTATGAAAACTTCGAAAGTCTTTTATTTAACTTTCGTTTAGGAATCATTTCAAGCATTGGTCTTCAAATCCAAAATACATTTAATTGATTTTTACAGATCTGTTTCAATCTAACCAATTTAAGTTAAGGCATGTAAGCATTAAAAAAAAGCATTAGTTTCAAAATAGCTAAAAGCACTTGCAAAAGCATTATACAGTAAAGGTCACCTATACAGCAATTTAAAAATAAGGTTCTTGCTTGTAGTGGGTTGACCCTGGCTGGATGCCAGGTGCCCACCAAAGCCGCTCTATCACTCCCCCTTCTCAGCTGGACAGGGGGGAGAAAATATAACAAAAGGCTCGTGGGTCAAGATAAGGACAGTTTAATAAAGTGAAAGCCAAGGTTGCGCACGAAAGCAAAGAAAAACAAATGACATTATTCTCTACTTCCCATCAGCAGGCGATGTCTAGCCACTTCCCCGGAAGCAGGGCTTCAGTACGCGTAGTGGTTGCTCCGGAAGACAAAAATGCCCCCCTTCCGTCTCCCTTTACTTAGCTTTTATATCTGAGCTGACGTCATATGGTATGGAATATCTGTTTGGTTAGTTTAGGTCAGCTGTCCTGGTTATGTCCCCTCGCGAGATCTTGCCCTGCCCCAGCCTGCCATTGAGGGGGGGGGCAAAAATGTTGGGGAGACAGCCTTGATGCTGTGCCAGCACTGCTCAGCAGTAGCCAAAACACTGGTGTGTTATCAACACCTTTCTAGCTACTGATGCAGAGCACAGTGCTATGAGGGCTGCTATGGGGAGAATTAACTCCATCTCAGCCAGACCCAATACATTGCTAAACTGTAGGAATGCAAGGTCCTGTGTAGTCAACATCTAGTCACTTATTTATTGCTTTCATATTTTAAAACTAGCCACTTTTTTTTCAGTTTTTTGGGGAAGAGGAAGAACAAATCATTGCCTGACTCAAGATTCATAAGGGCAGTACCACTTTTTTATGATTGAACTATAAACCACTGAACTGGGGTTTGTAATGGAAATGCTGGCAGACCTCTAACTATAGCAATACAAATGGCACTCCTGTAATTAAGAGGACCACGTATCTACCCATGATTCCAAAGCTGTGGAATCCTCTGTGGGCCACAGCAACAAACACTAACTCAAAAAAAACAAAAAGAAAAAAAAAGAAATTCTGCTTTCTCCCTCAGAAAAATGCACTAACATCATTTAAGGCAATAGAGTTCATTTTGCTCTGGAGTCCAATATCAAGATTTCATGTGGTTTACCACATCCCAGCACAGACAAAAAGAAGAGGTGGTAGCAGGGGAAAAAGGTGCTGAATGCTGCATTTCAAACATCAGACAGAAAAAAACCCAGGTAGCATAGAAGGCAGACAAATATTAATTATCCCAGTGCTTCTTTTTGTATCTATCACTGTGACAGGCCCATGAATTCAGGGCTGACGAAGTTGTAGGTATTTGGGTTTTGAACAGTGTTTCCTTTATTCCTGCTCTTACTTTGATTGCCACAGTTCTCCCTTTATACATGAGGACTAGACCTGTGCCATCCTGCGGTCACCTCCCTAACACTAACTGGTTTCCAGTTGTGGATGCTATCGTTCTGTCAAGCAACAAGGCCTGGAATTTCTTACTGAAATTATAGAAAACTTGATGCGAGTCCTTTCCTCTTCCCAATCTGCTCTTTTGTGTTAATTTCTGTCTTAACAGAACAGGCAGTCTCAAGATTTTTCATACATTTGGGTAAACATTATGTACCACACAACTGTGACAGTAACAGTGAAAACTTACCAGCTCCATGGGTTTCCTCTTAATCTATGTTATAGTTACTTGTTAGAGAGAGACCTTGAAAGAAGAGCTAGCATGTATCAATGGATCCGCTTCAAACAGAGCTGATTCTAATAGGACTTATTGCATGTTTTCTTTGAAATGTATTGCTGAGGGGGAAAGGCCATTTTACAAAAATATAGCTTATTTTTCAAAGGTTTTCTTAAGTTCAGAAAAGTATAAATTCTACTGTGACAATTAAAAACTGAGGGAAAATAATCAGAAAACACCAACAACAGAAATTACATTAAGAAATTTGGCAAGTTCGTATGTATGAGAGAGAGAAATGGACTACGCTGTATGAACACTTGCACATACATATAATATACACAAAATCCATCAGAATATTTTTAAAAAATTAGAACAAACAGGACTTCTATTATAACATATATAACAATGCAATAAACTATCATTATTAATTGCAGAGAAAACAAAATACACGTCAAGCATGCAATACAATTTTCCATAGTTATATATGAATATGATTGGATTGGCAATAAATATTAGTAGCAACTGGAAAAACTGTCATGGCTTTTTGCAGGAACCCATATAAAAAACAGTTGAGATACATTACTGATACTTGCTAATATGATATCATTAATCAAAATAACTTCACTGTGTATTAAAATGTTTTATCAGCTCCTAAAAATTACAAAGACGGATTGAGTCTAAACACTTTAATTTCTGTGGTTTTAACTTCTTACACTGTTATTTTAAATAAACGTGAAGTCTCATTTCAACAGAACCTTAACAGAATAAGTTGCACGGCTCACTTCCATGACTAGGACTAGGACTAGTAGTAGGTACTACTTGAAGACATGTTCCCTAAGAGAGCAAAAAGTAGATTACATTTTGCAGATAGAAGGCAGTAGTAAAAGGTCTTTCGAAGCAGAATCATTTTAAAATTCGGATAACAGAAGTCAATTCCTAAGTTTCAAACTGAGAAATATTTAGCATGGAAGTTGCGTTACTGAAATGACATGTTTTAATGGTTTCTGTCATATACCAATAGCGTGAATTAAATTTACATACTTAATGACCAGAAAAATCTAATGGCTGTTACCACAAGACACCTACAAACTGGGAGGTCGCTCATGTCGACACGAGTCTTTATGAGTATAGCAGTAATACTTTAAAACCTCTCGGCAGACCGGGCACTTGTCTAAGTGTTAGAAGCCTAACCTTGTCTTGGTTAACTGCACTGTGGAAGGGTTCAAGGACAGAGGAGAACAAGGGATTAAATCCGTAATGGAAATACAACAGTATATATGGGTCTAAAATGTGACTGTAATATCCTGTCTGAAAAATCTTCATGGTTTTTAATAACATGTCTATCTTTTCCCTATCCAAATAACTATATATTAGTATTTTTCATTCAAGAGCTCATTTGCATGCCACTTAACTCTTTACTGTCACTTTATTTTACATAACTACCATTTATTTTATTATTTTCAAGGCGGTCCAGCTGAAAATAATTCTTTTAATGGTGTTGAATGAATGTCACTAAAAATGATTCTGTAACAGGCCTAATATGTTTTTTTAGATGAACACATTTGGAGCTAATTGGTGTAGTCCTCACAGGAGTGATTTTTTTTAAAATGAGTGGATTTGATTTTTCAGCCATATACTTGCAATGGGACTACAGCAGCTGACAAACCAGCTCAAACTTGAGCTTCACTGATAGAGCTTCTAAATGCCGTGACATCTGGACTCCACCATCTCCTTAGGTAAACTGGAGGCCAAGGTACAAGACTCATATGTTCAAACCACTTGCAGCAGCAACTTTAATACTCTTTAATTGTTTTAAATTACTGATAATAATACAGACAGCAACCCCTCAACACCTCTCACATTTGCAGATTTGCCATTCATTTTTCAATGGATCTATTCATATTAGTCAGATAAGAGCAAAGACAGTACAGTAGGAACCCATGACACACATTATTTCTCCAATTTTCCATTTGCTCTTTTTGTTTCCCATACTACTGACAGGCAACTAGCAAAGTAATTATAGTTGCAATGAAACTATTTAGATTTATGAATAGACAAAGAACTATCCCAAACAGGAGATATACTGATGGAGTTACTAAATCCAGGGAGAAATTTGACCCAATATTCTGAAGTTGCTGAATAAATGCGAATTAAGGCAAGTGTGCATTCACAGCAAATTATTTTGAAATATATCACAGAAGCATGTTTCTCATGTCATTAAGTCTCTCAGAATCAGGTCATGACATCTGTTGGGTTAGCTAGCGTGAAAACACAAAGCTTTTTGAAACTGCTGGTGTTGGGACCAGGAAGCTATCAAATCATCCTCATTAAGGCTTGGAACGCTTTGGATTTTTACCCTTCTGTTGATTTAAGTTATTACATCAAACGTTCCTTTTCCATGTTGCTAGGATGACTTGCAAATTGGATTCAAACACAAATTCTGTTAAAAGATTCATTAGTTACTGGTCAGAACTTATTTTAAATGCGTGAAATCTGCAAAATAATATTCTCCTGCTCTTCCGAAATGTTAAGATATTTTCAATATGTTGTTTTCATAAAAGATTTAGGGCTGGCCTATCTTCTGTTCTGATCCCACGTATTAATAATTATACTGAATGAACAGAGAAATGCATAAAATTCAATCAATTTCAGAAAACACTGCAATTACTAGTCTTTGCTTTTGCTGGAAGATAAGAAAAATTTGCCAAATTAAACTGGTTAAAAAAGACACTGATCAAATGATATACGTGCTCAGAAAGAGCTTTTTTACTGTAGAAAGAAGCATTTTAGCTTGATATACTTACACAATACCTAGAGGCACTATTATCATCTTCTATAATCTGAAGTGAAGGTTATTTAGGTAATCAGTAGATGGCTATATAGTTAACCAGCACAATCTTAATCTGTGTTATTGTTTGTATTTTTCTATATGTAATGGAAATAATACCTATCCTTTCCTATTTCAGAAATATTCTGGAGTTTGTAAGTCTGGTTTACTAGAGTGTCCTCCTGCAATTTCTTCACCATAAGTCTATTAACTGAAAATAAATCCCTAAAATTTAAGCTTCATACACTAAGGTGCTCAGAGGTTTATAAGTTCTTCTGCAATTTAAGTATTTTTGAACAATGCTTAGAGTTACATAATATAAGCTGTTTTATTTCCAAGAGATATAATTTGAATTCTTGTAAATTTACTTTGAATCCTTCTAAGTAAGATATAATGTAAAATATAATCAAAGCTGTACATAAAAACAAAAATAGGCAAAGATCATCTGCTAAAAAAAAAAGAAAAAAAAAGAAAAAAAAAAGCAAAAAAAGCCCTCTCCTGGCAACAATACAGAAAACACAGTTTTTTGAAGGTGGTATTCACCCTGGCTTTAATGTCCTCATGGTTGAGTTAACTAGAAAAGCCACAACAGGAAAAAAAAGGGGGAGGGGGCGTGACGACTCACGACAAAAAACCCCCGATGTTGCATAAACATGACTTACCTCAAGTTCATTGTTTAAATATTTATCTTTCCAATAATCCCCAAGCAAAGTTCATTTAACCACTCTAGTTCCACATAATTTATTTGTGGAATATGCATCAGACTAAATCTAATTTTGCTCTGCTTACTTTGGAGAAAGGAAATTAAAAGCCAAATAATAAAGGTGGCCTTTTATTCATTTTTTTCTTTCCCAGAAACGGGCAGGAAGAGCCCTAAATCAATAAACAAGCAGAAGACGGACTTTCTCTGGTCCATTTGGTTTGAAGAAAACACAATCTCAAGATAAAGTCAGGGCTCTGCCGTGCAGAAGCTCTCCACCACCAGCAGGGGTAGCCCAATATATTCCTCTCTTCATTAAGAGAAGCAGAAACATCATGCTTAAACAGCTGGTATTCTCAACAAACACAAACAACAATTTGGAGATGTCGAGCCAGATTTTCCGCTGCCTCGTACCTTGACAGAAAAAAGTAAGTGTAAAATTCTAGCTGTATGGAGTAACGTTTTATACCCCTTTACACAAGCAGCAAGCCAAAGGAGAATCTGATATGCTTTGTATTACCTTTTTAGAAATAGGAGCATTAAAGAAATCTAAAAGCTCAAGTGGATAAGAAGAGTAGAGCTTTAATCTGATTAGTGTGCCAGGTAACCAGAGAGAGGCAAATGCACCTTAATTGTGATTTCTTTATTCAAAACAGAGGGTTAAAATGGCTTATAAACTAAGTAAGTGCAATATAGATTGGTGCCAGGGAAATGCTGGGCCACCTCAATTCCCACTGAAATTAATGGGAGATGATGCAAAATTGGGTATTCTGGGCACCCCTTGTACACAGTGCCTTCAATTGCCATTAACACCACCTCATAAGACTGGATCTTAAGGAACCAATTCTCTTGGTACTCACTGAAATCATTATCTTAGTGTATAAAGTGACACTATCAAGTAAATCTGAACCAGGAAATCAATCTAAAATACCTCTGTCCCACAACTGTTCTTCAATTAAATAAGAATAATTATCTAAATCAACACAGAAGTTATCTGATGGTAGAAAAATCTATTTTCAATACCTGTACAGCGGGAAAACAGAAATTGTCATTAACAAGAAAAACATTAAGTATAATGGCAGTGAATCAAAAAGAGCAGTTCCCACAGATCTCTAGTAGAAATTCTGGAGAAGACAAAATCTTTGCAGAGACAAATTATATTTTGATTCTGGCATGTCAGTGTTTCATTCAATTCGTATCATTCTACCAACTATTTAGCAAACTGCTGCCTCTAAAATCAAGTCACGTATTGCCACCCAAATTGCTGTGACTATAAACTGTATGGTGGGTTTTTTTATTGTAGTATTTCGGAAGTGACAGCTATAAATACCCTCCCTTTTCAAGCAGGCTGTAGTAAATATGGCGGCACTGGAATTTAAAATCCATGAAAGCTCATCTGTTTTGTGAAATACTATTCTAATTTTGAATTTTCTACATGATTGTACAGTTTTTGTACAGGATGTGTACTGTGACTATGTCAGGTAAACTGAAAGTAGTTTTTAGGAAAAAGAAATGCAATGCCAAATGAGAACTAGGGAGAAAAGAACTCATCAAGAAGGCAACAGATAAACTATTACTGTGGAGAATCCTGCCTGCAATTATTCTAAAATAAGATTCATTTATCACAATGGAGAGATAATAAGATTGATACAGATAAAAAATTATACTCTGTAGACTGCCAGAAGCTAAGGTACAGGGCAGGCAGTCCAACCAAAAGACACTGTGTAGATTCAAACTGCTTGACAGCTGGAAGGGACAGCAAGGTGTCTGTTGCATATCCCACTATAATTAAAAAGCCTTTGAAAAAGCTGTATGGACAATCCCTATGCAACACAGTTCAGCGCTCCTTGACATAACTCAAAGCATCAAACTCAAGACTGCCACAGAAATGCTTGTGACCAGTACCCAGGAATCTATAGACTGAATGCACAGTGCTGCCTCTTCTGAAAAATGAAATGCAGAGGGGAGACAGCAGTGCTAGGAGATAACCTAGCAGTACAGGTCAGACAAAGGTAGTGCTCTCGATGGATTATCCTGCAGACCCGCGATGCTGCAAAAGGCTGACAGGTGAGAGGGGAGAGCAGATACAGTGAGGAAGGGTGGGAAAGAAGCATGGAGCAGAGGTGACCTGGCAGTGCTGCCTTCCCCATGGCAGCTGTAAGGGTGATGCACCTTACTCATCACCTTTTGCCCCCAGTAACTCCCAGGGAAGAGATGAAAATATCATAAAGTCAGTATGAGTTTGCTCTGAAGTTCAGGGGAAGCAGTAGTTCACTCCATAGGATTCTGCATGTATGGCATCCCACAGAAGGAGAGCTAGTGTTTTTAATACTGGTCTCTGGGGGCTGTTAGAAGAGAAAGAAACAATTAATGACCGGAATGCTATTGATAGACGCTAATGCTTTGTAGTAAAAATTAACAAGGATCATGACAACCCACAGTACAAAAAGCCCCTCCAGAATTAGAAGTCCTGTACAAAATTAGAATTCCCATTGAGAAGACTTGAACCCGATCATAAACTTGGCTGTAGTCAGGTTTCCTGCCTTGTTTTGATATTGTACACATCAACAAATACACTGGATTATCCCCAATCCTCTAAAATTTCTTGCATTTTACTAGAAATCAGAAATTAGTTGTTGAACACTAGACTTAGTTAGCTAGACAGAAATGAGAAAGTGCCAAGTGTTTTTTCTACTGTGGCAATAATGAATTGAAGGAATCAGTGACTATCCCTTGATAAATGAACTTCTCTGTTTCTTATTAGCAAGAGTTAGCTGTATCAGAATATAACCAGGGAGTGGGCACTATTTCATCCTGCTACCCTTCACCCTTCACTAGTGTTACGACACAATTTGCTATGACATCATGGCTTACTTATCAAACTAAAGGAAAACTGACATCGTAACATATAGCATAGTGAAAGAAGCCCTGTATTGTTAGTCCATTTATACAAATAGTAAAAAGACTGTTTCTTTTGTTCAGTCTCCTTATATTTCTAAAACGTTGGCTATAATTTCTCTACTATTATTTAAGATATAAGATTATTTTGCTTAAAAGTTAGCCAAGGAATATTTCTATGTCTGTTGGGAATAATCTTTCTATTTTACAAGGTCAAGATCTAACTGTAATACAGAATGGGTGCTGAGCTTAGGGTTTCTTTTGAACTCTCTAAAAGTAATTTTCCTAATACAATGAAAAATACTAACAATATACAATACAAAGAAGGACAAGGCAGCTTCAAGCTAAAACCTAATGCTTGCTGATACTCTTCAGCAGTCACAGGTACTCAAACACTGTACTGGTATCGGGAGAAGCTACAGGTAATATTTGTCTCCTCTGACAAACAGACTAAAAATGCATTTTCTTGCATTTGTGAGAGCATGTTCCTGAGTATAGAGATTTCCAGACTTACTAAAATCCCTTTCAAATGCTATGATGTAAATACGTCTTTGTCTAAACTCTGATAGTAATTTGACAAAACTTACTGTTTCAGAATGAAGATTTATCAGAAAATAGAAGTTCTGGTGAGGTTTCAAAAATTGTTGGTCTTCTACATTTTAATGATAAGATCGTATCAATGTTGTCGTGAAGAAATGAAAGATACACCTACCAAAGAACTGCTCATTAGACTTGTGTGGGAAGCAGAACAGGCAGTTTCAAGTCCTGGCTTCGAATGAGTAAGTCCATGTACCCTAGGACTGACCGGTGTACATATCTGCCTTTCCCGCTGTTGTTGTGACCAGTTGTTTCATGTTGGGGCTGAGAAACCTTCTAGCCACAAGTTTCACTAAAATCCGTATTATGACTGAAAGGTCTTGTTGCATACAGCATGTTCCAAGCCTATCCTTTCCAATGCTGACTGGGTCCAGCGAGACCTACAGGGAATGTGTTTCTTGAGTATGAACCTCTCTCATGGCCATTTGCTTCGCTGAGTGTAATCATGCTTTAAATATTCCACCTACGTACAGATGGCTTTGAAGGACTCCTAAAAATGCAATTGGATTATTTCAAGGGTAGCTGCAGGCAATACTATGCAAGATCATAATTAAAATGTGTTTTTATGGCACTTGCACAGTTATCATATGCGATTTAGTTTTAGCATTTTTACATCTCTACACATTCAGTTGAATGTATTTAATTCTCAACTATGTCTACAAGATAGATGTGAATTCATTTTTAAATTGTCACAAAATTATTTGTAAAATTTTGTTAGGAGCATAGTACTTTTAGTTTGATTGCACAATTAGTTTAATTGTACTAGATATAAAAGTCTTTAGAACGTGAAGAGCATAGTAGTTTGATGTGCTATTCTGGACAATCTTAGGCAAAACGTGCCTTAGTTAACGTTGAATAGGTAGACCTGCATGCTCGATGTTAGAGAAGACAGTGTGCCCAGCATATTTCTTTATTATTTGAATTTTACTGAAACAGTAAACAAATTGGTCTATTTAGATCATCTGTAGCAGCAGCCATGTGATGTCATCTGGAAACCAATCAATGGCTCTCAATTAATTCCTTCATCACTTTCCAGTCCTACTGCCCTAAGTGAGACATGAAAATCAATAGTCCTAGAACTACTGCCCACAGAGGCCATTAAAATACCTGCTTGGGTTTGGGTTTTTGGCTTTTTTTTTTGGTGGCCTTCTTGTAGCTTGAACTTCCTGTGTAAGGTTTCAGCCTCATATCATTTTTATCTTTTCACTCACATGAAAAGCTTCCTGAAAGAAGCAAGTTTCCTCCAGGTAAGAATGGAGACGTTAATAGGTCTAAATTATTTTCAGGTGTTAGTCCTGGACTTGGATCCAACCTTATGATTTGAAGCCAAAACTTCAGACTGGAAAAATAAAAATCAAAGTATGGCTGCTTGAACTAAATCAGGACATAGTCTACAACATTCCTGGCTCAGTTTTGAATGTGGATCTAAAAATCTAAAAATTAAACCCAATTCTAATAATTCTGAATATTTGTGTATTTTTTTTTTAACAGATGGAGTGTGTTTCGGGGGGGGGAAGCAGAATCAGAGCACTAATAGTTGTAAAACTGACCTCTTACTGTTCAAAAATAAAATAAATCTGCTGCTGTGAAACATGTACACATCTATATAAAGATAACAATCTACTTTGTGTACACCTAAATCTCAGCCCCAACTAAATACATTTTCATGAGTCTGGATTTGAAATGGTTCAAATTATGTTAATGAATTTTCAATTCCTAAGCTTGATTTGTGAAGTGACAAAACATGCAATCCTTTAAGCAGTTCTGTCCTGCATGTCAATCCATAGATGTATTTTATCACCCCCCTATGAAACCTGATGTTGCTCCCTCGTGAAAAAACTTCTTTATAAAAGAGGGTGTATACGTTACACATATCCAGATTGCTACAGCAAGAAATCCTCTGAAGTTGAAAAAGATTTCCGAACTCTTGTATTTATGTCTGTGTTCCATGTATAACATGAGCCAGATAATACAGATACAGATGTGTGTTGATTAGGACTTAATAAGGTATGCAGAGAAAGAGCTGTGCCTCCAACATACACCGTTGGTATATTTTTCCTTGTTATTTTAAATTAAATCAGTGATGAAATAATTTTTAAAAATGCCTTTTATTGCAGCTTTTATTTTTAATTCATTATTCCTTGTAACTACCAATTGTTCAAGGCTCACAAATAGAGCATTGAAAGATTTTCTTTTCATGAATGAAGTTCTGTCCAGCCTGCAAACAGGGACGTCATTTCAAGAAAATGCACAGAAGTGCAGGGGAAGATCAGGGACTGCAAATGAAAACAGAGCTTAAAAAAGGACAGCTTTGTTTACTGGACCAAAATAGAGAAGGTAGCAGAACTAGTTTTTACATTCAAACTAGAAGGAAATTTACTAGAAAAAGGTAAAATCTTTCTTCTGCTGAAGATCATAAAATCAGCTTCAGATACTTGTAAAAGATGTTTTTGTAAAGGCTTTTGATTATTAATAGTTCTACTGACTCATAAGAGCAACATAGCAATGCTTCCTAAGGTAACCTCTCCTCTGGTACAATAACTTTCACCAATGATGTGCTTTTTCCTTAAAGGAAGGCGGAGTTAGGAGTTAGTGTCAGGGCCATAAATAAGAGGGTCCTATGTCAGGGAAATTAGAAGTCAGTTAACATAAGCGTATACTCAGAGTGAGCATTAGAGGGCTTTCCTAAACCATCCAAGTCGGTTGAAATTGAACTGCACGCGGAAGAAATCAGATAGCTATTAGGAAGTTTAGATATAAAACCAACAGTAAGAAAGCATTTTCTCTTGGCTGACCGACTAGCTGTGCTTAAGGCAACATGACTCCTGTACTGAGTACCTTGTTGTTTTCAGTACTTCTACTTCTGACCCACAGAATTCAGGAGCTGGTGGAGGCGTGCAGCTGTGCCCCCGCTCATCCGCAGCAGCTCATCTGCGACTCGGCTTTAGGTGAGTCAGAACAGCTACGTGCTTTTAACTCGGGCGGTGGGAAATCAAATTGAGCTACTCTGACTGCTGTGAATTTTTTTTCGTACAGCTGGAGAGGAATATGTTTAACCAGGTGGCTTAGTCTCTCGAAGGATTTTAAACCAAAATGACTACAGAGATCCCTTTTAAAGAGAGGGCTATGGGGGAAAAAAAAAAATGGTAGTAGCTGTTCTGCTTTTCTTGTTTTTCCAGAACATTTTGTGGTTACAAATTGTTGAAATTGCTGTATTATTTAGTGGCTTGCTTTTTTTTTTTTTTAATAGGAACAGCTTCTATATGAGGTCCTGACTTAGAGTAAGCAGAGGAGAATACCTTAACTTTCAAACAGCTACTGTTAACAGTATCTGTAATAAAATATTCTATCTAAATATATCTGCTATGTGTAAACTATGCATAAAGATATTTTTTGTAGCACTTTGGGGGAAAAAAAAGAAACAACACCCCCAAAATAAAAGTCCCTAGTGATAACACGTTGAAACACTTGATCTTTGTTCTGCTATACTACAATTTCTTTAATTGGTTGTTGGGTTTTTTTGTCATTTTCAAAAAATACTTGAGCAGGAAACTGATAGGCCCTTTATATTCTGCAGATGAACTTCTGTATAAATATAACTTTCCAGTCTTTAGGATAATTGTGTTTCATGATATGCAATCAGCACTGCCGTTGTCAAACAACTTATAGAAAGAAACTAAAGATCGCAAAATTAGACTGCATGGGGATAAGAAAATGTGACATTTTGCAGTCTTTTGATTTCATTAGCTCAAGCTAAGGCTGGTTAGCTTCCATCTAGTGTGAACAGTAAATGTAGAACATGAGTTTCCAAAGTGTCACAAAATTAGCATCTCTATGGGGCAGGCAATACCTTCTGCATACTGATTAATTGCTTTTATACCCTGACAGAAAATCTTTGTAGCCATGACAAACTCTAAGCTCTGTTTGTGGCCATCAGTTAAATTGTTTTTTAATCTGCTTATGTTAAGCAATCTTTTTCATTAAGTTACCCACACTAGGCATTACAAACTTGGGGTTGCTTAAGGTGTGAAAGAAAATAGCTGTGCTACCAGGAGTTTAATTACATATGTATACATTTAACTGTAGTAGTCTGCTGCATTCCTATACATAAGAAAGTGACAGTTTTTGAACAGACTTCATGTAGAGATTTTCCTAAATAAACAATTTCACAGTATAGAGGAAACTCAAAATACTCATTATGAGCCATCTTCCTTAGGGAAGCCATACTGGCCATTCTTAAGATATATATTAAGATTTATTCCATTCTTACATACATTTCACAAATGGCAGCTTTACGCTACTTTTTATTTGTATTTAAATACTGAAGATTGTAAAATAAAACTACTTTATATTTGGACTTGATGCTCAAGCTCTCACTTCTATAAATATTCCTATTTAAGTAAACTGCACCTTTTGGCTAGGGAATGTTTCTATCAAGGATCCCTTTGTTTAATCTTTATCATTTAAAAACAGCATTTCTATAGATATTCCTTCACATAAATATGTTATACATACTTTTATATACACTTTTGCATACGGGTATACATAAAACCTGCTCTAAGCATTTATGGATTAATTATTTCATTTCCTTTGGCCGCAGTATCTTGCATAAGCAGAGCAAAATTACTTTGAAGGAGCTGGAGAAGACCAGTGGAGTTGTCTGCCCTGTCTAAGAGAAAACTCCACTAATCACTTTGGCAAAGCCAGCTCCTCCATCCCCGATGCCAGAAGTCTGGTTTTTTGTCCAGCCGGGAAGGCTGTGGGCTGGGGCTGCCCTGGGGAAGGGGCAGCAGGGGGCTGGAGCCCGGGACGCAGCACCATCCCCTGGGAATGAGGGCTGTGCCTCCACAGCTCTGCTTTGTTTTAAGCAAGGCGGGTTTGAAGCCACACCTGTGTCCTTAGGGCCACCTGGTTCTTAGGAGGGATTGTAAAACCCAGGCCGTGCTAGCAAGTATCCCGTGCAGTAGCATACCTCACACTTCTGTTAACATCACCATACTTAAAGATTTTTTTTTTTCCTAAGATTTAAGAAGATTAAAGATTAGATTGAAGATCTGTACTTCGATTTCAACATTTTCATACTTCCAAAATATTGATAAAGAAAGAAAGGGACAGCTCTTCAGCTACCAAAACCTATGGGAGTTGAATGCTAATCCAGCAATTTGCTGAGACTATTCTTTTTTTTTCAGTTATTTTTAAGTTCATCCATCTATGTACCCACAAACACATTCAAGTATTTCCTTGAAGAATAAAACCCTAGCACATCTTATTAAAAAAAAGAAACCATGCCATGCCTCTGAATTCCACAGTAAAGTAAAAACTGAGACTAAGTCTCACTCTTGCTTCAGTTCCTCCATTATTTCTCAACTTCACTATATATCTGTAACATCTTAAATTTCCTTTAGGATCACTTGTGATTTGGGTGGAGTGAAAATGGAGGTGGAGGGGGTTGAGTCAATAGACATTACTTGAGCCACTAACTGAACGTGTGAAGCCACTCAGAAACCTTAGCATTTATATGGGATACCCAAGAAAAAAAACAAGCAGAGAAACTCATTAAGTCTGGGACAAGTTCTTTTCACTTTTACTTTTGTTCACATGATTAGTGCTGTGACACTTTGTCTTTTACTGTCAGGAGGCTTTTGTGGCTTTACTCTTTCTAAACACCCACAGGTACCACACAACCTGAGTAACTTGATAGAAATAACAGGCTTTCTGACAGACCTAGAGTAAAAGGGAGCTTCTGGTCCCACAAGGTGCTGCCTAAAACTAAAATAAGGCATGAGTGAAGAGCCCTGCAGGTGTTACATGGTTGTACACCGCAGGAAGAACAGTAACGATGGGGAGTAAATCCTGAGTGCCATGCCAGTCCTGCCTTTTATCTGACCTTGTGTTTGTCCATCTCCCTGCTTAGCCTTAAGAGGGTGTGATTTTGTACAAATTTCAGCAGTTTTCATGAACTTCTCAGTAGTTTTAAATTTTGCTTCAGAGAGAGATAAATCTTCATTTGTAGGGAGTGCCTAGCGCCATATAAAAGCGCTTATAAAAGGGAGATACGTTCCTCTTGTGTTCTTCTAAATGGTGCTGAGGCCCTCCTAAAATGTGCTGAATGCCTTCAAACCCCAATGAACACCTATACCTCTCAAGAGGACTTTCACTGGGAATGGAGATGGGAGGTTTATTAAATAGCATTTTCATGCACTGCACTGCTAATTATCAGTGCTAACCCCCCCATCCCCCAGAAGAATCTGGGAGGCTTTCTCCTTACAGACATGAAATGTGATGAGGATGTGCTGTTTAACATTTCAAACTTGGTAGTGAGGCACCATAGTTTCAAGCTGATACAAGAAAATTCCTCTGAAAATGGCTTTTTTGGAGAGAACCGTGGATGCAATTGAGTTTATCAGATAGTGTCAAGATAACAGATTTCCCTTTCGCCACTGACTTCAGTCTTACTGGATTCAATTCTAAACCAATGTTCACATCAAATTAGACAATCTGTAGAGAGAAATGGTATATGTGGAGAGGACCGATTGATCCCTTTCTAAAGTTCAATTCATGCTGGTTTTTTCCCCCTTAGGCATAAGCAAGGTTTTTTTTGGACAGTAGGACAAATATGCAAATACTTTGCATTTCTTAGCTATGTAACACCAGAACCCAACCTTTAAAGTTAGATGTATTCTTTGTGATTTAAACTTATTGTTGTTTTTTTTTCTTAAACATATATCGAAAATGATATTTTTACTGAATGTTGGGCACCACACTCCAACAGAAATGACTAACAGATCTTGAGTACAAATAAATATATAACGTAGCTGCAGAGAATAGTTCTATAGCTTTGGAGAAGAGTGGCACATTTCGAAATATGATGGAAGCTTTACAGCTGGAGCTTGGCAGCATTTTCAGCCTGTTAAAAACCTCATAAGATCACTGAGATCAGGCATTGTAAAGATGTGCCAGATGATATATTAAATTTTAATCACATTTAAAAATAACAGTAAAAATTTTATTTAAATACACCAGAATTAAGTTTTCAAAGTCAGCTCCTCTGGGATAAAATTACAATATGCTATTTCTTTATTATTGAATTTCATATTAAAACTTTCATGGCTCAGTGTCCCATGATTTTGCCTCTTTGCAATATAATATCTAGTTTTGTACTGGAATGGATTAATTTGTACATTATTAGAGTGGGAAGTAACTTTGCCTGATCGGAAAAATCAGCATTGGAAAATGTATTAGAAATGTAGACAGTACTTCTTCCAAATTAGGGGAGAAAAGGTGAACAGCGAAATTAAAGTAGACTTTATATTTTATTCTTACTATATTACATGATACGCACTCACCATATTCTTAATCTCACAGACTCTACTTGCTGTGTGCAGTGTGATTATGCAGATACCAATTACCCACATGTTTAGGTTGATGAGCACCTTCAGTGGGGGTTTTGACAAAATTAAGCAGCTATGTAATTAATCGTCATGTGTTTGGGAGTACAGTGTTCATACAAACAGTAATACCCATACAACGTAACGAAAGACCATTAAAGACAGAGATGCAACAGACCTTAGTCTTGTGTGAGGGTTTCAACAGAGTCCCATAAAAAGTCCCGAATCTTGAAGCCGTTGCTTGAGGGAATGGGCAAGACGGCCTGGCTGGAGAAGGCTGTTGCAGACCCTGGCAGGATCCTGGGTCTCAGGCCACGCTTTCGGACACCCCACTGAGACACGGGGCCACACGGCTTACATCTTGGAGTTGCCTGCAGTCTTTTAGACTTCTCCTCCACAGCATGGAAAGATTAGTACTTGGCATATGATCTGCATTTATATTCTTGTCCTGCCAAATGGAGGCAGGTCTTACTGCTTCATAGCAATGGCCTTCCTCTAGAGTGGAAATCAGTGACAATAATGCACAGGTATATTTATAGAGTAACTTGTCACTGACTGGAAAGGATTATGCAGCTACAATTTCTCAGGGGTCCCACACAGAAATGAAAGCTGAGTTTCTATTCCAAGAATTGTGAATTCGATTATAGAAATAATGTACTTGACTTTTGCTGTTCTAGTTCCCTCTCAAACAACAGGAAAAGCACAGCACCTGAGCATGTTACTTGCAAGAATTATTATGAAAAAGAAGTTGTGAGACTGTATTAGCACCATTGATAGAGCATGCTGCTAGAATAACATTTTCAGAACCCTAATTACATTAGTCAATGAATCATCTTAAAACCAGCTAGAAATTATACTAATCTCAAAAGTAATGTTATTCATGCTTGGTAGGTTTAATGCAGAGGTGCTGAAAATGAGGCAATTCTCATAGCCTCATGTCCTCAGCAAGTGGCTGAGAGAAGCTGAACTCCAGTCCTATGCTCAACAGAGTCCCACAAGTGTTCAGAAAACAATGTCAGTATGTAGGAATCATTAACAGTCATACCCTCCCCAACATCCGCTTTTTGTTATATGCCTAATATTAAGTTCATTAACAGAAATTGTTGAGAAATAGACGTTTTACCCTTAACTCACATTTCAACAGACTCGTAAATGACATAAATACCAAAACCACCTTTCACCTATTTTGGCTGTACAATGTCCTACCAAAGTCAGTTATGCAAAAGGGGATAGGTTTCTTTACTCCTCTGAGTATGAAAGAAATACATAGTAATTTTTCTTACTTGTCTCTTACGCATACCTTTATACACATGAATAGTATTTTCAAATAAAATTTAAAAAATCCTAAATAAAGTGAATCCTAGAACTTATTTAAAGTACCTACTGATGCACTTAGAGTGAAGCTCTTAACAAATATCTGCAACCCTGCTAAGGCCCATCACGGGTACAAATGCCTGCGTATTACACTTAAGTTATAATTGCAGTACATACACATTTCTTGGCATCATAGCCTGAAACTTCTAAATGCTTTAAAAAATACAAAAGATGACTGCACTGACTGCAGAGATGCTGTGCTGTTAATCACTACTTGCAACAACACGTATTTGTACCTGCCTTTGCTGAATAGTCAATAAAGCACCTCAACATTCATGTTCAATGAATTGTTGGAGTGCTGCTATGGGAATAGCAGTTTGAGTCCTTCCATTTGCAGCTCACATTTAACAAAATGTTAGTGAAACAGCTTCCTAGGATGAAGACTGTATTTCCTGTTTAGGAGTAGGAAGTATTATCTGAATAAGATCTACAAATAACCCTACATTTACTCGAGGTTTTAAGATAGAAGCAAACATTTTGAGAACTTACTTCAAAATTCCATGTCTAGGTAGTTTCCTAACTTACATTTCAGTTCTGAATTCAACACTTGAATTGCATTGCCAATATCATGCAAGTCTAAGAAATAATTTCCAATCTTCTGTAAATTACTGTTCTTCAGAACCCTGCCATTTAAGCATGAGAATGGGGCTCAGTCTGGAAAAATGCAGTCACTTTCCTTTCCTTTGCTCGTTGAACTTTTTCATGGCAGTGTTCCCAACAATTTAGAAGTTGTAGCTGTAAAATGAGGTGGCATCATGAAACTGAACAACAGGACAGAATTTTAAGGAGCCAAATCCACTGAGGACAACACTCCTGTCAATTAGAACGTAGTTGACAACTGTAAAATAATTTAGCTTTAGTGAAACAAACAGAGTTGAGTATTGTGTAGTAAAATGAAATCTCGGAAGAATTATGCTAGTTGCCTGCTTTAGAAGTAACTCAGTAACACTGACTCATTGCTGAATATGTTACAAATGCAGGATAAGAAAATTCAGGAACCGTGTTATTTTTATTTAAAAGCATGCATTATAGTGCTAAGAAACTAAACCCCATGATTTAAAAACCAACATTCTACACACACTGTGTAGAAAACAAAATTCAAGCTTAGAAACAAAGATCAAATAATATAAAACACAGAACATGAAAGACTGCCAAACTCTTAATCCTATTAATCTACCAACTTTAATCCCTAACTTTCTCATTAAAAAGTATCTCAATAATATGGAGTTTCTTCCGCATGGAGGAAGGGGCATGCAGCTATGAATGGAAATCTACAATAACATTATGTATGTTGTTCTACAGACTTTAGAGTATAAAGAGAGTGTTATTCTTCAGCTGAAATTAGGCAGATGTTGATTACTAGTCAAATGATGTGGTATTTGAGGCTTGTGAAGTAAAGAGAAATATTTCTGGTAACATGAGTAGCAGCTGTAAAAACAGTGCAGAAAAATAAAACTGACCTTAAACAACATTAGGAAATCATGCTATTTTTTAGGTAATATTTAAGTTAAAAGAATACCACACATCTGTTAAAAATACACTCACCTCTTCTATTTGAAAGTTTATAAAAACTAGATTTTAAAACCTCACTCATAAATTGAATGTATTCTTCTAATTAAAAAAAAAAAAATCGCATAATCTTCTGGTTTAACAAGGAAGCCAAACCTGATCAACCCTTGCCTTCAACAGAAGGAATTTTTGCATCCCGAGCCAAAAACACACAGAGATTCACAAAATCCTGACCTACCTGAGAGTCCTAACGAGCTTAAATATAGGCCTCCTACATTTTGAAAGCCTCAAATGGAAATGCATTTTGGATGCAGACTAGCACACTTTTTTGTTAATTAAACACAAAAGAGTAACCAAATTCTGCAAAGCATTTTCATTGAAAAATAATACAGTGCAAATTAATATCTGTCTGAAATGGTGATAAAATAATACTTGGTATCTGGTTTATTGACTTCCGAAGTATTCATGGTTCTTTTCAAGTTGGTGAGTTTTTGGAATGCAGTAATTTTTTCTGAATAAAAATGCCAGGAATAACAATGAATGATGAAATATCCTAAATTATCATCTGGAAAAGGAAGGTGTTTCACTGCTGTCTTGTGTAACTAAAACATTTGCACAGTGGCTATATTAACTGGGTAGAGGGACCCATACTGATTAACATACTAAACCTTTTCAAATGTATTTGTGACCTTTCCCTTCAACATCCAATATGTAGGTCTAGCTCCTTTTTCTCCTTGTTTTCTCCTTTGCGTTGAGTTAGTAGAATTTAGGTCTGGCCTAATGCTTACTTTAAATTAATCTTCCCCTTCAAAAACTTCCATGGAGTTCTTTTAGCCCAAGTGATAAAACTTCACGGTAAGGATTTGATTTTTCAGTTACAGATATGGTTGTTATCTCACCACGCTTACCTTCTCATGCAACTGGAAGCACCACCAAGACTAGGCAATGCTCTTCCATATATTGCTTTCCATAGAATAAAGGAAAAAAGCCTGCTATTGTTACAGTTATGTTCTTCAACAAGCTCTGTGGTTACAGATCCCAAACACTTGTGCCTAAATAGTCCAGTAAGTTCCACTATTTTTCTTTCTTGTAATTTCAGAAATTGTGGTTCAGTTAATAACTGTGCTGCTGATTCAGTTATTTTACAGCTGGCTATAAGCATTTATTGATGGAATATCAGAAAACTAAAATACAAAGCAGGAAAAATAAAATTGCCTTTACATACTAACTAGCAGAAACATCTTTTGAACTAAAGATTCCTTGACTTCGGGTCTAGGAATTGTGGAGGAAGAGTGATTATTAGCAATGTAGACTTACAGATAAGAAATCCATCCTGCAAACAGAGAGAAAAAGATTTTTTCAGATTCACTCAATGTTGGGCCAGCTTTGCTGCTGCTGCTTTCTGTTTATATCTAGAATTGAACTAGTACAACAGCTTCAAACACCTGAGTTGGGTTACAGTTTGGAAATGAAACTACTGTTTGCTGATCTGTCTTGTTGAAAGATAAATTGATATATGTTTGCTAAACGCATTTGTTCTTGAGCTGTTTAAAGATCATTCAATATCATCTTGCTTGATTCTCAAAAGAGAAAAGAAAGTATAGGGGTTTAATGTTAGGTTTCCACTCCCAAAAGAATAAGCATGATCTAGCATTGCAGCAGGTATCCTGAAGTAATCATCTATCTCCCTACTGAAGTCTGAAACAATTAAAACCTTGCATAATAATTCAGAAATCAACACTGCAAAAGAAAGGTTGCAGTCTCCTTTGTGTTGCAAGCATCAAAAGCAAAAACTGTGTGGAACACCTGCACTGTACGGCTGTGACATCAGACACCGGAAAGATTAGCCGATTTATTCTCAAAGCAGTGTATTGTAATAGCTACCTCATCACCAAGCTGCTATTACCGTCTATAATTTGGCAGCACTCCTGTGGCAATCTAGGAGTCATCTTTGATCTTCCACAAACACTGCACGAACCATTTCGACAAAATGCATCAGTTCTCATTCAGTACCTAGACTCAACTTCCAATCTACCCCTCTGCCCCTGCAAGATCTAGAGTCTCCTGTATAGGACGACAAAAATACATGAATACTATGAAACGTTTTGTCAGAGATGATGCGGTGGCCAGCAAATTTTGATTAAAAAACCCCACAACAAAACCAATTGATGGTAAAGCATTTGGACACCCATGGCAGAAGTGGTCTCTAGTTGACTGGAAGTGCTTCAGATAAGAGAGAATTATGGCCATTGTAAACTATAAAAATATATCTCTATAAAATAGAACACAATGAAACAGACATATTTTGCATTAAAAGGACAGAACCTAAACCACATGGATGCCAAATTCTTCTCTAAAGAAGTTAAAAATTAGTAAAATAATGAACAGGAGATGAAGCCCTTTCAGTGTTTCAATAAATCCATAACAACTAGATTCTGAAAGATCACAAATAAATTCAAGTCAATTTGCAAAAGTGTAAGTTGCCTAGGAGTTTAACTCAGGTTACTCATCGTAAAGAAAGGTAAGGATTTACATGCCTCCAAGGTGAAAACCAAATAACTGAAGCAACAAAAAGTAGAGTAGTTTTTGAAAATATAGAGTACAGACCTTTTTGCATGCAGTACAGATCATCTTGACTCAAAATACATGAAATGGAGTTATAGCACTAGCAGAGACTTTTTTTGGACTCAGAGCAGAGAAAAATGAAGAAAATCATAAATGGGAACAGGATAAAAAATAATGGCATTTTTATGAGACTATAGTTGGCAAATCCTTCAGCATGAACAGAGAAACCAGAATATTTGCTGTTAAGGGACTTGCTTTGAAAAGGCCTTAAACATTTCAGGTTAAGGGCAACTTATTAAGCCATAACATTATTCTCATGGTACTGGCACTTGATAGTATTACTCATTACTTTGTTTCATTAAAACACAGCAGACGTGATCCCTGCTCCAAGCGACATATGTAACACACACAAAGATTTCCACAACTACCTACCATATCAATGGATACGCATATTCCCCTACTAAGTGAACAGTATGGGAATGCTCAAGTACCTATATGCAGTACAGACACATCTACTGTATTTCACACCTCTATTTTTCAGAGACTTCAAATAACTGAGATGGCATTAATGCTAATTGTTCTGGAAATTTTGCAAATGCAAATCAAATACTGAAATGCAAATTAAATAAAAATCTTAATTCTCCTAAAAATTACTTCTAAGTCTCTAAAATAATCTGCTTTGAAAATATCAGTGTATGCAGAGCTACACATTAGGTATTTAATTACTTATTTTAAAACATTATTTTAATGTCAAACAATCAATAACATTTGCCTTCTTTTGGACAAATTGCCTTCTTTTGGCAGCGTTAGCGATACCTGTGAGTTTAAACCAAAGTTAGGATGCTCCTTTTGTGTTGCTAATACTTCTTTCTTCCTTTCATATGTATTTTGAGAAATTATAATCTTTTCCATATACAGGTATATAAATACATAATCATGAATATTTAAGCAAGTTAATTTGCTTTCTTCCTTGGTGAAACTCAAAGCATTACAATAAGCAAATGTGGCAAGTAAGTCTATTACATAACTGAAAAATTTAGCATATTTAGTTAAAAATATGGCAGAGTTGCATAGGGAAGGTGGTAATGCTGTACAGATGGGACAGTTGCTTTAAAGTATGGAGTAAGACATTTACAACCTCTCGTACATTTTAGAGGTTTTGTAAGAAATATAAATCAGCGGCCAATACACACTACTTTATTTAGAATTCTACCCAAGCTATCTATTCTATCTTTTCTATCCTGTGCAGTATTGCTTTAAAGTGGGTTCATTAATTTTTGTCTGTTGTGACCAATTCCATGCAGATTCCTCTCCTTTTTTGAGGTTAAGATTATTCTCCTTGCCTGCTGACTCTTTTCCCTCTCTGCAAGAAAAATTAAGCATATCAAATGTCTAGTTTCCAATCTAAAGAATATTTTTTTTTTTTTGGTCATATCTCTGTCCTCATGGAACCCAAGTATTCAAAACTGTATTCTTGGGTTCCTCTGGCAGCTTTGATAGCATTACATGCCAGTATTCTTCTTCAAGAGACCACAAGTTTGTAAGATTGGACCGTAATATACTGGGTATAGTATCTATGGCATCTAGACACAGAGAAGGTAAATGAAATACTGTGTCTATACCCTATCTTTGGACTTTCTCTTGGACTCCTAGCATTATTTCACCATAACTTGAGTTTAGGTGAAGACGGTAGGTGAGGCCAGTTCTGCTCACAGACTTTTCGTTAGTTTGCTTTCTGGCTGTTCGCATTTAAATTCTTGGCCAGTTACAGATAGATGCCTGACAAACTGGAAGCAAACCTGACCTGCAATTGTGTATGCTGGCCAGACTATTCCGAACAGAAATTCCACCTGGAGCAGCTCCTTGGTTATAAGGAGGAATGAGTTACAGTCCCTTCTGTGTACTGAATCTGCTGAATTAACTCACCTCCAAAACTGAAGGTGGGCACTGCTGAAAATCTCATTACCAGATTTGCCCCCATTCGTCTCTTACAGAATACAAAATATTTTAGCACTTGTATAGTACAAGGAGGGGGTGATCCTGGATTGTGCTGATCACTAATAGAGAAAGAGTGACAGGGTGTTAATAAAACTCTTTTTTTCTTAATCCTATAGGTAAACGCTCTGAAGATAATCACCTATCCTTTGGTTGGAACTGTTTGCTAACAGACAACTCTTGTCTGAGTTTTGTTCTGCTGTAATGTAACCCGTGGCACTACCAACACTGTACTGCAGTCTCTAGTTATTTCAAAGTAGTTTATCCCAATATTCAAATGAAAGTCATCAGTATTATATCATTGATTAGTTAATGCATCAATTCTGGAAGTTTCCCTTATGATACTGCAAAATAAATTAAGGCATATAAAATTAAGAAAGCCTTTTATAGTTAATTTAAATGAGGAGTCTATGTTCTTAAAAACAGACAGGCATATCTTTATCAGATGGTGTAAAGTTGTATTAGCACCAGCAAGAATTACCACCAGGTAAACTGAGGATTTACTATGAATTTCTGTTTTGATACACCCAACTACGTAGGAAGATAACCCCCATTTCATAGTGAGGGTTACAAAAAGAGCATAAATACAAAATAGTATAAATACAGTTTTACAAATGTTTCATAAGAAGCCCTTCCCCTCTCCACCATTCAGAACGAAGAGTGGAGATCTCAGAATGAAGGAAAAAGTATACGCCTGGAAGTAATACAAGCATATCATCACAGGAACAGAAAAAGCCATTTCACACAGCAACCCTATACGGCCTGCAAAGCCCAGATTCATTTCAGTTGTTTCCTGCTGTACTATGCAATTATTTTAGATCGCTGGACCCAGAAACTTGACCTTTACAGCTTCAAACAAACAACTTGGACTCTGTTCTCCTGAATATTCTTTTGATAAACGCTTTCAGTGGGCGTATAAACCCAAGATGCACTAGAGCCACCGTCATATTCCAATCATGTTTTCAGTAGCCTATGATCAGAACAACAGAACTGCTAAAGTGCAGGAACAGAGGCAACTGAATAAGAATTACTGCAATTTCTGTAGTAGTGGTATTTACCTCCTTTGGATATATAAAATAGTGTTGGATCTCACAAAAGTGTTTGTAGTGAGGCAAAATCCAGAAAAGCAAACCTCCTTCATTAATCTCTTTTGAGAAAAAAGAGTCTATATATAGGCTTTTGATTAAAAAAATCCAAACCCTCCTCCCCCCCAAAATCAACAAGACTTTTGGACAAGAATTTTTGAATTGAATAGACTCAAGGTTCTCTGTGGTTGGGGCTCCTGCAGTTGTCACTGTGGTATTTTCCCTTGACCCATATTCTGGGTGTGAATCTCCAGGAATTGGAGACATTTAGGTAGCAAGTTTAAGCTACTGCACCCCAAAGAGGAAAATAAGTTCTGATAGGTAGATAGAAGTTTTAAGTAAACTTAGAGTAGAAGGGTTAGCAGAAACAGCTGCATATTGTGTATGTGAATGTTTTCCTTTTGGTGAAAGGACACATTTTTATATATAAACGTTCATTTGAATATAGGGGCCTTCAAAATTATGTACATACATATTATGTGTCCACAGTTCTGCTTTATTTCATACTGCATACTCTGACCAATATGTAATTTCAGAAGAACACTTTTGTTTTCTATTTTTGCACATTTGGATGCTTTCTTCTATCTGTTCCCATAAATATTTGGGATGCCATGTTCAACCCATCCACATAACAACAATACACTTTTATTTAGATCCCTCTCCTTGTACCACCTATTCCTTGTCCCTATAAGAGCAATAGCATCTGGCAGCAGCTTGACTGAAGTGTCAGACATTAAAGAGACAGGTAGAAATCAGTGCTGAAAAATCACTCCTTGTATTTTAGGTAATTAAATGAAAGGGCTAAACTGAGGCAATAAAATTTAAGAAAAAAAAGAGCTGCATGAGGCATTATCACAACCTGGTTCATAACTTTTTAATAACTTACATGTTTCTTTCCCTGTCAACATAGTTTTTTAAATCTCATTTCAAGGTTTTTGTAGCAAAGCTGATTTTGATTATCAACCTGTGTGATATGAAATAAACTTTCCTGATTGATTTCTTGAGAGAAAGACTGCTTAAAAGTGATAAAGATTAACTTTCTATTCAGATAGCTATGCTGTAGTCTGTAAACTTAGTCTGAAGTGAACTGGAGGCTATAACTGAAACAGATTCTTCCTCAGGATGCCTATTTGAAGGGTGTTGCTACTCCTAGTTCTGATCTCAAATCCAAAAGGGACAGAATTATCTGGACATGTCAGGGCTCACTGCTCTTATTTTCTTAATGAGGGCTAACCGACCCCAAGTAGCAAGAATATTCAGCAGAAAGGATGGAGAAGAAATCAGAGACTTTCATTTGGAGTTTAGGGAGCTGCCTATTTTTGGTGCAGCGTCAATGATGGATGCGCCGTTTCTAAAATTTGCAAGTGGCCTTAGAGGTGCATAAAAGGAGATAAATCCCAAGGCAAACCAGGAATACAAACGGCTGGCACAGTCCCAGTACTATGGCTTCCTCTGCATGCAGAACCACGCTGCTTTGTTCCTGGACCTCAGAATCTATTGCAAGGCTAAGGGACAGGATTTAGCCCTTATTTTCACAAAAAGCAGCTAAGGCATCCCAGCCTAGACAACCTTGCTCTTCTATTCATTAACATACCTATTGCTGAAGGACTGGAGCTCATTAACTAAGGAATTCTGCTTTAAGCTGCAACTCCCTAACCAAAAATATATTCATTTACAAATCATAGGTATTACATAGTTTATCACTGATACAACGAAAACTCCAGTGCAGCTAATATTTCAGACTGGATGCATCCATCGTGATAATAATCTATAAATCTCTTCTAATTCTAGAAGACAGTGAAATATTTTTCTTCTGATAGAAAAAAAAAAAAACTCAGAAAAAAAAATACTGAACTAAACCCAACTTAAGTAAAACAACAGTTCAATAGTAGTCGGTATATCTCATAGTACTGTGACCTGAACACACTTGACAACTTTGTTCAGGGTGTAGCTTGAGTGTTTTTAGAGTCCAAACAGATGACAAAAGAGATTTTCAAAGCTCCAAGTGTCTGCCTCCCTATCTGCCCATCTTTAAAATTTACACTCTTTCTAGGAATATTTTTATTCTTACTTATATTTTGTTTATTTTTAGGTTTACATATTTAAAATAACAGTGCACATAAGCAATTATGATTTCTTGTTCTTATATCCAGTAATATCTTAAATATTTTCCTGTGTAAGTATTTTTCATTATATAGTTACTGATATTTAACAGATACTGGGGAAAAAAGATCTCATTTATTCATCAGTTTTTACCTTCTCCCTTACATCTTATTTCTTAGGATAATAAAGTTAATCTGGAGAGTGAACTCCAATTTGTTTTCCTTTTTGAAGGAGTAATAAAGTCGATTACTTTTGTTGAGTAAAGTTGCCTCTCTTCAAATAATAGTGATCAATAGGTTAAGGAAAAAGGCTAAATAGCATAATCTTAAAGCTTGTGTAAGTATAATAATACTATATAAAATAGTATCATAAAGACTACATTATTTAATAATATTAACCTGTAACAATGACAGTAATTCTTCACTAAACAGTTTTCCCTTTGTTAAGGCCTTAGAAATAACTCCAGAGTCTAAAAAGGTACTACTTCTAGGGAACATCAGAATTTCAGTGGACAAAGCGCGAGGATGTACTTTATTCTGATTCCATCGATATCTCTGACTTGGTATGGGGCCTTCAGTGTGCTGCTTGATTCTTTGTGTCTCCTCTTCTGTGAAAAAGATGCTCGTATTTCATTACATATGTCTCTGTAGTGTGGTAAAATTAATCTAATGGCAGTGAATTTCTTTTAAAACAAGCCCCTAGTAGTAGTTGTTCCTCATGAACATTAAAACCTCTAATACACAAGGTGATGGTACAGTTTATTTACAGGTAAATAATTAGTGTAGCTAATTTCAGAGAGAAATCACCCAGGTTTAGGAAAGATGCAGTTAATGCCTAACTTTCTACTCTTATCGTATATAAACACTTTTGTATTGCATAAACCACAACACTTTTCTCCTGACTCTATAAACACAAATACATCTGATGTTATATTCAGGCAGTTCTGTCCTTTACCCAGTTTTGTGGATGTAGAAATGGTTGGGAGATGTTTATTATTATTCAGGAAAGAAGGAATCAAAATATTCTTAACACGTTTCTAATAATGAATACCCAATAGCCAAGCCAATTTACTAATAAGAACATTGTCCTCCGATAACTGCAATACGCTGTGACACTAGTCATCAAAGCAGCAGTTGCTCACAGAGGCAGCAACTTGACATTATGGACTCGGCATAAGCGTGGGAGCCACTAACTGCCAGTATGATTTCTGTTCTGAGGCCCCCCGCATGACTTTGATCACGTTAACTTCCTTGCAGCTCAGTTACCTGAGACAACCTTCAGCTGCAAAGTGGGGATAGAAGGTTAAATTTTATAAAAGTACCATGAGTTACAAAATATGAGTTCTGCAGAAATGCTACATCCTACTACTGAAATATTAGAGTGAACGGCTTTTGAAAAACCATATATATTTTTAACGCGGAACGAATTTGAGGCAGACTGAATCATTGGCATTAGAATATGAAGGCTATGCATATGTATTTCATATATGTAAATTCCTCATAAGGAACCAATAACCGTCTGACAGATAAAATGACATTATTGCACTAAACAACCAGAGGTTGTTCTCAGTCAAACAGAGGAGAAGCCAAGCCAGCCATGGTATACTTGAAACCATTTCTTGAAAAGAAGTGCAGACTAGGAGGAATCCTAGCTTATAACCACGAGTGAAGAGAGAGGGAGATGGCCAGGCCCAGGAATGCTCAATCAGGAAGTGCTTGTGGTTAAAAACAGAAGCAACCACATGAATAAGAGGTTTTAGGAGACAGCTAGACGACACTGATTGCAAAAAAAATATTAAAGCACAGAAAAAAGAAAACCAAGAAGGATTAACAGGCCCCAAAAGATCCGTGTGCATTTAAGTCTGGTTTCAGGAGAATAGAAAAGTAAAACCCAAATAACTAAAGATTTAGACATCCTGTAACAATAAAACCTTCTTGTCATTAAAAAAAAAAAGATCTCAATTTGGTCTTCCTTCACCATCTGGAAGCTTTCTCTTAAACAAACAAATGAGTGAAACACACACAACATAAAAATAGTTTTCATTTTCTTCTACACACCCAGAAAAAGATCGCTTAATGACAAACCCCCAAATGTTATACTTTCAGCCTTGCATAACTCCATGGAGATCCTTTGAGCTATCATTGATCATCCGTAATGTTCCTCTCAGACGCTAGTAAGCAGAATTTAATAAAAAATATGAAAATGAGTAAAGTTTCAATATTAAACGCAAGGGGAAAAGTAGTTTTAATTATCCTACAAATGTCTACATTGAGTAGGCAGAAAAAGATTTCCTGCATACAAACCACGTTACGGTATTAAGAAAATAACGGAGCTAGCTCCCAACTGTTGTCTCACCCCTTACCTTCTATATTGAATGAACTCTTTAATGAGAAAACCTTTTTTTAGGAAGTAATGATGCAGCGGAAAGCAATGCAAAACAAAACAACATGATTCTAATTTGACCTTTCCAGCAGTATAGTACACACAATCCGCAATACTTTTTATCTGGAATTAGATCAAAGCACTTAAGGAGTACTGTTAATTTGTGGGAACATAACACATCTGCAGATGATTAAAGAGATGCTGCCACTTACCATTTGAAATGAGGAATTTGCTGTTCATACTTAAAAGAACTCTTTCCTTCCAATCCAACCCATAAGTCTAAAATGCTCCTTTGAATGAGTTCTTTAAATGAGTTTAAATGGCTTGGGAGGAGGGAGCATTGTGCTAAAAGATAGAGGACTCAAGCTTTGAAGCTGTAGGCATCTGCATCGTGCTGATTATTACATTTAGTTTGCTCTGCTAATAAGTGAGGAAATGAGAATTGCCCATTATTAGATGGGACTGACCTTTATTTGGCTGTAAGGAAAATTACAATCTGGGTTTCTTATGCTTTTTCTTTAGATATGATGTTTAGAGGTCAATCTATCAAAGAAATGCTTTTGGGGGAAAAGCGTGATTTTGATGCCGAAAGATTCTCCTCTGCCTCATCTTGATATTTTTTTCAGTGAACAGGAAGTATGAGGATTTCACTGTAAGAGTGGTCAAACCCTGGAACAGGGGCCGAGGGAGGCTGCAGAATCTCCATCCTCGGAGATACTCAAAACTCAGCTGGGGACAGCCCTGAGCGTCCTGATTCAAGTTGAGCAAGAGGTTGGACTAGACCTCCAGAGGGTCCTTCTAACCTAGCTTATTCTATGAAACGTCATGCCTGTTTCATACTAATTTTGATAGAATGGTTCCTTTCATCATGAAAAATAAAAACAAAATAAAAAAGAAGGCGTCTGAGAGTTGCCCTCATACTGAAGACTATTTTCTGATCTCTATCGTACCTACAGATGCAGATGTCCTTGCACAGATCCACCTCTGCCCAATTGCAAGTTGGACTTAACAGTTGAAGTGGCGTTCGACTGTTGATTGCTCCGGCCTTTGCCAGTATCTCTCCATGCAAATACAGATTGTTTGTTCTAACAAGTACTACAGCTGCAGAGGAGCTGTAATAGCAGCCATCCAGAACTGAGCAAAAACAGGACTCTCTCAATGCTTTTGGTGGATAGAAGTCCCCAGAGAAATTTTGGCCACATACCATATTCTTAGAATCCTGTTACTCTCTGTGTCTAATAGTCCTGGTATATTTTAAACAAGCGAGGTGCCTCAAACAGACAGGAAAATAAACCATTTCTTCTTTCATAAACTCTCATACTTTCCTTGTTTAAAGAATAGGAAGTAAATAAAATGTATCAAAAGAGGGAGTAATTAATTTATACAGGTTAACACAACTAATGACATGTTACGTTAAGAAAAATGCTAAAAAGTTATAGTCTCAGAAAAGTGAATGAAAGACTATTCTCTTCTTGTCTTCTGATTTCATGCACAAAATTGATGCTTTAATCCTGTCTGGCACTATCTTTCAGAGTGTTAACTTCAAGTCGATTTAATTGATCAACAATTCTTCTGTCATCAACAGAAGTGTCCCTTTCATTTGCTCATTGATTATAATGATGGGTGTTTTATAAAATTTTATGGGATTTTATGGGATTCAAGTTTTTCAAAGATTTTGATGGACAGTTTCTGTCAAAACTGAGCAGTAACTTAATTTGGATTTCCAGATTCATGGAAATTCAGATTTATATCACAGGCAGCCCACTTATTTTTATTTTCAGGAGTTAACTCAGCCTAGTGTTCTTATAGTAACAAGCCTTAAAATCTACTTCTAGCTAAAGTGTAAAAACAATGCTAAAATCTATCAATATAATTTTCGCTATTGCTTGTAAAATGAGATATATGCTTATTTGCATTAAAATCTTTTTCTCTATTACAGTGATTCGAGCAAAAATATCCAGTGAAAAGGTGGTTCCTGCCAGTGATGATCCTCTTGATACCCACAAAATGATCCGGTATGAAATCAAACAAATAAAGGTACATGGAATCACTTAGCTATTTTGAAGTTCAATGCTGATAACCTATGTACATGACTACAATTTTGCCCCAGGTGCTTTAAGCTGGAAAAGGCTCCAGCTGCGTCCATGGTTAGACCCAGGTAAACTACACGGAATAATTCAAAGTAGGGACTAAAAAAAGGGGGGAAAAGAAAAGAAAAGAAAGCTGTTCTGACATTCATGAGTTGCTTGCTAAATAACTATATTTTGAGAAAAATTTCTGTTATTCATAATTGCTTTATGAAGACTTTATGAAAACCTACTGCAGTCTATGAATGGTGTTCAATACATTTGCTGTTTCTGGTGGATATTTGATCACCTATGTTGCATTACAATACTGCAAATCTCTGGCTGGATGATGCAAACTTTATAACCAGAGGAAAGCATTTCCAGCTGAAATAGCAAGGACCTTTGCTCTTAAGTGAATAGGGATATTTGCAGAAACAGGAGTCCTTCCCTGATATTCATATAAACAAAAAATCTATTTGTATGAATGTTGCTAGGAAAGCAAACACAGAGTGGGAGCACCCAAAAATACAGTCACTCAGAATCTCACAGGATTTTCCCATTATTTGTTCAACTCCAATAAGGAGACATATCCATTAATGTACTTTAAGAAGAAATATCTTGATCGCATTCAACTCACCATCAATCTCTCACTGATGGAAAAAAGATCATGATCTACCTGCTTCTGGAATATGCAAAAGATAGATAGTGTCTTTCAATTAAAATGCGTTAGTGTGCATTGGTGGGGGTTTTTGTTTGGTTGGTTTGTTTGTTTGTTTTAAGTCTTCTAGGTGGTTTTATCTCTCATTTTTCATAGACTATTATTTTGTACTATTTGTATTGATTTGTGTTATTACATTTACTGGGAACACTTAAGTAGATCATTATGGATGGCTACGTGCTTTCAAAAAAAAATTCAATCCTTCAAATTGTATCAGTAGATCACCTCACAGGAGCTTTATTAAGAAAAATGCATGGTAAGCAACAATATCTCAAAATATTCACAAAGATAGTTATCATACCTGACTGCTGTTAAGGTTTTATAGCAATTTCAACAAGCCAATTCTTTTTACCTTGCTAAAACAAACCCCAAAACTCTTCACCATCTGCCACTTTCTGTCTTCATAAACTATTAAGGATATTTTCAAATGTTTCTTTATAGAAATAAGTATATAAGTACCAGAGCAATTCTCTTTCCTCCCATTAGCACTTCAATATCCTGTTGCTCCCCTGCAACACTTCAGTAACCTTGTAGAAAAGCAAATTATCTTATACTTCAGCACAAAAAAAGAGAAGTCTAGTCTGTGTTGTTATTTTCAGTCTATAATCATGTTCTTCAGTAACAGCACACCGGAATCTCTGAAATACATTCATACATTGGAGCTGCTTTAGAGCTTCTGCCAGATTTTTGGAAGTGGAGGCCTATTCAAAACTCAGGCATCAGTAAGAGATTTTTATTTAATTCCACTAAGCTTCAGAAGGCAAGTCAGCTAGGACTGGACAAACCAGAGAGTTTTATTTTCTAATAAAAGATGTTCTACATCATTACATACAAGCTTAGACTAAAGACAAATGGGTCATAATAGTCCCACGCTTCAAATTCTTACTTCTGGCCAGACGAGAGTTAAGAAGAGGTAGGAGCTGAGGCTTCCACCCACGCACGCAGGCTGCTCAGCTGCGTTGGGACCCCGCTCCCTGCTCAGCGTCTCTAACGAAAACAATAGAAGGATTTTTGTTTGAAATCTCCACAACACAGAGCAGGCGAGCAAACAGGAGCTTCTGTAAACTGCAAATCTTTTGTGGGATGGCTAGTAAACTCGGTGTGGCACTGAAATAAATCCATGAAGGCAACTTTGCCTGTGCCTGGTAAATCATACAGGAACTGACAAAGAGTGATGTAACCTGTTATATTCTAAGCATATCATTCAGAGGTGGCATACAGGTAAAAATTAAACAGGACAGGGTATACTGAAAAATTACTGAGAAATATTCACTTTTAAGTCAACAGCAGTTCAATAGGAAAGTGTTATGGATAACACTGTAAAGTCTGCATCAAGTTAAAAAAAGTAGAGTGAGGAATTTTAAATAGCTCATGCTTGTAAGCATTTGGTAAGTATAAAATAATCAATTAAAATAATATAATGTTGTATACAGTTGGTCAGATTTGGCCACCTCCATGGAGCGGGACAATTCACAGACTGCCTAACAACGTCACAGAAATAGCTTGTCGGAGATCTGCAAACTGAGCCTCGTGGATCAGTGACCTCACTTGTGTATCTCAGTTTCCCGAATAACTGAGAACTTGGTTGACCAGAGCAATAACTTGATAACACTGTTTCTTACCTTTTCCCTCAGATGATAACATTTAAAAGAACCTAAATCAACAGTGTATGTCAAATAGGAGAATATTATCTTTTCACTGTTAAGAGTCTTTCTTGAGCACTTACAGACCGATTTCTCATAATTGTAAATTTTATGACCTGCAGTTAGGATAAACCGAACAGTCCTTTTAATGTCCGATGGCAGTGATCACGTGTTTCTGGCTAAACGGGTGCATACACGTTCACAGGATTGGGGGGGATATGCTAAGAATTTGCTTTATATAATGTAGAAAGTAGGAATAGACTTGCTAATCATGTCTTTTGAGCTGTAAGATCTATCAAGCTAAAACATGATTATCAACTCAGAATTAGTTTTGGTCAATACTTTTTAAGCCACACACATGTTCACACTTCCCTCAGCAATTCTTCTCCCCTCTTGGGAAAGAAACACAGAAGCCATAGAGGTTACACTTTACTGCAACTGTAAATTCAGCAAAATGCTGCTGTTTCTCTTTTATATTACTCTCTAGGCTGTTTGACATGTAATGTTAGTGTGGCTGGTTTATGCTACTCCTGTTACAAAAATTGTATTTCTGTTATTTTAAATCCAGTGCACTAGGCTTAGCATTAAAGCATTGGTATTTTTGGACAGAAATATTAAATACGATTTTGTTATTCATTTTCAGGAATTAAAAAAAATAATGATGGGGTTTATTCATTTTATACATACGGGTTGCCATGTTAAGGAGCCATACATTTTTTCAATTACTATTATTTTCTTTTATTGCAATATTTACAGCATTATACTAAAGAGGGAAGAAAATATGTGATTTCTATGCAATTGAATATTTGTCTTCATAATATTGTTGTTATTGACTTGGTCATCATACCTACTCTGAGGAACCAGCTGAATATTAAAACAGTGCCATTAGCTTTTGTGACATTTTGTCCTGTATTATCAGAGTAGTGAAGTAAGGCCCAAGATATTACTGTCATACGTGAAATCAACACATTTTGCCAAATTAAATTAGTATAAACAAAATTGCTAAGTATTTTCCACACAAGCTGCATGGATGGAAACCCACTGAAAGAATCAGACTTCTTTTACAAGAGGGTGGGGTCCCCTCACACTGGGAATACGAGGAGTTATTTAAGCTAAACACAACGATATCTACACTTCACAATGATGCATGCAGTTTTAAAGCTAGATATTAATTGCTATATAAAGCTAAGAAAATAAGCCATGATATAGGTGAAAAGGCTTAGAGAATAAAGAAGGTAGAAGAATGTAATTATTATAACAGGAACACACCTGAGACACTGAAAGTAATACAGAGAGTCTTAAAAAAAAGTATTGTAAAATCTTAAAGCAACAACCGTGTACTGGTGTCAGTGATATACCTCAGAAGGACAGGGACATTTTCAATACAGACTTTAGTGTCAGGCTCACATCTCTCTATTCTCCCAATTCCTCACCCCATTCTCCTACCTCAATAAAGTGCTACCAGAACCTCAAATGTAAATGGACCATACCACAATGCAGAATCAAATCAAGGCATCTTATCCCTTTACAGAGAAAGTATCCACACTTTTAGGAGATGAGAGGATATGATCGAGAAGATCAAATATGATTTACTGAGTTAAACGGAAGATTATAATCTTAAGAAATGCTTTAACAGATATCTAGGTCAAAACCCGAGATAGGTCAGACTGTAATTTCAAAAAAACACCAAGAAAACAAACACCAAATTCAAATAAATATTAACTAGACCTCCACTATAAGTTGCCATGGATATTTATCTTTTTTTTAATAGCTGAATCAATTTGTGTTGTTTGCATAATGCCTCTTAAGTTAATTTAGATCAAGTGATGAGATATTAAAAGAAAAGTTGTACCCTACTATACACTGTAGCCCAACCAAAGGTTTCTGAATGTGGAGAGAACTCAAATCAGAGGATACTTGCCTTGTTCACATAGTTACGACATACTGGAAATCTGCATCTGGCACCTGCACCATGAATAAGGCAGATTTAAGCATAGCAGAAGCAGGGGATTCGCGTTTCAAAGACGGCAGAAATCAAACGGCTCTTAGGTGTGAGGAAGGGCTGGGTTAGCAATCAGGCAGATTCTCCGCAACACACGTGCAGCCTGCTCCTGCTGCCTCACTTGGCCATCTTTCTGAGAACTCTGATATTGGGCTGACATACCAGACTACTTTTATCTAATGAAAGAGGACACATTTTCATCACCTTTGTGTATGTTTTCTATTATTTTCACTGCTGCTTTGTATGGGATACCGGTTTGGGTTTTGGTTTGGTGTGTTTGTTTTTTCTACTAAGTATTTCAAATTCACATCTAATATTTTTGGATCAGAAGCCCAATGACAACAACTTTGGCTTCTTTTATTCCATAAACAAGGCTTCAGAAAAATCAACATATTACAGTGTATTTTCTAGTGCCCTGTACTATTTAAATCTCCTGAGAGAACCTGAGTAACAAGAACACATTTTCCAGTGACGCCAGCTGCAACTGGGAGAGCCTGCCCTTGGGAGCTGTGAGCCTCGCGATTGTCCACAGCTGTCAACACACAGCATGATGTCACTGAACGGGGCCCCCGAAGTGTCGGGGTTTCAGTTATGTCATATTAGGTGATGACAGGCATCCTGAGGCTGATTAGCATCTTACGGTTCCTTCTCACGTTTGGCCACGACTAAATTTTGGTTTGATCTTTTAATGGCTTATTTAAGAATTATTTTCATAGTTGGAAACGCCAGTTAAGAAGCAGCCACTCTGAACCCTGCGCAGGCTTTGATCCTGAACCTACCCATTTTGGTGCTGCAGGCTATAAATTCGAAGAGCTGGATCCCATTTTCCAACAGTTATTTGAGAAGGTTGCATTGGGCAAAATTCTGGATGGGGAAAACCAGCTTGCTTTAACGACCGAATGTAAGAATAACACTCTTGAAGACACACACCATCACACTGATCAAGATAAAATTTTCCATATTAATATATTGAGGCATTTTTGCCTCTTACAACGCTGCAGCACCTTGAGATGAATGTTGTCTCTGCATTATTCCTTAAATGGAAGATGCCAATAGAATACGAACTGATGAGAAAGCTTTAAAGATCCATTAAAAGCACTGAAAAAGCACATTTAAAAACCTGTAATTTAAAAAAATGAAGACTTATTTTCCTTCTAAAAATAATGGACGCATTTCATTTAGTGTACAGACAGGGTCTAATTGTTGGTATTTTCTCATATAAGTTCAGACTTTAGAACCTTTTTTAAAGACCATGCGTGTCTTTTGGCTGTTGTTTGCAACTGTTTTTTCGTGTTTGTTTTCCACTACTGACTTTCTGTTTCTCATAATTTTCAGATGTTTAAAGGATTTGAAAAGCTCAAGGATGTCCAGTATGTCTATACCCCTTTTGATTCATCACTCTGTGGAGTGAAACTAGAAGCTAACAACAAAAAACAGTATCTTTTGACAGGTAAAATGTAACAAAATGAAGGTACCTATAAAACTAGAAGTAACTGCTTAGATTGACTTTGCAAAGATATGCCAGCCCTTGTTAAAAAATAATATATTTATGTACTAAATAACGCAAGCACAATGAAATGTACAAATTGTGTAAAGCTGTAATTATACCGTGATCTTACATGTTTTCCATCCTTCATCCAACAATCTTAAAGCAGTTTCGAAGGAAGCCAAGGTCAGTAACTATGTAATTAGTAAATAGGAAGTATGCCATTATAATTTGTTTAAAACCAACAGTACTGATTTTCCCAGGAATGAAAACATGCTTAATGAGACAACACATGCCTACATGTATGCAAATTTAGGGTTCTAAGTAATTACAGATTTTTCTCTGGAGTCCTGAAATACTACTGCATTTGCATCCATGCCTTGCTGGCAGATTATCAGCATCTTTTGAAAAATATCCTTCTTAAATCTTTTACATTTATTCAGCATGCAATCAGCAGAATGGTTCTCTCAGTTATAATTACATTCATCGACAAAAGTGTGAAACAGGACTAATTTGGTGCAATTAGTTAAAAACTTCAGGTATTCTTGCAATTTATTTCAGTATTTAGGAAACAGTTTTATTTGCTTGCCTTATTTTTCTTATTTTCCATGCTGTAGGCCAAATTTTAAGTGATGGTAAAGTCCTCATCCATTTATGCAACTACATTGAGCCATGGGATGATTTATCCTTGTCTCAAAAGAAGAGTCTTAATCAGAGATACCAAATGGGCTGTGGCTGCAAAGTAAGTATAGAACGAAACACTGTCTAATGGTGGAACCTACCTTCCAGGCACTAGCAGCTTTCACTGGTGGGAACTGTTCTCCTATACACCATATATTTTATATTATTTGAGAATAAATACCGTTTTAAAGAAACCTGCAATATACTGAATTAATGTACTATTTCACCTTTAGATTACTACCTGCTACATGGTGCCCTGTTCAATCACGACACCAAATGAGTGCCTCTGGACAGACTGGCTCATAGAAAGAAAGCTATACGGGCACCAAGCCAAGCACTATGCCTGTATCAAGAGAAGTGATGGCACTTGCAGCTGGTACCGAGGTGGTCCTCCCCCAGAGAAAGAGTTTATTGATATCAGCGAACCTTAAAATGATCACATCCTAAAAAGCCTTGGAGTCTAATTCCATCAAACATTGCACGCTCACAGCTTTGAACTGCCATCGTCTAATGTATCTGTTGCTTAGAAACAAAAACAAATTGTCCTGCACAGCTAAAGTACAAGTCTGTGGAATTGGCACTCTCGCACGATGAGGAACAAATCTCCTGGAGGTAGCTACTCTGTAAAGTTATGCTTTGCACAGAGAGGCTCAAGCCAAGAATGCTCCTCTACGTCCTCTAAGGCATAGCAAGTTTCCCTTTTACCAATATGAATGTACAAGAACAAAAGAATTGCCAGATTTTTTCCCCCTATTTCTGTTAACCTACAGATTAAGAGAGCCCCATGTTTTATTCCAAATCTTTTTGATGAACTACGGAATGTTTTATAGAACTATTTTTTTCTGTATGAAAGTCTTCTGATACAAAAGAATTATTGTACAGTGTATATGTAAAGTATTATAACAATGTGCTATAAAAAAAATTCAAAAATCCCTGTATTTCCTTACCTGTTGAAACAAGTTGAACACTTCTGTGATTAAAACAATCTGTGCTCCGTATTTTGTATGTTACTTATGTCATAGCTTGCTTTATCTACAGCGTTGTAACTGTCATTGATAACTAAGTTAAACAGCCTTGATAATCAAAATCCTCTTACCCAATTCAATATTCCTATGGACTAGCTATACCTTGTCGAAAGAAAAGCCAGATGTTCTAATGCTTCAGCATTTTATGGAACCAACACAAATAACGACAGCTAAAACTGCTTATATTTACAGAAACCATGTCCATCATCACAGCAGCTGTAGTACTTGATACTGCTTCTCTAACTATGTGACTAGGTCATTGAATTTCAACACTGTTAAAAGCTTTGGCTTTAGAAACTCATGTAAAAACATATGCAATAGATATTGAATAACTTACATTGCAAGTGATTTCTAAAAATCTCTTAAACATTTGACCATATTTAATAGTTTAAATTTACATTAATGATTTTTCATTCATGAATACCCGTCGTAGTCTGTCATAATGAATTTGGTAACTCATGAACTTATGCTAGAGAAGTGTTACGACATATTTTGCCTTTTAGTTTTTTAGTGTCTTAACTTTTATGAATTGATTACTGTAGTTAGTAACTAATCTCACACATATTTAAGTTTACAAAAGTAATTCAATTCACAGTGGTAAAACTTAAGAAATTATTTCAGTAAATGCCAAAGTTTAGACAGTTGTCCTACTGCTTGTGTTCTAGAAACTGGATGAGAACCATCACGCAGGATATGAATCTGTAATAGCTGCCATTTCTGACATATTTTACTCTCTCCAATTTTCTCCATTGAGTTTCTTTCGCTTCATTCCAATTTTGCCTAGAAGTCACTCTCATGTATTCCTCATATGGGAATTTAGAACAGCAAGCAGAGATTTAGCCAGTTCTGTTCTCGTTTGGTTAGATCAGGTCTATTTAAGGGTTTAACACAAACACTTATTCCTGCTAACCATAGTGTGACATTCCCTGCCTGTGGGCTCATTAAGAACCAGAGCTGTTATTGTCTATTGGTTCAAGGGTCCAGTTTTCCAAATAGTTCCTTTAGTCTTTTTGCTACAGAGTCCTTATAAAAATCATTGGGACTTAAACTTGCAAAGAAGATATGCACATCTTTAAGTGTATAGGCATCTCTAATTCCATTCAGTTTGATGACGGAGTAGTTTGGACATAAAATTCAGCATGTCCCATGTATCTTGTCACACCCTAAGGTATGTTGTATTGGATATATAATGTATACTTGCAAAAAAAGCCTGTATAAATGATTTTTGTGGCATGTTCTGTTCATGTTTCTAATGTTTATTTTGACGGTTGCATGAATCCATATTTAAAGGATAGGTTTGAAAACACTTTTGTGAGAATAAATACTCTTATTTACTTTTTTTGTGGCTAAACTTATACAATTCCAATGAAGTGCAATTGGTGCAAGGCCAACAGGAAGGCACACCATTATTTCTTTGAGGAATATATGTCCCTTAATAGTCAACATTTCACTTTTTATTTACTGTACATCAGTTTTTCTGGTTTAATTTACAATCTCAAATTAAAACACCATATATTTGTGCTGCCAAATGTAAAGCCTAGCTCATTTTCTGCTTTGCTAGAGACAAACAAAAAATTACCTAATGCTAATTTGGACCACAGACTTGTTATGGCTACTTACATAAACAAAATAAAAAGGCTACATTTCTTCCAAAAAGGAATTGATATTGCAGAGACAATATTGAGTGTATTTACTGTCAGTGCTGTGCATTTATGTTACTAATTTACAGAAAGACTTAAAAAACAGGCCTTATATCCTCATGTCAAACCAAAACAATTCCTAGACAAGCCTGCAAGAGCTTAATAACCATACAAAGTCTTATTCAAGCACATGACTAATTAATATTCAATACATGTACAGTGTAGCATTTGTTTCCAAATCCATTTTGATGTAATGGTGTCTTTTGAGTAGCACTCTGCCGCAAACAGATATTTTCTGCTTTTTAACTCAACATAGTTCTGTTTCTATTTCAGTTTTATAGTAATTAGACCTTCAACTAAACTAACCCAACTCAGATTGCCTTCTTTACGTACCTTGTAAAAATATGTTTTCTTTGATATTTATGAACAAACTGTAATATGAATTGTATGCCGTAATTAGTTTTAAAAACATTTTATATTTGACCTGCCATAAGATATCCCATATGAGGTGTTTTGAAATTAATGGCTGTCCACTTTGATTTCTGTCTGAGCATAAATCTGGTCAAACTTCCCACGATAGATGGTACAAAGATTTTTTTTTTTTTCCTCATATCAATAAATATGGCAAGAAAAGCTTTACAAAAAACCCTCTCAAAATGAGCTGTTATTTTCCCTGAGATTCAGCACTGATAAAGATTATGAAAAGGATTAACTACAATGCGGCATTCCGAATATGTTATTTTACTCTCAAGATTTTTACTGTAGTGGCATTGATATATTATCAACAGCAGATTATTTTTACAACATTTTATTTTTACTTCTTGAAACTGTGTATGTGTTATATGAAAGGTTAGAGCAGTAATATAGCCTGGTAAAACATTTGATTTTAATTTGAAAATGACTCACATGACTTATGATAAGAGTAGTGAACAGAACAGAGAAGGGAGACTGTACAGGTGAATGGTTGTAAAAGCAACACCTTGAATATTGCTGGCTTTTTCTTAATGTTCCAGTTAAGTTTTAATTAAATTGTCCAACAATTATGTTGAAAAAGCTAGGGTTTTTTTCATGACAGAGAACACAAGAGGTGGGAATGTAGTGAAATAAAGGGAACTAATTACTGAGGGAAAGGCTGTAGTTATGACTCAACTAGCAATGAGTTCAAAAAGCCTCACAGCGTTTTGTATAGTTTTAATCAGTCCGAGATGAATGTTTCTGTTTCAAAAAGTGTTTCATTAAAGCAGCTCCGTTTTTACACAAAAGAATGGCATCTTTGTTTATTTACCTTTTATTGCCGTCTAAAGACTTCGTACAAATGATCACCATAGTATGAAACAAGCAAAAGAAACAGAAGCACAACCGTACCTCTGGCATGCTCAGCTGAAAACTCAATTCACAGAGATTTGGAGTTTTCCCCTGCTCCCCCCACACCCCAACTGGTTTGCACTGGAGGGGAGGGACAGAGTTCTAGGTTACTATCTGGAGAGTAAGAAGGGAAGGAGCGAACACAAGAGGAACTACAAAAAATTATTTTAAACTGCAAATACCAGATTCTGTAAAAGTAAATGCAAACGAGGCCAGCTATTAATAAACAGTGTTTAAAAACCAACAAAATTTAAACACCATTATATGATTTCAATTCATCAACTAGAAGACTCTGATATCCAAATCATCTTACAACCCATTCTAGACATTTGAAAAAAATGCTATCTTGTACCCTGTTGCCTGATTATTTTTCAAGCCACAAATTTCCAAATAATTTATTGAGAAGGAAAAAACAAACAAATGAGCTTCATCACAATCAGTTACTACAGCACCTCTAAACGATGCATGGCAATGCCATACTGAACTGCATTAATTTTCTTTAGATTAACATTCATTACGTAAAAATATTTAAAAAATTGCTCAGCTGTGGAGAACATTAACATTCAAAAGTTCAAACAAAAGACAAATAACTTATCAATTCAGGCATCAATGAGCAATGTAGATGAATGAAGGGGGGACAAAACCACTCAATTATTTGTTATACTCTTAAGTAAAATATGCCTTATAAGCACATACACACATTTTCTTGTTTGTGTTCTATTACTGAATTTGAAGTCAATCAGTTGTTCAAGACAGCACTTTGCAATTGAACTGGTAGACCTTCAACAGGGTCATACTACGTAAAAATTAAAAGCTAACACATTAATTCTTGTGCCAGAATTATAGGATATTTTCTTTGTTTCCACGTACTGCAATTTAGCAATGCGTTAAAAGGCCTGCTTTTTCAATAAAATCAGAGAATCATAGAATATCTCCAGTTGGAAGGGACCCATAAGATCATCAAGTCCAAATCCCTGCTCCTCACAGGACTACCAAAAACTAAACCAGATGACTAAGAGCATCGTCCAGATGCTCCTTGAACTCTGGACAGGCTTGGTGCCGTGACCACTTCCCTGGGGAGCCTGAACAATAGCTGATAAAATAATGAAGAACGAACAATAAATTGTGCGCAGGAAATTATAAACCAGCTTTAATCTTGGACATTCTCGGGAAAATAGAGGGATATAAAACTTATTACCATTTAAAAAATCATCTTGCAAAATATGAGATGTGGTTCTGCTTCTCCACCTGTTAGGAATGAATCCCTAAGGCATAAAACACTTCCTTTGCATAAAAAAAACCCCACAAATTTTATAAAGTTGTATATTTTCCTGACAAATTCATCAACAAAAAATCCCTTCCATTCTGAAAAGATGTGACTGTCTGGGACAATATTTAGATCTGCTGCTCCAGATCAGTACCATTCTCCTTTGGCTCTACAAAACTTCTGTGTAGCAAATTTACTAACTAGATAACTGTGGTGAAAACTCTTTTCAGAAGTGTCATATGTGACAAGAGAAGTGGAAACATCTGTGAGTCAGTAGTCCAAAGAAACCAGAGAGAACTGGGAAAGCAGTATGAAGAGCTATCCTGCTGCTCTTGCAATACATCAAAAAATACGGCATCAAAAAAGAACTGCACCATACTGTGTTTATTACCAAAAGATGAGACAGATGTGGGAGAAAGAAGACTTAGAAGAAATCTTAGTCAACTGCTGACACTGAGGCTTATCTTAGATGCCACCTATGATAACGAAGTGCTAGCCAGAGTCTCAAGACAGACACACAGCAATTACAGCTTGGGGACCTTAGATAAACAGCTAACTAACATATTTATTATGACCTTGCAATGGCACTTGAATCACAGCTGTGTGACATATGCTGAATGGATTATATTCTAAAAATAATTGATGCTTCTCTGCTAGTCTATTCAATCAGCAAATAGCGTCCCTCCAGTTTCTCTCAGTGCTGAAAGTATTTTGTCTAGAAAAATAAACCCAGGGAAGAATTTCTGTTTAGAAACGGTAAGAAAAGTAAGAAAAAAATGTCTGCAGCATAAGACAGATCACGAGTAAAGGTCGTGTTATTTTTATGAATGCATTTATGTCTGTAAAGGACTGGGAATCAATGTCAGCTCAGGTACATGAAGATCACAAGTCATAACCACCCCGATTTTAGATGAGTTCAAAGTTCTACACTGACGGGCACATAGCCTTGCGCATCATCTACGAAGACAATAAACTCTTTGAACATATCACGAAGGACTAGGCTGAAAACAAACCATAAAAGTAACTCTTGCACTTTAATAGTTGTTCTGTGTCTTTATAAGCATTTAATCTCTTTAAGATCTGAAGTTGGTTAGCTGAAAAATGACTACCTTCACATATGAAAATCTTTGAGTTAACCATCACAATGCTTTCAAGTGGTCACCCAGCCTCACCCCTCTGAAAGCTTCCAAAGTGGCTTTTAAAATAGACAGTAAATGGGGAAGTGAACTGTGTGTTTACAGTTCCTGTTTTACAGAGGCAATAAGCAAATTTAGCATTGTATTTGCACGTACCATTTCCTTGTGATTTGGATAGAACGTTTGCTCAATTAAAGGGAACTTCTCTGGTCCCAAAGTTTTGTAGACAGACACCAGCTGGGCAAACTGTAAAATAAAGCAAAACAAAACAAAAAGCTTAGGAGAGAAACCACCTTCTACCAAAATGATCTCATACTGTCATTTTGCTTCTTGTCTTCTGCGTTTCATAAACTCAGCAAATACACATACACGTTATACACTTTCTCTCTCCTCCTCTCTCACGTGCGCACCTTTTTGATCCATCCAAGCTATGACTTCATAAACACTGACATTGAAATGCAATTTTGTAAAACTGGCAGAGAAAAGCAGTAACTACGTCATATGTAACAAGTCAGGTGAATAACAAACAAGAGAATTTTAATTTCCTAGGCTCTAGCCATGTACCATAGCCACATAGCTATTCTTCCACAATCAACAAAGATGTTGATAATTTAAACAGCTACATGTTATTGCCATTTCTATTAAAGTTTTATTTCTAGGTCCTATACGCTAGACTGTAGTATCTTAACACAGAAAGCAAAACAACATTTAAACACAAAAAGACAAAGAATTTTTTATTAAATAGAAACGTATTTTGGGGCTGTTCTTTCTCTTTAGTGAACAGATCAACTCTTCTGCTGTAACAGTTCAAAAACTAAATCACTCCTGAAATCACAGCTCAGCAAGCGAGGTTTCTAGGGAGCAAGACGACTTTGGCAGTCAGAAGAGCACTATTGTTTCAAGACTCCAAAGCTCTGGCTTGTACATGCCTGTGATGTGTTTAATTGTCATTATGCCAACATGAGACATAAACAACTTGGCACAACAGTTTGAATAGTGGGATTTGCTGGTTACAAACAGGAAAAAAGCAAAGAACAATAGAACTCTGTCCATAATGCGGTTTGATCAAATACGTACTCTGTTAATGCAATTTAGGGTGCAGGAATAGTTAAAAATGTTTAAAGGGGAAAAAAATGGTGAAAGCTTTGCATCACATTTCCAGCTGGCATAGAGAATTTGTTTAATTTAGTGGTGTTTACTTAGGTTTGGTAAAACATGTATTTAAATTTTGAAGTCCAGTGGAAAATACCTTAATGAGGAGTAGTTTTCACCAAAAGCTTAAGAAATTCTAGTTGGATAGTGTGCTGTACAAAGCAGACCTCAAGGAAACGAAATATTATCACAGCTACCAAAATAAGGTGGTTTGCAAATAGGATTCCTAGCAACTTACCATTTATTTCTGTTCTTATCAGAGATCTAAATTCAAAATTTCATAAGCAAATACTGCCTATTAAATACATGATTTTTGCCAAACAATTGTTATGTTAAAATAATTCTATTTACCTACGTTTAAGTAAAAAACCTTTAAAAAAATCCTATGATTGTATTTCCTGTGATTCTTATTTTCTTTTCCATTTTCACTGAAAGTAAGCGAAAGACAGTGACAAACTGACACTATTTGTAGGGGTTGTGGCATTCATTCAAGAGGTAAGAAAGCCGTAATTCAGATCAATAGTAGCAACTGTTTGTTTACTTAAAACAAAATAGTATTAACTACAGATAATACACATCCATCACTCTAAGGTACCCTCTAATTGAGTAACTAAGCTATGAAATAGCATGTAGGAAAAGCAGGTTTAAATTTCCTGAGGCAGAGAGGAGAAGTAACTCAGATTTCCCACAGCCAAGGGAATGATTTATCCCTTGCCCCTACTGGGATGCTGCTTCACCTGTGTGTCTACAATTTTAGGAATCTCTTGTAAAACTTTTCTCCCCCCCAAAAAGCAACTTGATAAATTCAACCCAAATTCACATACAATTTTGGCATTCTAATTGTACATCCTTAAACCACTATAAATATTTATTTTCCCTGATTCCTACTGGACAATTTATGAAAAAGAATTTCATTTATGTTTTAATGAACTATCAATTTCTAAGTGTGGTCTGGACTATATCTTTTTAAATTTTCCTTTTGAGCAGCTGAACCAAACAAACATCAGTTATACAGACTGACGCAAAAGACCATTTCTGAAAATCCTGTTGTATCTGGACACTTTGGAAGCTATACAGAGCTTACAAATAGGCTGAATATAGAATACCATGTTGCCTGCTTTTCTATCCAAACCAGGTTTTAAAGGTCTGCTGGAAACCACACTAACAAGTTTGAGTTGATGTTTTCAGACTTTATAAAAAAAAAAAAAAACAACAAAACCCCACCATATTAATGCTTTGCCTTGATTAGTTTTGAAAATGTTTTGTTTTACTGGGTGTCGTGGTTTAAGCCCAGCCGGCAACAAAGCACCACAAGGCCACTCGCTCACTCCTCCCCCCCGCCCCTGGTGGGTTGAGGGAGGAGAAAATATAAGGAAAAGCTCGTGGGTCGAGACAGGGACAGGGAGGGATCACTCACCACCTATGGTCATGGGCAAAAAAACAGACTCAACTTGGGGAAAAAACAAAACCAATTTAATTTACTACCAATCAAACCAGATTAGGATAATGAGAAGTAAAACCAAATCTTTAAACACCGCCCCCCCACCCCTCCTTCCTTCATGGCTCAGCTCCGCTCCTGGTTTTCTCTACCTCCTCCCCACAGCGGCACAGGGGGACGGGGAATGGGGGTTACGACCAGTTCATCGCACGTTGTCTCTGCCGCTCCTTCCTCCTCCTCACTCTTCTCCTGCTCCAGCGTGGGGTCCCTCCCACAGGAGACAGTTCTCCATTAACTTCTCCAACGTAGGTCCTTCCCACGGGCTGCAGTTCTTCACGAACTGCTCCAGCGTGGGTCCTTTCCACGGGCTGCAGTCCTTCAGGCACAGCCTGCTCCAGCGCGGGCTTTCCCACGGAGTCCCGGCCATCTTGGGGGGCATCCATCCCCCTGCTCCGCCGTGGGCTCCTCTCTCCCCGGGCTGCAGGTGGGCATCGGCTCCCCCGCTCCCCTCCGTGGGCTGGGGGGGGTGGACAGCCTGCCATCTCACTGCGGGCTGTGGGGGCATCAATGTCCTCCGGTGCACCTCCTCCCCCTCCTTCTTCACTGACCTCAGTATCCGCAGAGGGGTTCCTCTCACACTCCGATCCCACTACTCAGTACCGGTTCCCCTCTGAAATCTGTTCTCCCAGAGGCGCTACCACCGTCGCTGAGGGGCTCGGCCAGAGTTGGGTCCGGCTTGGAGCCCGGGAAGCTTCGAGCAGCTTCTCACAGGAGCCGGCCCTGCGGCCCCTCCCCTGCTACCAAAACCCTGCCACACAACCCCAAAACACCGGGCTAGCTAATATGACCCTAAATTACACTTTTAAATCAAATTAAAGTTTATCAAGTTCTTCCCTGGGCGAGAGCATCATCTTTTTAGATGACAGACTACTGAATTATTATCTAATCCAATGCTGAGTGTTTTCAGATATGGGATGTTTGTGAAATAAAGAACACTGGTAGAGCTACTCTATATTTAAATAAAGTACTTTATAGGGATGCCGAAAACCCTGGGAGATTTTAACAATTACGTATAAAAAGAACTTCATTGAGTGTAGTGTTTCAGCTGGAGTCTTTTCAACATCAAGAAAAAACGAGAAAGTGGAAAAAAGGCCTTTTTGCTCTTATTTTAGCTAGCTGAATTTATTTCTCATTTTCAAACTTTGTACCTTATTTTCGGCTCAAAGAGAGATATTCTCAGGTCCATATATTTATGGTTTTCAGATTATTTTTTTAAAAGGAAAATAGTGGGATTTTGTAACATTCTTTGTAATGTCATCTTTTCTCTTCTACTAGGGATTAAATGCTTTCACATCTTGGCCTATGGATTATTCCTCCAAAAAAGAACAGGAGACCACCAGCTGCACTTTTTCTCCTCTCCAACAAAGTATGGTATGGATGAGAAGAAATACTTAGTCAAAAAAGACACTTAGTCCCTTTGATTTCATATAAAAGCTTTATGGGGTTTCATTACACTAAGAATGGAACACTATAAATTTGACTTCATAGTCTACTGTAATCAAGCAGTGCACAGTTACAAAAAATCACTTTGCCAACTTCATGAAGATTTGAATAATGACTTTGCTTATCACTTTAGATGAGTTAAAATGTGCTTAATTACATGCATGCCATCCCTGAAACGCTCAGATTTTTTCCTGAACAAACTGCACAAACTTCTTCCTCAAAGATAATTAGATATGCTCTTTAAAATTAATTACTCCAGATGGTGCTTTATGTCACCTTTAATTCCAGCAAGCTTCTAATCTCTCTCACCAGACTGAAGGATATATATCATTGTCCATTCCAGGGGAGAATTTCCTGGGATGTTGAATAAGATTTTCATACAACAGACTACTTCACATTTGCCTGTACAGTTGTTCCCTATCAGGGAAGTACCACTGAGCTCTATTATAAAACCTTTTCTGTCAGAGATTTTCCTTCATTGTGAGTATTCATTATCTGTGCTCTTTACAAGTTAAGGCTTGCTTCTGCTGACAGTGGAAGAACTCCAGCCAGCCGTCTAATACTTCATGGTAACAACTAAAATGATCACAAAATTCTCTGGATAGTCTATTTCACCAAACCAAACAAGCTGGCATTCTCTAGGACTAGAGAAAGAGGAAAACTTTGATGGGTAAACACTTTTTGAATCCCTCTGTCATAAAAAAAATGGTGCTTTTAGCTGTGATTTAACTTATCTTTGACTGCTCTAAGGTGTGGGCACATCTACAGAGTGAAGAAATTCCATGCAATACTAGTTTACTTCTGGATTTCCATAAATAAATTTGTCTTTTACCAAATGTATTAAATGTGTATCAGTGTGGCTGAAATTGCTAAAATAAAATTTCTAAGTTTCTAATATGATCTCAATATTCAGTATCGCTGCCAGCTTTCTTTGAACATGTATTACTTAAAAGCAGATGATGCAAAACAGTTTAAAAATTGGGTTGTTATGCTGATCAAACATTTAGACATAGTAAAAGTTTCATCCTACTGTATACTTAAAGCATTCCTTTGTAAGACTAAGAATTGATGAAAGACAGCTTTCCATGGAAATGCTGTAGAGGTTCCTAGTATTTCTCTGTGAAATGCACAGTAGAGTAAATTATGCCTGAATATGTGTATCGTTACATGCGAGCGCGGCTGGGGGCCTCAGCAACTGGATTTTCCCTTTGAATATACAAAGGGAAGCTCCCTTTTCCCTTACAGTGACCTGCTGAGGTCTCTTGTAGGGTCTGTAGGTTACAAAGCTGAAAGCTGAGGATGGTTTGTGCTACATTTCTATTATAGGAAACTAACAAAGAAGATGACACTGACTTTTTTATCCCTTTCAGGTAGCACCGTGAAAAATGTCCTGAAGTCCTTTTTTAGGCTGAAATGTCCATTTCTAGGCTGAGGTTCTGAAATGTGGCTGGTTATTCCAGAAAAACATGATTGTCTTGTAAGAATAAGAGATGTTCAAAAGCACAGACTGAGTACCATTAGCACAAACATATCAGGGGTCCTTGGTGGCCAACAGATTAAGACACAAACATTGTAGACCCTTCAGAAGGAGAAGAAATTAAGCGGCTGTGTGGAAGGGGCTAGGGGGGTGCATTTGACACATGTACTCTGTGCGAGTCAATTGACTTTAACCAAGATTTTTCACTATGCCTGTACTTTAAACACAGTTCCCCGTATTTCTCTTTGTTTTGATTTTTTTTTTCTTTAAATTACTACCTGGGAAATAACTGTCTTACTCTTCTTATGGTCTTCATAATATTTGTTCTTTGTTGCGATTAGCCTACATATCTTCTATTATTTAATGTTTACTAAAACATTAAATACTTTTCCAGAAGTCTGAGTCCATACGCATTTGATTTGCTATTTGATACCTCATACGAGAATCAAGCGGAAAAGACTGCTGACTGTAGCTTACGTACCTCTTTCTGTCAGCAGGAGCTGACAGACAACTTAATGAAACTATTCAAACTTTCAAAGTCAATTCAAAGTTTGACATGGCAACTGAACAATGAACCATCGCCTACAAATCAGTTTGGGCACATCAACGGAATACAGAAAAGATGGGAACTGACAGAAGAACTTGATGTTCCTCCAGTAGTTTTCCGTTATTACAATGCAAAGCCAAAGACAACGCAGTTGGACTATGACTGGAAAGATAACTTATACGGACCCTGCATCATAATTCAAGCGGTAGTTTTATAACACAGGCGAGTTGTTTCCTAACCCTTTGGCAGCCCAGCCTCACACGAGAACATGGTGATGATCTCTGCCTTGCCAAGCTGAGCTGCAGACCCCCACTGCATTTTTTATTCAAGCCCTGCGGCTTGACCCATCCCTCTGGCACTAGCAGTATCTCTTCCTTGGACCTTTGACTGCAGCTGATATGTCCTCACCTTCTTTATCTTCAGCACCCTCCTTACCCTCTGGGGTGCTTGTCTGCATCTACTGAGATGGAGCTACTAAGCCTGCGTGGATTGTGCTCACCCTTCTCAGAACCATTTGCGTGTCTCTGCTCCGTGTTACCCAGACTTTCCAAAGGCATTTATTTGGCTTCTGCACCTCTCCTGCAGCATGAGTACTGCAGCCTGTATTGTCTCCGAGAGGCACATCTCTCCAATTGCTAATCACTGCTGCAATTAACTGCTGGAATATTTTCACATCTCTCCAATTGCTTCTGATGAGATATACAAACCATTAAGAATTTCTACAGGGTGCAAAAAAACAAGCCTTAAATAAAAACCTCATGCCCTTGGAAGAACTGCCCGCAGAGCTCTCACTTACAAATTACCAGAGTGCATCCATGAGAGGGAAAAAAAAAAAGTTTCCTACAACAGTTAGAAAAGCAGGATTTAAAATAAAAAAACACTAGAGGAGGATCACAGTCAGAGACATAAAAACATTTCATCTTGGCTTGCAAAGTTGGGTAGCAAGGCATCTGGCAATGAGAAACACCTTGGCTAATGAAAGAGGCAGTGACAAAATGTGTAAACAGTGAGGAAAGTGAGATTTAAGGAAGACATGCGGATTAAAATGAAGGAAAAGTAGCCTATGAGCATAAAAGGCAGAAAACAGATCAAGACAATTTTGTTAGAAATGAATTAGTGAAAATTAGTACCATAAGGCCTAGATCAAGAGGCCTTCTGGAACTTTTTATTTCAGAATGAAAAGTTACAGAGGGAAAAAAGAAGTTTATGGAACTGAGTCATTCAAATAAAAGCCATGAAGACTCCTTCTTGGGTGCACTTGGCAGCAATGAGAATGTGCAGTTTATTCCACTATTATGGGAACATCGAGTTCAGTGTCCTGTTCAAGGAAACATATGTGCACCTGTGTATTTTAATGGGGCTTGGGCATGTGCTTAACCACTTCTCAAAAGGGTTTGGGGCTCACTATAATAAAAAGAGGTTTTATTGTTTGGGGGGCTTTTTTAGAGATACGAAGATGGTGAGACTTTACAGTTAAAATAGTAAGTTTTTATAAAGATAATTAATTCAATGAAACTTCACAGTAGAGGAAGAAATCTATCTTTTAATGCAAACTGGTTTTGCAGATATAGCCCTCCCATATTCATTGTTAAGCAGTCTTGTAGTTAATGAAATTTTGTGCTGGTGTTCAGATGTGTCTGTATGAAGTTATCTTCAGGAAAAAAGCATTATTTATGTACTTAACCATTGAAGTAAGAAGTAAAGCCCATTTTAAAGCTAAACATATGGTTAAAATCATTTTTTTTTCTTTCTCTTAAATTGTACATAGATGCAATCATTTGCACCTACAACTTCGTTCACAGAATTCAAACTCAGTCAGACTGGGCTTCTTACCTGCATGGACTTCTCTGTTCTGAGGTCCTTCTTCCATTTCAGCAAGATAAGGAAATCTGGAAAACTTTTTCTCAAATTATCCACTGGCGAAGCTCAATGGTAGAATGCCATTCCTCAGACAAGACCAGCCAACACGCTCTCTTTTAAGCCCAGCACAGAAAGTCAGAGGACTTCTCTGAGGTGGCCAGCATCCAAACAGAGCAATACTTCAGAGCATTTTAAACTGAACCATAAACTAAAGAAGATACTTCACAGAACAGGTGTGTTAGTTACTACACCTCATAAATGAAACGAGTACATTTTGCATCCATTTCAGATGCAAACTGGAGCTAAGAATAGAAGCTAAACATAAAGGAATGACAGCAAGGAAATCAGACGGCAACAGCAGCACTGGTGGGAGTTTTGAAGGTAATGTGGGAGAACAATACTTATGTAGAGGGAGAGAGGGGACAGGAGGGAGTGAGGATTGCGATGGGGGAGCCAGGACAATGGGAGGGATTTTCCTGGATGGGTGACAAATTCCTTTTTCAGGAAGGGGAGTCTAGCTCCCCCTCCACCCTGATTCTCCTCATCACTGAGTCACCATGGTCATATATAAAAGAAGCAGATATAATCTCTAGCTAGATTTTGGCTGGAAAAAATTATCTTCTAAGGTACTTTAATGGGGAATATAACACACAGGTTTCCTTTCTAATTAAATATTAAGATTTAACAAGAAATCAAAGTTAATTTTCATAATCTGGCCTTCAGTTATGGATATTTGCCTTAAGCAGGCACAAAAGAGGGCTTTTCGATTTCAATACTGTAGCAGAAACAGCAGATAATACAAAAGATATGAACAACAGCTTTACAGTCCTGGTTTTCAGATTAATCTTACAGCCTTTATTTAAACATAGTTTCTTTCAGTAGAAGCTAAGAAATGGTTAAAAGTCTGTTTCAATTTTCTGCCACTAGAAGTGTTCAATGCAAGGAAAGTCTGCAATGGATGTCAGGAGTTCCCACTGCTGCTCTTTAGTGTGGAGAAGAACAGGGCAAAGTGACAACAACCTACCACAAAATTCAAGAATGCAGTAAAAAAAAAAAACCTGAGTCTACTTTTGCATTCAATTAGCCTCACAGCAGTAAATGCTGGTCAAAGCAAAATATAGATATATATGTACACACTCAGTTTTTATATAAAGTATTTCATAGTTCAAGCAAAGGTTGGCGAATATAGAGCTGTGAGAATTACTTGCTGTATGGAACAGAAAACAAATCATCGCCACGCTGAGGTATATTCATTATTTAAGGGCCTCTGCTTTTTTCAAAGAATTTCAAGTGAGCTTACATATTTTAGGAAAGCAAAATCATTAAGCAAGACTGTAATATTCCCTTTCTATTTCAAGAATAGATTAAACTTAAAATAGCTGTATAAAGAGGTGCAAAGAGAAAACACTGCTAGGTTTAATGTATTTAGATTTCTTTGTTATGCATTTAGATGAATAATTATTTATGAACTTTGCTCCAATTTAATGTTCAAACTTGCTAGTAAATTGTCTTTTGACCAAAAAGCTTAAAATGTTTTCACCTTCCTTCTGACACAGTTTTGTGAGTTTACTTTCAGCTCTCACACTACAAATCCATCAACATGTTTTGCTTTAACCAGCAGACTGAGCAAAGAGGCCAAAATATTCATTGGCTGACAGAGAATTAAACTGCAGTTTTTTATGCTTAAGAAAGTTCTGCTCGGATCAGTGCTGGAAGAGTATCACACGTGGACAGTTTGTTCTCTGGCTACCCTATAGATACACAGACCTCTGCCTTCACCATGTCTGTAAATCCAATACCCTTCATATGAATAAAAGCTACAAAACTGGTTTTAGAAAGACCTCTACCATTCACGTAAATATTTGCAAATAGGCAAATTGAATATGTTGTGGAGATTGCCACACATTATCACATGAAGCTGTTCAAACTTTACCACCCATGCGATTGTGTCCAGTGCCTAAGCAAGCAACTCGGCACTGCTGGAGAAAGGGACAGACAGCACTTGGCTTCCAGTCCTGAAGCGAAAGAAAGGAACTGGTCTTGCTACAGTAGCTTCCGAAAGTGAAAGGGTAAGAAAAGGCCACTGAACAACCTCTTTGGGTGGGCTCTGACTGCCCAGTGTCCCATCTTTATCTATCAAGGAGAGCAATCTTGCCAGAATGGTTGAAACAACAAGGAAGTTCAGTGCTGGCTCCCGGTTTCATCTAATGAAATATATGAAACTATAGCCACTGACTAAAATACAGGTCTTAACATTTCTAATATTTGTAATATTAACAGACATTAAATTTGAATGTCCCTAAATGTCTTCCCTATCTGAGTGGAAGCCAGATTGCAGGTATGCATCCTTTAGCCTTGACCCTCAATAAGATCCCCTCTGGTATACAGAGAAGTGCAACAACCAGCCAAATTCTAGCCCATTGTTCAGCGTTATTGTACAAATCTTATTTTTGGTTAATGAGCACAGAATTTTCTTATAGTGCAATAAATATTCAGTAAGAAATTTATAATTTATTTCTCTAGAACAGACATTGAATAGCATTGAAACGTCTTGTAGATTTACAGTGAATAGGTTTTCAAAAGACTTTTCTTCTTGCATACATTCATTTTATTTGTTATTCATTCTCCAGAAGATACTTTGACACAATATTGAAACTCATCTGGGTGGTTGTGTCTGCCTATTAGCATAGCTTCAATAATTTGTGTCAACAGGAAGCTGGAATGAACAGAGCTCATTTCTTTTATATGTTCCTCCCTGCAGAGTGCCTACAAGTTTCCTGCCTGTGCCCCAATCTGTTGCTCAAGATTATTAAAGTATAGCTTGAAGGGGGAAAAGCACAAGAGTGCAACTTCTAACAGCAACACGTGAAGGAGGAGAAAAGCAGGTGAGGGAGGATACTATGATACCATCAGAAAGCAACAAAGGGCAATTAAAACAGATCTTCCAAAGAAAGCAAGGTACTATTAGAGAAATGAAGTGTTCAATAAGAGTAGAAAGATGAAGACAGATCAGTAGAAAATCATCTGCAAAAGAAACGCAAAGCAAAATACAGCACGTGAAGGCATAGAATTATGTAAGATTGGCAAAAGGAGCAAAAAAGAAAAATGTCAACAAACTTTCAAAAAAGTATTTGGCTGTCCGCTCACAAACTGTAGGAAAAGAGACAAACAAGAACTGTGAGATTTACAATACTACCAAGTGTGACAAAAGGAAAAGCCACAACCAGCCTTCCCTCAGAATGATTGCAGATGAGCAAGGAAATAAATTTTGGCATAACAAAGTGTTCTATGGCACTTCTCTCCCACTTAAAACCCTTAATAACAATAAATTCCTACAATGAAGCAGACAAAGTCCCAGTGATCTTTGGAAGATGTTTCAGTACAAGATGGGTTCACATCTGGAGCTCTGTGTAAAAAATGCCAAGATCTTTCAGCTGTCTTTAAAAATAATACCTGCGTGTCTGTCTTCTGGGTCTTAATTCCACTCTGCCAGCTTTTGACCAGTAAACAGTTCCCACTTTTTTCCTTTATTTCCCACATTACTGGACCGATAGAGCAGTTTGCCACTATGCCAACAGAGTTGACTTCACTTGAGGCCAAGCCTGCTCAGCACCCAGCTTTCCCATCCACGCAGCGACAGACGTCTCTTCACAAGCTGCTACAGCTATGCAGTAACTTGACACACTGCAGTGGGCTTTCTACATCCCCTCCCCGATTACATCGAGTCAGTATTTCAGGCTACATACAGACTCTGCCACCAGCATGGCAACACCTAATTAAGGTCACAGTGCTCACAAATGTTTTTTGGAGACCCATTATTACATTGTAGGTTGTGCCATCTCCTTCACCAGAGTAAAAGTGTAATTAATGTATCAGTAGATCCTTGAAGCCTTCTATACCAACCTCTATTACATAGCCTCCCAAGGCACACTAACAGGAGAGCAGATTTGCGGCCAGCTACAGATGCTGCTGTTTTCCCTCTGCAGTAAAGAAACCAGAACTGCTATTGTGGAATTGGACTGATTTTATGAGAATTTTCTTTCTCTTCAGTCATATACACTTCGTCTATACAATTGCAGCAATTCTGTAATCTCTGCAGTGTTGAAATGCTTATCACTATCGGAACCTAGAAGCAGCAATCCAGATACTATAATGCATGTAACTAGTATATCACAGTCCAGGTTTAACTGAAATAAAGTGTCCTATCTATAGCAGCCATAGACATTGAACCTTGCAGTCCCCGACAAGTAAGTCAGAGTCTGCAGGTTCCCTATACTCCAATTAACTCTACCTCACTGCATAATTCCACTTACTCGCAATCTGCTATACACAGTATGGGTGAAGAGCCAATAATCTGTGGTATTCCAGGACTGCAACCCTATCCCCAGTATTTGCAACCGAAGCTAAAATCAAGAGCAGGGTTCCATTGATGTAAACGCTTAAGCATGCAAATTTCACGTAAATCTTAATAGGAAGTATGCAAAAGGATACATGCGGGACAGAAGAAATTTTTTAAAACTTCAACCCAATACACTGGAAAATTTAGATTTTTTTTTTAAATATTATTTCCCCAGTCTGAATCATAAGCATGAGATTTTACCTATTTTACCGAGCACCGTCATTATCATCACATTTTCGAGTTACTTCCAGCCTCTGCAATTACTTCGCTTAGCTACATCATGTACTATCAGAAAGATTACATACAATCTCATAAGCCTCAGTTAAGGAATGTCTCACTTTTTTCTTGAATGACATTTTCTAAAGGAAAAGAGAGATAATAAAATATCCAGATTGTTACTTTAAGTAACATCAAATCATAACTTGGGGTAATTAATTATGCTCTTTTTTCTTTTTACTATTATAGAACTTTCATAAATGCTTTACAACAGGTTCTGCACACCATTAGACATGAGTAAAATTATAAGATGGATCATGAATCCAACAAGGAAAGTAGAGATTTTTGCCTCGCCTTAACTTTATGTAACTGTAACTTTAACTAGGTAAAATTTTTGTCTCATTTGAATGGGACAAGTCACGCACAAAACTATTACTTCGCAACATGACAATGCAATGAAACACTCCAGCGTGGTAAGAGAGGGCATGAACCTTAAAACAGTTCCTCCACAGCTCTGCACGCACTCAGTAATAAAGAACTTAGTCTTTATTTATAAAACTCATGCTTTCCCCCTAGGTAAGTAGCTTTCTGACATTCTCACTAGCATTTAAGTGAAATCCATCTCACAAGCCAGGATCATGAATTTTTCATGAGGTAGGTAGTAAGTATTATCACAGAAGTGAAATAACAGGAGTACTGTAATAATCCCAAATCATTAACATATTTCAGTATGCAAACATTTCACCACACACATTCGTTTCAATATTTTCTTTGCCATGGTTGCTAGCATCCTAACTTTTCAAAGGGTTATATGCTTCTTTGAACTTTTGACATGCGTTCGAAGGAACTATATATGTCCTGGAAAACACAAGCTTTAAGACTTCTTTTCAGAAATGTTTTTAGTATGTTCCTGGCTATCTTCCCACCACACCCCCATCTTTCAATAATATACCTCAGATCAAATACACATTTGCTGACTGTCTATTGGCAAAGGCATAGAAACCCATGTTTGTCTGCAGACACAGTACAAAAAGAGTTCTGCTGAAAAATTAAGGGCAGGTGCTTCAGTCTCTAATGCAGGGTATCAGTCTGCCCTCAGGGTTGAAGAGAGATGCTGTGCATCTGGAGCTGTATGTTCTTAAAAAAAAAAAAAAAAAAAGCAAAGACCTAATACTTTGAAGAACAGTAATTTAAAAAACAAAGATCTTGTATGTTGGATTCTAACTCTCACACTTTTACAACTAGTCTAACTTTAGTGACTCCCTCTCCTAGCAATTCTATACTACTCCTGATTTTACACTGATGTAAGTAAGATCAATTGCCCATGACTAATTCAAATTTTTTCATCCCTTAAAGGTCCATTCCATTGGACACCCTATTTCTTTGCCTGCTGTTAGAGAAATTGCAGTTCACTTCTGCCACTCAAGTTTTACCTGCAGGAAAGTCAATCTACTTCTCATGAATTAATAAAGGTTGTTACTTATGGCTTTATCTAGAGTTCTGCTTTCTAATTTTTTGTAAGGCTTTTTGAACTTGCAATTTTTATAGAAACAGTTTTCATACAAATATCAGGTCATCCGTGTTAACAAAGGAATTGTCCAGAAAGGCATCCTTTACATGCTATGAAGAAAGGGGGCTAATCGATGGTACGTCGAAGCACATGCTTGCTTACTTGCACCACTACAAAACTGATGTGGACACCCATGACTGCTGAATATGCTTTCTGAAATTCTTTCTGACAGTAAGATGTACTTTATGAAAAGATACTTATGTGTATGAAGTGGAACCTACTTTTCTTTTTATATGAATGTTAAGATGACAAATAATATAAAATGTAATCGTAATTAGAGTATATTCTAGTATTTAAGCCATGATGAAAAAGACAAATTTAAATAAGAAAATGGTCTTAACTGCAAACATACAATTTCAGTTTCACTCAATCATCAAGTTTTGTATATAAGAGATTAGACCGGCAGGTGGTTCAATACTTTTAGTCAGTGCTGTAAATGTTGAGCTGGTTTCTGATCAAGCAACTTGCAGAATAATTCTGCTAGTTTCTTCTAGTTACAGTTTAACTAAGTTTGTATCAGTTCAACTTAAAGATGTGTCCTTTTAACAGTGGGGAACACTGCTTGATTCACTGGCCTAAAGTACATCTAGGAGCACGGCATGGGCATCAATGGGTTTTATGCTTAATGCTAGCATGCAGCAACAGATTGGGCAGTGCACCCCAAGGCATCCAAAACTAGACTACAGTTTGCGGCAGGGATTTCACATAGGCAGGGTAGCATGTACAAGTTAGGTGTAATCGAACAAGCTAGAAGATAGTATTAGCAAAACCAACAGTCCCAGATTTCTGTTGCATTATTTGAACATTCATGAAATTGGCTGAATCAAAGCACTGATAGATTTTTACCCTCAGAGTATTTATTCTGGGCATGGGTTGAAACAGGTTTGCATGACTTCCTCCAGTGTTTAGCTTTCCTAAATCTGATGAAGTTTTCATGTTGCTCTGGGATGAATGTGGTTGTCTCTACATCTCCCACCACCACAAAGAACAGAAGTCAGGATATTCCAAGTTAAATGCCCAAACAACCTCCTTGTGTTTGTACAGAAACTATTTTTGTGCTCAAATTAAAAGTCCACACCCCTAAGTAGGATCCAGCTAAAGCAGAAGTGCCACCGCATGAATGCTGCCTACTCCACCTCACTGTCCATGGACTTGCAGCGCTGGGCATACGCTCAGGCCCTGCTCTGTTGTGCACCTTAATGAAAACAACTTCAGGGAACTACAGAAGATAACTAAAACATCAAAGAAGCTAGTTTGAAGCAGGAGACCTGTCTGACAGTAAAATGTCTCTAGAATATTTATTTCTGAGAGGAAATACCTAAGAGATGTGAAATGGACTCTTGCTGAGGCTGTGCAAAATTTGAGTATTTCAAAAAAACCATTTTGGCTGACAGATGCAGAAGTGGCAAGGTAGAAAATCTCAAAGGGAAAAAAATATCATTCTTCGCTATAGTCAAATAAAATAAGATCAGGTGAAAAGTATTTTCATTTCATTCTTATCTAGGCTGAGGCAAACTACACAAATTTCAGCCAAAATGAGAATTTTTGCAAAAACCAAAGATACAGATATGGCAATTCAGAAGACGGGCATTTCATCATGAACTGTTACGTCACACCCTCAAAAAGCTCTACCATAATTCAAGACTATATTTAAATTATTATAACTCTAAATTCAAATAAGACCTTATAAGCATAATACTTTATTATTTGTTTGCAAGGTGTATTGTATGGAACAAAAAAAGATATGGAACATGACTTAATTCTTTTACACACATAACCTTATATTTTGCTTTTGCTAGTCTTCCAGTTGTTATAGTAAATATTCCTACAACTCCCAGTTACTCCCAGTTATTATTTTACGAGTGAAAAATCAGCACAGAAATTTTATGTGCCACAAGACCAGTTGTAAGAAATACCTTTATCAGTTTGGTGGAAGAACAGCCATGACTCTAATGCCACCAGAAGAACATTAGAAGGAGGAATTATTAATTTACTTTTTATTGCATCATTATTGCATATAAATACTACTGTTATTGCCTCACCGCCCAGCTTTATTGCATACAATGAATCAAAGCATTAAGAAATGTCACACAGCATAGAAAATGTAACATATTAAAATAATGGATTCAGCAATGTACAATATGTATTCTGAGAAGTTATAAATGCTCTATCAGTTGCTTATTCCCCACTGTAGTTTACTGCTACATAGAAGTGTAATAAAATGAGCTGCAAGAGGTATATGTTAAAATCTGCTGACAACTTTTTGGAGAGATTTTCATAGTAAGTGTGAAAAAATAGACATCTTCAATGCAATAAAAAGTATTACAGTAAAATTTCCTTTGATGTGAAAAATACTGACAACTATTCTTTTCTCACCCAGACATCAGAGGAAAAAATTATGAAGCTTTAGCTATTTATAACAAGTGGTATTCTTTAAAGTTTCATTGGGTTTTGGACTACTGAATATATCTATTATAGGAACAGTGACTGCACCATTCATAATCATCTTTCACAGCACCACATTTTAACTTGTTGCTACTAACATTTAGTTCTCTATGAACCAAAAAGATCACCAAAAAATGATGAAAAACTGAACTGGATTCTACATTAAAACTGGCAAATATCAGTGATTCTCCACTGTACCTCTTTACTCTAGGTGTAACTGAAAAGACTAACTCCTACCCCATATGCACAGGATTATGAAAAGAGCTTTCAAATGAGGAAACTAATAGCTTCAGATTTCCTTGCTAAAGCATAGTCCCAAAAATTTCACAGGCATGAGGGGAACACTGGCTAAAAGTCTGTTTAAATTATGTTCAAAACCACAAATATGAAAAATATTCTCAGCTTGCTTTTCCCAGACAAATTGTGAATAAACACACTTTCCTCACTTGAGGAAGTATGTTAGCAGTGGACAGGCTTTCCGTTAGTTCCCTCGCTTATTTCATTATTTGTACTACAAATATTTTTCTCTCTCTGTCTCCACGCTGCCTACACTGGCTCTTTGAAAAAATGATTTAAATATCTTAGTTTACTTTTTATTCCTTTCGCTATTGCTTCACTGCTCTGCTAAGCGACTTTGCAGTTTGATACTCAATATTCATGAAAGGGAACTGAAGAAGCAAACGAACTGGTTTTGCACCAGAAGAACTTCTTGGTACATCACTTACCACCCACGGTTTGTCACAGAAGTTATAGATCGATTCCAGGGAGTTGACGCTAGGGATGCCTGCGTACTGCATTCCAATGATCAAGTTACGGAAATCTTCATTTTCTGCCATACTGAACGAGTGTTGTCGAACAAGGACAAAATCAGGCCTGAATGACCTAGCAAGAAAAAGATACATTGCTAATAGTCAATGATCAAATTGCTTTTCCTTCAACAGCAAAATCTTAAAAGGGAAAAACACCTAGCTGACGGATAAAGAAGTACTAAAAGAACACTCAAACCAAAGGTAAATGCTACAAGACAGAAAGAATTATTATGACTTTAAGAAAATCTGTACTGTATCATTTCTTAACCACTGTTCAGAAAACATCAGCATCCAGTCAGTAATGTGACTCCATTAAGAGAAGAGGCAAATTATCATGCCTTTTCAGCTTGTTTTCCTACTGAAAGACAAACCATATATATAAACTCTGAGTATGTTCTTAGTTTATGTACACCAGTTCCTGAGCAATGACAATGAAAAGCAAAGCAGGCAAATGTCTCTGCCAGAAACTTAAGCTTCTTGGGAACAATTTTTTTTTCCACAAATATTGTCAGACTGTTTTAAAGACAGTAAGAGATGAAGCAACCCCATTGCTTGCTAAAGGAATCATACCATAATTGGAGATAATCACAATTCAACTTTTGATCAAGACGCTTGTCAAAATGAATTTCTAAACTTACAGCTGCACTTCTTTTTCTCTTTCTCTCTTGTGCCTAATCAGGATTTCCCCTGTTGCAACCTCTGTGGCTTCTTATCCTATCACCATACACCTTTGAGACCAGTCTGACACCATCTTCACATTACTGAAACCCTGACACTTAGTTACTGAAGAAGGTTCTGGAAAACAGAAGACATAATGCAACAGGACAGAGCCACCAGTACCAGGTCAATTTGCTCCTAAATTTGACTGTTGAAGATTCTCTTCTGTATTCAAATTTTATAGGTGGAAAAAACATTGACTAGCGTGAAGCTATCAACCTCCTCAAAGAGGCATAACTGCAGGGTAAATTAAATTAGTGTAGTAAATTAGTGTAATTATTTACATGCCTTGAATAAATATAAGCTGTATACTGGAGTGAAAAATGCCAGAGATTACAAAATGATTCAGAAATCTCACTCCAGTAAAACAAAGTAAAACCAAAACAATTAAAATTCATGTCAAAATTGCTTTGCAGTTTTAAGATTCCAACCTGAATGCAGTATTCAAAGTATATTAGCTGGCTTCTTAAGCTGGCTTTCAAATGTAATGCATGATTTGGCAAAAGCAACATTATAAAGATTTGCCGTCAAGAGTCATTAAAATGGCACTGCAGACCAGTGATCAAAACTTGTAAAGAAATTCTTGCCTTTAAACAAGTTTCCGCAAAAAATATTTGTAGCATAGTTCTGAGAATTTGTGATCTAGGTTTCATGGTGGTGTGCCAAGTGTTTGAAACAAGGAAATTCAATTTACTAGCATGGCATGAGTATAATACTTAGAGGACTAATGATGCCTTAATCAAAATTGCAGACCACTCAGTGAAAGAAAGAGACCCCCTCTATCATTTAAACATGCTATGCTCTATCATTTAAAATAATGCTAAGGGGATTATACATCATCTCAAAGACAGCACTGTGTTTTTAATTAGAAGTAAAGAATAGAAAGTGTCCTTTAAAATACTGATTTAATGAAACAACTGGGGAACTGGGAGAATGTATTTAATTATATATTTTGCTTTGCAAAAACTCCTCAAAGGGACATTTACATAATTGTTCCAGTTCTGTAATTACCGCTGGACAGAATGATTGTGTATACAAAAGAAGGTCATGAGAAAAATTTTAATCTTGGCTCAAGCATTTGTAAGATCCAAAATCTCAGCATTATGTAACATGAGAGATCATTTTTCATGCTTTGATTTTCATTCACAAAAATGAAACAAGCAGGTGCCTGTTACACAGTTTTTTCCTCCCAAACTAAGGCAGCAAAATATTGTCATTGAAATTTGTATGATTTTACTAACTAATATTTTGATCACAAATCTATGATACAAGGTCACTTTGGACCTCACATTAATAACACATAAGACTTCTCATCTCAGTATTCAGGTGTTTATGCCTTTTTATAATATGCTTATAGTCCATATTCAATATGAACTTTGATACTACTGGGACCAGCAGTTTCTCCCATCTCTCTTGATAGTTGAGACAGACAGAAACAAAGGAATATGCCACACATCCTACTGTCTGACCCATATTTAATGTTGGATTTCAAATGAAGTTTCTTATCAGTTGAACCTGTAAAGTAATATCCATCAGTATCTCTGCATTCCTTAGTGACACAAGAAGCATATTTCAAGCTCCAGGCAATAAACTTCACAAACCGACTAGGCTTAAAGCAACATAAAGACTAGCACTTCTCTGAAGATACAGAACATCTATAGGAAATGCTTTTGTTTTTCAAAAATATTCTGTATCTCCAGAGAAGTTATCATAGAAACGGAGAACTGCTCTCCCATCATGCCTGCATATGCTTCTCACACCAGAAAGCATGCACACATATGCAGATATCTCACACAGATTTGAGTGAAATTTATCAACTTCAGGTAGTTCTATTTGGTTAAATAAATTACCCATAAAACTGATAATATTATAAAATCCTTTGTCATCTCATTATCAGAGTTATCGGATGACACAACAAGATTTCTCTGTTTCTTAACATAAGCAGCAGTTTTACCAAGTTTTCTCATAAACTGCAAATATCCATCTTTGTAGATGCTGTTTTCTGGAGGTTCCCAACTCACATTAAGTATTGACATGTTTTGATGCTAACTTGGCCTCAATATTTTTGGTCTGTTTGGAAAACTCTCTACAGAAAAGCCACTAAGGAGCAGTGATCAAGATTTCCTGGCTCTAAAACTTCTATCCTTAGGGGAAAAAAAAAAAACCAAAACCAACCCAACAACAAAAAAAAACAACTAAAAAAATCAAATCTCTTACTCTTCTAAGGAAATAATCTTGTGGATTTGGCATAAGTGGTTGTTGTATTAAGCTGCAGTATTTTTAGAACACACAAGAGATTAAACAGTTGTGAGTTTTAAAGCATAAAGTAGACATTTTCAACATTTTTTTTCCTGATTTTCTTTACATGAATGAGTAGAAATTTTCAGATCTTTTATTTGGACAGATGTTGTGCAAAAACATGAAGATATAAGACATGCTGTATGCTGTCCAGCTTCCTGAACTCTTACTCTTGCCTAAAGATAAACATAAGCAGTAAATTACCAGGTCACTGTGAGAGGCTTGATGTACCTTTCTGAATGCAATTGTTCAGCCAAACAACTGCTACACTTAACTCACACTTAACTGCACTAGTCAAAATAGGAGTAATTCTCACAAATTATATAAAATATAGGACTGCCTGAAATAATTTTGCTAATACTCAACTTCAGCTTTTACTTTGCCCAGACTTACCCCTGTTTTCTTCCCTTACATTTAGAAGGCTGTTGACGTCCTCACTGAAATAAATGGTAAAATTACTCTCCCTTCAGTTGGAATAATCCTTTTTGGACAAAACAGCCTATTGGGAAATCTCAGGATTTTAAACTGAAATCTTTCAAACAGACAGTGATATTCCAGTAACTATCCTGAGAGAAGTGCTATGACTTGGCCTGTTGCAGCAGAAAATATTCAACACTGGAAAAAAACACTGCTCCTCTGGAAAAGTCTGGCATGCACAAAATCACCAAGACTGTCTTTACTTTTGAGGCAAAGACAAGACCTAAATCAATAACCCTAACTCACAATCATATATTCTTTATACAAGACTTCATTCCCATCTTAATCAAATCCATCTTTCATGTGATCAAAATGTTGAGAGATTTCCTTCCTGTCACAAACAGGACTTACTGCACTGATCACATACTTTATTTCCTACTTTTCATGCCAATGACCGAGGTGCGTTGCATCAGTCAAAATCCCTATCACACATATACCAAAAAATCATTCAGGACTTTCTACATGCATACATTATGCCATTTATTGCTTTTTGCTGTTATTCTATTTAGTTTTTCTTACCTGACAACTTTAGTGCCATTTCGAAATACTTGGATATCTACTGCATAATTGCCATCAGCGTGGGCTATCAAGTTGATTTCTGAAAATTCTGCCTATGAAAAGAAAACTCACATTAGTCAGTCCGGTTTATTTTACCTTTATTTACCTAAATCCCTTCTTTTAAGTTTTAGTATCCAAACTGCTGACAATATACATTTGGAATATAATAAGCACTAAGAGGATATTAATCCAATAGTATTTGCCACGTATGACACATCACATTTGAATAAATTCTAATACCAAGAAAGCAAAAAGTAAAAAACTTCATGAAAAAGGACTGGGGGGGCAAGTAGGAAGTGTATTTCCTCATTCATGTCTGCACAGAAGTATAGAGATTAAATTTTTGCTTTGTATGGTGTTATCACAGACTCAACAAAAATTACGTGAGGTTTTGAAGAAAACAGTACAAAAGTAATGTTAAAATAACTATGATAAATAAATTATTTTCTTATAGCATTTAGTGTCTCTTCCTATACTTTACTCCTTTCTATTTCCTTTATGTGTATTTACTCTTCTTTTTAAAAGATCTGGTGCTAATAAACAATTGACTGGCAAAATTCACAAATAAAGACTTTTTTCAAAGTATCTTCTCACACTGGAAATGTGGAATTTAAAACGAATCACTTCCATACTCTGAATCTACAGTCATTTGAAAGGAAAGGACAGGATGTTTTTCATTTATCCACAGTCTTTCATCAGCTTAGACTCTCAAGGCACTTTACAATAACATTACACAGCAGAATAATTGAAATGCAGCCAGCTGTCTTCTAGTGGATAAATAAAAGCGTCTTTGCTATCCCGGACACTAATACAGAATAGAGAGTGTCAGAATTCTCATTAGTCTCCTCTTGAAAAATGGTATCACTGAAAGTCTTCCTAAGAAAAATCTGTGTAAGGCTTTCAGAATTTAGTGTTCAGTTAAGGCAAGTGTTGACTACTGTAACCACCGTTCCAACTCAATAGCTTAAGTATGTGCTTGATTTCAAGCATGGAGGTCTCTTCATTAAATCCCATACGCTTATATACTTTCTTGGATCAGTGTTACAATGTTCTAAACACAAGGGGCAGTTTTAAGATTATTGTAAAAACAGTGCAGATGGTGAGAGATTGAAATATTTGTATAAGTGCTGACAATGTTAAAGAATCATTTAAAATCTATTTAATCTGGGATTGACAACTGATCTCTCCAATTAATAAATCCTATTAAACAATTACAAGGATTCACAATATAGATTTTGTAGTTTAAAAGCTCAGTACATGACAGAAAACATTGTATGTGATAGACAGGTTGCTCTAAGTAGTATAAAAATAAAACAATGCTCTCTGGTATTAGCAAAAGAACACTAAAGTAGTTGTTAATAACCCTGTATACAATTGTCACAGTGTTGACGTGTTACTAAGTGATGAGTAGGGTTCAGAAACTTCCAGTCTCTTACTGATTAAAGGTGGTTCTGGTCCTACAAGAGACCACAGGAAGGAAATTGTAGGCTTACACCGAGCTTCTGTTAATATTAAAGAGACAGTGTGAGTGATGTCAGCTCCATGGTCAGATCTAGGTGTGAATGGTATTTTGGGACAAAATAGCTTGTGTTCTTTTTCCTGCTTCTCCCTCAATACTCTCGAAGATCCCTGGCAAAGTTTTCCATGTTTCCAAGCCAAGAACATCAGCAGATATCCAGTGGTGTAAAGAATGGAGCAAAGCTAGATGCTGTACTATTACAGGGAATTTAAATAAGTTGAATCCACACAGCTAGCGGTAATTTTCCCTCACTCTTTGAAATTCCAATGACAAAACAATTCGGTTAAGTACTGAAGCTTCTTACTGTAGCATCTCTTCATAGAATTCAAGATTGAAAAGTAGTGAAAATAATTATTTACTTCCCTAATTTCGGATATCTAGCTCAAATAAAATCGCCATGATTCCAATGCACCCTGAATTATATCTCCATATTTATTCAGTGCTTTCTTTAAAAACCCCACATGCTAGCACTGCAACCTGAGTGTATTTATATTCTTAAGTGAAGGAATTAGTGATACAGAAATGCAACATGTAATTCATGAAGTGTCAGGGAAATTCAGTCTCTAAGCAACAACGTTTGAATATGACATGTTTTTAATATTGTGCAAATTATAGTCAGAATCCTCTAAAAAGAGTCACATTAGAATGAAACATAACTAAATCTTTGAGGGTTCTACTTGTAAGGTTTTTCTGAAGTACAAAGGACTATGTATCTATCTATACATACATGCATATAGAATCATTTAGGTTGGAAAAGACCCTTAAGGTCATTGAGTCCAACCGTTAACATAACACTACCAAATTCACTGCTAAACCATGTGCCCTAAGCACCACATCTATTTGTAGATGTATTTGTATTTGTATAAATGTATTTGTATAAATATACAAATATAAAAATAACATTCAGATTAAGTAATTCAGTTACCTGTTCAACCTTTATGTCATATTCTCCATGGACCTTTTTTCCACGAAAAGCCTTGGCCCTGCAGGAAAAAAGGGAGAGAGAAAATCAAAGATATATGTATCTGTAATCAGTAGCTACATAAAAGCTTCCTGTATGGCCTTCAGTGTCTTGAAAATACGCAATATACTAATTGAATCTACCTACTACACATACACAATTCTCTTTCCTTTGACATCCTTGTATCCTTAACATCCCATCATGCAGTATTTTGTGATAAAAAGCATACACAATGAGATTTTCAACATTAAAGTGTATACTAAAGTATACTGAAATACATATTTCACAATTAGATATTAATATAAAATGAGTACCACTAAAATTATGCAATCCTGCTCTCATTAAAGTCAACAATGCCAGTGGAAATTCATTTCAATGTGAACAACATCCTAACAACCACTCATGTTAATCTTTATCCACTTAGTTTACTTAGAAAAACTGGTTTATTGGAACACTATGCTTAGAAACTTTATATTGTTTTTAAAGAAAGTATCAGAGGTACTGGAGACTGTTGTCACCAAATCTGCTAGTGCCCAATTTACTAATCAGTTTTGCTTTTTCTAGACTATAACTTGAGACAATGTCATTAATCTGAAGGAGAGTTTATGACTAATTATTATACACCAGGATTGCTGTGATAAAACAGAACTGAATTCAACAATCCAGTCTCCCAGGCCTAACAAGCAGACATTCTTTCTAGGAGTCTATCAGTTGTATGCCTTAGGCAGCATGTATCTGCTTTGGAGTAAATGGGAATTTAAAAAAAAAAAAAAAAAATCTCTTGGTAAAAGGGAATTACTCTAACACTATGAAGCTGAAAAAGGGATATGGTATCGGTCTTTCTCTGCACCTCCTTTGCTCAAGACAAAGCTTAGAGTACCTTTCCCACTTTTATTATACGCAAGCAAAAATCTGTTGCACAATCGAAAAACAGAACACCAGAGACAAGTGTTAAAAGAAACCAAACAAAAACTTTGTCCATTTTCAGCACCTGACAAAATGTTATTATATTAAGCTAAATCTACCTCATCAGTGAAAGTAATGTATATACTACATATTAAAACAATTCATTATTGCTTTTGGAAAATCCTTTTCCCAATAAGGTCCAGAAGAGTTTCACCATTGGTTTCAGTAGTGGAGGAACAAAACTTCATAGTAATCAACTGAAAACACTGCCTTAAGCTACATATTTCTTTAGGATATCTTAGGTATTATGGATAACGGATGGTAGCAAGCAAAGAAAGTGTTTATACTGAAATGGTATACTAAAATATTGCCCAACAATTAATTCTGTACAATACACAACTGGTAAGAAGGCAATAATGAAGAAAGCATTTGCATTACTGGTTTCTACTGTTTACTTGTCATAAATTCGTATGAAATATGACATTTGAAATCTATTCTTTTATTACAGGAGATGCATATTCAGGATAATGTTATCAAATATTTTTGTCAATAACAAAAGTAGAAGTTAAATATACTGTATTACAAGTCTAACAAAGAAACACTATTAATCACTTATTTTTCTTTCCAAATTTGTTCTGAAATTCCACATGAATATGAAAACTTTGAAGATGTCTGGACACAGATTAAGTTTTATAATGCTGTTTATGTTGAAGCATCAGCTGGACCATGTTAATCTAATAGCTGCAGGAAAACCAAGGACATCTGTATTACCCTGGGAGAAGTTCACAAAAGCCAGACCAGAGAGGAAGGTCTCATGTTCAAAGATAACACCACATCTGCCTCAGGAGAAAAGCAACCAATTTGTAACAACAGACAGCTTAAATGTCTCTTTGAAAAACTAAGATTTACCACTTTGAAAAATATTTAAAACTCCAATTCTGATCCCTATGAATTTAACAGTAATGTTATTGTTGAATTTTAGTGGGAACAGGATGAGCCCCCAGATTTTATTTCTGATGCAGCAACAGGTGATGTAAATGCATTATTGGACATCACATAACACAAATTTAATTTAAATAGAATTATGTTGGCTACACAACACAATAAATGTTATATAGTAAAGCTGCCTCTTGAACACTGAAAAATAAGCTTAGAGTAATAGTCAGCTTCTTCAAAGCTGAATGGTAACTTGAACATATGTAGAGATTAAACCGCCCACAATGCTTACCCTAATAAATATCAGCAACTGATTACATCTTTATCTTTATGAGAGGAAATGGAACCAGGAAACCACAAAGACCAAAAGAGAGGCTTTTCAATTCTTTAGCGCTAAGTCTATTGCACATATTGGAATGTACTCAACATGTTAGTTAATGTGAGATGATATTCCTTTAAATTCAGTCTGTCTACTTAAACATCATTTAGATGAGGCAACCTCTAAACAACTGAACCTGGCATGATTCACATTTCAACAAATGACTTCAGCTTTGAAAATAAACAGTAATAGTAAGTACTAAAGTGAAGCAATCTGAGGCTTGAAAACAAATGTGACATTTAGACTTAATTTCAAAGCAGCTTTAGCCAACAACTTTTATAAAAATGTGTAATTTTCAATAATATTCTCCAAATATCGAGCCACAAACTGCAAGAATTTATCTTGATATCTCTAAAAAATAACTTGCAACAAAAAGTCATGACTCGTTCATTTCAGAACAAACTCTAAGAAATTCTTAGCATGAGTTTGCTGTGAAATAGAACCTAGTTTTCATGTTATTTACTGTACTTAGGAAATACAGTCATGCCCCGCTTGAATTATTTCCTATTTGCAATATGAGAAATGTGCAATCCTATCATAAAGATATTCATTACGTGCTTAAATTAGTATTTTTTTTTACTGAGGGGAGATGGGGAACAAAATTCTTTGGTGTTATTAATTTACAGAATTCCACTGAATTGTAGTTTGAAATTCCTGGTACGCCTTATTACTCGCAGTACTGAGCATGAAATACCTGTATATTAACTCTCGGAGCACCTCTGTAGAAAGGAACTAATGCTTTCAAGGACAGGGTCTCTAGGCAAGGCATTTGAGAAGAGTGTGAGGTTAGCTGTCAGCATGAGTAAAGTTAACAAAACAAATATGCCCCAATTCAAGTAACATTTGGCTGCCCACTGCTGATGATTTCTTGCATTGTATGTAGGGAAGAGAAGGAAAGAAAGCGGTACCATTTTCATCTGAAACCCACTGTGTAAACAGTTGCTTTCCAAAGCCTAAATGTAGAGAAAATGGACAGCTACTAATACAAATGTCACCTATTGGAGTTACTAGCGTGACCTCTTATAGTCAGAATCTTATCAAAATATGTGAAATATTTACGCGTTTCTTGCTTCACAATTCATTTTCTGGATGAAAACCTTGCACATTTAAAATTAAACCACTATAGATACACAGTTGCCATAGATGCAGCCTAATACAAACTCATACTACTTACAGAACTTTGGCAAGGACAATGAATGAAGTAGTAATCACAAAGAGGGTTTCAAATATGTAAAAAAGACCTGCAATATTTCCATCTTAAACTACATAGCATCTACACACATTTCCACAGTATCTTACTATGCCATGCAACTGATGTGGTTTCATTGTGGTTTCATTTCATATAAATGAACAAAGTATTAAAACTGGTGCTACTTTTGATTGGCAGCAAAATCAACAGGAAAATCATTTGCTAACATACAACAAGTTTACACTACTTCAATTTGCATTCTTTAACACCGTGATGATGAGCTTATCAGCAACGGTCTTTATTAAAGTCAAAAGCACGCATCCAGCAAACATGTGGGGTCCAGTCCTGCAAACCACTGCTCATGTGTGTAAGTCTATTTTCACAGCCCCGCATAGCCTTGAACACTGCAATTTGCACTGGTCAATTTAATGCAGCACTTGTAGTCCGATTTCTGTACAAATAACATAAAGTGCACAGGATTCAGTTCCATCTGAACACTGATTTCTGGGCATATCTGTCCAGTGAACTGCGAACTAATTACTGATCCTATCAATAAGAAGATTGTATACTCAAAAATAATTATAGTTCCAGTTTACTACAACAGGGCAAAAGTTTGTTCATCGTTTAGATCAGTAGCACCCTCTAGAGTACACGAACCGCAGACTGTCAACGTTTATAAACAGCTAGCATAATTCACTTCAAGAAAGGTAATGTACATATATATATATACACACACACATAGTAGTCTCAAATAACCGGTTCACTGGAATTGCCATATGCATGTAAATATTTTGGCATACTACTGACACAGAACCAGCCAGAATTCCATGAACTTAAAGTCTGGTATGCTAGCCTCAGTGACAGAATAGAAAATGAAAAGAAATGAAAAGAGAAAGCAAACCCAGTCTTCAAGTTCAAATCTGGTTAGAAATAACTAATTATTTAACTTAATTTATTTAAAAAAAAAAAAAAAGTAGATTTAGTCTCAGAGTTTTTGTACCAGAAAAACTATGGTTTGCATGCACTGCTCTACTTACATGCTGAATCAGGAATAGTCAATCTACCTCCAGCAGTCAGTATTTTCTATTAATTTAATGGAAGTATGACTGTGTCTAAGATGTCATCAGCATCCCATTTGCACTGCTAGGTGATCCAGTAACAGAGTGCTAAAAAAGTATGGAACACTGGCATAATACATTTGGTAACTTTGTCAACTGTCCCATGAAAAAGTATTGAACAATCTAATGAAATTTTATGTACTAAGAATTAACATTTCAGAGATATAATCTAGACACATTTTAAGTACATGGTTTTTCAGAAAGCAGTTTTGTAAATATATTTGTTTTCAATATGAAATCAAAAGAATCTGCCAAAGAAATAATGGCTTAAAAACATGATCATGTATGTCTCATGAAGCTGCCCTTTAAAGGTGTAAGATTATTACTTCTTCCAGATGCTGAGGACTGTTATGCAGAGTTTTGTAAATATATGAAAACCCTAAGAAACTGTTATCGAAAGTAAGCATATGATAAGATTTACACAGTATTTGCATTTTATGTGACCTAATACATGATCTACTGAAACCAGTGGAAATGAACATCGACAGGCTCTGCAACTGTCTGATAGTATCAACGTTTGCTATACTGACTTCCAACCAATCAGCCTAGCTAATAAAATGCATCATTTCGAACTGCTACAGTGATGCTATTGTGAGTAAATAGAAGTTATTAAGAATACTGTAAACACGCTGTTTTACAGACTTCCTTTTATTCACTTGTTCCATGTTTCTGCAACAAGAGACTGATAAGAGACTGTTATAAAAAAATAAAATATTCTATTTAAAACCTGACTCAAAGACCTTGATACTCTTAAAAGTGTTACTCAGATTCTGCAAAGACCTATTTGGATTTAAAACTGTTCTTTTTTTATTTCTGCACTGTGAAGTTACAGTGTCAGCACTTGACCCAACCAGTATTTCACTCTCACACGAAACAGTTATGTTTTCTCAAGCTATTACTTCATATAGAAATTGTCTTCAAAGAAGCAGACCATCACCACAAAATAAGTGATAGAACCTATCAAACGCATGACACTTAGTTTTAGTAGCTCTCCCTGCTGAGTTGGATTTCATTAGATTAATGATAATCTCCATCACCAGGAGCCTGTGAATTAGAACAGCGACACATTTTACTGGCTCTGAAATAGCACAGCTTACATTAACAGGTTCCATAGCTGACACTTCTATCAGGCCAGTTAAGTTTTGCTGTTAATCACTCAGTCTGATGAAATGTCATATTCAACGGAAGCACTGTAATGGCAAGGACGCATGGATTGCTCTTTCCAGTTATTCACTGTGTGATCTGACAATTCACAGAAACCCTAACTGAAACTTGATTAATTTCATAAAAACATTTTTTTTCCCAGTATGACAGGCAGGACACAATTAATGATGTTCTTCATTCTAAGTCATAGCCTAGCCTTTTGAAGGGGAAAATATACTGTTCATAGAAAAAAAAAAGTGCTAGCTTTGGTCAGTAAGGTAACATATAAACAATTGCATTTTAGCCTATTATTTAATCTATTGAGGTCACAATAGAAATGATTTCTGAACATTTTTTCTGTGCCGAATGGCACAACATGGCCATTTTTTTTTTTTAATGTGATATTGTTTCCACTGATACCATGTCTCAGTCTTCACTGTATATCTTTACCTGAAATCACTGTCTCGACTACTCCTATACCAATCTTGTCAATCGTAACATATGGAAAGAGAACTACCAGGAACAAACCCAAGCACTTACAGTCCTAGTGTATATTAGCACGTGATAGTCATCCCAGATGGCCTAATATTGGAACTTATCACATGGTTAATTCTATCAAGCTACAGGATTTCTTCATCACTGATCTGCCCAGTTTTATTGAGGACCATGAAAGCACAGCTACCCGAGCAGTTCAAACTTAACAGGGCAGTAGAAAACACCCGTAGGAAACACCTCTCCTCTGGTACAAGGCTTTCCTTCTCTGACTTTTGTAACTTGGAGCAAAGAACTTTGTTAAACACGCGCTTAAAAAGCAGAGCTCCTGCATGCAGCCTTTGCTCTGCAGAGGCACTGAACCGTCACACCCTTCCCCGTTCCCTCTACCCGTGATGGCTAAACTCATGAAAAAGCAGAGAGTAAACACCTTTCAGTGGATGGTTTTCCTGCCCAGACAGTAGAGAAGCTGCCCAAAGGGATTCAGCTCTAAAAGCATATTAAAAAAGAAAGCATAAACAATCTAGAAATAAAGAACACAAGCTTATTAAGCAGCAATTATTCTCTCTTCCTTTCTGTGCTGCATATCCCCCTTGCTAGAAAGGGTTTTTTTCAGAACAGCTTTATATGTGGTACCTTCAGAGGCTTCCACAATCTCTGATGCAATCCCAGTTTTTTTCTCCTGATTTATTACTAGCCTTTTCTTTTTCAACAAATTATCCTATCCCCTTGGCATATATCAGAATGTTCTCTCCTTTACTCTGATTATTTAAACAAAATAGAGCCATTTTATTCTTTCACAGCACAGATTTTCCAGCCCAAGAACCATCTTTTTTTTTTTTTTTTAAATCAGGAACCGTTCTATTTGTTACTCTGCTCTGTGCCTGAATACAGTGTTTTCAATAGAGATCTAATCAAGAAGAAAATGCCGCCTACTCTTGAATCTCTCATTTGAGCTTAAATTTTCTGGGTCTTTTGAACAGCATGCTTTACTGAAAATGCCTAATTTTCTGCCCACTCAAGGTGAAACAAGTACTCTTTCATGACCAAACACTAGTCTGTCTTTCTGGTAATGTCTCAAAATCCCACACCTCCGATTATGTAATATTTACCATTAGCCCATTACTTCTGTGCAAGATTTATAGTCACGATGTAATTTCTGTGGGCTTTTTTTTATAAATCAGATGACAAATGAAAGTATTTTTAAATGTTCATTCCCTCATCACTAGAAGACCTCATACATGATGCAACATATTATAACCTTTTCCAAATCTGTTAGACTCATTAGAACAACTACTACACTTTCCCATGGCTAGGTTCATAAAAATATTTTGTACTCATGAGATGAACAAAAAGTCCCAACTTTTATACAGGAAAACATCACTACCCCAATTACGAAATATTACTGTTCTAAATGCTGATGAAGGTTTTAATGGTTCTTAGTGCTGTAAGACTCAAAACTGCATATTCTGCATCAGTTGCTCTAAGTTTCTTAATCTTATCTACTATAGCCAATGCAATAATATTTCAGGCTAAAGTAACAAAGTTAAGTTTGTCATTTCCAAGTCTCCCTACCAACTAAGTCATCCATTCTTCCCAACTTCTCATTCTGTTGACAACAAAGTAGTACAAACAGTTAATGAGCAATTCTACTGTTTTGAAAGTAAGGCACTCTAAATTATCTTGAATAAGTCGCAAAAGTGTCACACAATGCAGCCCCTGGTGATTAGTTTATGACAGAAGAAACCAAACCATCTGGAAATAGCATGTAGAGATATTTTAGTTTACTTTTTTTCCTATTGTGGTAAAGAAAATAGTGAGCCTAAAAAACTTTGCACTAACAGAAGGTAATTTCTGACAACATCTAAACACCATAAAAACCAGCATGGAGTGAAAGAATCTTTGAGACTAAATCCACATTATCGATAAACTATTCAGGAGAAATTTATCTGCATTTTAGTTTTTCTATTTATACTGAATTCTCTAAGGCATTTTAAATGCCTCTAAGCAAGATGTGTGACTCTAAGGTAAGAAAATTTGAATCATTTACGCCTGGAGACATTACAAGGTGATACTTAATACACAATATGCTGGGCTATCACGTTGTTTGAATTTTCACCTTTGAGGATCCTGCACTTTATATAGAAACTAGATCTTAAAAACCTCTCCAGCTAGTTCCCCTCTGCACTTATCCTGTAGATGAGATTCTAACAAACTAGTCAACATCAGGTAAGAAAGAGGGGGAAGCGTGCAAGTCATGCATGTCTGCAGAGAAAGTGGGAGAGACAGTGCACACCTTTCAGCGACGGCTTGTAGCTAAACCAGATTAAGTACAACATCAAACCTTCAGTCTTAATGTCAAACCTTAAATCTTCAGCCCCACACAGGGACAAGACCCAGGGGAAACATGGGGTAATGGGAGAAGAAAGGATTGCCACAAGTGCCAGAATATCTTATTAGAGATATACATATATCTATATACAGAGAGTGGCAGTGATGGTATGGCCGAGTCTGAGTATTTTCTTCCAAAGGGACCCCCACAAGCATTTCACACCCTTGCAGCAATACTTCCATGGCCCCACCAAGACTGAACTAGATTTAAATGAGTGAAGGATAAAAAGATTTTTCACGCATCAGCAATTGCTTTGATCTTTGGCTCAAAGATCCTTTCACCTCCATCACATAGGTCTGGAGCCTCTTCCAATTCTATCACTAGCTTCACGTTACAGGAATACTAGAGGCCGTATTTGAATAAAGATCCCAAATAACCAGTGTAAAACAGTCTTTGATGTTTCAGGGTTTTTTCATGCAGCTGGAACTTATGTTTTTATGCTTATACTTAAGACAGTCATGTGCTGCCCTGTTTCTCTGAGCAGATCAATTAGAAAACCTAGTCTTCATAGCTCTACTTAAGTAACTTGGTTTAGCATCTTCACAGAGGCAGCAAAGAAAGAGTATATGGCTTTTGCTGCCCTCTTCCGTAGAAAGAAATGTATATCAGATTGGCTAAAACATTGTTTCCAATCCCAGATGAATATAGATCCAGGGTCATCTTTCTGGCTTTACTGACTTTAAGGTAGCTGCACTGGTATCAACCCCTCTTTAAAAGAATAGCAGGGGCCAGGTAGCAGTCATACGCAGGAGCTGGCTGAAAACAGTGGAAATACTTCATTATCATGAAGTTAGCTGTACGCTTGTGCTGAATGATGCATGTTATGCGTGACATGTAGCATGAACCTAACTTGTAAATAGTTCTACATCTACTAGAAAAAGCATATCAACAGCAATAGTACAAACAGCCTCTATTTAACGCAGTGTTAGCAAAAACCCACAAGGAAATTAATCACTGACATCAACATGGATTAAATGAACGGCAATTGCGAATGCTTTCTATACTCCTTTCCTATTTTAAATTGAATTAATCAATATTAAGGGGGGGGGGGTTCTCCCTCACACACATGCATGCACATACACACACTCAGTTTCCACTGGCTTCATGACAGTCTCCTCTGACTCTAAATAAGATTCCCAGTGTATCAGAAAGCTGGGTCATACCTCCAAGGCAATTCCCTGCCAAGGAAAGAAGGATTTCATGCACTGTGCTCAGCAGAACAAAAATATTAATTTATCAATTATTATGGAAGAATGAGCTTCAGAAACATGCATTTTATCTACCCACTAGCTTTGGAGGAAGGTCTAGAATGCTGCCATGAAAAACCAATTGCTTCAAGACACTCAGGTTACAACAGCCATCGGAAACACATTATACTGATAATTCTCAGTACAAACGGATACCAAGAAAATAGAAAATACTTTTGCCTATATCACTTTTTCACTATTTTTTTTTCTTTTTTTTTAACCACATTTTATGCCATGTTCTGCAAGGAAACACATGGAATGGTATAGCAAATTACCATTTTGCCACTTCCAGGGTACCTCCATATATTCCTTCTCTGGTCATACTTTCAGACATACTGGTACTTTTATCCTAAGAAATCATCACTAGACATTTTTTCAAACAGGATACTACATTAGCAAAGACAAAATATAGTACTCGTTTATTAACTCCAGCAAAACATGTATCAATGGGTTCTTCTGAAAATACAGCAAGGAATATCTTTTAGCAATACTCTATCCCTTTCACTAAAAGGAATAGTCTCTTCTGCTCAGAATTAAGCTTCCCAAGTATGTTATAAAACTAAACTAACCACCCTGTATTTTGATATTATACTTCAAAGTATATTCACATATAATCTTGTCTGTACTTAAAATATCCATGTTTGGTTTATTGATTTTAATATTCTCTAAAAAGCCAAATAACTAAGAGCCTATGTTCCTGAGGATTTTCAGCTTCCCACTATGGATTAAAGAATAACAGAATTTTCCGGTACTGCTGAAGTTAGTGTATGATATTTTTCTCTACAGTAAACTGACACCACAACTAATGCACTAGACTGGAAGCATTACCCACTCCTTCCCCAGGTGAGGCTGACCTTGGGAATAAAGGCTTTAAAAATTCTTGCACTGGATCAGTCCCTAAAACTAGAGGGCAGGTAAAGTACATTGGGATCTGTAACACAAAACATACCACAAGCCCTCAAGGATGTTGTGACAAAGGGGAAGTCATTAAAGATGAGAAACATGACCAGGATACCTGACAATAACTTTCATTAAGGTAGCGTCTGACAGGTTTGGATCTTTGTAGGCAGTTGTGCAAACACTTTTATTTGTTTATAGTGCATCTAATTAGGAGCTGAATTAAAAAAAACCCCGAAACTCCGTGAGTGATACATTCATTTTGGTCTAACTATGCATTACAATAATACAAAATCCCACAATTGCTCACACCCTCCTCATTATTTGTAAAACAAAAGTGATCTGAGTTTTTAGTGCTTAACTAACACTGGAATCAAACAAGTCCCACACTGTTCCAAGTGTTTGCAGTACAGCTGCACGGGCTACTCCGTGCAAGGTCTGCATTACACTCAGGTCACATTCAGCTCTGGAATTCAGCAATATGTAATAGTATACTGTACCTCAAATTTGGCATTTTGAAATCCAGCAGCGTGCCAACCTTTTGAGGAGAAATCTCCTGATGAGGCTGTGTTGCAAGCCCCCCAGCAGCCCAGAGCCCTGGCTGACTGGCAGCACCTCCCAGCTGTGAGGAGCTGAGGCAACTGCTGAACACGGAACTCTGTTCCAACATCTCTTCCCCTTCCCAGACGAGCATGGTCTTTTTTATTTTTTGCACAACTAAATGCTGTCAAATATGAGATTCACTCCCCAAAAAATGGTAGTGTAACAGACGTGAAACAATTAAGATGCAAACAGCAGTCTCTTTTGACAGGTATTAACGCATAGCAATAGTTGTAATAATTTCATAATTGAACAAGTCACATCTACGGGATTCATTCCCCCGGTGCCTATAGGGGTGAGAACACGACCGGTTCTCTTTTGCATACAATAGCAGAGGTTGTTCCAAAATCTCAGAGATTTGAGCAGATCTCCCCTCTAGGAGCTGTAGGGTGGAAAGACTGCTTTAAATTTAGTTGGCAACAATACAGCATGTTAGTCAAGGATGCCCAAGAGATGAACTGAACCCAGCCCTATGTCATTTTGTGGGCTACACCCACCCACTTCAGTCCCTAATGGGAAGTGGCTAGCTTATGCTACTAGTCACCTCTCCACTAATGGATCCTTGGGCAACCACAAGTCTGCAGTCCATGGCACTGATTCATTTGGATGGGAGTTGTTAGAGAAAAAGACGGGAGTACTTTTCCCATGAAGAGACTGCCATTTGGCAAAGATCGAAATAGCAGGCATGTGCAAGTCCTTGTTACGTAAGACCCAAAATCTGCAGCTAGTTACTGGTAAATATTTTTGCTAGTGAATTTATGACTTTGGGCAAGGATGATCATCCTGGTGAGTAAACAAAACATGAACAAATAACAGCATTCAGAGTAAGACTATTTTCTTGGTTATTCTACAATAAGACCTGTTGGGACAAAAATCCAGGATGTGTTGAAACCTTTCAGACTCAGAGACCCAGGATATCCATCTTGCAAGTTTAATTTGCTTAAAAAAGAAAGGCTGCTACACTCATTCGAGTTCGCTACTGCATCAACACAAATTCGACTGCAGTTATATCAGTGATTGCTTTGAGACAACTCTCGTATCAAACTCCCACATAGTGGCAGACTGCCAGTTTCTTCTAAAAATCCTTCTTTTTTTCAGTTGTGAACTAGGGAAAAAAAACCCAGAACAAAACAAAATGAGCAAGTAATTCCTAAACTCCTAATGGCACAATCAAGAGAAAATTCACCAGGATTTGCAGACATGGCTATTAATTATTTTAAAGCAAATCAGCAAAATATTTCTGACTCCTCTTGAAGTCAGTATTTTCTATCTTTGGTCCTTTCTATCTTTGATCCACTTCAGAAGTTCATTCTTATCCCCAGTAGTTTTTATAACTTTATTTTCTGTAACATTGATTTTCCATAGCAATCAGCAAGAAACCTGATGAGCACTACGTTCAGTAACTTCATTTTAAGCTCCTGTAGTCTGAGTTTCTCCATTCTTATGAACTGCTTGCCACATTCTGTTGCCCAGCAGGTAATTCAAAAGAAATTCACACTGTTGAGTTATAGGTGGAATCTTATGTTTGGTTTTGTTTTGGGGTTTTTTTAAGATTTCTTATTAGTGGATCTCACTTTTTGATAATATAGTCATAACATGCACTAACAGTATGTAGTAAATAAGGACAGATTCCTTCATCAAGATGTAAGGGCAATCAAAATCAATCTTACTGACTTTTAATAAAGACTGTCATGATTATGGGTATTTCTTCTAAATCTGTTTCAAATTCTGTCCATTCAACCGGGATTACTTGAGACAAAAATTCTACTTCTTTTTACGTTATTTTGTGTCTTCCGCAATTTCATTAAACTTCATTAGGATGCCCACTTTCGCTACTTTGCTGGAAAAGGCAAGCAAAACAAACCGAGATTAATTTCTACGATGCCTGTGTTTCTGTAACAACGCATCTCTGTAAGTGCCTGGGAGCTGCTGCAGAAAGTGCCATCTCTCCGGAGCCGGTTCGCACCTCCAGTTTGGTCACGCAGTGCCATCTCCTGGGCACACCTCGCTGTGAACTGAAGCTCCAGAAAATCAAAACTTCAGAAGGAACTTTTTTTTTTTTTTTAGTTTGGAGTACTTACCCATTTGTCAGTCAAAAAGTACTCATTAAAAAGTAACGGTGGTTTAATTTTAAACTGAAATATTAATTGCTGTAAATAAAGTTGGAGCAACTAAAAGTAATTAGAACAATAATTTCCATCTATTTACTATTGCTACCTATTGTGAACTCTAATTCTGCTTCTACAAAATTTCTGAGGGACAAGAAAGCTGAAGCATTTTCTCAGTTGTACCTTAGATTACAATAAAGCCAATTAACTTATCACAACCCATGCTATAGTGCAGCTTTTCACAAGATACATGGGTATAGTGCTGGCAATGGCCAAAAGCTCCCACTGCCTTTTGCTTTTACATTTTACCTCAGTTTGAGAGACTGAAATATTTTAAAAGAAATTTTTAAAAAGGCATAATTATTTACTAAAAATAATAACAACTAGATTAGATTCCCTAAAGTTTTCCTTCTCCCAGCACAGAAAATCTCACGCATAAAGTTGTGTCACATGTGGAAGAAGGGAAAATGGTAGGCTACACCTACAACTTGAGACCCTGTTAGCTTGTGGTCCCCCATTACTGAATGTAACACCCCCGTGCCTCTTCTGGCTGGTACACAGCTCTCAGATCAAGCTGACCATCTGACAGGTAGGGCTAGCGAGAAAGAAAAGTTGCAATCTTGTGCTCAAAAATGAATACAAGACAGGTCTAGATGCCAAAAATTGTGAAACAAAGAAAACTGGGAAATTCTCAGTACCAGTTTAATGACTTAATTTTTTTGCATCATTCAGCCAGAAGAAAGAACAGGACACACGGCCACTTTTAGTCCAGTTTATCATTAGGTATCTATATAAATGATAAAGAATTAAGCAAAACTACCCAATTCCCATAATTTGTAAGAGACTAAATCCTTCTTTCCCATCAAAGTGAGGATTGGCCTTGCGACTGTGTGTCCGCATCTTGACAACAACCCTCAGTGACAGAAAGGACAGACAGAGGAAACCGACACTGTTGATGGCCGAACCCTTGTTCCTCTCCGTCCTTCCTTACCAACATCCACTCGAACCACCACTTCATCCTTAGTATGCACTCCTTGTTGCAGGGCAGTGTATCTAAAAGCAATTCCGAACACTGTATTTTCAATATACGTGCTCAGAAAGGAACAATTTAAGGTGAGCAGCAATTTCCAATGCAGTGTTATTTCCTTGGTGGACCCAACAGAAACCAGAAGATACTGTACATTCAAACATACACGATTCGCAGTTAGAAAAATAACTTGAAAACAGCTCCACAGTCTTGTCACAGATTAGACTGGTTTTTGCACTTTTCTGCTGAGGAAGAAACTAATTGGTAGGGCTTAATATTGCCCTTTCTCTCAAAGATGTTCCATAGTCTTTAATGACACCTGCAACGTGCTGCAGCACATCCAGAAGTACAGAGCCTACTGCTGCCGAATTAATACCTCAGCCTGGACCGCAGTGTGCTCATCGCCCTTCTTCTCTCAGGACACATTTCACATGCCTCCTCTCTAACAAAGATAACCTCTGTTTACTAAAACATAAGCCAAGGAGCTGCTATTTCAATAACCAAAGCAGGCAAAAGAACAGAAATGCTGAACAGCAGAGCCTTGCTATGCATCTATTCCAAGGAGTCTTAAAATCCTGAAAGAACATGAATTGCCGTTATCATTCTCATCAGCACAAATAAGCAACAGACCAACACCATTCAAGACAACACAGCAGGACTGAGAAGATCTCCTCCTGGCCTCTACCTCTTAACTTCCAAGTTGGAAATGAAAGACAAGCACAGAGTGCTTCACAGCAGATGAAGAGAAGGATTTATGAAGCAACAGAAACAGCAGATATGAATCTTTCTAAATTACTGCTTTTTTAAAACGCAATCTCCAAAGGTAGCGGTCAAGTCTTCAAACACTTCATCCTTTTGTTACTTGTACAAATCATCATATTTTGAGTATCTTTTCTGGATTTGACAGCGTGAAGAAATCAGTTCTTTTAAGGGTTTTATTCAAACCCACAATATTATGATACTTTGATTAATTCGCAGTTCTAATATGAGACAATATCAAATGCATCACTTGATTTAGATTTTACTGACGTTTGTTGGATTTTTTTGTACTGTCCCCCTATAAAAGGTATTACAACTTTTTGTCTCATCCCTGGATTCATACTTTCTTATTCCTTTTCCTTTCTTCCCACCCACCCACCTACACATATTTAAGACTTGAGAGCTTGAACGCTTCTCAATCACAATGTTTATATAAAGTTTATATTTCATTACCACACATATCTTTTTTCTCTTTCTGTAGGCAGGCTATAGTTCTCATTTTTCTGCAAGAGGATCTAAAATTTTTTATCCTAAATATTTGCCTAGGATGGAGTAGTCCTGGCAACCAAGTTTAAGTATACTCCGAGGACTAGTGGTTTCTTGAGATAAAATTTCTCACTCAAATCCCACAATATGCTCCTTTCTGAGTATAGGCAGAAAACCCATTACCCTGAACAGATGGGAGGTATTTAGTCTGTAGGAAGATAAAATCTGTTAGAGCAAAAACTCAGAATACAAAAAAATAATTAAAAAGTCTGAGTCACAGGCCTGATAAAAATCACAAGATTGGCTTAAGAGATCCCTAAATTTTAAGAGAAACACGTGTTTTAAAGAAGGTAGCATACGTGATTCTTTTTATTTGTTCTATGCTTTTGATTCCCTTCAAAGGAAGTGTAAGGTTATTTATTTGAAGGAAGAGCCGAGATTCTTACTTGATTACAAAAGCTGTAACCTTAATTAAAAAAAAAAGATGCTCACAAGAAAATTCTGAGGGCTCACAATCTTAGAACAGTTAAACTGTGTTGGTTTCTCTGAAGGTGTGGAAAAGCAATTGTCAGACAAACTTGGCTGTGACTTGAACAGCTGCTATGCCATGACTACTGTTCAGCTCTAAATCTCGGTTCGATCTCACTTGAAAACAGTAAGGACACAAATCAGGCCCAAAGAACATACCATTACGTTCGTTAACTGTTAAGCTTCCTCTATGATACAGGAATGTTTGTTTTAATCTTCAAACTTGCTGAAACATGTAGCTTTGATTGACAAAAACTTATCTTGATTAATTTGAAATTGTCACAGCTTGAAAAAGAAGAAAGAGACATGACATTCACGAATCCAGCAAAAAAGATAAAAATCTATCATCAGTCTCCTTTTAACTGATATCTCCTTTTTCCTAGGGCAGTGCTGTAGGATCTCCTAATGACAAAATCAGCTATTTTATATGGAACTTGTACCCTTGTTCTTATACTTTCACTCCCTAGCTTGCTAGCAAAGCATTTTTTATGAAGTGAAATACCAAGAGACTAAACCAACATTTCCTATATGCTTTCTACTGTCTTCCTAGTCACTTAAAACAATGCTCCCCCCTTCTCCACATCATACTTTCTAGCAGTATGTCAGTATAGTCACTACCAGCTACTTTTCCACTTTTCTTTCCTTTCCCCTTTCAGGTTCTATTTCCTTTCTGCTGCTTTATTTCTTTTCAAGCTGTTTCAGGGGTTTATTGCTTTCATCCTCCTTGTATGGTCAGCAAAGTACTTTATGTCAAATAAAAAAATTGTGCTAAGAATTCTGTAATAATTTTGTGCAGTTCCAACTTTACTTGCAGTACTTCTGTTTCATGTTAAATTAGCTATTTTGACAAAAGATGTCTAACCTAAAATTGAAGCGGTAGGTGTATGTCTGTGTATGCCCATATATACTATATACATATGTATACATATATATACACATATACATGTATGTGTGTTTAGATCTAGTCTGCAAAAAGACAGCATACCACATTTACCGACTCTATAAAACCCTGGCTTTCTTTTAAAGAGTGTGAGTATTGTATCAGAGTCAAGAATCACTAATTATGTGGTATTTTGCAAACCATCACCAAGAGGACAGAAGGTAAACTAACACAGTGAAACCTCCGTTAACAACCATTCCATCGTCTGTTGCTTAACCTCCCAATAAAAGCATAGCTAAAATACGCTCAATAACTAGCCTTTTTTTTTTTTTTTTTTAACTCACTACGCCAGCAATTTATAGCTTTCTGCAGAAAGCTTAATTGTGTTTTTCCTGGGCTTCACATTTGTAATGAAAGTCATCCCAGAATGCACAGGCACGTGCTACCATGAGGTCCGTGAAAATTTATTGAACTATACACAGAAATATGACATGGGAGCCCATGATGTTGATAGTGACAGGCATGAAGATAAGGATGCAGGAAAAAGTAATCCACAGTAAACTGAGGAGTGAGTTTGGAAGGAAAGTACCAGCATAGCAACAGGGATTATTACTCAAATCAACCCACCGCTGACTTTATATCAACCCTTCCTCAAAGAAAGGGGATGAAGAAGAGAGACAGGGCTGGAAAAGTGGAGTCGGAAGAAGAAGAGAAAGCAGCCACTGAGGACCAGTCCAGAGAGATAGAATAGTTCCACATTCACTTAAAGCTGACTTGAGGCCAGAGCTGTCAAAATCAGTGATCTTCCTTGACCCTCCCTGTGGCCACAGCTGCACTTGGCCAGCCCAGCCTAGCACTCACGCAGCTGCACGGTAAACCAGATGAGGAGAATGACTGGGCTGAACACTAGTGATTTTTCTTGCTGTCCCAAGAACATTTGTGCCATAAGTGAGACAGCAGGAAGGCAGGGACAAGTGAGGATGTCCTCTTAACTTCAAATGACAGCAATGGTAGGGGACCTTCAAGAGGCACAGAAATGGATCCACAAAAACCCAACTTCGTGCATTGTAATTCTCAATAAATAGCACAATTCTATATGGCTACACCCTGTCAGTAATTCCTTTTAATTTTTTATACATATACTTACACATTAAAAAATCTGTATATAATTTTTATATTTTATATGTATATATAAACCATATTTTATATATATTTAAATCTTTTTTATATAAATTTTACTCCAATAAATTATTTTATTTATATCTAGGCTATTACATATATTATATACAATTTTTATTTTTTAAAAAAAGAAACCAAGGGAAAATTATTTCATCAGCTTGCAGTGTAAAAGATCACTATAGCAAATGGGTGTAAGGGCTTTTAAAAAGTGCTTTCTTTTAATAAGATTTTAATTATATTAACCAAACTTCAGAAAAACATTTATTGGAGTAAAATTTATGGTAGGCAAGTAGAGACCAATATTCCCCGTGGAGTCTGACTCACCAACTCTCTTAAGATCTTTATCACCTGAATTAATACAGATTCTCAATGCCTAATCAGTTATTCCAATGTTGTGATACCAGACTAAAATGAAACTACGGAAAAGAAAAATTCAATAGATTTCATTGGAATAAGGGCAGAATAACAACACTGAATTTTTTTAATGCCATAGGGCAAGAAGGCTAAAGACTAATTCTGAATTATCAGTAGCATTATCACCACCTAAAGTTTGGCATTATGAAATCCCAAATACTATTATAAAGCTCCCTTTAAATAAATCTCAGTTATCAGCTGAATACAGATGAGGACAATGGTTGTACTCTTCTTCATTTGCAGTGAGGTTAAGATCTGCCAGCACACATGATAAAATTTTCTAATAAGCTAAAAAGAAAAGGAAAAAGGAAGAAGCTCATGCAAACAACTGAGCTCGCTTGCTCTCTTCAAGAGATTTCCAAGCAAGTCAATCCTTAGGCCAGATAAAAGAACACAATTACATAACCTGTCTTAACATGATATACATGTTCCTTACTCTGAAAAAAATCAGACTACAAAAGACATATGCTAATGTTTTCTTATTTATTTTTAAGCATTTCATCATACTATAAATTCATAAATTAAAACTAGAAAGGGCAGGAGAATCATTGCAAAAACACAGGTCGATCAATAGAACGAAGAAAAAACCTAAAATCACAGTTTCATAGGCACAAGGAAACAAGAAGATGATGCCCATAAGAAAACTGAAGGAATAACTCCCTAACGTACAGTCCTAGGTAAAGCAATTTATTTCCCTTTACATAAATTTCTCTCTCAATTAAAAAAGAATGGCATTACTTCAAAAAGGATTTCTCAGATAAAAGAAAAAATCCATGCAAGGCTTTGATTATGTAAAATACTAAACCAAAATTATTCTATTCCCGTTTCAACCTATGACTCACTGCAAAAGTTAGTACCATGTGCCTGAGTCACTTGCACGCTACTCGTGCCTCAAAGAAGGATGCATAACTCAATGATAGCTGACTCATAATTTAACATAGTAATAGTAGATCACTATTACCCTGTTCCAACAAGCATTTAAATACACACATACAGAATAATTTACGGCAGCTCATAAATATGTCTTTTCTGACAAATGCTCATGTCCCATTAATTTGAATGGAACACATTTGTATATTATTCTGAATAATGAGAGAGACCAACAGACAGTTCCCATTACACCAAAAGAGTTCACATCACAAAACCATTATAGAGGGAAGGCAATTGCATCTTTTGGACCAATAGCACAATCAGTTTCAATACGGGAGACTTTGATTAGAGGAAGATTTTGTATTTCAGCTGAAAGCAAAAAGCTCTCATAATAAAGATAAGTGAATATCCACATCTACAAGAAAAACATGTGAGCACTGTAAGTGTTACTCATTTTTGTGCACTGTATCTCTTATCTGTGCAATTTGCTTACCTAGTTTGGTAAGAGAAATGTATGAACACGTGCATATCGTGGGCCAGCTTGTGCCTGGCAGATTTAATACACAAGAGAATTTCAACAACTGAAGAAAAATGTCTGCCCAGCAAAAAGACTGTTCTTTACTTCCAAACATATTCTCTGCAACTTCCAAATAATTGGAAAATCATTAACACAACTGATACGTATTCTGTAAGAGAGGCATGCCTCATTGCTCAAGATGATTTGGGCAGAATGATAAATGAAAATCCGGTACCAAATGGGATACAGGTAGGTTATACAGGGATCCACTAGTGTTCTTAACAGACTTCCCAGTTACTGATATGGGCTTTGAAAATATTGAATCTCAATAGCATACTTATTATTAACACCATAATTAGATGAGAATCTAATTGAAAATAGATGAGAATGGGAACAAGTATTATATTTGATAACATTTGGGAAAAAATAGTTTTTCAAATAGAAATAAGAAAATAAAAAAATATTTGGCTTCATGTGCCTTCATTCTCGTAACTCACGTATTTTATAGCCTCATATGTTCCAATAAAGTAGTAGTTTTTCAGGGACTTTATTACTTCTGAATGCTTAGGATTGGCAATACTGCTGGTTTGCCAGCATTCTGGTGTGCATAAACTGTTCTAGACAAAAAGGAATACCTATGTTTTTCATTACTTCCATTACTCTTTGGAGACTCTTCTCTTCAGAAGAATAGAAAAGAAGGAATTACCACAGCAAATAGGCCATTTCTCGCTACGTGTTTTCCCCTGCCAAAATTTATATTATGGCTTCAAAGACAGACTCGTTTTAGAGATTCCACAGCTGAAGGCAAATCAGCAGATGTCTATCCCTCCCCCCACATAGTTACTAAAAATGTGCTGACTTCCTTATCTGCCTACATGCGGCTTCCAGCCTTTTTCAGTGAAAAACCCTGTCCCAAAGAGCACACATCCATTTGTACGTTACTCTACCCTAAAAGAGTAGTAGACAGGGAGCTATTTATTCCTCCTCCATCCCATATAACCGGAGATGCTATTCTTAACCGTCACTCTCATTTTATATTGTTCATATTGTGTGGGACAAGGCTGGTTCTTTTCTTAAAGCCATGCTCATTACAAAACAAAATGCCACCATAATTTATTCCTTGCAAACTGCAAGCATACTTCAGATACCAACTGGCTTTAAAACTAGAATATTAAATGACTCTTTAGATATCAGTTATCATTCTTTTGTAATGCCAGCAGTGCAACACATCATCTAAATTTCACCATCCTTTGCCTTTATTTTAAATCTAAAAGTACGATCATTTCATCCTCTTTCACAAATACACAAATGTCTTTAGTGTGCTTGCAAATACAAAGAAATCCCCCAAATACTCCTGACGTGAAAATTACCAGTAACAAAATCTTCTCTGGACTATAAAAATTACGTAATAAGACATTCATAACAACATAAAGTTTGCAAAATCCACTAAATTATGAGGGTCTCCTTGTTTCTAGATAAGTCCTTTTGCATGTGATTTAACGCTTATGGCCGTAGCTAAATCTGACAGTTTTAATTAGAAAAAAAGTCAGCACAGGTGGCACTGTAAGAAAGCCTGCAGAGAAAAAAGCTCAAAGGAATTAAAAATACAGAGCAAAGTGTGAGTTGAATGACAAAGCGCGTTGTACTGAAAGGGGAGTTAAAAGGGACGCTCATGAAAGGAGTTCAAGACAGTGCCAATTCATTTGGAATATAAACATAAAAGATTGCCAGTGATTCTGCAAAATGTGATGACTCATACCTTCTCTCTTTCTCTTCTATCCACTGTGATGCTTCTCACACCTTATTCGCTTTTATTATTGTCTCTACATTTTTACATTCCTTTTACTCTTACAATGAATATGGTACAAGTTGATTAAGAAACCTGATAAAAGCAAGGACATACTGAAAGGTCTACTGCAATGAAACACACTAGATACTTTAATAACCTGTTCACAAAAGCATTAAAAACTAAGAGGACTTTTTCAGAGTATCTTGCTGCTGCATTTGAAATCAGTAAATTTATTCCATCTTAAGAAAGAATAACTGTTTTTCTTCCCTCTGTGAACATAAATGGATCCAAGTACATGTTACACCAATTTCCTTTCTTTTACAGCCACACAATCTCAGTAAAACTGAAATTTCACATATGGAATTACAAGAAAAAAAACCCTTACCCTTTAGAAAACTATATTTATTCCAAGTAATCTTTAAACATCTTAAATGGTTCTTTCTAGCAGAAGAATGAATTTTTTAATCTGAAGAATTATTTCACATATTACAAAAAATGTTTTAAATGGCTTTAAGACCAACATATAGAAAAAGTTTGCTAAATAATGGCCTTCCCAGTTTCCAAACAGGATCTGTATTTGTATTTTCTAACAGCTGTCATTTTTTAATTTATTCGTTAGCAAGATAGCAGATCTGTCAAAAAAGGAGGGCTAATGTATAAGTAACATGCATGCAAACACATTACCTGGCACACAGTATATGGTCATATATTCTAAGCTAACGATATTGCACATCTCCTCTGTGGATGCTTTGTGACGTTTTAGAAGTGGTACTTAAAAAGCAGAGCACTTGGAATTTATCAAAAAGGTGGTTTGAAGTTCATATCCTGAGACACCTGAAATTATTAATCACACTAAAATTCTGGCTATACACATATTTTTTGAAACTTATTAATATACTTTATCTTTTCTCTGCAGCCCTTTCTACCCACCAGTGTCTACAGTGGAAAGTAGCTGAAGGAATGAATTTTTTACTGTTAAGGCATCCAGTGACATAGGGCTTTCCTCAAAAATGATAATAAAAAGCCACACACAGATCCAGAATCCATTACGACCAGTAACTCTGTAACAAAAGGATCCATTTTAGAAATGACAGAAGAATTAAACTGCTAAGAACTGATGTAATAAACTAATACCTGCTGGTACATGGGCTCGCAATAATAAGTTTATCTTGAATGTAGCAATACCCGAAATAATTGGCGATAACAAATGATGGATTATTCCATACTGTTACATAACTGAATTACAAATGGGAATTCTGTGCCTGCATTCTGTATCCTTCATCTTCCCTTCCTCTCACTGTAGTGCTCCAGTGGGATTTTTTCTTGAGAATTTTGAAGAGATAATATTTAATTTCCAGGGGCAAGGTTTTCCAAAATACTGTTTTGTTGCTTTTTGCATTCCTGACTGAAATATTTTGCAGTAACACCGAGTCATTATTTGTATGAGTGGCAGTCAATTTTATGACTCTGTAATTGCACAGAATGCTTACAAATATTACAACTGGAGATACATTGCAATTTAGAATCTCCCATTTAAAGAAAATGTTGCAATTTCTTCAAAAGCATTGTTCCATCAACTTAAAGTAATTACCATTTTGTTAAAAAGCAGCATGAAAAAAGGTAGAGAAAAATCTACTGTATACTACTCAAAAGAAAAAGCCATGCTTTTTTGATATCCCCAAATCTAGCACTTTCCAGCACATGTGAATGTTAAAAAAATACAATCCATACACATCCTTCCACACTGACTTCACAGAAATGACTGGCTATCTTCTATTATCTGTTACTCAGACTATATTAACATCATTCATCTAATAAATAAAATGATGTTGTTTTCTTGTACTTTAAGAGGTACTGCAAGAGGCTACTTATTTCAGTAGTCGGTCTAAATACACACACAGATTCTAGAAATATATGGTCTTTTGCAAGCAGAAATTAATTCAGCCTACACATACTCTGATTCAAATGGAAGCCATCTAGCCACAGTTACGCAAGCTGACAAAACCAACTGAAGTCCTTATTTTATATACACACCTACACAGCCTGCGTATACACACACACACACACTTTATACGGAGATGCAAACAAAGGTGCAAAGCATTTTATTCCACTTAGCCTTCTCCAAAACTTCCTACATAGTAAAGACAGGGAGATCTACTGTCAGTTAATTGTGCACAGATTGACTCATGAGTAACTAGGAAATTAAATGCTCCCCGAAGGAACAGTCATAGCTGTGCATTCTTACATGAAAAAGGACCACAAGTAAAAAATAAAAAAATAATAAAAAAAAAAATGCATTCAGCCACAGATCATGAATTTGCGTTCAAAATATTCCCCTATAATTGGCATCATAAGACACTCTGAGTGGAATTCAATATAAAATGTGTGTTAACTTTATTACCTTACTCACTCAGACTTGTTTTCTAACAGATGGGAAGTGACTAACTCCGACCATGGGATCCCCCTCTAGAAGCAGCTCACAGAAGAATGGACGGACTTTCCCGGTGTCCAGCTGACTCAAGATGCTGCCACCTGATTAAGAGTCATTTTGCCCAAATGCCACATAGAAAACTAAGATGTTATAATACTTTTTCTGCAAACAATTTATGTCAGGAACATAGAATCACAGGAATCCATCACCTACATTCAAATGTGCATCTGAAAATTAATAACCGATCGAGGCAGCAGCATTTCTATACTTCTCACAACTGTCACAGTTTAACGACACATAAATATTGATGCCAAGGCCTGTGGCCACTCACCCAAGCGAAACAAGGCACAAGGCCCATGCTGACTACAGGCACAGTAAGCAGAACAGTAACACAACACAGCAAAGAGCAATTGCTCACGCTTCTCTTCTCTCCTTCATTACACTTGCAGCAGGATAGAACTGCTGAGGGGAATGCAAATGCCTCCGCTGCTTCAGAGCCTTATTTCGGCACGGTGCACCACTGCCCACTGTTATAACGTCACCACAGACACTGTAATGTTTTATCATGTGTATCTGAAAAAAATCTTTACGTAAGTTATTAGTGTGAAGCTTCACACATAAAAACATCGAGATTGGTTGGTACAAAAAGGGAAGCGGCACAGACTGTTGAAAGACTACAGCGACGAGTGGCATGTGCCAAGCACCCTGCAGCGTACAAACCTCAGCCAGGAGAGACAGACAGAGACACCTCCATCCTCACGATTCCACTTCTCTCACGAAGGATGAGGACATGTGGTCAGTGACATTCAGCAGATTCACTGAACAGGGATATTGAATATGAACACAAACAGTAAGTACTGTATTAAATACAGTACGAGCTATCAATCACTACAAGCCTATTACATGCACTTTCTTCTGTGCAACATATATTTAGTAAAGAGCTGCAGTGTTTTCGCTCTCTTCCCTGAAGCTGTGCTTCAGTCCTATAGCACGATTTCCACTGTAATCGTGCCTAAATTTCCACGATTTAGGCACTTAGGCATAGAACTGCCTAAAAATAAAGCAAGTACTTCCATTAGCAGCAGCACTTAGCAGCTGAGAAAAATCAAGCTTCACATTTAAATTATGCTTAGTAGAGCAGAATCAAATCTTTCTACCTGCTGAGTACCAACTTTATTGCAAGGACATAGCATTATTTGGGCACAAAATGTACTGGTGAATTTAATTATTGTAAAATCATAAACAGTTGGTAAAAACAAACTCAACACAACAAATGAGAAATCATAAAAGGGAAATTAAACCAAAATAATAAAATCTATGTCCAGGAACTAATTAGAACTCCACTCGGGAGAAGACAAGTCTGTATTGGTAGAATTCTGCTCCGACATTTCTGCTGGAAACTGCGTGGCCACTGTGTTGGATAGAATATCCAGAATTAATCTTGATGCTTTTGGACATGTTGCATGGTACTTCACACAACAGACTTCCACATCAAAAGTCAGCCCCACCTGATGGGCCATGCTGAGAACACCTGCCTGGAATTGTGCTGCTAGCTATTCCCAGCACCTGTTCACAAAACACCATTTGCCTATTAGCAGCTACCACCATTAAATGTAAGGAAAGCTATGAAAAGACACATAAGAGGCACTACTGAATGATATCCACCGTAAATAATCAAAAATATCTTATGCATATGCTCACACTGACCAAAGAAATTATAGAGATTCATTTTAATAAAGTAAGGCTAAAGCCTTACTCATATAGTTCATCTGGTTCATAGAATTAAAATTCTTGCATCACAAAATATGAAGCGGTTAACACAAGATATTATACATTTTGTACCATGTCCGGCCACTGGATCTTCAGACTAACACAAATTCAGTTTTTAAGTTGATAATTTCCCAGTATCATTAATTGCATCTGGCACCTAACATATGATAACAGCTATACTGTACTTGATATCCTGACAAATACCTGAAAAAAAAAAATTACTTACTAGTCATATGCTTTTCTCACTGATATGAAAAAAAAAATATGAGACAGAATATGTATTTAGACTGGTGAATCTCATGCACATACATGCACAGTTTTTACTGAAAAATTCAGTTTCCCATAAAAGCAAGGCTTGTGCGATCATCTTGCACCTCTAGTAATTTTTGAACCTTCTGGGCAATTCCAATCAAATTTGAGGGAGAGACAGAATCTCACAATCCATTTAGCCTTGTGAAAATAAAAAAAAAAGGCAGTAGAAAAATACTTAAAACGGCATCTATTCAAAGAGAAATAGCTAGACACGTATTGATAATTTCATCCAATCATGTTAAGCACCTTCTATATGATTTTCGATACTTCTCTAAATCATTCATTTCTTCTATGTTTATCTTGAAATTATTCCCTACAAAAGTACTAAGAGATCTCTTCATAAAGAAGCATACTGTGTTGGGATAGGGAAATTCCCAGCTGCCTCTTTACTTCTTATTGAGCAATGATCAACAGTATCAGAAAGGGATAGTCAAACAAATATATCTTTGGCGTGGTGTGAATCTAAATTTGCTCTGCTATCTCCTTGCAAGTATCTCTGTACACATATGGTACACCCTAAAATCCTGCTGCCAGCTCCATGCTGAGCCGTTCCCATCTTCCATCCAAGCGTTCAGCTGAGCGCACCTGCTGCCCTGCTCTCCCATTGCTGTTGGCACTGTTCCATACCACTATATCACATGCTATGTTGTTCAGTGGAGAAAAGAAACATTTAACAGTTTACCAACTGGTTTAGGCAGAATGCTGCTGTGCAGCAATAGCCAGAGAAATACGCAATGACGGCTGCTGTGAGGAAAGGCTGTGTGTGCCATCTATCCCTCTGGAAGGCAATTCACCACCTCCTTAGAATTATTTCTGAGTTCTCCATCCATTTAGAAGTTTCACACATATGGACAGCAATATAACCTAAATGAATTGGCTTTTTTTAGTCACCTTCCACAGACTCCTTTAAAATAATCCATGGGCTAAGAAGCCAGACACACCACCTCTTAAAGTGCTTCTCTGCTATAAACCTTAAAACTTTTGCTCTCTTCTTTGTGACATTCAAATTACTTTGCGCTCATGGACTACATTTCAGCTGGTATCTCGTGTAATCTGCTTGACAGGACTTGGGTGAAATATGCCCCACGTCTGGCAACCAGGCCACCAAACTATTCCCTTGTCAGCTATATGACTATATTAGAGACAGGACTCCTTGATCTCCCTCACCTATCTGCACTCATACAGAAAAAATTACAACTACCAAAGGCCTTGCAGAAATCTTAGTGCCATCTGCCTTTTCCCAAAAGCCTTCTCCCCTAAAGATTTCATGCCTTAGTTCTCCAGTCGTGACAAATTCCCTAGTCTTTTTCCATTGACTAATAAATTCCAGCTGCTTACTCCTTGGAGTCTGAAGAAAGGAGAGTGTACTGCAGCAATGATCACCTCTCGATGAGTCACCTCTCTTTATGGGTCACCTCCAACTTGAGATATTCTCTGATTCTCTGATTCTCTTTCTGTCAACTTCAGACTGCTAAAATGAAATCACAGATCAGAAAATAAGCCTGTATTAGACTAAGCATCATATACAGAATTGTGAACACATGCACTTTATGAACAGAATACAGTTTCAGAAATGCTGAGTAGCAGTTTTACAGAAGAAAGTCAATATTGGATGCATGTGCAAATACTAAATGAATTCCAGAACACTGAGTACCCTAAATCAGTGTCGGTAGGATCAATTAATACAGATGCATCAGAAAGAGCAACGAAAAGCATAAAAAGGTATAAAACAGACAGGTATGCTTTATTTAAAAACATTCTAAGCAATACCTTTTTCTCCCATTTCCTATCAAATTTTCTCGTATAAAAAATAAAATTCATGAAGTATTTCAAGCAAGATTTCTAGTTCTTAATTAAATGGAAGCTCTTTGGTTGATGGAAGAAAAGCTATTGCTTTACCTCAGTTTAATATCTTCCCTCCTTCTGGAAAAGGATTAGAAAGCAGAAAAAAAGTGCATGAATGTTTGAATTTTGACAGAAAAATTTCAATCAGCATAATATTATACAGAATACATAAAAAATTTAGAGAAACAAAACCTACAGTAGGAATAAATTAATATAAATTAGGCTAGAAGTAATAACACTGCTAAGGATTAGGCTTTCTTCTTCCGACACACTGGAAGCACCAAAGCCAACTGACAATACAGAAGCATCAGACCTAGATGGCACAAACTGAAGATGATGTTACAGACCTACTTGTCCGTAGCAAAAGGCAAACCACCTTCTGTTAAAAATAATCACTATTCCGAAGGGTTTGGTATATAAGGCAGGAAGTGAAAGATGAGTATTCTATGTATATTTAGCAATAAAGAAGATGTTCATGACCATTACAGAAAAGTCTCATATCTGTACCTGCTACATTGGCTGGAAATACTTGATAGTAGAAGAGTAGCATTGCTTACTTCAGAAATTAGGTTAATAGAAGGTAAATTGAAATAGGTATATAAAATAATGATTGATTTAAATTACAGATAGATCAAGAATCTTTCTTCTTCCAAGCTTTCTTCCATAACAAAAGAACAAGGGTTTCTTTTTTAACCCCCAATTAACCCAAATTAATTAATCCAAATTCCATTTGGAAGGAACATCTGAATGAGTAAAACATTATTAAAGAGCAGCTATCATTGCCACAGAAAGTGCCAAGATTTTAACAAAATTAAAAAGAGATTAAACATTCATATTAAAAACATCCAAAGCTTCTATAATTTACTGGAAGTCATACAGCCATACTGGAAGAAATATTAAATTTTTAAATTCAGGACTCTAGTCAACCTTGCAAGGAGAATATATTATAGCTTACATAGGAAGGAAGATGACGTTTTACCCCTTTTATCTTCTGCATATAAGTTTCTCACAGTTTTTTTTCCTACAGGCTTTTGTGCTGCTTTTACTGAAATTATTGAACTAAAAAATTGCTATGATCTAGTATGGAAAGTTACAAGGTAAGGTTTCTTAGCGTTAATGGCAGCATTATGTCCAATAACAAGACGACAGAAATACAAACAAGATGCCAAACAATTGCATACATGGGGTTGATTTGATTAATTTATATTATGGCTTGTAAAAATTATATATAGCCACTTTGTTCAAATTCAAAACAGTAAGTAGTTCCACACCGCAGGGGAAGCAACTGTTCATGCAATCAACAGATAATGAAACACACAATAGAAACTAAAAAAACAACCTCACCTACCAGCCACAAGTTTTCCTGAGAATCTAACTGCTTCAGTTAACATATTTCACAGCTCCCTATCCAGATTTTTGTTTCCAGGCAAAAATAAGTCAGTACAGAAAATAACTTCTCCTCCCCTACACTGTTAAATTATCTGTAAATTAGAAATGCTCTATCCACTTGCCTACTTTCTCAGCAACCATATTAGTTCTTTTATTTTGGCTTCCATTTTCCAGTTCAGGGGCATATGCCCTTCTCAGAAGGTCACCAGACATTTGTGACAACCAAAGGGTAAAAGGGGAAGATGGAAAAGCACCAGAGAGGAGTAACCCAGGCTACAAGGATAGGAAAATATGAATTAGGTCACAAATGCAGAGATGAGATTCTGTCTTCACTTTGGTAAGCTTTGAACCAGTTCTGACTGTGGTATCACAGAGGCATTACTAGAATTTGAACCCATAAATCAGAATATTAAACAGAAAATGTAGAAATATTCCTTTTCCTTTGTAAACATCCTGGATATAATGAAGACACAGCTGAAGATATAAAGGAAAATACCTGTTTTGGATAACATTATCTGTATAGCTCTTTAACATTCACAGTTAATTTGGCAGGGAATGCCATCATTTGGATCAAAACACAGGAGAGAACTTCAAATTGAACAAACTATATCTGACTTTAAAAAAAAAATTAAGTCCATAAAGAGAGTTTCTCTGACCTTCCTGTGTTTAGCTTATGGCCACAAAAAAAAAGAAAGACGTGTGTAAATAACTAAATAAGACCTTTAATAGCATTGCTTTGTTATGATTATTAAAATACTAGGTATTGTATTTCATAAATCCTGATTGTGTGAGAGATATTAAGAGTGGATATGTGGTACAGAAAAAAAAGGAACTTCTCAGAAAAATCTACTAAAAAGAGATGGTGGTAATGTTAGAAGATTTATTATAGCTACAAGATTTCTTCAAGAAAAAAAAGTTGTGGGATTATGCTACAGGTTCTGATATATACACACAGATTATCTCTGAAAAATCATTTGAGCATAGAAAAGCACACTGTATTAAAGATGCATGTAAACTGCTCAATCTCATCTGTTTGGACATTGTAGGTTTGGACATCTATCAGTATACTTACTATTAAGGTATACAAATGTAATAGCATTTTTAATCTGAAACGGGTACTTTAAACACACAGTTTAAAAATCTGTAGTTTTTCTTGTTCTGATTTTCTAATGATGAAACAATATTTTGGGGGAATATTAATCTTCCGATGTAAAGAAATAGAACATCCCCTTTCTCATCCTTCTCTTATTCCCCCCTCCCTCCCCCATTGAATACTGTAGATTGCATAATAGGCCTTGCTGTCAATCAATAGCTTTTTCTTTTTTTTGTATTGCTATTTTATCTTTTTGAAGTTTAATATTGTTAATGCTGAACCCAGCATTAGTCATATTAAATGACTAAGCAAAAACTAAAAAAATCTTGAAGCAATTTCTTAGAAATAATAATAGAAAGAGGCAGCTTAAGAAATTATTTTTCTCTCTGAAACAACCATTCCCTCCGACACAGACTTTACTTATTTTATGCAGTGTTATCATCCAATACTTAGAATGTCAGAAGGAGGGTATACTGATATCCATTGACAAAGAAGTTTTAAAATATGACTACAAGTCCACAGCATCATGTTTCTCAAGTACTTTTTGCAAATGAAACCCCAATCAGGACACCACTCCAGTTGTTAGACTCTAATGATGCTTTGCAATAATCATCATAGGCACAAATACCCTAATTTAAAAGCAATTAGCAAGCCACATCATTTGTAACAGAACATTCTGAATATATCTGAAAACTGGCTGTGCCTTGTAGTTTGGTTTTTTTAACACTTCAACTCCATTTTTAGCACTAACAAAAAGAAATTATTAGCCCAACCTGTAAAAATCTGCTGTTATATTATTTCCAGAATCAGACTTGCCTTTTCTATCACTGAAAGCATGTTTGCTATTGGAAAAACACTTTTGAAGAAAACTGAACAAGTATTGTGTACAAAAATTATTTAGAAAAAAAGATAAATGTGTATTTTCCAGCAAAAGTCCTAAATTTGCCTGATTTTAACAGATAAATTTAAGAGCTGCCATGTACAAATAATATGTTTCTTTAAAAGAAGGATGTGACAATCATTAACTGTCATGAAAAATAATATAAAAGAAAATGAAACTTTGGGGGTGATCCTCCACAGTACATAGAACTTCAATAATCCAAAATTATAACCGAAAGCAACTGATCATTTTCAGCTCCAGAACTGTATGTCAAAACAATACCTTTTACACTTACTCAACACTTGAAAATTAGATTTCTGTTCTACAACCCACATCCATAGCACACCTCGTCTCTTAAAAACAGATTTTACTTTTTACTTATTTTTAACTTTCACTAGGTAAGCTAGTGATATTTGTCAAATCAAAACTTCCAGTACTTTATATACCACAAGGTTGATCCAGGTCCCTGTAAAATCACTGGAATATAATGTTTACGCTATTGGAAGAAAAGCAAGTCAAACACTACTAAATGAGCCTAATGAGCACTGCCTTTTAAATATGAAAATAGTATGCGTTATTTTATACAAAATTATGTTGATCTTGTGTTTCAGCAGAATATATTACTTTCAGAGGAGATGACTGAAACAGATACAGACACAGACATTATCATCATCAGTACTTTGGAACTCTTTTCACTGCCTTTATTGCTGACGAATTTTAGAATCCAAAAATATCTGCAACATATAGCCACTAATGGCTAACAAAGATTTTATTATGGCATAAAGAACACAGAATTTCTTCAGATACTAAGCTATGACTTCAAGAAATGGGTAGGTTTTCAGTGTACAGACATGACAGATGGGATTTGCCCTGCTCAGGAAGTTGATGTATCATCTGACATGATATCCTGCTGGAAGAATTCCAAAGGGTATGCAACCTTTGCTGTTCCCCTAAATATGTGCAAGTTTCTATTAAAAGACAACGATGACAACAAACTTTTAGCAGGTACCTCTGACATTACCAGATCTAAGTAAATTAGCACAACTGCCAATCTCTTGGGCTATATTAAATCATGTCATGGATTAAAGCTACCCTGCATCACATCTTCAGGCGGTTTCACCTTACGTGACACCAGGAAGATATCACACACTAAACCAGCTCCTGCTAGATGCAACAAGTTCTGTTAGGAGCCACTCCAACATACCAATATTAAAAAAGAACCTACCACAAGCAGAGCACAGACACACGTATTCCACTGAAAAAGGTCCTGCAAAACCAGGAGATGGGTTAAGGGTAAAAAGGAAAGGTGTGGAAATATTCCAATTTTTCCAGTTTGAACTCCTCCCTAGAAAGTACAGATTTCCAATAACAGACAACTGTGATATCAACATAAATCATTACACTTTGGACTGACCTACACATATCTCAAAAGCAATCAAGGATCAGCAGAACTTTTCATCCTGTCAGCTCTAGAGTTGTGCAAACCAGAAAAAGTAAAATTCCATGTAGCAGATTATTTCATAGCTCATCTTAGTCTGTATGCACAAATTAAAGACAGTCATGCTTGAACTGTTAAAAAAAAAAAAAAAAAAAAAAGAAGTAAAATCAGAAATCTGCAGAAACAACTGAAATATGTCCTGGAACTTGTATTTGCCTTTATCAAGGAAGAACAGATGAACTACACCAAATTTGAACCACCTCTGCTGCCAAAGTTTTGCTTGCTCTTAAAGTACAGCACATTTACAAAAGCTCTATTAAAAGCATTTGCTTCTAACTTCTTTTAATTAACTTAAATTAACTTAATTAAGAAATGAACTAAAAATTAATCCTGAAGGAACAAGAAGTGCAAAGAAAATAAGCATCGGATACCTGAAGTCCTTTTAAGTCCCTTTTGCTGTGAATACTATTATGATTATCCTCAGATATCAACATATCATTTGCTATTAAATGTTTACTATTAATTAGGTGTGAATTGCTGCTTGACAAGCAAAATGAATCCAGATTTTGTTACTCATACTGCATGTAACTTTGCTTTAGTATGTTATGTGCACAACTCAGGTCCTAAAGCAAAACTCCATTTCCTCAAGAACTAGAAGAATTATTATATTATTTTAGAAGTTTATCTTTAATTCCTATGGTTATCATCCTCTTGTGGAAAATATAATCAATGTACAACACAGGTATTAGCCAGGTTCATATCCACTTTCATAGGGACCTCAAAAACTGCCTGAACAAATTCCATCTTTGACTGAAAAAAAGGACTGGCAAAGCAACATTATGTAAAGAATAATTAAAATAAAATAAAATAAAAAAATCTAACAGCGACAAAAATCAGGGAAGGAGTAAATTACCTGAACATGGAAATCCATGAGGAGTACCATGGAAAATGAGAGTGCAAATTTAAACAGCAACAGCAAAAAGCTACAGAGACATGAAGAAACATATATAGTGCACGTGTATATATACACTTTTCCTATGCCACACACAGAGTAGCATACCTATTGGTGATACCAAATAATTTATTGGCAGGTACAATTCTAAAACATTCTTAGCAAGATCCAAATACAGCTAAGACTAGAAAAAAAAAATTACAGGTAAAATTGATGTCAATTGTATATAAACTGGAAAACAGAAAAAATGTTAATTCACAGCATACTAATATTAAATCATTTTGTTAAGGACAGGAAATGAAGAACAACTCAAATGTGTTGTCTTTCTTTCAAACTATATACTTAGAAAAAGCCACTATGTTTACCATAACCTCCTATCTATGAAATTAAACTTATGCGACAGGTTATTTTAGAATGCAATGACAGTGACCTGGAGCTGGCCTACAGATCTAACCTTCCAACACAAGACTTATTCAGGATCTGCAGTGGTTAGTTCATCTTACAGAAACACACTCCAAGCTCTGAAGTGATGACCTCACCTGTGAGACTCACACACTGATTTTTTTCCCCATAACACCTAGCACTAGTGACCTCTGTAGGTTTTAACTGCCTCATTCTTTAGACCCTCTTTTTGTAGACATCTATAAAAGATGAGGCAGTTAAAATCAGAGGGGTGGGTGGTTTATTGTTTGGGTTTTAGTTTTAAAACACTGTATCTTCTTTATCCAATAGTTTTATAAGTTAATGTCGAGACAAACAGAAGTCCTTATATCAATGTGATGGAAATAAGAGAGGAATTTTTATAAAAATCTTTTGACTCCCAATAGGAGTATATTCCTCTAATACAGTTACCCACAGTTCTCTTGGATAAAAAGAGAAACATCGTAAGTCAGAATGTGCACGATGTAGCTGCATCCAATAAAGGTTCATCCTCCACTGCGGTTGGCATCACAGAAAGAATTCTGTCAAGAATTTTTCCTTGCAAATCTGATACATTTGTCATCGAGACATTTGTTTCTCTTCTTATTCTTCCATACAATACGTGATTGGAAAGTGTACTGCTGTAATACGGTAATAACACATCCTTTTTTCCAGCTAAGTACTTTTCTTTGTTTCGTATAGTTATTTGTGCTATTCCAGACCAAATGTGCTGGTCTTACCTTCCGCTGTGATCTTCTCTGCTGCTTTAGTTCTACAGGTCAACTCCTTTCCTGCTCTAACCCATCCTATCGTATTCTGTCTCGCTCTCATCCACCTATGAACTAACATGGACACGTGCTTGAATAACTCTTTATTTACCAATGGAAAACAGTCTTCTGCCCAATGTAAGGTATTGGCTCAGTAAAATAAACCAGGAACTGACTTTTAATGCGGCAAGAAAACTAAGGGTTGATGCATTCTTCTCATATTAGTATTCAAAATAAAATATCATGCTGCATCCGGTACTATCTTCTTTTACATACCAGACGTAATTGCTATATGAATTATCTGTATTTTATATATTTATAACCATTTACATATCTATACATTATATGTTTATGTAGTTTTATAAATTTTATGCATATAAATATAGCATTTACAATGGTTGACATTTTAAAGCTCACTAAGTTATCGACGTATAGAGTTTATTGCCATGGAATAGCTTCCTTTCTGTTACTTGCACACTACTTTCTTCCATTGCTGTAAACTTTCTGGGCAGGACTGCTACTTGTTTAGTTAATTGGTTTTCTGCAAACTGGATAAGAGTTTATGTTACTGCATAAGTCTGAGAAGATTCTAATAATACCTTACCACAGGAAGCTGAAAATCTGCATTACCCTAGAGACATGTATACTTTAACATGGCCATAATTTGCTCATAGTTAACTTATCCATACAATCTATGTTTTCAAAAATAGCCTGAGCTTCAGCATTGCTCTCCCTTGATAAAAAGCACATTCCAGAAAGCTGGCAAGTTGACTCATACACTCTACTTAAATCTAAATTGAATATTCTTCCTTTGAAGTTGGTAGCTGAACGTTGACTCAGACTTTAAAATCCATAGACTACCATGCAAATTAATAAAAGATTTGATTAACATAACTGCAAAACTTTATTTTTATATACTACTCCACTTCTACAAATGCAACAGAAGAATTAGAAATTATTTTACTTTATTAAGGCAGCTATCAAATTTTAAGTACTTAAGTATTAAATATCAAAACCACAACTTTACAAATAAAGGTATAGGAATGGTAAAAATATAAAAACAAACACTCTATTAGGTTTAAAACAAGCATCCTACCACTGTATCTCTATAATATAGCTTCACTTTAGCTATAAGAGATACGATGCATTTTCCTGGTGTTTTATTTCTGCTTTTTTTTTTTTTAAATTTGGGTACTAACTGGAAGCAAAATGTTCAAATGCAAATGACTCAACTCTCCATAACTGAAATGGGCAGGATTTTGAATAATGAAAGTTGAGGCATGAAAAAAAAAGAAAACTTCCATAAAACTGATCAGCACAGCAATCTATATTTGAGCTATACTTAGAAATAAGTTAACATAAGCTCTTAACACTTGGCTGTTGCAATTTGAATAACTGCCATATGCTGTGTGTGGAAAATATATGCAAATATATTATGTGCAGCATAAGTAGATCCTGCCATAAACTTGTCTGGGTGGTTTTTTTTTTTTTCCTTTTTCCTTTCATGGAAAGGCCAGTAAAGCCAGTGGTTAATAGTCACCAAATTACAGACATATCTTTCAATGCCACCAGATTTAGCTAGTAGTAGTAGGTCCCTTCATTTATGTTTCAGAGCTGATTTTCTGTGCTTGAGGAACTCAACAAAGACAGAAATTACTGGAAACTGGAACACTTTGTACCCCCTTCTCACTAACTGGTATTGTTGCACAGGGGCCAGATGCAAAAACCTCCACCCCTGTGGTTTAAAAGCTTTGGTAATGTAGAACCTGAGCTTCCACACAGTGGGTGGAAAAACGTCTTTCAAGTTCCCTTGAGCACAACACATGGAAATTACAGCTGACCTAATTACACATTCTCAGTTGAAATAAATAAATAGAGTTTTATTGGGTTAGTTAGTATTAGCAAAATACTGCTCCAAGCAAAACCATAAGCTGTAAAAAAATCAAATATCAAATTGTCCTACTGGAAGGTATCTGTAGCACTCAATTGCTCATTACTGAAACTAGCTTTCCAGCCCATGGAATAAATTGTGCTACAGTCCAGGAAAGACATTTACTAAAAGACATTTAGAAGTTGTGTAGAATGTAAACAAAACAATTATCTTCTTACATCACATCTAGATAATAGTGAACTTTGGTAAATTTATCCTTAATAAAGTAAAAAACAAAACAAAACAAAACAAAACAAAACCAAACCAAAAACCCATAAACGCCAAAACAAAACCCCCCTGATTTTCAATCTGACCCTCTGACTTGTGTTAGAACATAATCACCCTTCATAAAAGCTAGCAGTACAGTACAAGATAGAAAGTATTTATTCACTATAATCAGATCATCAACATGTATTAGGTTTAGAGAAGTATAATAAACCCCCTGTTTCTAAGCAGACCCTCCCCTCTCTATTAGGATTTATCCAGCCTGGTGCCTGCAATGCAGACTTATTTTTTTAAAGCTGTCACTTGCTTTTATTGAAGAGGATTCTGATTTAAGGATGGACATAACCCTGTATTGCAGAACTTTTCCTGGGCTTTATTAACATTCTAATCCTTTTCTACCAAAGGAAGTCCTATGATCACCAAGACAACTAGGGTACTAACTTAAAACCTTTGCTTCATGATTATTTCCAGCCTATTTCAAGCCTCGTGCTCCTTGGTCACAGCTATATGGAATACGTAGACTGCAACCAGAATTTACCAACAACTGCAAAGAAACAGCCCATCCCTTCTAAATAAATACTGCAATTCTATCAGTTCATAAGCATTTGCAAACACGTTCTATGCAAACCAAATAACTGAAGTAAATGGTATCCAATTTGTCCTTAACAAAACATAATGGAAGTTCTAGTGTCTGCTTCACCAGTAGTCAAATAGCATTTTGGTGGGATTTTTCTGCCTCTAACCGTTGCCCAGAACCACTAGCTCAACTAAATCATCATCAGATGAGAATTGCCATGGTGAAAAGCCAACGATGTGAACTCTACATTGGCCCTATAGTTAGACCCCTCCCCAACAGGGATAGCTCAGCTTTGTGTACTTTTATTCGAGCTGCCTTTCTCATCTCTATGCAAATATACTTTTTAGACTTTCCCCTTCTTAACATAGGTAGCTATGAGACACTCAAAGATTAGAATTTTATTTTGTTGTTATAAGTATTTTTGTAAAATGTACATATTTCTACTGTTTATTCATAATAATCCCTACTATTTAAGCATTCTTCAGACTTGTACATGAAAACAGTTGCTAATGAAACTTGACTATCTAAATAAAACCAAGAAAATTCAGGAATTTTACAATGGAATACAAAGCATACAAGAAAACATGTATGTAATAAAACCAGTGGTGTTTTGAGGGTGTTTACATACTGACATTCGACACAAGCATTCTAGCTTTCAAACAATATTGAAATAACTGATCATTACTCAGAAAGAAGGTACTCTAGGTATACAATAGATTAAGCAAGGTACTTTAAAAAACATTTCTCAAAGGTTGAATCTCAATAATAGACATTTGTAAACTTGGGAAGACCATGACTTTAAAAAGTGTATCTGCATAAACCACTATTTTCTGTCATGTGGTCTTAAGAAAACCACATTTATTAAATTATTAACTCATACCTGTTGGGTTATGTCCCTGTCACCTGCAAAAGTAATGTTTTTCCTGTCACCACAATTCAGAATTCACCTGCCACTCAAAAATTCAGAAGCTAAAATATTCCACTGGGTAGAAATAGAGAATACTTCTTGCCAAATTGTTTCATATGTTAAAAGTGTATGATTCCAGTAATTTTCTTTATGTAGCTTGTATGAAGCTTTAGGTAAAATGTTTACGCATCTGTTCTCCTCCATGTCCCTTACCTTCCCATTTCCTTTCCAACACAGCTCCCCAACCCCTTTTATTTCTTACATTAAACAAACTCAGTACAAGCAATTCTTTTGCAACTTTTAATGCAATTATTATTTTTAAACTGTATGTTATATTGAAGAAAACTGTGTGCTTCTGAATTTTATCGTCTATAGAATCAAAATAGTTGCCTAGATGATAACTAGTAACACTTAAGCTCTTTTCCTGGAGTTGTCTTTCACTCTCAGTAGTAAAAATCAGTTCCATAAAAACAAAAATCTGGGATGCTGTCCCATATCTTAAAAAGGTTAGGGCTTGTTCCTTAATTCCCAGGTTGGTGGATTATTATATAAGAAATTCAGTCCTGTAAGCAAATAAATAAATTTAAGCTCCATATTTTATAAAATGTATGAAGTTTTATTATTAAGATCTCATGACTGTGCCAGAAAGTTTGCTCTTAAGATCCAATGGAACCTGAATGACTGCCAATCGCAAATACAAAACAAAATTAGTTTTTAGTAGAACACATCATGTATATTAACAGAAAATCAAGGAATCCTCAAAAAACCGCAGCTGTCTCAGGACATACTAATAAGAGGCTTCACTATAATTTTTACAGCTGTAAACATTTTTTGTTGCTGTTACAGAACACAGGAATAATTTATTTGGAAGCAGCGGAAGGGAGAAAAGGAGAGCACAGACTTACTGGAGCAAGTCCAACAGAGGACCATGAAGATGATTAAGGGACAAGAGCATCTGGCATATGAGGAGACTCTGGGAGAACTGAGACTGCTCAGCCTGGAAAAGAGAAGGCTCGGGGGGGATCTTATCAATGTGTATAAACACCTGACGGGAGGGAGTAAAGAAGATGGAGCCAGGCTCTTCTTAATGCTGATCAGGACAAATACAAGAAATTTCATTTAAGCATGTGTGATGCTGTTTTGCACAAGTCGGAATGACTATTTGGCTAGTAATCAGTTAAAAATATTCTTTAAATCATCTCTGTCTTCTGATGTGACAATGGATTTTGAAATCAAAGTTCACTTTGAAAGGGGAAGGACCGTATTTATTCTGTGCTTTTACAGCATCTAGCACATGCCATGTGTTTCTGGTTCAAAAATCAAGCTCCTACATGTCACTATGATACAAACCAGTCACAACAGAAAAAGCATATTAAGGGCAAAATATTATTATGTTCTCTATCAAAAGGCCTCAGAGCAGTACAGAGTCTGACAGTGAATAAAGTGCATGATGTAAGCAGACACCCTTCTATAGGGTCAAATGGTTTTACATTTCCCATCAGTATCAGACCACACTGGCATGTTTGCTATTATTTTAATCATTTCTCATTAATTAGACCAAGTAACTTATAGCAGATACAGCGTAGCTGAAAATACGAAATATGTTTCAGTAGAACTATATGCTCAGCCAATTCTCGTTAATGATTTATGTAAATGAATGTATAAAATAAAGGTTTTTCCTCTTTTTAAAGAGAGGGTATTCTCAATACCTTTTCTTTTAATTTATTCTTTTAACTACAGTTATTTCAAGAAATAAACTGCTGAGACCATAGCTCACATTCTTCTTGCCATGAACGCATTTTTCAACTAAGGGAAGTGGAAATATACCGAGCATCTACTCAGCACAACTCTAAATACAATCTCCTGTATATCAGAGAAAGCTCCGTCCCCATTCTACTCAAACAGCTGCAACTGAGTAAGCAATTTGTATATGGAGGAGATAAAAAAAAAAAAAACCACAACCAACAATGAATCATTTAAGCAGGTGGACACTTACTGGTATGGAAGATTTGTTTCCCTTCCTGACCTCGCACTTATCAACAGAATTGTAAACAGAAAAGACTGTATTATACTTTTTCCACAGGCCCTTTGGGAGCTACAACCTGCCCTTTCATAAGAATAAGGAAATAATTTCCATTTCTCTCATGTGTTCCTGTTCTATATTTTAAAAAGTCCTTTGTCACTGCTATGGCTCGTCTTTGCACTAGCTGGACTGGTATTTCTTCTAGATTTTTCCATTCTGCTTAAACAAGGCTTAGGTACCTCAAAGTGGTCATTCAAACACTAGTTTCTTACTCTTCTGTTTAGGCATGCATACAGGTCCTGTAATGTAAGCAGAGCTTATGCTGAAATCATCCAAGTTTATTAGAAGCTCTGCTGTTTACTCATTTGATTTTTTCCTGAACTGGAGAATGGCACACATTAAAAAGGCAATTTACTTTTCTTTGTTCACTGCAACTTCAATGGATTTTGAGAAATTTATAAATATATATGATTGATGTAAAGACTAATATAACAAATTGATTTGGATTGAGTCTTTTTTCCTAATAGGCAAAATAAAATAAACATAAAACCATTCCTCAGCTTCATGGCCATAGTAGCTCCTGTCCCTCTCTGCAGTTGTGTTTTCTCCCAGTCCTATAGGTCCTTTCTTCCTTTTCTCCCCTGCCAGTCACACCAGCTTTTACAAATCCTTTTTTCCCCTCCTGCTTCCATCTTGCTGTCCACTACTACGGCAAAGAACTAATAGTTCTATTGCAGAGGAATGCCTCAGAGAGCACCAGTCCCTAGTACATAATAATACAGGATGAAAAGCACAGAGGTAGAAAATCTCACATATTTTCCTTTCATAACACATTGTACAATGCTTTAAACATTGGTATCTAAATACTAATTTCTAAAAGCATTTATATCTACAAACATGGCATAGTTTAGCAGCATAGTTACAGTTGTGTCTTGACTTCTAATTTCGCGAATCCTCACCTGGAGAGGTACAAGCCTGTTATTGACAAAACCCTATGACACAGCTTGCCGATGCGGAATGCTGAATGCCAAGGTTTCACCCTTGATGCTTCCCAGAGTCTAAGGAGCTGAGTAAGTGATGCCTAAAATCAACATCAGTTCATTCTGAGTAAGGTGAGACACAGACTAAAGAATCTAAGTACACAAATAATACGTAAGTATCAAGTACACATGATACAAATGTGGTTATCCACATAGAACTGAACATTTATGCAGCTTTAGCAATTTTCAGGCTACGTGTAGTTCACAGATTACCAATGAAGTCATTGACACATAAATATATTTAAGTCTTGTAAAAAAATTAGTGTATTTTAAAGGTGGAAAATTTTGTCCTCTTTGCAAAAGAATTTATTATATGAGGACCTGATATTTCACTACAAGAAATAACTTTAAAACCAATAAATATATTCTGAGCGAATAACTTGAAATATGAGGACTGGAACGTCCTTAGCTCTGGATAAGCACACAGCAGCAATCTGGTTCAGTTAAAACAGCTCAAAATTCACAGTCTGTACTCTATTTTACAGCTCAAAATTCACAGTCTGTACTCTATTTTCATATGTACATATGACAACAGGTATACTTCTCTTATTATAAACTCTATAAAAACCATGCAATAATTACTGTACATCACCTTCGTGCTCCCAGACCCCACAAGAGATACCCTGACTGTGTATGTGTCCAGCATCATCATAAGAGAGGTGACTTCTCCCTTAAAAATACAAAGCCTTGACTGCTTTTTAAAGAAATGGATGTGTTAGAGCAATTTCCTGAATGAAATTTCAGAGAGTCCATGCAAATCTCCGACTGAGATCTATATTTCCACCATTCCATTCAGAATGGTGACTAGTAAAAGAATATATGGATATTTAGTAATCATTTCAGACATAATATTCTTACTCTTGTATATTTACTAAAATACATTTGATTTTGCTGATTTTCAAATCTAAATCTTTTTGCAGTTCACTGATAAGAGACCGATGGAAAATAGTGTGGCAGAAGTCGTTATCAAAGTCATACTGTGTCAGTATCAACAACACTTTGCAATACAACAGAAAGAAATCATGTTACAGACTACCAGGCAGTCTAAGTTATACAACTCATTCTTCAGAGGTGAATAATTTTTACTATCTTAGAATAATGCATAAAGTATCCACATTTGATTGTCTAAATTCTATCTTTTGCATCACAGAGAATTAATCTTTATTCGTCAGTACTGAAGTCTGCTGCCCATGTTGTCACTTTAATAGGAAAGTAAGTGAACACAGTAAACATAGTGTAGAAAATGTAGAATAGATTTATTCATACCAGAGTAAATATAAAGCAAAAACCGCAGTAGGGTGCTTATATTGTAGCATAGCATTTGCAGAGAAGAAAGAGGACTTAGGAACATTGGCATAATTATCATAGCTGGAGATTCATTTTTGTTTTGTCCAAGCCTGTTATCAAGTGCAATCATTGACAAAGCACCTAACTTCCACCTATTACACACATTATTAAAATGACTCTGTGAATGCCACAGCCATTAATTAAAGTAAATAGCAGGGGGGGAAAAAGAGTTGATCAGAGGCCCGGTTTTTCTGTTGAGGTACCTCCTTCCCTTTTGCAGAGATATGTGAAATCTTGCATGTTTCTAAATTACTAGCTTATAAGGAGTCAGGCAATGTATTAAACTTCCTCTGACTTTGGACACATGAACAGTATGGCAGTACATCTGGAAAGACGGCAGTGACAATGAAGTACAGATAGGATTACATGTACCACTACAAGAACAGTAAAGACAAGAATTGTATGTAGCCTTATATGCATTCATGCACTAACACACATTCCCCAAAACATGATCAGTCAATTCATGATTTTAGTAGCAGTATACCAGGGATAAACCATCTAACAGTCTAATTCAAGAAATTCTCAACAAACATCCCCAAGTACCCTCAGTCCTCTATGGATTTTATTGGCAGAGGAACCAACTTCAACTAGTCCAGATAGGCACCTTTTAGTGCACCATGTAAAGTCAGTTCAGGTCACAGTAATGCTGTTTGATCTTAAGGAAACCTAGGACTGTTTTGCCAGGCACTGGAAGCAACATGATTCTGGAGGCGCAGCTAGCAAGGAGAGCAGAGTTTCCATTTGCTCAGAGAACCTGAGAATTAAAACAAACAAAAAACAACCCACATTGCAGGATTGGAGATCTACTTCCAGTCGGCTTGAAACGTGAAGGTTCCTAGCTAGAGCACACATTGCTCCGAGAACTGGAATCTGATCAATTTAAGACGACATATCATGCCAAGTTAGATGTGATAAATTGCAACACCTGAAGAAACAGACAGCATTCCATGTTTTTGCTGGAAAGGCAAATTATGGTAGTCAGGTTCTCATGAAATGTTTTTGCAGCACCATTGTTCTTCTGTTCCTTAGCACAGAGAGCTTTCAGAATTTACACTATCTTGTCACTTTTCTTAAAAGTATACACAAAAATCTCATCAGCAGAAATGTATTAAAATAGTGTGTTAGGGAGGAAAAAATTCTAAATAAACACATACAATTAACATGGAGGACAAAGGAAAGGAAGAACCCCAACCTAAAACATTTACATTATTAAAATGACAAACATCCCATTTTTATTTCCTCTTTCAGTGAGAGTTTAGGCAAGGATCTGGATGCAAAATATTAGAAATCATGTTGAATTAGATGAGTATTTCTTTTTTTATAAACTTAGAGCACTGTTGATTTAATGTCTCTAAATGCAAAAGAGCCTCTTCCTGTCACTTAGCCATTTAAACATTAATAAGCTTTCAGTCAACTACTAAAACTATACTACAACATTACTAAAAGGAGATAAAAATGTGAGGACATTAAAAAATGCACTGAACATTAAAAAAAAAAAAAAATTAAGATCTGCTAATAAGGATGAATATTTAAAAGAACAAACATCCTGGGTCATGCCAAAGGTCCACCTGGTCTTGATTTGGTCTCACATAACAAAAGTCAATCTTAACATACAGTTAAGCTACTGCATATCTTGTTGAAGGATGATAACGATGTCCTAAACCCTTGACTGTATTGCTGGAAGCAAAGTATTCTGGCTTTATATTCCTACGTGTTTGTCTTTTGCTAATGCCCCAAGTCATCACTAAACTCTACAGAATGAAACAACTCAGTAATAATACAATAAGATGTCACTATCTGAAATCTACATCCACTGTAAAATGTTTCCATATATGTTCAGTCACTACACATAGCTATCAAAAAATATTTTGTTAGAAAGAATTTATTAGAGAAATAATATCTTCTGCTCTGAAAAATAGGCACTGGTTTTACCACTCCAACTTGTTGCACAAATCTTAATTTTTAAGCGGTGCTATTATTTTAGGCCTTATTCTTGTTGATGGGTTGGGAAACCAGGTAACAATCTTTTTCATGAGAGTATAGTGCTTATATGCTAGAAACAAAGCTTTAAAGTTTAACTTTCCACAGCTGGGATATTCTGTTCTACTAACAGACTTCTCCATTTTCCCTTCCCACTGCAAAAAACTTATTATCCCTCATGTAAACCTGCCTGAAGAAACAAGTACACCCATAAAGACGAAAATGAAAAAAGTTTTAAAAAGTGAATATCTCAGATGAGTTTACAAATGAGAGATTTTTGAGTTCTGTTAATTTTCTCTCATCTATTTTACATATTGGTATAATTATTTAAAAGAGAATGTGCTAAAGACATGATCAAATAATGCTGAGATACCGAACCAAACTGCAGATTAAAAATTACAAGATCCCCAATTAAAAAGCACCTTCTCTTTCATAAATTTTGCTTTCACAATTCTCTGTCATTTTGAGGCAGACAGCAAGATATTACCTTTCCAAACAACATTTACAGTAGAAACATGAATTTTCTTCTGGAATGCTGAAGAAGAAAGATTCTGGGCCTTGTCTTCTCCTTTGGTGCTCAACCTGTGACTTGTGTTTGAAAACTGTCTTTTGAACTATAGTGTCCCAATGGCATCAGTCACCTCACTTTTTTCTTTCATGGCATTTGGGTGCTGCCCAGCTGATCAAGACAAAAGCATTTCCCAAGCTTTTTGAAAATCACATTCCGTACCAGTAGATGGTCCTCCAAGTTAGCAGCATCTCTCTTCTTTTCAGGAAGAAGAGAGAGTGAGACTTCTCAGAATTCACTTTGCTGTCCTGGATAAATTGAGTTTGTGAGCAATCCAAGCAGTCAGCAGCTCCATACCCCATGTAAACAACTTTAGCAAGCAATTACAGCCTGTTCTTCCAAGCACAGAGGAACTTAGATTTTGTGACCTATTTTAAATTCTTTCATGATCCTAATTTCAAAAGCAACAATCTAAATGCAAGACTATGGATATGAAGACTCATGTACATTTAAAACTCTCTTCTAAATCCCTTGTATCAAATGCCAGCTGTTTCTTCCAAATTTGTCTAGAACTGCAACATATTTACTGGTAATAAGACATATATTTGCTCAAGCAGAACATCACTGCAGTTCATAATGTGAATAATCCTTTTACAGTTAGTGACTTTTGAGACCAAAATTGGTGGAGATGAAAAAAAAAGTAGTAAACTTCTGCAATCCATGGATATACATTAGAATTTACTACTTTGCTAATAAAATATATTGAACAACATTCTTCTCTCTCAAGCACAGAATGATTCTACTCAATATTTCTTATCTCTCATTTTCAATTTGTTGCCTGAAATATTCTTCTACTGTCTTTAGAGAAAATACACATTATTTCATGAATATTTTTTTCAAGTACAGAATCAGCAGTAAAAAATACATTTGTTTGAGTAATGAAATAGTCACCTGATCTTTGCAATTTCATCTTCAAAATTACCATTTGCTTGAGATGCATTCCAGATCAACCTGTCTGTTCTAATGGCTTCATTAGTAACTATTCAGCTGTCCTGTCTCTCTGCTTCTATCCTCATTCCACACATATGAGAACCTCTATGGAGACTTTTGTTGTAAAGCCCATTATTTATTAGTATAAATAAATATATATAAAAATTAAAAATCACAAGTAAAATACAAATACATAGTATTTGTGTTATTAATTTATACACAATACTATACAAAACATTATTATTACAAGTTCCATCTGTGTAACTTTCAGTGAGCTTTATTTCTTGAATCATTGCAAAAACATAAGTTTTAACTTTTGTATACCTTTCCACAAAGTTCTATCCAATTTTTCATGCAAAAACAATTTTTGTTGCAAGTGTATATACTTTCCCTCTAATATATTAGAACACACAGAGTAAATGGAGGCAGAAATAAGTATTACATACAATTAAATGTGGTGTTAGCAGTAACACACAAGCAGTTTTGGAAACAATCACACCCATCTCATCAACACCTGCCTTTGAATATCCTGGACATTATTAAATACGTTACCAATCAAATGCTGACGTTAATTAGGAGAACAAGCAGTAAGGAAAGGCAAGAACAGCCTTCTGGCACTGCAAGCAAATTTTGCTGTCAAAAAATGTCTTCTGTAAAAATAATTAATGTAATTGTATCTTGGCTAGTGCAAAACAAGCTAGTCTAGTAGAGCAGGAGAAATCAAAGCAGTTAAGAAAATCACAAATTTCTATTTTTACTTTCTTGAATGCACGCATCTCAAAGTAACAGATCATTATGGTGTCCGGGCTATTGTGAGTGTTTAGGGGTACGTTACATTTCACAGGTTTGTCACCAGACAAACTACTGAACAAACAGCTCATGAAGTATTGATAGCATCACTTTAAGTCACACACACAAGCACAGTTAAGACATCAATGCACAATTAAACCTTTAGGATGACTTCTGTAGCTATACAGACTATCTCTTTAAATGGAATGGTTCATTTAATCAGTAAAGTAAATCCAGTTAAATATGTTGCTTTAAGCTCAATATCAGATCAGCCTTTTTTTTTTCTAAGCCAATCATTTTTTCCATGCATTTAGAGCCTTTGTGACAGTCCACAGTAGCATTTGAAGCACATACATATATTGCTTACATAAGGAAAAATACTGGATTAAAGGAAATATTCCTACATATATGTTACTACACAGGAAACTATACCATAAATTGCTTCAAAAGTTGATGTAATTTTGCCTCCTTGCTTTCTTTGCAAACCTATTCTGGAATAACATTCCTATTATCAGGAGAAACTGTTGTCTGATTTTTAGACAGAAATCAAAGGTATTTGTTCTTGTAACACTGTCCTTTACATAACAATCTCCTCTACACACCTTCACACATTCTAACAGCATAGGAAGCAATTTAGAATTAAGTATGTCAGTAAAAGCAAACAACCTAAGATTTGATTCAGGCAGTAACTCCTAAACAAACTGCCTGGAAGGCTGGTGAGGGTCATGCATGTGTTATATAGGTCAATGCATGAAACTTGCTTATTTTAGATAACCTTTACATTGGCTTTTATAGAGCCCAAAGGGAATACGAGCTACTGAGACAAACCAAGACATAATCAGAATGGGAGAGGTACATACAGAGTGAAGATACTGTCTTTAGAGTCTGAAGCAACACTTTTCTACACTACCCAACTTACAAATAGTGGGGGGAAAAAGTTTTACTAAGTCATGTTAACAGTATTTTAATGCCTCTCAATGATGCTCAGTATTTTACTAACCTAACTTGGATCAACTACTCTATTGTCAAGAATGTTGTTTGTAAATGTTCTAAGAAAAACCTTTGTATGTGCTGTAAATCCACCTGAACACAAACATTACTGGAAGCTTTTATTTTCAAAATAAAATTTGGCATGCGTTTTGCAAACCATTTTGTTAAGGTAAATGATTTTTACTAGCAAGAAGAATCTGGAAAGAAGTTATGAGATGAGAAATCAATTTTTAGCCTGTATTCATGTAGTAGTAGTTCACTAGGAGAGACTAGAAATAACACCTCTCCAGCCTTATTTCAAAGCACTGAAAAAAAGAATGCATTTTCCTCTTGTGCCAACAGCTTCTCAAGACAGACCTTCTTGCAAATGAACTATGAACTCGCTCAGAAAAAATAGTTTCAGTCTCTTCATGACACAACCTCCACTGATCAGCTGTGACTTCCTATGTACACACAAGTAAACAGTCTCCCTTTGGTCTATATACTAAAACAACCAAAAAAAGCCATAATTATAATGTACCTTCAGAAAAAATCCACAGCTATTTTGGCTACTTGATCACTACTATTCTTCAACATAGATGCAATGGACCTATCTCAAAGTGCCCAACTACCACCAGGAAAATAAAAAATTACCCAGGGGGAACATGACACTTCAAGGGAAGGCAGCTGACATGCTGAAAACAGAGCTATCGGTCATTTTTACTGAGCAGTGCCTTGACAAAACAACGCGGTTCTTTCTCGTAGTATGAGCTAATAAAAAAGATTTTCCCATTTCCCCCACATGCAAGCTGTCTGAATGGACAAACCTAAAACTTTGAAATCTAAATTGTTTTTTCTGCTTTCTATAGATTCTTGTCCAGTGTCTTATGATACAGTTTTGTTTCTAATATCAGTCTTACACAAGAGATACTCTATTCACGGAAGTTCCCTGTATATACATAACGACTAATATTTTCTGTTTAAGATTGCAAAATCTAAAATTAAACAATTCCTTTTTTTAGATGAGACTCTGAAGTCACTCAGATTCAATGACAGAGTTAGAAATAAGCAACAGTACTTCTAATTATGTATAAACTGCCTATCGATTTAGTCTTATAATTGCTTATATCTACACATAAGCATATTATAATTCCAGTGTCTATATCATCATCTCCTTCTTAAAAACAGAAAAAGGTGCTCTTTGAAATAAAAATTTTATAAGTAAAATTCCATATTTGCTATAGTTTTGAAGAGACTGATAGCCATTTACCACATATTTTTTCCAAAAGAGGAAAAAATTTTACTATTTTCATTATACTTTTTAACCCATGCAAAGATAAGCACTCTCCTATTTTTCCTCTTTTTCACCTACATAATTGTAGCCTGAATGGGATTCTAGCTTTAGTGTTTTCCAGAGGATCACCTTCAGAATAACAGAAGCCCAAAAGACAAAAAGCCTGTTAAAAAAAAAAAAAAAAATCCAATATCTACTATTAACTAAGCATTAACAGTGAAAGGAAAAGTTGTCACGCTATAAGAAACTGTTAACTGATCTGAGCTGACAGTGTTATCTGACTAAGATACTGTATGCCAAAAATTCAGCCTGCCAATTCTTACTCTTCCATCTCTCCAAAAATTACAAGGAGGCTACAATGAGAAATACTGTACCTAGCCGTATTATGCTTAAGTACTAAGAGACAGAGGAATTTTCTCCAAAACAGGAAGAAGGTTAATTTAAATCTTATATCAGAGCAATTCTAAAAATTAATGAACATAAGCTATAAACAAACTGATTATTATTTTCTGATGTATGAAGTTGCAAAGATATCAATAACCATAATTCATGTAAGAAAATAGAATCAAAACACAAAACAGACACAACAGAAATTTATCAAGAGCTGAGAGAGAAGCAAAACACAAGTTACAGAGCCCTGACTGCTAAACTGAAGGATGAACTGCAATACACTCAGGTTGGGATTACAAAAGGGAATTATTGAAGAATTTGCATGAACTCTACAACCAGGGCATAGCACTCATTTGCTGTTTAAATCTATGCACTTTTCAAAAATCCCACTAAATGTTGCACTTTTTGATAATTCAGAGAGGAAAACCGAGTTATCACCCTTAAGTGTAGACATTCACAATGCAAAATACGTAGCTCACCTTACTGATGGCAAAACCGTTGCAGCCAGTAACACTGTGCTTTTACAAGCTATAATGTCCACTCAGTTATTGCCAGCAGATAGTAGTTTTCATGGATGAGTTAAACACTCTGCAGAAAGTACAGCTAAAAATGTTTTCACTGTAATCTGTTCTACTTCCATATTTCTACTCTCTGTTAAATAATTTGTAAAATCATTTTATGTACTACCCAGTAGTACATTGGCCAAGTATAACCTAATAATGTTGGCTTTGGCAGTCCTTCCCAGCTCAATTCCTTTTGCAGATGTAGATTGAAATTATTTAGCAGCACTGCTGCCAAGACAGCCACAATTTGAGAGCCATTGTGGCACTGCTGAAGGGCAATACATGTGGAAGCTATAGAGTATGTGTGACCAAGCAATGCTCACATACATTACCATTTAATTGTGCACACCCATCGCAGAAGGTAATGACAAGGGGAGCGGGATACAAAATTGTCAAAATGTGCAAACATACAATTACGTTATGTTATGTTATATCATTCATATTGTTTTAAATATAAAGCCTATCAGATTAGCATCACCTTGAAAACGAAGATCTTTGCTGCATGCCCAATTTCTACAAAACATTGTTTAAAATGTGTATACCACCAAGATGTTTTCAAAGCACTATAATTACCCTCATAATTTACAAGAATTCAATGAAGAAACAAAGTTCTAGGAGTTCAAAAAAGCTGTCCACTAAGTGTAGTGAGAAGGCGAATTTTTATAAAAGTAACAACTGATCAGGTGTTACACAATTTGTAAATCAAAAAAGGTAGTCTCAGTTCAATCTGCTAAGCTTGGATACAACTTCAAACAGGAGCATTAAGAAAAGCTGATCAACAGCTATCTGACATACTGCATGGATAGAAAGCAGGAAATTGGGACTTTGCCTGTACATGATTTTTCCAGAGTTTGTATTGAACTTGGCTAAAATATTTGGTCAGTGCCATTTGACTTAGGCATTTGATTTCCACAATGGTCAACTCTACCTGATAAAATGCTAATACCAATTAGAAAACCCACAAGATTTGCAAGGTTAGACTCATATGATAAAGTTGTAATATATGTACCATGGCAACAGATCCCCCAGAAGACTCTGAATGCATGAGAATGAGTGCACAAACACACATTCTCAATGATTTCCAAAGAAAAGTCAGTAAATAATTTCAATTTTTGTCATTCTATCTATATGTGGACTGTCATATAATTCAGTTCTACACTTTAAAAAAACCCAAACATTAGAACAGAAAACCAAGAATCAATTCAACAAGAATTAATAGCTGCCATACTATGTGATAAAAGTAATACACCTTTTTCCTCTTCATTTCATCTAGAATGACACAGCAATGCAGAGCCTGGACAGTGTGTAACTTTTTGCTATGTCTTCCCAAAACTACAAGCAATCCTGATTGTTCTCAGTTCTCCACTTTTCACCTCCTCAGGATTCTGACAGTTATCCATCACCTTTGGCTTTTTAAAGAAAAATAGTTTCAGTAAAACATCTGAAAGTTTTTAAGATACTATAACATACTTTAGCATGAAAAAATAAGTTTAATTTTTGTTCTACCGATTTCTTCTGAATAAAAAAAAAAAACTGCTGAAAAATACAGATACACTTCACCCTGGAAATATGATAAATTCCTAGTGTTTACAGAGGACAGAGATGTCCTGGTACTCACATCAAAGATCTAACTGTTTTATTCATACATTTTTTCCACCTTTCTGACTAAATCTGCTTTACTCTACAAATGTGCTTTCTTTAAAACAATAAACTTACATCCCTTGTACACATACAGAAAAGAATCTCCTATATACATCTTCTTAGTGTCAAAAAGAAGCTATTAATCTGCTGTATGGAACCAGAGAACACGCGTGGGTGTAAGAAAAATGTCTGTAGGCACCAACAGAAGGGAAGGCTACAGAGATTACTGCAGCGTAACCACCCACATACATTTTATCAGAAAAGAGCAGCAGCTGAGTCATGGTGCTGACTTCCACCCAGAAAACAGAAAAGGGATTTTCTCTAAGCTGAGATACATTTCTGTGACAATTCATTTTTCATTTTTAGAGGACTGAATTTCCAGCATTTTGACGTCTAGTTTATAAAAACACATCCTTATTCCCATTTGAATGGTTAATGTTACCCTCCCTCGCTTTCCCCCCAGTATCTCTACTAAGACTTTTGCTGAAATCCAAGGATGAAACAAAATACATTTTCACAAAAAATTGGTGGAAACTTCCAGGTCCATTAATTTCATACAAACATTTATTTAAAATACAAAGTATTTGCCTTGTACTCAAGTTGTTTTTTTATATAGTACAAACATGCACAATGTTATATTAATCACAAAATCTTTACCAGCCCTGGAAATTCAGAAGACAAATCCAAACTCCAAACTTTTTATGATATAATTGCTTGCAGTAGAAGCCTCTACTTTCGAAATGTAGCAAATCTGTTCCAATTGTTTCCTACAATGGAAGAAGTTTAGTCTTTGCTGTCCATCAACTGTCAGAAGGTCACCGCCACCTTTCCTGCAACGGTTTTCAAATGATAGGCAAAGTGAAAGAAAAAAAAAAAACTCCAAAGGCAAGGTTCAGAATTGCAGGAATTATACCATCATCATAAAAAAAAAAAAAAAAAAAAAAGCAAAATCATTTTTAAAAGTCAAATGAACAAAATTCACTCTTTCCTACTAAAGGTCCAAAGGCCTTTAATATTTCAAGATGGTTAACATATGGAATGCAAGACTGAAGCCTCGGTATAATTACTTAGCTGAAAATTCTATGTTAGTATTTACGTATTTAATTCTAAGTTTGCTAGACTCCCATGGGGATAAATACATTTTGCTACTCGTTCTAGAAGTGTTTGAAAAGCAGCAAAGAAATAAAGGTAAACAATAATTCAATGCAGAAACTGTTCTTTTTATTTTAAATTCCACTTCTTTATACAATGTCACTATATTCCACAAATACATAATCTACCAAAAATAAGCTATGAGAAGTCAACCTTAGTGCATATACAGGAAGTTAAAGCAGCATTTAAAAAATAGTAGTAATTTTATTTTAACAATGTTCTTAATGCAATATAAAATATGCATACCTAGATCTTGGAGTAAACAGAGTACAATTCAGAATTTTTTAATTACTTTAGATTACAAATTATTCCTTTTCCTACATTTCCCAGTATTACCCTGTTTTACGATAGCTTTTTTTTTAATTATTATTATTATTTTTATTTTATTACTATTACTGAGTGAAAGTTACCAGTCCTCCTTCCTTCAAATGAAGCTATTATGCACACTTTGTGGTACACTAGTATAAAAAGATACAGCCACAGAACACACAAGCAGAAATAAAATGCCATTACAGCACAGGGGAGTGTACACACGCTGGCTTTTAGCTATCTCAACAACTGAGCAGGATTCAGCACAGGTTTGCAACACCTTAATTGTGCCCTGTGCTGCAGTTGCTGATTTCCAGTTCTCCTAATTCTCTGTGGCTTCTACTCAAGTTAAGCATATGTATGCTACTTTAGCTATCTGAACTGTATTATTCCCTCTGTATGTACATCTTAGGGAAACATGGCTCAATTCTGCGGGTATGTCTAACTAGGATTTAAGTCCATATGCTTCATTTGACGGCATTTCTACTCACAGGATAATTCTTTATTGCTAAATTTAAAAAATTCTGAAATTTCAGGTAGTTCCCTACATCTCATCACCAAGAGCATTCCTGACTTGTAAGAAAACTAAAAAACAAAAAGGAGAATATGGGTTTACCTACAATTCCTGTATTTATTACAAGTATGAAGTTGTGATGTTTCTACGTAATTTCCTGGGTCAATACCTGACCAATGGCCATAATCATCATGTGTATCAACTCTGCTCATCCTTGTAGAACTGAAGCCTAAACTCAAAGCTGTCCAACTCAGAAATTCACCCCGCTCCTGAATTATTTTGCAATTTCTAACACTCTGCCCTACAAATCAAGCAAAACCCAGTAACAAGTAACTGGTTCAGAAAAGCTGTGCCATTTTTTAAAAGGCGAATAAGCTGTTTACTACATTCTCTGTCATCAGGGTTTGCTTCGCTAATAATTTTTGGTCTTAATTGCAAAATATAAGAAGCTGCTTATGAGTGTTATAACTCCTTGCATATGATGCTGTCCTTAATCACAATCAGTAGTCAGATGAAAAATTTGAGATTATTAATGTACGTTCCTTCTCTATGAGGATCCTGCAATATACTTTAAAAATTTAGTACTTGCTCAGTCTGTCTTCTCAAAAGCTGAACTGCTGAAATGCTAAAACCATGCAAACCAGAAGGGCATGAAAAATTGGGAGAAGTTAATGAAAATTTCAAACCACTCCTACGAAAATATAGTTTCAATATTCTTCCAATTGTACTTGTAAGTCACTAGATAACAGTTTAGAATATTAGATATTACATTAATTTATTTCTGTATAGTGCTATTCAATTACAGGGCACAAACTATGACCAAATTTCTACCACAGTCTGCTTTACTGCTGAAACTGCAAGATGCTTGTTAGTACATATGAATCAATGTCTAAATACAAGTACTATATACATATTTCTTTAATTTTATTCTTTTTAAACACTAAGATCATCATAGGAAATCTGGCAAGTAATTTTGGCTTTAAGGAGGGAGTAGATACTGCGATAAAGGGGAATGTGAATGTGGTTTGTTAATAGATCCTGATGAATAAATATTCTAATGAAATAGAAGCGCTAGTGCTTTTAACTTTCTTTGATAAATTTTGTTAAAAAGTAAAAGCTAATTTCACACAGACAGCAAGAGCACAAGGAGAGAACTTTGAATTATGACAACCTAAATGCAAGTGATATTGTAGCTTAAATACATGGCAAAAAAGATAATCTATTCAGGTACTGAATGTATTTCAACATATCAATGATGCATTGAGAATATCAATAACCAGTTATGACAATTTTTAAATCCATTATTACAGCTTGACAAAGGATAATTTATTCTAGTTCATGAAGCAAATTGGCTACGTGCCCTTTACAACAAGCCGAGTACTTCTAATCACCAAGAGCTGAATGGCCAAAGGAAAAAAACACTCTACTCAAGACTGGGACAGGGGAAGGGATGAGGAGGGGAAAGCAAAACCAAACCCTCAAGAAATGTGTATTAGGGAAAACTTTGCTCTGCTAAAAATGTGTATATCAAAATAAATTGAGGGAGCAAAGTGAGCAGAGGAAACAGCTTATGACTGTTCAAGAGAGTACTCTATTTCCATTTTCTTGTGGTTTTTTGGTTTAACCATCATTTGTATTCACAATGCTACTCATAATAGGCTCTTGGAGAACTACAGAAATAAGAAAATATAATCCCGATTATTCCAATAGAAAGAAATTCCAGCAAAGTGATCTATCAATGGCTAAATAACAAGCAAATTGCAAGTCTCGATAATTTGATGCATATATTTTCTTCCAAACAAGTGCTACTACTATAAACAGAGAAGTACAATTTCTCCAAGTGAAAAAAGCCTAAGTCAAATACGTATTTATCCCACCAAAATACTGGAGAGGGGAGCTGATTTTTTTTTTTTTTTTAATAATATCTGCATTAGCTACATGGATACTTTATTTAGAAGTCAGAAACATACTTCTGAGAAAATGTGTTTGAATAATTGCAAGTATTTTATTTGTTGGCAATCATTTTAAATGCACACTAAGAATTATGTCACTCTTCATTCTGTGATGAATTACTGATGTAAAAGTCTAGACTAAATTTTCCATTGACTTCCAACTTTTCCATACGAGGACTCTAGAAAAAAAGGAAGGCGAGCAGGAAAAGAATTTCCTAACTGAAAATTCCCAACGGACTCTGACTTTCACATCCTTATGTGTATTGTTTTGAAAGGTAACAGACACCACAGCTGATTGCTGATGGCCTGTATGAAGTGAAACTGTAACAAATGTCAGAATGATCATCTGAATGGAGCTCTCCCCAGCCACACAGCTATGCTGAATCTGCAACAATATTCTATTGACTTCTGTAAATTTTGTCAAGTAACTATTTTTATTTGCTTGAAAGAGCTTCAGAACTTTTTTTATGCATTTACCTTAGTTTATAGCTTATGCTAAAAATTTATGACCAGCATGTCATAAATTTTTCCTATTTGAAATAAAAGATGACAAATTAAAGTCAGGAATAAACTTTTCAGAAAATTCAACTAATCCCTAAGAAGCAGTTTGAAATAGCTCTTTCAAAAAGTAGCAACTAGTAAAAATTTCATGACTAACCACACCACACTACCACACTATTTCTCCAAAACATCATTGCTAGCACATGCAGATACTTAACTGCTCATGTGGAAAAACTGCAAGAGTAAATAAGCATAGGTATTGTGACAGTACATGTCTAATCACTATTTTATATCGTTCCTCACTTGCAAGCCTCCACAGTAATTTCATGCTAAATGTTCCGTTTTGGTTTCAACATAAGGGTCAGATAAGAAGTGGTAAACAAAAAAAGACAACGACATGAAAAACACAGATACTTTGATTTTTCCTCTTCACCCTTTCCAAACAATTTCAATAACGCTTGGTTCAGACAAAAGCAAGTTCTGACATATTCTTATTAAATAAAAAAAGCAACTTTTAAATAGTTCTAGAAGTTTGCTGGGTTTTTTTAACATAGTTAAGCCAACTGACTGCACATTGGCCTCAAAATGTATTTAGCAATATTAGTGGAGACAGCTGACAAAGAGAATTGTAAAAGACAGTAACTGTGCATCACTTTAACGCCGTTTAATTCGAGTTTGAACAGAAAATAAGCTATTCCATTTGAACAGAATAAAAGGACCTACATTGGCAGGTCCTGTGTACTGGCACCTAAAAAGAATTTTTTTTTCAAAAGTGTATGAATGATGATTGCATATGTATAATTTTAACTATCTGATCAAAGCTGTTTCTAATAAATTTATTTTCCATTTACATACTTAAAGAACTGCTATGAGCCTTACAGTCACAGATTTTTACCCTGAGTTTTCAGGCAATGTTTCAGACAAAACAGAAGAATTTGTCCTCATTATGCAGAACAGTTTTATGCCTTGAACAGCTCTTCCCTGGTTTACTGCAGAGACAGACATACATATGTACATTACTTCACACATGTGTACATTAAGTCCTCTTGGTGCACAAAATGAAATTTGTTTTGTATGCTAAGTGGATTATCAGTTACGATACACTACTCAAACACAGATGCAGCAGAGATGTTCACTTTGATCAACCATGCATTATAACAAGCTGCTTTTGCTGATTAACATCATTTACTTTGATTTATATATTACACATAATCCTATTCTCCACCATGAAAGTTATTCACTACAGTCTCCAAACTGAAAATATTCTCTTCTCATCTTGAGGAGTGGGATGTCTAGATCTAAAGAATTTCTAAATCATCTATCAAAAAACTATTCTAAAATACAGACTAATTTAAGAAATACAAAAGTACACTTTCTACTCCTGTAATACTTTGTCAAAATAGAAAGTTTTGAAGAATCCTGTTAGTAAATCAAAAATTCTGCAGTGTACACATTTCAGCGTATGGTAAGCATACTGACTTTTTAAAAATTCTCTTTTGCTTACTCAAATTTTCCTTTTTGCTTCTATTTTTTTTTTTTTAAAAACTTTATCATATATTCTAAAACTACCAGTTATGGTAATAGGATGATAACAATATCTAATTCACTGCCTGTCCAACCTACAGATTTTAAAAGATGACTGTATCTTTTCAGCATGAAAAGTTGATGTTTACTTGTTCTGATGATAAGACAAAATCAGATATGGAAACTTTACTACCCTTTATTCTTCTTTTTGTGCAACTTCAGTACTTGCGAAAGCACTATGACAAACCTGCAAGCAAAATAATCCAGTGCAGAGATCTTGTGTACCACCGACTGGCTGAACTACTGGTCCTCAATTCAGCATCTAGACAGACTGCCAAACAAGCTGACAGTGTCACTTTCTGAGATGTAGCTCTACACTTATTACAACCTGGAATAAGATCACTCATCTATCACTTTATAACTTCATATGCATGGACATAAATACACTTAATGTTATATAACCAATAATCTTGTGGTTACAATTGGATATTACAGATAACGTAAGATATGATGTTAGAAGAATGTCTCAGCTATTCTGAGCAAAAATCCTAGCACTGACAAATACATGAAGATTGAAATTCTTCAAATTCTTTGAGTTCTTCCAAATAATTGAAAAAAGACCGATAAAAGCAGTGGTAAAAAAATTATTTAACATTTATAAACCTCACTGCATTAGGTAGGAGCTCTAGGTAGAAACAACCCTGATAACGTATTTGAAAAATTATGGCTTTCTCTTTTAGCATTACTGTTTGCTCCTCGAAAATAAATGTTTCCTCAATATCAATTAGGTTTGCTTCCCTTCAAACACTCATTTGAAAATTCACTGGAAACGAGCATTTAAATGAAGTAACGTGCTTTAAATCTTACATTAGCGTTCGTTAAGCAGTTATATGCACAAAGTCTTCATACCATCTTGACTGAGAGATAGCAGTTTGCCATACAAGGCTGAAACCAACAGTGGAATTCTGTTCCATAGAAAGCATCATGAAGGCATTGTTCTACATCATCCAAATAAGAAATGACTAACAAATGCTCAGGAAAAAGCCTACATTAGCCCGACAACAACCTACCTCAAGCATAGCAAACCAGAAAATACAGATTTCATTATGTTGTTACAATGTAAAATCACACACAGCCTGGATTTCAGAATAAAGGTACCTGGTGCGTGTATTCTACATCAACAGCTTTCCAGAGTACTGTTCTTGAAACATATGGATATTATCACCAAGGGACTTGGACAATTCACCTGCAAAAGCAATCACACCGCCACATCGCATTTTACTCTGAAGTAGTATTTTACTCTGAAAGCTACTTGGGACCTGATATGTCATCAATGCACCACCTAACAGCCAAGGATTTGGGGATCTCAAATGTATACATATAGTGGGTCACACTATTCAGGAAAGAACAAACAAACCAAACCACAAAACAAAAAAACCAAACCAAAACCAAAAAACCAAACAAACACACACACACCCCAAAAAACCAAACAGCTCCCCCCCCAAACAAACAACCCCCCCCCAAAAACCAAAAAAACAAAAAAAACAAACAAAAAAACCAAAAAAACCCCCAAAAACCCAAACAAAAAAACCAAACAAAACCCCAAAAAACCAAACAAAAACCCCCAAGAACAACAACAAAGCAAACCCCCAAACCACCAACCCCAAAACTCAAAAGCTTCGTCAGCTGCCTAACTTTTGGAAAGGACTTCTAACAAACAAAAGCCTAGACAACCACTGCAAGACTTAAATTGAAAAGGCCTGCTGTAAGATCCTTACCAACCTGAAAAGAACAGACCTGCAGTCTGCTTCTACCCACACATTTCATGAACAAAGACAAATTCAGTTGAAGTTACTTTAATAGAAATACTGTAAACCTTAATACACAGTAATTATACTTTATATTAGTGTCTCTCTTGACTCCTCTGAAGTATTATTTCTGCCAAGAAAATTAATCTTACCCTCTTGTATGTTGAATTGCTGCTAGTTCATACCAGACATTTCTTCCTTCGTAAGAAAATGAATCAGCACAAAAATTCTAGAACATGGGTCCAACTAAAAGACTTTAGGTAGATCATAACCTCATACAAAATACTGAATCTCTAAGTCCCATCCCTTCTATCATTACAACCTATATGAGAGATTCTCCGTGCGACCTCTATCTTTAAAATAGCTGAGTGGCTTTCCAGTGCACAGTGAAAGAGCCTTCTTTTATTCCAGTGCAACCCAATAGCACCAGAGCAAGAAAACTACAACCATAGGAGTATTATCTATCTGGACAACATCCATCAGCGAAAATTCCTACAAATACTTCTTTAAAAAGAAATTATACATACAGATATATATAAGCACACATACACACAAATACACCCTTGATAATGCTAGCACACTACTACTAAAGCAACTTTGGTGACATAAACATCTTACCTGGGAACCACTCATAATGCAAAAACAACGTCAAAATATTTTTATTGCTTGTGAAGGTTTCAGTCGCATAGTCAACTATGTCAATAGTCCCAGCTATCACTTGGGATTTAACCATACTCATCTGTGTCAGAATTTTCTGCTCTTGTTATTTCTCCCCAGCAGTTATATCAAAATATAAATTCAGTTTCTTCAGTTTTACTTTTCATGCTGTTTAAACTTAAGGATATTTTGGCTTGTTACTGGAATTTCTGATTTATGAATGCTTCCCAGAAGGATTTTTTTTTTCAATTGTTCACACAATTCTAGATGTGTTTACCATAAAACAGAGTCAGTAACACCACTTTCTTCCCAGGCAAAGCAGCAGCCTTGACACAAGTCTCTCCTATTTCACTACTTTATTTCACTCCAAATGAGGTTTATTCCACTAGATAGTTTCTGTCACCAAGGAGCATGAACTCCTGCATCACATATAGATTTTAGCTTTGTCATATACCGGGAATTTTTTGGTTTTTCTATTAATTTACTCTCACTATGTCTATGAAATTATGTGTAGATTCCCCTTAAACTAGAAATTACACTCACTAAAGAAAAAACACACTTGTTTGCCTGCATTATCCATGCAAGTATCCACAATGCATGTCAAACTTTTGTTTGTATTCATATGTAGAAGCAAACCACATGTACATGCAGATGAATACAAGTGAATGCAACATAATCACCAAGCTAATTTTTTTAAAATTTTAAATGGAATCTTCAGTAGTGTTTTTATAGCATCAAACAAAGGTTTCTGCATAGGCTGTCCATTACAGATGGACAATAAAAAAAGCAGACTTGAGGAGAGAGGGAGTATCTGTCCTCTTTATGTTAAAGCGTAACATAGCTGACTCCCCAGAGGACCTTCTAAGAGCAGATAAATTAGAACTTTTGTTGATCCACCAGCAGTGCCATGTGACCAGCTGATTTAAAATATAACTAATGTTATTTTTAAAATGACAAACTGTTTAATTCAGAAGACTGTTTTATAGGAACGTCAAAGATTTTTTGTTGTTGTTTTAAGAGTAATGCCTGCCTATTTAAACCTCACCCCAAATACTTAAAATATTAGTTTATTCTAAAATTTTAAAAGTGTTACTATAAACACTTTTATCATTTATTAATATATATTATATGCAACATGAATTTATATAAGACCCAGGAAAATTAATTTTGGTTATTGCGTCAAAGACAAAGGCTTCATAAAAGAAATAATTTTTCCTAATTAAAAATATTTCTGTGGTTTTTATTTACCTCGAACAGTAGATGGCTAAGACAACAACTACTAAGTAAAGCAAGTTCTGTAGTCGCAGCACATTATGTAACCATGCTACCACTCTGTGGAATCGGACTTATTTATCATGTTTTATGATAAAACCTTTTTATTGCCCTTTCAGAATCCCAAATCTGAGATCATGGCTTTTCTAATATTAACCATTTTTTGGTCATACAAAGGAAAGAAACCTTTGAAATTTTTTAAAGCTTTCTTAATAACGAACCATGATAAAATGCACATGTGCATAGAAAATGATCTTCAAAGCAAAATAAATCATTGAAGCAATTTAAGAGGTAGTAAAATAGTGCTGAATCTTCCTCTTTGGAACCATCCCTGTTCCTTTAAACAAAATGTGAGACTTAGGTGACTACATCTGATCTCATATTGTAGTTTAAACTCTAAATCTATATTGTTTCAGTAGAATTATTATCAGGTTTTATTAGTAAGAAATCAGAAGTAATGAACAAGAAACAAGGTGAAACAGAACAAAACTGAAGTCAGGCACAGAGATACGTATGCAAATACAACAAGAAGGTCATTTGCTACCTTCTTTTTAAGGTAGCAATCAGCACCACTTTTTTCTCTTTTGGAATTCACTTTAAATCATAAAACTAAAATAAGAGCAATTTTAACTTCTGCTTTTTTTTTTCCCAGGCTTGTTTTTAACGCCACATACACTCACATAGTCACCCCTGGTTTCTCCTGCAAGAAGTCAGTAAACTGGTAAGAGTGTAGCTCAACAGATTTCAGCCCCTACAAACCAGGCAATTCAGCAAAAAAGTCAATGTTTCATAAACAGCGAGTATTAGATTTGTAAGGTCAAAATGAAGAGCTAAAGGTACTTCTTGCACAAGAGAACCACTTTCTTTTCAGATATGGATGGAAAGAGTATCTAAACTTGCACTCTGTTTTGAAACACCTATACAGAAAGTTACTGGGATACAGATACTTTCGAGTTCTAAAGACAGGGGACACATCCACACACAAAAATAACTTGGTGTTTATTACTAGCTGTGCCACAAGCTTTCTTTATGTCTTCTCCACACTCACCTTCTCAACAAATACCAAAGTAATTATCTGCAGGAGCTTTCCAATAAGCAGCACACACTGCTGATATTTTGTTTTATGACTGTTTATATTCAATTTGAAATTACATAAAAGCATGCTCCCCTATTCCAATCATGCCTATTTAACAAAGAAACATGTGCAGCATACAAAATGACACAGATTAGCTTAAATCAGAAATACAGAAGCCTAAAGGTTACTATTGCAATAAAGAAAGATGCATTGGTAGCCTGTCACAGAGCGCCCAACTCTGACAACAAAGCACAAATTGACTCCAGAGGACATAATACTGCCATGCCTAATGAAATAAAACCAAGGCTCCTGTCAGCCTTTGCTGTGTCCTTGCTCTGCTGCTGTTCACAATGTGTCGAGTCACTATTTAAAAACGCATTACACATTATTTTGTTACTGTATTTCTTAATGAGTTTTGTAACTTTTCTTCACTTTGAGCAGTGGAAACAGCTTCCTAGTACAGTTTTAAATATTCATGAGGAAAGTGCACCTATTACATCTTTAAATAAAAATTTATAGATTTTTTTTTTATCTGTTCCTAATGCTTATTCACTCACAGTTTATTTCTGTAAAGGCAAGATTTTAAAAAAATTGGGGTTTAGGACAGGAAATTATAGCAATTTTTTTTCTTAAAAGCCCGTATCATTTCTGGTTAATAGATTTCTCTGTAATACATTTATAAAAATATTTTTAATATGGTATAACCTGTAAATAGAAATAATTCATTAAATTAAAGAAATCTATTAGTTTATATCAAATCATTTTATGTGGGAACAGAATTAAGATATTTAAAAGATTTTATCTGAGGCTCTGATAATTTTTTTTTAATTATTTTAATTACCTGATAAAAATTCAAAGAAATGCATGTATTTTTAAATAGTTTTTTAATAACTCCTACTAGCAATCAGTGCGTATGATGCATTATGAACACCAATATCCAAGTGGGATACAGGACTATAGAGATCAAATGGTAAATCAAGCAAGGTCAAACAAGGAACAGTCATTGTAAAAAGCTAAAAGATAGTGCATTTTAATGGTTGGACCAAAACTGCCTTTTGTAACAGCTTCTGGCACCTGACTGGCTGATGGTCGCATGTGATGTTTCTGTTCTCCCTATCTACTTGGGGGGTGGGGGGCAAAAAACAGGTGATCACACTTTATTAGACATCCAAGAATCCCACAGTTTAGGGTTTTTTAATGAAAATGGGGAAAGTACATTTACGCCTCTATCTGCACAAGCTGGGACTAAGTCCCTAATTTCCACAGAGAGAGGAAAGAGCTTCTATTCTCCTGCCCCTACCTCTCATATGAGGAGACACGGTAACTTCCAAAAAAATGGTCTAAGACCAAGCAAACACAGGTGTTCAGAGGTGAAAATAATGAAGAGAACATTGCTGCACTTCTTCCCAGCTGCACTTAAGCAACAACATTGTAACATTTCATGCTCTTCTGTTTTCTTCAATCACAGATACACAGGAAGAAGGATAAAGATACCGGCAGCATACAGAAAAAGTAGAAAGGTTCTTCAAAACATGGAGTTCCACATTCTTCAGCACTGTCTACTGGACCAATCCATTAATTAAAAGAATCCCATCAACACTGGCAATTCAAAAAGGAGGAGAGTAAGCAGATATACTCTGGCAGCCCTGATCAGCTCGCTTGCTGATGGGCAGCCGCAATCACAGCACAAGCCCTAGACATCCCACACTACTGCCTGACACAGCTGAAGCACAAACCACCCAGCCTTAGCTACAGCTGAGGGACAACCCTCTTCTGCTTTGAACACCACAGGTCTGTAGGAAAACCAGAAACAGCCTCTTTAGTCTTAAGATTCAGTGTCTTCTGAATTAAACATTTTTATCACTTCTGCTTGCAAATTCATAAACAAGGATTTGACGTTAGTCACCACATTTTGTTCGGAATCAGTGTATTTGTCAATAAGAGTTCGTTAATACTTCTGTTTCAGCCAGGTAGGGACACACTTGTGGTAAAATTGGGTATTGTAAAATCGACAAAGTCTTTACCCTTTTGCAAAAGCTTAAACTAGGCTACAGTTCATGTTACCATGAATACCCATCATTATTCTCCTCAAGTTGGCTGTCTAAAAGCGCACTAGCTTTCCTCTGAGAAGTCAAGTTTGACTCAGTACGGATAAAGCTGTTTCATTAGCAAAAGCAGCAGTACAATCAAGCAAGTATTTTGCATTCTAGACCAAGGTATGACGCTGTCCTCCCACCCACAGCGTCTGTAGTCTTACCACCTCATTACACATTTTTTTCACTCCACAAGGTAAGTAGCCTCATCTTTGGAAGCACTATCATTATTCCAGGTAATATTTACATCATAATTTATTGCTTTGCTTTTTGTCATCTACAACACAGCTTTCTTTGCCAATTTACTCTTTTCCATTCTTTGCAACTTTTCCACCTACTTGTAATTACCCTTTGCTGCTGTGTTCATCCAAGTGGGTCTAGAATCCTTCCGTAGAGGTTCTATATCCAAATCTGACTTCCTATGTTTGTTGTTCTCTCCTTCAGACACAAATTTATACTCAAACATATACTTTCACTAAAGTCTTACCACATTTTTAATGCAGATTGCAGTGTATCTTATCTACAAACGTATAAAAATCCAAATCACCAGTCCATTTCAATTACATTAAAAAAAGATTTCTGTAGTTTAGAGCATTCACAATGGGTAGGCTGGCTGAAGAGCTAAAGGTGATAAAATTATGTGATACTGCATACAAATACTTCCATGGGTAACCATCGCATGGTACTATTAAGAACTGGGTACTACAAATGCATACAGTGAAGTCACTACTTTAAGAACATATTGATACTGTGAGAATATTTAGCATCAATCTTTCGGAGAAACACAGTTTCGGCAAAAATGTGTACAGTCTTGCAATGTCCTATAGTGTTTACAGAATGGCAAATAACATCCATTTAAAACAGATACAGCTCAAAATACAGTAAGTCCTTTAGACATACTTTTTCAACAGTAAGAAGTCTAACAATATAGTTTATTAAAAACCTTTTGTTTCATACTGTTCCTATTTCAACAGATTACAATTTGCTACTGGCAAATCATTATCAAATTATGAAAAGATTGTAGGCAGAATTTCTTATTTTACTTGGGTCTAAAGTCTATAAAGCAATTTATTACTCCTTTTATCTCTCACTTCAGTCTCATTACTTTGAAATACACCTCACCAAAATCCATTATTTCCTTGCCAATTTTTCCATTTCCTTTCTATTAAGGCAAACTTTAGAAGAAAACATCGGCAAACATTTTTTTTTTTAATATTACCTATTCAACTAAACATGTTAGTATAGGTTTCATTAAGCTTCAGAGAAGTTTCTGTGGTCCATTCAGAGATAACAGAGAAAAAAGAAAAGATTCACTTGGATTCTGAGCACAGGGGACAGGGACGGGACAGGGAATAACACCAGTCACAATCTGTCCAAATTTGTAGTCAGCATCTCATATACACCAAGTCGCCTAAAATAATGTTAGAGCATGTAAGAGCTTGTTTAGATAGAGCAATACATAGAGTATGGATGACAAAGCGTTTTCCACTAAAAGCTTTTTTTTTTTTTTTTAATATCTAGTCAGAAAGGTAATCTCTATCATGCACTGTGTTTTGCTATTTATACTAACATAGCCAGGTATTACACATGACAGAACAGTAGATAAACAGAAAAAAACTCTGCAATTTCTTCTTAGATCATCTTAAAATACTAGCACACACATTGTCTGGTACAGAACTGTATCAGCTGGCCATGTCGGAGAACAGACATGAAATACAACTTGCATGAGATTGCTGTATGCTACATATTCAGATTTGTTAACACATCACGTTATATATTTCAGTTAGTTCAGCTGCATGTCCTTGTTCTCAAGTTCTGGCCCAGCGTGGACTTAAAAATCGGACAAATAACAACACAGCTCAATGAGCTATGCTTCCACCCCTTCAGAAAAACACATTCAGTTGCTCACACTTGATGAGGAGACAGAGTTCAAAATAAACTTTACCTTGCTTTGCAGCAACTCACGCTGTTTCACCTGTGTGCCTGAGTGTATCCTCCCAGCCAGCAGAGAGATGCGTTGCTTGTGCTCATGGCAGCCCCTGCTTTTGCCTGCATCTCTCTTTTAATTATGTTGCTATTTTGATTGCAAAAATGGAGAGCCCTTAATGCAGAGCTGAAAACTGCAGTGTGTGCTGGGAAGTAGTACTGATCTAATTACCTGGTTGTAAGAAGCTGTGGAAGCACATACTGTCTTCATGTAAAATCTGGTTGCCAGCTCCTTTTTGGAGTACTAGGAACTCAGTTCATAGGCCATAACTAGAATTAGACTGCAACATATCCAATTTTTTTTAAGATTCAGATGAAACTTCTCACAAAGATAATTTTGAAATGTGAAGTTTTCATATGAAGCAAAAATTAAAGAGAAACCAAAGTAAAATCTTTACCACTCTTGCTCAGTTTCAGGGGCTTTAAGGAACCTGTCGCCGCCTTTGAAAGATTACACTGTTACACCAAACGCAAGGCTGTTCTTCCTTTATTATTAGGAGTTTCTTGTTGCAAAAGGCAAAGCAGTTCTTAATTAGCATTTAAAATTAATAAAAGTAACTTACTATACGTTTTTTCTTCCTATATAAAATACATTTATTGGTAAGATTACCTTTTCTTTACACTCCTTGCCTGAAGGCATATATCTACATTTAGCCATTTGGTCAGTCTTAAGAACTTAGGCCTTTCTAAAAATCAGTCTCCTTACACCTCTGCAACGTAGCTGCCCCTTGCCTTGACTTGCTTTCAAAAACTTCTCACCTTCAGCCCCTAAATGAGTGCCAAGGGATCCTTTCAATCCCCCTCCCTCTGTGCAATCACTACTAGTTCCACATTTGCCCATGCCCTGGGTCTCCCCCCCCATTTTATATTCTGGCTTTACGCTTTATACTAGTAGTAGTGTGCTTTGCAATGCCAGGAGGCTGGCAAGAACACTGTCCTTCTTGACAGCATCATCCCAGAGGACTAGAGCGAGCTCTGGCAAAGCAGTTGCCCTCATTTATGCATTACTAAAGTCTAAGCGACACCCTCTAAAATTGAAAAACTTGCTAACCAAAGACATAGACTGAATGCAGTGAATACTGCAGTTACTAAATCAACATATCACTATCAGATAAGATAAAACAGAATTCTAGTTCAACTGGAGTTAGGAAATACTAATTAGTTATGCACAACTGAACCATCCCTACTGAACAGAAAAACTGCAATGAATTTTTGTTGTAGTACGCAGATTGTTTGGTAGTTACCACTACACAAAACAACTGCAGATATATTTTTAATTGAAACTGTTTTCCACCTTCTAGTAAATGCAAAAAACCCCAAGAAACCCATTCTGCTCACATAGGTAAATTTTTGTATTATAAACCAGCATTTTTCTGCACTATGACAATACTGTTCATAATAAAAACATTTATGAGCAATGTTTGCTCATAAATGACTCAGTAATTTTAAAACTGAAAGTTTGCTCTTCATATACTATTTGTCCTGGCCATTTAGAAATTATCTCTTGGGCCTATCACAAGATAACTAACTACTAAGGCATAATTCTCTGGGAAAAATATACACTGATACTTATTACAAGATTTGTCCTTAAAAATACAAGAACAAAATTTTTCTACTTGATTCTTTTTATGGTTTCATCACTACTGCCAACGAGTCTTATATTCAAGCTCTAAAGCACAAGACAGACAAAGCAATAATTAGTTTTCAATACTGAAACAGCTTTCTAAATATTACACATAAGCTTTTAATAAAGATAATAATCTGTATAAACAGCTTTTGGGCACCTTGCCACCGATGTATGGCCTCTAATCAATTGCTTGTTCAGCACTGAATATTCAGTACATTTTGTATACAGAACTAAATGGTTATTTTCCAAGGAAATTAAATACATTTTAAAATAAACTTATCTAGCTGAATATTTTGGATGCTTAATGCAGACTAGTAGCTGGGAAAGAAGAATTAAGAGAAAAGGTTAAGCAAGCTGCCTAGATTTTAATTTAGCTCTGTCACTAGCCTCTTGGATGACCTTGAACAAATTATTTTACTTCTTAGTTTCCTCCGTTTATAAAGATATCAACAAAGATACCTGAAGCTGTAAAAAAATCATTGAAGTCTATTGCATAAAATCATTATTAAACCTAACAAGTGGTTCTTGAAGCTTTCCCCTCCCCAACAGATCCATGAAGCTTCTGTGAATCAGATGGTTTTCCAATACATCTTCAAATACTTTGTAAGGTTCTCAACTAGATGTGTTAACTCAGAAAACGGTTCTGGGCACCAGTGAAGGTATTGAAAATGTCTGTTTGGTGTGCAGCTGCAGTCGAAAAGAACATGACATTAAAATGCATAAAGAATAGGCCAGAAAATAAAATAAGCTTTTCCAATGCTTTTATATAAATTAATAGTACTGTTCCATTTGAAGGAGTGTTGCTTACAGGTCACCCCTTCTTTATGGTAATATTCTAGAATGACAGAAGGTTTCAAAGATAATTGGTAAAAATGATTGCTAGCTATTTGCTTTCACCTTTGGACCAAAGGATCATTTATTGTATAAAGTGACTAACAGAAAGTATTCCATGAGAACCAGAACCAACGAAGACCACTTGTCATGGATTTGTCTCTGGTAGTTGACTACAAGCTTTAGTCTGTTTTCATTTTTTTCCTACACTTGCCACTGAGGCATGTATAAAGCTACTAGCTGGTAGAAAGTCTTTGGTATCAGCTTATTTTGCAGTTTTGCCTTTAGTAGAAGCCCTTAGAGGTCTCTCTCATCTACGTAGCTGCAAGTTTCCAAAGAACCTGTAGGAAAAGAATTGTCTTTCACAGCTCTAACACATCTTTGAGAGTGTTACTGGAGAAAGGACGATGGTTTGACACAATGACTGCATTTGCTCTCTTTCCTTAAGAAGTCAGATAATATAACATGCTAAAAAATATACAAATGAGTACAGATAAGTTAATTTTCCCATTTTGCCCCTATCCTATACCACAAAAGTAAAGAAACTGAAAAAGAGAATGTCAAAACTTGTAATAGGACAAACTTCTTAAGGCAAGAAAATGAAAAAAGAAAGTGATAAAACTAAGATCAAGATTAAAAAATACAAACAACACTTGAGCATTGATTTATATGTAGGCTATCCCATATGATTCCATTAGCAACAATAATAATGTTGGGTTACTAAATCTCAGACTTCAAGTATGAGACAATCTCTAATAGAAATAAAACATATTAAAAACAAAATGTCCTTTCAGTGCTAGAGGTAAGAGGCAATATCCTTTGCTGACAGAAGAAGGTGCTTAGTGCTTCCTCTGGCTCTTGCTAAAAAGAGAATACTGAATTAGTAGGATTTCAATGTGATCCAGACAGAAATTATTTTATTTCCCTTGAAACTGCAATCCAAAAGCAATAAATACATTTTCAATTTAAGACAAACACAATGCAGCTCAAAACATTACGAAAACAAACACCCAGCATATGATCTTCCTCTCAGGATTAACGTAAATCAACTGAAGCTGTTTCTTAGGAGGCTCTGAGAGATTTATTTGGTACTGTTTTTCTTGGGGTTTGGTTAGTGTATCACATGATAGCAGCTCTACGTACCTCATCTTGCTAAACTGTACGTCAATGCATCACACCAGGCAGGGTAGCTAGGTGGTAGCCATCAGACCACTGAAATTCATCTGTTGCCAGTTCCAGTCTTCCAATATTTTTTTCAAATTATCATCCATGTTCCATTTTACCCCATATAGTCAAATTCTACAGCAGTTCAATACATGTCAATATCAATATCCATACTCCCAAAGGTATGGAACAAACTTTTCTGCACGTATTATCAGAATACACATACATATACATTTCAAAATTTATTTTAAAAACTTCAGTTACAAAATTAGTAGCTTTTTGGAGGGGGAAAGCCAGTACAACAACAAACTGTTCTTTCTAGGACTACTATATATCCATATCACATACTATGAGAAATGAAAAAAAAAAAAAAAAAAAGGAAAAAAAAAAAAAAGAAAAAGCAAGCAGGCATGAGTAACCTTGTGTATATTTGTGACTGCATCTAGTCTCCCACCTGGAATGCTGTTGGTGGCACTCACCATGCAGAGGTTTAAAAGCTTTACTATTGCTGACAAATAGTGTTAATTTGGGGTGCATTTATCAAGTATGTAAAACATGCCATGTTTATAATACACAGGATGGCTTCAGTATGTATAGAAAAATTCTACCCAAACCAAACTTTATGAACATACGCAGTTATTTCATCTACCAAGCAAAAATTTGTGCACCATAGAATATTAAATAAATAGATGTATCTGCAAGGCAGTGAGCAGTGTCCATGGATGCATCTCCATGACGTAGGTACAGAGGCTGTCTTAGTCCGGCAGATACAGCAACCTTTTTTTTTTTTTCTTCTTTTTTTAAAGATAAAAAACAACCACAAAATCAAGCACAGAAGAAAAAACATGAGAAATGTAGCAGGCAATGCTATCTTAACATTAATAACATGTTTGCTATAGATAAAAGCTTACATTTTTGTTTCAAGCATTTTATTAAAGTACCATTTTAAAGCAAATTGTATCAAATCATAGAACTGTACAAGTCCATCTAGACAGTAAGGCTGTAAATTTGAGAAGCTGACAATAAAATCACAAACCCACAATCCATTACTGAATGATGTCAGTGTTACAAAAACATACTTGTTTTACTCCGTATTATTTTAAGGCACTGTTATGACCTTATATAGCGTAATTCACAACAGCGAATGAGACAATTCACAGCTTGACGTGTAAACACACACGATAGGAAAACAAGTTAGCGAACGATTAATAGGTACGCATCCTTCCCCTAAAATACAGCATCCACCAGAATCGTACGTGATAACACAGGTCTGAAAAAGCCATAACCTCTCCTACTGGCAGCAGCCAAGCACAGGAAGAAACGTGTTGACGTGCAAGTTTTATGTTTTGTAAATCCCACATTTTTTCCGATGACAGTGGAAGCAAAACGCCCACCCCAAACAAAACCTGCCAAGTTAATTAACCTAATCGCACAAATTCACCAGGGTGAGGTAAAACTGAGGGCTGGTCCTCAATATCCTGAAGGACCTTCACCCAAACACGTATTTTAGATGCTGCAACAGCAGCAGCGGGATCTGCCTGAAAACAAGCCCGCTCATAAATATGAAACAACACGCGCAACGCTACAACCACACGCAGTTCAAAACAGAAATTCGTGCCTAAGACGCCTAAATCCTACCTGCACCTCTACGCGAGTTCTTTATCTCTCTAGAGAACGCGGGGTACGCTTTTTCAGGGCGGTAAACGTTTTATTTAGCGTTTCGACGGAAAACGGCTTTTTCGTTCCTAGTCAGGCGCTCCAGGCAGGCTTGCTCCGTCTTCCAGTCCGTAACGCTTCGCTTCAGCCGGGCGGCGGGGAGGCTCTGCCCGGCGGCCCTCCCGCCGCCTCCCCCGGCCCGCCGCCCCGGGGAGCCTCACCACCCCGGGGCCCGAGGCGCGCCTCGCCGCCGCCGGGTGAGCCCACGTCTGCCGGGGAAGGGAGAGCGGGGACGGGGCCCGCGGGGGAAAGGGACCGCAGCCGTGCGGGAGGGGAAGGACGGGGCGGGAGGAGGAGGGCGCCGAGGGGCATGCAGAGAGGCGCGGGGGCACCTACCAGTCCGTGTGCGGCTCGTCGATGACCAGGAGCAGCTTGAACTTTCGGCCGGCGGCGGAGGAGACGGCGGAGGAGGGATCCACCAGACCGGCCGAGGCCGCCGTCTGCTTCACGGCGTTGGAGAGGGAGCTGAAGAAGCTGCTGCCCGTTGACTGCTGCTGCGGCGGCGGCGGCGGCTGCTGCTGGGGGGGCGCCGACTGCGGCGGCTGCCGGCGCTCCGCAGCCGGGGAGGCAGAGGCAGGGGCCGAGGAGGCCGAGGAGGGAGGCGGCGGCGGCGGCTGCTGCGGCTCCGGCCGCTGCAGGTCGGTCATGTAGCCATTGGGCAGGTTGGCGATGAAGCTGCTGTCCGAGAGCCTGCGCCGCAGAAAGTTCATCATCTGGCCGGGCGAGAAAGAGAAAGAGAGAGAGAGAGAGGCGAGGCTCTGGCGAGGAGCGGGAGGCGGGCGCGGAGCCGGGCGCCGCGGCGGGGCTCTGCCGGTCCGCAGGCGGGCTCGGTCGCAGCCTCACTGCCGGCCGAGGCGGGAGGCGCTGCCTTCACCTCAGCGGCGCGGCCGGCGGCGGCGGCGGCGGAGCGCGCGCCTCGCCGCTCCCGCCCGCCTCTAGGCGGCAGCCGCGGGCGGCCAGGCTGAGGAGAGCGGCGGGCCGCGCCGCCCTCACGGGCTCTCGCTCCCGCCCCGCCGGTCGCGGGGGCCCCGCTCCCGGTCGCGGTCCCGGGGGGCCAGCGGCACAGCCAGCGGGGCTTCCTCCTCAGCGCCCGGGGCCGGCGGTTACAGCCCGAGCAAGCGGCCGGCGGCGGCACCGCCTTCGCTAAAGAGAAAAGCCCGCGGTGCCGCGGCCGCCGAGCTGGGGCAGGGCCGAGCGACGGCCCGCTCGGTAACGGCGGGCTGCAGACGCGGGGGGCGGCTGGGGGTGGCACCTGGCACCGGCGACGTGGAGCCCCCGAGTCAGGGAAGGAGGCTGGGCGAGCCGTGGCGTCAGTTACAAGCGCGCGTTAATTTCTCGTTGTAGCCTAGACGCTAACTGCCCCCATTTCGCAACAAGTAACGCGGGGCACGGGACAGAAGCGGCCCTCGCAGCGGAGCGGGTTGTGGTCGTGCTCAGCGCCCATCAGCGCAACAACGGCGGGCGTCCCCATCAAGTTGAAGAGGGAAAAAAACGGCTGGGAAGAGCCCTGTACCGGCTCACCTCACTCTGCCAGCAACAGCCGCAGTTTACAAAAAAATCTCCGGCCTGAGAAGCGTTCGTTCCGGCAGCTGCCCTCAGCGTAACCACGGCAGCGTTGCGAGGGGAGCATTAGCAACAGCAGAGACCAGGGCAAAGCTCTGCCGCGGCTGCAAGGGGAGGCATAGGCACTGCCACATTTATATCCCCCCAAATATTAATGAAGCCTATTACTAACAAACAGTGGTGGTGGTATTTATTTTTTAATTTAGAAAAACAGTTTAATGAAGGTCAAGTGCTGTGTAGCATCAGGCGATTTTACGTCGTCATGCATGTTTTCATATCCAAAAAACTGTAGGCTTTCTTTAAGAGTAATTTGGATTCTCTTTCCCCCTGAGAGAATTAACATTTTAACATAAAACATATAACTCAGCCTTTACTGCATGACATACGCTTTTATCCAAGATAACACATAACAGCAAATCATTTCGCAGTTCATCTCTACAGGCCGTACTACATGTAACAGGTGGTCCAAGATTACACACAGCAAATTCATGCAGCAATTTCTTTTAAAGTTAGAGATTTGATAAAGCTTTCCTGATGCTAACGCTTTCACAGTTTAAAGTTTACATGTTCAAAGGTAGAACTGCATAGGATTCTTTAATGAATCACTGAATTTAGAAATGTTCATATGTACATAAGCAGAATAACACAAGTTAAATCATCTACAACACATGACACGGAAGTCACTTGTAGACAAGAGCTAGAATATTGCACTTCACCATGGCAAGTGCACATGTACCATTTGCACTGATATTACATGTGCAAAAATTATAAAAGTCACAAGACTGAAGAATTGTTTCATTCCTCCCCACCTGAATAGTTGTATCAACAATCCCCCCCTCCCTTCTCATCTAAAAAGCAGGAGGCCAAAGTAAAAAAAGAGACTGTTTATACTTTTCAAAAGTTGAGGTTTTATGCAATATAAACTCACTTCCCTGTAAAGAGATTACCAAAAAACACTTTAACCAGTCTGATAGTGAAAAATGATATTTAGACTTTTTAAGAAGGGTGATTGTATAAAAACACCTGCCATTGGACAGACTGCTTCCTATACATACTCAGGACCTGCTTGTTTTACTGGCAAAAATCAGTCTTGCAGAGCCAAATTAACCACAGTAGAATGAACTGTGTCACATTTTGCTGTGCACCTTAACAGAATTATTAACCAGCTCTCTATTACAGGGCTGAAATCTATCTTCAGTGTCAGCTGCACTCTTTGTTATAAAGTCAAGATACATGTAGCAAATGGAAATTATAGGGAGCAATTTGAATGTCAGGATCCATTACTATAAAACGAAATAAAAAATGATTAAACAGAGTGGTTAGGCTGCTCAGATTTCAGTGATGCCAGATCTATCCCTGTTAACATATTTGTGTGGAAAACTTTTGTTTTCTGATTGGTGAAATCCGATTCCTATCCGTAGTACTTTATTGTATATTCTCAGTCCAGCCAAACAATTACTTATACGGACTGATTCTAATTGTAATCGTGGCCAACAGACTCTCTGATATGGTTGCCCTTTATGGTTTCACAAACTGATAGATGTTTGGGTAAGTAGCAGAAGCCTTGTTCACCTACCCTGTGCACTCAGAAGATATTATGGCTACACAGAATGCTAGAATAGAAGGTATTTCCTGGTTTACACTATTCATTTTGAATGTACTGTCTCTTCTCTATGAGTATCTTCTCAGAAATTTGTACTTGGGGTTTTTTGTGGGGTTTTTTTGTGTGTGTTTTGGTTTTGGTTTTTTTTAAACATCTTTACATTACCACTATGCTGACTACAATTGAAAAAAAAAAATCGATCAATCATCCTCAAATGCTAAACTTCAGACTTTTTTTTTTTTTTTAAAAAAAACATCCCATAAAGTAACAATGTAACAACCTTATAAATTCAAAACTGCACTAAGGCAACTGGCAACTGAATTTGGTCAAAGTCTCAAAGAACTTGGACCCTAGTGCAGAACAAAACAAAAAGCAGAGTTCTTCACGTATCATTGTTTTTACTGTGAATGGAAGACTTTGTTCGAAGAATATCAGTAGAATATTACAGGGAGCTTGCTAAATTTAATAGTACACAAAACTGCCTGAAAAAGAACAGCACTTTTTGTCCAACCTACTATTCATGATACTTCAACTCCTCATGACACATTCGTGAGATAATTCAACATGATTACATCTATTAGGAAGTGAGACTACTGAATCGCTGGTATGTTAAATGACAAAAAGAGTCAATATCAAAGCAGAGATTACAATAGCAATTTTAAATCCAGTTTTGTTTCCTAACATTGAAATCACAATGCAAAAAAAAAAAAAAAAAGATCAAATTACTGGGGATTGGTTGTGTTGGCAAACTGAAGAAACAAAGAAAAAGAATGGATGAAGCATCCTAACTAGTACACTTCCACTTAGTTTCATTAGACAGCTTCACTGAATTCTCCCAGCACTCCTGCTGTTACAATGTCCCTAAAGCAAAAACATGTCAGCTTTCTATTTCTGATCTTCCTTGCATTTTGTTGTCCAAGGTGGCACAAGTACAGTTAAACCATATGAAGATATGACAGAAATAGGCAGACTGGGAAGTAACTGCCTCAGTTACTGCTTTAGAAAGGACATAAAAATCAGCTTGATCCTCCCTTCCCAAATCTAGGCTGCCACGTTTTGATTTATGAACATTAACAGAGAACACAAATTAACCAGAATTGTCTTTTGTCGGATGGTCATTTAAACATCTAAGTTTTTATTACCTAGACTCTTCCCTTGGTATTAAGATAATTTTCTTCTGATACGCCTACCTATGTGTGTTTTGAATCATGTTTGAATTTGACTTCCAATTTACAGAAAGTTCACCAAAAAACGTAACTTGAAATAGTAACTGAAAATATTTGCAGGGTGCTATGCAAAATTGTTCAGTAAATGTATTAAAACATAAGGGTGCTCTGTGTTTTATTTATGTCAGGTTAGTAAATATTTATCTGGCCTTTAGTAATTTTACATTTTACAAGCATACCAATTCAAACAGTTCTGTATTGGCAAGAAATACACTGTACTAATTCTTCTAGCATTCAGAGAGGACCTGGTGGCTGTAACAGTACGTAAGGAGATAGTAAAAAGCAGCCTCCTCTGCTCCCGCTCCTGCTCCTGGAGAGCAGCTAAGAGCCACTCAAGCCTCTGTGCTCCCTAGACAGAAGCTTCTCGCCTGCCCCCAGCTACCCCAAAGGAAGGACAGCAGGAACATGAGGAAATGCTGTAATCTCCAAAGTGCTCAGTGACTGAACTGAACTAACTTGTGCCAATGTCAAAAGGTACATTTTGTCTCCTTGTCAGTACAAAAGTCAAAGACTCTGGCAGTATTTCCTTAAATTTGAAACCACATAGCATTCCTGAAAAGAAAATTATGTACTATATTATACATCCTCTGTGCTCAGCAGTCGATTAAATCTTATCAAAAAACCCATGACAATTTATGTAATAAATCATAATTTATTAGAGACTAGACTTTTACCTTTGCAAGCTTTGAACATGGGTGAATTCGCACTGCAGAAGAGGGCTTTTTAGTCTGATGAATAATGCTTGCTGAGATGAAAGAGGAAGTTAAAAAAAAATTCTGTATGTGACATAAGAACAACCAGTAATAGAAACAGACAGGCTACAATCTATATGAGTGGTAACTGTAGGCCAAATAAATGATTACAGGAGATAAAATTCTGTTAAAATAGTTTGCTGCTACTCCAAAATCTGAAGCTATAATAGCAGGAACAGTTATTTTTCCATTATCCTACTAATAAATATATCTGTTACCTGATTTTTTTGGTTCAGTATATCCTGTGTTTTAAGGATCTTTAATTTTTTTAAAATTTTTTTTAAATACATTGATACAAATACAAAGGAACTTCAAGCACTTTTTACCATGTAATTAAGGCTCAAATACGGCCAGCCTTACTCAGTCTAAACTTTTTTAAAGGCTGAAGGCAATCTTGCAAATATTTCAGAACTCAAACCACAAAAGTCTAAATAATTAAATTTTAAATACAATTTATAGCAAAAAATTCAATAATTACACACATGGATTGACAAATTGAATATACAAAGAAGAGGCATGTTTAATACATATCTTAAATTTATGTGATAGTATACATATATTAAAATATATCTAAAATACTGTTTACTGGCATTGTATTTCTAGATGAATGCAGCAATAAATGTGGTATGCCTATATGACCTGCTATATTTCTTGTGTTTTCTATTCTGTTGGGTTTGAAACCATAGTCTTTATTATACTACTAGTCTTGGAAACAGGTAGTTTATTTCTTTGCATCTCATTGAGAAGTGTTTCCTCTCACAATCCAGAAGATTGTTTCTATATCCATTTGTTTGCTGATTTCCTGTAATCTAGAGCAGTCTCAACTAGCAAGACACATTTCCTGTTTTGCAGATAAGTAAACACAGATCCTTCTAAACAAACTGTTTACAAACTACACATACTACCTAGGGATAACCCTATCAGCAAAACTTGGACATTTCTCACTGTTGAGAAGAACCACCACTATGAAAAGGAACAAACAGTAGATAAGTAACAAAAAGATAAGAATTACAGCCACAGAAATACAGTGGAATTTGACCAAGACTGAAGAATAAACATATTTCTAAAAACCAGAAAAATAAAAATTCCTCATAGGCTATACTTAAGGTATTTCTCCCTACTACAGTGCAATTTAGAACTTTACTTTCTTTGCTATCTACAGAATAAAATTAACGAGGAATACTATACAAATGCTATAGAAAAAGTACAGAAGACAAAAAATGTTCATCTGCTATGAACGATAGAGCTGAAGGCTTAAGGTATACTAGATACACATATGCATACACTCAGAGGTACTGTGCTTACACAAGAATGGACTTTTTTTTGTCCCTTAAAACCAGAAGATTTTCCTAATCAGAGAAAACCCAACAATTATAAAGAAAATTTTCATTCTCCAAATAAGAGGCTAAACAGTATATGAACATCCTCTGAAGATCAAAAAGTCTGCCAGCTAAATCATACATAAACTCAATTTAACACACAGAAGTGTTTTAGTCTGTTTAAGATTTTTCTTCTGCAAATTTTTAATTTATATTATGAAATTTAGAGTGTAAATGTCCTACCATTCTGACTCATGTTCTAATTGATTGAATAGATAAATGTGAGATCAACAGCAACACAGTTATGTAGTGAAAAATAGACCTAGGACTGGCTTCTAATGAAAAAGAATAAAACACTGTAAATCACAATTCTAGATGAAATGCAGCAAATAAAATGTGGCATTTACATCCAATCTGGCCTTCACAATAAAACTGTAATTTTCTTTTTAAATGACTTATCAAGTGATTAAGACGAATGCACATTTACCTAATTAATTGGCTGCTTTTGTTACCACAAATTAATTTTGAATACCACATATGTGAAAACCTAGTAAGTCATTAATGTGCAACATGAGCAAAGAATTGAAAGGATGACAGCACATGAGCTAAATAATACAATTATGCTTTGTTACTAATTTTTTTCCTCAAATTAAAAGCCAGTACTATGCAATATGCATAGGATTCAAAAATTACCTTTCACCTCACAATTGTCAATGAATGCTGATCTATTTTATAAACTAAGACATTAAAAAAGTCAGCCGCAATATAAAGAATTAAAAGAAAACACAACTTGATAAGTAAAAGTTAAACAGTACAATGTAAATCTTACACATTATTGTTTACACATAGACAAATATATACGTACAGATATAATTACATGCATTTTCACTATTTTAGAAGTTTGAGTATGCTGTATAGTTTTCTACACTGCAGTATCAAAACCTCATACCTCAGTCCAGGAAGCAATAAAATTAGACAAAATGGTACAAAGTAATTACTCCAGTTACTGAGTTACATAAACTATGCCTTCAGAATGGCCTTTCCCAAACATTTCTTGAAGAATTGTGAATACAACAGAATTTGATGCAGCTTTCTAATAAGGCCAAGCGATGAAGCAAAAGTCATCCCACGTTCCAATGTAAATGCATGCATACAGCATCTCTCAAATTGCCATATCCTAAAAGCTAAAAGCCTGAAATATCCTCCAGATAAAAACGGGAAAAAAAAACAGAAAAAAAAAATTACTTCAGGATTACTTGGTTCACAGACCCTTTAGCTGTCACTGTATTTCTCACTTTTACAGCAAAACTGGAACTTATGATTAGCAATCAGCTGACTATATTCTGCTGGCAAAATACTATCATCCCTCCTTTGCCACAGTGGAAGCCAGCTCAAATTCTAGAGCATCCTATTGGACATACACTTGTCTTTTAAAATTCACTTTCAAAACATGAAGGCCATATTTCTATGTAATACAAAAGAACACAGTATAACATATACCTTACTGACAAATACATGGTAATACTAGGACTTCAGCTGCAAGGTTGAGAATCGGAGATTCTCAGGAAAAGTGTGGAAATATGCACCTATGATCTCTATTCTTATTAAAGAAACAGTTTGTAGGAACAACTGTATTCAGAGGATAATTCAAAACTTCTGGCAAGTCTAATGTAGGAAGACAAACTTCTCTCTGTCAGTCTTTATAGTTTAAGGCCTTAATATAGAAGAAAATTTTAGTCATTTACAGCAAAACTGCATTCTGACTTACTACCTTTAATACACTGCGTACAAAACAGTGCAGGCCTCAAAACTAACACAAGTACTCAGTTTTAAATTCTTTTTCAGTTTATTACCAGATGTCAACATTTCAGTCACAAATAATCTCCTAGAAGACAAGTCACAAAAATACTTACTACGTCACTGTTTATAAATCAAAACTAAATGAGTTGGGACTCCTAATTAAGGAAATACACTATAAATTCCATGATCAAGATAACAAAAGTTCATATTAAACCTGTGGTTTGATTTCTGTCCCTCAAATGTATATATACTGCTTTTTAACCTGAACGCTTGTGGCTCTCATACCTTTGTACAACAGCACTGAAGATAACACATTACTAAAACATTTTTAGACATTTTTTATTTTTTCAGCAGTTAAGACTTATTAATTCCTAAAAACTATTTTTAAAACACAGAGACTGAATGTGTGCCCATAAGCATTACAAAGATTCACATAACTTCGGTCATTCTCACTGTGATTAAAAGCAGCAAGCCCCATATTTAAAGCTGTTAGGCCTCTTTTGTGTCACTTCTTGCAATGCTGCCAAATACACTATTATAATCTTTTTCAACATTCTACATAAGTTTTGTCACGTCTCAGTTCATGGGTTTCTTCAGAAAATTATTTCTATTTTGTAGCTTGTAGTGAGTTTATATCATCCATTTCTTATGCAATGAAAATTATGCTTAAGAATTTTTAGCCTAGCAAGAGAGAAAAAAAAAAAAAGAGGGCAAGTGATCTGAAAAATCTAAAGAATAAGTTTACTATAGTATATTGTACTGTGAAACAGTTTGCCTTGCTGCTCATTAAAAATCATGTGAATTGGACAAACTACTGTTCAATGAATAGCCAAAAAAGATCCTCTTCTCTTTTCACAAACATGTAGAATTTACATGGATTCTCCTTTACGAAGATTTAAAAGCCTGAACGTCCTTTTACATAACCGCAGAGTAAGGCCAAATGAGAAAGGAACTTCTCTTGCATTGGAGTTGACTGTGTATCAGCTGATAACTTTCTCATAAATTCTTGATTAAATCTGTCCAATAGAGCACACAATAAATAGTAGTCCAAGGTACTTGCTGTTATCAGGTAATTTTCATTTTGTGTTTAACCAGAGTAACTTTACTACTAAGAAAATTTAATATTGTAAAAATCATTCTGTAGCAAGTTCTGTATTGAGGGAAGCACTCTGTCATCATCTGTATAATGATCATTTATGCCCTGAAATCATCTTATGGCCTGCATCACTATAAATATATGACCATATAAAGAAGCGCAGCTGCTTTAGTTGCCCCCTAATGAGAAAACCTTCTATTTCAGGGGTTCCTAATTTCACAAGACAATTGAGAAAAAGCTCTGTTCCAGTCCATTCTTGCTAGACTCGTCATAAAGACTAAGCAATATTGCAGCACAACCTCAAGCATATGTTCTACTCTACTCTTGGATGTAGAAGCCACTAATAATCAGTTGGATATAAAATACATGTCTGAATGCTTTCTAAAAGCAAATCTTTATGATGTTCCTAGTTAAAAATATCTGAAAACAGCTATATAAAATATGGATACCAAGCTACCCGTGTCCAGGTTTCAGCTGGGATAGAGTTAATTTTCTTCTTAGTAGCTGGTACAGTGTGTTTTGGATTTAGTGTGAGAATAATGTTGATAAAACACTGACAGTTTAGTTAGGCTAAGTGCTACTTAGCAACATGTTAAGGATTTTTCAGTTTCCCATCCTCTGCCAGCAAGCAGGTACACAAGAAGCTGGGAGGGAGCACAGCCAGGACAGCTGACCCAAACTAGCCAAAGGGATATTCCATCCCATGGAACGTCATGCTCAGTACAGAAACCATGGGAGTTGGCCAGGAGGGGCGGATCGCTGCTCGGGCATCGGTCAGCAGGTGGTGAGCAATTGCATTGTGCATCACTTATATTTTCTTGGGCTTTATTTCTCTCTCTCTTTTTTTATATTCCTTTTCATTACTATTATTATATTTTTTTATTATTATTATTATTATTTACTGTAGTTATTAAACTGTTCTTATCTCAACCCATGAGTTTTAATTCTTTTTTTCAATTCTCCTCCCCAGCCCACTGGGAGCAGGGAGGAGTGAGCGAGCAGCTGCATGGCGCTTAGTTGCTGGCTGGGGTTAAACGACGACAACCCAATATATTTTTGTATTGTCAAGAAGAATAGTGCATCACAGTGACATGTTTATATGATGTTGTGAATTGAACTCAAAGCAATGGTTGTTAATGTGCTGTAACTACTCTTAAAACTGTCACATCAATTTTTAGATTTTATCTGTTTCATTAAGTGCTATACTCCTTTCAGAGACCATGAGTGAATGAAAACTGAAAGAAATCTCCTTTCCAATACGCTCTTTGAAATCAATAAGACTAAAAGAAGAAGGTGCAAGACAGAACAACAGGTTTAGGTCTTTATCAGGATTTGAATGTCTTAGCAAGTCAGGAAGACTTTCTAACTTGCAATACATTATAGCTATTTCATCATGCAGTTGCATTACACTAATCATATGTTTTAAATCACTCTAAGGGTAATTACACTTTAAGCATTTGATTTCTTAGAACCATTTGGGGGTTTTGAGATTAATTCTTTTTCTTCTACGGAACTGAAACAGCAAGAGATAATCTCTGATGTTTGACACTGAGAAATGCTGTAAGACTTTTTAAAAAGTTACGTAATAATTCCCTTTCCCATCCTTTACAAAAGTGCTATACTAAAATATTCTTATTCCTATTATTTTCAGTGTGAAATAAAAAAACTAATATAAAGTACATAAACTTTATGTTACATTGTTCCTGCTTACACAATATTTCTTTGCTTATAGGGATTAATATTAGAGCTTGTTTAAAGTAATATAATACATTATGGAACTCCCCAAACCTTATATATCTATAAGTTACACAATCAGCCATTGACCTTTGCTTGGTTGTAGTTCCTTCTAAGCTGTTCACTTTAATACCTTATATTTAGATTTGAACATAAAGCATTTTGCAATGGTCTGGGATGAAAAACCTAACCACCTGCCCCTTCACAGAATAACTATTACAGCTTGTGAGTGAAAAAATCAAACCAGAGCATGGAAGAAACAAGTGAAATGTCATGAGATGGGGAATTAGAGTTGAGATAAGAACCCTTAAAGAAGACTTTCTCTTAAAGCAAGATATTATATCTCATTCAAAATGCATTTAGCTGACTTATTTCACTGATGTTAGCTCTGATCCAGAAATGTGGGCATCACTCCAAGGGCATACCTCTTTCTCTGCCATCTGTTACGACAAGGAGAGACATTCAAGTTATACTCATTTCCCTCCCCCAGTAAATAAGTAAATAAATAATTTTGACAGCTGGCAGGACATTTTCCAGGAGAACATTGCAGTACGAGAGCTGCCTCCTCCCACAACAGCTGTTCTATGCTATAGCATACAAGGGAACTCATTATGCAAACACGGGGGGATTACTCTACAGTAGGAATCCTAAAATGATAGTTAGTTGTGAGACAGCATCATTTTTGCCAACTATGAAAGCTATGGGGGAAATTTTTACTTCAATGCCTACAATTTTATTTATAGAAAAATATTTATCATTTGTCCTGTGTGCACGGCAATTTTAACTTTGTCAAGGACTCATGGTGCTTTCCATAAGCTGCTTCTTCACATACCAAAAATCCATGCCTAAATATTAATGCTAAATAAAAGGCAACGAGAGCAACAGGAAAAGTCAGATGCTTACATTTTGCAAGAAATCTAGCTTTATCACAGAATTTGACAAAGTAGTTGAAATTACCTAGTTTTATGTGTAATTAAAATGAATTTTCTTTTGAGACTGCATATTTTTACAGAAAATCCTATGTTTTGGTTCCATATACAGGGAAAAGCTTCAAATTCAGGCAGAACAGTCAACAATTTACATTAGCTGAGTCACTGTATTGTAGCAACAGTCCTCTCTCAGTAGGAAGTAAATAGATTAGCTAGCCTCATCCAAGAGGTGAAAACATCACCATCAAGGAATATGATTAAAACCAGAATCCAAAAATCTTGCATCTTTAGTACCAAGGACATTCAGTTATATCTTTATGAACATAAACAGCATCTGCATAATATAGAGCTGATTAACCGATGTGGATCAGTAAAGGTTAAGTCATAAAAATAGACTAGTTTCCTGTACACTGTAAGAGTTTCAGTCAATGCTGTATTTATGCAGTAAATTAACCCTTAAGTTTGATGTGTCTGTCTCAGGAATCCTTTACTGGGCTATTGTTTACAGCCCTCAGTTCATTAATGAGGTAGCACAGCCTTGCCTTTTATCCAGTAGTGAGTCTGAAGGCTCACAAATAGCTCTGATTATAGCCCTTAAAAAAAAAAAAGAAAAAAAAAAAAAGAGAAAATAGGATGATGAATTTGGTTGTCTGAGTTTTCTGGTTTGAGTGACAGCATCTTGCAGCATACACAAAGCTTCTAAGATTTAATGTATTATTACAGGAGTGGTCATTCACTAGTAGTATTAAACAGTATTTGTGTTCTTCACCAGCTGCTTCTCTACGGTTTCTTCATGTTTTGTGAGAGAACTGGATCTCTGGCAATGTATTGTCTTTTCATGTGCATTTATGATTTAGATGGTTGCATTACTGTAGTACTGCATCATTTTTAAGACTGAAGCGATCTTGTGTGTCAGCTGCAACGCATAGGGAGTACTTTGAATGCAGTTAAACACACAATACCTGCAACACCTCCCAGTCGAGTGGCTCTCTCTTGTATTAGATGGATGAGAAATTTCACAAAAGGGCCTCTTAAACAGTGTTCAGAGTTGTATAATTTTAAAGAGTTTACCTCTGGTAAAAGTAAATAGCTAAGAGAAACAGATCTTTGTGTCCTGACTCATACTACGGTGAAGTGTTTCTCCTTTCCTAGCTCAGGCCACTAAAAGCTGCATTTCCCTAAATTCCCAATTCATTTCCAGGGCTACATACCAAACACCAGTGAAGAGAATACAAATCCTAAACAACTATCTCACAGGGTTAAGAGGGTTAAACGGTGTAGGGCCTTTGGGAAGAAAGGTACCTAGATAGAAGGGTACATGCGAAGTGTCTCTCTCTCTCTCTCTTTTTTTTTTTTTTTTTTTAAATTACTGTCTGCCATACTGACAGAGACACACAACGTGTATACACCAGTCTGGGTTAGCAACACATTAGCATGCCACTGCACATGCAATTTCTAGTTGTTCTTGAATCACGACTTTGCAAAGATTTATTGTAATTTGTTGGAGGGAGGGGATGACAATTACAAAATGACAGAAAAGAAATTTTAACATTACTGTCTCCCCCAAAGGAAATCCAGTGGAGTGAAGCAGTCAGAAAGGGGCTTGGTTCCATTGCCCACTCTATCACTGCTCCCCTATTGATCATTTGGGTTTGTATCCACATACATAAAACACAAATACTAGTGCTTACTATTTTTCGCAGTACAACCCAATACTCTTGGAAGAAAAGCAAGTAAAGACTTAGAAAAAATATCACTACCTTTACCATATAAAGTCATGTTTCGTCACTTGGCAAATCTTTATCAAGTCAAGAAACAAATTTTTGGCAATGTTTTTGAATTCCAACAGAATAAAAGTTTTACTGGAAAACAGAAGACAGTTTCTTGTGAGTCTACTTCAGCTTGGTGACATGATGCAACCTAACACTTGAAAAGGCACCTACACTACAGTGGCAGCTTATATGAAAAGGCATAATGCCACATAGGTATAGAAGATAGGAATACAGTACGATAGACAAACAAACAAATTTCAAGTCTGCAAGTTGGGCATTCAGTCAATAATCAACATATGAGCTACTAAATCTTTTCCTAAAACATTACAGAGATGAAAACACAATTCTTAAATTTATGTCAGAGAAGTGATTTTCAGATTTGTGACAAAATCTAATATGACAGCATTCATTTTACAACAAAACTGATGAGTACAGATTGGACAGTTTTATGTTATTTTAAGACATGAGTGAAAAGCATTACCTGGGAGACAGAATACAGGTACACCGTAGTTGTATCCCAGAGTCCAGGTTTCTATCATTCAGGGAAAGTCCTGCTAGGTGTCAAGGCCATGAAGAACCCTGCAAGACATGAACACAATGAAAAAGATGTCAATAACTGTGTTTGAGTTTTCAGAAAATCAGAATCAACTACTGATGAGGAAAAGTATTCCATCATTTCAATAGACATTACTCAGATCAGCCATGATAGCTTTCCTGTTAACATTACTAATAATTTATTTGTTTGGATCATGAAGATAGATCCTTATCATGAAAAGAGAGAGAGAGATGGACATGTCTTTACCAGGTTACTACAGTTAATTGGGTTGAGCTTTCCACAGCTAGTAAATGCTGCATTCAACGTAACTGCATTAATGCCTAGATTTTCAGTTATCTATTTTGTGTATTTCTCAAGATCGCAGTTCTGTTTTACTAAGCAACTAATCTATCATAGCCAAAACAGATGATATTTCCAGTATATCTAGAAAACCACTAGTAGACTATCATTCGTAATATGATATTAATTGTGCTAGCTAGTAAACCAATTTAGGGCATAGGTGTCGTGGTTTAACCACAGCCAGCAACTAAGCACCACGCAGCCAGCTACTAGGAAGACACTTAACTCTATCCCAGCTGAAACCAGGACAATAGGTCAGAAATATCCACTGAAATTCTTAACCAGATCGCTCAGTCATAGTGCTGCTGCTTGTTAAAAAGATAGTTTTGTTCACACTAGTGAACAAAATGAGAACGGCTGGGTTTGTTTTTTGGTTTTTTTTCAAACATGGAAACAGGAGGATGATACTGAATTTTTGCACCTAGTGTTCACATACTTATAAATAGGAAACAGAAGAGCAAACATCAGTCTTTTCATTAAAATTCACCAATAAGGAAAGGAACAAATTAGCAGTCAGAGTGCCTAGCTCCAGTTGCGGGCTATTCCACATGACTTTGTTTTCCAGTCTACCTTCACCAGGTGCCCCTCACAACCATCCTTATTTGTGTGATCCATAGCTATTGTATTTTTGACACAGAGAGAAAGGCAGTGGCAGAGAACGCCAAACTAATGTTCAAACAAGCGACTGTTGGGAGAGGTTTGATAATAAAGTAGAAGTGTAGTTAAAAGTTACTATTGAACTGATAATCCAAAACCTCCATTCTAAAAAATTTAGGAAATTTAAACAAATGCATTAACAACTGCAATAAGACAATTACAAATAATTCTTACAATAGATTTTACAATTTTAAAACATTGCAAAGTTGACCTCAGTAATTGGTTTCCCCAGTATATCTGTTTGCACAAGGGGATGGGGGAAAAACAAAAGCCACAAACAAACAGAAAGCTTTTCATTCAGAAGCTTACTGGCAGTTAAGGCAAAACTGATTTACTTAAAACTACCTTTAAGTGAATTTCTAATACATTTTGTATCCAAAGATGCACAGTGAAAGAGGAAAAAAAAATGCTCCAGATTGAAGAATTAATGACAGAGAAGCTGGAAACGAGAAGATTCTATATTTTAACTCTGTATTCTGATACTGCATTTCCCAGCTGGTGAGGTATATTAACATCTAAGTTAGGCCTGTATTGTGGGCTCAATAGGAAAAGAGAAGCAGTCCTGTGGACCTATGAAATGGGGATAAAAGGAGCAACAGGAAAGAAGAAAGGACAAACAATAACATAACTGCAGAAATCCGGGGATATGCAAAAGATCAAAAAGCCCAGGACGGTAGCACTGGGGGGGAGGGCTGACAAAGAAAACAATTGAACAGTGATGGTGGCACAGACCATGGGGATGGTTCATAAAGATTTGGGAGTCACTGCTTTAGTGTACTTTCTAGACTTGTCCTGTCCTTGCTTGGTGAACTAAAAACTCTGCCTCAGTTTCAGTATACTTTCACAGCTGTTTCATGCCTAAAACAGAAGAAACATTGATAGGATTTAATGGAAACTTCCATTTAAACAATCATTTTACCTGGCTTGCTTAGTTACTGGATGTGGGAAGGCGATACATAGAGAAAAACTGGAGTTTTATAATACATGCCTTTTTGCCTTTCATTCACCGTTAAATCAACTTTGTCACCTGCACATGTTGTGCATGAAGAGGCCATTTCCAAAAAAGAGCAGAATATTTTGTTAGAAGTTTTGCCTCATTTTTTTCTGACTATTGAATTGCTACTGATGTGTTAAACAGGCTAACTTATTAGATTTAAACTAAAGTCTTCACAGGTTTCTCCAGTCATACAGCTTAACTTATGGAAGAAACACATTAAAACCTGCTCCAGTTTGCTTCATTAATATGAAAGCAGGAGTGGGTCCTGTGACAATGGTTCCATATGTATTAAAGAGAATTTAAGAGATAATGAAATAAAACATGCTTGGTAGAAACATGCAGACTGACAGAATATTACTAGGCCAGTCACAGAGGTTTAGTGGCAGTTAATGAAAAAAAAAAAAGCCTCAATGTTGCAGCAGCATCTTACTGTAATTAAGCTGCACATTATGAAAGCCAATCCCTGCAAAACAGTAGCATGTTTTGAGAGATGGATTTAACTTAACTAGATATTGATGAATGAATGTATTTGAAAGCAGAACATTTCTGAAATGTTGTAGAAACATGTTGGACATTACTATTTGTGTGAACACATAATGAGATTTGCTACTGTGTCTGCTTTGCATCTTACTTGCTGCTATTTGCTGGTCTTGCTCTCCTGTTACATGTTATCATTAAGAAACCAAAATATCTGGGAAAATTATTAGTTCTAAAATCCCTTTAATTATAGCCTGCAGATACTACCATAATAAAAGTCATCAAATAGATTATTGGTATAACCAGTTAAATTAACCTTGTCACAAACAAGGATAAGCCACTTTAAAAAATATATATTCTATAAGAAAATTAGTTTTCGTATTTTCAGTGACCAGAAGATTCCAGAAACTTATTTTCAAGCAAAAATAGAAACAAAAGAAGTTCAACTTAAATATAAAGAATGAATTTTACATAGAAAATCTAATCAAAAGGGGGGGAAAAAAGGCACTTTCTAGTTTCCCTAGGAAACTCACTATTACACTTGGTTCAAATCTCCCAGCTTCTGTTCTTAACCTACCAGTCCTGCTGAAAACCTTTTTCTACTTCTGGCAACATATTCCATTAGCAAATCTCGGTCTGAAGGCAGACTGGAAAGTTCTACAAGGTTCCAGTGCTGTTTATCTTCTGATGTTGTAGAAATGCACCTTCAGATAAGATTTGGGATTGCAAACACACATCCTGCCAGCTGTTACAAAAACAGCAGAACAAAAAAAATGTATTATTAGAAATAACATTAATAAGAGAGCCAGGGGGATTTCATGGACATACTAAGCTGATTTAGGCTGAAGAGATTTGGTTCAAAGGAAAATTCTAGTATTTCATAAATGAAGTATGAAGTACTTGGTGGAGTATTTTAACATGCCAACAACAATTACTTTGTCCTGAATAATAACCTGATAGGTGATGGGAATGCGATGCCTCTAGTTGCACTGCAGTATGAGTCACTAGCTGAGATAAAGGAACAGAACAGAACCCCAGCAATACTGCTAAAAGCTGTAACATACTTAAAGTATGCCTACTCCAATGATGCAGTGAGAATGATACTTTCCTCAGCGGCTGAATTTTCAGTGTACTGAAATCTTCAACTGTGTAGTCAGCGCCTAGTCTGTTCTCTCTCTGAAAAGCCAAAGGAGCTACACAGTAAAAAGGCTGTAAAATCTATATTCCATGCCTTTGTCTATCATTTTCAGGCATGTTTATGGAATTTCATATCAGCTCTTATATGGGAAAACCTTTAGAAGACAGTGGGTTTGCAGAGACATATGTAAATAATGCATAGGCATAATTATAAAACAACGAGGTAGGCGAGAGGCTTAAATTGCATTGCACAGCATGTAAAAGTGCACACTATGGAAAGAAGTCCCATTGAAGATGTGACTGTTGGACTGTTTTAAAACCTCATCCATTTAATTATAAGCTATGGATATTGCATACATCTCAGGCAAACACAATCTCAAGATGGATGAGAAGGGGAAACCGGGTCCCCACTAATCTTCATAGCAGGTCAAAAGATGACAGGACCTTTCAGTGCCCCACCACTTCAAGTCCTGTGTGTATAACACAAGGTTTCGAATAGATAGCGGTTTATACTTCTAACTGCTGTGCAGCACCAAAAATTGTTGATGATTTCCCACACCTTGTACATACAGTCAGGGAGGGCTGAGAAAAGCTGCAACAGAGTAGAGGATAAACAAATGCCCTCAGTGAACTAGAGACAGCAAAGACAGCTCCATAATGCCAAATGGCACATGTACAGAATATTTTTTCGGTAACTGTATTTGAAGGCATGATAACATTTGTTCATCAGATTGTCCCATATTTATGACAGACAGTTATGAGATTGCACACCAAGTCATGGTTGTTCCAAATACCTAAGGATTTTTCAAGATGTAGGTGCCTGAGTCAGTAAGACTCATAACTGCATCCTTAAAGTAAAAACTTCTTTAAAGACTTTGCTCAATCAGTCATTCCTCTCACTGTCTTCCACGATAGGTCCAAAATAACTAACTGGCCTTATTTCTGTTGGATGTATTATATGCTAAAAGAAAAGTCACTGAAATAAATGAGGCATTGAGACCTCAATTAAAGATAGATCTTGTAAATTAGCATTCACTTTTGGTATGTAATCTTTGTGAAAAAAGTTCATGGAAAGTTTTCAAATAAATGGAGGTTTTTAAGATCATTAAATACTTCGCAGATCATTTTCATATTTTCATTTGATCTTTCAGAAAGCATTGTTTTAATTATTTTAATTTCCTGTATTCTTCCATGTCAACTTAATTCTAGCCTTTCAGAGCTTTTTATTCTGATTTTTCTTTTCATAATTTTGTTCCAGTGCAAATAAGTAAAGTTTTGAAACATTAACAACTACCTTTGTAATATCTATCCTGTTTATTTGTATCCCATCTACATTTTCAATATTTTATGGCTGTAGAAATGATATTCCTCAATTAAAAAAAAAAAAAGCACTGACAATTTTACTTGCAAGTATAATGAAAGCAATCTACGCTCAAGGCCTAAAGGCAGCTATAGCCTACAGGTATTTTGCTTGAGTAACTTAGCTGAGGATGGTTTAAATCAATTTATTTTAAGTTTTAGTAATATAAAGTTTTGTAATCACAACCAAGTAAACCTGCACACTGTCTACAGTCATGTCCTTCTTTCCCTGCTATCAAGACAAATGAGATGAAATGATGTATCTCTCAAAATTTCATAACTTTTTTTCAACTCTGCTAGTGTAAGAGGAAACTGTAGAGAACGCAGAACTGAACTGAGCAAATCAGGCAACAACTTCATTTTAGATGCAATAAACCATTCAGGCTGATACTGAATTCTTATGTTCTTACAGTCAGTTTTTGTTTTTTTTTTTTTTTATATTTGAGCTTTGATTCAAAATGAGCTTCAGTACTGACACTTATCTAGGAGCATCCTTCAATTCAGGATAGCCAGAAAGGGGTGTTAAAAAAAAAAAAAAAAAATCACCACCCACAACAGATCTCCAGTCCCTAATGTAACACATTAACTTCTCATAGAACCTGCCCCCTTTTTAATAAACCTGGGATATCCATCATCATGCTGCCCATCAAAGCATAAATAAAACATTTGTGATCTCAGTAGTCACTCTTCGCACCCCCCATCAACTTACCCCCAAAAGGGATTAATTCTATCTTTTCACAACTTCTTAGAACTCCCCTTAGAGAAATTCTAGTCTAATTGCATTATTATTTCACTCTCTTTTTATGGCTCTCCTGTTACAACTCCAATGTGACTGCTTCATTAAACAAACTGATTTTAAAATAGGTGGTCTAAAGCAGGTATAAAATATTTATCCAGGACTTAAGCAAAGAAGGAAGGCTTTGCTCCATTGAAGATTTGTAGAAATAAAGCTGTACTTAAAAAACAGTTTGGAAAGTTTTGTCAGGTAGACATTTCCTTATTCCATCATGGAACATTAACGCCAGGGGAGAAAAACCCAGGGGAGTTATTGACACTCAGATTGTTCAATACTACGAATATGCAAAAGTAGGACCTAGTAACATGGATGTATGTAAGGGCGGGGGGGGACGGACAGACATTTGAACACATTTAAGTGTTTAAAAAAAAAAAAAAAGCTATGTAAGTTTCCTTAAGTTTCAAAAAAAACCCCAAAACCCAAACCACCCAACCCAAAAACCTGCACATTTTCTCCCTTATCAGATTCTGCAGATAATACATATAATATGCCAGAAATACTGCCTAGGAAATACGTAGCGATAGGCAGACTATATTTCGCTAAAAGAATTGTCTGAAACGCATTCTATATTCAGCCCAGAAGACGGTGACGCAAATATAATGTCAGCTGGTGCACTATCACTGGAATGTCATACACTATTCCTCATGATCATGTTGTAAAAATAAATACTTAAGATAGGTTTGAACAGTTGAAACCTAGCCAGCTTATTCCTGACAGAGTACCAAACGTGAACCACCAACTGCCTTCTTTAAGGCAAAGAACATCCTGGATTCATTCTATTAGGGTTTCTCCCCTATTTTAAGTGAAAGAAAACTGTGTAAGTTTATCTCAGGAAACCAGAAACAGGCACTTATTGCTATGCATGTGTTTAGTCTCACTAAATGGATTTTATACTCATTTGTTATTTATCTTTATCATTAAGGTTTCATGACTGTAAATGTTATCCTTCTGTGAACTGTCTCATGATCTTATGCTGAATCTTTTGTAACACACTGATTTTCATAGTCCTGGGTGGAGGTTTTTTGTTGTTTTGGGGTTTTTTTTTTTAATCAAATTAACATTTTGAGCATTTCAATTAATTGCTTAAATTAATCATTCATATTTTGGTTGAAATAAAAGATTAATTTAATGATAGCTTTACTATGGGTAATTTTTTCATCCAATTAGGCTTTAATAGAGAATGACTTAGTATTAATCAGTATTTTGAAATACTGAATTACTGTCTTCACCAAAATGGCTAAACAAAGAAACTATTTTAAAGTCACATCCAAGCACAGACAAAGGAGAAGTGAGTGATACAAACATACTTTATTCACATCCCACACCTTTTGACTTGCAAGAGGTCATTTAAATAAAATAGCACATCTCAAATAATTTCCCCTTGAAGCAGATCTCTGAACTGAAATAGCTGAAAGGGACTCAGATAAGCTTTTAAATTTTGGGTTTGGGTGGTGGTTGTTTTTTGATTGGTTTTTTTCATAAAGCTGATCATCACAGAACAAAACATACCAGTTCACATTAGCCCAAATGTAAATTAGCTTCTGTAAGTCATTTATTACAAATGGAACAGATTTAGTGGCTCTTAAGGATAGTTATTAAATATATATATTTTTTTTTAAATCAGCCTTCATTTCAATTTGCAGGTATTGACTAATACTTACAAATTGATATTGTCTCTTCCTAGTGTCATGATATAAGGCAATGAACCAGTTAAGATTCATATCCTTACATAAAAATAAAAACTAAAAATGGAATTTAAATGAAAGCATAGTGTTTTCAAGGCTGAAGTCCAGCAAAGCACTTAAACCCACATACACATTCTCAATTAACTCAATGAAACTACCCCCTGTGCCTTAAGCGCTTTGCTGGATCAAGGCCATCTAGAAGATGATTTCTGCCCCTAGGATTGTTCAGAAAAGTCTGTATAGCTCTCGAGTCTCTGCTCTGTAAATATTTAATTTCCATTAAATCCTCTGCATATCTACCAGTTTCACTCCCGATCTATTTTGTAACAGTTTTCCTCTCAAGGAGTGTTTAACATGTAAAGTTTATTTATAAATAAGGCCAAATAAAATACACAGTCAGCTGGTGTAACTCAGGAAAGGTGCGCGGAGCCGTGAGTCAGCCTCTGTCCCCGGCAGCGGCGAGAGCAGCGACTGACTGACTGACTGACAGACTGACAGAGAGCCAAAGGAGAAGCCGCGCCCGGGGAAGTCACGTTGTTAAGAGATGGCCTGGGGAAGACTGGGAGAACTTGGAATGTGAAGGCATCGACAAACCGGCACAGCCCCATCCCTCATTTCTTTAGAGACCGTGAGAGAAGGAAAGCATGACTTCGGAAGAATTAGAAATAACATCTGTTTCTCCTTTATCTACGAAGGCAGTAGATACCCTCTCTCACCACAGACGGCTGGGCCATGTGCAGCTCAGAGCACTTTGCGGAGAAGCCATTAACTGCCGCGGGGGAGCTGGGCGAAACGGCAAACCAGAGAGGGACGGACAGACGCTAAGATCTGATTATGCAATACGTAGCTTCGACACGTAGCAGAAAAGCCGGGAAACACCTCCGCGTTCTCCGAAGCCGGCCGACCCCCCCGCCGCGCCGCTGCCCGCCGAATAAAGTGGGGGGGGGGGGGGGGGGGGTCCGGCGGCCGCCCTCACGGCAGCGCCTCGCCCAGCCCGCCGCCTGAGGGGCGGCCCGCGCCGCTGCGCCCGGCGCCTCCGATTGGCTGGGGCCGGCGGCGGCTGCCCCCGCGCTCCCGCCCCCTCCTCGGAACCGGCTGCAACCGGCGCGGGCCGGCTCTGCCCGAGGGAGGCGGCGGAGGAGGCGGCCGCGGCAGGTGCCGTTCTGTCAGCGAGGGGCCTCTGCGCGCCAGGTGGCTACCTTAAAAACGTGAGGAGGGGTGGATGCCCAGGCGTGAGAGAAGTATGGAAAACAATGTTTAGGTCTCACTTCGGATGCCTTTCTCGAGTAATCTCAGGGGAGCCCAACATTAGCCTGTAACAAGGATGGCTGTTCGCATGAGGGTAGATGGCGAGGGCAGGCTAATAAACCCCTCAAGCCGTTTTAGCAGTTGGCTGGGATGATTTTGAGAGAAGTTACAAAGTATTTGGGATCCTTCAGAGATGGCAAGTTAGAAGTCAATACGGGACATGAAAAAACGAGGTCTCTGTTGAGCTTGTAAAACATCCGATCGCAAAAGCTTCAGGATACTTCCACCACATGCTGTATTTGAAAATAATGCGGTTTCCTCTTAGAAAACACAAACTGTATGAATGACCTCTCTGCGAGTGAAAGCCCTCAAAAATACTTTATTTCTGAGGGGGAATGGGAAAATACTTGAGAACTGCGATAAAGGTGCTCATCCGTCCTTCCCCCACACCTCTACACAATGAATTTATGAAATGGAAAAGAAATATGGAGGGTTTGCCATAGGGAAACAACAACTATCAGTGCCTTTCCTTTCTAAAATTCTCTTATACTTGACAACTATGAATTGATGTCAAGCTACTAGAAAGAATGTTTCCCAGTTAGTAAAGCAATCAATTTCTTAGTGAAAAGCAAAGAAAGATCTTGAGTAGTTCTTCAGTTGCACAACACAGAAACAGAGCTTAACTAGAGAAATCAGCGCAGTCAGAGTATAGTAAAAGGATGGTAAAAGAAAAATTTAGAAAAAACAGTAAAGTTCCAAAGGCAACATTAATAATAAATTCATACTTTTGTAATTGCATAACAAGCCTACCCAAATCACTCTGTGCTTCAAGTATTAATTAAGCAATACAGTATCCCTGGGAGGAGAAACTGATACCCATTTCACTGAGGCACCAAGAGGTTAAAGCATGATTATGCTCTGATTTTCATTTTGCTGTCTTCCTGGTAGTCTGGGAAATTATACTTTAATAACCTCTAATGGCTTTGCATGGCCTCGTTCAAAATTGATAGACATGCTAATTTTAAAACACAGTGTACTTACTACAAATTCAGTGGATTATTGATGTAGTAATGCAGCTGAATTTAACTGTTTGCTTCCATCATGAGTCAAATTCAGTTTCTTCTTCTTTTTTCCAAGATTTTGAATTGTTGTAATGAGCAAGATTTTGCATTTCTTATCAAATAAAAGGATACAGTCAAAGTACTTTGGTAGGAAGAGATCCACATGCATGTATCACGTGACATAAAAAGCACCAACTGAAACAAAACATCTGTAGAAGGAAGTTATGAATCACAAAACTATTAGATTCAACGAGAGACAGCAGGCTGAGAGAGTTAATCTCTCTCTTTTCTGTATTCAGCTCACCTTCCATCGTCCATCACCCTATTCCCATCCTCTGCTTTCAGACCCTGCTAATAGCATCCCAGACATTGGTTTCTTCGCTGGGCTAAGCACTTCACCCTCATTCCCTCCTCCCATTAACGTTAGTCAGCACAGTGCGGGACAGCATGACACAGTAATTGGCAGAGTCATGGCTATTTTGGTTAGGATCTCATCCTCTGTACAGCTTTTCCTGCAAATCCTATTTCTTTACTCCAACTTTGATGTTATTTTAATCCTGTCCAAGCATGCATATTAAACACAAACCGCTCTCCCTCGAGTCTGCATACACAGCTCACCACTCAGTTGTGTTACTGCAACAGACCTTCTCCTGTTCTGTGTATTTAGGATCTTCCTCATTTGTCATTTATGCTTCAACTTCTCTGTCCCAATCCACCAGCTACTGTGAAATGTGAACAACTTTCATTCCATACTGATAGTTACCTCTCCCTCCAGTTGCTCTATGCAGTTTCTTCTTTCAGATCCTTTCTCTTTCTTTGACTATTTGCAAGACTAGGCTGTTAAGCGTATCCTCTCATTTTGTTTAGGTTTGTTTGTCATCCTCTCTCCCATTCTTAATATTTAGTTTCTTCAGCGCTAATTTCCAGAACAATTAGTGTCTACTTATCTGACAACCTTCTCTGTGTCAAAACACACAGCTTCTTTACCCTATCCTTTCAATAGTAGTGTTCAACTGTATTCACAACATCAAATTTCTCAGTCTATGATACTGGTAAACAGCCCACACCTGAAAGTGTGCATTCTGAAGCAAAGGAACCAACACGTTGCCAAACTTCGCATCCATGCTGCTAATCCCCAGAGAAAACAAAGGCTACATCAAAATTCATCATGAGCTTGTTGACTTTCCCTTCAGCCTGCCATTGCCTTCTGTGACCATACTTGTCCTATTTCCTATTTAAACCTGGCATCAATATCCCCCACCATATGTTGCCTCATAAAGGACTCCTCTCATCTAGCTTCTTTAAGGAGATGGCACTTGACAAAGTGTCCTTCCACGTCTATGCTGTTAACCCTAATCTTCACCATGTTACACAACATACATTGTAGGAAATTTTCTAAATAGTACTAGGCTTTACTACATATATGGCTTTTGTGCTAGTAAACTATTTTCTGTCTCCCACTTTCACTAACAATACTACAAGCAAGTGGGGTTATAAACAGCGGGGTTTAGGGCTTTTGACCCTAAATCTATCTTGCAGTCAAACTAAATAGGTCCAAACCTGAACACCAGCACTTCCTTCATTTTCTTTCCATTTTTAAACATCCCCTTAAGCTTATTCCCACAACACCTGTAAAACAGAATTTTGTAACTGTTTTTTCACATGAAGTACACGAACAGAAATTTAAAGGACTTAAAAATTACCTCAGAAAGTCTGCATTGGAATAAGTCTGAAAAACTTTCATCCTCCACAGAGTCCCTTTCATCAATTCATGGTCCCTAAAAAGCCTGTGGTTCAAAACCTGACTGCAAAACTCCTTTTTGGTTTGGTTTTTTTTTTTTCCAGTGGTATCTTTAAACTGCATTCCTTTATCATATACACTATGTAAGAAAGTATAATTATGTTTGTATCTCCCAATATGCTATTTCCAACTAAGACTTGTTATGTCATAACTGTGTTCTGTGTGTGGATAATCATATTAAGCTTCACCAGAGCTCTTGGCTTATTAAAAGCACCTGCCTGGAGATGATCCCAGCACCAATCTGGAGAGGAGGTTGATGGTAGGCCCACACTTAGCTCCTGAAAGCAGGCTCAGACCCTCATCGCTGCAGAGTGGGAAGGGAGGAATGAGACACCACTGAACTACGGTGGTGCCGTGCAATGCCTGGGGCTATGGGAGGCTCTGCAGTAGCCCGGGATGGGAATGGGATCGTTTCCCTCATCTGTGTTCCTTACATGAGCCATGCCATCATTAATGCCCTGAAGAATGGTTTTCCCAGGTAGTTCCTGAAGCCTGAATACAATGTCCCAACCAGCAAAGCACTGCTGTCACCACTCTGCAGGCTTGGCAGGCAGGCACAAAGCCTGCATGGTCACACAGAGATACCTTAGTAAATGCCAGGTAAAGCAACCATTCAAACCCTCTTCACATTCACCTCGAGGGACTGAAGTGGGATGTACAAAGGCTCTGGGTTACCAGGAGCTGGATTTACCTCAGCAGTGAATGAATGCACCATGCAGGAAGGTCAGCAGCACAGCCCCCCAGCCCCAGTGTACAACACTGTGTACATAGATGAGGGGATAGAGATGATCACTAGTTTAAGCAGCTTACAGTTTAGTTGAGGCATCAGCAGCACACCCTGTGTTAAAACTTCACATTAAGTTTTTAAATGCTAGCACTTGTATGTTATAGGCACGTCTGAATTAATGGCAAAAATTCTACTTAAACAGAAAGTTAAGTGCCTTGATCCTGTATTCTGATTTACACATGCAGATAGAATCATAGAATCATTTAGGTTGGAAGACACCTTCAAGAACATCAAGTCCAACCATCATCCATGCCCACTAAACCATGTCCTGAAGTACACTGTCTACTCACTTTTTGAATACCTCCAGGGATGGTGACTCAACCACTTCCCTGGGCAGCCTATTCCACTGTCTGACAACCCTCTCAGTAAAGAAATTTTTCCTAGTATCTAACCTAAATCTCCCTTGCCACAACTTGAGGCCCTTTCCTCTCATCCTATCTCCAGCCACCTGACAGAAGAGACCAGCACCCACCTCACGACAATGCCCCTTCAGGTAGTTGTAGAGAGCGATAAGGTCTCCCCTCAGCCTCCTCTTCTCTAGACTAAACAGCCCCAGCTCTCTCAGCTGCTCCTCATAAGACTTGTGCTCCAGATAAACATACCAAGACAGGATCCTGGTGAAGACAACAGCATTTTGTTGGAAGTCATGTGGGTAAGAGTACAGAGCTGGACCCATAGCTTCTCTCTACAAAAACAGGGTTTCAAAAACATATTGAGCATTACTAAAATAACGTAATGAGAATGAGGAGGCTGAAAGGTACTTATTCCCACTGAAACCTTCGCTGTTTAATTCTTAAAAGTATTGGTGTTAGTATCCAAACTATGGGAAAGCAATTTCACTCAGAGCAAGAATGTTTTTTGTTGCTTAGTTACCCTACTTTTTATTCTAAAAGAGAAAACTCATTGCATTGTTACATAAGCAGCAGTGTTACATCCATCCTGAGAAAAACAGTATAAAAATCTGCCTTACTGATAGGAGGAGCTCACTGAATAGATTTACATAAAGAGCATTGAGTTTGTTCAGATTTTTTTCTTTTGCACACAGCTTTGCTCCAGATGGTCTGAAAATGCTTTAGATGTAAATGCTACAGCAAAATATGCTAGCAATAGAAAAGACGATGGAACCTCAGAAAATTCTTTGGTCTGTTCTGCAAGCATAAGACAGATTAAAATGCAAAGAGTTAGGTGTATCCTACCCCAAATGCTCCCTGCTCACCAGCAGCAACTTTCTTTCAGTCCCACTGTTGCCTGTTAATAAAAATAGAACAAAACAACAACAAAAAAAACCCCAACAGTGAGTCAATGTCATTAACAAAACAAGTCTTTCTCACTTTGTCTTTTCTGGTAAGACAAACCACACATTGCAAATTAAATGGCTGCTTAATTATCAGTTTAGAAGTTCTGTACACAAAACAACATATAAAAGTTTTTTATCTTTATAATTAAATGCAGGGAATTAAATGCACAGGAGCTTTGAGGGAAGAGGAAAGCAAGGACCAATGAACAGATTTTGAAGCTTGGTATTCTTCCTGCCAGGTATCAGTATAGTTCTAGATCAACGTAAAGCCTGTTATGCAATGCTATTGTAGCATAATCCCATTCACTTCTTAGCTTACTTTACCTTCAGCATCATCTCTGTAAACTTCCTGACTTTGAAGGAGAAACAGAGTTAAACAATACCAAGAAAGGTTGTTCTGGTATATCCAACATGGTCAGGAAGGAATACCAGAAATACGTAAAGGAAACTATTTTCATTCAAGTAGAATCTTTGGATTTTAATAACGTGAAGGGAAGGGAATTCCGCTTTACCATGTGACCACTAGAGATCCATTACAGTCCTAACTTTGGACATACTGCATATTCAAAGTTGAGTCTATAACCAGCCTGAATAGTGGCATAAAATTACAGGGGGGTATCAGATTTCAATATATAGAGTTTTCTTCCCAAGTCCAAGAAGTTAGTTTCCTGTATAAGACACATTTTACTTAACTACAAGTAAAGTAACATCAAAATGAAGTAAAATCCTGACTAATTTTAGAAGTGACAAGTGAAACCTGTAAAACACAAACACCACATTTTTCTATTCTATTATATTCTTCTCTAAAATTGACTTTATGACTTCTTCAGATCATTAATGAAGTCTTCAAAAATTAGCATCTTAACAAGGAAATGCCATAGCAGTCTTAAGAGTCAAAGACTAGCACATCTAGTAGAGTAGCTAGCTTACATTAAAGTTGTTACAATTTTTTAAACATGCCGATTTTCTAAACTAGAGTGGGGTTTTTTGGTCTTGAAAGATTATGTGACAGCAGATAAAGTGGAAGTCCAGATACAGTGGGGTAAGGAAGACTCAGAGCAGCAGAAATCATTCAAGAATTCCTAAGGGAAAAACTAATCGTTAATCTTTATTAAGATACTGTCTTTTTTGTTACCTATGTAGGACACTTCTAAAACAACATGTCAGATATGATGAAATATGAGATGAAATAGTTTTGTTAACTATTCTACAGAAAAGATCTTCTAACTCAGAAGATGTTGAATTATCACAAGTGAAACTTGATTTTGCTAGGAATCACCTCTCTACTTAGGCTTTCAGTTTGCTAATCTGTGCACATTATTTGTCACGTTTCCTTTTTACCGTTTTACAACCTGTTTATTGAGGGAACTTTAATTGTATATTTTACTTCACTACATTGAATATGGCATTATTAACCCAAATGGGATTTGTGTTGGTAGAAAAACAAAGTAAGAAACTGGCATCTTAGTGCTAGCAGTGAAATGATAGCAAATCCAAAAGCAATTTAGTTTTTTGTTTTTAACAGATGAGCTCTCTACCAGTGACTTCTATTTTTAACCTATTCTTAAAAGGTTAAATGAACCTCAAAGACACACATATTTACCTAACTATAAATAAAAGCTGCAAGTACTACAAATTAATGCCGCACAATATCAGTATTATCAAAGGCTAACCACACAAGAATCACACTTCTGGTCAATCTATATTTTAAGTGATTACTGTTTAGTTTCTAGGAAGAAAAAACAGATATTGTATTTGGCTGATTCTGCAAGCCTTTACCGTATGGCTTCCCAGGATGAAAACTGAGGACACCATAGTAAAGAAGGCAAGGTAGTTGAGATATCTGAATATTTACTCACAGTTCTTAATATATGTGTCAGACAGGAAGCAAGTATTCTCAAAAGGAACAGCATACATAATGTTTGAGCATTCTCTTGAAGGCTAATAATGGTACTTTAATTTTCTCTAAGCCAGAGGCCATTTGACTTTAGTAAATGTTGCACTAAGGAAAAAGCTCACTATTGCTATTCTGTTTTTCCTTGTAGGCATGTTCTGTGACCACTGCTTATCACCATTCAGTATATGTCTCCATCAGTTTAGCATTGCACTTAAAGAATCACAGCTTCCATTTATTATTTTGAACATTTCTCACATTCATTAATAAAAGATGATCTAGCAGATTGTTTTGTATGGAATTAGAAAGACTGAGTCATGACAGGTTTTATAAAGAAGAGATGGCCCTGATGGATAACAGTCATGTCACAGTAGTATGAAGCATGTTGTACAGGTGCACTTTTGCTCACAACAGGGAAAAGCACTAAAGTATTTGGAGTTTAGCCAGTGAAATAAAGAATAACTATTAATAGCATTGCTACCTTGGTAGCTGGCACTTTGTACTCTGAAGGTGAAACAACAAAATGAGTTATTTCCAAAAGTTATTAAAACATTTGATTGCAATAGTCATGCATAAAAGTACTTCTGTCGAGTGCTACCACACTCATTTTTTTCACAGTGCTTATCACCCCATCATCCTGGGGTTCTTACCCGAGTCAGACTATATTGCAACAATAAGTCTCTAAAAAGATGGTTATGCTAGCATATCAGCACTGGGAGAGGAAAAGCACTGTATCACTGTAGGAAACTCTAAACAATGATAGGAGTAGTTTGAGTAAGATACAGAATAATCTTTAAACATTGCTGTCAGTGCTACAAAACTAGATTATGGATTCCATTTTATGTATTACCAGTAATCAAAATTTATTCAGCCAAACCTTTCTATCATCAAAGCAAATATATCCCTCATTGCTCTGCTCTGTTTTCAATAGTTCAGTCAGGAAGGCAGTAAAGTGTATTTAAACACCCTCCACTGTCTATTAAAATGCATGACTAACCTCTGTCATGCACAGTTTATTTCCCCTCTCATCCTCTGTCCACAATCACGTCACACACAGTACAGCATACTTAAAACTGGTGTCTGATAACACTGTTATGTGCTTATGCCAGTCAAGAAAACATGGAAGAGTTGCACCTCATATTTGGAATAGAAGGTAACAAGGTTTTTAATAATCCTTTCACTGGAATTCTTTCTGCTCTCAAAAGGGGAGATTTAAATAATTATAAAAAATAAGAGATAGTGATGTGTAAGGAGATTTTCCTGTAATAATGTATCATGATGGGTAAGTTTTACTTGCTGTAGATTGATCCTATTCATCATCCAAACACCAGAAATAAGATGGAATTCATTATGAAAACCACAGTCTAAGCATTTCAGACTGATTAGCCTAAGTATTCCACTTTTTCTGTTTCTAGAAGTTCCTCGTACATGCCTCTGGCAATCTTACAGAGAAAAATATGTATTTGACTATGTTAAAGCTGTTCCTTTCATTCTCCCATGTAATTTCAGAGTATCTCTGTAAAACCTAAATGTTTCCTCATAATTCAGGGAAAAAACCCAAAGACCTGATAAGCAAAAGATACATAGGTTCATAAGAATGTTTTATATGATAAAAATTGGTGAAAGACAAGTAAGTGACTCAGTAATAGCAGGATTTAAAACAGCATAATGTGGGTAATCTCAGGACATTTATTGTGGAGAATAGGCCTAAACTAGACTTATAGAAAAACCTGAAAGCAAGGCAAAAGAAAGAGGTGTATTACTTGCAGAAATACTTTTGGTTTTAGTTTATTTTAATTAGATCTGTTAAAAATGAACCCACATAAAACATACATCAAAAGGAGCAGATTTAAATTATCTATCAACAGATGTCTCCAAGACAAACAGCCACAAAACTCCTCCAGAATATTTCTGGACACCTGTAACTTGTGGCTGAACAATAATGAAGCCCAAATTAATGCAATATGCTGTCTGTTCCCCCTATCACTGCAAGCTTCATAGCTTTTACAGCTTTAATCCATTGTTCAAATACAGCAGAGAAAAGAGTCTCCAGGTCCGTATCAATCTATCTGTTCCTAATAACTGCAAAAAGACTGGTTACCAACTCCTGTCTCAAAAACTGCTAATTGAATAAACACATCTTTTAAAATTGATTGCTTGTACTATATGTAGTGGCTTCAGCTGGTACTGAATCTTCTATACTGGGCATGGTCCAAAACATAAAATTATGTCCTGGCTTGCAATCAGATGAGTAAGAGGTAGAGAATGGAGTCAGTATTTCCCTTTACAAACAGAAAGCTTCTTGTAGTGGAAATTTAGAAGTGACAAAACCAGGAAGTCTGGTTTGTAAGCCCAGGTAGCCAAGCTAAGTTGTAACACACTCTTTTGGGGAACTGCCATCAAGACCTGAGGCAACTGTTCATGAATTCTGGTCACGGAATTAATAGTCTCTGTCTAAGCAACACTCAGCACAAACAAGGAATCACGGCACAGTGCAGAACATCACCTAAAACTTCACAAACTGTCACATGCAATAAAAAAAAAAAAAGCCAAACCCCCAAAAAACCCAACGAAAAATTCAGAGGCCAGAGAGATCCCACAGGAGAGAAGATTGTGAAACAGTAGATAATACAATTATAAAAAAATCTAAAGAAAAAACCAAAAAATATATTTGGCAAAATATTTTGCATGTTTTCTAAAAATTTAAAGGGAAATGTTTTGACTTTTCCTTTTAAAAGCATTATTTGTTACAATTGAGAATTGACTGATGGTTTATTACATTCCACAGGTTAAGTCCTTAGATCATGATTTGTAGTTCTTGCTGTCAGTGACAATTGGAGAAAGATGACTGGAATGATGCATTTAGTAATGAACCTTTTAGAAGGATTTTATTCTTACTTTGTAGCTGAGTAAGTGGAACATAATCTGTTATTTACCAGAAACCATTTTACAATTTTACTTTTATTGCTATTACTGATTATTAACTAAATCACATACTTTGTGAAGGACTGTGTAAAACAGGAAAAAAATGTGTCCATGAAGGCAATAAGGGAGATTAATCTACAAATTTTTCTAGAAGTTTTAACTGATGAAGATAATTGGGATAAGTAGGGCAAAAGCAAGCTAGTTTACAGGTGTACAAGCCTTTATTTTTTGAGCACCTCCCCCAACCTTTATCAGCTGGTGTAATAAATAATGTCACCTCTGTGCGTAACTCTCAGCTCTTTTTATATTAAAAAAAAAAAATCAGAAAAGTGACAGAAAGCTTTCTGGTCCTACTCACATAAAAGATAATTTTACTATTAGCATTATTAATAATTTTATTGCTAGAACTTTTCTAAGCAAACTGATTTGGGTTTTTGGTTTGGTTTTGTTTTTCTTAAAGTGAGGGTCACTTGCCATTTTTGTTCAATATGACCATATTATCTGAAAAGATCCGTCTGAGGTCTGGCTTGATATGAATCCCAAACAGCGTCAATGAACCACTGACTTCTCTTGGAATTTTCAGGAATTATCCAACTGAAATTCTCAAAAAAGCCCCAACCCCAAAACCAAAAAAAAACCCCCTGCTGATTTTGTACAAGCTTTGGAAGTGCTACTTACACACCTTCTATATATTGCAGACTATTATTAGCTACAAAGGTACAGATATATGGGTATTAGATGTTCAGAAGCATCTCTTCCCTTTGCAGACTGCATGTTGCCTGTGTCAATCTAAATCCTAAAATGGATTTAATTAAAGCTGCTCACACTACTCTTCAGATCATATGCATACACAATTCTTTCAGGTATTCTTTTGTTTTCCTGTTTTGAGTTTAACACCCAATAATACTGAAATATCTCCAACTTGCAGGCTGTTTATGGAACTCTTATCTACTTGGCAAAAAAAAAAAAAAAAAAAAATCCAACTGGCCCAAATGACTGCAGCAGCAATCATAGTTTTAGACTGGCCTTCTGTACCCAAGAAACAATAGGACAGAGGTGAATAATTAATTTTTCCTCTGCTGACCCCAAAGCCTCTTCCTGTGGGAAAGTACCTGAACACATGCACTCCCAAATTAGAAATTAATGGGCTTTTAAGATGGTGACAAAACCTGTGGATACTATATCATACTATACCAGGAAGTAGAAGTTATTAATAAGGAGGCATTTGAAAAGCATGCAAGAATTCTGTCAAGTCAATATTAAACACAAATATTTTCAATCCAGCTTCCTAGAACTGAAGCTTGTGCAATCACATGGTGTATGTATTGGTATGCCTCGTTTTCCCCTCAGCTTTTGGGACTGTTGGCCAGTTTCAACCAAACTTGACAGAGCTCCTGACAGTTACATGAAAATACATGGCTAGGCTGCGGTATGAATATTACAGTGCAGGTGACATGGCCTGCAACCACAAATGTTTTCAAACCAGAGCCACCCCCTCCCTTAAGATAACCAAAGGCAATTCTATAGGTCTGTGGAACACCAGACTTAAAAAAAAAAAAATGGAAACAAAGACAGGGAAACCCTGTCAGTTGCTCATATGCCCCACATGCCCTAGGACTTTGTACATCTAGTTACTTAACCTGTAAACCAGGTAGCAAATGAGACTATTTGTACCAACAATGCCTCTAATTATCTCCACGGTCCTCTGGTGGCATATCATTAGCTAGATGGCACATTTTCTTGGTTTATTTAACCATCCCGTAGTTGAAGGACTGTCATCAAGGTGCCAAACTACATACTAGCCAAATTAACACAGCACCTATGAGATCTGGTAAACTGATGTTGATACAAGGAATTTGTGTAGAACGCTTTCCCCAGCAAAATTCTAACAGAAATACGTAGTTTGTTTTGGAAAATGCTTCTGTACTTTGCAGAGCTATAGATCTCTTTTCCACCTACTCTGACAATGTCACTGAAGACCAGCAGTGCTTAGAAAAGGATTTACAAAAATAGTAGGTATTTTTATTTCCTTTCATCATGTCAAAAGATGACTTAATGGATGTCAAGAAGTTAGAAAGAGAAAGCAAATTTGATTTCCCTACCCTACTGAATTTCTGCAGAAGCCAGCATAAGAAACATTGAAAAATCAAGATATCCAAAGGGGGAGAGAGAGCACATTCCCTGGTTTGCCTGAGGATTCAAAACTCATATAAAATTTAAGTGAGAGCAGGCTGCTTAACAAGTATTTGTTAACATTGCTGCCCTTAACAAGCTTTCAGGAATGAGTGAGAAAAACAAACATCTTTCCTTCTCAAGTATTTACATACTACCCATTGACTTACCTATGGCTACTTGTATCCAAAAGCTTTAAATAATTAGCATTCATTAGACATATCGTACCAGGATTATTCAATGATCTCTTGATAAAAATCAGATTTTACAATTCTGTTTCTCAGTCTTCTTATTTCTTCAGTTTCACTCCATTCGTATTAATGAGATCAGTATCCTACACAAGCTTTCTCCTCCCTATCCAAGTCCTACACAAGCTTTCTTCTCCTTATCCAAATTTTCCTATTAGAGAGAGAAAGTACATGTTTTCTTTTTAATATAATTATTTGAATTGTATAACACAGGTCATCCCATCAGGACAAGCTACGACACTGAAAATTTTTTTAGTTACCAAAGAAAACCACATGTAGCTGGTTACAAAATCCCATGACGTAAATAAAAACATATAGGAAAAAAATCTTAATAGCTAATGCATTTTTAAACAAAACCAGTTTTGAACAGTAATTAAATCCACTTTTCAGGAAAAAGAAGGTGGATCTTACTAAAAATGAGGGTTGTTTATTTTTTTTTTAAAGGAGGAATATATTCTTTCTTCTCAACAATTTCCTGATACCACTGTCATTTTACAGAAATTTGGCACATAGTAAGATACAACAAAACTCAGATTCAGTTCTTACTAAAGAAAGCATCATGGAACCACCACTACTCATTTTACATCTGAGCTGTTTCACATGGGAATCTCAAAGTGCAATCTTGGAATTTGGTCTGGATCTTTGATTACAAAACAGAAATAGTTTTTAACTGTCCTGGTTGAGCACAGTTCTAATGATGAGCCCTGCAGAATAGATGGTTAGATAAGGGAAGGCAGAAAACTGTGCTTGTGTTTAAACTCTCATTATTCAATTCCTCAGACAAAAAAAGAAATCATAGCAAGATTAGAAAGATAATATTTATAAGATTAAAGATCCATAATGAGAGCCAATTCACATGGCAAGGGCTGTCACACCTCTTTGTGACTTCCTGATGAGAAATATACAGGTATATGCAGACCCAATACATTACATCAACAATAAACCTGATAAGTCAAAGAAAAAAAAAAACGCAGCACATGTGACAAGATGCACTGTACATAGACCAAAGCCAAAGCCAGTGTTTCCTGGATATGTTGAGCTGATTGTGTTCACCCTGTTCTGTCCATCTGTGGGAAGGATTGCCACCATCTAATAACCCGTAAGCTATTTAACAGTGCTGTTTACTTAGCCAGGTCTCCAACACTGCAGGAAAATGCAGTCACCTGCATAACATGTTTGCCTGTAAAAGGATTTGCCCTGGAAATCCGGGGTTTAGGTGGGCACAGTTACAGTGCCTCCACAGGAGGAAAAATCAGCAGAGAGGAACCACAGGACAGGAGCGTGTATAGGGCGAAGATGGACAGAGAGACAGATTAAAAAAAAACCACTTTACATTTTTGTTCCTCATATTTCAGAGAAACAGCTCAGTCTTTAAAGAACAGGGGTTTTGGTTTGAGAAAAGTCAGCATTCAACCCAAATCAATATACATTTGTATTAGTTTTGGTTCTTTTCAGTGACAAGTTCTGAATCTTACATAGCTGTACCTATACCTATGTCTCTATTCATTTAGTTTAAAAAAAATTAAAAAAATTCAAAGTCAACCTTAAATTCCTCTTAGACTTTCTGAATGAAAATTATATACCAGCCTTCAAACAGATTTATAGAATACATCTGAAGACTTTTCTTATTAACACAAATTAAAGAATGTATGTTTTACTGAAGATAAATACACACTAGAGAAAAATCAATTCTATTTACCTTTTTCAGTGGAAGAGATTCAACACAACCACCACTTATGTAAAAAAAAAAAAAATAAAGCAATACATGCAAAACATAGAAACTGCTAATTCTGTTTTACACTAAAAAGCCGAAGAATCCCCCACCCCCCAAAAAAACCAAAACCGAAGTCTCAGAAACAGCCAAACCCAAATCTTATCTTCCAGTTATACATATCTTGTTACAAAGCCTGTTGCAACAAACCAAATAATAGAAAATTGCTAGGGCAAGCTAACTCCGCAATCTAAGAGCATGCTGTTTCTCAACGGGATGGAAGCAGTAGATGCTTGTCAATAAGATGTGTCATGCTATGTGAAAAGTGTCACTGGAGGCAGGACACACTGCTCCCAACTTAGGGTTGCTTCTTTCTATTCACCTATCCTATACTCTCTTTTCTCCTGGATGAAGAAGAAAATGCATATATTTCAGCTTAACAGATGTGTTCTCTATAATTCAGCTTTACAGTCACTTTAGAATTTTTTTAAGTTTGGGGTTGTTTTTTTTAAAGCAATTACTATATATGGAAGGTAGCAGAAACTATGTGACAAAAACAGACCCCAGTTTTTTATTTCATGCTGCTGTTTTCCCTCAAAGTAGTCACCAATAGAGTCTTCTTATTCAAGTTATCTGTTGAAAAGAACGGACTGCACCTATGTAACAGTAATGTGTAGCTATTAATGGGAGATAGTCAAGATTGTAGGTAGTTAAACTGTGAGATTAGACCATCTGTTTTAACCTCTAATAAAATATGAGCAAGTCCCATGTCTTCATGGGACAGTAAGCTGGAATCAAACTCTATAATGAGACTGCTGGTATTCAAAGAAAGGAACAGAACCTGAATTTTAAAACAATTAAAAGATGAACGACTAAAATGGTAACAATGGAGAGAATCAGGGTCACTTAAACAGCTCAGGCATAAATCTTCTGGGGCAGGATTGGCAGGTAGGACCAAAGGGATGCTTACTTGAACCTGTGGGAATAGCAGGTTAGCTAGAGGTTTTGGTGCATCTTTTAATTAAAAGCTCTCCATGTTCCAATATAATGCACCAACTCATTACTTTATACTTCCTGCCTCTTTTCCAAAGGTATCCTGTTGCCATGAAGACAGCCTTAGTTAATAGCGTTTTCAGCTGTAAGCTTCTCTTAATAGATATGAGTACTAGACTTTTTTTGTAATACCTTAAAGACTAGAGCATGGCTCTAATGAAAACACTAAGAAACCACACAGAAGAAATTGTCAATCTATAGGGCTCCAGTGACACAATGGTTTTTGCAATACTTTGCCATCAGTCACATTCTGATTCACATTACATTGCTAGCTTCCTTCCCACACTGCATGCCACTTGAAGAGACAGTGGATTTGTAATAACAAAGCCTAGTAAAAACAATATTTAGAATCTTTCAGTTGCAGAGATTATGTATTACAAGTGCCTCCTATTTAAAAAGCAAGTTTCTGTTGCCTATATCTGGCAAATCCATCAGGGATTGCTAATTTAGAGGCTCTTGATTCAAATCTGTCTTTTAGTTTAAAAAAAAAAAAAAAAGAAATATTCATTTGAAATTAAAAATGGTTAGATGCTGTAGTTGTGATTGTGCATAACCACTACCCTCAGTGAAGAGGAGGTTTTTTTATTGTCTGGAATGCACAGTCCTACTTTACAGCTGCTGGAGGTGCCTGCTGCACAGAACAACAGCTTGTTTCCCTATATGTATAGGTTACTAGCGTGCGAGTGCTTTCTTGCCTTTCATATCCACAATTTATTAAACTTCCTCACAATTCCCTTGTTGTAATAGATACTTCTACTGCACTGTATGTAAAATATTTGGAGAAAAATAAAAATCAGGGATTATGCATGAAATTGAACACCATGACAGGATTTTTCCATATTGGTCAGCAGTGCTTTGACAATTGTAATTGATCATAAAAAAAAGTCAGTGCTTTGCAAAAAATGCCCTACCTCCAAGGCTGTGGTGACTTAAAATGACCAGGCAAATACTGGGTTTGCCATGGGAAACACGGTCCTTATCTCTCAGGTTTTGGAAGGAAAATATAGAGGTTAAAATTAGAAATAATGTCCTTCCTGTTACAGGTCCTGTTATCCTTTTTACATAGGTATTTGTGTCACCACTCAAGTACAGTGTTTGGGTCTTTTCTCCAGACAGCAACTAAAGATAAGTATTTTCATTTTCACAGTTCCAGTAGTAGTCAACCTGTGTCACAAGTCACTCCAAGAAATGGCAAGACCATACCTTTGGGATGGGTGGCTCAGAAAACTTAATTCTTTTGAAGATGACCAGAAAATTCTCCACAGTGACTGGCCCTTTCACTGCTCTTGTGTGAAAATCCCATACAGTGACAAACTAAATTATGTAACAATATCCATCTTCCAATAGTAAAAGTCAATTTAAGTAGTAGCAAGCAGCTACAGAAGATAGAATAGATGCAACTATGAAAAATCACCACCTCATCTGTAAGATTACATATTTACAGTGTATAGACATATGCAGAAAGTTTAATGTTTCTCTTTAATCAGTCAGACCTAAAACAGACTTACTGCTGCTTTCAGTTTCAGCCAATTTCCATAATAGTTTCAGATCTTGTTTTGGGAGCTTAATTTATTAACTGGCTTCTCTTCAAGAACTACAATGACAGCTCTTCTATTTCAACCAATTAGCTCATCCTGTGCATTCCATATTTTCTTAAAATAATCTAAGCTATGTTATTAGGTATACCAGATGCAAAGCAAGTGAAAAAAAAAAACCCAAACCAGATGAGGACACATACTTCAGGAGAGCAGAAAATTCTCTGGAAAACGTTAGTAAGTTAAAGCAAAAAGCTCCTGAGTAATACAGTTGTTCAGGATGCAAAGAAATAGTTTCAATACTTACACAAGTATTAATGCAATTGGTTAAATTTAAACATGCTCACACTCCTTTTATTTACTCAGGGAAGACACAGCCATTAGAGAAAAGCTAAGTGAAATCTTCTAGAGTTCTTCAAAGAAATCAATCACTGTATTTGTTAAAATCACCTAAGCGTACTATAATGGGATTTTTCAAACCTCTGACATCTCACCAAAGGCTCTTCATGAAAATAAGTTCCCCTAGAACAAAAAGAAAAGTCTTTGCATGGACTAATACATTTAATAAATAAAAAAGGTTAGGAATAAGCAGACAGTTTTCACAAAGGAGGAATATTAATTAGGTCACCAAGCACCTTTTGTGGAACTGGTACTGTTCAACACTTGCAAAAGTGTTCTGTAAGAAAGGGTGAACAACACTGAGTTTTCCAGCGTACTAAAATCTAAAGCAGACTTCAAGGATCTCACTGAGTGACAAGGATGAAATGAAGACACAATGTCAAGAAGTGTAAAGCAATGCATAGTCAGAAAAAATCACTTTGCTTACCCAATGACACCTTTAAAATTAGCTGTTGCCTCTGAGATAATACATGGAAGATTATGCTCTTAGAGAACTATCAGAATAAGACCAACATGAAAAGGCACTCAAACCATAAAAAAGTATTAGGAGAAGAACTGAGAAGAAACTAGGAGATTAGAAGATGTTCTGCTACTTAATAACACTCTCATGGTGAATACTTTGGGGAACAGCGATTTCCCACTGTCCCACCTCAAAAAACACAGATGGATTGGAAATGATAAACAGAAGGGGAGAAAAAACAATATGGAATGCAGAAAAGTTTTCATGTGGGAAAGACTGAGAAGACAGGGATTCTTCAACCAGGAATAGTTAACGATAAGAGATGGGAAGTTTGAGAGAGTTCTGTAATGTAACCGAGCAGCAGTTATATTCAAAACCATAAAGAAATACTTGCTGTGGAAGACAAAGTAAAAAATGCATTTTTTTAAATTAGATTACTTAGTAGAAGATATGTCAGTTGGTGGCTGTGAAACACAATGATCCATCTGGCAAATAGGAAGCTATGGTGGCATCCAATATGAGCTTATAACTTTCTGTAGCGCAACTTAAAACACAATTGGCCAAAATCTGTAAGGCAGCAAAACTTCAAGCTTGGGACCTTCATATCGGACATTAACAGAAATTTCTTCACTAGGTAGTGCAGCACTGGAACAGGTTCCCAGAAAGACAGTGGGTTCTCTGTCCTTCGGTCTGCTTCACAAAGCCATGGCTGACCTCATCTAGGACCAGGAGCAATCTTGCTTTGCGCAGGAGCTTAGACTAGACGATCTCCAGAAAACCTTTCCAGCCAGTGTTTCTGTGATGACTCACTCCACAAAAATTATTTTTCTATGGTCTTTGCCTAAATGATCACTACAGGTCATTATCTGAAACAGTATTTTTTGATATGACTTACATAAACGTTCTCATGTTCTCTTTCAATTGGGAAAAATATCTCAAATGAAGTTTGGCTTGCAATCCTTTATGCCAGTCCCTTTTCCTAGCAAGAAGGCCTACTTTCGTCATACAAGGTTTCATGTGACTTGCTAGAGCTGTTTATGTTGCTTTTGGTTCTGGTGACATTTTTGTTTAGCACTAATTTAGGCTTCTCTATGCTCTGCTGTACATGGGCAAGCATAAAGTTCGTACAAATAGAAGAAACACTCAGAGCAGAGACTATGGGCATTTAGTCTCGTGAATTACAATTACCAGATAGCAAAAGCATTGTAACAGGAACACCCAGGGGTCCCCTTCCACTCTCTGATTCTGTGAGTGACTGATAAACTGAAGTGATATGTAAAGAATTTCTTTTGAGAATATTAAAATATTTTCTTTCCATACAAAAATCTGGAACTGGGAAATTAATTTCAATTAGAATGACTACCCATCCACATGTCAAATTAGCTGATGAGAAAAAGATTTTCATTTTTTGCTCATCCAAAATACCACCATCACTAGAGAATGCAAGAAATCTTTCATTGTTTACCCTGTCTTAGGATAAGAAGTAAACTGTGATATTTTTATGTCAAGATTCTCTCATTAAAAGATTCCTATCTCTACCAGATAGTTATGAAATAGATCCTGTTCTCTAAGGTCTTGTGCAGGGAAAGTGGGAGAAGGTTCCAACTCACCAACTATCATAAATTTCATCATCCCTCCTTCTGGAAAACAGTCAGATAAGTGGGTTGTTTCTCCTTTAATTAGAAAGTAAAGGGCAGAATTGAGAAACTGTGGCACATTTATCACTCCATATGCCAGTGTAAAAGAATGCCAAACAGACTCAAGCATTTTAAAAGATGTCATATAAGTGTTTAGACTAAGCTAAACAAATATTTTCATCCTGTTTTAAATCAAAACACCTATGATCATAAAAAAGGTGGTTTTGTCCCTGTCACTTTTTACCATCATTTACTTCAACAACTATGTTTTAAAGTAATTTTAGCCTGATTTTTTTTCTATCCATACAAAAGCAATTGTCTTAAAAATATTCCCTTGTGGGGGGTTTTTTTGGTTTGTTTTTTTTTTTAACTAATGGTCTGTATGACTCACCATTTTTCTAATGTTTTTATCAGTCTGTCCAGGCAGTCTTTTTTTTTTTTTTAACCTCTCAATGTTTTCCAGCTACTGGTCTATTATAGCTGGCTTAAGATCCTCTTCAAAACTACTTCTACAATTTCAAAAAGATGTCTGTTTAGACATAGGTGATATAACTTTTTTTAGCATAGGAAGGGGAATTTAATAGTCTCTGTTTACTGAACAGCTCTGACTCATCTTGTCCAAGCTGTCTGTGCTCTCAGTGAGGTGGAGGCATATTCTGGAGGGTGGGGGCGGGGAGAAGGAAAAAAAAAACCCAAAACCCAAAAAACAGTGTGCAAGAGAGCAATGGAAAGCAACTGTGATCATGTCATTAGAGATTTTATTCCAAATTATACACAATGGGGAACTGAATTAAGATCTTAAATACCCAGCGTTGTGTTATATTTTCCATGTTCAAAGAGCAAAACCATGTGCTGACATCCTAATTGGTACTTTATAAAGGAAATACGCAAAGGAAAAACAGCATCACTTAGATAAGAGGCAAAACACTCATTCTGCATCTTCTCACAGGCCTGTCTCCCAGCAGCATATTTGTGTTTCAAAATATGGCATACAAAATTCATAGCTACTTATATCACACTTTTTTTTGGTTTTGCTTGAAATTTTGATAGAATTTAATTTGATTATCTCTAGCAGATAAAAATCTAAATGCATGCTTGATTCTGTTGCTCTAAATACTCTTAAATCCAAATACCTAATTTCTTCTATACCTACCTCCTTCACAAAAGTCAGTACATCTACATAGGAACTTGGCTAAAAGTGATTTGTAATACTTTCTTTCAGAATTGTGACTGGTCCCCTTCAAAAAGTAACAAGGATTTGTCTTCTAAGGTTTAACTGTTATAAGCAATTCTGTAAAACTCTTGCAAACATCTCAGCCCTGCATATAGTATTGGCTCAGTCTTCAGAACTAACTTTTCACTGTCAATCACACAGCTTGTCAGATGAAAGTGAGACTATTGTTTCTATCCCGTCTCATCCAGTTCATTGCAAAAGGCTGCTGTTTAGCTTTCCTAAGTTATTTCCGCATCTAATGTCAGAATGAAACAGCAGGTTTTTAAAGTGCCCTACAAAGGAGACTGATTTTGAAATTAAAGATCCAATACCTTGTTAGACCCATTTAGTTTTTCATAGAGCACCAGAAAGACCTAGAGTTCTGTATTTTCCTCCTTCTCTTGATGAGTCACTGCTTGTGACACCGAGACATTGTGCAGACTTAGTGTCTTTATGAAGATTAAGTAGTTTTATGAAATGCAATTAGAATGAATTTGTACTTGTTAATTTGTAATTACATTCAGAACAAACTTTACATTAACAGCAAAATTAGAATGTAACAATAGGGAAATACAGTCTGCCAGGTTATATCTGTCCTGTTCATTTCCCTATAGCAGTGGGCAGAGATTCAAAAGACAGCATTCCCTTCTGATTTCAGCAGTAATCAATTTATGGCCTGAAGCAAGAAATGGTAGCATGCAGCCAGGTACTAGGGCTGTCTCCAAAAATACACGGATATGTGGCTCATACAGCTACTGAATCAGATGCATCTCACTGGCTCCATTGAAGAGTGTTTCTGGATAATCCAGTAAGTAAGCAAAAGAGTTTTGAACAGGAAGAGTTCTGGGAAGAACAAAACCTCCTGTTTACTGTTCATTAGATGAGAAAAGGAACAAGTTAATAGAAAAGTTGAGGTTTGGGTACTAACCTACAGAATGCACTGCTCAGGCAAGGACAGACATGCAGTCCAGCCAGCCCTCCACCCATAGATTTCTCAAAAATTGATCTTAAATATCTAGACTAAGATTTCTTTTTGTTGTTTGGTAGTACTTCTTGTACCTCAGTCAACTAACGCTTAGCATTCATCTTACCTAATTTTCTTCGGAAAGCATAGCTAAAAAGCATAACTATTCACAGTCAATATGAGGTACCACTATTTTATTGCCACTTCTACCTTTTTACTTGATTATGTTCACCATTTTGGCAAAAAAACCCACACCAATTTCTTTGGACTTTCCTTCAAGGAAGGGTTCTCACCAGAAAGCTCTAGCTTGGCTTTTCTGTGGCATGCTGTATGTTTCTACAGGACACATTGCTACGGGACTGCAAATGCTTACATCCATGCCTCTAGCACAGATTAGACATACAGGCAAAAGACAATACTTCCTTGGTTCTCCAAAACAGGTCACTCAATACTAAAAGAAGCATTCAAAACACTCTTTTTTGTCTGATATTTTTAACCATACAGAAATAATGAATGCTAATTAGTATGTCCAGCACACTGTGTTTTAAGGTAAGCTATTTAATTACAAAATTTCCTCAGGAGCTCTGCACTACACTGTAATTCAACAGTGAAATGCATACGTATGCAGTAAAATACAAGACACTTTGCACATGAAAGTTTCAGTTATTTCACATACAGAGAGAAATATTCAATGTCTCCACATGGGTATGTTCACTATTACTGCAAATTATATGCAAAAAGTGGGGATACGCAAAAAAGAAGTAGTGGCTGCAGGCAGACAGCTCGCTCAAAAGGAGCGAGAACTCTGAGCAGCCCATTTGAGAAAAAAATTTGCTGCTCTCACTTTTGCAGGTCAGTGACCTAGCAGATGCTGCATTCATGACCTGCAAGAAGAGGGCAGTCAGTCACTTCGAAATGCATACAAGGAAACTTCTTAAACTATTTAATGTGTATCAACAATTACACTCAAAGAAAAGCAGTGGAAGAGCATTTCAGGACTGTTCAGAGAAAGTTTTAATTAGACATGGTCAGAAATTTGCCAAACTCATTAGTCTGTTGGCTATGACAGTTGGCTGCACTGTGAAATCCACTGCTTTAAGTCCTTGTTCTGTCATTCTCCCATATTCCAAGGTAAAAGCCTAGCTGATGGCCTGCTCTGTGGCCAGCTCTTTCCTAATGCATGTATTTCATCTTGTGCAAATATTCACGATTCAGACAAAGATTTTCTAAGCATGGATTTCAGGTACTTAGAATCTTGGCAATATAAATACTTACACTTAGTTATACAGCTCCAAAAAGGACAGCTGTATGGAAACCTCTCTCAAAACTAGACAAGACCTCAGCCATAAAGGCACTCGTTTAGTATAATGGGAGACACCTGTTTCTGGAGGGAACACAGGTCTTAATATTTCAGGTTATTTACTGTATTAATATTTTCTCACTCTTCTCAAAAGTGTTTTTAAAAGTCTTGGTATCATCTCAATGAAGAACAGGGATATTTTTTCTTTTTTTCCTCTAAAATTTTGTAGAATGAAAAGTGTTTCTGTGACCAGCTTTTAATATACCCAATTTGTGGTTATGCACATGCAAGAGTCTTGCTGGCTCACACTCATATGTGGCAAGGAGAACATTAAAACTGCTAAAGGTTACAGACAGTATTAAATAAGAATGAAAGGTACTCCTGAACTTATCAAAACAAAACTGATCATATTATATGAACTAATTATCATCAATTTTAATGCCTCAATATTTGGATCTAATCCAAGTTTTCCCACACAGACATTTCAAGCATGTTTGATATATCTCTGTCAACTCTTTCTAGATAGAAGTCTCTTATTTCACTCAGAAAAAGCTAAGGCAAACAGATCTTCATTTTCTTCATTATCTTGCAGTAGTTTGCAGTCTATTCTGATCTTCCCCAAAGAAACTATAATATTTACCTAGAGCTTGTACCAAGTATGCAAAACACTATTTCTGTTAAACTACTTGTTTACTAAGAGAAACTTACAGCACACTCATCTTCAAACACTCAGTTTTACATTCATATCCATTACATTTTAAGTGTGTCTATGCCCTGTTCCAACACCTTATGATTCAACTTTACCAGGTACAGTCTTTATGGTCTTTTTCCTTGGATTTTATAGAGTGGCCAGAGTTCTGCTTGAATTTCTACAGCATTGGGTTTTGTTTCACACTAGTTATAAGCAGTTAAGTATCACCTGCATACCAAAACATTTACTGTTACCTACTGATCTGTGTAGTCTGGGATACAGGTTTGCAAACCTGTATAGGAATGCACAAAAAATTCCTACAGAAAACAGGAGTGCAAGTTACTTGAAACATTTCAAGAGAACGTTTTTTTTTCTATTTTGCCTTACAGTACTCTCTCACCACAGCATACTTGGAAAAATAATGAAAGTGTTGCACAGTGGAAAGTACATTTACTCTAGCATGCAAGACATTTTTAATGCTTTTTACAGTCTGACACATCAAATGAGATAAATTAAATACATGCCAAGCATCAGCAGAAAAAAGCACAAGTGACAAACATAGAAGAGGAGGATGGAAAAAGCACTGGGGTTTCAAGGACATGGTTGTGGGTTTTCAGACACAATGCTACTTGAATGAATTTATTAAGCCAAGAACTCTCTTCATGCTAAGAAGTTCTTAAGTACCAATCCCTTTGTTGAATCCTGTACAAGGTAACTTGTCTTTGGCCAAACCTTTCAGTGCCATACCATGCAAAATAAAGCACTGTTTGCAGGCCAGTCATTTACATCAAGTTAGAGAATGCATTCTCTAATGAAAGAGCATTTTATTGCAACACATTGTTTGGACTAATGACACAGGTAAGTAAAGCTATTATTTCCACTGCCCTTCATATCTGGGGCAAACAAAAGCCAGGTGTTATGGACATTGCCCAACATTCCTGTTTGAAATGGAAAAGCAACTTCTTGTTCAAGGTCATATATTAAGGATAGTTTTACAAACTGAGTTCTAATAGTTACTCAGAACTAGGCACATCATCCTACTGTATACATCAGAATTCCTAGCAAGTAATGGCTCTGTAAAAACAGCCTTATCCGAAAAAAACCATGCTCCTGCCTTATTTAAAACCCATTTATCCACTCTTGAAAGGAATACATACTTTCAAATGATGCATGAGCACATTTACCAACATAGTATAACCAGCATGCCTCTGTATGTTGATATAGTATTTAGTATTGTCTGAAGCTTACACACAGAAGTCAAGGAGAAAGCAAACTCTTGGTTTCTAATATACAGTAACATTTGTCCTATTTAGAGGAACTTACATGCTAGTAACTTAATATTGTACATAAATTATTCATAGTAAATTTGAAATTTCCTAACACAAGTGATTTTAAAACCCAACCCTGATGTATCCTGTAACAGATACATGTTTCTAGTTGTTAAATTTAGGCTTTACAGTTTGGCTTTGTGTTTAGGCTTTTCTTTCCTGGAAAGTTTTAGTGTGGACAGAGAAGTCTTTATACAAGCTGGATATGATACCAGGATGAATTACCAGAAAGCATTCTCCAAATATTTTTAAAGAGAAATTATAGTCTTACCTGTTAATAACATAAGATTAAAATACAAATAAAAGAATGAAAATTTAATTTTTAATAGAAAATCTGCCTTCATTTTCACATTCTAAGGAGAAAAGAGAGAGAAAAACAGAACTTCTGGATTACCCAACAAGGAACAGATAATTTCCCCTTAAACAGACAATTTAAAAGTGGCACTGCAATTTTAAAATTGCATTTTTTAAAATCCAAATTAAAAATAAGTGTTTTAAGACAGGGAGCACTAATTTCATTCTCAGAGTACTGAATTAGCTTAAATACAAAGTCCATTAAAATGTAGATGGTTGTCCAGTTGGGGAAAGCAAGATATACAAAGTAATGGAAGTAAAATAGAGACAAAAGGAAAAGCTCCACTGTAACAAATAGGATATTATACTTCTATTATCCAAAGTACTCTACCCTTACCACTCATAAATGGTAAGGAGAGTCAAAATAAAGTCTGTTTTAGTATTAACATATATTATTCAGCTCCTGCATGCAGTCATAAATTATGGTCCTCATAAATGCTATACACAAGCAAAGAATTAAACTGTCAGGACAACTTTAAAAGCAGTCATGAACACACCTCAAACTGAGGAATTCTTCTGTATGACTTAAGACTATTACAGAGCTATGTGAGAGCTCAGAAAAAAAATAGCAGGTTTTTTTTGAGTTATACTAATTGATAAATTTAATTTAAAAGATCTAAATGAGAAATAATCTATACATTTCTTTGTAAACATCAGCACCTTCAAAAGATCAGGACTGTTACAGACATAAATGAAACCCTAGACTGATTTGTAATTCTCTTCTCCTAGAGTAAGCAAAAAAACCTTCCTTGCTGCCCTGAAAGAGGAAGACTGCTTTTCTCTCCCATCTCTACTGCTTTCCTAGCTCCCAAACACATTCAGCTGTTGCTTGCCTGAGGGCTGTCTGGTGCTTGTCTGCTGATGGAAGTAGTGACAGTTGAATTCAGAGCATGGTGTTTGCCAGGTGATAGAGCTGACTCAGCCTACCTTGCCTTCAAGCAACCCCAAGAGCTGGTCTGGAGAGGGGAAGAGAGCTGTAGGATCACAGGGAGGAATGAATGAGAATGAACAAGTCACAAGACCTACCTTCAATAAGCAGAAAACTGTTAATCCAGTGCATCTCCATCATCAAATTATAGCCCTGTTTAGTATTTCCTCTTACATGTTGATGAAATTTGTGTCCTACTATATATGATTTATACCATGTGTATGTATCAAACTGGAGACTAACAAATACTAAAAAACTTGTCTTCTCTCAGTTTCTGAAAGGTTAACCAGACGTTATTTTTGTCATCTTGGATGTATTGTAATGCTGAAGTTGTTAGTAAGAACTTTCAACACAAGCTGTAATTTTGGCAACTTTTGGCACTTATATTAAACTTTAGAAATGGTATTAACACAAAACCATCATTCTTCATGTATCAGACATGCCTGTGTTTCCACTTCCTTCTATTTGAAGTTCTAGCTTTGTGCTGTTTTCAAGTAAGAGCCCTTCCAACACTTTGCCTTTTGGCTTTATCAGGTTCATTGTCCATTGATGTTGTTCTGCAAAGAGGCATATGAGAAAGGACTGAGATTTTCCTTGCATGTTTTGTTGTACGAGACTGGCAGACGTACAACTTAGTTCACTAGAAAAGCCTACTACTCATAAGCACTTTGAGTTAATCTTTCAACAAGGACTAGTTTCTTCTCTCAACTAAAAAAGCATGAGTACAAGAAGAACACAAAGTGATCACCTTATTCTTCCTTTGGACTTCAAGGCTTGGTCTCCAACAAATAAATTGAAAGAGTAAGTCTGACTTACTAAAAAAACAAAACAAGAACCACAAACAAAAAAACAACCACCACCAAATGGTCTTTTTCTAATTCTCTGCAAAAAACCTCTTGCCAACACCTCACTATTTAAATATATGGTTCATGCTGTAACCTCGCTGAGTCAGACACACTGCCACTGCCATAACCTCGGCTGCTTGGCAAACTCAGCAGTGAGGTCAGACAAGCTTTGCAATTCCAGAAACTTTTGCCAAAAAAAAAGCAAGGGCACCTTAATAAAGGGCATTCTAATGACTAACAGGAGATATGTTCTCTTATTGCTTATATATAGGCTGTCTCAGAATCCATATTCTCCACATCCATTCATTCATTTTTTTAAACTTACCTCTTGTTTTTAACTTGTGTTTGTTTTTAAGGATTCAGTATAATCTATATACCATGGAAGCTCTTCCAGACTGTATATGTTGCTATAGGAACAGATTATTTCACTTACACAGCTCTCTTAAATGGTCAAATTGGGTAAATGCAGAAATCAACAACTGCAAAACTAAACTGAGTACTTTTTTCAAGTTCATTTTGAGCATACCAAATTTTAAGAGAAATGAATCAGCAAGACATTTGCCAACTGAAGGCAAAAGTCAGATCTGAAGACAACTTTAATGGGCATCTTAAATAATATCTTTAAATAAACTATATAACATATTCACTCGAAATCTGCTTGCTACTCAGTATATTATTTCTGGAATGATTTCTCACTAGAAAATAATCTTACAGGACAAGGTTACGTTTTACACTTATTGAAGAAAAATTCACAGTATTTCAGGAACAATATACAATGCATAAGCATGAGAAAAAATAATCTGTTTTCTTGTCAGTCAAGATAGATAAAGTGAAGTGAAGGCATGCGTATATGTAAGTCACGTGGTGATGTATTGCAGTGCAGGCACAGCAGCACAAATCCCGTTTTTGGTTCATACTGAACTCCAGGCCATAAAGTCACTTCCATGTGCACATGGGTTGCACATATCAGTGAAGAATATATTTGTAGGCAGTAAAAAGAAAGTTTTAATGAAGTTACACAATAACTTTTTGAATAAAAGGAAACAAATGAGATTCAGAATGATATCAGATTCTGAATTTGAACAGTTTGGGATTTTTTGTTGTTTTATTTTTTAAAAACAAAGGATAGGACTGTTTGTATAAAGCTAGACTAAGAGAATATACATTTGTCTCAACTTCTTAGCACTCAATATATTTGATCACCACAAATACCCTGTTAAAATTAAGTGAGGAAAGGAAACTTTAGGAAGAGAACCACTTTAATTATTAAATCATGTGCTGTAATAAGGGTTACATGGACTGACCACAAGGAAAAAGGCCAAAATGATATTTCTGTTGTAGGTAAGAAAAAAAACCTTCAGGTAGTCATCATATGTGATATTGTTCAAGTATAGTAAATACAGCATTGACACATTGACATTTAAACTGGGGTCGGGGGAGAATTGCTGTCATTATTCCATGGCCAGAAAATTACAACAATCTGGAATTCCGTGGAAAACATCTTAATCTACAAGCAAATCACTTTTTGGAGTTTTGTGATGCTAAAGGTTATAGACATTGTTTCACATGTAAGATCTATAAAGTCAGGATTAAAACCTGTAACTGAAAAATACCCACAAACAAAAAGGCTAAGTTTCTATAACACACAGACAATAACCACCATAACCACTCTTAGACATTTGAAATATTTTATGTTATCAATGGTATATCTAGATAATACTGTGGTATATTTTTGGCTAAAAGAACTTTAGATCTCTGAGTATTTTTTCATAGTGCAAGTGTTATTCATGTATTCATAAGCAGGTCACTAAGAACCTTATGTAAAATGGCTTCCTATTGTCATTTACTACTCTGATTCCCAACAATTATCCTGAGTAAAGGCATGAGAAACCTCAGGAATATTCCACCTGGACTTTGTATCTCACCTTTCTGAAGGTGTTTACAGTTACTAGAAAGAAGAGTATAACATTTACATCAGATCAAAGACAAGGTGGAGAAGAGCCAAAATTGCTTTTATGCACAGAACTGCAGCTGACCATTTCTTTTGCCTTCCCTTCTACATTAGCAAACTGACCAGTGGGGATGGGGCCTAGAAACCATGGGGCCAACAGATCAAGTGGTGATGCTTCATTCTGGGGAATGCCAGACTTACGGCTAAGCAATCTGCATGGAGTCTCTGGGTTGCCTTGTGCAGTGCAGAAGCCCTCAAGGCAAGTGGGAGTGGGAGGTCAGGCTGGATTTATCAGAGCTTGGAGAAAATGGAAGGGGAAAAAAAAATATTGAGTGTTATATTCTGAAGGGGAAACTGAAGTTTGCAATAAACTAGAGAGATGAAGGGTGGGTGACGGTACACTGAAGGAAGAGGATGAGAAAGAAAGGGGGGAAAAAAAAAAAATAAAGGAAGGTGCTGAAATAAACCACTGGCAACCTGATGTAATGAAAAGTACCCCAAGAAAGATAGGTATATGAACAATCTCGGACATTTGATTGAATTAAAGATGGATATTCTTCCATGAGTAAATTTTTGACTAGCGTTTGTGTCTGTCTGAATCCCAAAATCACTTTTTGGTACCTGCAGAATACACAAGACTTGAATTTTTGATGTTTGAAAAAAAGTGAATCTGTGACTGCATTTTAAATTCTAGTTATGCTGCAGATGCTCAAGTTCTGCAGCACTTAGACTAATTCACTTTCACTTCAGTATACAACAAGTATTCTTTCTTACACATACTTTATTCTTCATCCTAGAGCTGCATTAAGGATATGACTCACTCAATAATGAGCTGTCTCACAGGTGTTTCGCACATTTTAGTAACTTTCTAGCAGGTTAGGTTTTAACTGTATGTCCACAGGGTATGTCACAGGCAGAAAAACTTTTGTTGTGCACAACCAGAGGCAGTGTAAACACTTGAACTCACACTCTGCTCCTCCACAGGTCTTATTATTGCAGGCAGGACAAGCTCTCAGCTATGTGGAGCTGATGACATGCATCCGCTCAGATTAGACCTCTAGAGAAGCCATGCTGTAGACCAGCAGAAATTTCTACAATACATTAAGAGTCTCCTGCTGAAGAATACCCTAATATAATTTCTTCTACTTCTCCTGTGGGAAACATCTTTTGGTATTTTGCAGCTCTATTTTTCCCCAATGCTCTCTGTAAATGAAAAAATCATTTGCTTCATGATTCATTTTTGTCTGAGAATCTCTGCACATGTCACCATGTAAAAAAAAAGCACTCAGTGCCAAGCTGTGAAGTATCCTGCATTGCCAATGTGCTTTTGTTATTTGGTTACTTAAGCAACATACTATTTTTTTTAAACCCAAAAATGAAATCTTCGCAAGTCACAGAGGGCTTTAAAATCCAACTCTAAGATAGTCATAAGTGTCAGTCTATTGCTATTAGTGAAGAAAACAGTGGGGTTCTTTTTTTTTTTTATAGTTCCCAGAAAGTCAACAGGAACACTTGACATTGATTCTAGCTCTGGAATGAAGGAGTCTTAAAAAAAGTGAGATCTGAGCCAGCTTAATTGGCTTGAATTCTTTACAAGTCTGGCTTAAAGTGGGTGAACTACTCAGTCAATACAGTATTTTGGGAGGCTGTGCATTTTATTCTGAAAGCATGAGTTCTAAGCAATGACATTTCAATTCTCTTGGAAGACAGCAGAAAAATAGATCTGAGAATTAAGCCTCCTACGTGGCCAGAGACCAGCAACAGAATGCATGAAGTAGCTGCACTAATTTCTTCTGTGCTTCTGCCAATGAACTGCAGCGTTCACCTTGAGAAATACCTCCCAAGATGGCTTGTTATCAGACGATTTTAATATTCAGGCTGATAATAGTAGTAAAAATGTACACACTTTATAGGAATACTCTTTCTGTAGATATATACAAATATCAAGAACTAGTTATGAGCTGGGCAGATTTCACACGGCCAAACATGGGTACTTCCCATGTGAAATGTACTCCAGTCACTGGTCAAACAGTAACAGTGTCAGTTCCCTTTAATGATCCAGTATATGTATACATACACATATATAGAGAGGATTCTTCTTGTTCTACTTTTTAAATTCAGGGTACCTGTAAAGATGGAAGATGTCTTTTACTTAACTCGGGAATCTTTATGTCCTTAGTAATATGTAATTAAGTCTCCCAAAAATAGCTACTCTATAGACTTGGTAGCAGCATATTGAAATACAAACCTTAAACAAAGCACTTGCCTCTAAGCAGCCTGATAGAAGTATAGAGAAAGGAATCTAGTCCTGACCAGATCTTTAAAAACTGTTCTCCAAAATTCAAGAATATCAGAATATAACATCAAATTTGTGCATACATTGGCTACATAATGACTTACACTGAAAAAACGGTTAACAGCAATTTCCCATAGGTTGAACTCAAAAGTATCAAAGGTTTGTGGCCCATATATGCATAGAATCATTAGGTCACACAGAGTTAACAAAGCCCCATATAGTTGAATTCTGTGGTAAGGAGTTAGCAGAGCTGTACATCCCCTCCCAAAGGCCACAGAAGGAGCCTCAATTTCCTTAAAGATCAATACACATCTAAATCCTGAAATGATTAGAGCACAGTGACCCTTTCAAGAACTGCTGTCACACATCTTTTTAGCTTTACTGAAGCTTACCTACATCATTAGGACAACAGACTGTTTCTAACAAGGAAGTCAAATACATGCATTCTTCTATGAAGAAACATTTGTTATTCTCATTTACTATGAGAATAAGATAAACAGCTAGTTCAGGAATCATCTGAATTTTAACTATGTTTTAAGACATCACCAATTAGAACCCAAGAAGAGCACTAAAAATACCCAGACATGCAGCTGACATATCTCCCTGATTCAACGTGGGAGCCTTCTGTGCTAACTTAGAAGCAGTGACTAACACAACTACTTTCCATGTGTGCTCTTCCACAAACACCGTCATGTACAAGAACTATTTTTTCCTAACTAAGATTGAAAACTAAGACAAGTAGATTCCCCCCACCCCTCCCCCCAAAACAAGTAATTGCTAGGTCATTCAGGAATTCAGCAAACAGAACAAACATCCAAAACTTAATATATCCAGAAAGCAGTAGTTTCAAGTTGCTGGGAAAACAACTCTTCTGATCTGCGAATGACTTTTTTTTTAAGCAAAAGCTTTCTTGCATTTCCAGGCTTCTGGTAAAAGTCTGTGTTTTGGCTCTGACAGAACAGAAAATGAAAGAAGCAGTAGTCCAAGAAGTAAACAAAAAAAAATACTGAAAATTTCAGGAACACTACCAAGTCATAAAGAATGGAACTTTTTGCTCATGCATCATACAACACTTCAATATTATTGTTACTTCAGATTAAACTGAAATATGACCTCAACACTTAAGAGGTTTTACTGGACACAGCATTCATATGCCTGTATTGTTCAATTACTCTTCACTGTTCTCTAGTTCTAGAGCTACCTACACTCACAGACAATAGCTAAAAATCTCCATCTAGAGAAGACTCTGGAGGAATCAAAATATACCACAAGCAAGCTATCCCTTTTCGTTTCTGACAGCGAGATTTGTTAGAATGGTATGACACTATTTTTACAATTTTTATTAACACATAAAAGAAGGGAATCAGAAGAACATACCAACCTGTTAAACAATTTTCAGACACTCAGATATGTAGATAGAACAAAGAGATACATTAGAAGCAGAGAATTAATTACAAATTACTGGGGAAAACTATTTAAAGGAAAGCAAGGTACCATTCTAGTAGGAAAAGGTACCTAATAATCTTGTGAAAAATTTGCTTGTAAATCCATTATTTGTTTAGCTAAGAGCTGTCTTCGAAAGAATGAAACAGGAATAGATCATATAAAGTACATGTAGGACAAAAAAAAAAAAGCTAAATAATCCAGTTTGTATTTTTTTTTTAAATTACAGCTTTTTAAATAACCTGCATATAAGTAAACATGAATTACATTACAGAAAATGTCAGAAAGAGCATTTTATGTGCATCTGAATAGACCAAGGTGATGTGCATCCTGATCCTTCACCCAGTTGTCAGAATTTCTGATTCTCTGATACCAAGTATGGATTCCTACTAATCCTAAACATCAGGGCAAGTAGAGCATCATGCAAGTGGTACTCAAATTCAAGCAATCAAGTTCAAAAGCAGTGGCTTTAGAGCTGAGAAAAGTTGTAAAAACACTTCAAGCTCCTCTAATAATATTTTATTTAGCTTTTGAAATTAATTGCTTATCCACACTTTGCTTCTTTTTACTGGATTTCATCACTTTCAGCCTTTGGAACACAGAGCTTTTGCAAAATAAACAAATGTTTAAGGACTAGAAGTAAGCTAAACTTCACTGCTAACAGACTGTTCGGCTTTATGTGCCTCCATCTAGACAGTAGCTCAGTGGAGTTTGCACATGAACCACGGTCATGTCAGACTGAAAAGAATAACCATAACCCTTCAATTTAAAGAAATTCTGACAATTAGGAATTACTTTTCCTCAGTTTTAGTACCTGAAAAAGGATATATTTAATGTTGCTTTCTCCACAGCTGCATATTTGCATTCAGACAAGTTAACCTTAAGAAAACTGGACAGTGATTTACCCTCCCTAGTTATACACGGGCTACGCTCTTAGGACAAATTTCAGATCTTCTTGTGGAAGGTGTATTTCTTACCCAATGAAACTTTGCTCCCTGCTATACGTCATTGTCTAAGATAATTCTAAATGTGTGAAGCAATATTCCTTTTACCGTTTCCTGGAGGAAGCTAGTAGACCTGTAATTAAATAATTTATCCTGAAATGCATATTCAACTCTTCCATTTTTAATTTCAATTCATCATTGCTAATCCAACCAATCACCTACTTCAATTAAAATCATATCTGTCCATATCATTTGATACCATTTCCTTCATAAAACACTAACGAGATTTTGTGAAACATTCTGAGTATAAAACTGTACCAGATAACTTAACACTCCCATCTACAACATCTCAAAGATGAGGGATGAATTCTTAAAATTAAGATTCTTAGGGAATTATCATTTTTAATGTAATGAAAAGGTTTCTCCAGATTTAAGAATCTGTTATTTCTATTATTGGCTATGACACTAACACTTAAGATGAAAGATTTTACCGATTATACCGTTCATTTCTTGCTTTAGCATTTCACATACGTGCAAGAGTTTAGTTTTATCAGCTTATAACAAATTCTTCAAGGAAATTAAACAGTAATGACCTATTTTGTTTTGAAATAAGAAACACTCAAAATCCAAAGGATTTTTTACACAAAACGTACGCATAAACAAAGAGAGACAGCAAAGTGGTTATTGAGAATCTCAAAGTGCTAACAAGGCCAAAACCAAGAACATCTAATAACTTATCCTCTGGCAGCAACAAATCTTATACATATAAAAAACCAAAACTGCTTTATTAGCCACACTGGGAGGTTCAGTGATCTATATCCAGAAACTACTGTTGCAGCACCAAGATATTTAAAAGGTAAATAGATTCCAGTAAATCACAGAAACATAATACTCTAAGAAAAATGGCAATAGTCCAATTCAACTTTTGTAAACATTAGCAAATACTGACATGGGTGACTTTCAGCACTGAAGTATCACCTACTCACAGACAGTTAACCAGCTGAATTGAACAATGAGCAAACCCAGGCACAGATACTACTACACCTGGCTAAAAAAAAAGACTCTGTATTACACATGGGTCAAGGAGAGGGTGTGTTCACAGCAGTCAAACTCTGTGCTCTTAAATACCCATAGTTTTAAAAGAATAAGAACTACATCCAGAGAAGAGGAGCACTTTCAAAGAAGAGTTTCAGATAGATTCTGTCTGGGACTTCAAAACTGCTAACAATTCAATCATAGAAAAATCTAGGTTGGAAGGGACACCTGGAGATCATTTGGTACAACTTTTGATTGACAGCAGGGCCTTCAGTTAAGTTTTGTGAGGCTCTGTCAAGTCAAGTCTTAAATATTCCCAGCAAGGGAGATTCCACCATTTCTCTGGACAAGGTATTCCAGTGTTTAATAGCTCTTATGGTGAAGGTTTGTGGTTTGTTTTTTTTTTTCCTTATATCCAGACAAGTTTCCCCTGAAGCTGATTGTGTCTGTTGCCTCTTGTTCTGTCACCTTGTGAAAAGAGAGCATCTCCATCTTCTCTCCAACTTTTAGCTATTGGAAGACTATAGTCAGATCCTCTCTATTCTCTAGGCTGAACAAACCCAATTCTTCATTTTCTTTCAACCTTTCCTCATATGCCATGTTCTCTAGCTGTCTTGGTTGCCTTCTGCTAGACTCTCTCCAGTTTTTCAATGCATCTTGTGAACTGAGGAACTAGAACTGGACACCATATTCCAGATGTGGTGTGACAAGCACCAGGCAGAGTGGAATAATTACATCCCTGATTTGCTGGCTAAATACCTGCTGGCACAGCCCAAGACACAGTCTGCCTTCATTGCTCTAAGGGCACACTGCTGTTCATTTTAGCTTGCGATCCACCACGACACCCAGGTCCTTAGCAGCAGAGCTACACCTAGTCAGGCAGAACCCTGCCTGCACTGCTGCCTTGGCTTACTCTGTCCCAGGTGCAGGGCTCTATATTTATCTCTGTTGAACTTCATGCAATTCTTGTTGGACCTATCTTCCAATTAATTGAGATCTCTCTCAGTGATCAATTTTCCTCCTGGTACATCTGTTCCTTGTTCAGTTTAGAGTAATTTGTAAACTGCATAACTATGCATTCAGTACAGTCATCCAGATTGTTTATAAAGCTATTGAATGATATTGGACTCAGTTTTGTCCCCTGAAGAACTGTACTTGTGACCAGCTGCTGGTTCAGCTTTGAGTCACTAACTACTACCCTTCGAGCTTAGCAGGTTAGACAGTTTTCCACCTCTGCTCCAGTCCATCTCTTACCAGTTTGTCAACAAGGACATTGTGGCAGCCAAAGTGAATGCATCCATTCATGACATACACAAAATATACAAAACATTTATGAATGACTAATTAAGTTCATTCTATATCATACTTAGGGTGAAGTCAAATTAATTTGAAGTTTTGAACTTCTACTTAAAAGGAAAGAGAAACACCTTTTCAACAGAAATTAAAATTCACCTGTTTCTCTTTTCTATTTATCCAATTATAAGTGCACTGAAGTTTAAGATACTGTGTTCTGCAAAAGCCTTCAAAGATTGTGTAGCTACAAGAGATCCAAAAGAAAAATAATCACCACAAAAAAGATCTAATTTATAATTGCTGCTCTGCAAAGTAGTTCAAATCCTCTGAGGTTCTTCTAAATAAGGAAAACAAAGCCTTATGGAATTAAATGCAGAATAAGAAAGTAAATATAACCACTACTCAGGTGAACTGCAAATGTGGACTGCAGACATTTCAGACAGATCTACTTAGGTACTTCAGGGAGCAGCATTTATGGTAAAATAAACGAAACATTAACCCTATAGGGCTGACTAGCTACATGAAAATGGCCTTAAATATTTTTCATTTCCACTACAGCTATCTGTGTCTGTGAAATGCAGATAAGCACGGTCATTTCTAAATTAGCACAGAAAGTGTCAAAAAATACAAATTCTCAGTTTTTGAGAACATGATGCATTAATTAATTTTGCCATGACATTATAAACTATAGTCAATATTAAAAGCTCCAATTTTCACAGAATATGAATTCTATTGATTGTATCTCCCAATATAACAATTTCAAAGAAATCAGCTTAAGCAATGCAAGAAAAGCTAGGGTTCCACTGATAACAACAATATAATACAAGTGAGTATTTTCCATAAATGAGGAGATGCAATGCTAATTTGCCCTTCCATACATAGAATTAAGAATAACAATCTAGAGTCTCCATTTGGACTAGAACCTAGAAAGGACAAAGAGCATAAATTAAGACTATATGAGGGATAAAAAATTCCTCCTGATTAAGATCAGTGTTTATGAAAAATGAAGGAAGTTGTCTTAAAATTACATTTTTCAGGACATGTTCATTAATTGCTTGTCAGTTGTTTTCTAGGTCACCACCTTCACTCATCTTTATCCCATTTCACAGTCCTGTCACCTTGCTCTCCTCCCTCTCTTGCTTCAGGACATGAAGGGCCTTGCCTAGCCTAGCCAGGTAAGGGAAAGCAGTGGTACAAAGTACTTGTTTAGTAGCAGAATTGCAAGAAGGATTGTAGGAGACAAACTCTTTGTGCTTTCACACAACCCACACAAGCATCAGCTTAAAGTATCACTGTAATGTATTTTTCAGTGTCACTTGCTGTTTATTCTGCTTAATGATCCTTTTCATTTTTTTGTGTGTGCACTGAATTTCAATACTGCTTTAGTAATAGATGATGATGAGAATACGCAATTTAGTGGCTACAATAATTATGCTAATAAATAATGTACTGTATTGAAGCTATAACTGCCTTGCTTATGAACAGATTCAAAGATATTAGTATATTAGTAATAATTTAGGCAGTTAAATACACTTGAATTCAAGCTGTTGTATGTTGGAGTAACTTTATTGTACAAATTGTACAAGCACACTACAAAATCTCACTCACTTTTACAAACTACTATTTAATGAAATGCAGCTAAGCTACAGTTAACAGTTGATCAACTAAAATACTTGGAAATACCAAAGAACCCCTCCAGAATACATCGTGGGCATTCAGAACCTCAAATCATCACACACACAAACACACTTGACATGGCTTATTACCATCTACATGTATGATAGGAAAAAACAAGTCCTTAATAAATGTTATGGTTAGTCACGCAATATACTCTTTCAGTTAGAAATACTCACAAAATGGAATTAAAAATAAGGATGGTAAGGAAACATCCTGTTACAGTCATCGCCCCCGAAAGCATTATTACCATTGTAATTACTTGTTACTGAAGTTACCTTCGGGTGGTGTTTCATCACTTGCCTCACTACTTCCAGTGAATAGAGCCATTGACAAGCCAGCATCTGGTATTGCTCTAGGTTAATGCCACTGGGAACACAGCTAGAGTTCCGTTACCTTTCCAGAGCCACGCTTGTTAATAATTCAGGAGTGCAGAGCTGAAATAGGAAGTAATGAACTGGGGATAACCTACAGCTTCTATTTGTTCCATCCAATAATGGCACAAGGGAACAGCCTAATGTGTTGCTGTTTGATGTCTCCACAGAAGGGAAAGAAAACATTAAAGGTGGCTTTTTCTTATCACTTCTATCCAAATAGAGAAATTAAGGTGCAAATTCCCTAAAAGCTTTAAGGTGGGATACTAGTTTAAAGCATTCAGTAAGAAGAATGACAATGCTATTGGTCACTTCTGCAAGACAGTGGCTCCCAGCTCCCACAGGATTTCAGCTGGCAACATGCGATACTTGATCTCATATAGAGGCCAGTTCCCTGTAGCTCAGAAGTTGCTGGGGACAAAAAAACCCTACTTGGCCTGGGGTGAAATAGCCTGCGGTACACCACCTGCAGGAACACATCACGATTTTCGTCTCACAATGTTTCACTGCATCCCACAGAAAGATTAGTGTTGCTGTGTAAAAATATGTTCTCTCACACATTGCCAGTCTGTCACAGAAATCCCTTCCTGACTAGAATGAGCAAGCAGACAGAACCAAGGTGAGAAGAAAAGCCACAAATTTCAGTATTTAAGCAACTTTTCTACTTGTTTTTATTTCTATTATTGTTGCCTGGTAAAAATCAACTTGTTGATTGATTGTAACTGTTGCCTGGTAATAATCTCTCAGCAAGAGAAGGGTAAGCTTTTGTATGGTAGTGACTGAGCTAGTTTCAGCAACAGGTCTAGAGGAGACACCTAGAAATATCCAGCTATTTCTCTATCCTTCTTGGAAAATAATCCCTTGGATACCAATGAGTCACAGGGTCACAAATAAGCTTGGGGGGGGGGGGGGGGGGGGGAGGCTTTACTAACAAAGTGTAACAAATAGCACACATTCCCTAAACGCTTCCAAGTGGTTTCACACCTCAACCTCTTCAAAACTAAGCAAAAAGGTTTGTGTGTCACCTCCCTCCCCACCCCACTTTGCTTTGTTTAGAATCAATATTTTCCCTTAGAATCCACAGGAGGTCATTCAGATCTGATACAGAAACAGAGGACACCTGGTGGTGTTTAGTTGTTAGTGTATACAAACAGCAAGCCAATTCATACCTGTGTGCAGCTGCACCAGCAACAATTAACATAATCCATGCTTTAAATAAAAAAAAAGTGATGGAGAATTTAAAATAACATAATTGCAGAAATACACAGAAATTTAAAACAAACAATACGATATGAGTTACTGATTCCAGTTACTGCCACTATTTTATGAAGATTACTCTGTATATAGTTATGGTTACATACACAAGAAGTAGCAACTCTATGATGATAGGAGGCTGCCACCTCCAACAGACACATGCTATGGAAAAGTAGGACAGATTCCCCACTACTGAAAAACTGAAGGACACAAAGTTGTCGGTTTTGTTGGTGGAACATCCACAGAGGCAAGAAAAGAGGAAGAACTGAATGAGCTTATTCTTGGGAAGCAGTATTGCCACAAGTGAGATACTTATCACCACATAAGCCACAACATTTCTGACGCTGTGGAGAAGAACCACTGGTCCGTACAGAAGTGCACAGAGGAGCTGAGCTCAATTCTAAACTGCCAGATCAACTCATGGATTGACAGACTGTAAGTATTCAGATTTCCATATTAAGTTAGTGAAAAATTGTTATTTTTAGCTGAAGATGCTGTTATTAAGATAACTCTCTGAATATCTGACACTGAAACTTTCTATAATATGATGCTTAGCATTTGCTTTGAGCTGCATATACCACTTGGAATTCAGACACTGGGCAAAGTCATCGTGTGTGAGACTCCTGAAGTCCAAGGACCTAGAGAACACAGTGGCAAAGTAGAAACAAAAACTACACCTGTATATAAACTTTCTAGTTATGTGGGGGCTGTTCAAAGTATGCATTTTATTGCCAGTGGCAAAAACTGAAATAAGAGCTGAAGGTCAAACTGTTGCCATGCTCTCTTATGAGAAATACACTTCAGTAAGTATCAGAACTTACTTGGCTAAAAAATAAGGAATAAAATCAACATGACTGTGCAACATACAGAATATTGTACCCTTTCTTACACAACTTTAATGCACGGAATCAATCACAGCCAAGATTCTAAGTGAGAAAATTTTATAAAAAAACCCAAGTACTTGCATCTTTTGAACCAGCACTGTCAACAGAAGAAGAAATCTTATCATCTCTCTTGCTTGTACCAGCACAAACATGTGTGGTAAAGCACACCGGTGACCTGGTTAAAACTAGACTGGTTTAAAAAAAACCAACCAAACCATAGTTGGTTTTAACCCACATCAACTCCCCAATCTGTTCTGATATGCAGCCACGCAAACACCTACACTGATAGAAGTGGCTAGAAGAAAACTGCTCCCTTCAACAGCAGTGCTGGCTGAAAGTGTAAATGAGACTTAAGACCTTCTGGTGTTTGCAGATTTTCTTACCAAAGTTAGCAAAGCAAAAGCTAGACTGAAAAACAGATTAGAGGCCAAGTTCAAGATCAGTACGAGACATAAAATAATTTTACATAGACTTTAAAATAAGCTCTTTATAGACTGAAAATTTTGTCCCAGATCACAAGCTATTAGTCTCAAAACTAACTGTGCTATTGGAAAAAAACCCCCAACAATTTAAAGGTCAGTAATAGGTACAAGAAACAAACTTTAGATTTAGCCTAAAATACGTAAAAGCCAGTTGAGGAAATACAGCAAAGAACACAGTTGTAGGGAAATTGGAAAACAAGGCCTTTAAGTTATATGAACAAAATCCACCTTGGAAGCCTCAAGGAGAGGTTCTGAGCTGGTAAGAAAGATTGAGATGGACAATTCCGCAATACTCAAGCAACTTTGTTCCCCAGATTTTCCTCTAATACTGTTGTGGTTTAACCCCAGCCAGCAACTAAGCACCACACAGCTGCTCACTCACTTCCTCTCCACCCAGTGGGATGGGGGAAAAAAAAAAAAACCCAAAAACTCATGGGTTGAGAAAAGAACAGTTTAACAGGACAGAAAGGAAGAAAATAATGATGATAATAACAACAATAATAATAAAAGAAAAACAAGCAACACACAATGCAATTACTTGCCAAACGATGCCCAGTTAGTTCCCAAGCCACAATGCCCCCAGGCCAATTCCCCCCAGTTTATATACTGGGCATGACATCACATAGTATGGAATACCCTTTGGCCAGTTTGGGTCAGCTGCCCTGGCTGTGTCCCCTCCCAACTTCTTGTGCCCCTCCAGCCTTCTTGTTTGCTGGGCATGAGAAGCTGAAAAATCCTTGACTTGGTATTAAACGCTACTTAGCAACAATTGAAAACATCAGTGTGTTATCAACATTCTTCTCATACTAAATCCAAAACATAACACTATACCAGCTACTAGAAAAAAAGGACAAACCTCTATCTCAGCCAAAACCAGAACAAATACACAAATATTCAAGAAAAAATGCTCCAAATATCTTATTCCCCCTCAAGAATTTGTTCTGTTACCTTAATTTTAAATATCAGCCAACAGTATAACAACTTCCTTCTGAAAGGTTATTAGTCCGTACATTTTCAGACAAGCTTTCCCTTTTTTACTTATTTATTAGAATAAGTGCATTCTAGATCAATACTATCCATAAAAATATATTTCATGAGCTTTTATTTTTCTCTTGATTTTATGAAATTAGACTTACTTACTCTAAGAAGATGGAATAAAAGTTACCTATTTTTCAGAGCTATGGATTTAAGACTTCCAAGCAAACAGGCATCATAAATTCAGCAAAGTAAATCCATAGATACATAGCAACCTTTCACTTAGCTCTGAGCTACTTCCAATTTAGTTAAGCTACTGAATGCAATTTAAAGGCAGGCTGGGATAGGGGGATGTTCCTTATTAGCTAATCATTTCCATTCATAACACCTTGCCTCAATTAAACATTTTTATACCTTCTCCTTACTCATGCTTTCCTCTAGATAATTCTAACAGTGAGCTCTCTTCTGATCATCTTTTTAATAAAATTGATGATGGAGAATTATGGATCTCTTCTTTTCTTGAGTTTGCAGGTAGCTATAAAGAAGGCGAATAGAGTTCAGAAAATAAACTTCACCAATAAGTGAGTGTAGATATTTGAAAGCTTTCTCACTAAACTTTCTAAGTGGTGACAAGAAGAACTAGTTGAGCAATACCAGCTACTTATACCACCTTTCTTTGTCGGCTAATTTAAATTCTTAAATAATTAAATTAAATTGTTTACTAACCAGACAGGATTTTACCAGTTATACCAGCATGCAACAAACACAGTGCCACAACTTAAAGGTGACTCTTTTAAGTTTCAGCAAATATTCTAAAAATGGAACATTTAGTAAATTTATTCACACTGGTGCTTGAGAATGTGCCAAATTAGTACAACTAATTAAAAAAAACTATATAAAGCCAACACTTAAATGTGTGAACTATCATCTAATATAAATTGCACCCCAACATTTTAGTCAGGATGACGAATATCTGATAGTACCCCCAAAATTTTTCGTTGGATAATTCCATAAATTGTGTTTTAGAGTTAGATCCTCTGTCAAAAGTAATGCAAACTCTTTTGCTAACCTAAGCAGTAGGAAAGAATTTTAAATGTGAGCTCAACAAATCTACTGCTCTTTATATTGTGTGCCATGAAGTATTTAAATGATAAATATTAATTAATATAGATTAATATAACAATTAATATAAATATATTAGTAATACAATTAATAATTAAAATACTTTTACTACGGAAAGAACAAGGTGCATGATCTGATCTATGACTAGTTAAATCAGTGCAAAGACACTACTGGGTACTGAACTACAATCTTAGCGGAAAGCAAAAGTCTCCAAACTCCAGCCATAGTTGGACCTTTGGGACCTTATTATTCAGAATAGTAAAAATCCATTTAGTTACAATGTGATTATTTCTAACGTAAACACACATTCCTTTTAGCATGCTACAGTTTCTCCTCTGAAAGTGAGTATTTAGAGTGGAGACCTCAGAAGGGAAGGGTCCGGTTGGCTGAGTCATTTGATGTAGAAAAGCTCAGAAGAGTAGAGGTCTGATGGAGTTTTATGGTGGCACCCGCCTCACATAGTTTTATATTATTTGCCACCAGAGACAAGGATTGTTCTCTTGCCTCAGGTGCTCCCTTCCAACATTCCTAATGGCGAGGTTCACACACATGCTAATTCATCATATGCTAATTATCATCACAAAAACAATTGTATAGATGGTGACTTAACTGCGTACATCGAACTGCGTTTTCTGTAATAGAGAGTTACAGATCCTTTCATATGCTTGTTTCAAGCAGACGCTATGAGTCCAGTGATGTCTAAAGACCTAATAACGTTTGAAATTTAGTGCAAGTATAAAATTTAGCTTGGCAATGCCTCAGACTGGATGCGACCTGCCACCGTTTCCTCAGAACAGTATACAGCATAAATAGGGTATGTTGAAAGCCATAAAAGCAAGGAAGATAAAATGTGATCTTTGGGAAGACAGATGCAGGGAAGCATAAAATCATGAGGAAACGAGATACGCTTCAATCTCGTGAGACCTTTTTATACATTTAGTACTCTCATTGAGTTAAGTTTATTATGTAGGACTTGAAAATTAAAACCAAGCCAGGCTCAGCATGAGGAGAATGTGAGACAATTGCGAGCACAAACGTGATGATGAAACGCTGTGGGCTTTCTGTTTTCGTAGCACGGGGGATGTGTGAAGAAGTATAAAACCGGCGACAATTCCTGAGGGAAGCCCCGAATCAGTACAAAATACGGGGGGGGGGAGAAAAAAGGAGGAAAAATAATCGAAGAAGGGGCACTGAACTGCGATGACGTAAAAAAAATAAAGTGAAACGGGTGTGGGGGCCGGGGGAAGACTGGAAAATTAAACCTATCCGCTGAATATAACCTCGCTGCCGCTGCTCAGCTTAACGGCCCCTCCTGGCTCGGTCCGGCCAGCACAGCCTGAGGAGGAACTCAGCCTGACACGCACCGCAGCCCGCTCCCTGACACCTCAACGGGCCTTACCGGCGGGAACGCGCCCTCCCGGGGCTCCGGGACACCGAGAGAGGCGCCGGGCGCGGGTCGTCGCCGCCGCCGCCGCCCGCCCGGAGGGGAGCTCCCTCAGCGGCCGCAGGGAGCCGCCGCCGCCGCGGGCGGGAAAACAGCCGCGGCGGGCGGGCGGGCGGGCGGCCGAGCCCCGCCATCCCCGCGCCGGACGGCAGAGGGCGCTGTGGGCCGGCGCCGCCGCCCGCTGCCGGCTGCGGCCTCTCTTTCCCGCGCCGCCGCCGCCGCCGCCGCCTCCTCCTTCTCCTCCTCAGCCGGTGGGCGGGCAGAGGCGGCGCGGCGGGAAGCCGGGCCGGGCCGGAGCGGTCGCTGCCCGGTGGGCTCCATGGCGTTGCCGGTGCTGTCGAGCTCGGGGGTGAAGTTCCGGCGGGTCCTGGCGCACTTCCCTCAGGAGCTCAGCCTGGCCTTCGCCTACGGGTCCGGAGTCTTCCGGCAGGCGGGGGCCTCGGCCGGGCACGGCGAGGTGAGCGCGGCGGCCTCCTCCGGCCCGGGCCGGCCCCTCGGAGCAAACCGCCGCCGCGGTGTGTGGCGGGGGTAGGCGGGAGGGCCGCCGTGGCCGCGGGCCTCGTGCGTTTCCGTTACCGGCGTGGAGGCGGCCTAGCGCGTTAGCTGGAGCTGCCTCCGGCCCTGCGGTTGTGGCTTGTGCGCGAAAAGGGGCTAAAAACTCCACATCCCTCACCAAATCGCGAGTGAGCGGGGCCGGTGTCCCGGCCTGTGCCGAGGTGGGGTGTCCCGGAGGGTCTTTGATGCAGGTGTGTGGTTCAGGTGCCCCGTTAGCCTCGTGTCTGCGGGCTGTGGGTCAGAGCTCGTTTGCTGGTGGGCTTAAAAAAAGAGTCGCAGCTTGAGGGTGACTTAAGCAAAATACGTTGCCACGCTGAAGTGGCCTTCTTGGTGCTTCCTCACCGTTTGGAGGCCAGGCTGCTTGGAAATAGCCATTTGTTTGTGTGTCTGTCTGTATTTGACCTTTTAAAAATTGTTAATAGGCAGTATTGCTCGCTATGACTTGCCTATTAAGCACTCCCCACAAATGTGACTTTGGATGTGTCTCATTTTCCTTTCTGAAAAGAGAAAAACAGAGGATAATAAGAATTTCAGAGCGCTAACAGCATCTTATCCTCACACAAAAGAACGGGGTGGGGGGGGGAGGGTAGCTAACAGACTATCTTTTCAGTAGTATTAACTGATTAGCTAAGATGCAGCCCAGAATTAGTAAGCCACAGAGAGAGGTCGGCCTAATGAATTTGAACTAATGTCACTCCAGGTATTAGTTTGTTGTAGGTATGAGCTGTAAACTTTCAGCTTGTCTGTGTGCAGGGAATGTGTGGACTGATTTCTTCAGAAAAGCAGGGCATGCGTTATATTTTATAAGTCTTTGGAGTTTGGATTGTTTTGTTGGCAAAAGCAAGTGAATACACTAGAAGTGAATTTCTTGCTGCCAGCTCTGCCCGCATCTCCCAATTCATGGTCTCGCGTATTAGCAAAAGTCCTGTTCGTTAGCAGTTTAAGCTGTTATGCCGAGCTGTGAACTAGGACGATGGAGATCTCATCATGTGCTCCCCTGTTTTGGAGGGTTGAAGTTTGGTCCTGTAGCCAGGTAGACCAGAAAATTTTGGACCATCTCTGCTAGACTGACTAGAAAGCATGCAACTTCATCAGAACCTTTAAACTGTATCTGACATTAATGCTTGTGTTTTGGATTTATTTTTTTTTTTACTCATGTGAAAAATGATTACCTGGAAGTTTGATACTATGTATATCTTGGATTAATATGATTAACATTTGTTGCTTCCTGACATATAAACCCCAACGGTTTTCTCCTTATCCACAGAACAATATGCTGGACTTTGTGTTTGCTGTTGATGACTCTGTGACCTGGCATATGATGAACTTGTTAAAGAACAGGAGTCATTATTCCTTCCTAAAACTTTTTGGGCCAAAACAGATAAGTAGTATACAGAGCTATGGAGCAGGGATTTACTACAATACTTTAGTGCCATGTAACGGTAGGGTAAGTACAATTACTTTGGGTAAATTAAGTCAAATGTTTGTGTGTGAAGTATTGAAATTATTAGCTTAAAGCAGATTTCTGTGCAGGAAGCAAATCTTGTAGATTGTAACTGATACTTAACTCATGGTATCTCCAATGTTTATGTCTCAAAAGTGTTTCACAAACAGCGTATTAATTAAAAAGCAAAGAGAATTTTTTTTTGTTTGGAATTTACAACTAAAGCACATCAGAAACTGGCTTTATATTCCTTATTACTTGCTGTCTGCCAGTTTTGGTGGTTGTAAAGTGTATCATGGGGAAACAGGGCCTTAATTACAGCAGTTGATCATGTAGTAATAGTAAAGTGGATCCTTATGGTTTGACATAAAATGCAAATATTTAACACAGCAAGTTGGAATTGACATCTGTGCTGTTCAACAGCTAACATCCTGACCTGTGAAGCTTGGGTATAATTAATAGTTCTAGGTAAGTAGTACTTGTCCAGCAAGTCCTACTCCTGCATCTATGGGTGGACTGTGTTTGGAGGAGGAGTGCAGATAGGAGTCAGGGCAGGGAAACACTGTATCTGTCTGTCTTGGTGTTGATTTTGAGTAACTTTTGCCATGTGGTGACAAACTGTACATAGGGAAAGCAAGTTCTTTTAAGGAAGATGGGAAATGAAATGGAAAGAAATGAAGGACAGTCATGGAAAAATGCCATGTGAGCAACAGGGCACGCATGGTTGCAATAATGTTGGGTATACGTCAGAATTCTTCATAGAAAGTTGGAGAAGTAGATAAAGTAGTCTATTAGGTACTTGCTATTTTGTTTAAAGGCATCTGTATGAGGCAAGAATTTGGGGTTTAAACCTTGTTCACTTTATGTAAAAAGGGATTTTGGATTTTATTTTAAGGACCGGTGATCTTTGCTATGAAATTCTGTTCTTCTTGGCTCTTTATGCCCTTATCTCATGCTGTAATGACTCAGTCATATTACAGTCTCTGGTCCTTTGTTATCCAGAAATTCTGGAGTTGGCTTCCTTGCTGTGGTGATAATCTTTGGAAACTCAGGAAGTGCAAATTGGTAACAAACCGTTGAAAGTTCATCTTTTTTTCAGTTACATAAAATGAACTACAAAATCACAATTTGTTTTCTAACATCAAAGAGCAAAAGAAAAAGCTCACTGATATACACTCTAGCCCGCAATAATGGTACACATAAATGTGTAGGGGTTTTGTTTATTTTGGATCTCTGCCAAACTATTTCTTGAGTGTTTTCAATATCATAAAGGATACTGTGGATTATGCCAACTATTGTAATGTTTGGCTGGTACAAAACTGATCGTAACCTTTCCAAAATCTTTTTATGAACAGTTGTATTTTAATGTTCAGATCTCTTCAGTGTCAATGTCTGTCTAGACTAGGTTTTGGGGGGATTTAAAGTCTTTTGCTTTAGTGATTGATGCTGGAGTGACTTTATTGTAACTTTGATTCTAGAACGGATCTTAAAGACTTCTGTGCATTCCACTTTTTTCTTTTTTTTCCAGAAGTTTGCATGTAAATAGGAATTATTTTTTTTACCTCCTGTGTTCATTAAAACATTAAAATGTTTTAAAAACATTAAAATGTTTTATTGTTGTGCATCCAGTTTTTTATTGGACGTGTGTGTTCCTTAGAATTAATGACAGTTGTAGTAAGTAGTAAGTTTTATGCAGTGGATATGGTGCAGGTATATGGTTTTTCAAAAGCCTTTATTTTGCTTTTTTCCAGATGATAAAATATGGTGTAATTAGCACTGATACCCTGATTGATGATTTACTTCACTGGAAAACCCTCTATGTCGCTGGACGCCTCCAAAAACCGGTAACTGTTAGTCTGTTCAGTTATCTGTCTTGAAATGCAGAAAATTACAGGGCTGGAAAATTATCAGGTTTAGTTTTAACTTTAACTGTTAAGGATCTATATGTGTCAGTACTGAACAAATAATCTGCTCTGATTTAGGGGTCTAGTCCTAGAGGGATAATCTCTCAGAAAGGAAGTGAAATGTAGTCCTTAGTGATATTCTGTGTTACGTGGAAAAAAACCCTGAAATTAAGTATATTAATCACAGCTTTCTGCGTGTAGTAAATCTTGAATAACTGGACTATATTAACTCAGAGTCCCTTTAATGTTAAATGTAATATTTAGCTTTTATAACAAATTATAGCAGTCACCAAAATTTAACACAGTTAAATAATGGAAATCTGTAAGGATGAAAGCTGCTTTGCTGTGCAGTTACTGTCTAGTTCATTGTATTGTTAAAGTATCTATAACTGACCAAACCATGTGTTACGCATGTTGGCATGTGTTACGCATGTTGGTTTTTCTCCTCCATGTTTGTGTCACAAAAAATAGGTCTTTGCTTTGCCATGAGTGCCTGACTCAGTGTGCTTTCAGCAGATGGCAGCAGTGCTGTTAAAATCTCTTAAGAGGGGAGGGGAGGGGAGGGGGAAGGAAAAGAGAACTCTGTTCAAGTCTCAGAACAGAAGTTAATTATGCTTTTAACTAAAAATTTGGGGTGAAAGTTTGAATAGATTGTCTCAGCACTACTGGCTTTTTTCTATCTCCAGAGACATATTATAGCATGATACAGGTTAGAACAGCTCTTGTCTTTATAAAGAGCAAAACTTAATACATTGAGAAAAATTAACTGAAGGAAGAATTCTGAATTCCACACTAACAATGAATCGTGAACATTTATTTTCAATGTAACTGCATTTGCTGCTGCTTTGATTTATTTTAGGATTTTTCTTCATCTTAGTATATATAAATTGTGCTTTGTATCTTTTGAGTAAATTCAATGGGAGTACATACTTGCGCAAGATGGCAGAAGTTGGTATTTTTTTTTGGTTGCTAACAAGACAGCAGAGATATCTTCACGCATATTTATTTAATAGATAAAAGAAGAAATTGGTCCGTATTATTTTTATAAAACTTACAGGAATATGCATTGAGGAAAGACTGCAGGAGTTAAACTAGAATTTGACTGAAAGATTGCTTGGTGAATGTTTAAACTGTCTCTTTGTGTAGAATCTATGAAATCACTAACTGGGATTTTGAGCGTTATACCGTGTTGACCAAAAATGACCAAATAATTTGTTTAGATCTGTTGTATGGGTTTCAAATGTCTGCTGGTTCTGGCTTCACAACTGATTTGATGTTTTGATATATATGTTGTAAGCGGTAGTGATACAAAGCTGGTTTTACCTCCTTAAAAATGTACAATAAGCTGCTAGAGCGTGTCCAGAGAAGGGCAACCAAGTTGGTGAGGGGCCTTGAGCACAAGTCTTATGAGGAGCGGCTGAGGGATCTGGGGTTGTTCAGTCTAGAAAAGAGGAGGCTGAGGGGAGACCTTATCGCTCTCTACAACTACCTGAAAGGGGGTTGTAGTGAGCTGGGTGTTGGTCTCTTCTGTCAGGTGTCTGGAGATAGGACGAGAGGAAATGGCCTCAAGTTGAGGCAAGGGAGATTTAGGTTAGATATTAGGAAAAATTTTTTTACTGAGAGGGTTGTCAAACATTGGAATGGGCTGCCCAGGGAAGTGGTTGAGTCACCATCCCTGGAGGTATTCAAAAAGCGAGTGGACAGGGTACTCCAGGGCATGGTTTAGGGGGCATGGTTAATGGTTGGGCTCGATGATCTTGAAGGTCTTTTCCAACCAAAATGATTCTATGATTCTATGATTCTTTTAGAGGGGACACAGGGTTAGGTTTGTTTTCTTATACGCTGTAATCTCTTACATACCGTTTGCCATTTGTGTTAGTTCCGGACACAGTTGACTGAAGCCAGATTAATATTGTTGAACAGTTTGTTTGGGAATTTTCTCCTCACTCTCATATAGAGGAGGAAGAGCTCAGTGCCCTTCTGGTGTGCCATTGCAAAGTTGTCACTCTCTGAGTGAAAGCTGTCCAAACTATTCTAGCACATGAGCTAAAACATTTGCTCTGGCTTGAAAATCTTGGCTTAATTTGCAGTGGAGGTTTTGTTTCTGTTATAAACTGGTTGCCTTGACCAAGTAATCTTTCCAGAATGTTTGGCAGAATAGATGGAGTTTGGAATTGCCGCTTAGAAACACCAACTTTTCTTCCCAGGCTTCTTTGTGTTAAGTTTATTGGCTTTTCATCCTACATGAAATTTATAACACTGATTAGCTAAATTCCCATTTAACTGCATTGAAAAATTGAATAAACAAATAAACTTAGTTGTAATTTTTCCATAACTGACAGGTTTCCTGAAAAAAAAAAAAAAAGAAAAAGCTGCTGTACCTAAAAAGTAAAATAAATAAGAACAAGTAACACATAATTTGTTTTCAGAGGAGAAAGATTTTTAAAAGCATCTGAAGTATTACTGAATTTTTTTTAAACATAGAGTGTAAATAATTGCTTTAGTGTAAGCAGCTATATTTTGCTTTAGTGTAAGCAGCTGTATTTACTGTTGTCCTGGAGAAACTGTTAAGAGAAGGAAGTGTTTAATAAATTGAAGTGAGGTGAGAGAGAGAGAGGACTATGAGTAGTATATGGAAATATCTTGTACTTTTTAGAGCGGTCTTGGGAGTTTTAGTTTTTTTATATTATAAAAATTCCCACAAAGGAGTGACAGAGCACATATTTGTTTACAGAATTTTTCCAGTGTCCAAATCTGTAAAAACATTTTTTTGAAAGAGAATGGAAAAATCCTCTTATCGTGATATTTAGCAGAGTGTGCATGTGGCTAAACGGTAAACTGGAATAGTGCTTTTGACACCTTTCATTCCATAATGAAATTTTCTTTGTGTATTTTGTTTGTCTGTAAGTATCTTTATTTACACATGCCTGCAGTTTCTTATGTATGAATTTCCTAGCAGCGATGGTAGTACATTTCCTGCTTTAAACTGTTGTGATGACTGAGGGTCGTGCTTATTTATAAAATTGAATATATCCCTCATTTAAAATATTTACAATTTTAAAGTCTCTACTGTTAATCGAATTCTCTGTATACTGTAAAACCAGAATAAATTGGCTGCTTCTCTCCCCCTTATGTGATATGGTACAGTGAATAGTTCTGATCATAAGTCCTCTGTACTGTGAGAAAGCCTTCCTTGACTTTGGTCTTCTTTCAGATTTACCCCAAGAATCAACATTCATCCTTGTCATACCTGGGTGATAACTATTGCACTCTGTCTTCCTGGGAGATTTCTAGCTATCTGAACTGTTTAAAATTTGTTCATAAATGGTATCACTACTGCAGTGTTTCAGGTGTTCAGGTTTTGAAGCCTAGTATATTATTTCCTTTTGAAAAAATTCTGGTTTATGTTAGGGAGTATTTTTAGCAAAAGAGGAGATTATTCCTTTTACTTCACTACAGCAAGTCCATGGTCTTCCATGAGGAGGAATAGCATCCCTGCCAAGTTTCATGTTTTAAAAGGCTGTAACTGCGGTGTTCTTAAAACATGTCCATAACTTGCTGTTATTTCCAGGGCTAGCCTAAGGTATGAGCAGTTGGCATGACTGCTTTGGGTGCCATGGACTTCTCTCTTTCCTTAGAGTTTCCCTGTAGCAGCAAGTTATGAAAGTACATATAAGTGAATTAGTTGATGAAATTTTAAATATTAGTTTGTCCTCATGACCAGCCTGTCCTGTTTATTGGATCTTATTTGAGCGAGTCTGTATGCATTCAGTAAACTTCTCCCATGGTTTTCAAGGAAATAAAATCTACTCTGGGCAGATGTATGTATTGTATTTTAATGTATTTTATCATTGTCTTTCATTCTAATGCTACAAAATACAAAGTAATTTGCAGGAGAATTTAGGAGGAATTCTGAAATGCTTGCTTGTGCAGTGAACTCTTTATTTTTAAACTGAAAATCAAAGAAAGGAGAACATCCATCAGCAATCCACCCTGGACCAATTCCTGCCTATGGTATAGATTTGATGTTAGGCAAACCCATGCTTTAGTGCAAAATGATTGAAACAAGCAGCCTGTATACTGTTGCATTCACCATCATATCAAAATGAGATATTGTTCCAGTTTTATCCCTCTTAAAGATTTCACCATAATTTAAAAGTATGTTCTGAATATAGTATTGGCCAGCCATGACATTGCTTTGTCAATGTTCTTTCTATAAGAAGAATTTTGTGTGGCAGGTATGTCTGATTCTCATACTTTCTTTACTGAATCCGGGTTTGGTTTTTTTAAATTTTTTTTCCTTCATTAACAGAGTATTTACGTTCCTAAAGGAAAATATTTACTTGAAAGGATACCTCAGCTGTTTCAGGTTATATGTGGGGACAGAATTTCAAGTAATTCTGCAATTCGTTTGTGTGTGAATGGGCTTTTGGGGAGAAAAACCAAGTTGGATATGTTTGTTCATAACTGCCAGTGGGTTTGCATTTTAAGGTATTCTAAGATAAACCAATATTAAGAAGCTGCCCTTTATAAGCAAGACAGTATTGCTTAACCAGAACACTTGAAAAAGACAGAAACTCACAACAAGCAGGTATTCTTGGGAGAGTTGTTTCTGAAACAGCGTAGTTAGCCATCTTGTAAACCAGGGTGACTTCATCTGTCTGAATATAGAAACATATTATTATAGAACATTAGTTCTTACTGAAGATCTGCTTTTTATTCCAGTGTATTTCCATATCCTAGGTGACTGGATTCTGTTGCTGGTCTTGAACAGTTTGAAAGTGTCCTAAAAATAAACTATTCTTTGTGGCACGTAGAAGCACTCAACTTCAGTGATCTGTTCTTCATGTATATGTGAAGTTCCCATTGAGTTCACATTCTGCTCATACAAAGTGCAAAATAAAGCCCTGCTTCTTCTAGGAGGACAAGTAATGTCTAAGAAACTACTTAAAGCATATGATAGAGGAGTACTCTATTTAAAAAAAAAAAAAAAAAAAAAAAAGAAAAAAAGAATATGAATAGGAAAACTTGCCTTGTTTTCTGGTATTCCATTCTCTTTCAGTGTGACAGTGGTCTTTTTTTGTTATTGCATAATAACATATGGAGTATTTCTGTTGATGCATTCATATTTACTGTTTTGATTAATCCTAAATTTATGAATATGAAAAGGTAAATAGCTCTTCAGAGGTTAGCTAATGGCTGTTGCTTATAGCAGTTCCAAACCTTTTTGTAAAAATAGCCTTCTGTAGCAGGCTGTTAATTCTTAAAAAGATGTCACTCTCCCACTGTGTAAGCAAAAAGGGACACTCTCATCTTTATTGTACCATAATAATAGGATATAATCTTAAATAAATTTCTTATTTTTCATGTTAGATTGAATAATGTTTCTAGCTCCATCCTCAGTAGCACTTTCCTGAAGTCCTTCTTCAAATGACTCTGCTTTTTCAGGTGAAAATACTGACACAGAATGAGAATAGCAAGCTGCAAGCTGCTCTTGTTAGCAATCTGAAGAGTGCAGTCACAGCAGCCTTTCTCATGTTACCAGAAAGTTTCTCTGAAGAAGACCTCTATATGCAGATTGCAGGACTCTCCTATTCTGGTTAGTATATGGTGTCTAAAGTCTCTGAGGAGAAAAGCTGTAGTTGGAGCCATTGTACCACAGTAGGAAGTCTAATGTATAATAAGTCATCGGCTCTCTTGCTTTGGGCCTACACCGTTGCATGCTCCAACAACTATATTTTAATGCTGTGTTACGTAACACCTTGGAAAGACTAACTGTGCTTATTCATAGGAAATAGGTATAGGTACATAAGCAAAACTTCTTATATGAACAGCTAAGTATGGGTGATTGAATAGGGTGAATTTTTTTTTTCTGTTTGTATGGATTGTATTTTGGTTTTAACTCTACAAAACTTTGGAAAAAGATTTTTCTTTCCACTCTCAGTGTAATGTTGATTCATCTGATAGTCTGACCTATACTTTGTTATCTCTTACTTTTTGAATGTGCTGTGTTTAAGGTTCATATTCAGTTAACTTAAAGATCCAGATTATGATTCTTCAATATATGTTTAACACTCACATTCTGCTTGGTATTGGTTGACTTTTTTTTGGTAAGAAAATTTCCTTCTTTAGTTATGAAATTGATATGAATAGGTGTGGAAAAAAATTTAAGAAATTACTCCAAATGACTCTTCAATACAAGACTTAATTGTTACAATTTAATTCAGCATTGCTCTTTAAATGTTGATATCCTTAATGAAATCACTATGAACAAGTATGGTTGGAATTGTACTTCACACAGCACTTTCTTTGCTCATATAGAAACGCAAGTTTGGCTTTAAAAAAAAAAACCCCGCAGGTAGGGTTTGTAAGCTGCAGCTTGGTTCTACTGAGGAGTGCTACTGTTCTTTGCATAGTACTTCTCTGGTCAGTTTAGATTGCAACTTGTTCAGCTTTTCTTTAGCAGCTTTTTTTTCTTAATTGTTACCTGTTTGAAAGTGACAGTAAAGAGGGTACTGACAGTGGGATGGGATGGCTAAGGGTTGCTAACCAGGGATATTTGCGACAGGGCTGCATACCTGCCCACCTGAAACCTGTCAAGGAATGTCATTAGATTCTTGGTGAGCACTTGTGACCAAGATACTTTTTTATATATCCTTTGAAACAGTGCAATTAACAAAAAACATGGGAGATCAGTTACCATGCTGTAAGATGTTGAAATTGGCTCTGCTTTGTGAACAAAGCTAAAGCAGTAAGACTCCCAGTTGGGAATGTTCAAGAAAAAAGCTGTCAATTACATGTTTGTGGATATTTTATTTTGCTGCCATTTTGTTAAGTCTTAAACTTTTCAGAGGGTATACTAGTAGACAAAATTTATGTGTTACTCTAATCAGTCTCCTTGGAGACTGCTGAAAAGAGTTGTTCATGCTTTAATTTGGAAAATGTTTATCCTTTTACTTTTTTATGCATTTTTTTTTTGAGAGCAGTGAGTCAGTACCATTTATATGGGAAGTGTTTGTTTTGTGGCTTGGCATAAATGAAAATAAACTAAGTAATGCTAGCAAGTTGCCACCTTGCAACAACATTTATCTCCTGAACGTGGGAAGTGGGAAAATGAATTGATTCAGGATTTTGTTTGTTGCTATGTGCTGCACTGAGCCTCTAGCTCCTGCTTGGTAACACTGGAAGCTACCAGGGTAGTACCTAATAGAGATACATGAATGCTCTATTACAGACCTCACTGTCTTTTCACTTACTCTTTGAAGCTTTTCAGTCATGTATCATAAAAGAAAGTGTCAATGTCAGTAATGTAACAGCGGTGCTAAAAGGAGTTACTATTTGAAACTACTAACAAAGTAGTGGCTAAGAGAAAAGGGCGATACTGTGATCTTACCATGACTGCCATTAGCTGTACTTCAGGTATTGCCCTTGAAGTGCAGAGACAATGCAAATTATTTTTCTTTCAATATTGGAAAATTGAAGGTTATTTGTTTCTGGATACAAAGTATTGGGTCTGGTCAATTTGTTCAGTAATCTGTTGAAACTGATGTATGGTTGCAAAGAGTAGAACTGTGTTACTCCTGCTTTTGAGTCTGAACTTGACAGCTGGAACTTTTTTGTTGTCCAAGTGAAAATGTGGACTCCTGGGTTGATGACAGTATAGCATATCAGAGGCCACATAACAATTCTGAATCTTATTTTCTGTGCTTGAAGGTATTTGAATAGTATTTTTTGACTATTAGAAGGTGAACCTTTTTGTGGATTATATAGGCATTGGTAGAATTGGAGAATAAAGTTTTAGATGACGGCTTTGTACTATGTTGGTTTCTGTTATGTTCTCCTTCTTTGAGTTTTTGGTTTTTTTCCTAATGAATTAACTGTTTCTCTTTTCTTGACTAGGTGATTTCAGAATGGTAATAGGAGAAGACAGATCGAAAGTGCAGAACATAGTGAAACCTAATGTTCCCCATTTTCAGAAGCTGTACAGTAACATATTACAGGACTGCCCTCAAGTGGTATATAAGCACCATCTGGGAAGGCTAGAGGCAAGTGTTCTTCAAAACATTTTTAAAACAAGCAACTGGAAGTGCTTTATCACATTGACAGAAGGCAAGAATTTATGCCATGTACTAAGGAGAGCAGTTGGAGTCACTGTACTTGCTATTTGTTACGTCTCTGTTGTTTAGTTAATTCTGCAACCAGAAGACTTGTCTTAAATACCAGTCTCTGCATATGTAGTAACTACTGTTCATTTTCTTTGAGTATGGGCACAGAACTAGAGCCCTAGCAAGGGAACAAGAGAAGATAATTTTAAAACATGTGTTCTAATGACTACCATATGGAAACAACAGTCTAGGAAGTGATGAATAAACATATGGTTTGCGTTAAGAAGATTAGGCCATAACCTAGAGGTGCAACTTTCTGCGAGCAAAAACTGCATCTCACAAAAAAAACGTAGAGTGCTAGTTATGAGATCAGTTGACTAAACCCAAATGAAATTCTGCCATTATCTTTAAATACCCATACTAAACCAATTTTTTCCTAGTATTTGGGAAACGCGTATCCAAAATGACCAGTATTTTCAATTCCATCTTTCTGGCATAAGGTATAAGTGTAACATTGCAATTAGGGGAGAGATGCCATAGTCAGGGGTCCAATAGCAATTTTTCCTCTTGTAGTATGCATGTCCGTGTGTGAACGTTCAAGTATGATATACATTTCAACATGAAGTTACAAGTAGCATGGGTTGTCTCATGGCCATGGGTGTTTCCTTATCCTCAAGTCACCTTGGTAATTATCTCATGAATGCCTCCTTTTAGGACATGTCTTTGTTAGAAACTGAAGTACAGATATAAGCAAGCTTGTGTACAGTAAACAATTTTACTGCAACGCTTTGGAGTACAGTGTAGGCGAATCTGTATTATACTGCAGCTGTCTCCATGTTTTCTTAATCAGTGTGCTTTTGAACAGTTTAGTGGAAGAAGTATTTAAATGAATATTGAAAAGAATCAGTAACGCCTTCTCCAAGAAAATGGCTAGTTAGAATAATACTTCCTGTTGTGTTACCTTTAAACAAATCCTAGTAGCATACTACAAACATGTTGTTGGATAATAAATCTGTCCATAATTCCATAATAGTCATTGAGTCTGTTGATTAAATGCCATCATTTTACTGTTGTTTTTGAGCAAAGTGCTTTAATATTTTATTCCTCATACCTTGGTCTGGTTTATGGCAGTTATTCCCCACACTGAAGAGGATAACTGCTATTGGGAGTGGTGTTTCATGCAGAATAGAAACCCCTTCTCCAAGTATACGTCTTCAAGAGTTACAGAGAAAATTCTTTCTTAAAAGATTCCTCAGAAACAATTGAAGGCAGACACTAGTTCTTACAGTTCTGGTTCAGGCGTGGATTCCTCCCACATAATGTTAAGAGCCTGCTTGTTGTCGGCTTCCTCTGTAGTCAGTGGGTGATTCATCTGGATATCATTTTCTCCCCATTGACTAAAGGGAGTGTATAGGGCAACTAGACTCCTGTCTGATGTCTCCATGGACTGTCTAAAAAGTTGTGTGGGAGGAATTGAGCGTTTCATATTTTCCTCCAGTTTTGGAGAGATCTGCTCCATTATGCATTTTTCAGTATTTGTGCTTACATTTTGTATAAATGTGTACAGGCCTGCATGTTGGTATCTTTGTATTCAAAAAAGGGTCATTGAATTTCTGATTTAGATTGGAAAATGTGGAATGAATGTTTCCTTCAGATTATACAAACCAGATGTGGTTTGAGTTTAAAGCAGAGAAAATGTTTTTCAAACTAAACTTGAAATGTGTGTGTGTATAGTTTGATTATATTCAGGCAGAAGAAACTGAGCTAAGTGGTCTTTTGGGAACTTTTTTTTTTTTCATTGTAGTGTACTTATATTTTTAAAGGAAATTGATAGAGCAGAAATTATACAGTTTCAATGAAAAGTTGTTTGCAGAGGCAGCAAGATCATAGGTGTACATCAGTCTTCCCTTGCATAAAAATTAACACCTTTGCATTGAATTATTCTTCAGGTTCGGGGCTGAGATACTGCATTTCCCAGTGCTTGGGAAGTTTTCATTAGCATTGTCAGTGACATTTACAAGTGAAATTAATCGTGTTCTTTGAGGTATTTATCAGAGGTCAAAGATAGCCAAAAGACTTTTCTGACTTCTTTGAATAAGAGAACTTACTTTATTAACACTGAATGTTTTTACTGTCTTGTTTTTTATAACATTCAGATTGATAAAAGTCCAGAAGGTCAATTTACGCAACTAATGGCTTTGCCAAGGACTCTGCAGCAAAAGATAACTTCTCTGGTAGACCCTCCTGGAAAAAACAGAGATGTGGAAGAAATTTTACTGCAGGTTGCCCATGACCCTGACTGTGGATTTGTGGTGCATCAAGGTAGGCCTAGATCAGTGTCTGTAATCTCCTTTAAGACATGATAGATATATGGATTCATTGTATATGTTCTTCTAATTCAGAAGGATGATTTAGAGAGAAGGACAACGAAAACAAGAGATTAATCATCACATACACTCCTAAAAGCATGGGTTTGGATTTGTTTCATTGCGGGCAGGTTATCTGAAATACTAGCAAATAGAATTTGTACTGATATAGAAAGATATGTTGTGGTTTGGGTCCTGAAAGAAGTAGTCTTTAGGAATTAGTGTGGCCTGCTTAGACCATCTAAACTCTATTTGGGATTCTTATATCTTCAGGATTTCATTGGCTGGCATAACTTCATCTAAATACTAAGCTATATATCCTACCAGTCATACATTGCAATGCTAAGTTAATTTTCTGGCTTGCTGACATTACCCTTCCCAATCATCATAGTTAGTCCAGATACATGAGCTCTGGCAGAGAACTGCAGCTTTGAGGGAAAAGATTGAGGTGCTTCTCATCATCACAGCTTCTCTGAGGCAAGATGGTGTCATACGAGCAAATTAAAGCTAATGCTGCAGACATCAATGTTTTATTATACTGCAGAAAAATGAAAACGTTTAGTACTTGAAGAGTCCTTTGCATCTTTAAGAACTTGACACATCTTAGTTCCAGGTGGCCAATTTTGCAAGCTCCTCGAACACAGCAAAAACTCCCTAGATACCTGACAGCCGCTAGACACTAGCCAACTGCCGAGGGGGGTCTTACACTGATTTCTGTTTGGGGAAATAAAGCTCCTGAATGTTGCAGTTCTCCATTGACAGTGTAGGATGGATGAATTGCACCTGGACATCAAGGTGTCCAGCTTCTTTCATGTCAGTCTATGGCAGCTTCTATGCTGCTGTGGCTGGACTGCAACAGTAATGTGATAATAGTTGAATCTGGGAGCAGGAGTTGCAGTGTTGTGAGCTGCATATAGTTTTAGAGCTCTGGGTTGTTCACCCGGAGCTAGCTATCCTTATGGTTGTATTTATGTAGGGTGTTGCAGGCATGGCTGTGACTGTGGGCTGTGCACAGTGGTACAGCAGTTCAGTATCAAAAGATTGGATAGATTTAGTCTTCTCAAGCCAAGCAGTTTATACTCTTAGGAGAACAAATCAAAACCCCTCTCTCACTTTTGTGGCCAAAAGATTTTCCTAATTTAAGAATCTAGGTAAAGGACAGGACAAGCCACTTGGTAAATCCTACAAGACAAAGCTGATTACTCAAGCTGAATTGCATTGTCTCTAGGTATTTTACTAGCTCAACATGATTTGTTCCCCTCCCTACCAGTACCCCACCAAATTATTTTCCGGTGGAATATTGTATCCCTCTTACTTATTTGTGGATTTCCCTAAGCTTTGTTCTTCATTATAGAAGTAGCTTTGAAAGAAGGATTTAAAAATAATATTTGAAATTATATTCTACATTCTGGGTAATGCAGAAGAATGACTTTCAGTTTGCAAGACAACTCTGGGACTGCTGCATTTCTACATTTTTTAGTAAAGTACAGTAGCTTTGTTCTGCACATATCAGTATGCTTGTATACGTATGTGTTAGAACAGATAAAACTTAATACTTCCCCCCAAAAATTTTTAATGTTTTATATACTATTCAGTTTAATACCTAAGAACCACTGGACAATGAGAACTGAATGTGCCATAGTACAAAGTGGTAAATGAGCCTTTTCTCCATTTAAAAAAGCCAGACAAACACTGCACAATATAGGCATCTCTGCTTGATCAGAGAAGTGCAAAATCCCAATTTCATACTGAAGTAAACAATGAGTATAATTTGTTCTGCTCTAGAAAGTTAATATACCAGCACTTAGATGAAACAACTCTGAATCCTTTATGACTAGTCATCTTAGTAGAGAAATAATGGGAACACAAATAAATTAATTTGATCAATTCCTACTGGTTGTTATTGGTTTTAGTATTGATTTGGGTTTTTTTTTTCCTGTATGTTATATATAAGTAAGTTAGAATAGCTTAGAGAAAATTTTCAATTAGTATGACAAAGCAGAACAGTAACAAACTTTCTCAGCTTAAGTGTATGTTTTACTTTCAGACTGGCTTGGTTGTATAACTGGAAAAATATTTAACTTTTTTGTGTATGCTGGAGGATAAAAAAATCCCCACAAAACTGCTAAGATGGGTAACATCTGTGTGCTTTTCTATCTGCAGGCATTTCAGGAATTGTGAGATCTTCCAGTATAGTGCAGAGTGCTAAAACCATACTAACAGCTGGTAAGAATGTGTGTGATTTCTGTCAGCATAGGCCTTCTGATTTCACAAAGTAAAAATTGTAGGGCCCCAAGACTGTCTTGTTACAAGAGTTTAAAGAATAAACTTTTTGAGTGTCTAATTGAAAGCACCTGGAAAATGAAAGTAACATTTAAAGCAGAAGCTTTATATAACTATCGAGAAATTGTAAAATGCCAAAAGGAATTGGAGTCTATATGACTCTTAAACAAACAAACCCCCCAACAACCCAAAAGTAACAAAAACCCAACTTCTGACTTCAATTTTATCTTATATGTGGGCCAGATTTGCACTACTTCTGCTCTTTTTGTATTAAAACCCAGAAAAAATTACTTTATAATTCACTCTGGCTTTCTACGTGTGAGTGGATCCCTAAATGATCAGTACATAGTATTGGTGTGTTATGTAGACTGTAAGGTTATTTCATCATAAAATAAAGGAGAGGATGAGTTTTGAGGGAGAGAGCTTTGACAGGAACCGATGTTTTCCTCAGGCTCGGAAGACAGGTGTGTCTTTGAAGACATCATGTATTTCAGACTGAGCCTATACTTGGTGACCGTTGGATATTACTGTAACTCTCATACTTCAAAATTAATTACTTTACAAAAAGAGTGTTACAAAGTCAATGTGAGAGAAGGTGTAGAAGGGAAAAAAAGCACTCGCTTGTATAGAAACATGGGAAAACTAGATGCTTTTCAGCTATCAAAGTCTTCCTAACTGGATGAAAGTTACTGCCAGTTACATAGGTGAAGCTTCATCCTGTTTCCTGAGTTCTGGAACAAATCTAACTTTAAGGTGACCTGATTTTCACATTTTAAAAAGCTGAAAGCACTGCAGCTTGATTTAAAAGAAGGACTTAAGACCTGAGCCTTAATTTACTTAAAACTCTGATCGGGGATAGTCTTAATTCCTGCAAAGTGAAAAGTCCTTGCTGCTTGCATGAAGTTGCTCAAATAATTTTCTGAACTCATTCATACCTATTCCTAATTCTTCCACAAAAGCAATTACATACAAATGATGCCATTACTAGTTTTAAAAGCAGCTGTATAGTTTCCTACTGAGCAGTCCTTATCCAGACTTCTACAGCTGTTGTTCCCTTCCCATTTAGAATTAAAGTTGGTGGCTCCACGTTATGCTTCCTACCTCCTTGTAAAGAAACACAAGTTGCAGTGTTCAGGACCATTAGTGGTCTGCTGAGTAAAATAAGCAGGAACAGTTGTACTTTTTATATGTTTCTGTTAATAGTCTAGTTCTATTAACTGGAAGAAGTCTGACAAAACTATTGCCTAACTTTGTTTAGTAGCTGGAGGAGACTAAGGACACAGCTCCATCTGAGAAAAGCAAATTTATGTTTTGTACGAGTTAGGTGTATTGCAGGTATTAGTTTCTAATGTAATGTTTCCAACCAAATAGGTGACATTTTTCTTACAGGGTTTGTTGTCAGAATTACCTGCTAGTGGTAAAGGCTTCTGCTGTAACATGCCTCTTTTAGAAATACTGGCTATAACCTATCTGTTTCTAAATCCATGAAGAGTAGACTTTGTAGAGTGAAATAATTGGAGGGAAGTGGTCAAAGACAGTTACCATCTTGAATTCAGTGCTTGTGAAAGTTAGCAGTCTGACTGACCTGTGGAGCAAAGCTGTTTGTGTGTAACTGCAAGAGTATGAATAAAAATAGTTAAGCTTTGTGAGATTATTTATGCTCCCCTTCTGTCTGTTCTGCCAGACAGAAACTCACTTCTGGGTATTGTTAGCTCCTTTTGTGTGTCATGCAGTAAATCACTTACAGCCTCTATTGTTACTAGGACTTTTAGGGGGTCCTAATGCATCTTTTAGTAGGGCTTGTAATTTTTACTGTGTTTTCTGTTTTGTGCACCTGAAACTAGGTATTTGTGAAATGCCTTTTCGTTCCTTTGTCTTAACTGCTTTTTGGTGTATATGTAGTTGCTTTTTTTTTTTTTTTTCCCCTTTAGAACAAACTCTAGTTGTCTTCTAACCAGCCAGTTACATAGAGTAACACTTATATCTAAACCCATGTATTTTCTACTAGTGCTTTTAGTGTTGAAAATGCATTTTTTGCGGTTTGATTCAGGTAGAGCAAAGCAATTATGATCCTTTGCCTCAAACACAAGCCAAATTTGAGCAAGGAGGCTTGGGAGAGTTTAGTTTTCTTACTTTTAGCATAATGTAGTTTGTTTTATTTTAACTGTATTTATGCATTTCTGCCAGAATCTGGCCAAAACCATTAGCAACAGAATTCAGGATTGATCTTTTGGGGTTACTCACAGATTATGTGCTGAGGGAAATGAGTTAGATTTGGAAAAGGACCGTTTCTGGCATTTCCTGACCTCTGAATGCTGTTTAATGAATGCAAAGCTTGCCTGTAGAGCTAACCTTCCTGAGCACTGCTGTGCAGGCCACCCTGGCTGGAGAAAGGGTGTTCTGGTGCTTCAGTTAGGATCAGGAGTGTTTCTGTAATGTGTGCCACTGCACATAAAGTGAGTGTTGCCTCACTTGCTAGTAGGCATCGCCCTGCTTCCCGACAAGCCTGTGTGTGGGCCTTACCAGAGCACCACCAGTTTTGCTCACTGAAGATGGAGAGAAGTACAGAAGTAGTATTTTTTGCAATAAAACCCTACATTGTAGTGCACATTGAAGAAGAAATAAAATTTAACTGACCAGGGGCGTGACCTCAGTATTTTGCAGGTGAGGTATTTGTATGATCTTCAGTGATCTTCCCTGGAATTTAGGAGGGATGGGTTTCCATGGCTTGAGGAGTTAGTTAGGAGAAGCCTTTTGCCTGTTTTTTCTTAAATATTTCTCTCCAAACATTTATGATAGAGTTTATGTTAAATTTTGCTGTATCTTCTAATGAAGATTTTCTCCCAATCACAATTTCTTAATTTAAAAACTTCGTCACTAGGTGGCAGGCATTAATGCTGCTCACCTTGCTTTGCCGTTTCTAGAGGCTCCTACCAGCCAATATTCTTATAGATACATACTGTACAGAGACAAAACATTGTGGCTCCTACATTGAAAGTATTTGTTTGACTCGAGCAAGGAATGTGTATTACAGGAAAGTGAACTTTTAAATTTAATCCCTAAGGATGCTGTATTTCTTTCTTCATTCTTTAACCAAAACTTGTCTAATGTACTGTTCCCCTAAGAACTATTTTCACACTTTCTACTAGAGACTTTAGGAATATGGCTCTGTCCTTCTGCAGTGCTTATGTTAAGAATAGTGAATTATGAAAGAGATTCAGGAAATCGGTGGCTCCATTAAATAAGGTCTGACTATTTTTTCTTGCTTTTCCTGGTAACTTGTACAAGTACTTTTGTCCTATGTCTGCTTGCAAAAGAATTAGTCTTCATTACATGGCCATCATTCTTTTTGAAATGTAATGGCGACACAAAATTATTTCCTTAGCTTATTGTTTTATCTTAACAACAACAACAAAAAGCGAAATGCCTATTCTCTGGTCTGTAGCATGGTAGTCCAATGTACAGCATGTTTCTAAATTAAATGTTAAATCAGGAGTAGTTGTTGCTGAGATGGCATGCTGTGTATTAACATTATTGGCAAGGAGCACAAGCAAAATAAAGAATTTCAACCCATTTAAGAGAACTTTTTTCATCTTTCTCTGCCAATGTGGTTTTAAAGTTGAGCTCAAGCTCTATGTTTTTGTTTGTTGTTAAATGCCCTATTTAGTTTTTGAAAATGTGCCTATGTATTTCTTCAAGTCTGTGGTGAGATTGCCTCTCTGTTTCCCATTAGAGATGGCACCATCATTTGATTTATTTTCCCACATAGCCAGAGTCTGCGTGGTCTTTGGGAACTAACTCTGAAGTTCTTATATTTAGCTCTTCTGAAGGAGACGCTGATACTTCTCTTGGATTTCTTCTTTATATCTTACTAGAGGAATGCTGCAAGTTTTGAAAATTTCTTATAAATAAAATACTATGAATTAAATCATCAGTTGAAGTGATTGTTCAAGATACTTTTAAGTTAGCACAAATGCTTGTAGCTGCTCTGAATAACATTTGTTTTCTTAGAATTGGGATATTAGTATACTATGTCTTCAAGGAATTTTTTTTTTTTTAACTGTAAGGAACATCTTTACATATAAAATATTCTGTAGATTTGTGATAACTGCTGTCTTCATCAGCTGCCTGAGCAGATACTGCATATCACTGCACTTCACTGTAAACATGTAAAAAAGTTTGCATGTGTCTGTGTGTGATACACTAACTATGTAACTATTCGCCTCCACCTGACAGCTCTTCAGCAGTATATGCATTAGTCTTTCTTTTCAAATGGAAGTAAAGAATACTACAGCCAGGCATATGTACCAGGAAACTTTGTGGGACTTACATTATAGCCAAATTACTATCTTACAACACTAACACTTCCAAAAAAATGAACATGGAACATTAAGTAAAACCAGATACAACTTATGTTTACACTGAAATTTTGTGGTCTTGATTCCATGTGCGTTAGGTCTTTGTTCTGTATCGTATAGTGGAAAAATCTAAAGGGGAGGTGGAACCACCGAGTCATAGATTCATAGCTAAAGTAGAAAGACATTTTCATGCGGTCCAACTGCTTCAGATTCTGAGACTGAACCATAATTACAACCATTAACTTTTACTACAGATGTGACTCATCACCCTGAGGGCTGCTTTAAGAAACCAGCTGTATGTATAAACCTGTATTTTGCTTTGTAGCATGATGTGCTAGGGCAGAAATGTAAGCATCTTATTACATAAGGCTCTAGTGGGTGGAGTTCAGTAGAATGCTCCCTGCAGGGGGAAAATATGAAGGAGAAAAATCTCTTTATGTTGGGCTGCTGCAAGAGGCAGAGTAGGTTGGCAAGCTGATAGAACAAGCTGACTTGCAGGCTGCAGTGCCAGCGCAGTTAATTACAGTCCTGCAGGGCTGTATCAGCTGTGTTACTGTTGATTTGACACATGGTATACTGTGCTTCCAGAAGTACACCGACTTCACTGGAATGGCAGAACAACATCGATTCTGGCAGAGCAATTTCAGTATGCAAGGGGCTGTATCCTGGAAGTATAGTACCTAGGAGATTGGACAGTAACTTTCAAAGCCGTACAGTTACATAGTTTTAGCTTTGGAGATTGGAACCACTTCTTTCATTTATGTGCTATGCCTGAGCTCAGTCTGGCCTTGTTCTGCAACTGGAATTCTTACATTGTGCAATTTTAATGCAGGTATGTGAGGTGCTTCAGAATTTACATGATTATTTACTTGTTATTTGAGATGCTGCAAAGAAAAGCCCACATTAGTGTGCTTGCTTTTAGCAAAAAGCTATTAAATATAGAAAAGTTTGAGCTTACATATGGGATGCACATGGTTTTGTAGGTTGAAAATATATATAGGGATGATTCCTTACAAAAGGTAAAGTTGAGTTTATTTAAATTAGAATTAGAGACACAAGAAGTGCAAAACTGATTATATACAGCATACTTGTTATGATAGGCTTTTTACTCTCCGTCACGTTCCTTCAGAATAGAGCATGTACTTTCCTTATTACTGCATAATCATTTGACTTCTTGTGACTCTGGACTGCTAATACTGAATGCATCTTCCATTTAAAGTATTTTATCTTCATTTGATTGCTTTTTAAGGTCTTTTCAAAATCAAATATTACCATACCTTCCCCCCCCCCCCCCCCAAAAAAAAAAGTCCAATGCAGTACATGGCTAAACCTGGGTCTAAGGTGCTTGTTTGTTCCAGAAGATCTTTCCTTGTGTTCTGGTGTGTTATACTGTATGACTTTTGGCTAAATTGCTTCTGTGTACTTTTAGTCAGTGTTGTCAGGTAAACAGTGTTCTATTAAATAAACATAATAAAGATAGTATTAAGTATAACGTACCATACTTTTTAATCTGTGCATGTGAGTGTCAAAATCAAGGCTTTTTGTGCAGCATTAAAAACTTGCCTTTTCAGTTTTGAATTTGTAAGGGTGTGATTAGACTGTGTTGTAATCTGAAAAGTCACTCTGTGTTTTATGTTGTTTTATTTTTTTGGTTTGGGGTGGTTTTTTAATCAAAAAAAGCTGGAAGGAGGAAAAATAAGTAGCTCCACTAGCTAGGTTCTCAGAACCCTGCTGAAATGCCAAGACTGACAATATTTTGTTTTTAAGTTTCCAAATACTAGATGACTAAACCCAGCAAAAAAAAAAAACCCTTCATCTTTTTTTTGCTCTAAGTCTGTAAGAGAAGGCTTATCTCTGGTAGAACTTCAGAAAGTGTTTAACTCTAAGGGTACACTTTACAAATTGTGTGGGAGTCATCCTCAATCCCTTTGTATCTAAAACTTGTAAAAGCTTGGAGGAAATGACTGCTGCAAAATCCTTCTGTATCTTTATGAAATTGAGAAATGCCTTCCTTCATTGCAGGCCTAGCATAAAAGTATGGTATTTACCAAAGTTCACTGCTTGTGGGCTACTGCAGGATGATGCTAGAGTATGACAGCTGTTCTGGCTTCATATGAGGTTTATTATAAACAAGTGACAGGCAGGTTACTCTGAAGCAAAATTGGTCCAAACAATATCCCTGTGACAGGGTATTCACGCTGGTGTCCATGCTATATTTCTGATATTGGCAGTGTTGCCAAATTACAGCTGTTTGTCATCATCTTGTTATTTTTGCTTCTTTCAGTTCACCTGGGTATATGCTTTATTAATCTGGTTTTCTATACCCATCATAACTTCAGTATTATCTTTTTTTTACCTGAGGACACAGATGTCATTTCATTATGCAAGTTGAGCAGTTTTATTCTCTTGCAGATGTGCTATTCTCTCAGTTATGAAATGGTAGCTGCCATTAGTTAGGATGAGGCAATAACAAAATATTCAAGGAGGTTACAATGTACTTTACAACTTGTTGAAATCAGAACAGATTTCCACCTCAACAGTCAGCAGCACATTTCCTATGAAAAAAAAATTCTCTGTTTTCATTTTTAATTCACAAGCCTTTGCATAGCAATGCTCTGGGTTTGTTTGTCCTGGAAAGTTGCTGGTGGTGTGCCATGTTTGATTACGTTTAATCAAGATGGGCATCAGCGTGATGCTTCTCAGTTCTAACTGTGTAGAATTGGTCTACAACAAAGCAACCAGGTGCCTGATGTATAGCATCAAGCAAGGCCAACTACAATCTGATTAGTGGAAGAAATTGGTAAAGTAGGATTTGGAAGTTTAAAGTTTGTTGTCTTCCAGGCATGCAGAGTTTGCTGGTCTTGCTTGAGCAGACTGTTCTTTTGTCCTGGTTCACCCCTCTCCCCCTCCTTCCCCCTTATCAGAAGGGGCTTGAAAAGCATAATATATTGGTTTGGTGAGGGTCTGCAGTAGTCCCAGATGGTTTAAAAGCCTTCCTATACTTAGCATTTAGGAACAATGATGTAAATTAGTTGTTTCCCTCTAGTACTAGTTAAGAGTTTTATCATGAATCTCTACATTTGCTATACCTTGGTCATTGTCTATACAATGTGCTTGTATGCAACATTGTCAGACCTTCAGAATGAACCTATTCTGCATGCTTTGATACCATTAAAAATATTTATTTGTGTCATTATTTACTGTGTTATGAATGTGACAAGAAGGTTATTTGCGTGTCTGCCTGATGGATTAGGCTGTCATTCTTCCAGGGAAATACTTTACTTCATGTAGTAAGAACCTAGTATTTGAGTTAGCCTTCCTAAATGTTGATGTCTTCTGGGTTTTGTCTCTCTTGTTTTTTAGGGGCAAAGAAATCTGTAACTTACAGTATGAAGAAATTATATAAAATGACAAAGGGATGGTTAAGGAAGACATCTTGAGTCTTGACATACTGTGTATGGGTAAATAAATGGTATTTTTTCTCAAAATGTTTTGCAGACATTGCTTTGCCTACTTGAGGAGATTAAAGGGCATTTAAGAAGTCTGTTCTAATAATTTACACGCCCAATTTTACTACTAAAATAGGACCTTTTGTTAGCGGGGGAAGGTTCGATGGTAATAGGGCAAAGGAATTATACTCTGTAAACACCGAAATGAATTTTCCTGTATACCATAGCTTGGATTTTCAGAAATCCTGAGTAAAAAGGATTTATCTTATATATGAATTAAAAACCAAAGCCACTCGTTTTCTATGTATTGCTAGCTTTATTTTTCAAAATACCCTCAGGCTCTTTCAAAATATTCACTGTCCCAATTTTAGTTCCGTCAGGGACTTATGGAACTGGTGAGTGCATTAAGTTTTAAGTAGATATGAAACTGTCCTCTCAAAATACATTATTTCTGCACTCACAAGTTCATCCTTAGAATTCTTCTGAGGATGCTTACAGGGTGCTTCTGCAGGGTAGGCTTCAGGAAAAGTAAATTTTTTCTCAGATGTGTGACATTCTGAATCCAAAAACTTTGACAATGACTTTCAGTGTGGGAAGGAGTGTTTGAAATGAGAAGCTTGTAAGGTATCAAGTCCTTTCATAAAAATTGTATGTTCCTTTCATGAGACTGAGATAACAACTGCCCATCTGATGGGTAAGCATTGTCAGAAGTGTCATAGCGGGAAGGAAAGTCATACTTTCACTGACCTTCAGGACCTACTTGTGCAGATTTATGAAATGTGTGTTGTTTGGCAGAAGATTCTATCTAAGTGCTTTAAAGTTGGGAATTTTATGAACGAAAGTACCTATTGTTTGATTCTTTGATTATTATTTTTTTCCTGAAAATACTGTCCACAAAGATAAAACTTGTTTTCCCTTGCTTAATTAAATTAGCTAAACTAAAGAAAAATGGACTTGTACATAACATGTTACATTAATCATGCCATTAAAAAATGGACATTTCGGGCAGTATTCATGTGTGATGCAATAAATTTGGAGTATCTGTTGTAAATAGAATATTTTTTGCACTGAGTCAGGTGGGTTTGCTAATTTTGGATGTTTTTCTTAATAGAAATAAATTGAGAGAACACTTCATTTTATTTGTGAGAGTGTTAATGATAAAAATAATTTAAAGGTAAATGGAAATAAAAGTTATCTTTCCTGATTAGCATGTATCTTTTTCTTGTGTTTTATGTGATCAGGAGGGCCATCTCTCAAGCTGCATTTGACTTAGTGATCTCACTTAAAAAAAAAATATTATTGGAATGAAATTGGCTGCTAATTGTTTCCAGGGAGCAGTTCAAAGCATAAATTTAAGAAAGAAGACAGAAAATACCTTATTGTATGTAATATGACTCATTGAGGCTTACTTTAATCACAGGGGAACTTTTAAATACTGATTATTTTAAAACATTTGTGTTTAAAGTGGCAAATTTGAATCCAGACTCAGGAAAGAAACGTCTTTTTTTTTTTTAAATTTTCTTGGAAAATATTACTGTGAAATAGGAACTTTCTAAGGTCATAGGCAGATTCCTAACACTCTGCATTAGCAAGACAAATCCCCTCAAATGTCCCTTTTCTGATATTAGGAGGCCAACTACCCTTTTTATGGTGGCATATTCTACAAAAGAAGTGACTTCAACTAAAGAATGTTTGCATGTATGGTACTAGCATTCTCTGTGCCTATTAGTAAGAGGCCAAAGTCCCCAATCTGAAAAGTTTATATTATAAGAAACGGAGCTTGGGAATTTAAGTCACTGCTTAAATTAAGTTAACCTTGGGTTTTGGCTGGATTTTTTTGTTTGCATGAAGAAGTTCCCTTCTGGATAATCCAGAAGTCTTTTATACAAAATATACCCTATCCACCTTAAAATTAACTTCATATGTAGTGAAGACTTGAAATAGCCATACAATTTTTTACGTTTCAGCATGAGCTCTAGTAAAAAGAAATCTGAAATCAGATGTTGACTTACTTAGGTATGCTTGGTGGAAAATTCTTAAGAACAGAGAATACTGATCCCAGTGGTAGAAACAGACCCCAACAGATACAAAGCTTTCGGACAAATGAACAGCATGTGAAAAGATTCAGGATGGAGTCATGACCTTCTGAATGAAATAGTTACCAGGTAAGAAGTGCAGTGCTGGCAGAACTGCCTGCTTTAGTCATCTAATGAGGTAACAGCTTTTATTTTTTATTCCAAATGAAGTATACTGTAGCAGAAACTGCATATGGGCAGGAGATGGGCAGGAGCATGGACAAAAGACTGATTCTTACACCCGCAATTTGGTGTTAGCAAATTTTTAGTAGGGTTCATTGTATTATTGGAAGTCCTAATCTGTGAAAGTCTTAGGATACAAAAAAAATTTGGAAACTGAAATTGAAAGCACATAATATATTGAGTCCTTGTAGGAAACAGGACAGTTCCAAAAATAACCCTCTGCATGAATAGTTAGCAGAAATATTTATTTATTTATTTTTAATGTAACTTAATTTTATATGTTCAGGGCTTTCTTTTGTAGTTGTGTTTTACTTTCTTTTAAGGCTGTATGGGAAAGGGTCTAAGTGAGCCTTAACTCCTAAAGGAGAGGATGCTTAACACTGGTGAGGATTTGTCCTCGACAAAGTCAATGAAATCACACTCTTAGTGAAATTGTATTTTTCTCTGTGTGTGTCTGAATTCTGTTGCTGTAGTCAACTTTTGGGAAGTGAATACTGTAAGCAGAAAACTATAGTTGTTCCTATGTTTTTAAAAAATGCCAGTTGCTGCACACTGGATTGTTAGAAATCTATTCCATGTACTGAATACATTACCAGATAATTAAGGCTAACAACTAAAATGTTATTCCAAATTTTGCTTCATTTATCTCCTCTTTATGTCTTTAAATGAAAATGTAACTATTGCATTTTTTTTAATTCCCATAATTCCCTCAAGGATGCAGGCTTTCCTAGGTGCTGTATAGAAATGTATGAGCTGAAAGGAAAAAAAAAACAAGGGACATCTGTGATGCACAGATGGAGCAAAAACTTATCCACAGAATAAGCAATATGACCAAATAAAAAAAAAAATAGGCAGTGGCAAAACTAGACACTCTTACCTTTTAAGGAGCTCATTCCTTCCTCCTGTAATAGTGCAGTTAAGTGAAGTTTTACATCATGAGCCATACTGGGAATTAGTATCATTGAACAAAACCATCCTGACCAACCTGTGCCTTTGGGGGGGGGGGGGTGTTTTGTTTTTTACACGAAAAGGTGAGGATGGGGCTTTTGAAACCTGGTTAAATAACAGCACCACAGGATGTGAAACCACTGGCTCATAAATTGTAACTGCTTCAAGCACTGGTTGAGAGAGATCATGTGTCATAAGATTGCCCAACATCTGGTTGAGAATTCTTACTAGCAAAGCATTTAATCACATGCTTGACTTAAAATGCATACATTACTACCATTGTTGAATAGGTATGTAATTCCTTTTTGAGACTAATGGCAACATATAGCTTGGGCTGCTTGAATCTACAGAAGTAAAAAAAAAAAAACGTAAAAAACCTCTGTGATGTCTTAGTACAGCTGGACACTGCTGAACTCCTCCTGGGGTATGGCTGCAGCATAAGCGAAGGCTGGATTCTAACAGCTCATTCCCTTTGGTGGTTTTTATTTGTTACCTTGAAGTTGTGGCTGTTTTCCCTTTTATTGAGAGAGGGTACCTTGGAGATGTGTGTGTGCTAGAACTTTAAATAGAATATCCTATGAGGATATCTTGCATTGTAAGAGGCTCAGTGTTTCTCCTTCTCTGCAGTTCCTCACTACTGCTAAGTTTGGGTATGAGCGGCAGTTAAATCTAGAATTCTTCAAATGATGAAATGCAGTTGTAACTCTAGGGAAGCATTTAAAAGAGCACCTTTCTTTTAAAAGCCATTAGCAATACAGTTAAAGATAATGTTTTGAATATTAAAGTAAGACATATTTAAAAGTGGTTTTGGTGTTTCAGAAGGTGCTTGCTACTGAAATGGTGGTTCAAAACATTAAAAGTCAATTACAAGTCAATCTGATGTGTGAGAATGAGTTGGCCTCAGCTCCTGTAGTGAAGCAGCTATCTTCATTCTGAACCTTGCTAGCTAAGCAAGGGCATTTATTCAAGAAATAATGTTCTCACAGCAAAAATAGGAATGTACTGCTTGCTGTTTAGCAGCTAATTAAACATTTTTATGTGCAGCAGATGCTGTATGGCGTCAAACCCTCCCAACCTTTAAACTGTTTGTCATGCTGCCAGTGGATTGGTCTTTCCCTTTACAGGTGTTACTTTACTGCAGAGGGTGCCTGTAATCTGAATTGGCCATGTTTGTCTTGCGTGGCTGAAATACCCATTGCATATCGCGATTTGGCTTTATGAACTTTCTTTGTGTATAGCAATATAATGGGTCATTTCTTGCTCTTTGGAGAGAGTTTCGCAAATCCCAGTTTAATAGTTCCTAGTTTACTCCATCTGTTGATACATTGCCAGTATTCAAGTCTGTGCAGTAAATCTCTGAGACGTAAGAAAGTCCTTCCTCATCATCCATATAGGCTGAAATCTTAAACTGTATTCTGTTCTGTAAATCATTTATCTCTATGCTTTCTTAAAAAGTGGCCTACCTTTCCCCTTGAGGCCATTGGTCTTGAATGTATTTATTTTTTTGGCGGAGCGCCATGAATGAATCATAGCCTAGAGCAGCTTACAGTCTGAACTTCTCTCTATTGTTAATATAAAGTACTTTATGCAGTTGTTACAACGTTTTGCTATGTAAAACTTTTAAGAGAAGAGAGATTGATTTCAGACTTGTTAGCTGCCTTTGAAGTTCCTCAACAGTATGTGGAAATGATTTCTTATGGTCATACAGCTGTAATCCACTAAAATAACTAGTGATTGTTGCACGGGAAGTTAGTACATGGGAATACGTTACTAACTCTTTGTCGTAATGAGGTGTCTTTGTTCTTTCATGAAAAATAGTCACTTTAGCTTTTCATTCCATTTGTAACTTTCCTGTTTATACCTTCCTGCTCCATTTCCATACTGTTTTATTGTTTCTTTTCTTGACTTAATGCTCAGGTCTTTCGTTCTGTTCTTCAGACATCCCTCTGTTCTGGTTTGGCTGTTCCACCATGGATATTGTTTCATGCTCCATCCCCTTTTTTCCCCGTGTAACAGTGCTTTCATTAAAGGCAACCAGGCAGATGATTTACTCCTTGATGTCTTAAAAGACTTCTTTGTAATGAAGAGCCTGGACCCAATCAAACTATTAAGGATTTCTGTAGGTGAGCCAGCACCATGGGCCTAGCTGGCTCTGAGATCGACAGTGCCAGTGAGGTATGTAACTCTATCTCATGCTTCAGAGGGAATAAACTAGATGACAGGATGAATGGGAAATCAAAATTTGACTGGACACATAACTGTAGATTCTGGTTTCCACTTCTCTTTACAGTCCTTAATCTCAGTATTGTGTCCCTTTATTAACTTGCCTACCGTTGTGAGCAACCCATTTGGCTAGCAGTATGGTGTTTGGCTGCTCCTAGACTTAAAGGTTTGAGGAGTGCATAAAACTGTACCGCACAGGATGCCGACTTCCTCCATCAACATGTGTAAGATGTGTTCTTTATCACTTGCTCATTTCCCGTTTTTCCAAGTATTTGAGTATTGAGTTCCTCCAGGTGGCTGGCTATATGACTGTTCAAATACCAGCGATATTGAATGCACCTGACTTTGTTTCAACTGCAGAGACCATATTTCTCACCTGTGCTTCAGCGAGGTTTCTTGTTAGATTTGGTTGACCTTCAGTGTCAGTGAATTTGACTAACAGATGGAGAGTAACAGCTGCGACCTTATAAACAAGGTGCCTCTAGGTAGCATACAGCTAAACAAGTGTGATTCCTTTCTATTAGAGAGCTGGACTTTATAGTATCCCATAGCTTCCTGATTTTTGCAACAAACATCTTTGCCAAATTGGGAAGATACAGAGGGATATAGAAGCCAGTATTCCTGGGTGGCTTAGGGAACTGAACTGTAAGGTCCATGTTCTTTAAATTGAATGAGGAGGTAATGCTAGAGCCTGTTCCAACTTGGGAAACTTTAGAATAAACATAGCACTTGGTGAGTGTCCAGTAGAGGGGGATCCAAGCAGGGTTGTGACTCATGCCTTTTCCCAGCAATTAATTTAAAAATAGAATTGAAATTGAAATATGCTTTGAAGGTCAGAATGTCAGGTCACTGTGTGTCTGATAGTTTTTCATGGGTAAGGTGTTGACAGAGGACAAAGCATTCTTCGTTTTCAAATTCACTTCTGCTGGCCATATATTCTGAATGTGTAGAAAATGAATTGTCTTTGTGTTACCTACTGCAGGAAGAAGAGACATTACCTTTGTATAGATATCTTCTGGTATATTTTTTGTTTGAATGAACAGCTGCTCTGTTACTTTTGATACTGTGGTTTCATAAAATTTTGCAGTGACCTTATTTACCTGTTTTTCTAGATAAAAATCTACAGCACAGTTGCTAACTGATCCTGAACTTAATGACTACTTTAGGGAGAGGCTGTAATCATTTTACTGTTGCATGTTTTAACCTCTTACTCAGACTTGTTAAATCAGAAACGTTAACAAATGAAGTTTTTGTACATGAACAGGAAGCTTCAGACTATACATTCTGAAATTATTCATGAGAACTCCAAATGTTTCAGTTACATCTTTAGTCTAAGAACTTACATGGCATTTTTGCCTTCAGAATCCAGTGTTCTGCCAAAACATTTTCATTAATGGTGGATGGCTATTTTGACAGTTAGGCACATTTTTTTTTTCTGAGAAAATGGAGGTCATACAGCTGCAAAGACTGATATTCTGATCTGACTGAAACTTCATGCAAGTGTAATGGCTATAGAGGATTCTTCCTGGTTTTAAATTTGAATAGAATGTGATTCGTAGGAGTTTGCAACCATAAGGGACTGTCTTTAAAAAAAAAAAAAAAAAAAAAAAGTCATAAGCATCTGTCTTTTGGTTCCTTCACTTGCCTTTTTTGTACTGTAAGACCTTCTTTGAAAGACTTGAGCCTGATGTTTAAGATACCTCCCCTACTCAATTAACCAAGCTAAGTAAATAGCTTAGTTAAATATCTCATTTTGGCTTTATTGAATTAATTTGTATTACTTCTTTTACATGGAATCTATCTAGCTTTATGGTATACTTGGTAAATTTGAAAGGTTGTTTTCCCACACAGTGGATTATTTTTTTTTTTTTAATCTCTGCCTCCTGCCAAAGTTTCTCCAGACCTCCTATTTTAAAATCAGTAGTGAAGCATGAGAAGGGGGCATTCAGTGGTTGGCTTGTGGTTTTTTTTTTGGGGGGGGGGGGGGGGAGCGGAGGCGGGTTGTGGTTTTGGTTTTTTCTTTTAACATTGCTATCCTCAAGTTGTCTTGCTCCTATGCAGTGATGAAATGTCTGGCTCACTCCCTGTACAAGACAATAGTGAGATCCAAGAAGTTAGTAGCTTCTTAGAATGCTTCAAGAAGTGGTGCAGGAGAGGGGGAGAGCTGATACAAAGCAGCCTGCCAATGTCTGTCTCATGATGCTGTCTTAGTCATAGTGCTTCGGCTTTACAGTCTGGGGCAAGGCTTTTTAAAACCAAATTATTTTCAATAAAATCTAGCCGGTCTCTTGTTTTCTTTCTTTTTTTTTTTTTTTTTAATTGTCTCCCAAGTCTGATATTGGGGCTTACATCCTAGATGATGAGATTGTGCACATTCTGCACACTCACAGCTAACTCTGACCCTGCATCCTTGGATTAGAAAATTGCCAAGTAGAAGACTGAGTCAGTAGCAGTTTGATAGTTTGAAGGTGAGTTTGTACAGGCAACAGTAGATGATGAAACTACATCACTGTGCTTTAACTTCTTACAAAATTAAGTGGATTATATTTAAAGGTTGTACTTGCATAGATGCTGTTAAAGCAAAGCATCTGTTTTCTTCTGCTTTACTTTTATTTAAAGAATGTATCTTCTCTGTTCCTTGTCTAGTTTATTTGTGACTAATTTCAGCAGGATTCTCTTCCCAATATAAAATTGAAAATGATTGTGTTATTTGTATTAAAAACAACAGAAAAAAACCCAGAACCCCAACCCCTTCTGCCCTTCTGAGTTCATGACTAAAATGATCTGATGGCTGTCTGATGTTCCACTTGTATTAGCGCAGCTGCCTGTGTGGTGCCTTCCAGCCCTGTTCCCGTCCCCAATAAACCCAGGGACTGCAGGCAGCAAGGCTGTGTGCTGGGGTCGCCTGTAGCCTCCTGCAAGCCATTCTGAAATCACAGTGGTAAGGACACATCTGGAAACCTGAGGAGAAAGCCCACTTGTTCTGGTGAGATAACTGACCTTAGTCTAGAAATTGCTAGCTTGATTCTTCCAGTGTGATTCCCCAGTGCATCTTTGAGCTGATAGGTGGGGCTATTCAGAAGGGCTTTACACAGTCTTTTGGTGTCCAGTTCCTTTAGGCAGGCATGTTACTTTTGTCCAGTGACCTACTGCTGGTGTCTTTGGTTTAGAAGAAATTCTGGTGACTAAACAACCTTTTCTTACAGCCTTGAAATGTATGTAAATGATGTAGCTTACAGTGAGTTAGAATGTAAACTCGTAAAATAATTTCTCATCTAATCGTGAACTTCGATCTGTTCAGGATTTTAATGATCCCAGTTGCACTAAAGTTTCTCTCGTCCTATGTAAAAGTTAGGATACAAATCTCCTAAGGAGTTAAATCTATTACATGTGTGTGTTTACTGCACAGGAGGAAGGCCAGAATCAGAAAAGAAGTGTATAATAAATAGATTACTCTGAATATTTACCTACATCTGTGTATCACTAATTATACTGACCTTTCTTTTACACTGAGTTTGCTATCCAGAGTTTTGCTGTGAATCAGTTGTGGTCATTTTATTGGTGTTTAACAAAACTTTAACAAATTAAACCCAGTGGGTTATGGCCAAAGGGTGCTTTTAATTTGCTAATCTGACATGCCTTTTTTTTTTTTTTTTTTTTTTGCCCAGCTGTCTTGTCTGTCTTCATCTTATGGGAACCTCCATAGGGTGGAATCTTCCTCTTCTCTAGAACAAAGCAAGTAAAAAGTACCTGTGGTTAAATGTTCTGAAAGAACAGAGTTAGTGGTATTCATATTTCTGTTTGAGTCTGAAAGTATCTCATTGTTTGCTTGAAGATTATGCTGCTGTTATGACCCTGCTCCAACTGAAATTATACTGTCTCTTTTAATCTTCCTTTGGATGATGGGGCAGACAATTACGAAGAGGGCAAGCTTTGTCTTGAAGCAGGTAATAAATAACCATCTCCATCAACTTACAGTTTGGATCAACTTGTCTGTCTGGAATTACTGCAATTTAACACATTATGGTCTAATGAAATAATAAACAATCTTCAAAAAAATTTAAAGTGTCTTTTAAAATCTTATGTGCTACAGTGTTTTGAATTTGGGTGTGTTTTTATATAAGGTAGCTTTGAGGTGCAGTGCAAATGAATCTATATTTTTGCAGGGAAGAGTTTTAGATTCAGAGTTTAGCAGTGTTAACATTGAAGAAAAGATGTTTGCTTGTGAGGCTACGCAATTTGTTTGTGATAAAATGTATTTTGAGATACAATTTTAAAAGCTGCTGTCATTTGGTGTAAAATTAACCTATTTTATTAAAAGATGGTGTGGATAGATGGAGGCATGCATTGTAATCGTACTGACAGATACTGTGAAGCAATGACTTACCTTATTAAGCCTGTGACAAATAATGGTGTTTTGTGATAGCTTTGGAAAAAGTGTTTGCTTTTGGCACAAACTTAATCATCTTTGTGCAGAGGTTAGTATATCTTGGGCTTCTCTTCAGACTTAAGGTAACTTCATGCGTTCCTGTCTGTTGTAACAGAAGCATCTGGATTGCTGCTGTTTGAAAAACAAAAGTGAGGTTGCAGTAAGAAATTGGAAGAACTCCGATTAAATTCCGCTTTCGCATGCAGTGAATGCCAGCTGGCAAATTACTTCCTTAGATGGGCACCTAAAGAAAAAAGAACCAACTTTGTAGCTCTACACTTGTTGTGTGTTGCTTCAATCAAAAAATACGTGTGCCCCCTGCTGCTAGTCTTACAAGCTGAAATCACTTGAAAATAGTTCAACAAAACAGGTTTGAGTCCCTTTCCACATTGAGTATCCATGTCTAGTTAAGACTGAAGTCTTTCACAATAGTAAGGCATATCCCTGCTGTGGCCCACATGTAGGGAGATACTTGCCCAAGGCATTTTTAACCAACTGTTATTATAGTGGAAATGTTTTATTTTCTTAGTTTGTCATGGAACAGATGTCAGGCTTAATTTCAATAATAATTACAAGATTAATGGTTGAGTAGGGTCTGCAGAACTAGGCCATCAGATCTCCCTGTAGGCTGCAACTGCACTTGATATAACACCTTTTTTTTTTTTTTCCCCCCACCCTCTGCTTTCGGGTCCTTTCCCTCTGCTATATTTAAAATAAAAAAAAAAAAAAAAATCTTAAAATGTTGCTCGTGAAATATTGGTGTCTTTCCGTGAAACTGCACGAACACATTGTTCTGCAACGTCTTCAGTGGGCCCAGGGGACTTGGGCTGTTGCACCAATTCAGGGTAGCAAATCTTTGCTTGACAGGCATCCTCCACAGCAAAAAAGTTAGGAGATGCTGCTGATACTGCTACAGCCGAGATGCACAGTCATTCACAATCCTGGCTCCTTCATGGCAGTGGTTAAAGCTTCTTCTGTTGCGTTGGCTATATTGTATGGAGAACGTCACTAATTTTTCAGTGATTACTATACATTTGAAACAGGAGTGGCAACTGGAGTCTGTCCCAGGATTTGAATCATACCTTGGGTGCTCTGCGTGGGTGCCTGAGTTTGGGCTGAAGCACTGCTTCTGTTTTAGTTCAGGTACAAACCCTCAACTGTCTCGGTCAGGTTTTGTGTTTCAACAAAGTACGTTTTTGCTGATATCTGAGTCAGTAAAGAGCCTTTGATATCATTCAGTTATAAAGTACGTGCAAAATGGAAAACAAATTTTAACACCCAAGCGAACCAAAATACGGTTCATCAAACAAGATTGTTTTTGCTTTACTAATTTGTGAATTTGCCTTTTGAACAACTTGGCTAAGCATTAAAATGTGTTGAGTTCAGCAGCTTCAGCAAGGTTTTCTTATGGTGTGTTAACTGTTAAGATTTGTTTTCAAAGATTTCCAACATTTGACAACTTGCACTTAATTCTTTGTTTGTTTGTTTGTTTGTTTGTTTTAACAAGCGTTGACACCTAATTTTAGTGGGGAAGTCTGTCTGTACTAGCAGTGTTTGTACGGGAATGCAGAGGGTCGTTGTTCCCAGAAAGCTGGTGTTCCCTTAGACTCTTTAGATGTTTAATAAATATCCCGTTCTAAAACTTTTGCTGAGAGCTGTAATAGCATATCCGAAGGATCAAAAGCTGTTTTGACCTCTCCTTTTTCAAGCTCCTCCTTGTCCCAGGAGCTCTATCTCTTTGTTTAAAGAAACCCTTCCACCCTCTTCCCCTCCAGCAGCTGTAAACAGGAGTGGCATACTTTTTTTCTGGAAGATACATATTAAAAAGGTTTGTAATTAGTGTGCAGCAATCCATTCTCATGATATGTACCAATGTCTGTTTCAGATTTTGTTTCGTTTTCCGTATGTCATAGTATTTTTCTTGTCAGGTATTTTTTTTTTTTTCTCAAATAATTTTTACATTATTATTTTGACTGCCATTTTTCCAAATACTAGATCAGCAAACTCCTGTTCTGCTTGCTGGTAATGAAATATTTTCCAGTAGTCTATTAATAAAATACCAACTTTTAAAAAATATAGATATTACCATATATTGTTGTGTCACAGATGAAGAGTTTAAGAGATGTATAAAATAATGGTTATGGTTGTTATTAAGACTATATGCCTTTCAGTTTTTTAGCAACTGAAATCTTTCTATTAGATATACTGAGTGTGTTGAGTCTAAATCTGGATTTCATTTAGTGTTTGGAACGCATTTTTGGCTAGCTTTTGATGGCCTTGAGATCTCATGACCTGTCCTTGCAAGGATATGAAAATATATCAGTATTGGTTATTCTTGCATGATTTTGATAGCTTGTTTGGGGGGTTTTTTGTTGTTTGTTTTTTTTTTTTCAAATTGGAACTGGACAGCACAGACCCTTCATGGATTCTGAATCTTTCAAGGAATCAAAATGCAGGGTGTGTGGGTTGATCCCCGACCGTTCCCTTCCATGCAGCCTCCCACCCCACTTGGCTGGGCTGCTGCTTTGGCTGCACCTCTGGGTAAATGTGGGAGCTGCGCTCCCTCCACTCTTTCATACATAAATCCCAGTTTCAGGATCTAAAATAAACCTTGCTGTGTCTTGGTACTTTTTTTCTTTGAGAAAACTCAGACAGTTGTGCTGCCACTATATGCTTCTGCATTTATTATATTAGCGTATATGTCTGTCACATTGAGAGGAGGAGGAGCTGAACAGGACAAATACCATGAGCAGAATTGTCCCGAGACACTTTGTATTTCTGTTGCCCTGTGCTCTTTTCAGGTTCCACCACAAATCTGCAATCCTAAGGTTTTTTTGTGGCGGGGCTCAGGTTGATTTGTTGTCCCTTTCTTTCCCTTTGCGATGGATTGCAAGAGCTGCCTGAAGCAACCTCGGCTCCCTGTGGCATTTGTAAAGGTAAAATGGAGCATTATGGGACCTGATTCTCCAGATGACTGATGTTCAATGTGGACGAACAGCACACAAGTACACTGCTTTCCCCTATCTCCTCCTGCTCTGTAATTAATTTATGCAAGCTAAAATGCTGGTTGCAGAAAACAGCATTACCGAGTTCTTCAGAGTACATTGGTAAAGTCTTAGCTCAGCTTCAGAGAAGTGGTTCTTTCATATGTACAAGCTGTCTGACAGTTTAATTTCATGAAATTACTCGAAACGGGCAAAGTGTTCTAGCGAGACGTGCTCCTCCGTTTCTTGAGTCTTGAAAATGTCAAACCTGGAACGAAGGCTGCTGCAGAGCAATGGCAATGACTGAGGACATGCTGGTATTCAAGTGGCAGGGAGGCGCTGAGATTGTTGGAGCAGGTGTGTTTTTGCTTGTCACGGTAATCCGGTTTTGAGGGACTGGATCATCTTGCGTACTAGCGAACTTTCAGATGTTTTGTAACTGTAGCTGGGAGCTCGTACTCTGGAAATGGAAGTGCGGGAGAGCTCTTTGTTGACTGGCGTGATAGCTCAGCTTTAGTTTTACACAAGCCTGACTTTTGGCAATTTCCTCAGACGGCTGCATGAGTCATATCAAATGCAAGAAGGGATTCATTCTGTAAGAATATTCGTTTCAGGAGTACCAGCAGTAAACAGGAAATAAAGAAAATGCTTCATCTGTTCAGACCTAGGATCTTCGCATTGCACTGAACATGCGGACGTAAGCTCCCTCATCCTCCAGCCTATTTGTAGTACGCTACCCTAGAATCTGAAAAGCTTGCTTTTTGGCATTTGTGCCGGTTTTGGCTGTGTGTGTGGCTATGAATGCAGTTTCTCAGGTGCTGAGTGACGGTGCGCTTTAATTTGAAACGCATGCGGTGTATTTCCGCTTTTAAAAATCGCTTTGCTTTGTTCTTAAGAGAAAGTTTAGGTCTAGAAAAGCTCTTCAAAGTACGCTTGAGAGCCGCTCGGGCCCCGAACGCCAGCCTTCCTCCTTACTGCCGGCTTTCGCGTCCCTCGGCGGGCACTGCCAGGGCCAGATGCTCGCTGTCTTTTTTCCTGCACCGCTGCCCCCGCCTTTTCCCGCACTATTCCCTCGCCGCTCTCGCTTTCCCCCCGGCCGGCACGGCGATCTCCTCCGGCCTCCCCGCCCGTTCGCCCCCGGCTCCGGCCGATCCGCGGCCGGGCCGGGCCGGGCCGGGCCCTTTGTGCGGGGCGGGGCGGGGCCTGGCTCGGCGCGTCTCTCGCTTCCTCCTCGCCGCCTGCGCCGCTCTCTCCCTACCTGCGAGGATATGATGTCAGCGCCTCATTACCCTAATTATGCTGACCTCATAGCCGGGCCCAGCCAATGGGGCCGCCCCGCTCTCCCCACCTGCTAGGAGGAGAATTCCATCATTCCTGGGATTCCTCCCCGGGCCCGTGCAGCGAGCGGCGCCGGGGCCAGCGGCGCCGGGGCTCGCCGCGCCTGCTCCGCTCCGCTCCCGGGCTTCGCCGCCCCGGCCCCGGCCCGGGAGTAAACACGCAGCCCTCCGCCCCCCGGCCCGGCTCCCCTGCCCTCTCCGCCCTCGGCCGCCGCTCGCCCGGGAGCACGCTGGTGAGTGAGCCCCGGGAGCGGGGAGCGGGGGCGGCCCCGCGGTCTGGCCGCCGAGCGGAGCCCGGCCCGGCCTGGGCCGGGGCGCCGGCTGGAAAGTTGGCGGCGGGAGGAAGGGGACAGGTGCCCCCGCGGACCGCGGTGGGCCCCGGGCGGGGGCCGGGCGCTCGGCCCGGAGGAGCGCGTTCCCTCGCTCCCCGCTGCCCCGCCGCTGGCGGCGGGGCGCTGAGGGGAGCATCGGCCCGGAGGCGCTGACAGGCGGGACGCCGCCGCCCTGACGGGACGGGACGGGACGGGACGGGACGGGGCAGCCCCCCGGGACTTTCCCCGGGCCGGCCGCGGGAGGCGGGCGGCCCCGCTGTCGCCCTGAGGGAGCTGCGGTAGGCGGGGAACCCCCTCACACCCGGCCGCGGAGCGGGGAGGAACCGAGCGGCCGCCGCCGCGGGGCTTCCCGAGCTCGCCCGGGTCGGCGGCCCGCCCGGGCCCCGCTCTCCCGGCGGAGGCGAGCGGGGGCAGGTCGTTTCCCGGGCGAGGGGCGGCCGCCGGTGGCGGCTCCTGCCGCCCGGGGAGCCGGAGGGCGTCGGTGTGGCGGGAGCCGCCGCGGCCCGGGATGCTGCGGGGGTGACGGCGAAGGGTGACCGTTAGGAGATGATCCTGCCGTGAGCGCCCGCCCGGAGGGTTGTTTGGGAGCCGCAGGACCCAGCAGGGCGCGTTTGGGCACTGCCATCTTATGTTCACACCGTGGCTTCCACGGGGTGTCTGTTTCTTACGGGGGAAATCCCTGGAACTTCGTCGGTGGCAGAGGCTCCTGTGGTGAAATCTTCTAGGACGAGTCCGAAGGGCACAGTTAAGGCCTTTGACTCTTCATCTAGTATATTCCATCTGTAGGGATTTTTTTTTAATTTGATCTTTAGCAGTGCAATGGCAGTCTGTTCAGTCGAGCTAGCTTTATGTTTCCCAGATGTAATCAGAAGTAATTAATTTTCTGAGTCGAGCTGACTGCACGTGACACCAGTTCACCCTTCTTCTGAAAGTGTGATGAATGGGAATTTAACAACCGTTTCCACTGAGACTTGAGAAACCACGAAGCCAGCTCGCTTCCCTTTTACTCTCTTGGTGCTTCAGGATTATCAGAAACAAGAAAGAATAGACGTTTTCTAATTAAACCAAAGAGGGCTGACTGACCAAGAGCTCCAGGATGACTTCTGCAGGGTAAATTATCTGATTAGATTTTTTCTAACTTTAGATGAGGGAGTTGTTTAAAGAGCATTCCTCGTAAAGGAACAAACTGTAGGTTGTGAAACCTGAGCGACATTCTCTTTGCAGGCAGTGATATTAAGAACCCTTAGATCCAAAACCATAAAAAGCCTGGTAGCAATCTGCTTCTCCTGCCTTAATAATACGTAAGCTTTTTTTAGGGCTCTTCTCCAAACTTCTTGGCCTTTATTTGTATTTTTCTATCTGCCTGCTTGTGAGGGTATTTCTGATGTAGAGCGTGTTTTGCTTAAATTCCCTACATCTCTTTCTCTTCTCATTGATACGCCAGTTATAACCTCGATACCTGGGATCCGGCTGTGAGGCTTTTTGCGATCAGTTACAAGAACTACTTTCAGTCGCAAATAAAGCACAGATCTGGCCCATTAGGCTCTTGGTAGAACTCAGGTGCGTCTACGCCGTGCATTTGCATTGTTTTTTGAAGCAAACTACCGGGCTGACACAGTTGTTGCTGAATCGCCAGCATCTCCAACGCGCGTTGTGGGGAATGGGGACAGGGTGTTGCGGTGCAGGGTGCTGTGTTGCTAGCCTTCCTTATCTCTGCCCAGCAACAGCTCGGTGAGATGAATGCTACCACGTAGCTTTTACGCCCGCCTTGGAGTAGGAATTAGGCCAGTGCCTAGGTGATGAGCACCCAGAAGTGGTGCTGAAAGGGGTAGATCTGATGGTCTGGTAGTATAATAAAATATGGCTAGTGACTAAACCAGGATAGAAAATCATTGGTACAGACCTTTGGGGCATGTTAACCGAAGAAGCGCATTCACGTTATGAAGCGTCAGGAGGTTCTTGTTTAAATATATGTAGCTTTGATAACTAAAACAATATGGAGACACTGAGGTGGTTAATGTGTTTACTTTCAGATACATTTGAAAGTTTTCTATTATAAAAGGTAGTTTTGGTTCAGTTATTTTTACTGTGGTTAGATGTTTCATAATATGTTTGCAGCAGAATGTATAACACGTAGAATGGACTTGAGCGATCTTGTAGATACAATATATGGTCAGGTTAGACTTTTCCACCTTTAATTTCTGATGTTTGTTAGCTTTTAATTCAAATACCATTGCTTATAGCTTTCTTTTTAGAATGTTACCTTGTTAAGGAGGATTTACGCAAAAAGAAAATAAACCGCACAAGGTAAAATGCCAAAGCTTTGCTTTAAGCTTATAATTTTCTGTGTGATAAGTTAAATTGTTAAGTTGTTTCTGTTTGAAGATTTGCCTGTTCAAACACATTTTCCACATGCAAAACAAGCATGGTAAAAAAACCCTGAAAGTGCTGAATAAATACATTTATAAAAAAAAAAAGTGGTATTTCGATGATTTTGGCCAAGTAGCCTGAACTCACTCTGAAGACTGTCAGTTGTAAATGCAGAAGGCTGATCAGTGCTACATGGTAATCACAGTCTAAACTCTGAGCACTTAGGGTTAACGTTTTGCATGGGTATCTCAACACAGGATTTATGTATCCACAAGTAGAAGCTCTGATCTAAGTGTAGTTGAAGAAATTTAAATGTATTGTGGCTATTGAGAACACATATTGAATACAATGTGCTTATCGTTATTCTCATTCACAGTACAAATACGCTTTACTCTCTCCTATCTTAAAAAATAAAAGATGTTGACGTAGTTTACATCAAACTGCTGCTTTAGCTTCCTTTCCTCTGTAGACTTATTGATTGTGCTGATAAGTTCTGTCTGGATTTCCTCTTCAGTTTAGCTTTCTTCCACTGAAATCAGCCGGAGTCTCTTTCTCTAGGTACTTTCTGGTTATGAATTTGACTGGGAAGTGCTGTGCCTGTGTCTTCCTAGATGTGAGCTGCTTTTGATCTATTTGACCCTGCTCTTTGATTAATCTTGTTTTCCCTATACTTGGGGTTTATCTACACTTACTTCACTTTAGTCCTCACTTGTGATTGTTTCTCGAGTGTCTTATTCTTCTTTCACTTTTTTGTTGTTATAATGGTCTTTGTTTATTAATCCACTCCTTCTCCCTCCAACCTTATCTCTGTAATTTCACCAGACAAGTGAAATGCAAGTACCAGAATTTTCTCTACATCATTGAAAGGTTCAGCCTTTCTCTCTCCTTGGCATCGTGTAGATGTCTATCTTTAGTTCACCCTCAACAGGTTTAAGAGACACCTCTTACTAGTGTCTGCTTTCAGATGTTTCTTATTAACATGTTTGCAATGGCTGTTGGCTGTGCCACTATTCTGTTTGTCAGTCAGACCTGTTATCCGAGTATCTTTATGACTGTGACCTCTCTTTAGATCTTTGTGTCCAAACTGTGTCTGAATTCTTCTGATTTTTCTTATCTGCACAGCATGTCTTTTGTACAGGCCTTTTGTTCTCACCACCCAACTTTTTCCTTGTTTCTGTCATCTAACTTGTTACTTCAGGTACTAGTTAAGATCCGTTCTAGACAAAAGCCATCTTATCTCCATAATGGAGATTACTGCCTCAAACGTAATCTTCCCATGTTTCTCTTTCTCTTCTATCCCTTCGCTATTGCCCCTTTTTTAAAAATCCTATATAAAGTTCTTCTCTTTATTTCAAATCTTTCCTGACATACCCCACTGTGAAAAATAACTTTCGTGGGACTGAATAAATGTCTCATTGTTCAGTCTGCAGTTAGTCTCTGGTGCCGGTTTCTCTACTGCCTGTTTACTTAAGTTTCCAACAAGCAACTTCAGGGTTTTTTTTCCCCCATGTGCTTTCCCTGATGCTTGGAAGGTGCTGTATAAATTCATGAAATCACTTAACTGTTCATTTTCAAAAGATTTAATTTCTCTGTAGTCTTCCAAAAAACATTAGCGGGTGTTTGCAAAGCTGAGAGTACTCCATATGCACATGGACTTTGCAAAAGCTTGAAAAGGAGAGGGAAAGTAATGTGCTGTTTTTTTACACTAATGGGTGTTGTGTTCTTCAAGTGTTGCATAAAAAAAACTTACTAGTGGATCAGTGTTTAGTAACTTGTCTTTCAGACCTTGTACCTTTATGATTTTACATTCTGTGTCTTTACCGTTTTTCAGAATGTTTCTTCGCTGCCAATGTAGGTGAGATGACAGGCTAGGGGAATGTTGAGTGGAAGTAGTAACTGATGAATAAAAGGACTGAGTAAGATATTAAACTAGTATTTGAAATTATGGTAGATAAAAATATCTTGAGCGCTTGTAAAAGGGCTTTTGGCTTGTCTCTCTTTGAATCTAGCAGTTAAGATTTTGTAACCAGTAGGATACTTATGAAACTGTTTCCATAGTGTTTAATCAGATCTATCCCGAGGAAGTTAAGTTTGTGTACTTGTACTTTGCTAGTCGCTTGTTTTCCCTTATGAGGTGTGGGTATAGAGCAATGCTTGCATAAAGGCTAGAGAGTTGGTTTTTGACAGGGATACTTATAAAAATTCAACTTTGGTTCAGGTTAGTTTCTGCTGGATAGACAGGTTTCTGTGTCACACAGAGAATTAGCTGGCTTTTACCAGAAGCCTGCTTTTTAACTGTGGTTTGTTTTTTTTTTTTTTGTCAGAACCCTGGAAATTGAATGATTCTTTCATTTCTGAAACATGACTCCTTCTGAGGATGACCAGGCTGTTCTTTGAAGGCTGCTTTGGAGTAGCTGTAGCAGTTGCTGTCCTTGCTGAGATGGGATTAGGTTTTTAAGCTTTGAACTGTCTAAGAGAAGATTCCTCCTTTCTCATTCTCGTAGGCAATCTTTATTTCTTTCCTGAACTGTTATCCCTGACCTGTTAGTTTAATTTAGAGATAGAGGGATTTCATACTGTTTGAAAAATAATCCGGAAGGTTATAGCTCCTTGAAGGTAATTTTCATCACTGTAAATTTGTTCAGCATGTTTAAAAAATCCGAGCATTGCACCCTGAAATTTGCAGATCTCTGTATTAACAGCATCCCTTCAAAGAAGCTCTTGAATGGGCACAACATTCTTCACAAGGCCTTAACTGTGAGAGAAACGCTTCTGCAGCTCTCTCATGATATGAACTTTAATAATATGCAAAGCTACAAAACTATATTGAGGCCAGTTGTAGTGAAGTTGTTTTAAAGTGTCTAATTTCCTGAATAGAATTAAGACTTGGTTCCTGTTTCCTTCTCTCAATGTGGACTTCTGTCACTGGCCAATTCTCTTACTAGGAGCATGTTCCGGAATGGGATTGGGCATCTGCTACTCCCATTATTTGAAAATTACTGAAAAACTTAAAGAAAGCAGCAATTTGTTTTCAATAAAAGACATCTTAACATCCTTTGCATTGTTCTTTGTCAAGAGGGTTTTTCTAAAGAGTTGACCAAAAAGCTTTGTATTACTGTCTTTGAAATTTAGGACAAAGCTGGTTAGTACTAAATCATGAGTTAGCCATCAGTTTGGTGTAGCTGCATCTTCTGATCAGACATATTTTAATCTTTTTTCCAACTGAATTTTCACTCTCTTAGAGGAATTTGTGCAAGAGGGTCAGTTATCAACAGTCTGGGGAGAAATAAAGCGGTGCTATTTTAAACTCCAAGAAAACAAAAAGCAGGAAAGAAACCAAGCATCAGGGTCTACGGGATCAAGGTGGAATGATGCTGAAGGCTTCTTTACTGAACACTCTCTTCCAAATCTTTGTTTTGATTTGGAAGAGAGTGTGGCCAAATGTGATATAAAGAAATATTTAATGAAGACAGACTTAGTAAAATAAGAATCTAAGATCTTGTTTTCTAAAACCTCTTGCCCACATGTACTCTCTTTCATTCAAAGAGTTAACTGATTTTATAAGTTTAGTTAAAATACTGTTCTTGAACAAAAGCTGATTCTGACGGAGGGAGAATGCATGTTTTCATCCTCAAGCGCTATACTTAGTTATTTCAAGTATGTCTCTTCTTGCACAGTTCTATGGAAGCAAAACTGGATTTAATTCTTCATTGAAAATATGTTTTTTTAAACTTAAAAATACTTTAAAAATCCTTTTTCTTATGCTTTAAAAATCTTTGATTAGCTTTAAAGTCTTTGACATTATGTAGGAGGAGGGAGGGAGGATAGCGAGGTTTATTATTTATAGTGCAAAGTCAAGGAAATTGCTTCACAAACATATGCTTGTTGTTAAGTCTATGTACATGTGTTTGAGATTTCTGTAGTTGTCACTACCTTTTTTTTTTTTTTAAGCTCATACTGTAAAGTAAGTTACAGTAAACAGTTCTTACGACAGAATAGCATGCTAGTTTTGTGGGGAAAAAAAAAACCCCAAAACGGAATTGTTAGCAGTCCTGGCTTTTTTCTCTTTCTCCGTTTGTTTTCTTAACAGTTCTGTCTATGCTGCTGCCTTCTTACTTAAAAACACATATAAGTTATTGGTGTTTTAACAAAAGCATCTTGATAACATGTTACTCTCTTCCTTTCTTTCCCTTTCATATCTTTTGGAATTTCATACTGGAACTTCTTTTTTTAGTTTTGAAGCCATTCATGTGAAGCTTTGAGAGGCTTATGTAAGCTGTAATACAATTTTATTTTTTTTTTTTATGGCAGAGTTTGTTGCTTAGTATAGTGCTGAAATGTGTGTTTTTATGTGATGGTGTTAATTTTTCATGTATGGGAATTACGTGTAATTATGTGTGTAAGGGGGGAAAAGCAGCTACTGAGGTGTGATTATGATTATGCAAGTTTTCTGTCTGCGTTGTTATATATACTTATGCCCAGTGTTTGACTATATGTTCACGAGTAAGAAAATGTCTTAGTGGCTTATAAACTTTGGATGATTCTATTTTGGGCATGGGAGAGTATGGAGTTTATTGAATACTATGGATCTAAAGCAATCTTAGGCTCATGTAGGTAGTCAGGCCAGCTGTCATCTTCACTTCAGATGAGTTGCATCTTTGGATATTGTCTCAAGTAGCTATTTATTGGGATGGAAGGCTGGCACGTGGGAGGCAAAACCGCTTAGAACGTAACATATAGCAGATAACCCTGTTGCAACATATGTGAGCAGCAGTCATCAGTTTCAGTCAAGTACTTGAGAATTCGGTCATCTGGTTTGTTTTGGATGAGTAGTTGGTGAGAAAGCTAATTCCAGTGTTCCCTTGTTTTCAGCAATGACTTAGTTTTAACAAATCCTGTGCTGGTATAACATGAAAAGAGCAGCAGAAATGTGGATTTTTGATTCTTTCTGCTGTCATGCTCTTGTTCATTACTACTTCCTTCTGTAAAACCTCACGTGTGTACGCTATGAAAAAGCGGCATACCACCCAGTATGTGGTGGTAAGGGCTCTGTGAGTTTACTCTTTGAAACTTTGGCTCTGAATTTTCTAGGATCCGGAGAGGAATGGAGACTCCATTGGATGTTTTGTCGAGAGCAGCATCTCTAGTACATGCTGATGATGAGAAACGTAAGTCTGAAATTTAGTTCTCTGCTTTGTTGGATCCAGATGCTTTATGTTTCCACTATATATCGGCCTAGATGCTGGTTTTATTGATCTTTGCATTTTACTGAATCTAAGACATGTAGAAAAATGTCTTCAGAAGCCCTTCAAAGGTTGTCTTCCTCAGGCGCAAACCCAGTATGTTGCATTTAAATTGGTTACTACGCAAGAGAGAATTATTCCTGTTATTTTGAAAATGTACTTAATGCATATAAAGGTGCCCCTCTTTTCCCAATTGCATTTGCATTGTTAGTAGACAAAAAGTTGTAAGGGAACTGCTGTCAAACTAAGGATGATCTGAGAACCCAAGCTCCCTAATAATACCAGTTAGACCTGTTCTCATTTAAGAATACATAACTGGGTGGGCATGAGTGCGCTGCAATGATTCCTTTTCAGTTCATAAAAAATAAGAGGTAGACTGTTGTCATTAGTAATGAGCACTTTATTTTCCTTTCACTGCTACTAAACGGTGAGTACAGTATTTCGACATAGTAAATGATGTCAGTTGCAGCTACAGAGGCTCATGTTGCCAATCATTTGGGTAATATTTTTGCTTTTAAAGTTGACGACAAGCATTTAAGATGGGTTAACTAATGTTAGAATAATATTTTCAATACTGCCAAATTGCAGTGCTACTTTGTAGATCAGATTGTTACCTGCATGCTTAGTAATAAATGTCTTTGTCAGTTTTTTTCCCGGGTAGTGTAAGCACTCAGGAAGTATATGCATTTTGGGCATCAACCTGAATAGATGCTAACTAGAGAAATTGTATTTTGGATTTCAGACTGCTTTTGTGTGTAGCTTCTGGGCATAAAATCACCCTTTAAGATGAATTCAGCTTTTCTTCTTTTGATCTTTGTTCCTTTATTCTGTATCTGTTTTTTGAAAAGTAGTTGCCTTGAATGTTGAATAAAATAATTGATTTACTGCTGTTGCTAATCAACTTACTAAAGTAACTGCACAGTAAACAAACACAGTGTATTTGGACAACAAGTCCCAGAATTTTTCTGTATTTTCAAATCATCAAGATAACAGTAGCTCGCTCTTTCAGAAGTTCGTAAAATGAAGGTTTCATACCCTGATGAGCTCTTCTGTATTACTGGCTCTTAGCTTTATAATGAATATTGGTTTTGCTGTTCTTTCATGTTCACCTTGCTGCTGGATAAGTACCAAGTTTTTACAGATCCCACTGTAGTAGGAAGATTTGGTTGATTTCTGCAGTTATTGACTATTACTGGTAAAATGAACAACAGTGGAAATCCTTGAGGAAATAATTTCGACTGTGATTTTGGCCTGGGGGGATTTCTCTTGTAAACTAACATATATTTGTAGAAAAGGCAAAAGCTTAACCTGTTTTCTTTTGACTACATTTTTTTTAATAGATTTTGAATATGTATTCTCAATTTTCTTAAGCTTAAGTGCATTCTTTTTGGTTAACTATTGCCTAAGACTCTAGTTTGATTTTGAGTTCCACACGGTAGGAATGTTGGGCTGAATTTAGAGAATCCAGAGGAAGTCTGATTTAGTGCAACTTGCATGTGAGGAAGCTGATATGTATCTGGTTCTAATTTACATTCCTTTAGTTTTACCACTTAGACTTAATTAGATTTCTGCCACTCTGCAGCTTCTAACTTATGCTGTCTCTCAGTTTGTCCTGTTGCTGTGCGTATTGCACACCAAGAATGCTGTAGTATGAAAAGCTGCTAAAAGGAAGAAATGAGTAGTCCAGACCAGTCACTGAACTTGCACTTTTTTGTGTCAGCTTTTGAGGAAACGGCACCAGCCAGACTTCACTCTGTGTTGCAGAGTGGATACTAACAGCTTGAGGTTAGTCTTAATCTTGAATTTAGAAATTATCCTTGAACTTTCCAGTAAAGTGCCTAGTGTGCTGCTCCTGGAGTTCTAGCAGTGGTCCTGTCTGTGTTTCTGTATCCCCTATTCACTTAGTCCAACATGTAGAATTCTACATAGAGTTTCTAATACTCCAGTCATGACCAGGAGTGCAATAATTTCTTTCTTTTCTTTTCTTTTCTTTAAATCAGATTACTTTAAGATACTTGGTATCTGAACAAACTATTGAATTCGTTTCAGTGATGTTTCTTGTATTTAAGTAATACGTGCAGGTAATTTTATTTTTGATTCGTTGGAAAAAAAATCCAATGGGTTCTTTTTGACATTTCTAATGATATAATGAAGTTTCCTGCTTCCAAAGTTTTGAATAAGGATTTCAGGTTAATTTGATTTCTGAAATATTTCTGTCTTACCCTGGGTCTTTTGTTTTTGTGCTGGTATATAAATTTGTCTAACGGGTAACTCCTGATGCCCTTTGCACAGTTCGTGGTCAAAATGTTATCCTATTTTTTGAATGGAGAGCAAAGGAAATGTTGCTATATGCTATCTTGACACGACAATGCTACCAAGTAACTAGTGGTTAGGTTCCAATAGTGAAACAATAAATCTACTTGTTAAGACAATTCAACTCGCCTCAAATATTCTCATTTAAGCTATATGCCATGTAAGAGTTGAAACCTGCTAATTTACCACTTTTTAAAGATCATTTTAAGCAATTAAGATACCCATTTTAACTATAATATCTCAAAATTATTTTTCTTCAAAGTAGTTTACTATTACAGTTTTTATAAGAAAAATAAAGGTAGTCGTAACACTTCTCTGTCATCTGGTGTGAGAAGTATATGCACAATACATATAAAATATTTTTGAAGTTAGACTGTGTATGCTCCTACACAAGGTATAAAGCTAGCTGAAGTTGTTAGTGGTCTCTTATTCACACACATCAATAATTTTCCCTACTTCTTTTCTTGAAAGTGTTAGTACTATTTGTACACAAACCCTCGATCCTCTTGCAGACATCTTAAATTGCAAACTTTCACACCCCGATATGCTTTAATCCCATCTCAATCTCAACTTCAAACCAATTTATATAAATCAACAGCCTTCAAGTGCATTTACCGAATCCAAGTGGTGCAAAACCAGGTTCTTGTTAAAAAACAAGGTTTATTGCCTGAAGCTGGTAGGTATTTAATTTTCTTGTTTGTCTGGGTGTATTGAGAGGAGGAATATTACCAGTATTTATGAATTTAATTCTTTCTAACAGGAAGGATCCTCTTACCTCTGTGGGCACTCACTGCAGTGCCAAGTAATCTAGAAGTGTCTTAGTGTACACACAAATCACACTCTTTAAAACAAATACATTTAAAGAAATGAATGAGATGTATGCCTATCTAGATTTCCCAGAATGGTTATTGGTTTCTTAAACAAATAGGACCCTGAGGTTTTTTTAGTTTGGTTTGGTTTTCTTTGCAGCTGCACCTATGTCAATAAGGTTGACCTTCAGTGATGTGTTAGCACTATATGTTGCTTTCAGTTGCGTCTCTGTTTTATTTCATGAACTGTACTATATTTCAACAGCTCCCAGTTTAAATCATTCTGCATTTGTTATCAAAGAAAATTTATGAAACACATTTGGTTAACTACTGTGTCATGGAAATGATTAATTATGGAGAAGAAATGATTACTGTAATTTTGTATTTGTAATGACTACCACTATGATGTAAGCAATTATTTAAGCTTATGGTCTAGTGGATCTGGACTTAAAAAAACCCAACAAAACAAAAAAAAGCTGAACAAAAGCAGACACACACTCCTTTAGAGGTGGTAACAGTTAAAGGAGAGGATAAAGATATTTCCTAATGGAGTTCATTGTTTACTTATTGTCCGAACTTGGCCTTCCATTTCAGTGGAAGGAGAGCATACAATGATGTAATTATTAGCCAGTCATTTTGGAGGCTTGTCACTAACGGCTTACTTGTCAGTAGTGAAGGGAAGGGATGTAGGAAGTCTGTGCTGTTTATGAGCAGCTGTTCAGTGCCAGAGTAGGTAATGTGCAACTATTTTATCTGTAAGTGGCGTCTGTAAGGTTTTGCTGGGTTTTTTTCAGTGCTTCAGAAGTGGGCTTTATATGAAGTGAACATTTGTAACACCTGTGTATGTACGCTGTCTTTTTAACGTTATCATGGCTGGAAACCATATTGAATGTAGGTTATTGTACAAGTGCAAAAATCAAGTTTACAATTAGATGCTTGATACTACTCGTTACTCTTCCGTTCCTCTTCGTTTCCTATACTGTTCTTACTGGGGTTGTACTGGTTTCCCATACATTCAGGATTCAAGCTGGCTATTTTTAGAAGGCCGCAGTATAAGCTGGTAGTATTTTAAGTGATGGCAGAGAGTTACTGAAAGTACAGGTTTTTTTCCTGTAACTGTTGAACAGCAAGTGTTCAAACATTAAGGAGGATTATAATTTTGTATGTATCTCATATAAAGGGGTTTGGGAACTGGTCTTTCAGTTATAAACAGTGTTTGAAAAGCATAATCTTGTTATTGAGGAAAATAGTGAAGGAAAATGTGGAAAAGGACTTGCACTTGCAGGGTGTGTTGAAAGCACTGTGCTGATTTTATAGTAACACTTTACTTAACACTTCCCTCCAATATGCAAGGCCAGTTTAAGAATATGGGAATGAATGAGAAAAAACATGTTGTTTCTCACTCTCTCAGAGTAATGTAGTGAAAAGTCTGTTGCTGGCAAACAGAAGAACATATACTTCCACAAGGAAATGAAAGGATTGGAAACAGCCAATAAATGGCACAATAAAGTCCTGGGTAATAGCTTTGCATTCTAATGCATTGTACCAATTCCATACCTGTTCAGTCTTGATTTATGTTTTGAAAAACTGTTACAGGGCTACATTAAAAAAAAAAAAAAAGTCATCTTTGATCAAGCCATGCTTCTTGCACATGTACCATCAGTCGCATGCATCATCCTTGTACACGTGGAAGCCTGGAACTGCTATTCCACACTTCTTGCCTGTGAACACTATTATTGTTTGGCAACAGTTTCTTTTATGTGGTTTAGTTTAATCCACTTCAAATAATTAAGCTAGAACATACAGTTGATACTTCTAGTACAGAAGAATTATTGTGCTTTAAAATCCCTGCCCTAATCTATTTAGTAATAAAGTCCTCATGTAGACAAGACCTACAAATCAGTTTTTACTGTTCTTCATTCATATCAATCAGTTCAGTTAGGAGAATCAATTTTGTGCTGGCTACCATCTCATAATTAATAAATATGCAACGATGAGTTGTTTTGGATAGCTGATCCTAAAAAGATATTACTTTAAGGCTGAGTTGAGAACAATTTACTGTTTTTTAACACTGTTGAAGAAGATGATGACTCTCTAAGCTTATTGTCTTTAAATACAAAACAAGCAATATTTATAGTAGAATTAGACTTGAATGTTGCTATTTGTGTTGAAGATATTAATGATGAAGTATTTCTAGCATCACCAGGACTTTTCACCTACACTACTGTTTGTTTTGTAAATTTATAGCAAATTATGAGCAGTGAGCCTAAGGCAGGTTTTAATATCAATGTTTGCGGAGTTTTAAATAGCTTCCAGCCTACTCTGTGAACACTTAAATCAGCACTGGAAATATTTGAGATCCTGAAGGTTTTTTGGCTGACTAAAGGAATTGCATGGAACTTGCTATATGAATGCAGTTAGTACAAAGACAGTCTCAACGATCAGTTTCATTTGAGGTTGGCTTTTTGGGGGGCTTTGGGGGTTTTCTTGGGGTTGGTTTTTTTGTGGGTTGTTTTGGGGGGTTTTTTTGGTTTTTTGTCTTTTTTTTTCCTAGAGATTCATCTGCTTCAGGAAAATGGGAAACAGTGACAGCATTTTTACACAGAAGTGACATAGCAGTATCACATCACAGTCCCTCTTTCTTTTCTGTTCACAAGTTCACCCCATTCTGGGTAGAACTGGGAGGAATGATGCATGCTTGTAGTAAGGACGATACATATTGTATAGCAAAGTATTACTTAGAACAAGATGAAGAATTTCTAATAGTACATAATCTTGTCATATGACTTGCCCTTTGTATTTTTATTTGCACATATATGTCCAAAATAGCAAATCTTGTAACAAAGAAACGAATGGAGAAGGTCTTAGCTGCCTGTTGTAGTTGAGAGATACTTCAGTATTACTTCTCATTTATGGAACGTTTGTTTTAGGGGTGGAAGGGAATCAAATTGGTTCAATAGGGGCAACCTGGAGCATGTTTAGAGTTCTTTTGAAATCTAAAATATGTTTCTGTACTGAACCTCAATTCTCATATAGACTGTTTGATGGTAAACTGTTTTCCCTTAGTGCTAGAATTCTTCATTTTGTGTCCCCAGTAATAGGTATAATACACTTAACAGTTTAGTACAGCAGCACTTCTGTGTTCATTGTTTTGCCGTTATTTCTGTAGTTTGTGATTTTTTTTTTTTCACTGTAACAACGTTGAGAATGTTAACGTTGCCTGTAGTACTTGGTGCCGTACAAAGACGTAAGAGAAGGTAGTCCCCGTTCCCGAGACGGACCGTCGGGGGCAGGAACCAGAGCACCGCTGCTCCTGATCAGCCAGCGAGTCAGAAGCAGAGACGGAAACCTGCATTTCCCGATTCCTAGTTGTAGCACCTTGTTCACCACACTGCTAATGCCATCGCTTCTCTTGAACCCTAAGCTCTATTGGCGTGCAAAGCAACCTGGCAAAAAAAGTCCTAGCAGAGTTTGATGCCGTCAACGCTGTTGCTACTGTGGAAGTGGAGCTTAGTGGGTAGGCAGTGCTCCTTTTCTGCTTGTCGCTTTGGGAGTATTCAGCAAATAAATTGGTTATTGTCTTTTACAGTAGTTCATAGCTGCGCCATAAAATTGCTCATAGGGCAACTGTCCATAAGAAATTCTTTGCTTTTAAGAGTATCATGCTAGTTTCTGTTTACCTGGGCAAGCTGGCAGTCATTATAGATAACCTTAAGATACCATTGCCAGCAGGGCTGACTAAATCACTGCCTTGTTTTCTCCCAATGTAGGCTAGATAAAAATCTCCCTTATAATGAAAAGGTTGTATGTGATGCTTCTACTAAAAATCTTCCTTCCTATGACTTTCAGGACTCCTCCAGTAAATGGAGGAGTCATTTTTGATCTTAACCTCCTACTTTTTGATTTTTAGGACAATACTTGCTGAAATCCTGCTTGGCTAGGTTGAGGGCAACACAACCGCATTAACTCAGATATTTCTTTTGCATTCTGTAAATAAATTTAACAGTATTTTGCATGCACGTTGTTCTTCAGTGCTCTCAAAGTTTGGGGATTTTTAACCAGGGTTTGTCAGCTCTTGGATGTCTCTTATTAACCAACCCGGTGCAGCCTTTCATTTAGAACCTGACTACTTCTTCAGAAGACTTTTCCCTTATCGGGTTGAAAGGAGGGTAAGAAGTGCTTCGTGATTATTTGTCATATGAAAGTAAGTGGACTGTCCATATGGCTGTTTGTTTCTTCTTTTATGGTAAATTAAAATACTGATTTGGTTGTCTTTCTGCCAGGTTGGTGATTGGATGAATATGTCTGTTGGTTCAGAGAAGAGGCAGATATTTGATATAGACAAAGAGTTAGGTCTTGAAAATTAGACATATGGTTAGACTTTGGTGTTCTGCAACTCAGTGTAATAGACTGAATTCTTTAATTGCAGAAATTAATGCACAATGAAGTAATTGAATAGCTTTTATGAATTAGCAACTGTTCTTGTAGTCAGAGCTTATCTGTGACGTCTAGCAAAAGAGAAACTTAAGTTTTCTGGAGGAAAAGCTGATTTCTAAGCAGCAGTATCAGCAAAAGATCTACATTTGTAATCCCTCAACAGCTATGAGAGGTGTTAAAAGTAGATTTGTCAGCTAGTCATTTGTATAATGTTTGATCAATGGTAGGGGAAGAGGGGGAGTCCTGTTAGTTTTGGAGTGGAATCTGTGGCATAAATCATCTTTTTTTTTTTACTGGAAGGGGGAAAAATCTGGAAGTCTGATGTTTCAGCTTAGTAATAATATGATGGAAAAACATATGTGTTTCGATCATTAAGATGCAGCCTGAATCATCTGTTGTTGCTGTATGAATACCAAAAACTTTAAATAATAAAACTCTATGACTAATAACATGCGTAGTGGTGTTCTTTTAAATTTATGAACCCATACAGACCAGAAAATACTACTTTCTCTGTTTTAAATATCAGTTAATCAATTTTTTTAGTAAAATACCTGAATGGCTGAATTCCTGACCTTTTGCTTTTTGTCTTTCAAAACCCTTTAGCTGTTGGTATTATTCAATGTTTCACAGGGTAGCTTCCTGTAAATGGTGTCAGGGCCATTTCATCATTTTTAGGGTTTTCTTGAAAGTAGGAGTGTTAAATAGGATAACTGGTTGTTTTGTTTTGTTTAAAAAAAAAAAATAAATTATTCTTACCTCCAGAAAGCTTTGCCCCTTTTTTCTCAAAGTTTGTTGTAGCAAGGAAATAAAGAATGAGTAGAGTTATGTTTTCAACTTGTTAAATAGGCTGGAAAATGGGGCAATTGTCTGCTTGGCGCCTACATGTATTTTAATAGCAGAACACCATTAGCATAATCAGTGGAGTGATGGTAATGCCTTCAGGAACAAAAGTGTCTAAACATTGTTTTTGAATTAATTTAAAAAAAACATTTGCAAGAGGTTCAGCTGCTTACAGTCTGTAAACATGTTGTAGCATCCTTCAGCATACCAGATGTTTCTACCCAAGCTGCACTAGCTCAGGGAATAGGCTGCTCAGAGTTCCTGAGCCAGACAATATGTCTTTTCTTTCTGAATCCTTCTTAGCTAATTGGTGATAAAATATTTGCAGTGATTGGTGGCATTACCTCCAAGTAAATGATGTTTACAGAAATACCATCTCTTTAAATGTTGTTGGCAAATGGAGGGGAAGGAATCTTCTTACTAGAATGGAATTTGTCATCAGATACCAACCATTGCTCTGAAAACTGCAGCTGACTGAATACCATATTGTTAAGTGTGATAGCACATGCATAACCGTATGGAACTTGTCAATGCGCACGCTTCTAAATGATTGTAGTTTCTGAAATGCTATCCTTGGAACTTTGTGCTCAATTTGTCTATTTTACAATAACATATATTTGTTATATCCTGAATTTTGAAACAATGCAGGGAAGTTATTCAGTCATTAGGTTTAGTCTGTTAAGTTTTCTGGTGATGATGGAAAGTACATAAATGGACTGGTTTTTACAGCTAGGCAGAATATACTAGCATGTGAAAATCTGGCCATTCTTCATGTGGTAAATATTATTTGGCTTATTTCATTTGGGGGGGGGGGGGGAGGTTCTTCCTTAATTAGAAATACTGCAGGCTGACTTGTGAAAGGCAGGGTACTTTCCGCGGATGTTCTTTCCACATCTTTAAGAGCACAGAGAATCAGGACAAGCTTGGAAACGTCAGTGTCACACACAAAAAGGTAGTGCTCATATGGGGCAGAATTAGTAAGAGGAAATGAGTTAAAGTTTTTGATCCAGTATATTTACTATTGTTTATCTACTTTTCCTTATTTAATTGTTTTTGAGGGTACTTATTTCGACACTTTATCCGTGTGCCTGGGAAGGTTAGAAGCAGAGTGCTTTACAAATTCCTTGTTGCCTCTTGCCGATAGCCATGCTGTCCCTTCCGTTGCTCAGGTTCTACCCACCAGATGCCATACATTCTGGAGTGACTGTAATTCATTTTCCAGATGGCAAAGCAGGGCTTTTTGGGAAAGAAAATGTCTTTGGTGCAATGTAGCAATTCTTAGTTTTGTTTATGCAGGCAGGCAAATCTAGAGGTACCTTTTTCTGTAAGCAAATGAAAAGATTATATTTAAGAAAGGAGGACTGAGTAAACTTTGTGTTCAATTAGGGTTTTAAAAACCCTATGCTGAAAAAAAGGTGGGTTTAGTTAAATACACAGTTTTCATATGCATACAGTATCTTAAAACAGTATTAATGTTGTAGAGTCAATTCTTTTAGAAGCAGTGTAGTGTTAAAATTGAAGTGGTCCTATAAAATCTTTACTCCTTTTTCAGTTATACAGTCTTTAGTGAAGTGATCATAAAATATTTACAGTTCTGTTGTAAATAGAGATATGCAAATTCTTAGTTAATGAGCATATGTTTGGTATTTTCTTTTCTCTTGCTGGAAACCCAGACTTTATTTATGGTATGCCATTCAAATTCTGACCTGAAGGAGGAGAGATCTCAACATGGGTTTTTCCAGTCCAAGATGAGTGTCCTAATTAATGGCTTATGAAATAAAAGGAGGATACAGTCAATTATCACACTCTGTTTTCCGAACTCATGCCTTTTTTTCCTATCAAGAAAAAAAAAAGGCAAAAAAAAAAAAAAAAGCAGCAATACTTTGTTTCAGGCTGAAGAGAACATATTTCTTCCCCAAGAAGCAAACACCAAAATTACTTGCTTTTAATTTTTCCCCTCTGTATTGGTTTTGTGTGGCAAGGTTTTGGTAGCGGGTGGGGTTACAGGGGTGGCTTCTGTAAGAAGCTGCTGGAAGCTTCCCCTGTGTTCGACAGAGCCCATACCAGCCGGCTCTAAGACAGACCCGCCGCCGGCCAAGGCCAAGCCAATCAGCGATAGTGGTAACGCCTCTGTGATAACATTTTTAAGAAGGAAAAAAAGTTGGGACGGCGGTATTCGGCAGCCGGAGAGAGGAGTGAGAACATGTAAGAGAAACAACCCTGCGGACACCAAGGTCAGTGAAGAAGGAGGGGGAGGAGATGCTCCAGGCGCCGGAGCAGAGATTCCCCTGCAGCCCGTGGTGAAGACCATGGTGAGGCAGGCTGTCCCCCTGCAGTCCATGGAGGTCCACAGTGGAGCAGATATCCACCTGCAGCCCGTGGAGGACCCCACGCCGGAGCAGGTGGGTTCCCGAAGGAGGCTGTGACCCCGTGGGAACCCCGCGCTGGAGCAGGCTCCTGGCAGGACCTGCGGATCTGTGGAGAGAGGAGCCCACAGAGCAGGTTTTCTGGCAGGACTTGTGACCCCGTGGGGGGCTCACGCTGGAGCAGTCTGTGCCTGAAGGACTGCACACTGTGGAAAGGACCCATGCTGGAGCAGTTCGTGAAGAACTGCAGCCCGTGGGAAGGACCCACGTTGGAGAAGTTCGTGGAGGACTGTCTCCCGTGGGTGGGACCCCACGCTGGAGCAGGGGAAGAGTGTGATGAGTCCTCCCCCTGAGGAGGATGAAGCGGCAGAAAATAACGTGTGATGAACTGACCGTAAACCCCATCCCCGTCCCCCTGTGCCGCTGGGGGGGGGTGGTAGAGAATCCGGGAGTGAAGTTGTGCCCGGGAAGAAGGGAGGGGTGGAGGGAAGGTGTTCTGAGATTTGGTTTTATTTCTCATTACCCTACTCCGGTTGATTTGTAATAAATCAAGTTAATTTTTCCCCAAACTGAGTCTGTTTTGCCCGTGACGGTAATTGGTGAGTGATCTCTCCTATCCTTGTCTCGACCCACAAGCTCTTTGTTATATTTTCTCTCCCCTGTCCAGTTGAGAAGGAGGGGGAGTGATAGAACAGCTCTGGTGGGCACCTGGCATCCAGCCAGGGTTAACCCATCACAGTCTTTTTGGTGGAGAATGCGGGCAAGTGAGGAATTTGAGATAAGGATAGTAACTGAGAGAGGTAACGGGCAAAACATGGACTGAACGCAGCTAGAGAGTTAAGAGCTGCATGATGAGCGGGGAATTTTTATTGTTGTAATTGTGGTGAAGGGACGAGGGGTGGATTGTGTGTAAATTGTCTACTTTTTGTCGGTTTTGTGATGATATTATTTTGATTTTGGTGTGGGGAATTCTTTTTTGTTGATGTGAGTGAAGATTTTGTGTGATGAATGTAGATTTTAATGATAGTTCTTAAAAATGTGATGCACAGAGGCGAGGGGTGGAATGTATTGGTTTTGTGTGGCAAGGTTTTGGTAGCGGGTGGGGTTACAGGGGTGGCTTCTGTAAGAAGCTGCTGGAAGCTTCCCCTGTGTTCGACAGAGCCCATACCAGCCGGCTCTAAGACAGACCCGCCGCCGGCCAAGGCCAAGCCAATCAGCGATAGTGGTAACGCCTCTGTGATAACATTTTTAAGAAGGAAAAAAAGTTGGGACGGCGGTATTCGGCAGCCGGAGAGAGGAGTGAGAACATGTAAGAGAAACAACCCTGCGGACACCAAGGTCAGTGAAGAAGGAGGGGGAGGAGATGCTCCAGGCGCCGGAGCAGAGATTCCCCTGCAGCCCGTGGTGAAGACCATGGTGAGGCAGGCTGTCCCCCTGCAGTCCATGGAGGTCCACAGTGGAGCAGATATCCACCTGCAGCCCGTGGAGGACCCCACGCCGGAGCAGGTGGGTTCCCGAAGGAGGCTGTGACCCCGTGGGAACCCCGCGCTGGAGCAGGCTCCTGGCAGGACCTGCGGATCTGTGGAGAGAGGAGCCCACAGAGCAGGTTTTCTGGCAGGACTTGTGACCCCGTGGGGGGCTCACGCTGGAGCAGTCTGTGCCTGAAGGACTGCACACTGTGGAAAGGACCCATGCTGGAGCAGTTCGTGAAGAACTGCAGCCCGTGGGAAGGACCCACGTTGGAGAAGTTCGTGGAGGACTGTCTCCCGTGGGTGGGACCCCACGCTGGAGCAGGGGAAGAGTGTGATGAGTCCTCCCCCTGAGGAGGATGAAGCGGCAGAAAATAACGTGTGATGAACTGACCGTAAACCCCATCCCCGTCCCCCTGTGCCGCTGGGGGGGGGTGGTAGAGAATCCGGGAGTGAAGTTGTGCCCGGGAAGAAGGGAGGGGTGGAGGGAAGGTGTTCTGAGATTTGGTTTTATTTCTCATTACCCTACTCCGGTTGATTTGTAATAAATCAAGTTAATTTTTCCCCAAACTGAGTCTGTTTTGCCCGTGACGGTAATTGGTGAGTGATCTCTCCTATCCTTGTCTCGACCCACAAGCTCTTTGTTATATTTTCTCTCCCCTGTCCAGTTGAGAAGGAGGGGGAGTGATAGAACAGCTCTGGTGGGCACCTGGCATCCAGCCAGGGTTAACCCATCACACCCTCTTTTGCTGCTGAACCAAAAATCAGTTACTTGTGTAAGCATAATTCTGGCTACAAATCTGCTATGCAGCTATAAACAATGTCACTACAGAAACTTCTGTCATCCATAAGCTTAAAAGGAGAAATGCTTGTTATTTAGCAAATTGAAGAGTGATTTATTGCTCTCCTCTGATTCCCCCCCCCCTTCTGATTTTACACTTAATGACACATTCATTGAAAGGTCCCCCAAAACACTACACTGTATTACAAGGCTATTTTTGTCCCTCCACTACAACAGTATTGCATTAGGCGATAATACTTTCATAACACTGGAATTAAATTTGCTTTGTAAGAGCGAGAAATTATAAACAGTAGCTGGACAGAAATAGTCTTTTGTGTGTTCTTGTTTTAAATGGAATAATTTTAGTACATGTGCTAGGCTTAATTTTCCTGAAACTGTGGCAACAGCAGTAACTGCTTTTATTTTCTGGGTCATGCCCATGTTGTCTGTTTGGTTCGTGTGAAAACATCTGTGTATTACAGTTGTAACTTTATTACTATAAATCTCTGGCCTTTATTTGCTTTCTTTAAAGCCGGATATATCTGGCTCATAATAGCAAAAGACTGACAGTTCATCTATGGCTCCATCTGTCTCTCTTTCCAGTTTTTGTATCTTAATGCACCTCTTGCTTAGCCTGACCTGGAAAGCATTTGATTATATAAACATGCAAAAATGTTACTTTCCCCTCTGAACTCACCTCCAAATTCTGACATAAATTAAGGACCTCTTTCAGTAGTTTTTATGCTCAGAGTTATCTCATCAGTAGACAATCTAGTGGTTTTCAAGCAGTGATTTAGATTTCAAATACGTTACAGTTCAGCAGTGTTGGCCTTTGATTGAAATTCGTGATCTTACTGTGCAGGGGCCTCAGTCTTTGTGAGAATTTCAGATATATTTATTGCATAATGCTGGCATTTACCGTAATTATATTGTTTCATGTGTTGTCATATTTACCTAACCAAACTATTATTTCAAAACGATGAGCTCTATATTTAGAAGTATAGTTGAATAGTTAATTAGCTTTAAATGTATTAACACGCATAGTAGTCCTTAATAAAATTTTTATAAATCAATAATATTATTGTTGTCTTAAATAAAATATGTGAGAAACTTAGGCTTAAGAACGGAATTTTTCAATGTTTGAATATGAAGGAAAGTAATGGGCTTTCCACTGTCTTTTTCTGTGGAAAGGAAAAGCAACTTGGAAATTTTCAGTCCGTCCTTTTCACAAAAATCTAGATAGGTGGGGGTTTTGTTTTGGTTTTTTTTAGTAGAATAATAGTTAACTATTCTCAGTGGAAACCTCTGAGCTGTCTGACTCTTCTTGAATAAAGTACTTGGTAGACTAATCAGAGTTAATAGCAGTAAGTGGTTACATGAGCATCTTGTGGTTCCATGAGGCAGTGGGTCAGCTGCCTTAATCCGTTTGCCTGAACTTCTCATGACTCTCAACAGATGTTTTGCCTTTAAAGGTCAGTTTAACTTGCTGACCAGACTAGCTCCTTGCTTCCCAGAGCATGCCAACATAGTTAGGAACTGGAATGTAGTTTGACATCAGGAATGACATTTCATGAATTTCTTTTTCACTTCCTGAGTTATTCAACCAAATCTCACGATAGCCACTTTTGTAACAACTGGCAGAGTATATTTTAAAAGGATAATACAATGTCAGAAGAAGAAGTTTATATGAATAATTCGAACGTGTTGGTATTCGGAATAGTTTAAGGCAGAATCATTGCAGTTTGTGTGTTTTTGTAATGTTTACTTGTATTACAGTACTATATAGAAGTGTGGCTGTGCTAGACATTGAAAAATATGCATAATTAAATTCCCATCCAAAACGTATGGTATGCATATCTGTGATGCTAAAAACGGCCACAGAAGATTGGTCAATTAATGGAATCAAACACCATTCTTGAAAATGGAAGTGGCAAGAAAATTTTGCCCCTCAAAAGACCAGAGGAAGGCATGAATTTCAGCAAATTTTAAGCTCTCAGCAGGAAACTGTTAGCTCTTAAAATCAGAAACATTCATACCATCATGTATTTCCAGGGAGAGCCAGAATTTGCTTCTCTGTTGGAACGGGAGATCTGTTTTACCACAGCAGAACTACCATCTTGTGCCCGGCCAAAGTCTGTAGTAGGTGTATTTCAGGGGAAGTTTTCCCCGAACCACGGACAGTTGCTTGTTGGCTCTCACACCTGAAGCATGCCAGTTTAGCCTGTCTAGTGTAACTGTACTGGAATGTAATATGGATGGTGAATCTCTCTTGGGATTCCTGCAAGTGACTTTGTTTCATAGTTAGATTGTGGATTATGTGAAAGAACATGTAGTAGACTTGCATGTGTGAATTACTACTGTGCTTATTATGGTGCTCAATAATAAGAGTATTTACTCTGTGATGTAATTTACAGTGTCATTTGGCATATGTGTATCTGTTTTGTCAATCTACTGTACAAAAATTTCAGTATTTTATCACCGCTAATAATAAAATCTTTAATAAAATAATCCTGCACAATATTGGTTTCTCAACCAGCAGCTTTGCTGAAGGGTTCAAGAACTCTATTGCATGCAGGAAAGGCAAAAATTGCCATGTTTCTTCATTTAATTCTCCCTTCAAAACTTACTATCTCCATTTCTATAGGTACAGAAGGAGCAAACAAATTGGTACACCCACGTGCCAACTACAGTGTCATGCTGAAATAACAACTTGAATCTTATTTAGCTGCCTTTATTCTTATGTGCTTCCAGTATAGCTCTCCTTAGCTAGGCTATTTTTTATGGTCATCTGTTCATATTTGCATGCATATGTCTGTCTGATCTTTTGATAATCTGGCAGGTCTGTTTTAAAGTTATTTTTCTTTTTACTTCTCAGAAATAGGGCATAGTGGTATTACGAGCTGTTCCACTGACCTTAATGCAATCACATTAATGCTACCATCTTTCTGCTTTCAATCATACCCGAATATTTATTAATTAGTAATGAGAGGAAGATTGTACCAATAGAAAAATATAGGTCTTCACTACTACTTCTAGCTATTCACTCCTAACAATCATGGATCTGTTCAAACATGCGCTTATGCTCTCCTTACCTATTTCAGTTATTAATAGCAGTAGATTTGTACTTTCTGGTAGCACTCAAGTAATTTAAAGTCACTTTTAAAACAGGATAGATATATGCTCTTTGCCTTGCAGTATTGTACTAGAAAGAAAATTATGAGAGTAAGGGTCCAGCATGGGATGAATATGACAAGCCTGAAGAATTTTTTGTGGAATGGCAGAGATGGACTTGCTGGTAGAACGGTGTAGTGACCATGAAGGTGATCTCTAGCAGAGCGTAACACTGGTGGGGCCTGCCTGGGGAAATACGTGTGTGCTGCTCACAAGCGGAGGTCCAGCTTAGGTCTTCTGGCTGAAACGCGAGGTGAGACGTCCTGGGGGTTATGTTGCGCTTTATGAGGGTTATTAAAAGCTGAAAGGTGTTGTGCCAGCAAGATAGGAGGTAGTGGACGGTGGACTGCAGTGAGGAGTCTGCTGACCACGTTAGTAGACTTTTTCCCCCCTGTGATGTAGTATGGGTTTCCATGCATATTTTATGAATATAATGAATATGTGTAAAGGAAGACCTTTTATATATTTCTCCATTTGGACTCTAAATATATTTTTACCTACTCTTTATTTCCTTTTCCTCTTTGGATCCCTGTTCTCCATTAAGTTGGAAAGAGGTTATAATTTTCATTTTATGGCTGAAATTGCACATGCGTTGAAGTGAAGTGGAAAATACTTATACAAATGATGCTACTTTGTGACTTCTTTTCCTTTGACTGTTATTAAACAAAAAAGATAATTAATTTCTGCAGGAGGTGTAGAATACCTGTTGTTTCCGATGAGAAATAGCAGCTGTGGTATAAATGAGGATCCTTTTTTAAAAGTCTCTTTCATTTACTTACTAATTTTTATTACCTGTTGCAAGCTGCAGATACTGATTATTAATGTTAACTGTGAGAACTCAGCAGTACATGGCCTTGATTTGTTACCTGTCTGTTACCTTCTTTCAAGTGCTATGGTTGCCAAATTTTTATGACCAGGATATTTATTATTGTTGTTGCCTATGCTTGAAGTGCTTCATGCAATGCCTTGATAACCGCTTGGAATTTCTACCAGAGTAGAAATAGCCATAAGTACCTTTCTGCCAAAACAATAAATCCTTTTTATCTTTTTCTGAACAATTTCAGTAATTTCCTTTGTGTTTGTATCTGTAGCTCACCCAGTCACTCATTCTTAATGTCCAAAAAAAGGGTAAGCTTATGTCACTAACATGTGCCCTTTCCTTCTTGGTCACTTTTCTTATTATCATGTAAGTCACTTCATGATGTGCCAAAACTCCAGTAGAGCTGTGTCTTTTTTTAAGAAACTTTGGATTCTCTTTGTCTCCCATATTGGAGAAGAAAACTTGCTTGACTTTTTACTGCATTCTTGTAAAACACAGCATCTCAACATTTAAAGGCAAATGTATCTAACCAAATTTAAAATAAAAGTAATATTTCATTGGAGAGCTCGCTCTCTTAATAGTTTCCCTTCCATAATCTTAGGGGTTTGGTTTTTTTTTTCCTCTGTGACTCAGAACTGTAATCTCTGTGTTTGAATCCTCTCACAGTGAAGGTCACTGCTAGTAGGCAGGCTGGGTACTTGCTTAATATTCCACATGTAATTGTGGGAAAACTCATGGTTCTGTTCTCATGACACAATAAAAATGAATGAATCTACACCATATGCTTTGTTTTAAGCATAGTGATTATTAAATGGTGATTCTAAATAACTGTGTTAGAAAAATGTGGAGGTGACTTTGAATTATTTCTGGTGTGGTTGTACAGAATGATTACAAACAATTTAATAGGGGTTTGAAAAAAAGACCCAAAAAGTGCAAGCGAAAAGTATCTCTGAATGCTGTCACTACAAGAAGCGAAGCCATCTGTAACCTTGTGAAGTACCAAATTTTATTTTAGACTGGGAAAACAAATAGGCTATCTTTTGATTAACATCAGTTTCCTCCATTTCTCTCTCCAAGTTACCCATATGTCTTTTAACAAGCCCAGCTTGTATTAATGATTTCCTACTGTCCAGCAGCTGGTGTGAGCTAGAGGAGTACTGGAAATTCTGTACAGTGTTCGGGGAGGGGGCTGACTAGGGCTGTTAAATGCTCCCCAGCTTCTTTGGTTCAGTGACAGTTTGTCTAGCCCATCATTTCTCTTTTCATCATTCCCTGTTCTAGGAGATCCTGTTTTCCCATGGTACTGGTAAGATTTCAAAGACGTTTACTTTTTTTTTTCCTTCAGACCTTTTCTAATAATTTTCTTATTTTATGAAAAGATGTGGCAGATATGGAAGCTTCAGAAAGAGTATATGCTAATCTCTATTTTGTAATAATTTCTTTTTTTTTTTCTTAGATTAGTTATGTCTAAGTATTGGTCTTGACATATAGTTCAAAATTTAATTAGCTTTCTGTATGTATTCTGTGTTTATGCTTATGTTACTGAGAGTAGACTTTTGATTTGAGGTGTGCTTTATTTCTTGTTTTTTTAAGCCAATGCTTAAATACAAACATATGAAGGAAAATATTTAGACACCTGTATTCATTCTAAAAAAGAAAAGATGAAACAGAGAGGGATTTGTTGTTTATAGTGACCTAGGAACAGCTTTTAGAGGGTTCCTATTTGTCTGTGTAAAAGTGTGAGTCAGGTACGCCTGTGCATTCAGACTGAGATTGTGAAAAAAATACTGATCGAATTCTCGTATTTAGGGGCCTCTTCCAGCTGTTTCTGAACTAGAATTGTTGCAAAAGCAGAAAAATGAGTGAATATTGATAAATGGTTTATAACAGTTTTAATCCTGAGAGGGACTGGGGACATGTGTAGTAGCGTATGTATGTAATGACCAAAAGGATATCTTGGGATCCCAAGCCGGACACCAGCTAAGCTGCTGCTAACCCTCCGTCCTGGCAGCTGCAGAAGGCAGCCACATGTTAAAGGTTGCACGCATGTTGGTATTTTTTGCATAATTCTTCACATGAGGTGTGCATGTGTGAGAGAGCTGCATTCATTCATAATCCCTGTGACAATTGTTTTATGCCCTGCAGAACATGAAAATAAGTTCTGGTATTTCTGATAAGCATATCGGATCCTTCTTCAGATTTTCAGAATTCTGAGGTCTTTCTTTTAATTTTCTTTCTACCTGCCATTATGGAGGCAGTATTGTTTGGGTATTCTTTTGTTCTATGTGTGTGTGTGTAATAGATGACAGGCTGAAAATGAATGTAGAGCTTATTGTTGGAATAAAGTTCCATGGGCTAACTATTTAATTAAATGTTCAGTGTGAATTGGTGTGCTTACGCTCTTGGTGTTTGTATTGCTGTAAGGAAATCCACTTAATGTCATTTGTGAAGGAACTGAGATTATTTTAATTTCAAGAAATTGCACTGAAATTAATTGTATTAATGTAATAAAATATTAAAATATTTAATGCTTTTAGCTAATTAATTTTTAAAATCTGTTTCTTTTGCGTTTTGCTGAAATGGCAAAAAATAATTTGAATATACTTTATTTCAGTTGAGAAGGTATTTCTAGAACAGTGGAACAGGGGTTTGTGTCATCAGCTTTAACTGAAATGTACCTCACTGCAATTTGATAGTTGTGCTTTTAAAGGTATATTGCTAACAGTGAGTGAAAGATGTGGTGAGAAATGTAGTAAAATGGGGATGGAGGAATTAAAAGGCTGTCTTGTGTTAGTACATTCTTAGTACATTTAGCACAATTTCTTTGCAGTGGTGTGAGTTGTTGTTTTAGCCTATAATTTGTAAGAGTTTAAGTATATAAATATTTTATAAGGCATAATATCCAGGTCATTCTGAAGTAAATGTATGAGAAGAAAACTCGAAAAGCATAGGGAATTCTGTAGGGAATTAAGCTGGAGGTTGAAGGGTGGGGAGGAAGGAATTGATGACTTAAAAGGTCCCTTAAGAGCTGCAACATTATTTCTTGAAGTCTGCTACAGTCATATTTTAGCTGATACCTGTTTTTTCAGACAGTAGGGTTTGGTTTTGTCCCTATACCCTGAGGTAGGTATTGAATCTGTTGTGATTTAAATCAATGACAACAGTCTCTAACTTTACTTGTGCGATGTTAGACAAATACAAGGAATAAAATTAACACAATGCAACATGGTGGCTGTTCACTTTCCGCTGAATTTGAGATACAGACTGTGATTTCCTTGCTTAATAGATTGCCAGACTACAGATAGTTTGATAACTCTCTATATTTGAGAATCACCACTGTTTTCTTGAACCCGTTTTATACTGGGTATGTAGTGCACACATAACGAGAATGTCAAGCTTCATTCCTAACTTAGTTTACAACTGTGCAGAAAACCTTTAACCGTATAATCATGCTTTTAACAAGAATTGTCCAAGTGGCCACAGGCTTTAGGCTAGACTTCAGACAAGTGTTAGTCACTGTTTGCATGACAGATCAGTGTATTTCTTCATTAAATGATGTTTCAGTGGAAAGCAGCGTATGGGTTGTGCCTCCCTACCCTCCCTGGTTATCTGCTGGCACAGGAATCACTGCCCTGCACACGGATCGGTTAGGCTCTTTCCCAAGCGTGGGTCAGAGGTACTTGCCTCCCAAAAATGTTACTGAGTAGTTTTCTGGATTTATTCTCTGAGGCCAAGTCAGCACTTCTGCTGAGGATGTTATTTTTTTCTGATTCCTTTCCACCATGCACATTGAGGAAAGCAGGATTCTCCACAACTGCAAAGTAATCGGAATTTATGTATTTAAACAGCCAGATACTGGTGTCGTATCCCCTCCCAGTTTGCTCTCAGTTTTAGGCTGTGTACAGATGTTCTATCAATTTTACTTGGAAACCAATACAAAAAAACAACTTTGTGGAACTAGTGCAGACTCTTACGATGACGAAGTAGTATCAGTTCAGAGTGTACTCGTATGATTAACACATGCTACATCAATATACAACCATTTTAATTGATTCATGTCTTCACAGGACTTACTGCAGTTGAATCAAATCAGATCAAGAATAAACTTTTAAATTGGAATATTAGAGGGGTATACATGTAAGTGTGTGAAGACAAGAACTTGATGTTTCTATTAGACTTTGTATGTGCTTATTTCATTTGAGAGGCCTCACTGTTATCTACTGGCATTCTGCATTTAGAGCTGTTTATCTAGAATCACTGTCTTTCTGAGTTTATGGTAAACAGTAGTACAGAAGTTCCTGCACTGGCATCCAAAGATGCAGAATTTATTTTGAATGTTTGTTATGCAACACAGTTAACTGAGTTGTATAACTTTTTTTTGATAGTAATTTTTTTCCTCAAAACTTGCAAATTACCAGATATATAATAACCTCTGACAGTGCTCAGATAACATTCCTGATATTTAATTCCAAGCCAACTGCTGTGCAGGCTGGTGCGGCTAATTGGTTTCTTTGGGATTGTCTTCACTGCACAGACATTCCTGACAGAAATTCCATCTTCAAGCAAGCAAAGGAAGCCTAAATCAAGTAGGCTTTAACCTGAGTTGGTTGGCCTGTCTGGGAGTATAGAAGAATAAAGCCTAAATTAGCAAAACTCCCATAATACAGAAATGGTGTTGCTCAAGTATTATTCTATAATGTGATGGCTATCTCTTGTGTTAGTCTAACTGGAGAGAAGTTTCAATCAGCATAGACAGTTTACCAACTCTTCCAAAGCCATAAGAGCTTTGAGTGTTCAATATTTGTTAAGTATGTAGAAAACCTCAGGAGTCAGTGGTGTATAAAAATAAATCTGTTACTGCCTATCAGTAAGTAAGAATGATCTGACAATAGTCACTGCAGTGGAAGTAGAGTGTAAACTACTAGTTTGTGAAAATCATGCTAAACTTTGCAAATTCATGTTCCACATGTACGTGTTTGTGTTCAGAGAAAAATGGAGGAATGTAGAGATGGTATATAGCTCATCAGAGATGGATCTTCTTGGTGGTATAAAATTTAATAGAAATAAAAATCAGACAGCAGTTTTGACAGGGAATAATGTGTTAGTCTGTTGTTTTATACTGGCAGCTCAGTTGGTCTGCTATTTTATAATGTAAAAGACATGAATTTACTTGTGGCATGTCTGCTGCAGCCTGGCAAAATATAGAGTGCTTATTGGCTTTTGAGTTGGGAGGATTATTTGTTTAGGAAAATTGACAGGCTTGGCTTCAGCACCCTGATTTATGTTCTTTGGGCTACCCCATGAAGGTACTTCTGCCTAAGGAAGTGATGTGTACACATGGAGAGCTGTGTTGGTATGGATGTGTGATATAACTCTAATGGTATGTTTCCCTTTGTAGCTGAATCCTGCTGATGATAAGTCTGTAAGGTGAACTTTGATCTTGGGATCATCTGTACTGCAGATTTTTTACGGAGGCTGCAATCTTGCCATTGCTTACAGTATTGTGAAATTCTAATTAATGTGATGTATGTGGACATGGAGTCCTCATTTTGACTGGCTTTCTTACATATGATCTTGGTGGAGTCAGACATATCCCAATTTAAATGCAAAGAAACTGTGAAAGGACATCTTTCTGCGACCAAAGTCAGACTTTGTTTTTTCTGGTTAAAGTTAAGAACCAGATTGCGCTCACTGAGATGTGTAAAGGTTCACAAGAAGAATCCAAGAGTGTCAGAAGATGAGCAATTCAGCCAGCTTCCCAAGGGCTGTCCACAGCAACTTTTCAGTTGATGCAATGCTAGGCTTGCAAATCAGGACTTACAGGCAAGAATTAGCTGCCTTCACTCACTTTTATGAATCTAGTTGACTTTGCAGAGGGTAAATGCATGCTGCGCTTACTTGTGAGGAGATCACATCTTCTCCCTCATGGTCCCTGGAAGAATCTGAACCCCACCAGTATTTTTTCTGGGAATTTCTACCACTTTGCAGTTTCTTTTATACATTTCATTCTGCCTTGATCAGAGAGAGAGGAATAATACCGTCCTATATTTATTTTTGTTTCCTGATGACTGAATTCATGTCTTTGTCTTGTAAGCAATGTTTAGAGAAGGCATTCCCTCCTTAGAACAAGAATCTGGCACAATTTATATCCCCCATCATCCAAAACTGAAGAGAGTGGTTTGCAGACTGAACACCGTCCAGAGCAAGGAAAAAGAGGTAGGCATTCTACAAGAAACATGTAGTACCAGGATTCTTTTAATGAAGGTTCTCCACTGGCTGGCTGTCTTGTGACTTTTTAAATACATTGTCGGTAAATTAACAGGTCAGACAGGTTCTGCCTGAAAAGAATATACAAACCAAGAATTCTTTTATTTTTAATTACTACAGTGGATGAAAGCAAGGTGTGGTCTTTGGCCCAGCATAGAGAGTCAGGAACTGACTAGCTATGCCTTTAGGTAAATCTCATCTTCCTGCCTTGATTTCTCCAGCTGCGATATAGGTGTGATACTTGCCTCAGGAGGAAACTGAATGTATTCGTATTTGCAAGGTTCCTTGGAGATAGAAATTCTATGCACATAATATTTCTAATACGTTGTCTGTATTAGATGTTAGAAAATTAACTTTTTTAATAAAGATTTTTAAATAAAAATACTGATCACATGACTTTAGTTTAGCTGCATTCTTTCTTCTCTCTGTGGAAAGTAACTGCAAAATGCCCTCTCAGGACCTCTACCACAAACATTTCCACATGATAATTTCTTCAATTTTGTGTTATGGGTGTCTGAATATCTGACTTCAGCGAAAGCTTAAGATAGCAAATTTGTCCCAACACAGAAGATACGTAAATTGAGTGCATTTGATGAATGAGACACCTAAGATGAAAATGTATTTTTACAGTATTTATCCATCTACAGTGTTTTTCAAGTTTTTGTGTTCTGCCAAACCCAAACATTTTAGTACTTCAAGATTGGCCTTCAAAATTGTTCAGTTAAAAAGTTTTCACTGCTTCCTGGTTTCGAGCTTTTGGGCTCACTTTGTGGCATAATTTACACGATCTGTTAGAATTAAAAGCTTAAAAAATAAAAATAAATTGTGCGCAATTTCTTCAGATGCCCTTGGGAGAAATGGGGCTTTAAGAAAAACATCAGTATTGCAAAACTCTGCAGTATTATGGAGTTGCAACATAAAGAACACGGGGGGGAAAAAAAGGGGCAAGGTCACTGCTAGGTTCTAGTTTTTCAGTAGTGGTGTCTCCTTATTTCACTTACTTTACGTGGTCTGTCATCGTATTTGGAAATATGAAACTTAAATACTGTTGCGGGCACATCAGGATTTTGTTCCGTTGACGCCAGCACGGTCATATCTCTGCTATACTTGATTTTTCTTAAGACATATATATGAAATACTTGGAAATCTTCTTCAGTTCCAGTGCCGTGGGTTTAAATTGTTAGTTATTCATCCACATATCTTGTGATTTGCATTTCATGTGACTGCAAGTGTGGACAGGAGTGTGTGATATCACTGTAGAGGAGAAGGGTTTAACTGCTTTCTCCAGCTGTAGAGGAGCGCTCTCGCCCTGCCCTAGAGCTGGTTTGGTAAGTGCACGCTGTCAGTTCGTTTTGGCAGAGCACCATACGAGCCAAGGAAAACGTGTTGGGAGTTGAAGCTGGGGCTGGTTACGCAGCTCAGCAGAGGACAGCTGGAACACAGTTTGTCTTTGTGTAGAGATCTCTTTTTTGGATTGCCTTTTTTCGCTAGGTGCAGCTTCGCCACTTAGATGTTTAAATCCACCACCAAAATGACTGGCAGAGGAAGGACTCAAAGAGATAAAACGCTGGGAAATGGAGACTGTTTACTGGTTTTGTTGCATTTCTCTTTTAATTGCAAATAGTTGTCATGGTACTTCGTAGGCTCCAACATGTGCATAGACATCACAGGGTTTTATTACTTGGTGTGACAAATACATTCTGACTTGCAGGAGATGCAGTGAATTGTTTCACTAATCCTCTTCCATTACAGCCTGTAGGATTAATTTTGCTGGCAATATTTGCTTTGCTTTTTTTGATACAGGATCTTAACGTTTTTTCATGGAGGATTTGATTTGCGCATATTTAGACTGAAAATTGGAAAAGAGTAATAATTTGAGTTTTTCCTGTTTTAAACAGTTTTAACATTTTTTTGTTCTTATTCCACTGAGTAGCATTGCTGAAAGTGTATTTTAAAATATGCTTAAGAACATGGAATGATTCAGTAGAATATCTTCTTGAATAAAGCATGTGATAAATAAAATTAAGCCTTTCCAAAAAAAATGAAAATAGGTCATCAACTCTCTTTAACTAAGCTGTATATTGCTAAGGTTTTATTTATTTGTTTGTTGATTTTCAATTAAGCCAATAGCACGCATGGGGAAATGTATTTCACATCACTTCTGTTTTAATAAACTGATGCAGGGAAGTGGGACTGGCATCAGAGATCAGACAGGCAGAGAGGGCGATACAATGAGTTGAAAAGGGGACAAGACAGAAGGGGCTGGTAAGCATTTTGCTTATTTGGTGGATATAAGTAGTTCAGCCTCACTGTTAATCCTTGTGGATACTAGTTTTGTGGAGTAGTGGGGATAGTGCTGGGGGTGGCTCTTTCCTTTTAACTTGCCCTGTTAGGAAAATCATATATATTGAAATACTGTGTTGAAGTTTTGAAATTTTGAGGACAGTGATTAAATTCAGCTTCTATGTTAAAATGCATGGTATAGAGCACTCCTTATCATAAGCTATTTTTTACGTAAGGCCTTAGTCTCATTTACTGAGAGGGACAGTGCCTACTGAAAGAACTATTTGATATTTGGGTGGTTTTTTTCTGCGTTGCTTAGTGTGGAGCCTAAACTTTATTTTCTGCCCACTATTCAAACAAAGCTCAACAGGCACGATTATTCAGTTCGTTGTAGATTTTTGTATGGCACTTATCACTGTACTGCCACAGAGCTTCATAAACCTTTAATTAATCTTTACAACACCTCTTTGATATGATTCAATTCAATCATTATTCAGGACCAGAGCCAGTAAATCTTTCCTTACACAAAACGAGGTGAGGTCCTGTGGGAATATAATCTGCAAGGCAATCAAATGTGATTATGCAGTACAACTGTGTAAGCATGCAAATCAGGGTTACCCCAAAAAATCCTTTTCCTGGCACTTTTTGTCTTGTGAGTGTTTGATTTTTACAATCATTGTGATACTCTTGAAACACTGTTGTATGTTAAAAATCATATGTAAAATGATTCATCCTGAAAACAGCTTCTTAAGACATATAATGGAAAGAACAGAACACCTCCAGCTCAGGATTTTTGGCTTTTTGATTAATTATGTTTTGTAACCTTTTTGCTACATCTTCTTTTAAAACAAAACCAAAGAAAAGCTGCTCAGCTAAGAATACTGGCAAAACCAGACTTCATTCTGGTATGTGCGTGTGTATTTCAGTGCCATGTAGTTCATAGGGCGCTCTAGTCGGGGTTGCTCACGCATGTTGGAGTCTTGCTTCTAGACTGATTACCAAGACTGACATAAACTCAGTTATGCTGAATATTAAGGTTGTAAACGGAGAACCTTTGATTTTGAGGATACAGTATCATACTTTTGTGCATGGTTTAAATGCTTGTTGGTGCATATTGTGTCTATTTGTCTCTTCGTTTATCATCATTTCAACAAAACAGCAATTCAGACCAACGATATGACTCCTTATTTAATTGTCCTGACCCAGGCTGAGCAATCATTTTCATATGACAGTTCAATTTCTCTAACTTCTGGAAACAAGCAGCTCAAAATTTCTGGCAATAATATGACTTACGTAATTAGGCTTTTGCCCTACCTTTGCCCTCCAAAAAAATGCACTTGTGAATGACTGAAAATGTAGTCTATCTTGAAGCCACAGTAAACATGCTTAAATGGGGTTCTCTGTCCTGTCTCATAAGAATCACTTCAAGAAAAGACTCCCGTTCCTCTTCTAAATGTAAAAATCACTTTTAATGGTTTTCTTATTATTTATGGCAAAGTGAAGTACATTCTTAAGTTGCTTGGAGAATTATATTGGCAATCCTAAAACAAGAGTTGATAAAGAGTATATGTTTTCTTTTTCGAAGAATTGTCTGTAGGGAAATAGTAGTATTTTGTATAGTAAATTTCATATTGTATTCTTATGTATGCGTGCTGTATTGAATGGTGTCATACTAACAGGATGTTTCTGCTGAAACAAGGTCTAGGAAAAGTTTAGCCTTATTGTAAAACTTAGTAATTCTCTACTGCCTTATTTCACAATGGGACTGGATTGTTTTCGTTTCTAACCACGTCCCAAAATGGAATTTGATACAGTAAGTGTGAGCCATAATTTTATGTTGTGGGTGGAAGGCAAAACTGAAGAGTTAAGTACAATGTCTTTTCTGTCCTGCCAAGTTGTAGGTCTGTGAAAGGGCAGGGTGTGGTAAATTCTGTGCAGTGGATATCTGGACAATTTAATTCCAGTTCCACACTAACGTATGGTCATTACCCTAAGTCTTAATTAATGCATTCATATTCTTAGGTTTTGCTAATAACGTTTGCAGTATAGCAGTGTCAGTGATATTAGGATCCTCATTTGGTTTTGTGTGATGTAATTATGAAAAAAAAAATTGCTTTGTTTGTTGTGGAAATGAATCTTTTTCCAAAAAAAGATGCTAACTGCAAATGTCATCTTTGTTGTTTGTCGTTTGTTTGTTTTTTTTTTTAAAGGTGATTTTTCTTAAGTTTCTGACTGCAGGCCTGAGATAGATGGATGTTCACTTTGTATAAATACCATTAGCAGTAAGATAGTATTTTCATTCAAGATGCATACTGTTGTCTCTGCGCAATCTGTTCATCGCTATAAGGAAAATAAGGGGACCACTGGGACCAGTCCTAATCACCACAACATTCCAGCATGCTACGTTTGTACGTAGTCTTCAGATTTACAAGCCACGTGTGGAAAATGTGTGGTTAATGTTTTTTGCCTATACAATTATTTCATTGTAAGGCACACTGATGACCCTTGCACATATAAGATAGCTCGCAATGTTAATAAATTTCATGTTCTGTTTCTCTGAAAGAAAACGTTTGTTTCAGTAATGCATCATATTTCATATGTGTTTTATGCATAAAATGAAAAGGAATGATAGCATTCAGGTATTACAAACTTCTCCAGCCAGGTGAGATTCAGTATTGTACAACGTATGCTTTGTAGTATGTCGATCTAAAGTGTTACCAACCCAGATTGATGACCTGCATTACGTCAGTTGAGGTAGATTTAGGCAGCATTTTAGAAGCAAATGAGATTTATGCAACATCTCATTATATTTTTGTAGGATAGTGAATTCAAGATGTTGGTTTCCATGAGACTAGTGCTTTTGAACCTTACATTCACAAATTCAGCTTTTTGCAAAGGTGTAAGCAAAGAAAGTTTGTTCTCTGTCAATAACACTGTGCCTGCTGGAGTGATGCATTGTATTGTTGCATGCTTTTGACCTAGAGCTGCCTTTTTTAAAAAAAATTATTATTTTTATTTCCCCTGCCCTCGAGGTACAAGTCCATGCAGATTTTTGATAAACGTGGTTTATGCTTCTATTTTTTAAATCCCTAAGAGGGTGTTCTAGGCTTACTTCTGCAGGATAAGCTATGTAAAGAGGACAGGTTTGGTTGACCACAGCAGATTACAGGCATGAGTGACCAACACACCAGCAGCCTAATGGGTGTGAGCTGAGGAGAGTGAATGGAATAGCAGCAGTAATTATAGGAAGTAACTGTTTGGATTCTCGTATGATACCAAAACCAGAAATGTACATTGTGATATTCTTCAGTCTATTGAGCGAGAAATGTGTGAGGGCTAGGTGGGCTTAGACAGTAAGTTTCTGCTTCACTCAGCTCCTACTGAGGTGATTTTTTTTTTTCTTGCTTGGGAGCTGGGATCCGTCTACAGGGGAATTTTATCTACAATGGAGTCTATCGGAAGGAGATGCTGGGACCATTAGGACCCCTTCCTCTTTAGCCACCAGCCCTGTCATAAAATAATGCCTTTTTTACCCCCTCTTCTTGGAGGAGGAGTATGTAGACTCCATTATATCCAGGATGACTCTGCCTTTTCCCAGCATTTTGGGAAGAAGATGGTATATTACCAAGTTAGTATAAGCAGATGTTGCTTATCTTGAGTCCCTATTCCTTTAGCTGAGAGGACCTGTAGCTCAGAGAAAGGAAATAAAAGGTGAAGAGGCGAAGGACCAAGACAGAGAGGGATAAGGTGGTATAAAGCTGAAAGTGTGATCTGCCATTTCATTTCTGGGGTATCAGTGCCTCATGACTGTTTATCTTTTGGTATTGTGTGTGCTTAGGCCTGTCCTGTTGCTACAGGATTGGTAGCAACCAGAACTAGAGAAGCCTAGCAGCTGCAGCTGGTATGAGGTGAAAAGTCAGAGTGAATTTTAAGGCCCGGATTATGAAGTATTACACTTTGATTGGGAAAGGCTGGGAAGTTGCAGTGGGAGAGAAGATGGGAGGCTCTGGGGTGATCGAGAAGTTGAGGTTGATGAGAAAAGTAGGTGCTTAGTGCAGGAAGAGAGGGATGGAATTTAGGGCAGTTAGAGAACATATCTTGAGCAAAGGTGTTGAGATTGTTGGAAGGAGAGAGGGAAGCTTGTAGATAAGTGGAAGGTGATGTTACGATGGGAAACACTTTAAAAGGCTGAGGAAATTTTGGGGATGTTGCAGAATATTTGTCTTGTTTGGGAAGCACTGAATGTCAGGACTTGAAGGGCTGGTGGATATGAGTCTTGGGAAAAGACCTGACGTGCCCATGCGTCTGCATGCCCAAGTCCTTTTTTGTCATTAAAAAATTGATAGTTCTGATCCTTTCCTCTCTACCTGTTTTCCCACCTCAGTAATCGGGGTTAGCCTGCGTGTTCCTGCTGACCCTCAGCTGAGCTGTGGCAGTGTCATCCAGCCAGCTGCCACCAAACAGTGGACAGCAGCTGAGTTCTTGCTTTTCCCCAAGTGGTGGCATTAACTGTGGTCAGTCTACTCTCCCTGCCAACTGTTTGCAGAGAAAGGACAGGAGTGCAGTTATCTTTGAGGACTCTGGCTGTCTTTGAAGTATGATTGAAACTTGCCCACTATTTCAAAGTTTGAGGTAAGGAGAGTGACAGGAGGTATGGTTGTATAACAAATGTTTTCCTTGAAAACTGGATTAAAAACAAGTAAGTGATAAAAAATGACAAAGCTTTCTGCTCTGGTAGTGTTCACTCTCTAATTACAGCAGCATTTGTCTGTGATTCCACATAGTGTTGAGTAAAATCTGTGGCATGGGCAGCATTCATCAAAGGGATATTTTGACTTCTTTATGGTAAATGGAAAGCTAACGTTTGGTTTTAAAATGTCTTTCTGAGCATTGTAGTTTGGAAGCCCCATGTTGCTGTTACACTTTCCATGCTGTACAATGATCTCTTCTATTAAAAATGGTGAGTTGTGCCAGCTGTGCAGAGAGGGGAAGAGATGTGAAATACATGCAAATACAATTCCCCATACTTTGTTGTTCTGTCAGAAGGCTGGAAGTTCGTAACAAATAATTAAAACTCTTGGGGTTTTTTTGTTTGTGTCTTTTGTTTAATGTAAAATGTGAAAAATCTGTTTGAAACAATTCTTGTTTCCATTTTTGGGGGGGGCGGGGAGAAAAAGCACAGTAAGAAAAAACTAGCATTGTTTTCCATCAAAACTGTTTTTCAGTGGAGAATTTTCAGCAGTCTCTAGGTTTGATTTTGAGACTAAAAATGGCCTTTCTGGAAGGAAAAACATCTTACCTTGTGTACCTGTAGGATTGGAAATGGTAACTTTGATCCATTGGAAAAAGTAGGGTTTCAGCTTCCTAGTAATGCCACAGCATTCACTGTCAGGACTTGTAAAGGCGTGAGAGCGTGAACTTTTGAAGCTGATGTTTGTGTTTTGGAACAGGGAGGGCTGACAACTTTTGAAAGGTTTTCCCTTTTAAAGGGGTTGATGGGGTTGTTATTTCTTCTGAGACCTGTAAATTTGTAAGTAGGGACAGCGAGGGCATTCTCTGTGGTAGCTAGTGGAATTAATACAAATTTTCACATTCCACGAATACTACACACATGCACGTGTGTGTGTATGTATCATATACAGTTAAAACATATTCTTTCTTGTATTACTACTTTAAACAGTGCAAGGGCAACGCTTTGACAGCTGAATGTGGTGGTTCTTTTTTCTTGTTTTCTTCTACTTGATCCAGAGGACAACAGATCCATCAGCATCTCGAGCAAATGTGCTGTTCTCTGGGTATCTGGGGTTTTTGTGAGCACTACAGTTTGGGATAAGTGAGTGTGTGTTTAGGGTTGGGTTGTTTTTTTTTTTTTTTAGTGTGGTAGAATAATTTATTAAGATCAAATACTTTTTAAATAGTCGAGAACAAGACCCTCAATTGGAAAAGAATAGTCTTAGAACTTAATTTTTTTTTTTTTTTATTTAATGAAGTACTAGGTTGCAAGTTATATAATTGGGTTCTGTAATAGGTACTTAATAACATTTTCATCCTAACATTTAGGATAAGTAATTACATTAATGTTTAAAAGCCAAAATTAATTTGTTTTGTAACAAAAGTTGTAACTGATTTTACTGCATGGTTCTTAGCAAGATAAGCATTGGGATTCATGGTTTTATCTCATTTATAAGGTTGTTACCTGTGTTGCCTCTAATATTCAGTCTTTGTGCAAGCGAGGTCAACTCCAGACACTTAAGTAGATTTACATACGTTGACATCCAAGTTGAATTAGGCCCTGTGAGTATATCTTATGTCTCGCCAAACTAGCTATAAAGGGGAAATCTTTTCAAAGACTTTAGCAATCTTAGAGCTCTTTGCTTTATTTCTAAACCCTGTAATTAGTGGTTTCTTGAAACTGGATTTGCTTCTTCCCAAGCTGAGGGATATGCACAGTAATTTTGAAATCTAGCCTCTAAACATGGTCTGGCTCCTAACTTTTCTAAGTAACAAGCGTTTTAGATGCCTGACCATCAAGCTGACTTAGAGTTGGCTTTTTTTCTTTAATACACTCTCTTTCTTTTTTCTTTTCTTTTTTTTTTCCCTTCTCATTTCTAATATTGGAAAAATAAAGTATTTTCTTTGCCCTGTTGACACAATATTAGGGCATGGCAAAGTTAACACTTCACTGTTTGCATCTGGAGGCTCTGATGGTGTTCGAGGCTCTTTGTAGTTCAAGATAAATTATGTTTGTGATTATGATCAACCCTTCAGAAATTAAAATTAGTATGCAAATAACAGGAAAGATTATCAAGATTTTAATTAGCAAATAACAATTTTTCAACCTAGATAAACTAGAGTTATCTGTTATGTATTCTAGCTGCATTTTTAAAGTGTTCTCAGCCCAGCTTAAGAGAATAAAAAAACACCAGCAAATTGTGAATTGCAAGGTACTGTTGAAAAATGAAAAATATTCTTGGTAAACCTGATATTCCTAGCCTGCTGTTGAGTTTGAGTAAGCAGTCAAAGAATGAGGTCAAGATAAATCAAGTACTATTGAAAACACTTTTCTCATTTGTATTTCACCTCATAGAACTTGGAAGTAATCACCTGGTTCATTGCCTCCACTGCCCTGCAGTCTTTGGCAATTGTTGAAGTAGTTATTTAATTTTAGAAAGATCAGCAGAATGTGTACTCTGCATGCTCCTGCTCTCCATTCATTAAAAAGCTTTTAAAAACACACTAAGCTTTGAAACAATGAGGAGTTACAGCTTTTGTGCCACAGTAAGAGAACAGAAGGTAATCGAAGGCGACGCTGTGTTCTGGGTCGGCGTGATCCAACTGGTGGAAGCAAACTGGGCTGCTTCCTAATTCGCAGTTGCTTCTTTCTGGAGACAAGAAGTACCTGCCAGAGCAGCAGTTCCTGCCAGAGGCATCATACGCTACCTTCTGTGCCCATTTTATATTTTGACCCAGAGAGCTAAATGTGGCTATCGCCAAAAAAAAAACCCCCAACAAACCACCAAAACCAAGTGAGAGTTGCAGTGAAGGCTTGTCTGTGCCCTGCCTTGGACCCTGTCTTTTCTGTCCTCTTGCCCTTTCCTCACTTCTTTTGTGAAAATGGTCTATGGTACAATAGAAGGGTGCTTTTAATTTGGAGTAGGAGACAAATAGCTTTCTGGAAGTGATGGAGGGAAAACAGAGGGAGAGGGTTCTTGCTGATGAGGGCAGGCTTTAATGAACCAAAAGCTTTTTGAGTTGTTTAATGTCTTATAGTTTTTTGATCTGATATGAAATGGCTGGTTCTAAATTGCTACATGTTTACAAATAAGTGATCTGAATGTTTTATTTACATTCACAGTGATATGCTTTTTAAAATCTCTATATCTTAAAAGTGAGTAATACAGAGTAAGAACTGCAGTACAGCTAAACATTTAAAAAAAAAAAAAAAAAAAAATCCAGCTCCCAGTCCAGACAAGCCATTACCATCCATTCCTGGGTCCTAGAAGAGCTTGTAACTCTAGATATTCTTGGGCATCACTATATTTTTTGTTACCCTGGCAGTTCTGTTCTTATTAGGCCAGTAGGGAACTGAAACCAAAATGCCTGCTGGCTTGGTCCCTCAGGGAATAGACATCTTCATAACTTGGGTTACATAGCAGTTTGTAAGTATGGATGCAGTCAAGTACACATGCACACTCATAAATTGATTTCCTTACTAGATATTACTATGTTTGTTTTTTAAGCAGGATTGCATAAGTTAGGGTACAACAAGAATGAAAGAGAATATACGAATTATTTTGCTACAACTTAATATTGGGTGTAAGTCTAATATTTCAGTCTCGAGGAACTCCACTGATAATAACAAAAGCATCTTGTGTTCTATAATGTCTGGCATATTGTTGAAACCTTTAGCTAGTAAAGGACAGGTGAAACAAGAAGGCGTGCACTAGATTCAGTTCAGAGATGTTCTACCTGGTGGGGCTTGCTTTTTTTTTCTTTTTTTTTTAAATTTTTTTTTATTAAGGCTGTGAAAAGGAGAAGGTAGTTTGATGTGATTAAAATCTATTTGCAGTGTACCTTTATGTTTAAAAAAAAAAAAAAGTGATCTGGAAGAATGTGTATTTTTGGTATCTTCTGTTCACTGGTGCAATTGTCATTAATGCTTCGTAAAAAGTATATAAAGTTGGTACGTTTTGTGGTATCTGACTCATTGAGCAAAGAGTTTAGTTACGTATTGTTCTATGTGGATCTCAGACGCACAGCTGTTGAGATAGCTGCCAGCAAGAAACTTTAAATGTCATTTTCCTTATCATGCATCTCTGAACTTCCTGCATGTTTAATATGTTTTAACTGTATTTCCTTATCATATCTGAATGTATTTAAAAAAAAAACACCCCATCTTGCTTAAATGAGATTTTTTTGTTTACTTTTTTTCTGTGAAATGTATTCTAACTGAAATAATAAAAATCGAGGTGATATGTGCAGCAACTCTGCATTTGAGTGTGTGAAAAAGGAAAAGCTGTATTTTTCCTTCAGGCACATCGCCACCTAGCAGCTGTTAACTAAAATTTGCTCATTTTTTATTTAAAGAAGGTAAAGCCTGCATCTAAGTACTCTTGCTGTATTCCTCCACCTCCTTCTTGGGACGTATTGAGGTATCAGCTAATAGGTGGTATATCATCGATGCCTGTCTGACCTCAGGAGCTGCAGCAGATATTTTTGTCCATTCAAAAATGGAATTATACTGAGCAATAGTGTATGGTGCCTTACATCAGTGTGTCTCACCTCTATAAAGACTATTTTTTCTCTCGGTTGCAAAATTGGTCCCTGTAGAAATAGTTCCTCTTTGCTGATTGTCATCAAGGGTGACATTTCAGTTGTGTCCAAGTGAATGGCTCGCACATTGTTCTTCTATGGTGTTGATTCTTGGCCGGTGTCGTGCACTTTCCCACTGAAAGATATTGTGTGGGATGGAGTGTAGACCAAGCTAGTAAAACTGCACCAAGACTGTTTTCTCAGGCTGTTCAGTGCTACTGCCTGAGGCAGTGGCAAGCATGGGAGAAAAGAGAGTAAGGAGAGACAAGGGGAGGACATGGGGGTAGAGAGGCAGAAGACTGACAGGGTTGAGGACAGCAGAGAGGAGGCAGAACAGAGTGCTCCATAGTAGCTTGCTTGAAAACATTTGTTCTAAGGCAGCTCAATATATGTATAAGCGCTGTAAAAAAGATATAAACTCTTACTGTCAAATCTGATGTTATGGACGTGATATATTAAGGAATTGCTGTTTTTTCCTGCAAAAACTCAGGTAAACAAATAATACACAATTGTAAGGATTTATTTTTGTTAGGTCCTATTATTGCTCAAATAAGCCAGGACTATACATTTTTATAGTGGAAAAGTTTTATCAGCTTTTAGGAACCGATGACACAGTAACTTACTACATTCATAACATGCACTGTAATTCTTTGAAAAGGTAAGTTTCTCAAGCTTTTTTTTAATGGGAAAAATGCTCTGTTCTTCTCATCAGCCATTGGTATATCTGCATCAGTGCTTTAGGGGGCAGATGTTCGCTTTCAGAGTGAATCTCCTGATTGCCCTTCTTTGGTCTGCATCACAGTGGTCTCAGCTATAAACTAGATTCTGTTCAGATGAAAAGAAGCTGAAAGAAGTGCAGCAAGAGTGCCCCTGATGTGCTCCAGCTGCCAAGGGACATTGGTCCATCTGACCAGCTGTAAGCCAGTTCAAAGAAAACACGTGGAGTGTAGATGGTTGAGGCCACCGCACCAGTTGCTTCACACTACTTTTGTAAGCATACCGCTGTGTTCTCCAAGAGGAGGAGTTTTGATGTTTTCTTACTATGAGAATTGTAGAAGAGCAGCACAGAAAACTTGTCAAACTTCACCCTAATGCAGGGACTAGCTGTCAAAATACATCTTTAGCCTCCTGGTTTTGACAATGGTGATTTACCTACTCATTAGAACCGCCCCCCCCCCCCTTTTTTTTTTTCTCGTTTGCTTTCCTTGCCTCAGAATACTTCTGTGATAAGACATTCTTGTGTGAAGACTGAATTTCCTTTTCGTATTAAAGTGAAGCAGAAGATCACTAAGAGGTTGAACGATCTTATCTGCTATGTGGGGTAATTAGAATCAAATCTAATGTACTTCGATGTGAAGTCGAGTGATCCAGAAAGACACGTGTGGATTTTCAGTTACCTCTAGGGGATGCTGTTGTGTTAAAAGTGCCAGTGTTTCAAACATTTTATATATAGATATGGGTATTTATCTGCCTTACGGAAGAAACGTGTGTGCAGTCTTATAGGAAGTACTCTAGCTAATATGAAGCAGAGATACTACAGCACATAATTGTGTTTGCAACCATCAATATGTATAAGAACAGAATAAACTATAACAAAGGTCCTGGGGTGATGTTAATACCTTGTTTTTCCGTGTATGTTGCATCTAAGCTGCTGATGCATTGATTATTGATTTCAGTTCAATGGGAGGTATCTCAAACTGGTGAAGTGTTTTGATGAACAGCAGTTCGAATCAAGTAGTTGGGAATTCTTTGCTGCCAGGAACAGAGTACTTTACAGTGACCCTGTAACCTATTTAAGGTTAATGTCTGCTGAACTTGAATTTGTTGAGCTGTTTTCTTTCAAAGAAAGGTTTCCTGTGAATGGATTTTGGTTTTAGAATGCTTGAGATACATTTACATTGATAATTTACCCCCCTATTCTTTAACTAGGCATTGCCTTATTTTCAGTATAGATATTTTAATTTAGAAATTCATAAAGCTCCCAGTGTTTGGTACCAGTTTATTATTATTTAAGGTGAAGCATCTAAGTTGTTCATTATGCAACGTTTGACAGGTGTTAATCATAGTGTATACCGTACTGCTGAAAGCCATTCACATGATAAAGTGATTGCTACTGTCTAAAAACCTGTAGACCGGTGACTACTGGTCTAATAAAGAAGACTTAACTGCTTTATTAGTGTCTGGACAGCACTACTGAGCAGTCAGTGATTTGTAGACAATACCCAACCTTGCTTTTCCCGACAACTTGAAGAAATACGTATCTTTGAATATTGAGGGGAATTTATATTGGACTTTGAACTATAATGCCCTTGTGTAGCTAACACGCTATGTGCAAATCCTGTCTTGTAGACCACTGCTCTAAAGAAGTTTAGAATATTGCTTTTTTTTCTTCCTCGTCACCTGCACTTCCTGCAAAAATTCAAGTATTTTAAATTGGAAAAATTAAATACCTCTTCTTATCCTTCCCAAGCATCCATAAAGTGTGTTGTATTACTGTAAATTCAGGGATGCTCTCTATATTAAAAACTGTACATAGCAGAAATATTTTCCCCAAAAGCTGTGGCATAGTTACGTAAGAAACTTGCGTTTCATGCTGAAGAAACGTGCCCCTCTTTTGTTCATGTTGTAGGTATGGATTTTTATTGCCGTTTATATCTTAAAGGGCTAAGACTTCTCTTGATGCCTTTATTAAATGGCTGGTTTAATTTGAAGCATTGATATAGAATATCTTTGAATTTGAGTATGCACAACATGATCTGCTGTGTAAAACTTCTAGTCCCCCTGCTTAAAAATCATAATGTTCTTCTCTTTATTAAAGCCATTTCTCTTTCTAGAAAATACCATGCGCTACTTTGGTCTGAAGATGTGTGGTTGCAGCTTTTGCGGTAACAAATCCTGTGAGGCAAAAAACCCCCCTGCAACCTTTTTATTAGGTACCATCCAAGAAATGTACTGATACCTCAGCGTTAAGTACCCATCAGTTTTTACGCCATGTGAAAGTCTTAAAGATGAATAGCGCTTCCAATTAGGAGAGTGCCCTTGTTGCATATAAATAATCAATAAAAGGCTTCTTGACCTTCATCTTCCCAGCAATGCGTAATTCCTTTCAGGTAATTTGTTTCCTGCTGTATTGAATTCAGCACTGTTAATGGAGATTCTCCTTCAGTTGAAGCACAGAGGTAGATAATGCAGAGGACTACTTTATGTATTTGAAGTGAGGAGAAACCTTATTTGGGTTCCAGGGAACCTTCCTTGGAGATAAGTTTCTTATTCCTATTTATCAGTAGGAAATTTAAGTAAATTACCTAGTCTTACTGAAATAGCCAGAGCATTCAAGCAGTACTTTTCAAAATACTTTGACCAAATGTCACTCCATGAGTTGCCTCTCTGATGTAGTATCTTCCCCTTCCTAACAGAGGGGAGAAATTCTCAAGGTGGAAATGAAAGTTTGTTACTGGTTCTCACCAACTGTCTGCTCTTGTGCGTACTGTTAAAATTCTCCATCCCAGAAAGGGAGGGAGGGATGAGTTATGTTCCGAGCCGAAGAGGGCAGAGGGAAGATTAGGACTCCATTAGCTTTTTTTTGTTTGTCTTAGACCAAACCTCCCCAGTATTTATTTCTCTCTGTCTGTCAAATCAGACTTGCAGGTGCTGATCAGCCACAGGAAATGCAAACTGATACCCGTTAGGTTAGCACATGCTTCCACCCTTACAGATGTTCTGCCGTCTTAGAATGAGTCGTACACATCTGTATAAGCAGCTAGAGTCTTTGTGATCAAGGTTCGGACTGCAGAAGGGCAGACCACATCCTGAGATGAGAGCAACTGCTGTAAAGATCTCCATCATTTGTGTCATCTAAACCGGACCTTTAGCAGCTGTTAAAAATCCAGGACACAGAACGTTTAACTGCCAATAGCCTTTAAAAAAATCAAATATAATAGTGTACCAATTGAATTGTAGCGGTGTGCGCATGTGAGTACACAGTACCTGTCTGTATGCGTACAGGTGTACCCGCTGTACCTCATTTCTTTAATGTTTAATTGCCTTTATTATACCAGAGCTGCCATTCTGTCCCATTACGGTAAACCAGCATTATTTTTCACTGCTAACAGTACTGGGATGCGTCTGAGGCCACGCTAGGCTATTAAGTAAAACGTTTAAGAGAGAGAATTGATTTTAAACAGCTGGATTTAGCTCGGGTCTCCTGCTCAGCAGCCCAACCGAAAAGTTGCAGCGAGTCGGCTCCTGCCCCGTGTCCAGAGGAGGCCCCTGGGCTGGCCGGGCAGCCCCTGCTTCCTCCTCCTCCTCCTCCTCCTCCTCCTCCTCCTCCTCCTCCTCTTCCTCCTCTTCCTCCTGCCGGGCAGCGGCACTGCTGCTTCCTGCCAGGAGCGGCTCTGAGATGGCCCCTTGTGCACAGAGCCCGGCTGTGCGGGCTCTCCGCCGCCGCCTCCCCTTGCTTTCAAACACTCGGTGCATTTAGAGACTGATCTTGTGCAGAAAATATCCCTGACATTTGAGGAGCTCCAGGGATTCACTGAGCATGCTCAGTCCTCCCCGCCTGATAGCGAGAGGAAGCTGGTTTACATACGAGTCATACCAAGCATAGCCTGCATGTCAGTGCAGTTAACTTGCAGCGGGCTGTGAGCAGAACTAGTGTGTCTTTGTCCTAGGAAATTTCCCTCGTTTCTCTTTTCTTTCTTTTTTTTTGACTCCGCGGGTTGTTTTGGGTTTTTTTGGTTGTTTTGTTTTTGGTTTTCGGTTTGGGGTTTTTTTTTAATTGGAAAAAGACTTGAAAAGTTTTTAGACAGTCTTCTTTGTGTTGAAGGAAGGACCCAGTGTACTTTAGTTTTCAGAAGTTTGGAAGGGAGAGCGCGTGTGTTTTAATCCCTCCGACTCTCCTTTAACATACTTTGTTTTGATTAGCTGAAGGCTGGGCCTGCTGAAGTTTAGGAAGCCGGGAGCGACCTCGGCACCATTTGCCCGGCCCTCTTCTCCCTGAACCTGGGCGACAGCAAACGAGCTGGTCTTTTTTGCTAGCCCGATAAATGCTATTTATGAAGATGGACCTGTTGAACTACCAATACTTGGACAAGATGAACAACAATATCGGCATCCTGTGCTACGAAGGTAATGGTGTCGTTTCGCCAAGCGTCGTGTGTCGGGTGTGTTTTCTGTTGTTGGCGAGCGTGGGTTTTTTCCCCTCTGGAAAGTCACCCTGCGCTGTTGGTTGCGGGACGCCTCGCCGCCGGTATTGTTAAAGCTTTGCTTAAGGGAAGGGGCTTTTTAGATTTGTCCGTTCCATTTTTTTTACAAAGCGTTAATTTCAGCGTTACTCCTCTTCTGAACGATACCAGTAGGTGGACGAGCGTCAAGGACCGCGTCGCCTTTGTGGCAGGTGGAGTTTTTGTTGGCCGTTTCTGTGGCGGCAGAAGCAGCGGTTCGTGAGGCGGCTGCAGGGGTTAACGCGGGGCTCAGCCCGTCACCCCCCCGGCCCCGCCGCTGCCCCACAGCCCTTTCCCGCCTCGCTGCAGCAACCGCCCCCCCGCCGCCGCCGCCGCCTCAGAGCCGCAGCGCCGCCGCGTCTCCCTGCGCGGCCGGGCCGGCGGGAGCGCGGCCCGTTGTGCGGCCGCTGGTTCTTCCTCCGCGCAGCTGGGCCAGCCCGCCTCCCGCCGGCGCAGCCCGCCTTCCCCGGCACCCCCCGCCCCGAGCGCCGGTCCCCCGGGAAGGAATTACACAACCCCTTGGATAAACGGAGTCGTTTGGGGCTTTTTTTTTTTTTTCCCCCTCCCCTCTTTGCTGGACTCTGAATTTTACTTATGTCGTCCTCAGCTAACGTAGGCGGCTGTTTGCTGTTCACGTTGTGAGCACTCGTAGTCCTGTGTGGAAGTTGCCTGAGGTAATAGGGTAGAATCGGTTTCTTAATCTAGTGGAGCTTTATCTACGTGCAGTTTGAAGAAGTGGTTATGGCTTGGCTTTGACTGGAAAGAAAGGCACCACTGAGCTAATTCAGCTTGGCAGTAGAACTGTTTTTGCCATAGCCACAGACAAGCATTGCAGAAATCTTTCTTCTGATTCAGCAGGAACATTTTCCATGTTCATTTGGAAAATAAACTTGCTGTAGTTGTCAGGGAAGAAACAATGAGGAGTATACAAAGGGACAAGGAGCTATCTGTTCACACTTGTCAGAAAAAGACCAGGCCAGAAGACGGGGAACTGAACCTCACTTTGCAAAATACCATCTTTTCTATCATTAAACCAGCACGGCCACGTTTCTTTCCTTTGGGAAGTGGAGGGGCTCCCTGTAGAACTGTTAATATCGATTTCATTTTTTTTCTTCTTCTTTCCTTTTTCTTTCCTGCACAATAAATAAATAAGTTGAATAAAGCTCTTGAATAAAGCTCTTTTACAGAAGATTGAGCTTGCCCATCAGTACTGAATAATGTAGAGCTGGGATTCAACAGAGTTGAGTTTTCAAGCTCTTTCTTAGCCCCTGCTTTCTTCATTACAGCAAGAAAACTAGTAAAAAAAAAAAAAAAAAGATAAACAGCTTGCAGGATCCTTTAACTTTTTCATTGCTCTCTGTAGTAACCAGTGCTTTCTTTGGAAGCAGCTGACAACTTCTGGTGAAGACCATGAAGTTTTGTATAAAATTCTGCTTACGTGGTACATGTTCCTGAGTGTTTTGTTGACTAAGGCAGAAAAACTGTAGATTTGGCTCATTAGTTCAATTCATTATAATTATGTCTAATATTATTGAAGATTCTTTCCAGCCCCTTTTTTCCCTCACCCTCTTCTTCAAAAATTGTTATTTAACCAGATGTTAGCTTTAATATTTCAAAACCAAAAGAACAGCTTAAGGAATACACTCTGCTGTAGCAGTCTTTGTTTAGTTTAAACATCTGTTGCTATTTTCCTTATTCTGGAAGTTAACATTTTTAACACTAAAATAAACACACACAAAATGAAGAAAAGAAAAGCAAAACTTCAGTGGTGTTTATAGTGAGGTGTTTATATCCCAGTGATTTAAAAAGTATAAACACTGGCAACATCTGCACTGAACTCGAAGGGTGTTTTAGAGATGCCTACACATCTTCCATGCCTCTGCCATAGTATTTATTTTGTGAGTGAGTTGTGTCAGCAGTGATGGATCTTGTCTTTTCAAAGACGCTGCTGCGGTAGTAACTACATTGACAACAAAGTGGCCTTTCAAACTCAATTAATTAGGATTTATTGAAGGTCATACTTGAACTACTTATAAATAGATGCCTTCCTGCAAAGTACTTTTGCAGATGCAGGATAAGATACAAATACATTGTATGATGTGAAAATAGGTTTGAAATTTCAGAGGAAAGAATTATGGACCGATACGCCACAGGTAATAAATGAGATGGGTTCCTTATTTCTTTAGATTCTCTCTTGAAACACTTGCTTTTGCTTATTGAGATAATTGGTATACTGGTGAAGTGTGTCATTATCGTTTTATGAGGTTTACTAGTGGTTTTAATCTTTCACCTCTGGCACAAGCCACTGAACTATGTGCCATTGATTTGTAGCTGCAGCTTATGGATAAGAGATGTATTGGTACATAAGAAGTAGGAAAAATTCTTCCATCATGTGCATTTGGCAGCCCTTCAGTTCAACATGGAGTAGAAGAATATAATTTGCATCCCAAGACGACTCCTGCTTTTTCTTGCCCAGCAAGAGTTACAGATGGCAATTTGTTATCTGTAAGCTTCAGGCTACTGAGTTAATGCCAGCACTTGCTTAGTCTTCCCTAACTGTTAGGTGCAAGAAACCTCAGCTATGTCTTAATCTTGTTCTGTTCCTAAGTAGTGTCATTCATGATCGTGCTCCAGTGAGTATGGGAACATTTATTGACAAGACTGCTGTTTAGCTCCTAAAACATATTTCTGATTTTGGCTTACTCTTTGGAGGTCTGGGGAAAGAGAGGAGAATGGTGACTAATATAGATGCGATCTGCTTTATGGACAGAAGAGTGTCCTTTTGTTGAGCTTGGGGGGGACATGGGAGATCTAGAAGTTCTCCCATTAACCGTTAAGAAGTAATGGTGTGTTGCAGATACAGCTGACCGATTTGTAGTGTGGAACCTTAACTGAAGTTGACTGTTTTGTCAAACATAAGAATTTTCTGGTTGTCTTTTTTACTGTGAGGTTGGTCTAACACTGGCACAGATTGCCCAGAGAGTTTGTGGAGCCTCCATCTGTGGAGAAACTCAAAACCCGGCTGGATGTGGCCCTGAGCAACCTGCCCTAGTTGAGCCTGTTTTTAAGCAGGAGGTTTGGACTAGATGATCTCCAGAGGTGCTTTCTAGCCTCAACACTTCTGTGATTCTATAATGTGATGGAAAGTTCTGTACACTTATATAATTAAGACAGCCACATCCAGCAAAAGGATTGTAACCAGAGATGAGGTGAGAGGGTTTTTGAAAGGGGGTCCATAACTTTGAACCACAGAATAAAACTGTTTCCTTTCCTCGGGGTTGTTTGTTTTACACTGAAAATTTGTGTCCTTTTGAGTGTTTTCTTAATATTATTACTAGCTTTGAGCTCCTCGTGATGCCTCGTGATAATCTCAACTCTGATGCTTTTGGAGGAAAATCTTAATTTTAACAACATGGTGTTTTTTCTAACGAGTTGTGTAAAAAAGAACATTTGAGTTTTGTCTCCCTCTCCGGTGAAAGAAAATTTTTAAATCATTCAAATGAGAACGTTTAGTCTTTCCCAATGGGAAAGTGACAGTTATATTAGCAATGATCAACCATTTCAAGCAATTTATTGTAACATATTTGGTGCAATAAGGAAGAAAAGAAGAAATAAGTAGAGAATTGTTGACTCAGCATCTGGATGCTGATTTTTAGCATGAATACATCTGATATCCTGCTACTAAACATTTGCTGCCAGTTATCAACAATTGGCCAGTTTAATGAGTAGTGCTTTCATATCATTGTTTTCTTCTTAATGAGCTCAGAGACATCAGAAAGCTCTTGGGAGACTGTTGTCCTCGCTGAGGTGCAAAGGCCACAAAGCAGAACCATTCTGTACCAGTCTGGCATTCCCAGTGCTTCGTATCAAATGACAAGCACTTGATCCGGGCATGTATTCAGAGGTAGAACATCTGCATCTTGTTTTGCAATGGAAACTCACTTCACTTTAGTTTAATATGCTTTCTCCAAGAGCCTTGTGTGTGAGGTAATGGCAGGAGGGCTCAGAGTTAAACAAAACGAATCGCAGGTGATCCTGCTCTTTGGTGCAGGGGCAGTTTAGCAAGTTTGGGCTCCTTGTTTTCAATAGAATATATATGAGAAGGTGCAGTCTCCAAGTAGATTTATTTAATTTTGTTGTTTATCTGAGGGAGTGTACAGATGGTTTTGTGTTGGAAGGCAGATTTCTGTCTTCCTTCCTCTCTCTCCCATTTTCAAATGCTTCGTGTTATTACTACATTCTCAAGGCTTGAACTGCTGTGCTGAGAAAGGTATAAAGAAATGCAATAAGATGCTAAGAAATCCCCCAGGCATGTTATGAGACTTGGAGCACTCAGAATAGTTATACAGAGTTCTCTGGACAGTCCAGAAGACTGGATTTTTTTAATGAAGAAAATTGAATCCAGATTTATAGAAAAACACCCCTTTTTGGTTTCAGGACAGCTTACATTAGTTAGTGGCTTATTACATAATTATTTCACTGACTTCCTGTAACAATGAAGCATTACTTGGCTACAGCAGTGAGCTTGCATAGCTAGCTATCTTTTTAGGGCACTGCAAGGCATTTTGTATATATGTGTATCTTCCTAGAAAGGCCAGTTTAGATGTTTGATATCAAATGAGGAGCCTGAAACAGACTCTGCTAACTTCATTTGCTTTTTAATGAAATGTAACGTGTTTTCTTAAGCTCTAAAGAATAGTTTCCATCGGTTTTCTTTGCTGACCTTGCATTTTACTCTGGGTTTGTAACATCAGTTTCTCCTATTAACTTCAAAATTCGGTTTAGTTTCTAAATATATAAAATGACTTTAACACTATTATTCTATTAAGAATTAGTGGAATAATAAATGGGATAAAAATCTCCTTCATGGTGAATTAAGTGTTCTTATTTGTAATGCAGTGTAAAATTTCTGTTCAAAGTCATGTAAATTAAGATGCACCTACAGAATGTTCCCCATTTATAGAACATTCTGTGGGTTTTGCTTTTTCAAAGTCTTTCATCTTGAGGAAAAAACAAAGAGCTCCAACCTCACAGTTGGGCTTTTCTTACTCATTTCCTCCTAGCATGAAGTTGGGAATATCCTCTTCAGTACTGACATCAAAATTTAGTTTATTTTCCTCATTCATCAAAGGCAAGATAGATTTAGGTCATACTTAAGCTTTTTTTTTTTTTTTTCCCCCCTGGAGTTCTGTTGTTCTCACCCTTGATGCTAGTTCAGCATTTGTACTGAGAACTCAAACAAGGAAATTAAAAAACCCAAATACAATAGTGGGTTATCCCACAACTTTCAATAGATAAGATAGGCAGCACATTTTTTCTGAGATAAAAGGTAGTGAGGTTTGTAGCAGTAAGTTCAATTCTGTGTTAATGAGCAATTTGCTTAAAGGCTGTAACTTGTTACTCACAAGTCAAATTTGTTACAGTGCCAGGTCTCTTTGGATATAAATCCAGGGATTTTAGGAGACATTGAAAAAGCTTAAATTGCTCCAGAGTTTGAACAATGCACTGTATTGTATGGAGAACTGTTAGAGAAAAAATAAAGCTTAAACAACAGTCTTCATTGTGTGGCATCTTAAAATTATGAATGAAAAAGTTCATCCATATGTATTGGTTTTGCCTTTTTTAAATATCTGCTTTGCATGAAAATAGTTGTCTATTAATTTCTTCTTGAGGATTAATACAGATGGGCCTTTATATTTGATTTTGGCTGAATAGACTACAGAGTTTTAACATGCTGCATGCAGACAGTGTGCCAAGCAATTTAGCAAAGTTGTTTACACTAAGAATAATCCAGCAGGACAGAGCCTATAATTTTTCACTGATAATAGTATGAGGTAGTGATGAATACAAGTTTCTGGAGGAGTGTTTACAAAAATGGTATTATACTTGTCCAGTGTTAAAGAATCATGAGTGGTTTTGGTTTTAATTTCTTTTTTAAAGCCAGCCAATTTTTTTCTTCATCGCAGTCTGTATCATCTCCCTGAAAATTACTTTACAAATCAGCATGGAATGATTGCTGGACACACAGAGTCATTGTTTCCTTTCCCTTTCAGTAAAAGCCATGCACTTTGGAGGATAATTGACTGTGCGATATAGCACTGCTAGATGTTGTTGTATAAGCACTATGCCAAGACTGTGGGTGCAGTAACGTATACACCATGAGTGCCATGATGCACAGTTTTAATTTCCTGGAGGCAGATTTCCCTTGGTGCTTCATCTCACAGCTTTTTTTAAGGGCAAGCTCTCATGCCTGTCTCTACAAGTTGATGTAATGGCGTGTGTAGCTTGGTGAGCACTGGCATGTATCTTCGGAGTCTTGGTGGGACGGAAAGAGAGGCCATAGATCATCCAGCACAAGTGCAGTTTTGAACAGGCGGTTGAGCTCTTGGGGTTATCTTTGTCAACTTGTAAATCTCATGTCACAGGTGGATGGAGTTGTAAGAGTTTCGTTCTTGATATCAGTAGTAGTTTGGCACCGATTCTGAGGTAAGGCAAGCTTGGAGCATTTAAGTTGTTGGGAAAGAGCTCCACATAGCTTTTCCTTGTATAACCTTGGTGAAGTTGAAGTAACGGTGTTCCTGGGACTACCACAGCATTGGTTCTAGCCAAAGAAAAAGTCATCCAGAAACTTCAGTGAGGTGGTGAGTCTTCATCAAAGATCTTTAGATATCTAGTTTCAATAGGAATGTAAGTCCCGAAAATCTCAGGTAAAAAGTAGTACCAGTGTGGTGGACAAAAGTGTGAAACAGTGGTTAGAATGTTTCCTTTATGTAAGTTTCATGGCACTGTTTGGCATCAGATTTTTTTAAAGTAACTTTTCCTTTTTCTTCGCTTTTTAACTTTGTTCTTGCTAAAAACAAGAACTTGTTTAACATAATAGTGCTTGGTGCAGTCCAGCTTTTCCCTCACAAAATGTTATGTGACACTTTGTGCCTCATTTTGTCTTTGGAGGAAAAGATCATCCACAATGTGGTGTATGTGGATGGAGGTAGATAGTATTTGGGAGAAGGTGTAATATTACAGCCTTTGTGGCATAGGAGGAGGAAAGAAAGTATGCCTTCAGCAGGCAGGTGCCAGCTTAGTTCCTTCACAAAAAATGTGGCTCCTGTCTTTTCATAATACACATTGTGACAAGAGTCTATCTTTGATTATTTTAAGACATGTTCTTTTTTACACCTCATCGTTTTGGAGTGTTTCTTGTCAACTGTGAGCATCAAGCATTGTACTGTATAACTTTCCTCCTATTCTTCCAAATGTTGCTAGCAGGTTCCAGGAAATATATTTGCTCTCCCAGGAAAAGTTTGGAACCAGTTGTGTTTAAAAAGCAGTAGTTTTTCCTGGAAACCCATTTGACAGCGCAGGCATGGAAACCACTCAGCATTACACCTCCCTGCTTTGCAAGACCTAGTGTTTATTCCTTAGCATGCAGAAATAGGGCGTTTTGCCTTTAAAAATGGGTTGCAGTTAGAAGTAGGAGAGGTTTAGTAGAAAAGCCTATCTTTTTTCCCAGGATAGGAATGGCAGTGCTGTACGGGAATATAAGCCAATATTGAAATATCTGTTATGTTGTATTTTAACCAAAAATCACAAACCAGCAGATTGGCAATAGCCTCTGTAGTTAACCATCTACAAAGTGCCCAGCCCAGATATCTTTTGCGTAAGAGGAGTGAAAACCAAAGCTGCTAAGTGGATCTTTTGGAATAGCTGTTGTCTTTTTGGGGATGAATATTTACTTCTTTTACAAATGGCATTAGCGCACTCTGGTTGCCCGTTAGAGATGGTATTGTGACTTCCAACTTTGTTATTTAATTGTTAATGTTTAGTATGTCTCACTTCTGAAAGTAAATTTAGATATTTATAAAATAAGAATTTTTGCCCCTTTCAGAGCAGAACCTCTCAGAAAATTATTGTTTCTTGGCTCCAGGTTAGTAAATCGGGGTTGTTTTCTCTGTGATGCATTGCTAATTGTAATTAAATGGCTGTACGAAGAAAATCAAAGTTGTCCAGTCAAAAGGAAACTATTTCTATGAATCTGAATTATCTAGGAAGACCAGTAAATGCCATACAAGAGCTAGCCAAGTAAAATAAGACTATTTAGCCATTCTGTTTATAGTCTTTGGAACGTAATCTGTTCTAAAGCAGGAGCTCTACAAAAAGTACTCTTAGCATATAGAAAAAAAAGTTGACATAACTATGTCACCTCCTTTGAGGTGGTTTTATACAGAACACATTAAATGAAGATGGGGTGAGGGAACTACTGTATGATTCATATAGGACAAGTTTGAACTCAGACAGTTTCTTGGATTTAGTATAAATATTTATGGCATTGAAGGGGATTTTTTTTTAATAAGCTTCCTTGTGCTCCAGATCTTTTAGATGTCCTCCTCAGACATCTGGTGTGCATTGCTGCTTGTTTAACCCCCACCCTTCAGTTTTCATGCTGTGGCATCTCGGAGAGCTATCACAGTCACTCTGTGGTTGCCGTAAATTAAATCTCATAGAGCCAGCTGGGAGAATGCTGACGTGCACAGTTTTCCTGCTGAATGCTCTAAAACCAGTGGCTACAGTTAGAGGTGAACATTTTGCTCTTGTCTTGCTGTAGGCATCAATCTAAGCTGTTTACCAAAGGTGTCAAAAATAGGTATTCCAGCATTAGCAATGATGCTTACAGTTTCTTGACTAGTTTCTGTCTCTTAGAAAAAGCTTCTCTTATCAGTGTTATATAACCAATGTCTCTGAGCTCATCAGCAAAAAAAAAAAAAAAATTACATTCACTTCCTTTAAAAATCTTTAAAAGTCCTAATTTCTAAGACTGTAGCTGCTTTGAGGTACATTATGCTTGCCTTAACAGCTAATCTGTGGATCTACTGAGTTTTTCTTTGTAGTACAGTAATTTGAACACTACCCTATTTGGTTTCAAGTGTTTCTCAATGAGTCCATTTAGAAGCAAGTACGATAGCAAACATTTTAATACTCATTGTAATGTATTTTTTTATATATATATATATATATATATAAAAAATCCTCTCTGTAGAATCCTATTATTCACAGAAGCCTAGTTAGTTCAACCTTCAGCTACCCCCATGAAATAAATAGTGAATGTTATCCTTATTTACATAGGGGGAAAAAGAGCTGTAATTGTTTAAATTCACGTAAGTCGAGGATAAAGAAGAGAACAACATTCAAAGTGCCTTGACTGTAATACTTTGATGTAGCTGCTAAACTTTACTGTGATCTATTAGTAAACAAAAAGTGCTTTTACCTGTTTGTTTTGAGACGTGCAAATAAAAATTGTAATAAATCAGCTAAACAGATAAAAACTGATATTTGAAGCTTGGACTGATGATATATGGACTAGATGCTTGCTTTTTGGTCGGCAGTCATGGAGGGAACAGAAGCTTTTGGACTAAAATCTCTTGTGACTGTGGTTCATTTATAGTGGACCCCTTCTAAACCGAGATGATGAAATCTGTTTTGGAAGTAGTTGAGTCTTTTTAGCTGATACAAGGAATGACCTCTTACAAAGAATAGTGGGATGGAAGAATTTTAAGTTCCCCTATTTGAGCCGCAGGACCTCTGCAGGTCTGTTCTTTTATATTTGAGGCCTGTTGAGTTGCATAAAAGGAATGTGCCCACTGATGCCGGCAGTTAATTTTATATTCTCTTCAGAAGATGAGTTGGGATAAGAAACTTAAATTAAATAGCAGTCCAGCTGTGGTCATGCAATGCATGGCTCGGCAACAGGCAAGCTGATAACCCATTTATGACCTAAAGCAGTTCTTCCAAACCTTTTTAATTAATGCAGCGTCTCACTGCCCCTGAAGTGGCTGTTTGGTTCCATTAAAAACTTCACAGTTGTATTTAATAGAGTGGCTGCTTAATTATGGGGTGGAACATCTTTAATGTGTGATGGGGGTAGAGATCTGCAGAAATGTTTAGGATGTACATCATTCAAATAAAGCGGGGGAAGGATTTAACAGTTAATTAACTGGGGACTGATATCATCGTGAGTGATAGTGGTGAGAGATTTAATTTCTGGATCCTGTGGAGCTAGTATCATGTGAATGGTGGGTCACAGACATACAACTGACTTTTTTTGTTACTTTCGTTTTATCAACCCATCTGCACTTCCCTGTCTTTTCTGTGTTTTGTCAGGAATGAGTTGCTTCTGCAGCTTTGAAATAAATAAACAAGGAGCCTGGAGTTAAGTTAATCAAAAGGGAGATTCAGTTAAAGACTAGGAGGTATAGGGGGAGGAAGACAAAGCCCTAATTAAAGGTCTTTGAGAAGTAGAGTGTAACTTTGGTACTACTCAGCCATTCCAATCCCATGACTGTCAAGATAACTTCAAAAATACGAATTTCTGCTTGTTCCTTGCTTTTCCAAGAGTTCTGGAAAACCTGTCCTCAGTGCCCAGAAAACTCTGAGAAACACAGTCCAGGCAGCATGTAATTTTTTGGTAGCAAAAACAACCCTTCCATGTATCTTTCTTGCCTTAGCTTCCCCTTGGAGAGGACATTTATTTTAAGTGACCCTGCAAATTGGCCCCATAAACGACCCTCCTTCTTGTGAAATAAACAGTCCAGCTATGATTTAGACAGTGCTCCCATCTATCCCTTAGCACCATAGGGTTGTCTCCCTTTTATCTCTCTGAATCTGACAACCTCTAGCAATCTCAGTCACTGCATAGTAGTGCTGACTATTGGAGTGGGTAGGAGCATTAATTCAGATCCATTATCTTCAGTCCTTTTGAGGAGGAGGAGTTAATACTGTTCTCTGGTACCAGGTTTTTCACAACTGAATCTTCTAGTGGAGCAGTGGTTTTCAAGCTCTTGTACTCTGTGGCTACCTAAAATTTTTCTGTAGATCTCTTCATAGTGAGTTTTTTTTCCCCAATAAAATTACTTATTAGTTGCATGTCACAAACCCAAGATTAAAAACTGCTATGTCATAGGCACAAGATTAATTTTGTCTGTTTCCTTAGTGGTGGTGTCTGTTTGTCTGTTTGTTTTGGAGGACCATCCTTTCAGGAACAATGGTAATATTTTGGATTTTTTATGTATGATTCTTTATACCAGCACCCGAACCCCTGGAGAAATTATATGGCATCCTTTCCTCTCCATCTCATGAGCCACACTGTTCTCTGGGCTCTTCTAGAAGGTGAAGCCTTCACAAGTTTTTGGTTATTAAAACAGTACATGTGAGTAATAGCTGAGGAAGACTATTGGGTTGTGTCTCAGAATAATAGAAAGCCAGTGTGTTGAAGGATCTGTATTACCCAACGCTGTAGTGCTTATGATGAGCTTGAATTCATTCTCTTCAGCTGGCTTGGTCATATCTCAGCCTACTGCCATCAGTTACAGTAAACCCCTGCGCATAAGGAATTGGCAAGCTGACACAGCCTCCTCATTTTCTATGTAAATAACATGATCAAAAGACTGTCTTGTTTTCATCTGAATGGCCCATGTAGTTTGCCATTGGATTCAGAGTGCTTGACTGCTCTGCACAGTTGTCATTGCTCTCTTGCTTTCCCTCTGTAGAAGGGATTTTGGAGCCCGTTTTGAAGGACAAAGGGATTTTGTTCTTTATAATGGATTCTTTGTGGGAGATGGGTTGGAATTGTTCTGACGCTCTGTGGATTAAAGTCTTCAATATTCTGTCCAGCTTGGTTGAAGGGGCTCTGTGTTCCTTAAGTACATGAGTCCATTTCAGACAGGCTGCAATCAGGTAGCAGAAGAGCAAAACTGAAATCGAAGTTTTTCCTGTGTTCGTTAGGCCAAATGTAATTTGGTCATTTCACCTCAGTTTAGGAAGAGATTACCATGTTGGTGACCATGAAGCCAGCAGCAGCTCCTCGTTGTGTGTCCACGTGCACGTGATGAATGAGGCTTGCCTGCAATCCCATCTCCTCCTGCCCTGTGGCAGCAGCTTCTGCTGTTTGGCTGCTTGGCTACGTGCCATATGGGGAGAATGCAGTAGCCAAGACTTATTTGCTTTTTATGTTTTTTTTTTTTTTTGTGGGTGTTTTGTTTTTTTGGTTTTGTTTTGGTTTTTTTTTTTCTAACTTACCATTTTGAGGTGACTTGTATGCTAGTAATAGGAATCCAATCAGGGAACTTAGCACTAAGCTTTGCAGGACTTGCGCGCAGTACAAGGGTCTAAACAGTAACCTTACTTTTTTCCAAATCCATTCCAAAGGGAGCCACCCATGTGTGCATATATTTTATGAACATTTTGAATATATTTGCTTTTGTGTTTGTATTTTAAAAATACAGCATTTATATCCTCTCTCAAGGGCCTTAGACCTTCCAGGTAGGGAATTTGGGAAAAATAAAATGGAAATAAAAGAAACATTGCTTGAAAGTGCAATATCGGATTTCATGGCTCTTTTAGCAAGCTCATTTTCTTGATGCTCTGAATTTTTCCATGTGTAGCAAAGGAGAATAATGTGAGGAAAGGTGTTTGGAGCATGTTTATAGTAAACTACAATAAAAGCTTGCAGTATATCTAAAAATAGGCTCCAATTTAAATAAGTGGAATATTTTTATTTTTACCTTTGCATAGCACCTTTTGCTTCAAATCCTTATGAAAGAAAGTGCACAATTTATTAGATTTAATTTTAATATGACCCTGTTACAAGTGAACATCTCAAAATGAATGTTTTAAACATGGTCACCATAGAATATACTGACTCATATCTACAAGGGGCATTGGTTACCCAGTGCAGTAGTCTAGAGTTCAATTTATGTTACAGGATTGTATCCATGAAATATCAGCCATCAGAGCAGAGGGTCATGTTTCTGACCGGAGTATCTGCTGTCCACTAACAGAAACAGTACCTTAAAAAACAAACAAACAAAAAAACAAAACAAAGAGGGAGAGTAGCAAATGTTTTCTGTCTATTTAGGAGGAATTATTCAAATTTGAGCTTTCACAAATTGAATTTCCTATTTGTCTCTCTTTGCCATTGCATGAAAATACATAGTTACAAGGTATCATTTAGTATTTTGAAATACTGCTTAAGCATCCAATCTAACAATTTTTTCTGTTGTGATCTTGCTATGACTTTGATTTCCTTTTGAAATAGATGGCAGGTCTTCTAGCTTTGATTGTTTCTGCTAAAAGACAGGCTAGTCTTTGATCAGTTTAGCTTTGCTGTCTTTTATGTAACACAGTAAGTCATTTAGCTGGGTGACAAAAGAAAGAACACCTAGATCTGGAAACGACTATCGTTTTGGAAAGCAACATCTTCAACATACTGACTTAGTTATATTTGATTCACAGTTTTTTATTGATAGTGTTTTTATGTTTTTAATAAAATCACATTATCACACTGATAAAAGTAAATCTTTTTGTCTGGCAACTTTTAAAATCCACTTAGCAGAAATGTGAGAGAATGGCATATAGTAGTTTTGCAAATAAATTAAAGGAAGCTGAATTCTGATGATATGTTTATTATTTAAACTTTGCATGGTGGTAGTTTTAATTACATATTCTGGAATTTTTTTCTATATCAGGAATTGCTGTTACCATCAGCATGGTGTTTGTTTCCCACTTTCTCAAGTGTATGTGTCCCATAAGCATTCCAGACAGGTTAGAAGGTGAAAATGACAGCATCTTATCTTGAGGCACCAAGACTGGTGGGACTTCACCTCTCTTCGTGGGTCTAGCCCTCAGACACTTGCCTAGAATCTTTAGAGGTTTCAACTGCGTGGAGGAGAAAACATTACCTAGCACTGAAGAAACTTAAATGACTAAATTTCAGTATTACTATACGTGGAGTGTGGTGTAGGGATACACCAGAACTACTTACAGTACTTAACAATGCAGTAGGTTTTGCCAGGGAATTAAATGGATCGTATATCTTTTTGCTGCCCAGTAAATACAAATGTCATGTTTTCTAAGCACATAAAAGAATGTGAAATTTGCTGTTTTCTGCAGAAAATGTAAATGTTACTTCTCCCTTTGTCTTCTTTTCTCTTTTGTCCCGTCCCTTGTTTGGGATGCCCTTGTTGGGTCACGCTGTTCTGCGCCAAGTAAAAGTAATGTGTAGCCTTCTACGTAGGAAGTACAATTAGTCTGAGGACTTCAGCAGTTGTACCTTCGTCAGCTTATTCAGCAAGGTATTGCTGTCAGTTTTGAAGTGTCTAACACAGGGCTGTTCGTTGGTGCTCTTTTGACGTTTCCTTTGTGTACGGGTATATTTACTGTCGTGGCTTTTACCTGAACCAGGTTTGTGCATACCTGACGGGATACAGTCACAGGACGAGGCTAGCCAGAGAGTGACGATGTTTCTGTGTAGGACAGTCCACTATTCTATAATTACTTTAGGTCTTGCTTGAGTGCCAAACCCCATATTACTTGGCAGGGCCAGGTGGCCCAAGCACAGCGCTGTATTAAGCCACGTGCTGCTTTCTGTACTTGGTCGTACTTGGTAGCTCTGCTTAGCACAGCAGCTTGCCTTTCTTTTATATGAGCCTCTGTAATGCATTGAGCAAACATGAAATGGTAATTTGTGTTCATTTTTAGTCCCTCTTAACTGACGTTAGATGTTTGATACAGGTTTTTCCTGCAAGAGCTGGCAAAAAGGCTGGGAAAGGAGTGCTCTTTGGGAGCAACCCTGCTTCCTGAGCAAAAACCCCATCCTCAGTCTTGAACGGCGGGAAATCCTTTTTTGACGTTGATGTTAGCAGGTACTGTAGACATCCCTGGTGCTATTTATCTGGAGATTAGTGTAGTTTTGCATTGATTGCATTTAAATCTTGTCTGCCAGATAATTGGAATCTTTTTTTTAGCCGTAGTTTACATGAGTACAGGTACTCTAAGCAGAAGAAAGGAACATTTTTTAGACTTTCAGCTCAGACAGGTGCTGCAAGAGTTAGCTAAATGGGACATTATCTTAAAGGGAGATCTGCAAATTTGTGAAGTAGTCTCATGCTCTACAGTTAGACCTAAGTCTGAGTTCATTGTTGGGTTGGAACTGAACACAGCCCCACAGTCACAACTGTTGAGGTGTGAAAATTGAAATTTGACAGAGGAAATATTAAGGAGCTCTGCCAGACAGGAGTATTAAAACTTATTCCATCCTGCTTCCTTTGTGGCATATCTGCTGCCCTTCTTTCCATGCCACCAATTTCTTGCCTACTTACAGAGATACTTTTTTACAGTTAATTTTTTTTTCCTCAACACCAAAAATGAATTAAAAGGAGACTCTTTCAGTTGGTACCTGGTTAGCAGAGTGAAGAGAATTTATTTCAATCAAAGTTTAAGTGGTCAGCAGAGACTTTTTACTTCTCTTATGTTTATGTAGTTTGTAGAACTGAAACAGTTATCCATATAAGTCAATTTATGTAACAGAGAGAGCATGCACACGCTATTTTGTATGGCTATGCTTTTACAGTATGATGAGAGAGAATATAAGATGATGTAGTCAGTTTTTCACAGTATGTTTGAAGGAGCAAAAACAGTTAGGTTTGAGGAGGCAATTTTGCTATTTTCTGCCTGTTGCAATTTAGTGTTTTGTATATAACACAGCATTTTCAAGACCTATTATGCTGAAATCTGCTTTAGCCTGTGCTAGTCAGCTCTGATTAACAAGATGGGGGTTTCTAAAGGATCCTCAAGCAAGCATGCCTGCACTCTGCAAGTGATACCACTGTACCTAAACGCTTTTCTTTGTGCAGTCTTTTGAACGAAAGAGGAGGAAAAAGTGGGTGGAGATGACTGAATGCAGAGGTCACTATTTTATGTTCTTGCTTGCAATGTCAAGCATAATGAGTCCCTCATTGGCAGGCATGGTCAGATGGAGGGGCCAGAACAGAGTAGTCGATTTAATCACTGTATTTTAGTTTTGGCCATGGGTTTTCTGGCATACATATTTCTGCACACTGGTAGCCAGAGCTTGGTTCCAGGAGTAAGTGCTTTTCATGTGTTTTGTAAACGGAGGAGAGCAGGCTTTTGCCAATTTTTCTGTACATGTATATGTGACTCTTTGGTTTCTACTAAATTAGATTTTTGCCATATTACAATAAAGTTGGTAAAATACGTGTCAGATCAGTGAATCAGTAAGTTGACTGCTGAAAGAAATCTATCAATTATAATAAAAAATATTTCCAAGATTGAATTTCATAGCAGTTTTATCATTACGCTGTTCTCATTAATACTTATTTTTTTGTTGTTTCTGTAGTTTGCTGTTTTATTATGCTTTCCAGGTAGGCCTGTTTTATGTACTACAAAGGAAATGCAGACTACTGTGACTTTGTTTACAGTGTTTGGCAGACTACTTCGCAGAATTAAATCTTACTTAAGCTCAGCTTAAATCATATCTTTTATAGAAACTGCAATCCAGAAATAAAGTAGTGGTACAAAATGATGTTTTTACATAAGGGATTATTTTGTTTGTTTGAGTGGGGGTTATAGAAATATTCAGCAATTATATAAATAAATATAATTTATGACTGCTGCTTAGGATATCTTTTTTCATGAACCAAAGATTTACTACTGAGGAGTCTGAATGGATTAATTCATTTTCTTTGGTCAAGCAAGTGAAGTAAATCTGCATTAAATTACATACTTTTAAGATTGTCTGTAGTCTAACTATTTTACACAGATTTAATTTCTGGGGAATTTCACAATTTCAAGGATATCAATTCTCTTAAAATGTATACTATGCTGTGAAGTAATACCCAAACTAGGCAGCTGACAACATCTGCAGATTAATTCTGCGGTACTGTATTGTGATTCTTTTGTTTTGATGACTTGTTGAATTAATTTGCGGTGACTTCCCTGCTTGGTATTTGATATCTCAAATCATGTGATTTTTGTGCATGGATTGGAATTTTTATGCCATTTATCCCAATTTATGTTGGCACAGACTGAATTCTGTGTTTGAGATAGTGGAAGAAAACATGCAATAGTTTATAAATTCATTCCAATTTATTTGCGATTTAATCTCCTCATGATTGTTAGAATATAGGAATAGAAAATAAAAGACATTTCATTTTATAGTATCTTTTTCACATATATATAGCTTTTGTGAGTGTCTTGGCTTTTCAGCAGAAAAGTTTTGTATGTCATGAGGGCTAAATTTTGATCTTGAATCAGTAAACTGCCCTTGAAGATCTTCAGGTGCTATTGATTTCTGGGAACGTCTGGCCCTGAGAACATGAGGCAACTCCTTTTACTAATGAGAGTTTGTTTGCATGGAGGTATTGGAAAAGGTAATTAAAGGTGTAATGCCTGTTAATTAAAGACTGTTAAATGCTTGTGCCCATGATTTTATTCATTGAGTGGCCTGAGGTCATGGTAATTCAATCCAAGACCTTAAAGGTAAGGACCCTGTTGACAGACACCACAACCGAGAATTCTTATTCTTACCTTTTTTTTTTTTTCTTCTCCAAGTTAATAAATGTGTCAGAAATTTACTCTTGTGGACAAATCCATTTGTCAGATGCAGAACAGAAAAGTAAAATGGTCAAGGGCAGTGCTGGAATTTTCTTTCAAAGAGTTTTATTTCAGTGTGTCTTAAGGTCTGTATCATGTCAATCTTCAGCAGGAAAGATGAAGCCTTTCATTTCTGGAGTGTAATTAATGCTCAGATTTTATGCATTAATAGTAGCCAGCAGGAGAGAGGAAATTGGGAGGGGGAATAGGATATGGTAGCCATGACTTAGTGCAGCACATACTGAGTTGCTAGGTCAGAGAGGAAGGAAGCTAGCTGCCAAAATAGTGGGTATTTTTTTTTTCCAGTCTTTGGTAACTCCTGGAGTTCTCAGACATATTTAAGACTTCTCTGGTGTCTTGCTATCAAATCCACACTTGTAAAAACATGACTTTTGCTGTTGTGATGTTTGTATTGCATGGGCATTTCAGTAGGGACACAGATACTGCTGACTGAACCACAAGAGAAATGCAAACAGTGTTGAAGATCACTGTTTACAGAGAACTATCCTGAAAAGATAGAGAACTATCTCCTGAAAAGTACCATGCTGGTTTTACAAACATTTAGTTTGCACGTGTTAATTTGACTCACTTTCAGTTTAGGCTTGTAAGTGGTTAAAATAAAAGAACATTCTAGCTGACTGCATGGACTTCTGTCAACTGAGTGCACTACTGCAGTGCTGCTATATAGGCAGACGCTACGTCACATTGTTATCTCTGTTCAGCTTGTCTGTGCTTTATCACGTTGCCTAACAGTTTTAATAAAAAAAAAAAGAAAAAAAAAAAGACTAGTATGAATAGTTGTAAGTAGAACTATCTGAAAGCAGCAGATCTGGAGTGCCTTACACCAGCTGCTTACTGAAATAAAGAGAAGTATTATAAGAGGCACAATAAATGTGCTTGCTATCTCTGCTTTCAGTTGCAGTGCAGACACAAACTGTCACAGTAATGAATTTTGAAGACTGGAGTTTGGATTTGGGGAATTTTATAAAACACAGTCGTTTTATCAGAGTGTTGTCTTGCCAGCTGTATGATGTGAGTCTGGTTACCATGGAGTGTGGTCAGTTGGGGGAGACAAATCTAGTCAGTAAAACAGCATTTTGTGTGGTAGACTCTGCTGTGGTTTCTCCCTCTCTGGTTTAAATTCAAGTTTGGTAAGGAGGAAAGCAGTGGGGAAAGAAGATGCCTTTTTATTTAAATAAAAAGCAGTTTTAGCCCTAATCAAACTTACGGGCTACATGAGAACCCCTGGTGCAGTACAAATACAGTGTAGGAATATGCAGTTTATCCCCATGAACAACATAGAGATACTTTTCCTCTTGATCTTACCCTGTTATCTGGACTTTTTTGTTTGGTATTGTTCTCTGCTTGCCTTGTGTCTGCAGGGTGGACCATACAAGATGCTAAGCGCTGGCCACTTGTATCTTCTGCTCAGGAGGAGGTGCTCAGTATCTTCCAACCTGTCCTCTAAGAGTCTTACTGCTCCTACCTGCTCACCACTGCCACCTGTTTGAAGTTTGGTTAATTTGGTTAATTTTGGCCGAGTGGCCCTGTGGTGCTGCAGACAAACATACCAGAACTGTCCAGCATATCTGAAGGCCTTGGTGCCCCCTGCATAATTACCACATTACTTTACAATTAGGAAAATGCATTACCAAATTTGACAAGCTTTAATTAGAAGCCATTCCTTTCCTTGCTAAATTTCTTTAAAATCGGTTTCTTTATTTCCAACATATAATAGTAATAGCATTTTTACCAGATTTTGTACTCAATCTGGATGTTCATCTATAAATGCTCTTGTTACCATCCATATAATAAGATGAATATTTATAACTTCTTTTGAAAGAAGAAAAAGATCATTGAGGTAATTGTGTAGTATCAGGGTCCTAGTCGCTGTTTGAGAAAGAGGAAAAGTTTCTAATGTACTAAATTAGACAATGTCTAGAGGTTTTTGTCTTTTGTAAACACCAGAGTTAGCTTTACATGGATATTTAAATTGCCATGTTCTGTCAGGAGTTGCTCAGGAGAAGTCAGTAGGAGTTAGGTGCCTACATGGAATTTGTAATTCCTGTAGTGGAATTTTGTGTGTGAGTCTTCAGAAGTGATATGAGATACTGCAGAGAGAAGAGCGATTGTATATGGGTGGGATGAAAGTATCATAAAACTTAGTTGATGAAAGTTTATCCTTTGACATTGGTATTAACTTACTTTTTTCAAAGGTAGAAGTGAGGGAGATTCCTCACTGAGAGAAACTGGTATGATGTGGTTTACTTCTAAAGTTAAGTGCCTTTAGAATATGATCGTTACGTAGGTGGAGGTTTCTACTGGCAAAATATAAAGGCTGAAGAAAAAATGCAGAAATTTTACTGATATGAAGATTATTTCATATGGGAGGTCTTTTTGATAAAAGCTGCTCTTGTGACGTTAGAGTGGTTGTGGGGGGCTTCCCAATTAACACTTTGGTTGTTTTGAACAGGAGAGGGTCTGGATGTCTGTCTTAGAGCCTTTGCAGTAGAGCACAGTTTTTACTATTTAGAGCTGAGATGGAAAGTTCCTATTTAGATTTGGTGCCAGAGTCTTTAATAGAAATCATGACTTGTGGTGTATTATAGGTCAGTGTATATTTGCTAGTTTATATTATGCTGACTAAATTGGCAAAATGCTTATTTTTACTGGTAAACATTCAGGAGGTTTTCTCCTCACTCGTTCTTTTTCCAACAAAATAGTATTTGTCGTGTGTGGAATTAGGGCAGCATTTTATAAATCATCTGCCTCGGCAGTGATGTGAAAATGTGTGGTGGCATACAAAGATTTCCATTGTCAGGTACCTCAGGGCTGTCGATGGACTTAAATTTATCCTAATTTTAGTCCTGGAAATTATGGCCATGTAGAAAACAAAATGCTTCTGGCAGTGTAGGAAAAATACAAATTTTAAACTCTAGCAGAAGTGGCTATTTCAGGGACATTACCAGAACAGGTAACCCTGGTTAATTTAGCTCCTCTCCAAGCCCCTTATGAAGCCCCAAAAGCATTTTTTTAACATCTTTAAATCCCTATGAGGTCTAAATATGACCTGTGGCTGTAAGCATGTAAGTTCCAGTGAAATCCATAACTGCTGGTGAAATGCAGCACTGTGCTTTAGGGTGTACATTTAGTGAGACATTTAACTGAAATGGGAAAAGTACTGTAGGTCACACTTTAATGCATGCTTAGTAACAATACGTGAATATGTTTATGCGCAAGCTAATTGTATCATTTCTGGAATTATTTATACACAGTTCCCATGTGCTGTGAATGGCATTTTCTGATAAGTGTTAGATTATATAAAATGTATAATCTACACAGTACTCTACCATTAGTCTGCTTAGTTGAAAATTAGCATTCTTAAAATTGAAATTTTGTGATTCTTCTGCTGAAGAACTGTGCTATTTCATTCATTGCTTCAAGCGTAGTTTAAAAGTATAGAGAAGGACATTTAAGGACAAATTTAAAACTTGCATCAGCAAGTTCCAATTTTTTCCCTAATTTTTACCTTGCATAGTTATATACCAGACAAGCTTGGTTTGGATAGCTTTTTATAAAAGGAATCATTTGAGAATTTGAACGTTTATTCAGTTTCAGATCTTGAATATTTGGCATAAATGTGAACTGTAGCCCTGGAATTTATAACCACAACCATAAGAAAAGGAACAAAGCGTGTTTCATTGCGAATAGTCATGCTTTACAGAATGAGGTAATGAAAGTTCAGTGTTGGAATGGCAGCTTGTAAAAAGAAATGCTTCTGAATAAAAATGCTGTTGGAAAGATGCGTTAGCTCAACCTTTCGGATCATCCGGGGTGAGTTGACCCCTCTCATAGTACCTTTTTTCACCTGTTTATTCCAGCATAAAGCACTAAAGTATGGTTTATGATGCCTTATTTATCTTACAGCCATGTTAAATGTGCCTGTGCAGACCTGACATCTGGTTGGGAAATTTTTCTGCAGGAATGTTTTCAAAGAGCATGCTGTTTTGCCTTGCTTTTCCCTGTCGTGTTCATTCTCACTTGTCGTCTTCCTGCAGGTGAAGCAGCTCTAAGAGGTGAGCCCAGAATGCAGTCTCTTCCAGTATCCTCTGCCCTAACCAACCATCGAACAGGCCCTCCTCCTATCAGTCCCAACAAGAGAAAGCTCAGCATGGACCAAGGGGATGATGAGCTAGACTGTGAAAATGACCATGTTTCTAAAATGAGTCGAATGTTCAATCCGCATCTGTAAGTGTCTTGCTTCTGTTACCGCTGGTTCATAGAATTTAATGCTATCCTCTTCATTTTTGTGTGTGCTAAAATCATACTGTGTCTAAAACTTTGTGCTAGATTTTTCCTTTGTTCCAGTTTGCGTGGAAGATTTGCACAAAGGCTGGTGTGATTAGATGGGTGACTTCTTGTTTTCTTTTGTTTTCATACAGCATGAAGTAACAGGAATTAGCTCAACTTGACTATTTATAGTAAAACATACGTATTCACCTTGCAGTTTCTCAAGTATTGTTCGTTTGTTCTTTGTAATCTGCTCCTTTCACTTCCCCTGATTCTGAGTGCTCTGTACTCTCTGCTGTGATGGGGGTGGGGAAGCAGAAGGAGGGGAAACAGAAGTGCTTTGCATTTTTCTGAGGCCAGGAGATTGTGAGCCAGCTGCTCTGTAGTCTGCCTTGACAACTGGGCAAGCTGCAGTTGTTGCTAAACATTACTTAAAGGATTGCACCGCAGCTCTGACAGTCAGATGTGGAATTTTTCACACAGGTAAGGTGTTGATGAGTTAGGTGCATGTGTTGGGTAATCATCAAATGCCATTCTTGCTGTGTTCTCATTCCTGGGAATGCAAGTCTGGTTGGCATGAAGTACAGGCTTAGAGAATTCCTTTCATTCTTGACTGGAGGAAGTGATCCGAGCGGTTCAGCAGTCCAGGGCAGCCTGATAGCCTGTGCGCCTTTCCCTGCTGCCTCAGCTCCTGCAGCCTCTGCATTCCTCGCATTCCACGCTGCTGTGGACTGTTGTGTTCAGTCATAAGATGCGGACAGAGGTATTTATCCTCAAATAAATCACTATAGTGTTAGTCAGAGGCTGGGCCTGTAGTCTGCAGTCTTGGAATTTGTTACAAATCAGGAATCCAGCACTGAAGTAGTGCAAAACAATAAAAGCTCACAAGCAAAAAGAGGTTTCTCATTTACAACATACCTTGTTCTTTCTCTTAAAATCTTAACTGTTTAGAGCCTTTTCTTGGAGCTGAGAATGCTGGTATTGGAAAGAACAATATGCTGCATTTCTGTGGCATACGTACATGACACAACTGAATAAATTTGTGGCATTTTTGAATTGTTATGTAACTTTGTGGGGAAAGGTGTGATTTTTTTTTTTTAATTTTTTTTTTAGAACTCATTTGCTAGTGATGAAATAAAACACAGCTGGCAGTTACGTACATTATAACACTTTATACAGTGGAGGCCATAAAAATAATGAAGTCTGAACCAACAGACTCATGTGCAACGAAGGTTCAAAACAAAAGATACAGGCAGTTATTTCCTGTGATCCCTTAGATGTATTTTAAAGCTATCTGATCTTTTCCAGTATGGTATGTTTTCACTTATACATGGTATAAGTGTGCTACGTTTTTACTTAATAGATTCTTTCTGTGATTTTTGTATATGAAGTGTGCATCTTTTCTTCTTATAATAAAAAGCACTGGTTGTCTGCCTAGTGTTCATGTGATGGGACTAAATCTATTTCAATTAAACCATCTACTGCGGATGAATCGTAATCTAAAATAGCATACACGAGGCCATCTTTTTTCTACTTTATTTTGTAAGTTTGATCTGGCCATATGAAAATATGCCTTTAACTGAATATTGCAAAACCTCAAACTTTTGTGATATATCTGAAATAGCTGAATATCTATATATTTCAGATAGATCAGAAAAGTTCACCAACGTTCTCCAAATTTTACCTCCATTTCCCTTCCACCACCACCAATCAAATTATTTTTTCCATTTGTTTTTCATATTTTCCCTCTTTTTCAGATTATGATGTTTTGGTTTAACAACAGAAATGGATTACTCAAACTTTGTGGAACTGTTCTAAAAATTTTGTTTTGGAGGTGGGAAGTGTGTTGTAGAAGCTTGACTTGCTCGCAGTAAAGAAAAATAGTAGATTTGGGGAAAGAAACATTTTATGGAACACAATAATGGCAGTCACATTGTAGTGACTTGGGAGTTCTAGAAGTGTAAGTTTGACATTAAGTTTAGAAAACCAGATCCGTAAGAGATGTGGAGTGTGATGGGGAGACTAGATGGCACGGTATCTTTGGTGATAGCAGAGACATTTTTGTGATTTGGACTGTAAAGATGAAGCTTAGAGTCTCTGTATTTTGAACTTTTCAGGACAAAGTCCCCTGAAAGCATAGGGCGAAAGAGTTGGTGATAGAAAAACTAGGCATAGCTGCCCCAGTCGATATTAGGGCTACAGACCGCATATCTTTGCCACATAGTGGTGTTTAAATCCATACTCCTCTGACTGAATGTCTTCAGTTATTCTAAATGTCCAGATGGGCAGATCTTTTTCATTTGGAAGTCAGCACTTAGAAGACAGAAGTCTTTATAACCGCAAGCAGCTCTAGTTCAGACATTCGGGTCTTTGTAATTGCGTTGGTAGAACTGTGGAGCAGTTGTATATTCATCCTGTTAACACCAGGGTATTGTGGTCATTATAAATGGTAGAACCTTTTATTAGCATTTTGATGTTAACTCTTAGGTACCAGCACCCTGGCATCTCGGTCACTGTGCTTCTGTGGGAATGGATCCATTTAAATGCTTTGGATATTTTATTAGAAATCCAGTGATGCCAGCCTTTTGTTTGGAAATTGAATGCTTTGAGATACTCCCTGCTCAGATGTAACTCCCTGATGTATCTCCTTTGATTAGGTTCTTTGAGTTGTACTTGGGTATGTTTACTTTTATCATGGAAAAACACAACTATTGGAGTACAGTCTCTGGAGTAGAGTGAATCAAATGCCCTGGCAATCCTACTATGTTTCTAAAATATGTAATGGAATTCCTGTGCAAAAAACCATTTATCAAAGGCTCTGTTTTTCAGAGGAGATAATTTTCAGCTTCAGGGTAATAAAATACACTTGAGGCCTTGTGGATTAATTTTTAAAAATCAATATGTGAAACTGTCTACCTTACAGCAGCTTACTGGACTGTATTTACACAGCTTCTGTATTTTTGTGGTCATAGAAATTACACCCATAAGTTCCTTACTTGGGAAAAACAAATACTTCCACCCCAAATTAAAAACGAGGCACTGTAATACGAAATTCCTTTATTTTCATTTCACACTTTCTTGTGTGTCCCTCAAATGTTTTACTTAAAATGTAATCGCTAAAGTATAATCTTGCTGAGGTAAAACGTGCTTTTTGTACCATACTTTATTTTCTGGTGCTTTGTAAAGGAGAAGCAAGCTTATTTTAAGCCTCAAGTTGAAACATGCCTTTGTTTTCCTATGACTTCACTAAAATCACCTTGATTTACAGAAGAGTAATTAGGAGTTTGATTTATATAAGAATTACAAGCGCTTTATGCATGGGTAGAGTGGCTGGAGAGCTATACCAGTCTTTCTTCACAAATGAAGCTGCTTTGTTATATTTCCAAGGTGTATTTAACATTTCATGGCAACTGCTGTGTAAAATTAACTCTATCTGGGCATTGTGATGTCAGGGGAACGTGAATGAAGTGCGTTGTACCTTTAAGTGAAGGTCTCAGGCCTGACCTATGTTATGTGGGTTTCTTGTTTGTCAGGCTGGAGGCATTTTCTCATTTTCACAGTTCAGCTGAAAACAAAGGCCTCCTTATCCTTGCAGGGAGCTCTTAAGAGCTGACATCAGCCTTTTCCCAGCGGGCACCAGTTCTGCTGTAAGAGTCCTTGCAGGGAACGGAGCGGAGCGGTCTGATAGCAGTTTTTTCTCAGGGCGTTTCGCTTGCCAAGTAGCGAAGAGAAGGAGTAAATGCCAAGAGCGGGACATTTTTAGTTTTTTTAAAAAAGAAATTACACTGGGCTGGTTTTGCTTCTCTGATTTTTGGTAGGAACTAGCAAATAAGTAACTGCTTTTGGGCAAGGGACGGTTATGGCTAATACTTTATACTTTGTGGTGTAGCAATTTTAAAAATAGTTTGTATGCTAGCAAACTGTGGGATCACATCGCTATATTTAAGGTTAAAGTGAATTGATGTCAGTGACCTCTTCAAAAGGATTCAGATTTTGTGTTACTGGTAAAATTATACGTGAAACTGGCTGTTTGAATTTGTATTGGAAGGGACTATTATTTTTGTTCGCTTGTCGAGTGCGTCAGGCTGGAAGTTAGCATTTTTGGTTTGGGACAGGCAGGCTTGTGAATGGAATATTTTCCCCTCAATCTCTTTGTCACAATTCCCATTTGCTTTGGTGGCATTTGGATCGCAGTGATAATTTTGGTATGAAAATCACCTTACAGCAAAAGTTTGCAGCTGTTAAGTAGATGTCTGAGGAATAATCATCTCTTAATTTGTGTGATATAGAATTTGGCTTTTTCTTGTAATAAGAGAAAGGTCTACACATGAATAAGGTAGTTTAATGTGTATCGCATAAGGTGATGTTTAGTTTTGGACATAACCATACAGACCCAGACACTTCCATTCCAAATTCTAGATTGTGTCTTCGCCTTTGTTACAGAATCTTTGTTGAAGAATCTTGGCAAACCTGATCCATAAAGCCAGACTAGATTCCTGGAGTTTGGAAGCTGCCATATATCCTAAGTTTCTTACCATGAATATCCAATGGAGTTTGCTCACTTTAAAGACACTGTAATAGAAATTAACCCGGCATCCTTTTTAAAAAATCTGTCTTAAGATGTCCTGAAAGTTACCTGGATTTGAAGACCATAGAATAATTCAGGTTAGAACAGGCTTTAGGAGGTCATTTCATCCAACCTCCTGCTCAAAGCAGGGTCAGCTGTGTCCCCTTCAAGCTTGTAGTAGCTCAAAGCAAGGAATTTTGAGTAAGATTTGAAGTACTCAATAAATGATGGTCCTTATTAGAGGAGGACTCTGTCACCTTCCTCCTTACCATTCCCTGACCCCAGCTGAGAATGCAGGGTGGAAATGTTCTGCAGAAAATCAGGTCCCTGTTGTGGTGGAAGCTGGCTCCAGCTCCGAGCGGGGCTTGCAAAGATTTAGAACTGGGTTGCAGAGGTAGCGTGGGAGCTTTCAGAAAAGTTTTTTGCTGCTAACTACTGCTTTTTTTGGTTCCAAAATTCATGTGGTATTAAGAAATATGTTTACACTGTCATTTTATTGTGACAAATTGGAATTGAAAAAAAAAAAAACAAACCCAACACACACAACTCAGAACACCCAAAATGTCTCTCATTTGCTTGCAGGCATCTTCGCTGAGTTCTCTTGGCACAAATATGCCTTTGAAGTATTTTAGGATTAACCTGGTGTTTTCAAAGCAGTCCTGTTGAAGCTGAAATCCTCTGTATTGCCAGTGGAACTGTTACAATGTGGCTCTTGTTGATTACAGTGGACAAAGGATTACAGAGCAGGTTTCAAACTGCTTTTTCTAATTCTTTTTTTTTTTTTTCTTGTATGCATTCCTTGAGTGCTGAACCAAATCAATCAGATATATTTTCTTGTTTATTAATGGAGATCTTGCACTACACAAAATTATTCTTAAATTGTTTCCAACAAATGTTCTTTAAATGGAACCTTCAGAGACGGACTTGAAAGAGCTAATATATCTGAGTTAATATTTAACACTGAGTTTTGCAGAAGTTCTTATCCAAGGGGGAATTTGAGAAAGTACTCAAGTCCCTTTCAGTTCAGGAGGGTGTAGCCAAGCACATGTGAAATGCTTGTTGTGAACAGTTTCAGGGCTAAAAATTGATTGATAGCTTTATCAGTCCTTCGCAAAAAGACCTGATCTGTCAAAATTTGGGTATATGTTTAAGTACATGAAACATCAGGCAATGTTAGCTCAGGTGTTTCCACTTGCAAACAGAAAGGTTTTGTTAGCTAGCTCCAGAATTCTGCTTTGAGATAATGTTTTCCACTTTCATTTTCCTCCTTTTGCAAAGGAGCATAAAACTTCCATAGTAGGTTAAGGCTCCAAGCTGCCTGGTGAAGCCCAAAGCTGTGCCATCACTGTACAGAGGTTCCAGCACCCACGGGAGGAATCACCCCCATACTGGCGATGACGAGGAGGCCTGTGGACACAGGGACAGAACACGAATCCCTCCAGCCCCAGTCTTGGAATTTTACCCAAGGGGCTGTTCTTTGGTTTCATTAAAAGGAGATTTTACATTGCATAAGTTATCGTGTATCTACATGGGGGTAAAATTGAACACCAATCCACAAGTCTGATATCTGAGCAAGAGGCAAGCAAAGAACCAGGAACATTTACAAACATAGTCTAGATGTATATCATAACCATATGGAAACAAAGGTTTAATCTCACTTCTTTTTATTTAACCGTTTTCCCAGATGTTTCCTGCAGTTTGACAGATGTACCATTTACTAGAAAGCTGCGCTCTTGAGAATTAGAATGTTATGGACACGGTTGCTATAGACAATGACTCTGTCAGGGTAAGGTTTGGAATAAAATGTTACATTAATTTCTAGTTGAATAAGTAAATTTTTTTTCCCCAGACTGAAAGTGCTGGACTGGACAGTCTCCTTTCATTTTCTCTCATGCTGTAATGCGCTACAAAAACACGCGAACTGCCTTTAACTCACTCCTGCAGCATTGCTGAGTGCTGACTCCGAATAAATGGCATTATTTCTTAGTGTTGAAAGGTGAAAAGTATTCCTCTGGCTATTTCTAGCCATCCGTGGCCATCTTTGCACTTCAAGCAAGTGCCCCCGGCGGTAGCCGGCCCTTCCCCCTCTCTCCCCGGTTCTTGGCGCCTAATCCGAAGGGGGCTAGGGAGAAAAAGGGGGGGGCGGTCAGTGTGCAGGTCGTAGCTCACGGCACGGCTAATGATTCCCCAGAAATGACCGGGGGGAGGAGGCGGCTGATGGATCTTGACGGCGCATCTCGCCGCCTTTCAGCGCCCGGGGGCCGGGCGGGCGCGGCGGCGGCGGCGGGGGACTCTTATCGTGACGAGGCGGCGGGGGCCGCGCTCTGCGCCTCAGCCGCTCGCCGAGCTGGTGAGGCCCCGGGCGGGCCGGGGCCGGGGCCGGCGGGGGGTGGGGGGGGACGCGGCCGCCTTCCTGCGCCCGGGCGATGCTTACCCTGAGGTTAGTACCGGGCCGTGGGCCGCGGCCCCCGCCTCCCGGCCGGCCGGCGGCCCCCTGCGCTCCGCCGCGCTCCGCCGCCAGCCCTGAGGCAGCCAGTGCGGGGCGGGGGCGGCTACCCGCCTCCCGCCGCGCCCCGAGCCCGCCCGCCCGCCCCGGGGCTGCGAAGGGTTTTCGGCGAGGGTTTATCCCGAAAGAAAATGACGGGGGAAATGAAAGGACTCTGCCGCTACTGAAGGCTGAAGGGTTTGACCTCAGCTATTTGACCGCTTCCCCCCGGTGGAAAACGTTGCCGGAATCGGCCGCGCTTTGTAGCTGCCGTGCTGTTGACTGAATTAGGTAGCCGTGTCCATATTGCTTGATTGAAACGGAGTCGTCCTTTACATTTCTTACGTAACTCCGCTAACGCTGTAAACAAACTCCGCAGCTCAGCAGCTCTCCAAGATTTCTCATTCACAATGTAAATATTGTTCCTAAAATACCGTGGAATGTGAACATCGAAAGCAGAGTATATGCGTTGGCTTATTGTACCTGCAGGCCTATTGCTGCGTGGGAACTGGATTTCACTCGTTTCATTGCACTGACTTGAGTGCAGAATACCTGATTAGAAAGAAAAAGAGGGGTGGGATGAGTTTGGTAAGCCATGAGAAAAACTTTCCAAAACATCTGGGGAGAAGTCTCGGCACACTCTTAATTACTGCTTCGTGTAGCCTTTAATGTGGCACAGATGTATAGTTACTGTAAATAATGGAGGAGTCGCATATTACAGTCAAGTTAAGGTCGATTCGTATGTTCCTGTCGAAGTCCTGTCTTTCAAGTCCTTGTCTGTCCAAGTTGTTTGTAGCATGTGTGTTCGAGCTGTATGGACATGGCTGACTTCTTGCTGCCTGAATGATAAGGAATGATGCTTTGTGAATCTTTCTGTCACATCACTCAGTAACTTTTAGTATTCCTAAATCAGTACTTTAAAAAAGGGGGGAGCAAAACCCCCGAACATTTGCTTTTCTAACTAAAGTCTCCCTTAAACCGAAAGTTACTGTGAGAGGATACTGTTGGTTGTAGAACTTGATGGTTAACATGAACGCCTTAACTGCAGAAGTACCCTTTCAAACGCTTAACTGCTACTGCTGTGGTCGGTTTGGTTATCAGCTTTTTCAAAGGAATTATTTTACTATATTGGTATGAATAGTTGTGCAAAATATAATGAAGCTGTTATTGTATTTATAGTACTTCTAGAGGTTTCAGTAATTCAGATTTTATTAGCAATTACAAACAGCTTCAGTAAATTTTTAATGAAATGTTTATTCCTTTTATAAAACAGCCGATGAAAAAAATCTCATTTTTCAAAACCAGTTATTTAAACACTGTTCTCAGTCTAAAGGTCTAAAGCCTGGGGTTTTTTGAGAACTTTTGAAATTTCTGTCTGAAGGTGAATTAATGTATTTTCTCAGCTTTTCTTGCTTCACATCAGCTAACGTTACATTGTGTATCTGCTGGATAGAGACCATAATTTGTAAGCTTTAACGATCCAGGCCCTTTTCCCTCTTTCTCGTAAGAACCGTTGGAAGTTGGAAAAGAAAGCTCTATAATCCCATCTCCTGACAATTTGACACAGTTAATTCCAGCACTGTGACCTTATTTTCAGAGACAGGCTTGTGTTGTTAAAGCTTTTACTAAATAAAATTGCCATTCTCATGTTGTTGATATCTTTTACTTCCCACATCATCTGTTTGAAGAAAATGATTAATCTGCTCCTCTACTGTAAGATTCTACCTGATGCAGTCTTTTAGGTGATTGAACTAAATAAAATCCCATAAACTTTTGAAAATTTGGGGTTCACAGATTGACTTAAGCTGGTACCCACTTTCACAAAAATAGTTGCGTGACAGGCATGGAGTGATGAATGAAAGTATTTTTTTCCAAATAAAAAAATAGAAAATATTGTAAGGCACAACCCAGAAAATATTATAAGAAAATGTAACTGCCATTTTTTATTTCCTCTAACAGTTCTGCAAAGTTTCACCATTGACTTTCAACACCACCAAGTTTTCCCAGAGCCTGCAGAACAGACTGATGTACCCTGGCAATATTGAGCACACATGTATGTGGCTAATCTTGTTGCACTAGGACATGACCCACTGCTGTGTCTATTTTATGTGCAAGCTTTCTCCTGACATTGGCCCATAGTTTTCTCTGTGTGATCGTAAATAGTTTTTACAGTATTTTCCAGTGACTCAGTATAAAAGGTTTGTTGCATGTGCCAAGTTTGACTTCAAAAGGATGTTAATATGGCTGAATTATAAAAGCTGCACGTGACCCAGCACATGAATTGGTAGAACGTAAGAGGAAATGTCTGTCAGAGGTGTTTGGGTGGGCATTGCAGTTGGGTACAAATTAATCATTTTATAGCTGCCTCTGAATCTTTCCAGTAACCCCTCTGACCTTCAAGCTGTTTTCATGGAAGCCTCTTTGCTCTTGCCTTACACTGTCAGATTTTCCTTCCTGCTTGTTAGAAATTTTAGGGAAAGTTTGGAGTGTCCCTTTCATCTCATCTTTTATCATTTGCTTTTCTGGATGTTTTTCCCTTCCAAGGACTTGAAACAGTTCAGACCTCTGCATGGATACTTTCTGTTTCCATTCCAGCGGTGACTTGCCTTTCTAGATCATGTTCTGTTTGTCCCAATATATGCAGTAGCCTGACTTGCTCTCCAGATGTGAACGTTGGCAGGCTTCACTTTCTCCACTTTTCTCAGACTTTCTCTGACTTTCTCAGAATTAAGATTATTGTGCCTTCAAGCACCCAGATGCTATGTTGACTTCTGTATAGTTTACTTTTGAGCTAGAAATGAGACCTTAGTTCTGGGTCCTGACTGGCAACCACAGGATGGAGTTTCTGATGTGCATTGATATGTCTGAATTTTGCAGTTTTACTGAAACTATCTTCTAAAAAAAAGTGCTTTCTGTAACTGTAGTAGCAGCGTCTTCTAAAGACAGACTGCATCCTCTGCAGAGCCTTTTTCAGCTTCTGAAATGTTCACATCTTCCATCTTTTGGTCTTCACGCTTGGCAGAAATAGATCTTCGTTTATGCTTTTTTCTAGTGTGTTGTGCACGTTTTTCAAAGGCAACTGGAGCTACTGTCATTCTTTGAAGAGAGAGTTATGGGGAGGTGGCTGGATCAGATAAATCTTAAAGCTTTGGTTACTTCTCCTGTCTCCTTTCCAAGAAATGTTCTGTTCCTCTGACAGGCTGTTGGACAGTAGTTAGAACAGGGAAGCCACTGACACCGTGTTGCAGGTTAGAGGACCAGAAAGTTTCTTCTCTTTGGCTAATGCGATCGGCAGGAGGCTGAGTATTTTTTGTCCTCAGTCCTTGAAAACTAAGTCACAGCTGATGGGAGTTGTACTCAGCTGTTGGTTTCCACCTAGATACAGTTAAACAAAACTTGGAAGAGATGAAATGGGCTTATATTTACGCTCCAGAAATCATAGTGCATTTTAGGAAACTTTTTATAATTACTGCAATGTCCCATTATACCTAGATGCTTGTGATTGTGGTAATACTGAAATGCTGGAACTTCCTGTTGTTCTGGCTCCACTTTTTGAGCTGTTAGTGATTTTTTAAAACATTTATTTAATTTTCCTAACAGGCTAATTCCTGTTTACAGTTAGCTCAGGAGAATTAATGAGATCACTTATCATTTCAGAATTTTTCCAGATATTTATTAAATGTTAAAATTTTGTTGTTTACATCTCAGGTATGGCCTCACATAAAACCTGTTCAAAAAATTATGTTACTTTAAAATGAGACATCAGGTGTACCACACAAAATGTGAACCTAAATGCAGGAGGTTTGGGGTCGAATGAGCAGGCAGTAGAAGTGCAGAGCAGAGAAATTAGTGGGTGAGCAGAGGTTCTGCAGTAATTTTTTTTTTCTTTCTTTTTTTTTTTTAAATTGACTTACAGGTTTTGATTTTTACAGGTAACCTGCAGTCTGTGCCTATTGCAGTAAGGTAACTTTGTCATCATTTCTGGATTGTATATGTATGCATGTGTTCCAGCAGTGACATAATTTTTCATTTAATAAATCCCAGAGTTTTACTTATGGATGGAATGAGTGATTGCCATTGTAAAGCAACCAGTGCTACCTTTTAAAACAATCCTCTGAGTGTTGGAGCAAAGATGGCCAAATGTTAAAAAAAATTCCCTGTGAGAAAAATAAGTAGGATCTGAGATTGTGTTAATTGATTTTACTGTACATTAGATTTAGATTTCAGTTTTGTGGGTTTGGCTTTTGACTAAGGTCTTGCATCATGCGGTTCTCTTGCATTCTTTCATACTTGTGAATATTAAGCCTTCAGGAAGGGAGGCTCTTCTGTATCTGAATATTTTTGCTTGGTGCAGGCAGGCAGTAATGGGATGCTCCTGTATGCATTTCACAGCTTATTATTAATTTATTTCTGTGAAATCTGTTCTCCTGGTTGATTACATTTGCAAGTAACTATCTGGTCCAAGATTTTATCTCTGAAAATCTTGTTTTGGTGGGGATAAATGTAGAAAGTCTGACCTCTGTTTGTTTATATGTGAGATTATCCTATTTCTTGTTAGTGTGTTTTCAATGGTTTTATTTTGATTTCTCATCTCAAAGGCCTTTCCACTGGCTGTAGCACTAAGCTGAAAAAAAAAAATTTGTGAATTGAAATTTTTAAAGGGAAGGAACTGCAGAATTCTGATTAGAGAGGAGTGCAGAGAGTAGGGAAAAATAGGTACGGTTGGTGCATTCGTCCTTCTGACTCTGAAAGAACTTGTGTAAATATGATGCTTAATTCTCCAAACTGGGCCTGATGCTCAAGTTGCAAAGTTCAAAAGAACAAAAGCTCTTTTCTGGGAAGAGTTAAGTTTAATTATTGGTGGCTGGAGAAGCTTTGAGGCAGTGCTTAAAATCCTGGGTGCCTTTGCTGAGTTGTTTCTAGCCTGAAGCAGAAAGTGAAGACTTAGCCGCTTGCTTCTTTCCTCTTAACCACACTTGATTGGGGGAAGAAATGGGGGATTTGCCAGCTACAGACCTGGGTTAAAGAACCACTTTGTAGCTAGCTGGCTAGCAAACTACTGTTCTAGAGTCCTCCAGAACCATAGCAGGAGGCATAGCTGCTGTAGTGCTGCTCTTCGAGAAAGGTGTTTGTGGAGGATCAGTCGTCAGTTTTATCTGTGCATTAGTCTGAACACGATCTTTAGTTTGTCCAGAAGATTTCCTGCAGGGGGGAAATAATGTTTAAATAACAGCAGTGGTAAAAAGGGAGGGCATTCTTTATCTTTCTCAGGAAACCATATCAGATGGCCAGGTTCTGTGGTGGAAGTGATTCTTGCAAAAACAATAATCTCTTGAAAGTTGCCTACTTGAAAGCTTTTTGGGATGGAATACTAAGCCATAAAAGTAACAGGGAAGCGTAAAGCTAATAAAATGGGATGAAAAAGGGTTATGTATTTAGGTGGCAGCCATTCAAAGTAGATGTGGTTTGAAGAATGTATTGGGCTGTTTGGAGTATTTTTTCATGTTATGAATACTTCAGATAATTGACTGACACTCAAAGAGCAAACTGCTAATACTTTGGGGTTTGGGGGGGGCGGGGATTAGTGAATTTTAGATTTTTTTTAAAAAAATTCTGAGTAAGGAACACTTAGGATTTTTCCCTTTGGATATAGCTAATTGTATTTTGAAATATCACCTTAAATTCTTGTTTTCCCACCTCACAGTAACAATTAATGTATGCCAGTAGATACTTTTACAGGAAATGATCCCCATCATGTGGAGAAGATACTTTATATCAGTGGATTATAAATCCTTAAGTTGACTTTAGCAAAAGCAGCTGCCCTCTTTCAGACATAAGAGTTTGTGAATAAATACAGTAAAAGATGTTAGAAAACAAATATTATAAATACGGTGAAAATACTAAAATCATATTTGAATTAGGTTGCACAAATGAAAGTTGATTCTTAAGCAATATTATGCATTGTGTTTGTATAAAGAAAAACATCTTACATTGCAATTAAAAAGAACTGTAAGTGGATACTTGTTCTTTCTGCAAGTGAAACACACTCCTACAGTACAACCATTTCAAGTTAGAGCTCTATTTCTGCCAAAGGGAGTGTGAAACGTCTGTGATTTCTTCACTTGGAGGTACAGTAATACTTTTGGCATCTGTTCCTTAAGGATCTGCAGGCTGGAAGTGAGCGCAAGCAAAACTGTCCCCTTCGGTGGGCCTCTTTTTTTTCCTTTTCCTTAAGCAGCTGGCAGAGTTACTCTGTTCCTGTAGGATGAGTGTGAATTACCGCCACTCTGTGCCAGTGAACAGAACAGCCTCATTTAAAGGTTGTACAACAGAAAAAGTATTAAGAACAATGCATTTTAGCTACCTTTGAGCTAGTTCCTGAGGAGGACTGAAACATTGCTTTCAATTAACAAATGTTATTTAGAACCAAACTGAAGCAGACTTTCAGCTAACAGTCAGGATGTGTGTGGTTTTGGTATGACATCCATCTGAGCACATGATGCTTGGTAAGTGCTGGAGCCTCGGTTATGATTCATTGGGGAGAAACATGGAAAACAATGTCTGTTTTTCAAGTGTTGGAGAAATGAATTTAAGGTTGGAATCATGTATAATTTTGCTAAAATAAACCTTCAAGTAGCTTGAATACCTCTGTTAGACGGGAAGTAAGGGTGATGGGTATGGCTGATGTAATAGTGTCCCACTGCCTGATGTTTGCTCAGGTTCTCACCGATATTAATTGCTAGCTATTTTTTTAAACCAGTGGAGTTGCACTGGCATCTTCACCACTGAAGGTGGAGTCCAGAGTTACATATGCTGATTTTTAAGACAAAGTGGAGTCAGGGGTAGTAAAGCTGTTTGGACAGCTGGATTTATTTGTAGTATATATTTTTAAGTTGTTTTTCAAACATGGTCAGAAATCCTTCTTTGTAATTTTCTGCCCTTATGTTTGAACTAAGAGATGCATCTCTGTACTTGTTCAGTGCATGTGGAATTTTTAAGCTAATTGACTTCAGTGAAATATAATTGTCTTCAAACACTTGCATGATTTGATTGCCCCTTTGGACAAAGCATCTAATATAGAAACAAGAATGACTTCTCTCAATAATAATAATAATAATAATAATAGTAACAGGCTTTCAGTTTCTAATAAAAAATTATTTTTAAAGTTACATTTTAAACTAAAATTATTTAATAATGTGAAATTGATGAATACTCTAAATAATTTTATGTACAATTGTTTTACAAGTGGAGTCGGATATCTGTAGGATTTGCTATTTATATTTAAACAGGAGGGACTCAGAAGTGCTGGTATATTTTCACAAGGGCAGACCTATCAGGTTACTATTCTACATGGTGCTGTAAAATTTTCAGCTGGGCTCAGAAAAAAATAGTATCTGATGTGGAAGTAGAAGCTTCAGGTATTTTTTCATTTTTTGCGAAGATTATATAGTTGAAGGTAGATGAATTGAGGAGAGGATGTTTGAGGAGTGGACTATACACAGTTCCCTGCCTGGAAGAGGAGTTGTTCTAAGTTAGGAAGAGAGAATTATTTGCCTACAGAAAGGGCTAGGGTGTGGTCTGCTGAGATTACTGAGTTAACTCAATAATTCTAGGTATCTTTAGGGAAGGTCTGCCTACTATGCTGTGCTTCTTCCTGGCATCAGACTGATCCCATTTCCCAGTTTCTTGGTCCCTTCTTCCAAAAATCTTTGCAGAAAAGTTTTGTGGGGTTTTTTTGGCAACAAAACTATCAGTTCACCAATATTCAAGGCTGTGACTTTTTGTTTTAAGTGAGGAGGAGTGAAATAGGTGCTCTTGTGTAAAATGGAAAATTTCTTTTGCTTGGGGATTTCAGTAGGTTGGTTGATCACTGGTCACTTGAGAGCCCCGCCCCCCCCGCCCCAGTAAATGCAGCACTAAGTTGTTGAAATCCCAGTTCTAAGAAAAAAACCCAAACAACTGGTGTAGCTACATTTTTTTGTTTCATTTTACAAATATTTTTGGTGGAGGAAACAAAGTTTTTCCTTTGAAAATCAGCTTGTGCTTATTAAAACAAAATGTAATCATTCTGAACAGGGATAATTTTTTTTGAGGCAGTGAGAAGTAGGAATCTACTGGAGCTGTATGTGGTTTTGCAGCCTCCAAATGGTTATTTAAATTGTAGTAGAGCAGATAATATTTAGTTGAAAAGTAAGATTTTTGGCTTGCAGCCACCAAAGATACTGCATTGCAGCAAGAATGAGCCATCTACACAGCATTGCCTTTATCACTTGAACAATGATTTTAGCAACGTCTTTTCATGTTATTATTTCCCAGGCTATCTAATGGCTGTTGTCCAGGTACAAAAACAGTCTGGAGAGGCATACTATTTATGAAGTTCCGTGCTTGCTTCCTGAGGGGCGGTGAAGGATTAGTTTCTTGTGTTCAGTAGCTGTTTCAGTACTGTAATTCAAGATGAGGCTACTGTACTTTAAATATAGAGTCTGTTGTGCTGCCATTAAGTCACACATTTGCATCAGTCATTAGCTCAGAGCAATGCAATTCTAATCTTCTTTCTCCTGAATGCTGATACTGCAGAGTAGTCTTGTGAATTGAAATGGTACCAAAGCTGGTGAAAGATCGAAATGCAGCACTGTGAGAATGTATTTCCTGGTGGTTTGTGTGCTGCTTTATTGTGTCTAAATCTGGCCTATACAGAAGGATTCAAGAAACACATGATTTTCAGAGAACATCTTGAGCACCAGCTGTGAAACCTTAAAGGTTAGATTTTATGGTTGATTCTGCTAATCTGCAACTACTAATTTGTAATTAGTTAAAAGGGACAAGTGATGGGGGGGGGATCTGAATGGTTACAAATTGCATTGTTATTCTGTTGGCTGTTCCCTCCTAAAGCATGTCAGGGGAATTTGGCGTAGAGAACAAGCTGTGTCCTGAGGTTCTCAAGTCACTGGTTGCCTGGTATCATATTAACCCTAACTTCTACCATGATAAACGAGTTGAGTTTTGATTCAGGCAGCAATAACAGATTTCTATACAGCTAAGTGACTCTTGAGCAAGCTGAAGAATAGCACTGAAGAATGGCGATCAGTTCAGCAAAGGTCCTGTTCCTGAATACAGCAGAGGGCTGGACCCTCATCTCAGGAAAGATTATAGCTTTTCTAGCTCTTACGTGAGAGGAGCCACAAGGATGACAAAGGTATGGGAACAGTTTTTTATTTGAAGAACTTAGTATCCTGGAGAAAAAAGGTTGTTTAACAGAGGGATGAGCTCAGGAGTGGCATGAAGATGATAAGCAGGGAGGGATGGCTTTGTCTCTCTCCTAATACAAGAACTAGGGCAAGAGCATTTAAAAAGAGCCCGTGTAGAAAAGGTACTTTAGAAGGTATGTAGTTTAAATCGTGGCATCCGTTGCCACAGGATGCTGTTGAGGTTAAAGTGTACATGGTCTCAAAAGGCACTTAAACAAATGCTGTGCAACACAGCAACCAGCCCTGCCTGCCGGGGCAGGATTAGAGCAGAGCATCCCCGCACCCCGTGTTGGCGTTTTAGATTCTCCCCGAGGCACACCCGTGGCAGCGAGAGGCTGCCAGCACGGCTGCATGGCCGCGCCGGGTTAGGGGCGCTGGGCGAACTTGAAACCTGCAAGTTTTTTCTGTAGTATTTTTGTTGATAAGCTTTGGGGTTCCATATTTTTGTCTGTTGGCAGGGCTTTTTTTTTTTCCCCTCAGCTGTTAGCATTCCTTTTCGAGAGACTTTCTCAGATGTTGAAATAGGCAGTAGGTTCTTGGAGTTGTAAGTTATTTCAATACTGAATACTATTCGTACATCTTAATTACCAGTATTATAGAAAACATTCTTCTATTCCTTTTCTGTCTCTGCCTAATATTCATCAGAGCATTTTTAAAGATTGCTCCTGCATATCAATTTGCTATGATATGCCTAAAAAAGTGGGGGGAAAAATGCCTTGGATTTTGCTGACTCATACACAGGACACATTAGGACACTTCATTATTACTTCAAGAATCTTGTGAAGACAGAATGTATTTTCCGTAGAACCAGCTTTCTCCTCTAGTGCTTTCCTGTGTGATAGATAGACTGAGTTTGCTATTTCACATTGGGGCACTAGGTATTGCAGTGTGTTAACTCTTACCATACTGGTATGTTCCAGACTGCCAATCATACATACACTTACCTAGGTAAGTGGTTATGAACGACTGCCTTCACCAGTATGAGTGAAGTACCTTTCTTTTGATTCACTGGTTTCCCTTTAATGATGATTATATTGCTGTATGGAAACTGAAATATCTCATACGTAAGTACAAAATCAGTATTGTTTTAATTGCAGTGAATGATAGGCTGATTATGTGAGTACATCTACTGAGATTTACTGTTCAGTAGTAGTTTGAAATTACTCTTTGTAAAGCACAGTTGTAATTAAATTATTCTGAGATAAGTGCACTGTGGTTTGCTTTTCCTTCATGTTCTGCTTTGAAAATTTTGCTTCCTGCCTTGACTCACTGTGTTTTGCTGATATCAGCCATGTCTTTTGAGTAAAATAAACTTTTCTTGGGCTTCAGCAATGCTTAGAGAATATTGCAGTGTTAGGTGACAGAGTGGGATTAATAGCATGTTAAGCAAGGAGGTGTCTGATCTTAACAAAGCATGGTCAGTTGTTACTTTAACTTGGTGCCTTTAGATAAGTGTCTGAAGAAATTCTAGGCTGAAGAAAAATGTTGGTTGCCAGAGATTGCACGTGTAAATCATTGGCTTATCTTTGCAGGGAGGGAAGGGATTCTATACCCCTCCTCACAACCAAGTAAAATGCATTAAAGGGATATAATGTTGCATATCTTGTTATAGCTTGTAACAATAGTAAGTCCTTTGACCCTTTTTTCTTTCACGTATTAGAAACAAGACTGCCAATGGAGATTATCGGAAGGAGCACAGAGAGAGGAGTCGCAGCCCAATAGAGAGGGCTGCTGCCCCAACAATGAGCCTTCATGCCAATCACATGTATGCCTCAATCCCAAGCTTGACCATGGATCAACCTCTAGCACTGACCAAAAACAGCATGGATGCAACCCGAACAGTTGGCATCACGCCTACACTGACTTCTGTGGAACGGCAGCAGGTACTGGCTTCTAGATTGACAAGAAACTCTGGGTGGTTGTAGGAATCCTTGCTGTAGACACAATGAGGACTTCCCAGGTGTAAGCAGAACGTATTGTGAGTCACGATAGGTAGGCGATACTATTCTTCAGGCAAAATGTATTTTAAAAATGCACAATGAATGTCACAGCTCGTTGTGTTTAATGTGAATAAATCGCTGATGTTTAAATGTATCTGTCACAGATTTCTTGGCCTTCCTGCTTTTTGTGATGCTTTGCCAAGCTTGTGAATGCATGTGTTTTAATTGGGAATGCAAAGTCTGTGGTTGAGCGAAGCTCCAGTACCTGCTAGGCAATAACTGATGCAATTCACAGGTAGAGAGGGTATTCACTTGTGCTCATCTTGGCAATCAGTGTGTGCTTCCTCCCCTCCGTCCCAGCTCTCTCCTGCCAGGACTGCTGAAGAAGAGGTAGAAGACAGAAAGGGCATAAAGGGAGAATTTTGCACTGAATTATGCAGGTGAAAGAAGCTGGAATGACCTTAGTTGTTTTAGCCAGCCAAAAGCATTCATTGCGTTGTTCAGAGCAATGTTTTATCACTATTTCATAATGACTTTTCCTAAAGCAAAGTAATGATTTTTGATTATTTTATAATTTATTTCCATATGCTGGAGTGGTTTGATTTGGTTTGGTTTTGGCTGGTTGGTTGGCTTTTGGCTTGCCATCTTGTACATTGTTTTTTCCTTCAGAACTGCTGAAGATGAGCCATCTCTATGCAGGTTATACCATAACAGTTTTCTCATAAGTCAGACTCACTTTTATCCCCCTCACAAGTGAAGAGACAAAGCAAGATAATTAAGTTGCGATGAGCTGCAATATTGAGAAATTAAACTGGCCCATGTACCCAAGGTCTTCCTTCCTTCCGTCCTTCCTTCCTTCCTCCCCTACTGTGATGCCCTGCGAAGGGTAGACACTTCGAGTGGATCCCCTTTCAGAGGTTGGGATTTTTCATATGCAATTTATGAAAGCTTCTTTTCACTGGAGCCGTATACTTTACATCTGCTGTGTAGATTTTCACGGTGGTTGGCTACGTACGCTAGTCTTTTACATTTTGCTATGCCAAAATGCCTAGCTTTACACTAGTGTTGCTGATATCTTGCATCATTTGGCACACAGATTGCAGAGTTATTGTTCTGTGCAGAACGGCTCTTCTTTGCTCTTGGCGTTCCGTGATGACAGAGGAGGAAGGGACAGGCTTCCACTGACGACACTGGTGCCCTTTGATAGCATTACCGCTGCGTCTCAGCCTAGCAGCTGACACCACTGACACTCTTCTGTTTTGGCGTGTTTGACTTGGGCTGATTCCTGTTGCCTGTTACCAGATTCCTCTCTCTTTTGTTATCTCTGACATTTTGAGCTAGATTACAATCTGTTTTCTTGGGAAAATAGGATGTTGGGGTAAGACCTTGCTAAGAGTAGAAATCATACAAAATAAAAAGTGTACCGAAAATAAGAAACCCTAGTTTGATGATCTGTTGGTTTCGGTTTTGTGGGTTTTTTTGGTTTTTTTTGTTTTTTAACCTTAACATTTTGAATGGGATTTAATCTGACTGTGTTTCTAATAAAGAGGTGGGAAAAAAATACCTTCTTATTTTAGGCAGTATAGGGTTATTCAGCTGCTGTAGTCACTGTTACTAAATTCTCAGCTTATCTCAATATTTCCATGTAAATATGTGTAGTCTGCTCAGTGCACCTGTACACACAGAACCATACCAGGGGATTCTGTAAGATGCCTTATCCAGCCTCTCAGATCCTTTGTGGTGTTGGTACATGCATTCTTGAGACAAGCTTTTTTATCACCTGTCTGTCTACTTCCCATCTCTTGAATGTCTAAATTACTCTTCTGAAGAGAGAAGCATATATACGTTTCTCAAAACCCACTTCATAGATGCACAAAATCTTGGCCCCTATAAAAAAGAAAATAAATGCTTCTACATGTGAACTGCTTACAGAAAAATCAAATAATTCTCTTTTTTCTTTATTTACTTTTTTTTTTACATTGCTGTCAGTGCAGTAAGATGTAAATAGCATCATTCCTGTTGTGTCTAGACAGATAGTGTTAAACGTCCCCTTGAAAGCTCATCTCTTTTACTTTGGTCTTGCTCTTACTCTGACTAAAGTACCACTGAACAATGAAAACTCTTTCCTTACTCATTGACTTTGTATGGTAGTGATTGTGGAATTAAGATGATGTGAATAGACATTTTGGGGAATTTGCATGTGTTGAGAATGAAGAAGGATGATGTTTATTAAGTAGTGCTAGAAAGGCAGATTAATTACAACAGGAAAGTACCTGTGGTCAAGACTCGCTCAGGAGCTCTTCATATTTTACATCTTAACGGGCTTATTGTTTTGTGGCTGAAGTACGTAATACAGAATTAGTCAGGCTAGGAAAATGTAACTTCTGAATGAAAAATAGTAACATTCAAACTTGATTAACACTAAGAAGACAAATACTTGTAAAATTTGTAGAGCTCTTCTGAGTCCTGGAATCACAAGGATATGTGGCCATAGAATGAAACAAACACTTAATGTGTTGACATTTAGTTCTGCATATGTAATGTCTGTGAAGTTGAAACAGTCACTATAAAATGATTTTAATGCTTTTAATGATTTGGTTTTATACTGCCCTTTTTCTATATGGCTGCTTGTCACTTAAATAACGAAGAACCACTATGGAAATGCAATGTGGGGTGTTTTAATCGGACAAAGAATAGCTGAATATTTTGGGGCTTAATATCTTTTACTGAATTGGATAGTTTATGGGTTATTTCACTGCTGGGATTGGGCTCAGTGTTTGTACATCTCAAGTGATTGTGCAGTGAACTGCTGTTAATATGGCTTTGGCTGATTGTCTACTGAGTGACAGTTTTCTTTTTTCTTCCATATTAGAACCGTCCATCCGTAATCACCTGTGCTTCTGCGAACAACCGGAACTGTAACCTCTCTCATTGCCCCATTGCTCACAGTGGCTGCGGTTCAGCCATGCCTGCCTACAGAAGACCCTCTAGCAGTAAGTTACATGTCTGTACTCTTAACTGCCTGAGGAGAATTTGAGGAGCTCAAAATTGTCTCACTAACCTTAACTGTGTAGGCACTGATGTATTAACAGGAATAAAAGGAGGTGAAACAATAGACACCTCTTTGTATCCTGTCTACTCGGAGACATGCTAGCACAGATCTCCTCTGCAGTCTTTCTAACCATCAATTCTATGCCACAGTAGAAAGTATCAATTCAAAATTAAGGGGAGAGAGGTGTCCTTTTCTCTTGTTTTGAAAAGCTTCTTTAAAAAAACAAATACCCCACACAGACAAATAAGTCATTATGTTTATTTTAGTCTTAACTGGCAAACAGCAGAGAGGGCCAGCAGATCCAACCATGCTCTTATTTTAGGAGCTGTAGTTTCCCCAGTCTTTCAGTAGTCAGTAGACTTTTATGATTCGGCTACAGTCACAAAAATCTTTCCCTGCAGATACAAATGCTCTTCCAAAGCACGTATCTTCCACCTTTCTCTGCACAGGTAACAAACAGCTTTGGAGGGCAGTTGCTATAGCAACCCAAGCAGGGAGCTTTAGCTTTCTACCTTCTGTGCAATTAGTACTTTTTATGAAATCTTTTCATGCAGTACTTGCTGGGAAAGCTTGGGATGTTTCTCTTCACTGTGCGACTAGGGGAAAACACAGCCCTTTCATTTCAAGTCATATACCTGCTGATGCATAGCTTTAACACGCAGCATTTCTGTAAGTTCACAGCAGTGAGGCTTCATGAGCCAGAATGTGTCAATGTAACAATACCAGTATGACATAGGTAGAAGCCTAAAAGTCCACAGTAGGGTGGTGGTGGTTGTTGTTGATACTAAAAAAAGATCAGTGTATTGTTGAAAACTAGAATTAGAAGCTGAAGCGAGACCCTGGAGGATATCTCACACTATCTTAGAGAAATAATAGCTAGGGATCTAAGATGTTAGAAGATTTCTAGAAAACTGCTGTTACTTGTCTAAGGAGAGCTGCTTCGGTGAGACCCTAGCTGTATTCACATGGGCTTTGGAACAGTGGTAAACGTTTTCAGAAAATATTTGTCTCTTGTCACTTGAAGAGGTTTTTGTGCATGACACATTTATTTTAGGATCAGTCAAGCCTTTCTGTAGCATGAAGGACAATGTCATGGATCTGACAGTTTTGAGTTCTTTTTGAAAGATAAATCTCATTTAGACACACAAATATTGTTTCCAAATTGTAAAACTGCAACTCTCATATTTCGTCTGAGGAATTATTACTTTTATTGTTCAAAACCTGTCTTTTAAGGTTCTTTGTTCCTCTTGTAATAGTATTACACCATTTTAATGCTTGTAGTACCTCATGCAGAGGTAATGATTCATTCAGTTTTCTGACTGGCTCCTAGCACAAGTATGTAAAGTAAGATGAAACTCTGAAATCAGCTTTTGGCATGCTGTAATTTAGAATGAGGTCTCCTCACATCTGATTGGTATCAGCAGGCTTGGGAGCTGATTTTAAAGAACTGTTTCCATCTTTGATTCTATTTAAGCCTAAATATAAGTTCTGTGTGATTGTTTTGAGAGAGGGTTGCCATAGAATCAGAGCTGTAGCTGTTACTAGCCTGAGGGAGAACTGTAATTAAATATAAAATGCTTACCTGTTGCAGGTCACAGAAATGTAAAAATATTTAACTCCATACTTCTTTTCATTTCAACTCCTTCCATCTTATTCCCACCTCATTCACTAACAGTTCTATAATGATATAAAGAAGTCTTGCTTTATGCTGAGATGATAGGAAAATGGGAGAAAACTCGGGTTCTGAATCCAGTACTTGATGCTGGGATTCTGCACCGAAATAACGCATCTTGTGCCTCCTTTCCCCGTCTAGCTACCACTGCCTGTGACCCAGTGGTGGAAGAGCACTTCCGCCGAAGCCTTGGCAAGAATTACAAGGAGCCTGAGCCAGTGGCAAACTCTGTGTCCATCACAGGATCGGTTGATGACCACTTTGCCAAAGCACTTGGGGATACATGGCTTCAGATTAAAGCCGCGAAGGACGGAGTCTCTAGCAGTCCTGAGTCTGCTTCACGGCGGGGCCAGTCTTCCCCTTCTTCTCACATGGTCAATCATAATCACTCGCCCTCTGTAGTCTCATGAAGAGAGGACCGTTACGTTTGTGAATTTGCATGGTTTGACTGAGCTTTGAACAGTGCTTAAAATAGTGTTGGGGGAGGGGAGATTAGTTTTCAACACATGGGTTTGTGTACTCACTTTTTATTTGTAAAAGGGTGCCCTTAAAGACGATAGCAGGAACTATTTCATAAAGATTCATATGATGTAGCATCCTTTTTTCCTGCCTCAATTACCAAAGAAACCTCTGATGCAAATCTGCTGCCCCTTAAAAAAAAAAAAAAAAAAAAAAAAAAGCACGCTAATCCACAAAAGCCATTACACTTAGTTGGTTGACCCAAATGCTTTTGCTTTTATTAGCTTCTTGAGACTAGAATTTGTCTGGTTTGCTTACATTGCCTTTTTTTTTTTTTTTTCCCTCTGTGAAGTAATTTTGTATGTATATACTTGAAAAGAACTGTCATGTATGATTTGCACTATTGGAGGAGGACTGAAGTTGCATAGCAGCTTTCTGGAAGATGCTAATATTTTGAGGGCAAACTGCTGAAAAAAGGGTTTAAGGATGACATTTCTATCAGTTTGATTTTTCTTAAAGCAAAACAGCTTTGGAAGGGGAAGTCTCATACAGGTTATAGGTCTTTCTCTCTTTAGATTTCAGGTGCTTAGTGCTTGCAACTGGACTGCATAATTTACAGAACACGGGCATTTTTTCCTAAACACTGCAGTTTGTTAGAATAGAGCTGAAGTTGGAGGGTTCCATAGTGCTTAACGATGCATGTTTTATGAAAAATAGCTGGTATCTATTAATGTATAGACAGTAAGAATCATAATACTTATTAGCTTTTCTTCAGAATTAGTTTATTTTTGTCAGTAACAATCCTAGATATACTTACTGCTGGTACAGTTGTACTCTATGATATTTGTATTTGATATTCACTTTAGTAGCAGCCAGCAAAAGAGGACAGCCTCAGGACAGGCCTCAAATGACGCAGTTTAGAGGTATACGATGCGTGGTACAGGATGCTATAGCTTTGCGCATGACTGAGTAATTGTTTCTGTCTGCAGCACTGTCTGCTTAACAGGAATTTGCTTCCTACAACTAAGTCTGTGTAATCCACCTTTAACTAGCTGCAGAAACTGCTACTGTTACGTATCTTGGCTGGACAACAGATTGTTACAGTTTGTGAAATATGATCTTTAATTTTTTTAAGCTTATTCATAAGCCTATGCCAAGTTGCAGCATACATTCCTCCATTAGAAAACTTTATACAGGTATTACTGCATTTATTATCATTTGCTATATTAATAGCTACTAACTAGAAATTAGGCAATAGAGGCAGGCATAAAACCACAGCTGTGCTAGTACTAAGAGCTTCTCTTCTTCTTGTTAAGTGTAACTACTCTCCCCCATACATTCCGTCTTCCCAGTACAGTTGCAACTAGGGCTTTTTTTTTTTATACTGGGTTACCTGAAATGATTGGTTCAGTGTAGAAGGTAGAACTAGTTGGAAGATGAACTACACGTGATGTATTCTGGACTATGTTACAGTATTGGGTCCATTGTGGCTTTTATTTTATGTTTGATTTTTTTTTTTTAAAGTTAAGCTATTTAATTTGGAAAAGGTGCAGGGTAGAAAGAGATTGGGAGATTGGCTCTTACTCCTGTTGAGAAGGTGGCTGCTCAATTTTCTTCAAAAAAAATTAAAAAAAAAAAAACCCACAAAAAAACCCCCACCTAAGCCCCCAGTTTTACACATTTCACTACCATCTTACTGGGTAGTCAACGCTTACTTGCTTTGGCATTCAGTACCCTACTCTCTGTAGGAAGATTGTTAAAAGAACACTTTTTTATATAGGTAACTTTAAGACCATCGTTACGCTGTGCGTAAAGAATGTACAGAGAAATTTGTAGGTATTTTTTGAGGAACAATTAATTTGTTAATGATATGTAGCTATTTAATTTTTCCCTTTCCTTTATTGTAATCATTCATTTTTTTTGTTTGGAGAAAAAAGTTGATCTTTTTTTTTTGTTGTAGATTTGTCTGTAATACAGTAAAAGTGCAGGAACACAGTTATTCTATGAGAACACTGCATTAGCATTAATAGCCACTAGTTTGTTACTGCTACAGGCTACTGAGCATTATAACAGTAAAATACTAATACTGTAGATGGACTCTGTGGAAAATGTGACTCCTATATTTCTTTGTAAACACAAATAAGATAATGTTTTTAAAGCTAATATTTTCAATAATAGCTGTTTTACAAGGTTACATTTACTTATCTGAGATAGGTAAATGGATTTGAGGGCAATAAAGATTTAATGTGATAAGTCCATTAAAACGTATATTAGACACCATAATGTCATGAAAGCCAAAGGGTTGGGGGGAGGTGGAAGGAAACTAAACTGAACTCACCATCAGGAGACATGGTGAAGTTTCTTCACAGAGCCAGGTTATCTACAGTTCAGTTTGAAAGATTCTCTGTGTTTGTAAATCTGTAATATACCATTCTTTTGTGGCCTTGTTTCACCTGGAAAAAAAAAAGGTTTGGCAGGCCATCTTTTTTTTTTTGTACTTAAAAGTAGCCTTAAAGAACAATAAAGTGCTCTTAAATCACAAGTGTGTACATACTCTTCTGTATTGCTTGGTAAGAGGGGAAATTGGTTTCTGTACTTCATGAGCTGGAAGCAGAAACAAACTACTGCTCATGTCGTCTCGTTTAGGACCGTTACCCCATTGAAGGGGCTGGATAGCTATAGTCTGGGTTTGGGGGTTTGTTTTTTTCCCTTACAAGTTCAGGAGTTTGTCAAGTTTCTTGTCAAGAAACAACTACGAAGAGAACCTGTTGCTGCCAGGGCGGAGACGGACAGAAGCACCGCCGGCTTTGGGAGGACGTCTCTGGCCACTGAACGAAGACACGCTGGCAGCAGTCCCACCGGTCACGTCCTTGAGCGTTTGCCCGGTACTGCTCTCCATACGGGGCTGAAGCAGCTGTTCCTGTTCTAATGTAGCTCACCAGCAGCAGCTCCTGTTCAGTTACCGTTTTGGAAAATACCAGCTAGTCAAGCGTTTCTGTCCTGTTTTTGAAAAGACCAATGCCTTCATTTTCTTCCATTTTGTTTTGTCCCGCAACTTTCTTCCAAGTTTTACCTAGAGAACAGAAATTATTCCCTAAAGAAGACAGACAGCTGTATTGCAAAGGAAGACATCCATGGTCTTGGGTTTTGGGTGAGCGGCATTTCAAAAGAAGATCATTCATTCATTTGACTGGAGAGGGTTAATCCTTAAAAACAAGTGTCCTAATTACCTGATCTTGAGAAAGTTCAGTGAACCAGGCGAGAGCCTTCAGAGGAATTTCAACACTGAATGTAGCAGAGGTGTCTCCAAAATTAAAAAAGGAACCCCTAAAAACAACGAGCTACAAAGTTCCTAGTGTATTAGAAGTGCCTAAATTGTTTGAAAAACAAAGCAGTCATGACATGCATGTACATTGTTAAAGTAAATGGCTATTTTTGGGGTGTGGGAGATTCCATGAGAACACATCAAGAATGATTAGTTTAACACATCTGAAAAACATCCCTCTCTAAATACCCATGGAAAGAAGCCTAAATACATGCTTTAAGAGCTTTTGGGAGGGAGGCCAACTACAACAAGCCTCACAAGCCTCTCAGTCTGCTTTCTGAAGGGAGCTGGTTTCCTTTTAGGAAAAAGTCATCCCTACATCAACACTTTGGGGACTACGGGAAACAGGACAAGCAGCATTGCTATCTTTCAGGTCAGTAACTTGTAGAGTGTTCTATTTTCTACATGGTAAAAGGAAAAAGAGAGTAATTTTTTTTCCTACCACGTGATTTTTCTAATTTGCAGCAAGCAGTAGTTTTGCACAACAGGGTAGCACCATGGCCTAGAAAAATGGGACTGTACACACGCATTTCATATTACTAAGTCCTATATTATTTGTAACTGCTTATCTTTTTCTGTGAGCTAAATGAAAGGCAACTTCCAGCTATGCGTTTGTAATCTCACCCCTACACACACACACTTTATTTTTGCTAATTTAATTCAAACCAGAATTTAATTTCAAAAACAGACCTGCCATCACAAATAATATACTAGGGACTGAGTTCAGATCTTCCTACATAGTTCAGTGAGTAACCTCTGCTGAATACAGTTTCTACATATTTCAAGCTGCTTTAGTTGTGAAAATGACCTTTACATACAAATAGATGGTGACAGTTTGAGACAATAGCGGTACAGCAGGAGTATAGAATTGTGTGTAGGTACATGGGCAGTATGTCTCTGTACGGGCTGAACCTGTACTAACAGTGTCACTGGTAAACGACCACTGAACCTGTCCAGCAGATTATGCTTACCCAATAGGGCTGAATGTTTAGGTCCTTTAAAACTAAAAACGCACGAAGCAGCAAAGGGAGTTTATAGACAGTACCGCGCTCAGTTCTGATCCCAGGGTCTGTGCTGAATGCAGGCATATTGAAGTCAGATGGCTCTAGAGGTTCCTGCCACTGCTGCAGAGAACTCAGCAGGGAACTACTGCAGCTGCTCGTAAAGCAGCTACACTACTACACAGTGTAACTAACTAACTGAACTGTTAGGCTTTAAAACTGGCAGATGCACAAAACTCAAAATTGTAACCAGTTCACCATGGCAGACTGGAGCTGTAACTGCACCAGTTCAGAAGCTGCTCCACAAGCAGCAGCTGAACTGTCAGTGCAGCTGGGCTGAACGCTCCCAGAGGGGTGCAGGGGACTGCTGGGGGTGGGAACAAATCCAGCTGTTCCTAGGAGGCCAAATCAGTCAGCAGAGAAAAGCTCTAAAATTGTCTTTCAGCCTTGCTCAGAAGCCTTTGTGCAACAGCAGTTAGGAGCACTCCCTGCTTCCGCTGTACTAACTACTTACATTACAAAAGAGGTGATCCACAATGGCTGTGTGAATGAACACGCCAAAATGTCACGTTGCTTAACGTGATACCCTGGCAAAACACATCAGAAGTATTTTAAATGTTATTTGTGTAAGAGCTCTACTCACCAGAGTTGGCACACTTACGCTTGGCTGAGGGGAACATTCACCACTATCTTTAGAGCCTTCTCGAGGAACAGCGAAATAAGAAACCAGTCTGCATCTTCCTGATACACAGAAGCTTCCATTTCATCTGGCACGGATACAGACCCAAGTACGTTACGCACAGCGTCTCCCGCTCTCCCCCCTTAGCAGACAGTTATTACACAGCTGGATTACGTTGCGTGTTGAAGCACACTTTATCCTTGAAGGGCCCATGACAGGAAATATACCAATTTAATAACTAAAATACACCAATTTAATATTTTTTTAACCTCTCCTTCAATGAGAACATTCTGCCCCTCTCTGTGGAACAGCTAGCTCAAGTGCATTTCTTGGGTATAAGAAGACAGCCAAGGTAGATAATTTAATTCCTTATTTTTAACCTGCAGTTACCTATAGCTCCACAGCGGCCATATACAGCAGCTGCCTTGTTCTTCAGACACAGCTCGCCTCTTTTCCCTCGGTGCTCTCCTGTCACAGCACACAAGGCAGCAGCACTACGTGTCTCCAGAGGTGCACGAGGGAGAGCTCCTCAGAGCGTGTGCTCTGTCGCAGGAGTACGTTCACCTCCTGGGGTAGCGAGGCTTTTCTGTGGCTTTCACACCCAAGAGAGGTGCTGGGAGGCTCCCGGAGGCAGCACTCCTCACCAAGAGTGACATTTAATACACATACGGGGTTTTTTCTCCATCAGCAGGGCACAAGCGTTGAAAGAGACCAGCAGACCTGGGGAGGTATTACTTACCTCTGCGTGTATGGCAAAACCAGCAATATAACCACTTCAGTACGTGGCCTTCCCACTGGTGCTCAACCTTCAGTCTCGAAACCACCTTGACTGTAGCAAAGTTCTGAGTGCGTTCAAGCCTAAGCCTGCCCAACTGCTGTCCCAGGGGGACACTGTCACTAACCAGTCACTTCTGGAGAAAAGATGAGGGGAGAGCAAGTCATTTCATCTTTGACCTAGAGCCACAGACACCACTTCTTTCTCCAATTCTCTCATTTCAGGTTTTCTCTGAGACATTTAATAGTTTACAGCAAACTCGGGTGTCTTAATAACACCCTCAGCACAGGCTGAAAGCAAACTGCGGGAGACCACCAAGTCCAGCGTAGCATAGTCATTGCAAAAACAGTGGTTAAATTGCAAGACAATAAACTAAGCTTTATTTTTAATTAAAACTCCAAGGACAAGTCTGGTCCCTGGTACATTTTATCTGACATAAAAATGGTAGAAGGAGCACCTTGCAACAGCTGGGAATCTTCCGTGGAGTTCTGGAGCTGTTAGTTCAAAACTACAGTTTGAATTCCTAAGTCTTCCGCCAAACAATCCTAATCAGGTGATGCACTTCCTCAGTGTTTGTCCACGTTTACTCTAGACTAACTGGTGAGCTTGGCATCAGGTTTGGTTTTTATTTGCAGAAAAGTTTCAAATTATTCTGCTCGGCAAATCTGATAATCGCATTTACAGAAACCCACAACTGTACAAAGGCAAGTTCCAGTGAGCAGAGCAGAGCACGAACTACTCTGCTAACGGGACCCCTCTGCAGGCCGCTCTGCACACACGCCCGCGGCCGAGACAGGGAAACATCACCATCTTGGGGAAAGCACACCGCCTCTTTGCCGACGTGCTCAATATTCCTGAACTTCACTCACAGGATTTTCCCTCTCCTCCGGAACTTCCACACCAGTAAATATTGACTTCTTGCTGGACCAGCATGGTAGCATTCATGAAGAGAACTAGATGCTCCACTGAGACCATCATTAAAGTCTCCATACACGGTTTAGGCTTAACATGGACAACACTCATCTCAAAGAGAAACAAGAGCAGCAGCTCTCCAGATACAGCCCCTTCGAATGAGAGCAATGTACACACCCTGAAGAGAGACGCAGTGGGACCGGTGCCAGAATGCCAGACTATTCCCTGTACAAGCTCCCCCTGTGTTGCTCCTTCCTCTGGTGCTAGAAGCGAACAACGTCATACTGAAGGCAGCCTCCGTCCTCATCTGACAACAGCACCCCTAAGGAACATTAAATAGGAAATTCTCATATTTTCCTTTGTGACACAATCAGGAGCCCAATTCATCAGACAACAATGCGCTAACTTAGGGGTTTTTATAGCTGCTAATTGCTGTATCACTTAAGCATTTATACCCGATTGACATGCCTCTCTGTTAAGAATGGTTGGCATGGGATTAGTCATACATGGATATTTAGATTGACATGCATTTATATTTTAACAGCGCTGGAAAAAACAGAATTTCTTTTTCTATGGGCTACTTTTAAATAATGACAAAGCAGTTACTGACTTCCAGTAAGGACACACTTCATTGCATTCACATGAGAGTGTTTCAATCTTTTTTTGCTTGTAGGCTAGCCAGTTGCACTGTTCACCATTGCACTGTTCATTCTAATTTTACGTTTTATTTTGCTAAGCAGCAGCTTTCTTAAATGCCAAGGAGAACATCTGTCTTCTCTCCATCACAAAGACAGACACAAAGGCATCTGTCAACATGAAGCTGTGTCAGCCACACACCTGCTACATTTAATAGTCAAAAAGCTGCTTATCTTAAAACTGTTTACTCAGTTTGGGCAAATACTATGCACACAGAATACTTCTGATACCATCCTGCTATTCATAGTGGAATCAATGTTACTTTATTAATCCAGGAAGACACAAAGCTCAAATCTGCTTCCTGAAATATTAAAATGATGTGGGTCTAATTGTATTAATTACATGTGGCTTGTGTGTTAAAATATACACATGATATACCACGGCAATTATATTAGCTCTAGTTAGTTAAAATGAAGTATAAAAAATACAGGATTTTTTTGCTTTCAGAGAAAAAAAAATGCTTCAACTAGTTTAAAAAAAAAATAATTCTCAGCCTAAAACCAAACCTTTGCTCTTCACTGATCCACTGTAGTATTCTAAACTTTTTTTTTTTTTTGAGGGGGAAGCAGGGATGAAAATAATGGAAAGAACTAACAATACTTAGAGATTAAAGCAAGGGCCTTTCCTTTTCCTTTTCCTTCCAAGTGACAAGTCCTTGGGCTCCTGCTAAGGCTATAGAAAATCCCAGACTATTAACTTCTTCAGAAGAAAACACGTGTATTCAAATAGTACCACAGGTAATACAGCATTGTTACAGGGTTTACAGCAGCAGCAAAGTCCTTTTCTCTTACTTTCACTGACATACATACCTTTATTTAACTTGTTACTTTTATTCATCAAACATTTTCTCATGGCATTAATAGTTACTGACATTGTTCTGGCTGCTAGAGCTCGGTGTTCTGTTTTATATACTGATATAACCACATCTATTTTGAAAACAAAACCAAAGTAACAGAACCACAGAGTTAAGAAAACTTTAAGTTAGGTCTTACCTCTCAACGCTCCTGACATACAAGCAGTCGTGGATATCACCTTGGCTTCCCACCTCGCAGCCGGCATGGGACGTGGAGCTGCCGCAGCTCCCATTGCTCTCGGGTAATTCCCGCAGGCGAGCCGTGGCCACCTCGGAGGAACACACGTTTGTAAGTGCACGAGGAAACCCCCTGCTCCCTCCCGGGGCGGCCGGAGGGTGCCAGCCAGCTTCTCCAGTGACCTCTTCACAGTGCAAACACTCTGAAGTAAGCAAGCTGCTTTCAAAAATGATTACAAACTAGGACATGATTCAAATGGGCAAGAAGACGACCCCAGGTGAAAACCTCCTGCCGCCAATCTGACTTCCCCTACAAAAGAAAATGCTGGCAAGAAATTAACTGGAACAGATACCTAACTGAAGAAGATGATAATTTCTTCCCATTATTCAGAGTTGCTAAAAATAAAGAAAAGTCATCTTCTGTTGCAAAGGTCTTTTTCACCTTAATGGTAACCTTTCCTCACTTGTTTGTAAGTCTCTCCTTCCCAGGGGCTCTCATACCTCCCCCAGGAATTTGAAAAATCAAGATTAAAAGAAGTAATTTCTTCACCTGCAGGGCCAGTTAAGTAAAGTAACAACTGAAACCTGTAAACCTATTTCTTCAAAAGTAAGCAATATTCTCATTTTGTCCCCTGAAATGCAGGCATATGTATATATATAATTTACCTTTTGCTTTGAGAAAGCCTTAATGATATATCAGGAAAGCAGAAATAGTCCAGAGGAAAATCACATACAAGAGCATGCAAGACATTTTCTTTATTGTAATAAAGACACGGCTGGCTGAATACAGGCTAAGAACAGGGTTCAGAATGATCAACCATATAAATGTAAAATGCACTTCAACTTTTAAAGACTGCACTATAGACGTTGTCTAACATGTACTATTTCAGAGATCTTTGTTTTGAACCACCCCTGTGTCATTTCATGCATTTGCTAATTTAGCCTTCAGCTTCCGTAGTCTATGCTCAAATGTTGAGTTTTCAGGTGAGGAAATGAAGAAAAAGCCAAGTCCTGCAAAACAACCACCACATAGAATATGGTGGGATTCTAGGGCTCTTGTTTGAAAGATCTTCATGGCAAGAACAGCTTTCCTCACAAATAAAAAATAATGCTTTTGTTGTTGCCAGGCTTACAAATGCAGTCTGTAATGTGAGTCAAGCTATGACCTTTCAGGATGATGCAAAATCAGCAGTAATAAATCAAATGGTGACTTTGCTGACATGTCTGTAACTTTAGTGATTAATCCAACAAATAAACAATTTCTGCTTGGAAATACAGGAAAGAGGAGTGTGGGATTCTCCTCCTGCTCTGCCCTGTTATAGCTGAACTCTGGATGGAGTTTTGGTCCTACCAATTCTCACAGGAAATGTGAAAAATGCCTGGGCAAAGGCTGAGGATTAATGTCAATAGCAGATCCACCCATAATATATCATTAAAGAAAGAGAAGCTAATGGAAGGCAAGAAGAAATATTCCCCTATTTATATGAAAAATTTGTTCTTTTAACAGTTGCCCCATGACAGATCCCACCTTCTCTCCTTTCTGTCTTTCTGTGACATACTCCTGGAGGAAATTATATGCATTCTCCCCTAAGAGAAGCGTTAATTTTATCAGCACAGCTAAATCTAGCTCACACATCAATCCACTGCCCTCCTCTCTTTGTATCTTCTGCTAGACCCTTCCCTTGCCTCCACCCGCACAAAATGTACAGCACTCAGGTGGAGCACTAGAGCCTCTTCACACAACCCTTGTGGCTGTGGGAAGCTATAGTAACTTGGTTGGCATAAAACTAGAGTAACTTGTCAGTGACTACAAAAGTAAAATCTGCCCAAGGCTCCAAAATCTGCAACTGTACCGATAGTTCTTCAGACCGACTTTTTCTACATTATAAAATAAGTTCTTCCCTTGAGCTCTTAATAGCATAGAAATCTATACTCAGAATGCTGATTTGCAGAGCTCCATAAAAAGAAAACTGTGAGTGTATCCAATTTGATTAGCTGCCCAGAATGTAACATCTAATGCTGGTATACAGAGGAAATAAAGCAACAGAGCCGCCAAATATGTGATCTTGCTACTAGAGAATCAACAGGATTTGGACTTCAGGACTTCTTTACGCTACTCCATAGCCATTCAAAAATTGGTTTTCCGCCTTTATAATATCAAGGAAAGGATCTAGACCATTGCTTTTATATTACTTGCACAAATCTCAGCTGATTTGTCAGCTGTTTGTCCTGCACAGATACCAAGGCATAACAAACAGAACAATATCAAAGTGTTTCCGTGACTAGAAAGCTTTCTTGCCATGCAGTTATTTTGGTTATAACTTACGTAAACAACTGTAAGGTGGTAAGGTAGTAACACTGATATCTCACCACGACTGTGTTATGTATTCATAGAACTCACTGAAATGACTGCATGAGAAAATATTTCTCTTGAATTTTTCAGAAGCAAAATTAAAATCAGGTTATTATAAATAATTACATTTGGAATTAATTCTGTCCTTGAGCCATTTAGCTTCATATTTTCAAGTCTTTCTACACAGCCACAAAACAGATGTGTTCATTTTTAAATTAAAGAAAAAAGAAAACAGATTCTTGGGAATTGAAGGAACACAAAACAAAACAAGAAAAAACAGTGTTGGGAGACCAGCAACAACATTTGGAGAGTTGAGAAAGCTATAATCTACCCAACTAGTCAGACTGATGAAAAGCAAAGATTCTCTCCTCAGGAAACCTCCATTGCTTAGCTTTGCAGCCCTGATGTGGGAATTAGCTACACTATAACCTCAAACCAAAACACTTCAAGAATTTCCACAGAGGATGATGTTTAGGGAGCACAGGGAATGTTTATTAAGGTACAGGATCACATCATGAAGCTTCCAGATATTTTTTTTTTTTTTTTTTGCTTGTGGGTGAGAAGTCTGCTTAAGCAAGTATATTGATTTAATTCCTCTGTAGGCACAAATTAAGAATGTTCCCCTCCTTCCTGAGAGTGCTAGAAAAGTTGAGTGACAAATGAGAAGTAGCACTTAATTTCTGCAACAGAGTGAGAGGGAGAAGGAGAAAGCTGGCTGGCTAACCTATACTCCCTGTGATCCTTTGAAACGTCATAGCTAGAGCAACCCAAGAGGAAGCCCCAAAATAGAAAAAAATTGATGCTAAGTGTCAGAACTTCCCATAGGCAGACAGGCCCTGACCAGAAAAAGGGATGTGCTAAGACCTGTCGATAGCCAAGGAAATGAACTGAAGCTCTTAGGAGGAATGTAAGCTACTCAAAGCCAACAACAATACCTCTGATGGGAAAGCTCCCAAACTGGGGCATCCTTGATCCATTGCTCCTAAAGCCTCAAACAGGAAGCCAATCTCTTTATAGCTGTCTTTCCTGGCTCTCTTCCAGGTTCCTCCTCTTCTGGCATTTCTGCTTTTCTTCTGCCCCTTCATATCTTCCATCTAGTATGGAAACGGGAGGAAAATAAAGTATTAGCATGGTAGGACAAAAGAATTACTGGAGCTTCATTACAACAGAGATTTGGAGCAGTGGGCAGTGATTTCAAAGGATTTCAGTTTATTTGCTTTTCTCTCATAACTGAAGTTTTGTACTTTTTTTGTGAAAAGTTTAACTGGGGAAAACAGCCAATGACTACACTGTGAAAGCTTAGTAAAACACAAAAATGTCACTAACACCACTATATAGTCCAACAAATTATAGGTCACGGCAACTTATTTACACCTTGTACTTGGTTCATGAACAGTTCTCTGTATTTCACTCAGGAAATGAACAAACAAACCTTTTTTTTTCTCCTCTGGAGTACATTTATAGTATATAGTCAGAACTAATAAAGAAATGTTTGTTAATTAAGAAAATAAAAAAAAACCCCAAGTCCAATTCTTACTTGCTTCTTGCTTCTTAATTCTTCTGTTCCATTACCAAAGTCAATGCACACCTTCCTTTTGCAAATGAATCCAAACCTTTAGTTCTAGGGGACAGAAACTTTAAATGGCAGTGCAGGCCTTGGAGAACACAACCAGTATTATTTCTAGCCACTCTCAGACTGGATTGCTAAGTTACATTACCCTGATTTCCAACTGTGCTAGCAACCCAAGCTTAATGTGGATTTGAATCCCTTCGGGAATAGCATGCACTTACTGTGAAACAAACAGTTAAGCTTCTAGCAGTCAGACTAGTAACAAACAACACAAGCCTCAAAACCAGAAACTCGTTTTAAAAAAGTGCACTCAAGTAACTTTTTCCTTTTCTGTATTTCTTTTCCACAAGAATAACAAAGCTCTTTTGTGACTCCTCGCTATTTTAGCTGATTTGTTACACAAAACCTAATGCTTATCCTGGTAAGCATATTTCCCAGTACATACATGCAAGAAAGAGCAAAACTGAAACAGCAAGCATTTAGAAGTTAACAACAGATTTATTTAATCCTCTTTTATACACATAAAGATTTTAAAATACGTGCTTGATGTAAGATTGTCTTTACATTTGAAATCAGACTCCTTTTAGAATTCCGAAACCCAGTTTAAGACATCATCAAAGTCTGGCTTAGAGCATCAAAAGTTGGGCATCCAAAAACTGAGGCAAATGGATCTCACTAACCACTTCTGAACTCCCAATGTTAGAGATGAGATGTACCTGTATCATCTCTAATACTTGTACTATTCTATTGCCTAGCTGACTCAATCAAGATTGGTCTTGTTGTCCTAGGCACTTACTCAGCAAAAGAGACTCTACCGAACAAAGCTCAGACAACGGATGGGAGGCGGAGATGATGTGACTTTCTTTGGCTTCACTGGAGGTCTGTGGTACAGCCCATGTGTTCTGCCCCAATCCATCTTCCCATGTCTATGACTATTATGGAGAGGACAAAGTTGCTTTAAATAAGCAGTCTTTTTAAAAATCACAATAATTAATTACATTAATCTCCAAACTGTGAAAGCTGGAACATAACATTTTGGCTTAGAAAATTTCTGAAGCCACAATCATCCACTACTATAGCAAAAAATAATTTAAAAGCAGTAATTTGATCAAATTCTGAAACAACGTTCTGCTGCATGTCCTTGTGGCGTAAGTGTCAGCTCCCTCCTGACACTCCAGTGGCATTTAAATCACATTCTTTTCCATTCTTTTCCAGTATCTCAGATCAACAGGTATGTTGTTATTCTCTGTTCCTAGCTGATTTTTAAGCAGTGGATAACTTGTTGTTATCTATCAGAATCTTTAATGACATTTCCAAATACTAACAACAGGAAGCTAAATTAAGTAACAGATACTATCATTGTTGGAAATGAAACCAGAATATCTCCAGCAACAGGGAAACACTGGACACACACCAGTTGACTTGCTCCCTGTTTCTCCCTTGCAAATCAGTGTGGTTACAAAGAAGCCTATCTTAAGTTTGTAATATTTGACTGCTAAACACTACAGAATTCCTATTCAACAAAATGTAGTTAGCAAGTAATTGAAATGCCTTCCCCCAGGACTTCTGAGAGCACTAGTCACATAAGCGTATCGGGCAGTTGGTGAGACTGATCTAGCTGCATCTATACATCAGCTGCTGCTCTGCAGGGCAGAGTATGTATAGCTCACTCACTCCTAACTACTGCCCTAGAGAAAATCACAAATACTAACTGCATGCAAGAGATGTACAATAGTAAACATTTTAAGTAGGGGAAAATTGTCTTTATATCTGTGTGACCAAATAATTTTAATGTTATTACATTTACACCATCTATCATCTCAAAGCATTCCCAACTTAGTACCAATAACAATATACAGCTATTGCTCTAATAGCCATTGGGTGGAACTTGAATAAGTTTTTCATTAAAAGCATGCATGACCCCTGCACAAGGGTAACTTAGAAAATGAAGGATCCAAAGGAAGCTGAACAACTTTAGGAAGGTAGGATGAAATAAACTAAAGAAAAAAAAAATCAGAAAGAAACCAAAAAGAGATACAAATCCTTTTTTTAGGACTTTGGTTTAGTGTGTCATCTGAAAAATAACTTTAATTATATGGTACTGGTTAGTGCCAAAGTTTGACATGGATTGACATAATGGAAGAAAGACCGTTACCTATGGTAGTCACTGATACCACCTCCCTGAATACACGGACTTTGAGTTTTCCTTTAAAGTGCAACCACAGTGGTACTGCCTGCTCAGTGAGAACCCATACAATCAAAGCACTAATTTCTATAGAGTTCCAAAACTGCTACTATTTAAACAAAAGGACAGTGATCCTTTGCTCATGACAATAATAAATAAACACAACACTTTTATAGCCTGTCCATGAGCACTATGAATAAATGACCTAGACAGACATCCAACTTGTCACATTCCTTTGATGACAAGAATTCCTGACATGACTTTTAACAACAGTTGACGAGCCAGCTCCTGCAGTGACATCACTGGGGGTTTTGTCCAAGCAAGCAATGCAGATGCAGCAGCTGCCCGTCCCCCCGTACCATGCCTACCTGCTGCAACGACTGCTCCTGCCAGCTTTGGAGACGCTCTGCCAAGTAGCAAAGTTTACTCTGGCTCCTCCTATTTCAACCATGTATTTATACATAGACTTATCATTGAAAAGTATGGGCTGCAGGAAAGGAAACACTGAAATCTACCAAGAATCTCCTGTGGTGCAAATACACGCTATTGAGAGCAGTGAGGTAGATCCATTAAAACTGCCTGGTAGTATGAAAACACATTTCTTTTGTTTGCATTACTTCCAAAATAATAATGGAAAATAATGCTCAGATCTTTTCCTTCCCCTCCCCGCCGTCCCCCTCCCTCCACAGATCAGGAGTGAACTAAGAATGCTTTATAACAACAGAACCTCTACTAAGACCTAACTACAATTATTTCATTCATGAATAGCTTGCGTAGAAATGTGGATCTCCTATTTTAAGTAAACTTCAATATTGGTGATTTCAACGATTCAAAAGGATAAAACACATGCAGTGTGGTTACTCATAATGGCAAAGCTGCCTTAGATAATTAAAAGCCCTCATCCCCTCCCCCCTCACAAAAAAAAAAACAAACCAAACAACAAACCAAAAAAACCCAAACAAAGCTGCAAGTATTAAAAGAAAAACCAACAGCCCCTATTTAGGAAACAAGCAATTCAAGCAAGAGTTGCTGGTGATGTCATTTCATTTATACGTTGCCTGAGTCACAGGTTCCTGAGGAAGTGGTAACACCTACAGAATTACTGTATAAAAGTCAGACTTTGAAGCCTGAAATGAAAATAAAGACACTTAAAGACAAAGCAAAACCCCTAAGCAAAATTTTACCTACTTTATAGACTTCCTCACTTCTTACACTAATTTGAAAGAAGTCTATCACTAGAAATTAATTTGCTTGTTCATCCACATCCCTCCCTTACCAGTGAGGCACCGAGCACTGGGGGTGGGGAGGAGATATTCACGGGGAGAGAAAAGAGGGGGGGGAGGACACCAATTTACTAGCTGTCAAAAAATAGAGTTCAAATGCATTCAGAGTGGGCCAGACTTGGAACCTCCACGGCCCTCACCTTTCTTCCAAGGCTATTGACATGACGTGGAAACAATTTTAGCAGCATTTCTTTGCTCAGTTTTAGCCCATACTGGTTTTGATTTAGAAAGTAAAATCATTCCAGAAATGAGATGCCAGCTTGCCTTTCAAATGCACCAGACGCCTGCAGCACTGCCTCGCAGGGATGCATCAACTGCAGTTTCTTAAGAGGGTGCACACATTAGACTAAAAGAGAAATTGAGGAAAAAACACTACTGACCACCTCCATAAGAATGAAACCAGAATAAATGCCTCTCCTTTCTTACTTATGTAGTGCATAATGGTATTTCACTAACAAATCAAACAATGACTCATTCTGCTGAGATCTTACAAAAATCAAATGTCCTGGTGCCAAAAAGCAAACTGAAGTCACACACAAGCCTAAATTTTTGGATGCTCAAAGACTACTGAAGCAGCAATCCACAGCCAAAGAACGTAAGAACAGAAACTAACTGTATGGGAAAGGAGAGAAGTTACAAAGAATCATTTTTAAAAAATTGTGCTTTTGATTTGCAGCAGCACAACACTATACATATGCTTCTGTCTTTTCCTGTTAGCTTACTAAAATACTTTGTTAAAAGTAATTTGAAATCTTTAGCATTTAAAATGAAATGCACGTGTGCATGTGACCTTCACTCCAGAGGCAGTCTATTGTACTTTATATCAATGTCCTATATAAACATCTATTCAAAGAACAAGAGGAAACAGGCATTTAGACTGCTATAGTAGATGGAAAGGCAGTGTGTACTCCATGCCAGCCAGGAAACATAACATGTTTGTTTTTAGAACTCCTGACTGCCCCTTTTTATCCCCAATCCCAGGGAACCTCCTGCAAGAAGCTACAATGGCAAGGGAGTACTGGCCTGATTAAACAGAAAGAAACCACGCTATTTCATTTGCAAAGTTCAGACAAACAGCTTATGGGTTCTGAAAATCTTTTCAAAGAATGTCCTAAATAATTCCACCAGATTTGAAAAAATGCTATGGTTAAGTCGCAACAGGCAGATAATATTGTTGATTATTGAGGGCAACAATTAGAACTTGAAATTATATATGGTTGGAGTACTCAGCTGCATCCTTATCCTGGGGTGAGATCATTTGAACTGGGAAATTAGGTGAAAAAATTGCTGCCCTAAGATACAGAATACCTTAAGGTACTTAGCATTGTTGCTACTCAAGCTTATTGCTATTAATTCTTTTGGGAGTAGCTTCAGTTTCCCTTCTGCAGTGCCAATTTCCTCAGCCAGGTTAAAATAATCCTCAAGTGACTCACTCCAAAGACTTCATTACAACTTGGACAAAACACCAATCACTGGCTGGTGGAAGAATATGGATTGCTGAATTTCAGCTACTGTACTTGAGAGAAAAGTGGCTACAAATTAGCCCAAGCCACAGCCTATTTTGGTTAACACTACATGACATCAAACAATAGTCAACAATACCTCAGCAAAACAATGGGTTGGAGCAACAGACCAGTTTCTTTGACCCGGGATAACTGAGAATAAAAAAAATAGATATTCTTCACCAAGTACATAAACCCAATTTCCATACATTTCACAGTTGAGGAATTAAATAAAAGTTTAAGATAAAAAGCAGGGAGTATTAACGTCTCTGTGTAACCTAGGAGTAGAGCTAACACAAAGCAAGGAGTCCTGTGGTCTGTCCATTCGTCAATCACTGCTCACTATGAAGAGTCACTATTATCAGTGGTAATGGAAGAAAGGCTATCAATAAAAGTAAAAGGAGAAAGAAAACACTGTCAACAAATTGTTAGGGTTTTTAATTTCAAAACCTGTCAAGTGCTGCACAGATGAGAAAATGAACTTGTTAGAAATTATGAAACTGGATAGCTGAAGTGCTAATAGAGAGGGAAAGTGTATTAATTTCAAACCTAAAGCATTACCTGTGCGGTGCCACAGTATTTTTAAACAGTTAGGGTTCTGGAAAAGGTCCAGGCAGCTGCAAGAGAAAGCAAGCTGGAACTGAAATGGGACAGGTACGTAGGTACGTAGATTTTTCATAGGTTAGGAATTTACACATTGCCAGACTGGGACAGTCCAAAGTCCTTCTAGTGTGGTATTTCTGTCTTTTAAAACAGTTAATCCAGGTGCTCTAAAAGAGAAAGGTGCACAACACCCTCTTGAAGGAAAGTTTCATTTTGGCAGGATATGCATAAGCACAACATCTGCACTGAAAATTAAAAAAAAAAAAAAAAAACAAAAAAAAAGAAGAAGAAAAGGAATTAATGAAGCCATGTCAAAAGATTCAGAAACAAAATGGTAACAGGCTCTGGATATCTTCCAGACTATGTTTCTTAGGAAGTTTACCATGTTGCAACTATTTCTTTAATGGGTCTCTCTGGAGTATAAATACTTATTTGTTTCTAAGGAAAGTATTGCATTATTATTTTAAAAAAACCCTACAAAATTGGGTACAAAAATTTGGAAAAGTAGCAAGGAAAAATCCCACCATCTAGCTGTTCACACTCTCTTCAGCTTTTGTGTAGTCTTAATGCAAAGTTACAGTATAGCAAACATTGAATCAACGGACAGCATGAGCATGGCTACTTGGCTGGACTTGCACCGCAGAACAGCTGGCAGAATGACAAGAAAGGTTGACTATGTGTTAGCTTGCAACGTATTTATTTTTGAAAGAATGTGAGCTGTCCTTCCTATTCCCCTAAGAAGAGAGAGTTAGGACTCTCCTTGAACTCTTAAGATATGGTTATACTTTGAAGAGAAACTATATAAAAATATCCTCATGGATTCTGTCATGGCTCTTAATGATTCTCTAAGAAACAGGCAGAGTTGTTCTTGATCAACAGCACAAAAGCTGGTATCAGAAGCTTAGTAATCTTTCCATACATTACTGGCATTAATGAGAATCCTGCATACCGAAGTCTATTCTCAGTCACATCTCAGCAATCTCACTGCTTTTGTGATTTGGTTTGAAAAAGAGGAAGAAAACTCAAAGGAAAGTTGTGAGCTGGGTGAACTCTTCATGGCTGAACACTGTCCCAGAGTAAGTGCGATGGTGAAGTAGCTAGTGGTGGACTTGCAATGTTAGGTTTATGGTTGGACTCGATGATCTTAAGGGTCTTTTCCAACCTAAATGATTCTGTGATTCTATTAGCAATTCCCGTTAGACTAGTTAACATAATTTAGAAGGAATTTGTTCAGTAAGAGGGAGAAACAAGTGCTATGATATGATTCTAAAGTGCATAGTGAAAAGTTCAGAAATACAAAAAAACCATTTCAGTAAGAGTTTTTTATGGGAACACAAGTGAGAAATTAAAAGAAAATGCTTATATATGGAAAAATTATTCAATTTTGCTAATACTTCTGTTGCATATATTTAAGGTGAGCAGCCAAATCTTATACAAGGAAATAGAACTAGAAAGAACATTATGCAGGAACTGGAACAAGAATATCAAAGATGACAAAAATGAAATTTTAGTTCATGTCACTGGAATTCTCTGAGGACACAACACCAAAGCCATACAGAACACAGGGAAGGGAAAAGTATTTTTCCAGGCTCAAGCTCAGTGATTTCAAGGGCTGGTGCAATCACTACAGTTTCCTTTGATGTATCAAAATAACTATTGTGCTGTTGACTTCTACTGAAGAATAATCTCCCTTTAGTTCTTGGGAGCCACCAACTTCCTAGGAATATAAGTCCTATGGTGCCATTCCTTGGTGATTTCATCTCGACCAACCTGTCTGGGCCATCATGAATCTTTCTTCACTGATCTAAGCGTAATTTTCAAATTTGTGCCCTTTATCCCTTATAGAGGCCAATGCTGAAGGCTTAAGACTCAATGGGGGCTGGACCACCTACTGGCTATGATTCTGCTGGCTTTAATGGTGCTAAGACAATCTACATGTGATATAAAGGGCATGCCCTAAGTGAAATTTGCTCCCGATCAACAGACTATGACACAGGTGAAGAGGACTTAACAGCAGATTGTGAAAGCAAGGATGAGAGCAAGTGAGGGCTTTGAAGAAGAAAACTCTCATACAGAATCTCAAGTTCCTCACTTTCATGAATGCGGTACTACTCCGTAACAATTTCTAGACTTCAGCCAGCAAACACGTTGAAGGGATGACACTGAAGAAAAACTCTAGTCAGTGTGAAAGCAAAACAGAGGCTATCATTCCATGAGCCTCTCTAATACTCAAGCACAAAAATGATGTCTACAGCTCTCCATTGAGATCTGTGGTCTTCTAACACTAGTAAATGTCCCCAGATGTGGTACGCAGGTATCACAGTTGCCTTCTGTGAGATACAGTTCCACCCACACTGCCGTATAATGCCATTGTGTTTCTGTTAGATAGTTTAGGAAGATGAGTAGGTTCCTCTGAGGCTGTTCACTCCCTCTTCCCAACAGATCTGGTTTATACCTGAAAAGCCATGGTAGCTGTTGGGTTCTACAATGAAAGTATGAGTTCGGGCTCTTCACTGACACCTAGGAGGTCACGGCAGCACAAATAAAATTTAAATCCTACCTCCTTTATGAAGAAAGTTAAAGTTTAGCTTGTTCCATTAAACAGCAATAACTGGAGCTGAGGACTGTGCCGAAATCCTGCCATTAAGTGCATACGAGCCAGTAAATAAATGTGTTTATCTGTTAATAGTATTTGAATGTGCATTCATTCATTTGAATGGATTCTCATGATTTCTCACTCAGTAAATGCCTAGAAATTGAGTAAAAGCAAACTAAGAACAATTCTGGTCCGTAAGGAGAAAGAAAACAACATTACAGTTAGACAACGGAAGTTACTCCAAGTCAAACTGAAGTGTTTCTGAACATCAGAGACATCTGGGAAGCATATGTACAGGAAACAGCTCAGCCTGAGAGAGTTGTATGTTACTGAAATTACAGAGGTAAGGAAACATTATATTAACCCTGAGTTTTGAACCTTTCGATATTGTATACTCTTGCAGTTAAGTAGATACTTTCAATGTAAAGCTACAATGTAACTTTAACAGGATAAGCAGAGTTTCAGCTATTTAAAATAATTATTAATGTTTAACAGATTTCAGAAAGATGTCTAGTTTTCAAGTTTTAGATAGCCAAAACCTGCAAATAGAGTTTTACACTCCATGATCAGCAACTCCAAAAGATAAAAATGCAGATCATTCCCTTTAAACTACCCTGGTACTTATTCATGATTCCGGTTGGACTACGGCATGGCTAACAAAATGGAGATCTTTTGAGCTCATAAGTAATTACGTACATTAACAAACTGCTTAAAATGGACATGGCATGTTATCAATCTTATTGTTCATTGCCTGACCACCAAAGGATCAGTTTTCTGTGATTACTAGTCTTTCAAAAAATATATTTCATTCATATATATTTTTATATTACAATGAAGTTGCTAAACAAGACATTCCCTTAAGGCTACTTAAGAAATCACATAAATACAATGAATATGATAGTTAAAATAAATAGAAATAATAGCTATTTTAGACACTTGATGCAAACCTCAGCATGTTTCAATAAATCTTTTATGATCAGAATATGGGAATTGCAGATATCCTTATTTTTAGACAAATTTGATCTGACAGAACTTCTTCTGATGCGGCATAAGAGAGAAGCAGAGCAGCTGTGAAATTATCTACACCAAATATTCCGAGCTTATGTTAAGGAAGGAACTAAAATAATTGGGTTGACCAAATAATTTTTATAATATATATGGGAAATAAAGACTGCCTGACAGATAAAGCAATTTGCATTTTTTCTGAGTTAGTCCATAATCCCCACAATATAAAGCCATAAAAAGATTTAAAATGTACTTCTAAAACCTATTCCAAGATAAAAACCAATAGATTCACTTTAAATTTTGTAGTAATGTACTTTGATATTTTACAAATCCTTTTTTCTCAAGTTATCTTTTAAACTCAAGGATTCTCAAACTACTGTTTGTGTTCAGCCATAATCTCTGAAGCCATTCCTGATGCTGCAAAAATTGAAAAACTCAAAATCCAACCAAAATGAAAATCAGAATTGCTCTTTTTTAACACCTGTAAAGTACCGCATGATAGCATCCAAGAATAGCAAAGTTAGAGAACCAATTTCTTATTTCAGTTAAGCACTTCTCTACAAGTTTTGGCTGAATCAGTGATCCACCCTCCAAAGCAATTTTTACTACATATCAGAGCCTTCTCTAAACTTCAGGGGAGCCTAATCATGATACCAATGCATTTTGGTCTCTACTGTGTAAAAATAAGTCAAACCACGTTTCTTCCATAGCATGAAATTATGAGATCTTTACAGAGAATAACATCTCCATTGACGCAGGCAAGAACAAATCAACTTACTATAAATATGTACTTTGAAACAGCAAGCAATGTGGTGTAGGCAGTAGGTGTAGGTTCTTACCTACTCCTGCTCTCCTTTAAAGATGCAGTTTAACTCCCAATAGCAGAATATTCTCAATCTTAACAATAAATTCCAACTAAAGGGGCACAAATCTGGGAAAGATGAAAAAAGACATTCAGACATGCTGCTTGGACATGTCCATTGACAAGCAAAATAAGAACTGGGACGAATAAAACACCAAAGTTTACTTAAGCAGCATATTTTATATGTAAGCCATATTTAGAAACTAAAAAAAAAAAAAAGATTACATTTAAACATAACCACATTGCTTTAGTTATTTACATAATAAAAATGAAAATGTGGAGAGTTATATCCATAACAGACTGCTTTCAAGGTGAAGATATTAATGTCGAAATGTGGATTATATTTGTTTGTATTTGTAGCAGTCAGAATGGGTAAGCAATCATTAACTTGTCAAATAACATAAAAGGCAGCACAGCACTGCAGTCCAAAGTAGGTCATCTTCCACCTTATTCAGCTGATTTTCAGACTGTTTCATCATCACTCATGTCCCAGATCTGCAACAAAAAAGGAAGTGCAGTTTTAGTTTATGGAGTTCAAATATGCTTTTAATGTACCATTTTAAAATTAGTATTACTATTTAAAAGGAAGAATAAATAACATTTATGGACTGATGACTAGCATCAATGGAGCTTTACATAAAATTCAGTATTTTTCTCTTCTGTTAACAACCTATACACCATTCATTATTTTAATCTTGGGGGTATTTTTTAACATACACTTTTCAGTATTTGTTCCTGAACTGCCAGTTTGGTTATTTGCTATTTATTATAATTTACAGTAAGCCATAGACCAAAAACCAGATGTTTTGTTTTGGTTTGCTGACTCATTGGCACATACTTAATGTGGATAATAACTTATAGTAAATAGCATACTTTACTAAACACTGCAGAAAATTTTCAAGACATTTATAAAGAACTAATTGTTCCCCAATACTTTGTTTTGCACTCAAATACTAGATCTCAAACCCAGCAGTATAAAGACAAGAAGTTATATGGAAATTTTTTCTTTCCTACTGTTTAAAGAAATTTAAAAACTACACAGTTTTTTTCTGCAGTACAATATAATTGTACTTTTACTTGCTACTTTCCCTCGTTCAGTAAACCATTACAGATTGCAGGAAAATAGTGAGTATTTTCACAGAACATCAAGGAATCCGGTATCCTTGTGAACATACTAAGGTGAGCGTTATAAATTCATACCAGGGAGCAGAATGCATGATCTGAGGAAAAATACAGGGACTTGCAAGCAGAACTATTTGAAGGGGCAGGGGGGAGAACATATCCTGAATATATACTACAAGTTTTTTCTTCCAGAGAAACGTGGGTGCTCTTAAAAGACTTTTTATGATTTTTTGGAGGCTTAGCTCATGGCAAATACCCTCCTCCTCTTGGCAGGGTTTCCAGTAGCTTGGGATCAGGACTAACATGGGTACTCAGCTTTGACTTGGATTTAATAATATCATAATATAAATTTTATAATATATAAAACTTCATCTCTGACTTAGAGTATTTCAAAGTGGCCTAAATTAGCAGCAGTACTGCTGGAGTACCATGACAAGTCTTTTTGATTACAAGAACAAGAATGCCATTTCTATGGCATACAGCACTCAAAACTGTGAGTCCCTCACTGCAAATGACCTAACAAAAAAGGAGCACCATCAGTCCTTTGTCCCTGTGGAAAATGAAATTCAGTTCATTTGTTCCAAAACATAATCTGTGTGTCGCCATAAAGTGGCCCACTAAGTTATTCTCTCATTTTACATCCTGACCACTAAAATATATCCAAAGAAATACAGAATGCGAACAGTTACTCTAGACTGTAAATTCTTCAGGGCACAAAGCAGTATTTTACATGTATACAGTGCCTAGTACAATGGGGCAGTGTTCACAGTTGCATTGTCTAACACACATGCATTAGCGTTAGACAAAAAATACAAACAACCCCATTTCTAGACAGGCAACAATGAATATTGACCTATAGCTTTAATAAACCCCTTGAAGACAAAATGTAGTGTTTCTGGAATTTGAAAACATTCTGAAAAAAGCTCTTCAAATCCAACCTCAGAAAACTTATAAAATCAAACATTTCTATGCAGTGCTACAAGCTGTGTAAAATGAAAACTCTGAATGGCAAGATTTTCTCAATTCCTAGAAGCGTTGCAAAATGGTGGTGTAAATCCTTATGGAAAATACTGAAGGAACAGTTTGTTTACAAAAGGAAAAAAGAGTTTTCATCCTGCCCTAGATGAGCAGCTTGGAGCTTGCCAAGGCAAACACAAATGTCCAGCTCACCAGTCAGGGTCAAGGATGTGGAAAAAAATATACAAAACCCCAAATCTTTAAATAGAGTTTATGGTATGATTCAAGCTGGCAAAAAGCAAGAAATCCAAAGTTCAGACTGATAGTCCACCTTTGTCTAGCCCACTCTAATTTTTGAAAACAAAGCCCATAGACTGTAACCCTTACAAATACACCTCTCTGTCAAAGCAGCTCAATAAATACTTTTAAAAATACACCATGAGGTGATTCAAAGGCAAAAGTGAAAGCAGCCAACCAACAGCCCTAAAAACAGTCATCTTTATCTGCTAAACAGATATACTGGGAGTGTAGCCAGCTTCTCTGCTCTGTGCTTTCCCATCATCTGTGCTGATCTGAACAGTGTGGGTGAGAAGGCAAGTACACTCTCCGTTTTGTTTGTTTGGTTTTTACAGAGAAAGGCTGGTAAGGGTGCCAGTTACATTTGTAATTTTGTGATATGAAAATACTTCCATCCAGGAACTGGCTAGCTGTTCCATAATTCCTGTGAAGCTCGGAAAGCCTTTTTGCTTTACATGTCTAAATGTGCAAAGCCTGCATTACTCTAACACCCCGTACAATACAAACAGCAGCTCCAACAGCACTGTAATTTCTTTTTGTTGAAACTAAAGGGAAGAAAGCAGTTCCCTGTATTTGGCCTTAATAGTCAAGGACAGGCAACCCATAGAGGGCCTCAGGTAACTCGAAGACTAACAGTCCAAGCACACTGCGCAGCCAGCAGCAGCGCCTACTAGGTTATTTAGGAAATACATTCATTGTTAACAAGCGGATGAAAGTGAAGAGAAAAGAATGACAAATTCTCTCCTATCTAAAGCACAGCTCTTTTCTAGGAGGCTTTTAACATAAAAATATTTGCAAAAAGACTGAAACTGAGGTTCACAGGTATTTAACCGCTATGCAAACATCCTGGATTGAGGAGAATTATTTTTAAACATTTGAAAAGTATGCTATTATTTTACTTCCAGGAGAAGAGACAGTTTTATAAGTTTACACTTCATCTAACTACCAGAGCAGTCACAACCAGAGAATCATAGAATGGTTTGGGTTGGAAGGGACCTTAATGATCATCTAGTTCCAGCCCCCCTGCCCTGGGCAGGGACACCTTCCACTAGACCAGGCTGCTCAAAGCCCCATCCAACCTGGCCTTGAACCCTCTCAGGGAGGGGGCATAGCACTGTGTGTTGAATTGTACTAAGGTTTATAAAGAAGAAAGTAGTAGTGCCTTAATAAATGACATGCAGAGGGGAGAGAATAACGTGAAACAACAGGGAAAAATTCAATACAAAAGTTAACCGTTGCATGTTAACCTAAAGAAAACAAGCTACATGATATTGTGCAAAAGAACTTGTGTTAAGTGTCAATACCGACAGCTACATTATGATCCATTATAGGCTCTTAGTTAAGAACAATACACATTCTCATGAAAAGACTTTTAAACTACATAGACCATGACTACACAAACTTTGGATATTACTTCAAAAGAGTGAAACTTTTAAGAGGAGAAATCATGAAATACAGAAAGCCATGAAAGACAATGTCTAAAATGACTGTCACGACAAGAATCTGATATCCAAACCAAGTTGTGAATTTGGATTTTGTTTTCACTTCTCTTCTGTCCTGCAGCACACCTGGGTGAGTCAAACCTAAATGCAGCTACAGGCAATGATGGGAGAACTCATAAAATAGGAAGATAATAAAACAGCTGTCAAAACCAGCCCAGTCTGTACAAATCCGGACAGATTATCTGAATGCACCTGTTTCTTCAAATATGTGCTTTTATATTCAAACTTCCTTGTAGAGATTCTTAAATTTCAGATGTAAATTATGTCTATTCAGGATAAGATAAGAATTCCCACACTTATTTTCCTGAAATTACAAGTATTATTTTCTTACATAATAGGAAGAATGGGGAAAAAAACAGCCTCCTATGTATTAACTTAACTGTTCACAAGTTCCTACTGATTGGTTTTACACAGTTCCAGACTGCATGTTCAATAAATCCTACTGAATAGAGAGGTTTGCATTTCCTTCACAAAACAGTAACACCTGGTACCTGAAATTTAACTTCCACGACAATGGTTCCAAAATTGGTGTTCACCTACTGAAGTAGGTAGTGGCTTTGCATCTTAGAATTAACATACGTAACTCAGATAGGTAACTACTGTTTATCTATAAATAAACTTGCAAGAATATAAATGTATCCTTAGGGGATTCGTAAAAGTTTCTTGCCAGCATGGATCTAGCAGGATTTGCCTCAAAAATGGCTACCTCATTAAAAGAGACAAAACAAACAACCCCCACACATACTATTTTCTACACACAACTGAGATAAATTTACATACACATGTACCAAAACACTCTGCTTAGAAAAACCTGGAATAGTTTTATTATGCAAACCACAGTATTTACTATGTTATAAATGCTCCAAATACGGTGAAGAGTAAGAGTAAAATTCTACAGGCAGAGGCAAGGGCTGAAAATTAGGTGTTACATACATCACACAGCACAGCTGAGTATCACATGAGAACATATGGCTTCCCAGATCAATTAAGGCTTATCTTATCTTAGTCTTTGATTTAGAAATGTACACTTACTCAGGAAGTCTAAACAAATGAAAAAAAGAATTCACTGAAGCATATGTTTAAAGCAACTATATTATTTTATAGCTATAAAATGTGAGCTTTTTGATAGATATTAGGTTAAACGTGGTTTTGTTCTATGCACTACCAGAGAGACAATACATCAGAACTTTTGGCAGCCTAAATTACTTTACAAAATATGTGTGTATGTATGTCTAAATATACTTGTACTAGAAATGAACTAGACATAGCAGGCTGCATTAACACGCCTTATATGACTTGTTCAGTATTCATCTTGGTCCACTGGCTATGTCTTTCTGGAAAGGCAACAGAAATGAAACTGCAACCTCAAATTCATTACATGCCTGCAAGTTCTAACATGCAACTTTTCCAGACTTCATGGCATAGACCGAAGGATAATTATAAAGTTCAGCACCCTCCTTTCATCTTGGATACTTGATGCACAGTAAGCACTACCCTTCATCTTACTGAAACCGAAAACACTTCAAGCATTTTGCATATTCAACAATTCCTTCCCCATCCCCCTTTCCCACAGGAAAAAAAGCCATAAATGAACAACCAACGAGAACAGTATTCTACACTAACGTGAGCATTTAGCTTTGTTCAGAATTTACATCTAGATGCATGTCAGAGCCTGCACAGTGCACTCTACAGTGAAGTATTTTCTTTGCTATCTAAGAAACCAAGGTAATGCACTTAAACAAGGATCCACTCTTGCTCCCAGTGGCAAAAGCTTATCCTACAACAATCGCAGTGGTTCCCCCACAGCAACTGTTCATCCAGTCCACACCTAACTGGTCTTATACAACAGATGTCTTTTACTGCAACAGGATATAGCTACTTTTTTTCAGAAGTGGCTGCCAACTTTCTATAATTAAACTATAGCTAAAATCAGTTTTGGCTATAATCTGAAGAATTAACTATCAGATACCTCTCTACTGCAGTTGACACAGGAATTACAAACTTAAACACATACAAAAAGAAATTAACCTTAAAAAAAAATCAAAGCCAAGGATTATAAAAACTGCATTTCTTTCTTCAAGCTGCTTTATTTAAATAGCAGGTAGAGAAAATCGTGGACAATTTTTCCAGATCCCTGTACACAATGGTGCTACCCTAGCTAGTTGACACGGCTGACAAATTCCTGGCATCCCTAGTACCTCCACAAGTTCTTTTTTTCTGTCTCTGCCTTCACAGCCTTTCCTGTCTGAATGGTTTACTATCTTGCAATAAAATTCAAGTCCATCTTTGTACTTTTTTTCGGTGATGGTGTCCCTGACTGATGCTTGTTTTCCCTTTATAGCCCTTCCAGAATTCTGTATTTTCAGCCCATAACCACAGCTTAAAAGGTCAAGGTCATGAGGCATTCTCATTTTGATCTCAACCAACAGCAACCATTATTCTTCAAGTTCCTCTTGTATGCAATTCTCTTGAATATATGTATAATACTTCTTATGAGTAGCCTCACTTTTCATACAAAATGCAAACATTGGCCCTCTCAAAATCACCCTACTGATTTCATCTTGCCAGCTGTAGTATCTTGAATTTGATTTTCTGTTCCTCTACTGTTTACTCAATTTTTGTACCCTTTTTGTCCAGCACCTAGTGTTCTAGGAGCTTGGGACAGAGGGATCACAGTCGTCTTCTGAAAATGTCCTCTTCCAAGATGGGCTTTATACTTTGACTGACCTACCTACATTTGAGCTATTACTGCAGCAGTTGGTCAATACGCAAATTCAGCAAGCTCCTTAGCACATGCGCTTAGTTGGCTCCTACACTTGAAATCGGACCATTTTCTAAATATCTTGTAGAACTGGCATCTGAAGATTCCAAACACTTTGAAAGATATATTTAAGAACAACACGGAAAAAGGCAAGTAAACAGTGCAGAAAGTATTTGTTTACAGTGCAAACTTCTAGCTAGAAAGCCTTCTTAATATCCTCTAATAATATGTTCCAAACAGATATACGAATAGTAGCACTGGACAGTAATTAGTCCCTTCTGTTTTTATAGCAGTTTTCCTAGGTATTCATCAGACTATTATATGAAAACATTCATAAAAAGGATTTTTTTTTTACATGACTAACAGTTAATGAAACAATACAATAAAAGGAACAAAAAAAAATGCATAATAGGGTTTTTTTGGTATAAGAATGCCTCAGACACATTTCCTTCCATTGTTTCTTGTTTTACGAGGGAAAAACCCAAAGCAGAGAAGCAAGAAAATACAAAAACAATTTCTCTACCCCTCTAAAAGTGCTCTGGAGCTGAAAAGGCCATTTTTCAGGGCACAGCACTTGAGTTGTTGGAATGACGTATACCTAAGAGGATAGTTTCTACTATCTTTTCCTCAGGCTCTTAAAAACTGAAAACAAACAAGTGTGAAAACAAACAACCACCCCCCCAGCAGGTTTAATGATTGCCATTATCCTGTTCTGGGGGGGATTTCAAACTTCATTTTACTAACACAAAAAGGCAACTATCCGAACAGAACGTGTGTTTGAGCGAAGCCACAATTAACGTAAATACATGCCATAGTAATGATTAGATCTGATGTAAACTCTCTGACTGAAATGAAAATGAAAACATTATAGTATATAAAAGCACGTACTCAAATTTTTCTATCATCTTCCTCCTTTAATGAGGAGAATGAGCCCAGATTTTACATTAAAAATAAAAAGATGTGTAAGCCTATATTCATTACATTTCTAAATCCTGCAAAAAATTCACAATGTAGATGTAAATGCACATTTACTTTCAAGGGTTTCACAGCCTTGTACAGGAAATCGGGATCATACACATAAATGGATCTCTCAGAATAATTAACACCATTTATACATCTGAGTCTATGCCATTCCAACTACACAGACTTTATTTGTTTTGCTGTATATCAATAGCTTGCCATGTTCCACTACATCTTTTTAATTCAAAGGTGATGCATAACTGCTGTCTAAGACCTGTAAATTAGCTTTCAGGTCATACAGAATCAAACATTTGATAGTTACTGATTAAAAAAGAGCAGCGGTTTAATTACACAAGCTATTCAACTGAGTATCAGAAATAATTCAAAAACAATAAAGAGATTATAAAACATGATACTTAAGATATACTGAGTGTTCTAGTATGGGGTCACAGAATCACAGACTGAGCTCAATTGGAGGATACCTCTGGAAATTGTTTTGTCCATTCCTTCACTCTAAACAGGGCCAACTAGATCAGGTTGCTCAGGGTCTTGTCCAGCTGAGTTTTAAATATTTCTGAGATTTCACAGCCTCTTTAAGAATCCTGCTCCAGTGTTTTACTTTACCTCCAAACATAAATCATCTCTCGAAACAAGGATCATCTTTGCCAAACTAGCCCATACCCATCACATATCCATAAATATGCCCTTTATCGTTATCATCTCACAATGCTTCTTTATAGCACCTGCACATGGGAGACAGAGCAACACCTTCTTGACAGGACCAGAAGACTCATCTACTTCCAATCTTTTCAACAGCTTAAAGACACTAAGTTATAAAGGTACAGTTCTATTCACCTAACAAACCAGATAACCCATATATTCAAAAGAAATTCAGACCATAACTAGATGGCTGGTCAGACAGAGGACACATTCCTGGATGTGCATTCTGACAGCCTGTGTGAAGAATCAATCATCTCACCACTCTTCATGGAGACAGAGATTTGGGGTGGAAGAAGGAACTAATATCGATATTTGCAAATCATGTCATATCACAAAAAAAAAAAAAAAAAAAAGGCAGACTGCCAAATGTTATGAAGACCCTTCGGAACTGGAAAAATCTCCCCTCTTATTTTCAAAAAACACCCCAACTTCTATAAGTAAAAAAAGGTCCACAGAAATCCTTGAAGTTGTATTGACTGATTAAAATGCATAGACTATTTTCAGATGAGACAGAGAATCCCATAACAATAAAAAGTACTCTTGGAAGGTCACCTAACTCAGACATGAATCACATTTCAATCCTACGCCTATGGTATTTTCCTGTTTCATCAACCACACTCCATCTTCACAAAGCGTAGCTGGCAAAGACAAACGAAATTTGCATTATTTTAAATAATTCTGAAATCAGTAATATGGATTCTTTCCAGCTCAATTCCCATTATCAGAAAATAATATTTGGCAGAAGAAACTAACACATATTTCCCACATGCCGTTATGTCATCTTACATGCACATTTTGTACACATCTTTAGTATAAGCGTATTTCCTCTAGTGCACTGTATATAACACATAAGTAATAGCAAACTTGAAAAGCAATCAAAATATTAATTTGTTAAAATTTTGATTTATCCAGTGACCTCACTAATCTCATCATTGCTTCCATGGAGATACATGCTGTGTATACACAACATTTCTATCTTGTGGAGGAGGCATCAAGAAGTTACGGAAAACTTTCTCCTCTCTCCCCTTATGCAGAAAGAATGCTCTTCCTATAGTTAGAAACTAAAATAATTTCTGAAGACACCAGGTGAAACTAAATGAATAAAGGAAGATGCTGTCCACTATTAAATGCATGAATGATACTGCAATAATCAGCTTTATTTCACGTTATACAGCTCAAAATCTTAGAGAAGATAAATGCATTTGTACTAAAAACTTACGTGCCAGTTTCCCCCATGACTATTATTAAAATCCTACATGTCACTTTTCCCATTATGCTTACCAAATAGGATAAAAATAAATATTATCCAGAAAATTGTGAGCCTTGATATAAAAGCACAACTAGTAAAATATTTAGAAATTAAAGGTAGACATGTTCTAGAAATACAAGTGGCAGATCAGGTTTATGGTTTAGTTCTATCAAAGCCCTATTGTTTCAAATGGACATAAAATTGACACGAAAAAGCACAAGGTGCATCAGCAATAACAAACCTCTACAAGCACATTGCCTTTAAAGTATTTGCTATGCCCATACGTTACACAATTTTCTAAATAATAGAAGCAGCCTCAAGTTCACTTAAAAACCTATGTAGTGACTCAGGAAAAAGTTCTGAAACTACATGTCCAACCCAGATTCAGCTGAAAACTTGTACAAGTGTCAGATTTATTTTTATAACACTTCCATTAATATGGAAACAACTGAACAAACAAGAATTTTGATGATACCGTGCAGAGATTTTGTGCTAGGAGGGTCTTGCATGACGCTTAGGATTCTGTAACCCTTTTCAAAATTGCTTTTGGTTTTCTGACCGCATAATTTCAACATCTGTTGGACTAACAGATTGTTTGCAAATACTTCTATGTGTCCTAGCTATCGAACCTCCTTAATTCTCTCATTTTCCCTTTCTTGATCTGTCCTGCTAGACTTGTTTTAACAAAGAGGAAACCCACTTGCTGTCCTGTTGTTTTTTTTCATTCCCAGAATGCAGTAAGAAAGCAATGCTTTAACAAGCTCCTAACAGTAGGTGAACCTTATTTCAGCCTGATAGCACAAAACTTTTGGAAGATGGCATGACCATGCCAAGTGATTTGTTTCTTTGAGTGCAGCAAATGGCTCACCAATTCAAAATCAAACTCACTCTGTTGCACTTCATAATTTGTAACCGAGTGCTCTGAAAAAGAAGAGAAATTAACACAGCCCCTCCAATGTAATCTCTTTGGTACAAACCAATCTTTTTATTACAAGTCTATTTAGTCTAGTCAAGCTTAGCAAAGCATTGTTACAGCATTTCTACAGTATCATAGTAACACGAAGTATGCAGCATGCCACGCTATGGAGCTCTGTAACACAGAGTACATTGCAGATGTGCTATAGTAAAGGCTTCCAATTGCTTACAAGCCAAACAGCTTGTTTTGGCTCAGAATGCTCTTTCCCCCCCATATGGGATTACTTTGATCTTTTTGCCTATTATATGATTGCAATTACACTGAGTTTATGGGATCAACGGGGACCGCAGAAAGAACACGTTAATCCAACTGTGAACGACAGAGTGAGAAACTACTTTTTAAAGTTTGATTGCAGGGCAGCAAATATAGTTAGTATGCTTTCAAAATGAGAATATAAACCAAGGCTGTTAAATGAATTTTCCACAAAATTCACCTTAAAACAAGCAACAGATCTCCTGCACTACCAAAACATACTTTACTTCTTTGTGGCAGTAAATTTACATTATCTTAAATATCCAATTATTTTCACTTCACCACCTCCTCTTCCCCCCAAAGAAAGAACTGGAATATACTTACAAGGTGGTTCCGCATAATATTGAACAATTAAGTGTTCTAATTCAAACAGAAAATTGTAAAATATGGCAGGGCCTACAGGGATCTCCTCTCATGCTGTGATTCCCAGCAGGTTGCACAAGCCAAGCGATGCCAGGCTCCAACAGCATTCAGCTGAGACGTATCCCCAGAGCAACAAACTGCAGCAGAAAGCAGTGCTGCCATTTCATCGGACTGCGCTTTTCCTTTTGTGCCAAGAGGAGCAGGCTCAAGTAGCAGTTTAACAACATGTTGTGAGTGACACCTTTTCAGACAATATTCAAAACCAAGGTCATACTCATTTATAAAACATTTAAGATCGTATTACACTTCAAAAACTGGTTTTCTTTTCAGTAGTGAATAAAATTATTCATTTTACTCAGTGTATAAAGTTCTTCAATTCCTTACAGAACTGATGATAAACAGAAATTAAAAGGAACAGGTGATTATAGATATTGCATAAGGGAAAACTGAAGACTTGATATAAACCAAAACACAGGTACTCTATCAATAATTGAAACATTAAGCTATTGTTTGCAACTCCTCTTTTTAAACTGAAAAAAAATCTGAGGAGCACTCTCATAATGTTAATTTAAACCTTTGGGTCTAAATTTGAGAAACATAAGATTGTGTCAAATAGCTACAATGTAGGAATCAGGCAGATAAATGATTTTATCCAAAATAAACACCTTACAAGAATTATTTTGATCACCTCTTTACTTTGGCAACATATGATCCTGCTCTCTAAATATGGATCTTGTCTTATGTAAACTTTTGCTGCACAGTGCTCGCTGACAAGCTGCATTCTGGCTTGCAACTCCATATATAATAATCTTACTCTTGTCTGTTCTGACTTAACACCAAATTTTCATAACTTTTTTTGGCTCTACGGAATATTCTTAGAAAATGCCAGTGCTGCATTCACCTATTGTGTAATGCTGAAGACTTCAAAACAACCACAAAAAACATCCAAAACAAAGTATGGTCTTCCCAGGAGTAGTATTCCTCCAAAGCATCCTCACTGGGAGCTCAGAAAAGTGATACAATTTTGTATTTTCTGTAAAGCTGACCACCTTTCTTGGATTAACCTTTCGAATGCCTGCTACTTTATCACAAAATTTATTTTAAAGCTCTTACGTAATTCTAATATTTCTGTTCTAGTGTGATAAACAAATGAATTGCTATTCTATTGAAACATTTCTTTCTCCTCACAACGGTATATAAAAAAATTCTGTTGTAACTAAGAACAGGTTTTGATTTCCTCCACATCAGAGATGGATGTTTTGCCCCATTTTGTTTTTTATTATGGGTAACAGAAAATATTTTCTAAGGAGCTAAATCAGAATTAAAGTCGTATCATACTCAGGTTGTGGTCCAAGGCACTATGAAAATATCAACATTAGAGAAAAGGAGTTTCAAAAGACGTAAATGGCATTTGATTTCTTTGTAACTGTAAGCAGGGAAGTGTTAGCTAAGCACCAATCATTTCTGCCTTTGAAATCCTCTCCTTTTTTTTCCTCTCAGTAATTCAAACCACCCTGGATATTAGAGTCTGCCTTTCTTTGAGCTACACATCAAGACAATTTTCAACCATATCATAAACATTTTTAACATAGTCCTATTTGTCCAAAGGTCCTTGTTAAAGCCCACATCACCTTATGCCTTAATTCCCCTAGTTTTCTCATTGTTCTGAGAGTTATGCTGATTGCATTAATCCCATTCAGAGCACAGACCTACCATTTAGGTCTGTTATTCCAGCTACAAATCTTTTTGTGTGTGTGTGTCTGCTGGCAATACATCTCCCATGTATCACAAATTCTTTGTCCATAACTGTACGTTATTTCACTGTATAGCTCAAGCCAGCTCCTATCTTAAGTTACAGGCTGCATGTCATTCTGCTGTTAAGGAAAGCTTCTGTTGTCCACTCATCTATTTTATCAGTTACTATGGGGCTTTCTCCCACACTGACCTACCCACATGGGATAAATTCTCAACCAAAACTGTATGACAACAAGTTAGTAACTTGTTCTTTGATATTCCTCTAAGCTAAATTAATCACACTCAGGAATCAAAGAAACAAGTGATGGGCTACAATAAAATTTTGCTGTTGAAGTAGAATTTGTGAGTACAGCTTCAAACTACTAAAGACAGCAATTTCATTTGGGGAGGGGGAATTAAAACAGCATATTAAAAGCAGGGACTATTTTCTTCATTGCCCCTCTGCACAGCATTTAATGTAACGATCCAAGGTCTAGTTTCATTGTAAAGATGAAGGAAAGTTTTCCTTCATCTTCAAAGTCATGAGCTGTTTCTTCCACTGATAAGACTGTGTCGTCAACAAAACTTGGCATAGCCAACCTTTATAAATTATTCTAGATATACACAGCTATAACTGAGAGAATAAGCTCATTTAGAATTGTGATTTTTATAAATCAGTGCTCTATCTGTGCACTCTTCAGATAAGGTAAGCTTTGAAGAAATAGGAAGAATCTTCCTAGTCACATATATTCCACCTGAATGAACGATTTTCTTTAAAAAAGCAATTCCTCCTTTCTCTAAGACAAAATATCAGTTCAGTAACTCCCTTCAGTTACTGTTTCCAACAGTAAAGTACAGAAGAAAACCCTTTATGAAAACATATTTTTAAAATTTATTTTGCTCAACTTTGATTTAAACTAGTTTTTAGCATTGAAAATAAAGGTTTACCAAGAAATTCAGGGAGTAAACAGCATATAAAGTTCACCATGTTAGATACTTCTGTAACTTCTTAGTAAAGTATTTCCTCTCTCTGTTCCAGCAAATAATCAGCTATGGAATCAGATAACAGACTCCTCGGAGTAGCACGTACAGAAAGATGAAAAGGCAATGGACACAAGTTTTACCAAGAGAAATTCTGTCTGGACATAAGGAAAAATTGTGAAGTGACAGTGGTTAAGCACTGGGACAAGCTGCCCACAGATTCAGCCCTGCACTGAGGAGGATGCTGGATGTGATGACCTCCAGAGCTCCCTTCCAGTCTCAATTTTCTGTGATTCTGTAATATATTGAATAACTGGTAGTTAGGTGTTATAATATATTTGTATCAACATTATTGTGTTACTCAGATGATTTAGTTATATTCGTGATGAACAATTAAATCCTCTAATGGGTTTAGCATCTGAACTGCATCTTATTTACTTTAAAGGCTTATTTGTTGGTGGGGGAGGGGGAACTGCTAAGGGAAAGAGGGGGATGGCATTTCTTTTTCATGTGCTGCTCAGCATGGACCATGGTGAAGTTCCATTTCCAGCTGAAAAACCTGGGTAGCAAAGTTTAAACCAAATACCATCTAATTATTTTAATACAGAACAAATAATCTGCACTTATTACAAATACATGCTTTATAATTCTTCTTTTGAAAGTCATGGAACTTTTTTCTAGCTCAAAAGGTTTCTGAAAGACTAAATGATTAGCTGCCATAGTCTGATGTAGTCATTTCCTGCTAATCTGGTATCTAAATATTGTTGCTCTGGGTGACTTTGGTGATGTAAGGAAGTAGCTGCTCATGGAAATTTTGTATTCCTTTGTCTTTGTAGTAACACAGTTCAATTAAAAGTTCAGCGACAAAAAAAGTTCCGTAACATTAACCAACAATACCGAGGGATTTAAAAAAACCCAACCCATTAACAATCATATCTCAGGTTTGGATCTGTATGCTTCATTTTCTGTGATGGTTTCTTTGAAAAGCATTCAATACTTTAAAGTCACTAGCTTCAGAAAATTTCTCTAATTACCAAATAGACATGAGACAGATATGAGAGTAGGAAGCCTAAAGGAAACAGGTCCACCTCAGAGAAAAGACTGTGTGTAAGCAGTTTGTCAGCCTACCTCGAGGCATAAATGAGTCTTCAACTGGTCTCAGGACAGCAGTTTTCTCTCACTGGGAGCCAGACCCTCAGAGGCAGCAGATAGTCCAATCACACACCTATAATAACTTATCACTGGGCCAATGCCCACAGTGATCACCCTGTTCAGCATGATAAACCTAATCTTATTTCTCTCTCAGAGCTTTTATTAGTGGCTTCCCTGCTTCTTGTCTTATTTAATCAATAGCAAAAATTTCCCCCTGACATCAGTGACATAGCATCAGTCCTCAGTTCCATTTGCATCCTGGGGATATCACTCGAGAGCTCTAAATTTACATTCAAGTGCCTCCACATTAAAGCAAAATTCTGAGAAGAGATTCTCAGATTCTTTTTGTGAGTCATGATGACAGGAAAACTGTTGTGGTCATGAATAAACATCGCTGGGTTTTCTTACTTTGTTTTCATATAAAGCAAGGTTTGCTTTTTTGGCTATGTTAACTACTGCTTCCAGGGAATTGGAAAAAATAGAAAAATCCGAAGACTGGAAGTGTTTTTATTTATGCAAAGACTAAGGCGTTCCTTGAAAAGTTAAAGTTCTTGAGTAAACCCTAAAATGAAGAGAACGTGAACACCTAAAATATTTTTGCACAAATTGAAAAACTTCTCGTACCAGTTGGGAACAAGCTGGAACTTGCATGGGGCCCTGCACACACTGGCAAACATCTTAATTGTTCAGAGCAGACAAAGTCTGTTTAGTCATGTCTGCTGAAGTGGGAAGGATATTACAACACATCTGTGCAGTCTGTTTCCACACAGGTCAATCAGTTCTTGAAGCTTGTTTTTAAGCCACTTTCTTCCAGCCAGAACAACACACGTACGGACACCATTACACAGGTTGGCCATACACCTGGCTAACGGACAAGTAATCTTTTAATAGAAGCTCACAAATGAGCAATCAAAGAAACAATCTCAGAGTCCTAGTAGACAGGCAGTGCCAACACACTTACACTAATGTCTGGGAGGGATTTTGTAAGAGTCTAAGTATGCCTCAGTGAAATTTCAAAACAAGAACATTCAAAGTTTCAGTGCCCACTGAGGATAGCAATAATATGTTTAAAACACAGAGGGAACCACAGCATGGCAAATAGAACAGGCAGCAGCTGAAACTGGTAGATGAATTCAAATTGGTTTCTTCATTTATAAAAGGATGGGGTGGGTAATACAGGATTCTTTCTAAGATATTTTAGCAAGTTTTTTAATCCATGTTCCAAAACAGCCAAAAGCTATTCACCTACAGAACATGTTGCATGACACAAAAAGATATTTAGAAACAGCATTGAGGTGGATCTCATGTAAATCGACTATGCAAGGAATAAGTGCAACCAACACTACAAGTACAAACAACCAAACATTGTTCTCCTGCTTTGGCAGTGGTACCTCAATTTTCAACACATGCCCTCTCTTTCAACACATGCCCTCTCTTTTACTTATATGGCATTATTGGAAGGAAGAGTTTTAAGATGCAGCTATACACTGATTATGAAATGATATGTGAAGTGCCAGGTTTGTAAAGAGCAGCTTCATGACCTTTTCAATGTGGGTCAATCTTGCTCCACAAGACTGTGTTAAGGTCCAGACAACCAGCAAAATATTAAACAAAACCATATACAAATTAGCATACAAATCTTACGTGTTATGTGTTTGGATCGCTCTTTCTCATCTAGGGTATGGTATGGCTCAGAAAGCCCAAAGGTATATTGATTCTGTTGTGTAAAGAGAAGGGCCAGTGTGGAACCATGAGGAAATGTTATATTTGCATGGAAATATATACTCTTCCCTTCAGCTTAATTTTGCATTCTGGAGAATCTTCAGCCTTGCAGGTGATAAAGACACAGTATCTGGTGGCAGGTCAAGTTATTTATGTGTATTTTAACAAATTCTGAATTAATATATACAAATAAATTTAATAAATAGTTTCAACTTATTTTAAATTCTGACCCTTTAGGACAGAAAACTATGTCTAGGCTTCATGTCCCATTAAATAACTGAGTAGGATTTCTTTTTCACAAGCAAAAAAACCTAAAAGATCCGGTTCAATAAAAGGAATGATATATCTCCATTGATGTCTCCAAACTGCAGTCAAGTTCTAATCTGGGGCAGTGATAACATCAGTGACATTAGTTTAGAAACAATTGCTATTTGCTTTATTTACAGCAGCCAATCAAAAAGGGATTTATCTCTAGACTAGTACTTTTCCCACACCAAGGAAAAATGCAATTCATATGGAGACCAAGTACAAAGCTGGGCAGGCACATCACATTATTTCATTTAGGGGAATTTTTGTAAAATTATGGCATTGCTGCTCACAAGAAGAAAGAAGTCAAAAAACAACAAATCATTCAAAAGGCAGAACAAGTTCCAAGTTATTCCAATTATAAAATTTCATGCACAGAGATCAGAAGTGCCATAAAAACTTATAGAAAATTATGCAGTGAGTCAAGGTTTATTAAAAGACAATGGGGAATAGGATAATTATTGCATTTCTTCATGCCAGTGAACTGGACTCAAAGAACATTAGATGAGCAGGACAATATAGCAGAGGTGATACAGTTATGTTCCTTGACTTACACAGTATGGTATGCTTACATTAATAAAGGTGATCTTTGTTACTTTGAGAAAATGGTGGTGTCACCTTGATTTATAATCCATACCAAAAATGCAAATTAAATGCATCTCAAGAAAGGGCAGCACCTAAACCAATGAAATCAAGCAGCCGTGAGACTGAAGAATAAACATATTTAGGTTGTCTGATTATTGGTGACGGCTCTATGAAAAATGAGTTACAGGAGATTTTTTAGAAGTGTTTCATAGAAACTGAGATGAAAAAGGTATTAACTGGGGTTCCACTATCGCTACAGACTGGAAGTATTTTGCAGTAAAAGAAAGGTGTCAGAAAGCTGACAGCAGTGGTGATGAGAGTTCAAAAGAAGATAGATATAAAGTAAAATGATTTTTAAGACAAGCTGAAAGTTAGGTCACAAGATGCATGGATGGGTAGACATCAAAAAGCTTACGGTGACTGACAATATAAAGAACCAAGAGGTGCTAGAATATAAAAATTCCTTAAGACAAAACATAGGTAAAACACTGGACAAAGCAGACATGGTCTGTAGGGACAGTGCCATATGGGACTTAATAAAAAAGACAACCCCGGACATGTAAAGATATCAGTGCCACACAAAGATACTCCCCGATAGAAAGTAGGCTTCAGCATTGATGTTATAGTTGCCCGAAGAATTAGGTTGTTCTTTGGAAGTGTCCAAACAGCGATCCAGCCCAACTTCTTTAAGAAATATGGAATAAAATAATTTTTGAAGTTTAAGAAACAGATTAAACAATATCAGTGTCTCCTGACAGCTCTGATCATAACAAACCGTTTTTGTTTTTTAAGGATTGATGGCAACGAGCTAGTTACCATCAAACAGTGTGGAACTCAGCTGACTAAGTATGGACAGACCAACAGTTGTCATTATGATAAATAACTGCTTCAGAGCTGGTTACTGAAGTCATGCTCCCAAGGGCTGTACAATGGGAATTCCAGCCTCCTTCTGAACCTAGTCCTTTAAAATTGCTTTGTCTGTTTTGGCCCTAGGCTGCATATTAGAAATGATAAAAGTAGTTCTTTCATACTCAAAGCAAGACAGTTCGATTGCCAGTGTCAACATGACGAAGTGCTTATGGCTATAGGAGTGGGGGGAGGAAGCAAAAATGGCGGGGGGGGGGGGGGGGGGGGCACAAGAGAAAGCTCTGTAGTTAACACTAGGCAAGTAAGAACAGAATTTTTCTCTCCAGTGGAAGCCCAGACTTATCCCACTGTATTTTTTACCTTCTGTATGTTGACTAGTCTCAGAATTGCTGCTCTGGCAGTAATTACAAATCAAATTCATTATAATTATTCTTACAACATAAAGATGAAGAAACATCCCGGGAAACAATTCTATGTCTTTGATATACATTCAGTGCTTATTTAATCAGTGTTTCCTTTTTTCATAAACAGTGAAAAGAAACAACCAACAAGGAAATAAAGTAAGATAATTTCTTGAGACAAAACCAAAATGCTATGCTTTATGCTGACCTACACATATAAGGTAAGGAGATTTTTTTCTCCCACGAAGTTAGAGTGAACAAATGTTCAGTTTCAGCAGCAGAATACTGTATTTTGATAGCATATAAATTTGAATTAGGGACAGATAGACATACAACCCCAACAGACTGTAGTGGCTTATCACAGTATCTCAGAACATCCAAATAACACCCAAATAAGACTTTTCAAATATAACAATTAAAAACATAACCAAGATGCACATAAGTGTTCACCAAGAGCCAGAATTGAAAGTCTAAACAGTAACCTATTTAACCTTGAAGAATTATTCCACTACCTAAGAAGAAATATTTATAATTGGAGACATTTTAAGATCTATAGAGAGTGTGTTTCTGGAATTTGCAAAATTCAGAGAGAGTTCACAACACTTCAATGTCAATTTGAATTTTTAAATGTTTTGACTCATGTTGTCGTTAATTTTTTATGAACAGAAAATGCTCTAAAGAATGTAGTCAAAACATACTCAAGAAAAATCCAGGTAAGGTTCAATTTAAAATTATATACTTTACATTTACATGATGTGCGTACATTTACGGAACATGGGAAAAATTTTCTGTCATAGTACAAAGCCTGAAACAAGCCTGTGAATGCAAAACCAGTAAGTCAGCTTGATGAGCCCTTTAAGATATGACATAGCATGCAGTAATCTTAAGTTTGATTTTAGTTTATGTACAGTAAGCTTTCACATACTTTATTTATAAACTCTTATTTGGCAATTTCAATTATTTTATTCCGTAGTGCTTCTCCTTTTTTGGACATCTGTTTCTTCACACATTTTGCCCCGAGGCAAATCAGCTGTCTTCACAGCTGAATGAAATTCCCTTCTCTGGCTCAAAGGAAAACATTTTTTTGTTTGTTTGTTTGTTTAACTAGAAAGAAGCCAGCCATAAAAAAGCAGAAACCCTTACCTATAATCTGGGTCTTCGGATGCTAAGAACATTCTTCCCACAAATATCTGTACAGTCTGAATTTGAAATGCAAGAAAATAAGCTTGTCTACCACAGGTTATTGAGTCTGTCTTAACTATCTTTACTAACATTAGGCCTTCTCCTAAACATTTTGTAATAAAAAGAGGTAATTACTGGAGCTAAGTTCTGTTATGCAAATAGTTTTCAATTAAACCACACTGAGGTTTCTGGAAAAAAAAGCCAACAAAAAAACAGGGATGTTCTTATATCTTGACTCACTTATCACAGTAAGATGTTACCATCCATTAGCTGAGACACAGTAGCCAACTTTGAGTGCAGTCTTCATTAGTACTTCATAACATTAAACTGCAGGCTCCGTTTCATGTTACATGTTACTGCAAATATTGGACTGTCTTCAAAAGACACTGTCCTACTCCCCTCTTCTGCACTACATCTAGTAATCAAACAACTACACATGAACTGTCAGCAGAAAGTAAAATCATTAAAATCCGCATTACTTGTAACTATTTTTCTTCAGTGCTCATTGGTATTAAATAACTATGTTATAGTAGCACTCTAGGACTCCTCTCATGATGTCATCATTTGCTAAGACATGTCCAAGCTAATCAGAAATCTGTTTCTTGAGTTCACGCTGTAGTCTAAGGCCTGTGTACTGCCTATGGATGGAATCAGCGTACCTTATAAAGCCTCACTGTTGTTATCAGCTGTCCTTTTGGCTACCCATATTCCTGCAAACCAAATATTCTGGCATATTTATTGACACATCACTACATTCAAAGTATTTTGAGTAGAGTATCAACCAATAAAGTGTCAACTATCTCCAATTTTTTCTTCAAGCCATGATTCTTAAATGGCTAATTTCTTACAGATACCATATATTAACTGAGTTGTGAATGGTAACATGAAGAAGCAAAAATAATGATCTTCTAAATCAGTGCGACTGAAAAAAACTGGTGCATTGCTTGGAATAATGCAGGAAAATAATGTTTAAGCTAGAAAATTATAAATGGATATAGCTGCCATCATTGATTCAGAAGAGAAAGTGAGACACAGGAAGGGATAGGAGATGTGGAGAATTTGGAAGGAGGAAGTTAATAGAGAGCTATATTTAGGCAGGTTTTTTTTCATCTAAAATTTTCCAGAAAATGCATTACAGCCAATAGTCTTTAGACAAAAGAAAAGCACCCAAAGCTGTCTGGAATATGATAGAATCCAGTTATCAACAACAAAAGTTTCATAAAATCATCCATCTCTTTCCATCAAATCAAACCATCTCTGAGCTCACATTCCTCATTTAGGCCTGACCACTTAATTCTCTCCAATCATCTGATAAATTTAAACGCCTGCTGTAGCCTGGGTGAGATGTAGGCTTTGGCAGAGAAATCAGCCTAACAAGCTCTCTGCTTGCTCACTCTTGCCTACTGTTGCAGTTTATCATGCTTTTAGTGATGGCCAATATAACTGTTTATGAATTTGCACTGTGAAATGACTTAGGAAAGTGACCTACCTTTGAAGAACAAAAAACAAACAGAATCTAAAACCAGTTCCTAACAGAAAAAAAGGGAAATGGAAGTGACTGGATGACAGTGAAGCCAAGGAGAAACTCTCCTATTCAGTCAGTCTCAGAGCAAACGATTCAGCTTCAGCCAGCCTAAATTTTTCAGTTTTTCCTTTGCCTGTAAGTGTTCTACGTCAAAAGATTCTTTTGCTTTTCCAATTATGACAGTACATCTAATACAAAATATTACCTTCTCTGCAAACCTTGCTGTGCTTATTCCTTAGACTGCCACGGCTATATGACCACTAGCTAACTGTTCCACATCACAAACTCAAGATTGAGAATCACTGCAATGATTTAAAAAGATAGAAGCGATCAATAATTTCAACAATTGGAACGCTGAAGGAGTTTGCTTGTTAAGTGCAAGCTGCTAGTACTTGATGGCTTAACAGTATGTCTAATGAGAGACATCATCTTTAACATTAGGCTGCCTTCCCCAAGAAAACTAATACATGCCTTCGGTACTGATTTGAATGAAGACACGCTTACTCAATTGCCACTTCCCTTCAGGTACTTATTTCTGTCTTTCAAACAAACTATCACGCATGACCCTCCTGTTTATGAGATAAAATCAGAATATGTCTTTTGGTGACTAAGATCTTAATTCTGCTCTCTTTGAAGTCAATTGGAATTTTGGCATTTATTTAAACGATGAAGGATCAGATCCCAAAGTGTTTGTTCAGCAGTTTTGGAAGAATGCCAGTCTTCATAAAATCAATTCAAACACATTTTAAAGACATGGCCAATCAAAATATTTATTTTCAGATTCATAGACTCATCTCAGTATTTGGCATATCTTTTCAGCTGAAATGCACAATGATGCTCCTTGGCAGAGGTAATACAGCGCTGCAACATGTTCTACAGATTTCATTATACAATATTCTTGTTAATGCAAGCATTTGAATCAGAAGCTTGTGAAGACTTAGCAGTACTGAAATACTATTCACATTTTGTTTCTCATCTTCACTAATGGAATAATGTCTTTGATAAATCTGGCACATCAAGATCTTAATCCTACTGCTGGAAGAAGTTCATGAACTTACCAAGGTTTTCCCCTTGAGAAAAGAATCCTTATAAAGATAAGCTATAATATTTATTTTTCAAAAATTAATTCTATTGCTTCAATGAAAAATAAGGAGCCAAAAAAAAAAAATTGTTGAGGGTATTATTACCGCTAGTTTCTAAAATTACTAAGTAATAATTAAAGTGAAAGATAAGACTTTTCCACTGTGGCCTGTTATCACCATGTTCTTATATTTTCAGTACACGACATATTATGATAATTTGCATGATTTTCAAAGCTTTATAGAATCACAGATAGAATTAGAAGTTGAGGTGTAAGGATATCTGAAGGCTTCCAGGAAGAAGAGAAAAGGCAGCAATCATATCTCATATATACACAATTTGACACACTTGTGGAGTGCATAGGTGAAGAGATCAACTGAAAGCAGATCCTTAGTGCAACCATTTTGTTAGTTCTTGGAAGTTTTGCATGAACATGTTTTTAAAAGATTAATAAAAGTCCAGCATTCATTGTAATCTTCTTTATGTCTTGCTGGATTATTAACAGGCACAAATTATCCAGAATTTCAATTTCTACGGTCTTTTGAAAGCTCAAAATATTCTACAAATATCCGTTTCCACATCTTGCTGTCTCCATTACAGGCACAAAGACCAGCACATATTCTCTACTCTTAATATTTAATTCATCTCCTTTCCATTTTGACAAGGCTTTTTATTTGAGAACTAACCAAAACCAGTTTTTTAACTTAAAATGCAAAATTAAAAACACGTTGTCAGAGATGTAAACTGCTCTGAAGAAAAAAAGACTTACCATCTCTAAATTGATGGTTAGTAAGAAATCAGTGAATAATATTCAACATTCTGAAAAGCTGCAGGGACAGCTCTGTTAATAAGGACTTGCTAACTTAAAATAACAACTGTGTGTTTAACCCATCTAAGAATACTTAGTGTTAACAGCCAGTCACACAGCAAGAAGAACCAAATATTCTGTGTTGAGATATCAACAATATAGGTATGTTAGAATTTCTTTATAATTTTTAAATGTAATTTTGTGTCTACTTCTAACAATGCCATATATATATATATATATGACTATTTTACTTGGTTTTAAAATTTGAATATATATTATAAAAAGCATAATACGGTTTTTGTGGGGAGCAAAAGAACTTCTGGTTTTAATTACTGTATCACAATTAAATTACCTAACGTACATAAGATCTGCAAAGTCTTGGAAACAATAGTGGGTGGTGTTTCCTGGAATAGGGCGATATGTCTTATGACTGGGAAGGAACACACACCACCTCATTTTAATGTTAAGTCACACAGTTCAATCCACACAGTCAGGCAAGAATTAAGAACAGGAAACAGAGGGACTTCTTGTCAGGGTAACTATTCAGAGAATGGAAAAGTTAATTTAGTAGCCTGAGGCAAATAGTTAAAAGTAGCTGAAGTCAATTATATTTGTTTCTACAAAATAGTGTATCTATTGCTAGGTTAAGCAAGACCTCAGAAAACATAAATAACTGATTTTAACACTGGTTTTAAGATTTACATATTTCAAGAGTACACAGCACAATACTGCAACACATTCTGAAAATTCAGAAAATTAAGAATATTTCACCATTTTGCTTGATTATGAAAAAGTTACAGTACTTAAATTAATGTATGCATACATACTGCATTTAGATACTCAAACTGAGTATCAAATACAAGTCTTCCAAGTAAACTGAAAGCCATTTCATACTGAGACACAAAAAACTAATGTGCTAGGACACATTATTCATGCTTTTTTACTGTTTTGTGTACAGTTTAAAAAACTACAGCTTAAACAACTCTTGCATAGTTTACACCCAATTGTATTTTTTAAAGCTTCATTCCCAGTTAATCTAGAAAAAGTAATCTAATTCATATTCTATTTCCAGTAGGCATAGCTAGAACCAATTTTCAATTATTTGTGTTGTGAGACTCAAAGGGAAACTAAAAAATGTTCCCAAATCATTCATAAATGTAATTGATTGTTCGACACTGCGTAACATCATACTAAACTTTCAAATAATGTTGTACATTAATGACTTAGAGGTTAAAAGTAAATTGTCTCATTTTCAATCAGTGCACCAATTAGCACTGTTAATTCAAAAGTGCACAGCTTTAAATTTGCAAGATACAATGCATTAGAACAGTCCACTTTCACAAAATAAAGTCAGAAGTGTGTATTATAAATTGTGGAAGTTTTTACTGTAGCTGTAGACATTAAATTATGAACTTTTTATCAGTTTCTCAACACAGCTTAATATTTCTTTGTTTTGAAGTATATGACTTCTCTTGCATGTGATTTGTATGAAAAACAGGTTATGTAGATCACAATGGAGCTTGTGAAATTATGCAACTACTGAGTTCACCAAAATTGTTACCATTCAATCAAGACACTCTCCGTAATTTGTCTTAAAAATCACAAAAGTTGAGTCAGTTTTCAAACTGATCAAGGAAGGCTTGAACCTTATTACTCTATATATAAAGTCAATAGCAAAACTTCCCTTGGCTTCCTTGTAGGATTTTCGACTTGTTCAAGACTGGTTTTGCATATTTATTACTAAACATGGTTTCAACATATCTTAGACTTGTTCAACACAGTTATAAGCTACATTGTGTCTAAGGACAGAAAGCAGCAACATGTGAACAAGCTGTCTAAATCCAACGATAATGTGGTCTAGCACAATTATTTTTAAGGCAAATTTTTGCAAAACCTAGGTTTATGGTACATAGTTATTAACTTACATAAAAAATGATGACAAACATGAACAGAAGGGTTATGGTCTGCTCTGCTTCCAGAGATTTAGGCACTGGGCAGTCCTACCATACCCAAACAGAAGCCTCAGTCTGATAAATAATATATTCTATTAATGAGTAAATGCAAGATTTAAAAAAATTCTTGGTCTCTTCCTAGCAGTAGAAAGCACTAGAATTGTGAGCATAAATTAATTCTTCAAAAAGGAAGACGGAGATAGGAACAACATTGTCCAGTAGGACTTTTTTTTTTTAATTTGCAACAGCAATTATTTTCCAAAACTGTTTGTCCTGACAAAACAGAAACAGCAGCTTTGCTACAGGGGTAAACAGTAGGTCCATCAGACCAGAGATAGCTCTAATAATTATCAAGCTGAACTTTAGCAAAAAGTAGTTTGGTTTTTTCTTTTTTCTGCCTGTGTCAACACAGTCCCCAATTTCAGAAGTAGTATTCATGAATAATTGATGTGGATGATAATACTTGTCTTCTAATATCATGCCCTATATTTAAAAACAACCAAGTTAGGAAGTTTCTGAATGTTTAGCCATCTGCAAAATTAGCTCTTGTTTCTACTGAACCATTTGCCCTTCCATGCCATCAACTCCATTCAGATCCATGAATTAAAAAGTTTTCAAATGATTTTTCTAAAAACGGTATTAAAAAATTTAATTAAGCAATATAATCAAGGGCAACTCTTGCTTCGGCTAACTAAAAAGCATGGCTAAACTTTTAAGCTCAATATGAGATTTCAGTGTAGTTCAAATGTTGTAAGTGATTAAAGCTTTCAGAAGTGCAGGCCTAGTGAAATACAAGAACTGAGCACAACAACAGATTTATGCATGATATGTGATCTTCTCCAAGAATTATTATGCTTTTGCTTAGAATTATAGAAAAAATTAAGTTAGGGACATCTGTAACCCCCACACCAAGCAGGGTTAAGGAAATCAGGCTCAGGCCTTGTCCAGTTAAATTCTGAGTATCTCTAAGAATGAAGATCCCACAACCTCTTTCTGTCCCTGGTCCAGTATCAGACCACCCTCATGATAAAAGAAAAAAAAAAAAAAAAAAAAGCACACAACCTTTTTCCTTATATCAAATCAGAATTTCCCATGCTACAACCGTCCTGTGACCATGTGCTTCCAGGAACAATCCGGTTCCGTTTTCTCTGTACATTCCCCCCAGGTACTTGAAGAAGGCAGGAGGATCTTGAAAACTCTCCCCACCTCCCAAATGAGGAACAATACACTGAGATGGAGGAAGATGGCTACAGCAGCACTGCAATGTCTGATGGTAAGACCGGCAGATCTGCTAGAGTAACAGAGCAGATAAAACTGGCTCTCTTCTAGTCAATCCCAAACAGCTCTAAGTCTCCTGAGCAGTCTGTTGGTGTCTGCTGGAATATAAGATTCTCTCTTGGGGTCTCATTTACTCAAGTGTCGCAGAAATAGTTTGCATGCAACTGTAAAGAAAACTCATCCCATTTTAAACCTTCTCCTCAGCCTAGACTAATATCACTGTCTTCACTCTCTAAAGAATTACTCCCACTTATAAGGAACCAGTTGCAAGCTCTGCAACATCTTTTGACACATCAAGAAACAAACCAAGGCTAAAGGCATGAACATTTACCTCTTGCATATAAGTATCCAGTACCTCCTAGATGTTAGCTGTAAAATCACAAACCCTTGATAGGCATGTCCGATTGACTACTTTACTACTGTGCAATTAAATACCGTATGTGTAAACTAACAGTAAGAAACTAATGACTTGGTGTCCCACTGCTTAAATTCACCCTTTTGCTTTCCCGGATTTGACAGCATTGCATGCTTAGAAAGACAGAAATTTTGTGTTTCAAGTGCAGCACCCGTATTAGGTTTGGGGGACTATTTTTAAAAAAAACTTTTAAATTAGATACAAGTGTGAAAGTGTGGAATGTAACGACTTTTAAAACCAAACCTAGTCCTCAGGATTCTATGAAAACTTGTCTCAGAATGAAGACCTCTCTGTTTGCATGGGTAATTTAAAGTAAAAATCTTGACACTTCACCACATTCTTGTTGAACAGACAACAATCAAGACTATTGCTTTGTAAAATTACAAATGTTTATGGCTAAAGGTTTTTTCTTCACAACAGCAGAATCATTTTTGTTCAGCTTCATACAAATGAAGCCTGTATTGCTTATAATGAAAGCTGATTTGCAAAGTGCCCCTTTTCTTTAAGTTAACCTTGATCTTAATTAGAAACCACATTTCAATACCTATTCAAAAAATGTGACTTCCCTATAAACAATCCCATAACAAATGCTATAGTAAATGAAACAATGGACAGGTATAATCTTACTTGTTTGACTACAAGGAAAAATTCAGTCAAAACAAAGTTAAGTGGTTGTTTTATTTAGTTAAGACAAACAAGTCCAAACAAGCAAAGACACATTCTCAATTTAAGACTATTTTCCTCCAAGCAGGAAAAAGAGTATCTTTAAAAACAAATGACATCTGATTTTTTTTCTCCAAATATTAAAATATTCAACACATTTAATTAGGAACCCCCCCAAAAGACGACTTGCACACACTAAAGAACTAATCTCTGATTGCTAAATATTTTTCTGTTTAAGACAACTGAAACAAAGACAGCATGAAAGCATAAATACTTCCAAAATGCAGCACTTACTGAGCCTTTTCAAAGAAGGTTTTAGCTCCTAATTTTCAAAATACCAAATACAATAGAGGCTTGAGTTGCCGTGTACAAATACATTCTAATATGCTAGATTTTGGTCGGCATCTTATATAACTCAGAGGTTTGCATTCGCACGTAGCCTGAGAAGCACCTCTACAGCTGCCTGGATGAAAAATAAAAAACAACCCCTTCAACAAAGAATTCCATCTTTATACCACATTCACAAGGACCATACTGCCACAACTACAATTCTGATTCACAGGTAGTTAGCCGATTAATGAAAAAGCCAAAACAAACCAGAACAAGCCTTGATCACATCCTGGCAGTCTAGAATTGCACACCTGGAAACACACTGTGGAAAAGAAAGCGGGAGGAGGGAGGGAAACACTAGCTTCACGTTAGCTTGGATGCCTATTCAACACCAGGGCTTCTCTGGGAACACTAGCCAGATACATTGATGAACATTTTTCATAACTTAATTGCAAGTCTTGCAATAAGTTTACTTTCCAGTTGTATGTCCTTACTTGGTTGATTTTTAAAAATTGCCTTCTTATGACTCTTATGCACACACGGAAACAAAGACAAGCAAGGGCTACTGTTTTGTTGAAGAGCTGGAAGACATCCGTGAAGGCAAGCCAAATCCCTCCTCTTTTTTCTCTTATTCAAATATTTGATGAATAATAACATCAGCACTCAGAAAATGCTAAGTCCCTTATATCAACTAACCACTCAGAGGGCAAGACAACCTGCTTCTTTCTGTTTATTTGCCTAGCATTTCTAAAGACTCACAATACATTGTTTAAATCATGATACAACACTCTACAAACATGAAGGCCTATCAGTTTGGCTAAACAACAAAACCTCCCTTCAAATAATAGCAGCAAAAAATGTCAGATGCAGCCCTACATATTAACATAGTTTAGGAGCTAAGTGCATACAAAAGCCACTGTCCAAATTTGCACTTAGTGTTATTTTTATCCCACAGTTCAAATATCTGAAGATGAGTATTTTAATACATTGGAATGAAATTTGACTGTTGAACGGAGAGAAATAGATTTAAGCCACTTCCAATCCAACTTTTTTATTTTGATCTTTTAAATCCCTTCCTTAGCAACAAAACACAACAAAGCATAAATACAAAGTTAATTTATTACCTACATCTTCATTGCTTAAGTTTCTTCTTTTCTCTACTAGTCAGCTAAATGTGACAGAGCTCCGTAAGAAACAGCACTAGTCAGTGGCCTAAAGCAGAAGTGGCAATATAGGGGTCCCATTTGCTGAAGGTACAATTTTTTTTATTTATTTCTTCCTCCATCTGTGAAGACGGGAATGTGAGAACACTGTGAAACCAATTATACTTGAGACATGATAACTGATGAAGTGCCAAGTGTAAGACAATGCAATTAGGAATCAAATTTTGTAATACCTGCATACTTGTTTATTAAATTTGACCTTCTCTTATTTTCCCAAGAGAAGTTACTGAGGAGAGCTGGGAAAAGTCTGCTACACAAGCAAGAGCATTCAAGAAGTGAATATGTGAATTTCTGTCAAAATTCAATTATGTTAATTATGAACTAATTTATAACCCGAAGATGTTGACTGGTATTGAGTAACTTCAAGGAGTTTAAGATCTCAGAGAAGATCACTGCATGTGAAAATTCTGATAGATATTGAGAAATACCCCAGAGGCTTCACTTCTCAAATCAATCCTTCATCTCCAAAAATACACAATAGTACTGTAAGCATCATATGAATACTTCAGATGTAATCTACTCTAACTCCCTTCCTATTTCAACTGAGCAAATCATATGGAGCTGTATTTTGTAAAGATATCTGCAAAAAATGTATATTGTTTTAATCTATTAAAAACACAGCCCTTAAAATGGGACAATGACTGCACAGTAACTACACTAACTGTAACTTATGACATAAAAGAGGAATACTGCTAAATACTGTTAAATTCTAATTTAACCATTTGAATGTTAATACAAATACCTAAATTAAATACAAATAACAGGAACAGGGAAACCCCATCTGCACTATGGAAAGAACTACAGGAATAAATTAGCATTACAATCATGGAAAGACCATGCCTAAAAACCTGACTTTATTATCAATGCACCACAATAGTAAAGCTTGAATGAACATTCTTCAGATAGCCATAGTCCCTCAGTAATTCTTTGTAAGAGAAAAAGGCTTGTGGTAGAAGGCTTTGTGCGAAAGACCCTCCAAAACCACACAATATTTGCATAGGAGTGACCTTCATAATTTGATTAGCAATAAGATCCTGTATGTTAGTATGAAAATATTCCTGCTATTTGCTAAAATTATAGATTGACATAAATATTTCAGAACTAAAATGAACCAAAATATCACTTAATTCACCATGAATTTTTTGTTATGTTATTGTCAGAATGTAACTGCCCATGTCAAATCAAGTACATATGCATTTATAATCAGGCACAGAAAACAGAGCAATGCTGAAATAGATGGTAAATAAGCTCATTGGAAAAATACATCTCTTTTTGCTGGACTATAGAAATAAATTGTAAAAGAATGCAGCTACAAATATGCAGTTTCAAAGTCAGAAGTCTCCTGTTTTGTAACTAGAACTATCACAGAGGAAATAAAAATCGGCTTTCAGTTTTGCATTGGGGTGGGGTTTTTTTAAAATAGGTTTTGCTTTCTTTCTAGCCTTCCCCTATCCCCCCTGCAATTATCACATTATCTGGTAACATTAGATATCTAAATCAACTTGAGAATCTTAGTTATTCTGTGAAAGCAATCAGGCAAATACACGATTAAAATATCTTTAACTGTATCCTCCAGTTATAATAACTGAAAAAAAGAAGGAATAGTTGATTTAAGCTTTGCAACAGTATAGTGCTATCCTAGGAAACCATAGTACAGAATCAAAGAACACTCTACATGACAGCAAAGAATCAGATAAACAACATGCAAACGGGCTGAAGAGGTACGAGCTGTAGTTTACTTTTTCACTGCAAACTGCCCTTCAATTATGTCATAATGCATCTACTAATTAGTAAGAACATACTTTTGGTACATGCCATATTAAACTTACTTGTAATGCAGAAATACATGCACAGACATGGCACAGAAAACACTGATGTAGCCTTAATGAAAATTAGCACAGGAAAGCAATGCAGTTGCATTTAAACCAGTGGCAAGTATCATTTGCTGGGTCAACAGCACATTATACCCATACCTACTATAACATGTATTACCTGAGAATGACTCTGGGTGTCAGATAAATACTCTTGGGACACTTACGACTTGATTCAGTTTGTATTCAATGTAACAGGAAAATAATGAATTTTCAGATGTGGGGTCAAATTCTCAACGAGGTTCAAAAAGATAAAAACTCAGCATCCCAGTGAAGTTTACATGTATGCTCATCAATCACACTAGTTAACTAGCTGAGACAAGGAAAACATTTTATTTTTCAAATCATAATCTACTGAAGAAAAGTTGAGAAGTATAAAGAAACAGAAAACAAGAGTTTGAATAATATACAGTGAACACTGAAGAACAACCAGAATACGTGCATATCAAAGACATGAACCCGTATACACTAAGACCACAACATCCCACCAGCAAGGCAAATGCAAATGATTAAATAAATCACCATGTAGAAAATATTCTTCAAGGAAAAGCAAAGGCACTGATTTAAACCATTTCTTTTATGTTTGCTTTATTGCCTATAAGTAGTTCCTACATAATAATCTGTACACACAGAAAACAAGAAAAAATTAAAAGAATGTGAACTAAGTTTAATTTTGTATATAATTCACAAAAATATATACATTAATAATTATATATATACATGTTATTAAATATTATAACTAGTTAAACATATATTAAGTTGTGATCGTTGAGGTTCAAGTGCCTTGCTTCAGTGCCTTTGTATTTATGAATAACGTTCAATTGTATCCCATGAGCTATAAATAAAGGTCAGTAATCGATAAGGCACTTAACAACAGATATTTGGAGATAAACCAGAGTCAATTAAAGTAATGCTTGTTCAGTTGGGTACAAGAACTTGCATTAACAAAACATTTCGGCTGAGATGACTGGCTGGATGCCTTAGGGAAGCAATAATACAGTTTTGCAGGCTAAAGACTTTGTTTCCAAATTCATTGCTTTTGCATGACCTTGTCAATTCAGCAGCCAAGAGTGATTCCCCCTGCCCCAAGTCTGTGGTGTTGGTACCAGCTGGTAAACTTAGGGTTTTTTGTGTGCAGCTTTCAGGACACCTAGCTTTGTTACCTCCCTGTCAGGCGAAAGCAATTATGTACAACTAGAATATTCAGAAAAATTCAGGGTAACACTGTAAGGTGGCTCACTTGTTTCTAATGTCTTCTTCATCTTGCCTTGGGAATTGCTGTTTTCCATTTTACTCCCAATTGTGTTGTGTATTAGTTAACATTTAAAAACCGTGGAAGCATTATGAAATGAATTTTTACTACCTATGCTGAGGTAGTCTGTCACTCTAATCAATACCTACCTGTTTTAAACAGTATATGCTTGAAACAAAGCACTGTCATTAAAGGCACTCCTCATAATGTGAACTCAAGAGCAATCTACATTTCATACAGATGTGTTTTCAGAGTTGTGCCAGCTGAGGGTCCTGTCAGAACCTGGTTTCCTTCCTCAACAACAGCCCTTTTAATATATGTCTAGCAAGAGACTTCCTTGTCATTCTTTGAGATCTTTCTCTTCTTAGAAGGTTTAACTCTAGGAAATACGTATTGAGAAGTTGCTGGTTTGTTGTTTTTAATCAGTTTGGCTGCATCCTAAGTCTTGTTTCAGAAAGACTAGAATCCCACTCTACCTTGTACAGAACAATAATGAAGTGAAATAGAACATCTGCTCCAAAGAACTTAGCTAAGAGACATATAGACAAAAATTAGGAAGCCATGAGAAACAGAGGTAATTTGCCCAGCACCATAGTACAGACTTAACCAGTGGGCCCACTGCCTACACTCTTTTCTTCTTGGAAAAATTTAATTTACAGGTCTTTACTGTATATTATAACTACTGCCTTAAACAAAAGGCATCTCCCTCTCTCTTCTACCCCTAATACCTCTTAAAAATACTGCTAAGTGAAAAGCATTAGGAAAGAGGAGAGAGGAAGTCATCACCATTACTCCAAATACCCAAGGTGCACTAATTCTCAATTTACAAGAGTTAAAGGAGCCTTGCATGGGCCATAGTGAACCAAAGCCATGCCAAATATTTACTGAAACAGAAATACCCCTAGCTAGTTTTTCTCACAGTTATAATGGGTAATGCTCTGGTTATTGACTATGGAGTCATATAAGCAATTTTCTTTCTTCAAAAGGAAATCCTTTATGGGTCATACACAAGTGCTCAGTCACTCTCTATGAAAGCCTACTGTGAAGTTAAACTGGAGTTATAGTCGACAAACTTTAAATAAGTACCTTTCTGCTCTCTTCCATAAGAGGGAACTGATAAACATCTGGTCTTTGGAAATTACTTTGTGATGTTTGGATTTTGTACCAGCAAACTACTCTCACACACTGTGGTATATCATCACATGATACCGTACTTTTCCAAGAAAAACCTAGTAAATTGAAAATACTTCATTACCATGAACTCTTGTTTCTTAAAAGTTACATAATTACTGTGCAATCTCTTATAACATCTTATTTATTTTAGCTTTAATTATTCACTTCAATGAAAGGATTATTTCATAAAATAAATCTTTTCACTTTAAAAAAAATACAAGCCTTTTTTCTTCACTGTATATATTTTGTTTGCCACTTGCCAAACTGTTATTTCACATATGTGAAAAGAAAACTGGATTGAATACACATGAAATAAACTATTGGCAAAGGAAGTGCAAGGGCTTGCCATTGAGAAGATTAGATTCACAAGAAACGCCTTTTACTTTTTCCAAAATCAACAAACATATTAAAAAACCCAACAAGCCTCATAAAAAGGAAAAAAAAAATTGTATGAAGGGAGAAGGGATTCTTCAGGTAACTGAATTTCCAAGTTATTTAAATTATCCTCAAAAGACTTGCATATTTCAATTGTATTTTCACTAGAACACTAGGGTTCACTACACTGAGTAAAGACAGAAAATTATGAAGTACTGTTTTATTCAAGTCCATATTCCCCACTTGTTTAGCAAGACTGAAAACTCCTGATTACATCATCAATAATTCTGATTAGATTTTGTGGAAAGAGCACTTAAATTCTGCAGCTTTTATTAATTTTTATTCCATCTTGCTTAGTGCATAGCCTACAATATAATCTATTTCAGTCCATAAGGCACATTGTATTTCCTTAATTTGAGAGAGCAGGAGAAAGAATATATTAAAAAGCAAAGTTTTGACACACTGTATCTATGATTCACTGCAGACTAATAGTTAATTTCAAGACAGGAATTTGTTGCACACACAGTGTTTGCTTCTCTCTAGTTCTCAGCTGTGGTAGAAAATTTTTTTCAGCCAAATACATGCTTGTAAAATTTTAAATGAAATAATTTCATTAAGCAGCTTCATCTCACCAAACTTCCACAGACTCAGTTCCCAGAAAAGTTTTGCAGGTGCAGATTTTCTACAAGGAATCTCAAAGATGGAGTGTTAGCAGATAAGGCAGATACAAGTTAGGGAAAAAAAGTATTGCAAAGCTGCTACATAACTTCACTGTTCTAAGGAAATATTTCCTGAAGTTTATTACAGTTATCATGTATATACTTTAGATTATCAATAATGTACTCCTAAGAATCAGAGTAAATTATACCATCAGCTATTTCATGCTATTCCTTGTCCATAACAGTTCAACTGTGGAGCTAAAACAAGTTTATATTTCTTTCAACTCCACAACAGCCAAATACAAAAGTAAATTACACACACCCCTCTATGAAATACTCACTTTTTAAAAGGTGAAAAAACAACAAAAGTGAGATTGAACTCCCTGACAAAAACCATACAAGAGCAGAAACAAAACTTGGATAGGATTCAAGGATCCCCGATTGCTCCTTTTTTGCTAGAAATGCACATTCCTTTCTAAACCCAAAACAAAAATAAAAGATGTGAGATTTATGACAAATGAAACTGTCTTTTCATCCCTGTCACAACCACACATTTTGGTTCAAACATAGCTATTACACAGAAAGTCACACTTTCACAACATAGCACAAAATATGGACAGATTAGAATGCTTAAATGTCTTATTAGCAGAAATTGCTGTCTTTCAACTCTGTTTCTTCCTCACCCTTAGTAGCTCTCAGAAGATCCTAGCAGGTATAAACATGCTCTCTTTTAATTACAGAACTGGATTACTGTTGTAACTGATTCCCAGTTTCAGCAAATTATAATCAAGTACCCATTGTGCATAACAATCATTTAATGGCCGAAAAAACATAATAAAGAAAGCTTTAATGAAGAAAGCTGGAAACTTGCCAGAATTTTATGGCAGTGCACTCAAAAAGAAAGAGTTACAATCTGTATTTAAGATTAAGAGAACCTTTTAATCCAGATGGCCAGAATTAAACAAGGCAGTGCAGGGAAATTTTGATCAAAAGCTAGTACAACATGAAAGTACCAAAATTCCCCCAGTAAACCACTGCTAATTATTTCAAACAGAGGTTGCATGTTCGTTTTGTATTGTGAAGAACTTTGAGGAAAATACAATATGAACATGTTACTTTCTCTGTGATAATTCACTTATCCACTAACTTTTTTGACAAAAGCGCGGAATGGTTTAGTAGCAAGAAATCTATTTGCCGGCATTTATTTGGGGAAATAGTTAGAGAGCTACAAAATAAAATTTTAAAGGAGTTTGCAAAATTAATTGCAAATTATTTCAGATTAGTATACACATGGTTTTAAGATACAGCTGAGTAAACTACAGCTGCAGCAACAGAAACTTGAAAAGGTCCTCAGTTTCAGTATTGTATTATTAATATAGATGACATCCAAGTTTCAGTTTGCTCTCCTCTCCTTCAATTCACTTGGAACTGCTGACACGCTATTTAGTAATATTAGCTTTCCCCGATTCATCTCCCAGTCAGCAGAGAGGATGTGAGATTTCCTATTTCACATAAACCCCGCTATAAAGGGACTGTTCATCATTACAGACTTGTCATTGGATGCGTGTGAACAGGCTGCTGACTGTATGGCTGCTGACTGTATGGCTCCTGACAGCATTACATTCGATGAGTCGGAATAGTATCATCAGATATCAAGGGCATTTATACCCAGTAAATTGCTGAGTATTTCTAAATCCCTAAACTAAAATTATTCTTTAGCAACTAAAAAGTAAAAATACCATTTTTTAGTAGAGCAATATAGCAGTAAGAGCTTTTGTTTTTTAATGACCCTCTTTCTGCTTCTCTGAGTTTTATACAAACACCAGAGTAGAGAAGTACACATAGAAGATGATTTCTCAGCAACTCTATAATAAAAATTCTTATCTTTTGCAAAGATTTTTTATGTTGGTAAAATAAAACCTCTGTAAAATTTGTTAATGAATTAGAAATCATGGAGTCCAGTCAAGCCTGAACTTACATAAAAGCAGCAACGTTTCACCCTCCTAAAAACACCTAACAAGAACCCATTTTGTACACCTACTTACTCTTATTCTGATGCTTACACCCATTTCTTTGATCTTTCTGCTGAGGCCAAGCCAGTGCTGAACCATGACATAAATCACTCTGTCACAGTTATGAGTTAGGACTACCGATTCAGACAAAAAAAAAGGAATCCTTGTGAGGATCTTTGTAACTGAGACAGTGGGCAAATCCCAGTGTTTAGAGTAGTGTTGCTTCACAGCATCTCGTTCCCTTCCTTAGTGCTGTGAACATCAAAGCACAATCTATCATTTTGCATTCTGATGTTATCCCTGTGCTGTTCTGGAGAACCAAGAAGTGATCTAGTTTTTGACAGAGCGACTATTTGCTCTTGCTTAAGATACTGTTAGTTGGAAGGAGATCACTGTATCTTTGATTTGTATTTTTCCATTTTATAATTTTCTGACAGCAGTAACCTTTGAAAGTCTGCCAGGCTCCCTTACATGAAAAAGAACCTGCAAAATCTGATCAGTTTATGTCTCTGTACTTATGTCCATATTTATGCTTTATACTTCTGTTATTCATGTGCAGATACAGAAGGCGGCTTTAGTTATCTCTGTTAACCCAGCTCCAGCTCCCAGCCACAGAACAAGGTCTACTTGCACGCCCAGGGCAGCATGGCACTGCAACGTTTCTGTAGTTCTCAATTCTACCTGACAGATTAAAGGAGTTGAGAAAAACTTGCTGAGAACATAAGTGATATACACAGGTTTGACAGAAGAGTGTAAACTAAGGCTGAAACGTCTGTCTGAAACCCCAGGCAACAGGTTCATACTGGCTGCATAACATTTTTCCATTTCTAAATGTTATAATTTTCCCTGTGAGCTCACTCAGGGTTAACGAAATATTATTGACATGAATCAAAAGCAGAAAAAATATTGCAGCAACTGAACATGATCTGAATTAAAAGTTGTTCTTCTGGTGATAACAGGATCTCCTGGTTTATTTGCAGATTGAGCAGTAGAAAGTAAATCTTGTCCAAAAGCAACAATGAGAGCTTTTATGGGCATGCAACTGCTATCCCCCTGGGGCAATGAGCAATCCAATGATGTTAATTCCCCCTTACCCCCAATTTTTCAAACAAAACTCTTCTGCAATATCAACAACATTAGGGTTTCTGCTGTACAAAGAGTTGCTGCTGTCACATGAATGGTGCACTGGTTTATTGTGCCAGTAAAATATGAACTGTCAATTGCAATAGTTTATGCACAGGGCAGGAAAAGCCAATACCAATGTAACTATTATTATGGTCGACTACTCATCAAAAACAGCCCTGAAAGAAGCAAGAAAAACAAAACAAAATCACATATGGAATTTATTAATGAAAAATACAGAAGGAAAAACTAGTTGAGGAAAAAAGATCAAAATTGCCAAAATAATTGCAAAATGCAAAGAGAAGTAGAAAGATAGCAGCTGGCCTATGTAACTGAACTATTCTGGCTCTTCCAGAACCCATGGAAATCAATGAAATAATATCATACTTGGTCCTGTATCTGCACTTGCTAATTGGAACAGCATTGACTCATGCTCCAAAGCTCTACTCTCTCCGCTGCTACAAGAGAATTCTTAATATAATTAAGTTAAAAATTACAAAATACCATACTGAAATAAACATTGGAGAACAAATTATTATAAAATACTCATAAAAATGTCCCCCCAAATCAATGTATTGTTTATTTGTGGAATGCTTGCAATTGCTTTTTAAGGGAGTCATAAAAATTCCTCACTCACCAGGAGTCCATTCATGAAGGCAATGAATTTCCAGAGGATCTGATTTTTTATACAACTCAAGAGAAATATTTTTGGATACAAATTTAAAAAAAATGTTTTAAAACTAATAGTTTTATTCCTTAAAATGAGCAAAGACTTGCCTACAATGTAAACAATGAAAATTAAAAAAAAAAAAACAAAAAAACAACACAAGTCTTGTAACCTAAATACAATACCCATTGTCTGGACTTCCCTATTTCCATGAAGAACATCTGATTTTCATTTTGGATTAGAACATTCTGCTGAAATTACTAATATACTGGGGCTTAATTTAATTTAATTGCAAAATTTCAAGATGAACAACTTCAGCTATGATCTGATCAGTGCTCCATAACTGAGAATTGACATTCTAACTCTGGAAACAAAAATTAAAATCTAATGTTGAATCCTAGTTGAAATAAATTTTGATGATCTCAGAGCAAACAGTAGTTCTCATCAGAAAAAACACCACATAAAACTCAGATCAACTGGCAGCTTTTGTCACTGCTTAGCCAGGGAAAATTTGGCTAGCCACTTGATATCTTTGCAATTCCCAGAACTTCCAGTGTTTATCTGTGAAGAGATACTCAATTGCCAGAGATAAAAACTAGACTTAAAACGTGCTTAAGTCAATGGTGAGAACAATAATGACAAACTTCTCTCCGGTATTTCACTTACTTGGCTATTCTGTTCAGCGTATAAAGATGTAGAGAGATCTAAGTTGAACGTATGAACAGTCAGTAGCAGAAGGGGCTCCTTCTCCTTTTTGTTTGTGTGTGTGTGGGGGGGGGTGAAAACATATATCGGAATTGTTAGTGATGTCAACGTGCTCCAGCTTGTAACAAAAGAACAAAACATGTTACCTAAGAGGCCAACAACAGTTTTAATACAAAAGACGCCGTAACTGCAATACAACAGATTTAGTCCAGCTTTTTCATGTGCTCCACTCTTTTCATGGAATTCTGGTGAAATAATAGCATTATTTAGGAGACACACACAAAATATAAAATAAAAAAAACCTCCTCCAATAAAAAGTATAGAAAGCCCTAATACAAAATCCTAACAGAAAATATATGGGCGAGAAACAGATGGACTGATTCATGTCTGAACTCAATACTAGTGAGGGTAGACATCTATTTTTGACAATGCATATGTAACGCTTAAAAACAAAAGACAGAGGTCTCTCTGCATCTAAGGCAGTAAGTATCATTATGTGGATAGCCTTAATTTTCCTTAGGAATCCATGAAATTACATTAGATCAAATACTAGTCATGGGCAGGAAGAAGATAAGGAAAAAAAAAAGAGGGAAAGAAACCTTTTTCTATATAAATGTTAGTGTTTATAATGTAACTTTTGATGTTTATTTGTCAAATTTAGGAAGTAACAGGACTTGGCAACAGATGTATATTAGAATAATACTCTGGGCACAAACTGCCCACAGGTGAGGAAGGTTGCTGACAAGGGGCAATGGACTAAAAGAATATTTCCCCAAAATGACTGTTAAATTACACCTGATACTTAACAGTCAAGAAAAACAGGTATTGACAATTTCTTATTGCTCAACAGGAATACAACTATTGGAAGACGCATGTTTGTACAAGAAGAATGGGAAATCAACCAGACTATTAAATTGACTTTATAGGACAAAAAGGACAAACACTGAGGCAAGGCAATTGTGCTGTGAATCCAGGAAACAGCATATATGCCATCTCACACACAGAGTAACTAAAGAAAACAAATGAAATACCACTGCAGTACTTGATCCTAATCTTAAGTACCAGTCTTTGTAAAGAACAAATTTAAATATTTAAATACAAACCAAAATAAATTTAAATATAAACCAGTTAACAGCTTCACAGTAACTACTAATGTAATTAATTTGTCAAGCAGTTGTTGAAAATGAAAGGGTTTGCAAGCATAAATAGAATAAATGCCACATTACTTATTTACCCAGATTATTGTGAAAGAAAAAAAGATGAAAGAAAAATTCTGATTTTTTTTTAATATTACAATCTGCTCAGGAAAAGTGCAAGAACGAACCATTTATGAACATGTCCTGGTTTCAGCTGGGATAGAGTTAATTGTCTTCCTAGTAGCTTGTACAGTGCTATGTTTTTGAGGTCAGTAGGAGAAGAATGTTGATAACACTGATGTTTTCAGTTGTTGCTAAGTAGTGTTTAGTCTAAAGTCAAGGATTTTTCAGCTTCTCATGCCCAGCCAGCAAGAAGGCTGGAGGGGCACAAGAAGTTGGCACAGGACACAGCCAGGGCAACTGACCCAAACTGGCCAACGGGGTGTTCCATACCATGTGATGTCATGCCCAGTATATAAACTGGGGGGAGTGGGGGTGGGGGGATCGCTGTTCGGGGACTAACTGGGCATCGGTCGGCGGGTGGTGAGCAATTGCACTGCGCATCATTTGTATATTCCAATCCTTTTATTATTACTGTTGTCATTTTATTAGTGTTATCATTACCATCATTAGTTTCTTCCTTTCTGTTCTATTAACTGTTCTTATCTCAACCCATGAGTTTTACTTCTTTTCCCAATTTTCTCCCCCATCCCACTGGGTGGGGGGGGAGTGAGTGAGTGGCTGTGTGGTGCTTAGTTGCTGGCTGGGGTTAAACCACGACAGAACAGCACTTTTGTATAGCATTCTGATAGAAAACCAAGTCCATTATTGGAAACTTAATTGTTTAGAAGCACTCCTGTGTCAGCTTACTACTACTATTATAATAAAATAAGACAAATATAATAGGAATCTAGAACTGTTCATTCAGGGAGCTTACCATTAAATAACATGAAATATGTCTGTAAATCTGGAATTTGAAAAGCTTAACATTTTTATTTAAATCATGCAGATGCATGAAACATACAGATGATACAAAGTCGACATTCAAAGCTAAGGCAAACAGGTGTGAATCGAGTACAGAAATTATGGATGACGTAGGGCATGAGAGAAAAGTGTTATGATACAGTTAAACACAAAGTTAACTACAGATCTGATTGAAGTAAGTGAATGAGACAGCAGAATTTCATTGCTAAAATGACAGTGATGATACATCTTGGAAAACTAAAGCAATACTGAGAAAATTTTAAAAATAACAGAATGGAAGGTTTAAACAAAACTATATTGGAATAGGACTGGAGCAGTTTATAGTAAACTAGAAAAACACAATAGAAGGATGAGACGTTTTGAATACTTAAAAGAAAACATTTGTGGCCCATGAATGAAATAGTTCCATCTCCCAACAACAACGAAACAATCGTCACAGCAAAAGGGAAGCCAGGAAAGTATTTAAGAGGAAAAAAAAAAAAAAAAGCGGTTTGCACAGTAACAACATCTGTGACTATGTCAATATAAGCACAAGGGAGAGAATAAGAGCTGTCTTCATCCAAACAGTTTTAAAAATACCTTTGGGTGGGATACAGTGAGAAAAATTAGCTGAAAGCTTGCAAGACAAGATAAATTCCAGCTGTTGTTTTTTGCGGGCTAATGGATTTTTCCTAATTGCCACTAACATATAATATTGGTCAGAGATCATTTCCATTCTTCCCTTCTGTCCTCCAGCTCTAAAGACATACAGAACGAATGGACTGTTAGTATTTTAAGATTTTGATTCTGTGATGCCCTGTATAGCATGGATCAAGAAATTAAAAGTTAATATATTCCAATGCAATTTGGAACGTAGGTTTTGCAAGTCAGCATGCAGCACTTCAGACCAGAAAACACTTTCTACACGATTGGCTCTGCAGACGCTCTTTTACCCTCTAAATGGTAAGGCATATGCATTCCAACACAAAGTGGTCAGGCTAGTCAGGTGGATTGGTTTGTTTTTTAAACAGTGCTCATGCAGTTCTGAATGATCCTTCTCTATGCTTCCCCACTACTTACATTTACTGTTAGTATAAATACACACACTGAACTGGTGTGTCTCAAATGTATTACACCGCATAGTGTATTAGACTTCTGAAAAAAACCAGTCAGTTGGGCAGGTTGTGACAGAAACCAGGCTTGACTTTTCATTACATAAAAAAAAAAATAACCCAAATAGCATACTGTTAACAGGAGTTAATACATCACTTTCAAACACTCTGGCATATGTTAAGCACGTCACCTGAAAAAACTGTACAATATGCACCTGGATTCCTTTTTACTCTCTCTCTTTGCTATCTCTACCCAGGGATTCACTCCACAGCCGTAAGAGCTATACTTCAAAAGGTACAAAAGACAACATATATGAAAAATTACAGGTTTTATTCTGCAGGGGATTGATTTATTAATGTTGAGAGCTTAATTTAGTAATCAGACACTATTTGAAGAGAAAAAAAACAACCACCTGATCACAAAAATAGCTAGATTAGGAACCTGTTCCAGCTTTTGGTGTAGTTTTGTCCCAAATTCAAAGTTTAAAAGACTGGGAAAGAACTTTTCCAATTTAGTGAAATCCAATCTCATACTGGATTTCACCCAAAGGCAAAAGGGACTCAGTCATACTTTTACATAACTAAATTCCTGAGTCACATTACAGAAGGAGAGTCAAATGAAACTGAAGAACAATTTCTGCCATTACATATTTTCTTTTTATAGTATTGCTTGTAAGAAACAAATGTTGTAAGACTATTTCAAAACTTAAAAGCCTTTCATCATTGGTTATTGTTCATTTCTCATTCAGATTTTACTAACACTCACATTAATATACGTAACTAATTCTGCATCATGGTAACAAGAGCAAATGATGACTGCTCAGCTAACTCTAACAACCCAATAAATAATTTGCAATTAGCCAGCTGTTAAAATAATAATCGTTTTGAAACATCTCTGCAGTACTACAGACTTCATATAATAGAACAGAATGCAGCTGTCTAGAAAAAGTTACTGGATGTCACACTAGTCCCTGAGATGGATTAATGAAGCAATGTTTAAATGCAGCCAATTTTATACAGCTGAGATTAATGGAATGATCAAATTGATATGATCTGCATTCACTGAACTCTTAATTCACATAAAAAAGAGACCTTGCAGCAGCCCAGCACACCACCATGCTGTTATGAATTTATATTTCATCATCCCTTCTAATTACACTAACCGTGACTAAATTTTGGAGATACTGCAGAAAAAAAGCCAAATTTAAGTCTTTTGTTTCTAAAGCCACACTTCCCCACTTCCTCTTTGCCTGAGGCTTGCAAACTCTGATCTTCTAAACTCCTCTATGCCCCTCTTAAACTCAGAACATTTAAAACTAACTCACTCAGCCTACCTAGTATTTCAACAAGCTCCAGGCCCCTTTCAAACTACAACTGTCAACCCCTTTGTCCTCAGGAAAGCACAGTTTAGACTTCTTGATGGCACTCAATTCTTGTCTCGCTCAGACACAGGACCAGTGCATTGGCATTGCTCTCACTCATCCTTGTGCTTCCTCCTTACATCTTTGCAGATACTGACTGCTCTCAACATTTTTTGTCTCCAAGACCCAGACTATAGACACCTCCTCCACAAACACAATAGACCATTTCCTCTCTCACACGCATATGAACAATAAACCGTTAAAGAAATATGCTCAAATTGATGTCTTGATCATGTCAATTCTGATGCATGTCACCCCAGTTATAAAGAATATTAGTTTCATTTGTCTGTGCAAATGGTCAATTTATTACTTTCTGTAAATTATCTAGCAATTTTGAGACTTAAAGAATACTACAATAAAATTCATCATTTGCTCAGCATCAGTTAAAAGCTGTCAAACCTACTGATTCATTTCATCAGCATTTATTGTGCTTCATTAATTCTAGATCTAAACATTTGCAACAAAATAATGAAGTTATATATAACTCAAAGTGGCAGCACCTATAAATCTTTCAAGCCTTTGGCAACTTCTTTAATCCAAAGTAATCATGTTTCCTTGTATAACAAGTCTTGTGATGTCTATAATAGCATCTCACTATAGTAACCACAGTCTTAATGTTATAGCTCTCTTGCATGCCTGAAGTATTAATCAGATCCCATATTTAAATATGAAATTAGAGTACGCTTGATACTCTTCCTGAAACAGATATGCTAATCAGAGGCCCCCACAAAATTTTTTAAAAAGTACAATAAAGATTGAGACTGTGAAGTTGGTTTTGATACTGGAGTCAAATATTGCAGCTTTCTGATTATTGCTTTACTCTATTACCTCATCCCTTCACATTAAAATAACATTCTAAATATGCAGTCTATTCTATAAGCAATTTTCTCTGCCACAAATTCTTTTCCTTTTGCTTTTAAACAGAAGAGAGTAAAGAAAAATCCCACTTTACAATCAGAATGAAGGATAACAGATTTTATGCTAGAGCTGGAAACATCATTCTCCTTTGAAAGCAAAAGGCTCAATGATCACAGAATTCATTCTTCAATTTAGAAAATTCTTTATGAAAACAAAATTTTTCTCTTTCATAAGTGAGCTTAAATCCTAGCAGTTTTCCAAATACACTAACCTTTTTCTAGTATTGTCCTGAAAACCCATATAGCATCCTCCACCAGCTATTACTTACGAGATAAGGATGTTACTAATGCTACATTATAAAAAGTGATAATTTGTTTATGACCAACCTTGCTTGAGTGTAACCTCACTTAGCAGAAAAATCATGTTTGTGACCTTTATGCCTCAATTTAACTAAAAATATATTTAACAGCAAGTATTCCCTCCTTTTCCCAAATCTCCCATAACCATCTCTAATTTCCACTGTATAAAAAGAAAATTCACAATCAGCTCCTTGAACTTTATCAACACGTTTCAGCTATAACCAAGATTTTACTCTGTTGAATAATCCAAATATAATCTGCAAGCATAAATAATAATACATATTAAACCCTCATTAAATATTATTATATAATTAATTATTATATAATTATTATATAAATATTAATTAAACATATTAAATTACATATTAAATGCATTAAACAATTTGATCCAAATTCTAAACTCTAGATTAAATCCAAAAAGCAGAAATATCTAAAAAGTAGCCCAAACCAACACAAACCCTGTAATTCCAGTAAAGGCAGGTTCTAAAGTATTTCATTACCCATCTGAAAGCGTGAGCTTATGTTTTACAGTTTGGGCTCAATCCAAAGGCTGCCCCCAGTTAATCCACCCCTCTCTGGGGAACCAAAGACAGCTGGAGAGGATGATGACCATATCAATATCCATGCGTGCTGCTGTCATGAATGCATGCTAGCACAGTTGGACAAACTCACAGAGTATATATAATTCAGTATTGAATTCTCTCCTATGAGCTTGCCTGTTCCATTGTGCCATCAGAGAAAATGTGAAGTATTGTGAAAGCAGCAAGAAAACCTACAACTGTCCCTGTTCTTTAGAATACTGCCATGACTACCTATAGTGATAAAGTTAAAATAGACCGCCCAGCAGTCATTCACATATGAAAGCTGTAACAGATGTTCTTCAATTCTTTATCTGAATGAACCTCAGTCATTTAGTTTCCACAGTTCTTTTTAGTATTTCTTATAGTGAGCCAAACTCATGCAAAGAGGCTTCTTTTGGAGGCTGGAAATAACATCTTATTTTGCATTTGCTCCTTCTTGCCCATTATCTTTCTTAACTCCACTAAGAATTGAAATCAAGCCTCAATTTCATGACTGTCTGTCCCTGAAAACACATACAAGATATCATTATTAGATATAAGACTATTGCCTGTGGAAAAAGAGATTAAACTAGTTTCAGTGATTGATATACTCTACCAGCCAACTCTATTCTTTCAAAAACACAAGCACAGTAATCGTAGGTACAGCAGTACAGCACAGTATTACCACTATTTTGGTATGCACCATGTGTGGCAGAGGCAGATCCAGAGATTAGTACATATAAATCACTCACCCAGGAAGAAAAAAGTCTACCCAATTGCCAACTAAGACAACTAATATGAAATGCATGTTTTTACAAGGGCTATTCAAAGAAATAGTATTTGTGGGAAGAATGAGTCATAGGATAGCAAACTTCATATACTACAGTTACTAAAAGTGAGAAGACAAAGGGAATAAGAACTTGGATGATTTTTTTTTTTAAATAACCAAGAAACATTAGCAAAACCAGCTGTTGCACTGTAATAATTTTAAATAGCTTTGTTATGCCTTCATATTCTTTTCCAGTAGTAGTTTTCTCTTTTTCTTTTTAACTTACATTTTGGGTTTGCTGTTGTTGGCACACTGTCTCAGTAGACAGGCACACTGTCTCAGTAGACATTAGATAAATAAACTTTTGAACAACATAAACCCTTTTAAAACTGTATCTCTTAACCCCTATCCCCTTGAGAGGTTGGAAAGTAATTCTTCACAGGTTTACTTGTGCTTCCCTTCTCTACTTCTGTGACTTTTCTTTGTACTTCATTTATAACAAAATAAATAAGCATCTTACTAGTTACCTCCATCTAAATCACAGTTTGTATCTTTTCCTTAACTATGTGGTTTTTGTATTTATTGATTAACCTACATAATTTCATACTTAACTTGCACAGGATCAAATTCATTGTCAGGTAGGTTTGAGTCAGTCCTTTAAAATTACAGAAATTTATTTCACGTATAGTAAGTACTTAAACAGAACCCGTACTTCAAGATGACAAAGTACTAATGTGCTTGCACATATAGAATATTTCTCCAAAATTATTTCTATAATCTCACTGCTTTAAGTTCATTCCAAACAGACTAGTTTTATTATGTTTACTTTTGTATTTTAACTGGAATAGAGTCAATTCACTTCTTGTCTTAATTTGCTATGAAAGAGTCATGTGCCATTAAATAATCATTTTGCAACATTTTACACTGCAATAATAAGACAACATCTGCATGTATACCTTCATACACAGAGATTTCAGCATAACTGCTACGCACAGTCTTAGAGTCCCCTGAACTCACAGGGCTGAAACACGCATTGGTACATGGTGCTTCAACTGAGGACAATGCTGACATGGATATCTGAGATAATTTTGAAAAAGGACTTTCATAGATAAGTTAAGGACTATTTTTACAAAATTTATTTTATAAAAATTATCTGAGTCTGATTTAGTTTTCCTTTCACGCATTACAGAATCATGTTTTTATTTCTTTTACAAGAATCTGTCAGATCCCCCACTTGTTCTCAGGCTTTCTTTAACTGGGCACATACATATATGCTGCTGGAACAGACCTGTGTGCTCCCCTTCTCCCTGTGATTTGAGAAGTGATTTCTCCAGTCCCATTTTTAGAGTTAATAATAATCATTCCTTCCAAAACTCTGAAACCTGCTGCACCTGCTTATTTTGATTGCTGTATTTGTTTAAAGAGCAGACGCTTGGCTCTGTGAGACTAAAGACAGGCAACTCACAGAATCGCAGAATGACTGAGTTAGAAGGGACCTCTGGAGGGTATCTTGTCCAACCCCCCTGCTTGAGCAGGGTCACCTAGAGCACATCGAACCATGCCGAGACAGCTTTAGAATATCTCTGAGGATGGAGAGTTCATGACCCTTTTGGGCAACCTGTTAATCTAATCTAAAATCTCATAGAGGTAACCATTTTCTACTGAAAACCAATGACTACATGCAAAATTTGATTTTCATTTTTCATGTTCTTGAAGAGTATAAAAAAATACCAACAAGGTCTAAGGACTTGCATTTGGCCTTTCTGCCTTTGGTGACAAAGTGCTAATGAGTTGAGAAACTTAAAACTAGTAATATTTGCTTCATATATATTCTTACTCATGTTTTAGCCACGATTTTCACTTCATATTAAGGCTTGCAGTTCAACCTAACTTTTTTAAGAGTATGTTGTTAGATTTCGCGGTCTAGCATTTTCCCCTTACCAAAGCCAGTCATATTTATCCAGTAAAACTGCATTATTTTAAGGTTGCTGTATAACACTTAAATTACTTTAAAACTCATCACCACACCTGTAGAATGACAAAAGTTTTCCTGTGTATGAAAATAACATAACAAACTCAGTAACTCACAAGCTGCTCTTGCTTCATGAAATATTACATGTGAAGTATAGTTTCAGTGTCCCAGACTCAATTATCTAGGGAATGCAACAACTCATTGCTGATCAGAAACACGTTAATTAGTTAACATATAGAGTAAGGTTTTTAAAGGTTAAGAGACCAAGAAAACAGAAACTCATCCTAAAAAAAATTTTTTTTTTAAACGTTATGTTCTCCAAACTTAAAAATGAAATCTTTTCCTCTGGGCAAAATTTTTATTGTATGCATAACACTATAGACTATTCTGATGTCTCTTCATGAGGTCAGACGCAACTTTCATTTACAAGGAGGTAACTTTCCATCAGTTTGCCCTTAAATCAACTAAGAGAAATCACTGCTAAGGAAAAACTAAGATAAGCAATCCTTATCTTCTCAGGCACAAATAGGCTAATCTTAGAATCAAATCTGGGTTTTAACTATGGAATTGGTCATTAATTTTTATCACTCCTAAGCTATCAGGTGGTCTCTCCAGGATTCCAGCCAATTCCATAAAAACAATTCAGCTAGAAGCCAAGTTATAATGTGTTCAAAAAAAAGATGTTGTAAAAAGGAAACTTCAGGAGAACCTGAACTAGAGTAAGGCAAAGGCAATACCGGCACTTTGTAGAGATGTTCATTAAAGTGTAAATAACATGAAAATATTCAGAATCGAATAGGAAGAAGATTCTTCTAACCAGTAAGAGCTAGGTTAGTACTAATTTTAAAGGCTATTAAAATTTGCCTGTTTTATAAATCTCTGCAAAATTAGTGTCAACTTTAGCCAACAATATTTGCATTATAGTAGCAATATGGATGTAAATCTTTAAAAAATCATGCTGGTAAAATTACTGCATACTCATAAAGAAAGAAACCCTAAGAAACTGTGAAGATTTGAGAAGTAGTTTACAAAGGGTTTTCCATAGAAGTAGGTCTTAATATTGATGTTTTGTTACTAAAATTTGTGATGCTTAATTTCCTCTGATTGTCATGTGAATGTGAATTAGCAATCACTGACCTTAAAGAGAAGTTGTGGTAAATCTGCATGATTTTTCAACAACTCTTCGCACTGTAATCAACTTCATTTATTACCACTTACTAGTTCCACCTATATTTACAGGAAAATCAGTGGTTTAGAAAGTTGGAAAAAAAGCTACTACTGTTTGTACAGAAAGGTCTTGTAGTCAAAATTACCTGTTGACAATAATAAAATACCAATGCACTTGGTATATGTGATAACGGACAGCACAAGTTCTCTCGTGCAACCCTAACATGAATGCCTTAAAAGGAGTTTGAGAGACATTTCCAGAGGAAATATAGATTGTCAGAAGAATGCAAACATGGTTAACAATTAAATACTCTTGTGGACAACCTTTAAAGGTCTACAAGATGAAGAGAGTACATTAAAAACCAGGGGGATGGAGTGTATTTGTAAATAATACAGTAACTCAATTAATGTTCAAACATTCAACAGTTTAGTGAATGCAGAGGCAGACTTGCCTCAAGGAATTCATAGCACCTTTGGGTAAGGCTACAACAGTATGTGTTTATTGAAATCTGCATCTGGTAGTAATTTATCCAGCAGCAAACTTTTTTTCTTTTTTTACTCGAACGATCTACAGGGGCCCATATACTCTGCAACTGTTCGCTTGCACTAAGATGCACATTGTATAATTTATGTTCTTAATTATAAAACAAAGTTTATCAGCATGTTTGTCTGTGTTGTGTAATTTCTTATTCTTCACATGAGAATAATAGAATGCATCTTGGACAGTCTATTTATTCTTCATTGTAACAAAATATATTGGAATGGAAGAGATTTAATCCCTAAATTATTTTACTTCTCCCTTCTTTACTGGAGATTTTTCCTTTAAAGAAAAAGGAGTCAACATAGTTTGAAAATCTTTCTAGAAGAGAATTACTCTCCCCCCCAGCTCCCCCCCAAAAAAGAGAATGAAGGTTATAATCCTAATTTGCCAAACATTGTTTTAGTAATGATACACCTCGTTCAAAATTGCAGCCTAGCCCAAAAGACAGTTTTGCTTTTATAAAGCCTCCTCTGTAAAAACTAGCTAGATATTTTAGAAAGTGTAACTATTGTCCTCACCACCTAACTAATCCCAAATCCTGCAAGGAAGGAAAACTGATTAGAGCAAGGGCAAAGAAAAAGTCAGCATCCTGGGAAGGGAAAGAAAGGAGGCTGAAAGCCCTGCACTAAGAGGATCACAGCTTTGTCTCCAGATACGCACTTGGTCCCTCTCAGTATTTTCAGCATTAATTCACAAACTTCAGCTTCTTGCTTACTGACTATCCCGTCTTCACTAGAATTCCAGTAGAGGGACTGCATTCTTAAGATAGATACAGTTTTCTGAGGTTACTTCAGGAATTATGAACATTGTTTTTCCTGTTATTACTCAAACTCATATGGTTCTTTTGGGCTTCCTCAGAGCAAGACATCAAGAGTTGGGTTCGCAGAAAAAGAGTTCAAATACACAGTAATTTTTAAGAGCACTTAGTCATTGCAAGCTGTGATGCATCTAGATGTATCATTTGGCTGGGTCTCAAATGTAAAGGAGACCTGAGAACTTTTTGGTACACCTTGTGCAAAAAGGGACGGGGACAGCTGACAATTTCATAATCTCTACTCCCGCAAAGGGGAAGTGCAAGAAGATTCAGAAGAATTGATTTCTGGGGGCAGAAAGGTTAATCATTAAGCTGCCTTAACTTTCCCTGCCCTCCCCTTTACACAACTTGAATTTTAAGAAGCTTATGCCTCGTTACTCTTTTCTTTGTGGGCATAAAAATGCCCTATTTCAGTAACACTAGTATTTGGAGCATCAGACAAAGAAGCTGAGAGCAGAGGGACACATTAAGACATTCTTTCTGCAGGAACAAGATCATAATCACTTGATAATTCTCCTTTTGTTTATCACACACCAACAGTTAGTGCTGCAGTTACAGAGAAAAATCAGATCCCAATCACAGTTAAGCAATTACCTTTTTATGACAGAACCATAAAATGAACCTCTAATCAGTGCAGATTACCAATATGTTAGAAAGTTATTCCCCAGCAGTTTACTCCAGGGATTTATGAACCCAATTACCATGAGACACAGAGTACTCCGACAAGGTTTTTATTTTTATCTATATGTTATTGTTACTGTCTTCACTAAACAATGTGACTTCAGTGGCATTCAATTTCATTAAATCTTATCAGGATTACAGTCTGGTCTTGCTTACTCACCTTGCAAAGCAGGCACTGACAGGAATCAGGGACTACCTGAATCTTGCAAACGGAACAGGAAAGGAGTAGGCACTGTACATTCTCTACACTTCTTATCAGCTTGCTGTTGCCTAAACCCTTGGAGCCATGGAAATCCAAAATCCATCAAAAATACCAAATATTATTATGGTATTCAAAAGAGAAATATATGGTATCTTGATTTAACATAACAGGGATGTGTGGATTTGACAGCAGCACTGTTCAAAGGCCATTTCAACCAGCTAAAATAATATCTTTCAGACAGATGCAGAGGGATAAAAAGGGCAAGTGATGGGAAGATAGTTTTGAGTGAACATTTCAACAAAACAAAACCAAAATCTGTAAAGCATTTTCTATGTCAAGGCAGCTGGACAGCTTAATATTTGGATAATATAAATAAATAAAAATGCTGTAGAATAATGTTGACAAATTACAATATGTATTAATGACCTCTTTTTCTACGTGTATCAGGGTACTCTCTTCTGTATACACGTAGTAATGAAAGAGTGAGAGTGTGAGAGGTAGACTTGCACACTATTATTCTTACTATTACTGTCTGTTACCACGTTTTTGATACTTTTCCCTGCTACTATAAACTTCGATGCCGTATTAAATTTAAGAGTCATAAGCAGCACTCATTTTAACTTCTTAGTAACAAACTGCTGCAATCTGACTGCTGAAGTGCATAGCTGAGAACATGGAGAAGTTATTTTACCATTTTAAGCAAGATAAGGAGATTGAGTATTAAATCTATTACAGCCCTAAAGTTATCGGTGGCTCTTACTAGCCAGGTAACAAATATCTCTCTCAAACACCTGGTTAGTGTTGTAAAGTACTAGTCCTCTTCTAGACAGAAAGAAGTGGGAACAGAGTACAAGGAGAGAACAGACTACAAGCCAAAAACATTTGGATCGAATTATGAAGAAAGATTTTAGGATCTCAGTGTGTAACACCCCATGAATTTCAGTGTGTGAGACTCCTAGAAAACAAGGCCAGAATTTACAGGAAATTCATGTTCATAACTCCATTGTTTTGAAGTGATACACCACTTCAGTAATTCCATATCAGTTTTTAGGCATGGTTATTCAACATTGCTGTATCTTCAAACTCTGGATAATCCTTAGGGAGAAGGAGGAAAAGCACTTTGCAAAACTCTATCTCCACAGGCAATCTAGTTGGGTTTTTAACTCCTTTGATCATGTTTCTTTACCTTTAGATTATTAAGAACACATTTTGTGCCTGGATTAGTAGATTTTGTGTCTACGCCTGCCAATGGAGCAACCAAAACACTCAAGACAGTATTTTCTTACCTATATACGCGGCAGGTGAAACAGAAACATGAAAAATTACACCAAGATATTATGCAATGTAAATGGGCAGCACTTCTGTCTCAGTCAAGTATCAGAAGGGTGGGAATGCCCCAGGAGAAACAGTTTTACCATTGCTACATAGGGAAACATGCACTTACTGTCCAAAGCAGGAAAAAAAAGGAGGGATAGGGAATATAGAACATGGTAATAGTGTTGTGCTGCATTTGCACATGCTGCATGCCCTATCTCTAGTTAACTCCAAGAAACCACTCTTTTTCAGTCCTCCCCCACCACATCTGACAGTTGGGTCCTCACTGCTTTCTCATTAAGTGCTTATTGAGTGTTGTTAATAATTTTATGAATCCTTCACAGACTTCAAATTGCTGAAGTCCTCGCTGCCATAAGAGGGTATGCCCACATTGTGGAAATGCTTTAAAAGTACCAAGTCCCTACTCACTAGATTAGCCATTCCAGCTACAGAAGTAATTTGTAACTTCTTCATCTTGTAATGTCAGACACTAGCAAAGAAATTACGACAGAATATTGAACCTCTTCAGTCATATTAATGCTAATTCATTGTTATGGATCATTACATGTGAAAACTGGGGGTACGTCTTCTTATGCCTTATGGAAGACAATAGTAAAAAATGTAATTAAGTGTACTAAGTTCCTCAGAGGCATGATTAGTTTCTAAAGACATCAACAATTCCTTTTTCAGATTTTACAGCTTCAGTATAGCAGTTCACTCCAAAATTTTGGGTGCTATGTTCATCATTACCTAAATATATTCTAAAATCTTAAATAAAGTACAATTTAATATCCTTTACTATCATGGCACAAATTGAAGCATTACTTCATCAGTTCAAATACTCCTTGTTTAGATACTGATCTAATGAGAGCAATTAAAATAATTTATAAAGAAGAAAACTAGTGTACCTTTGCAACAGTACTTGAGGTGCTGTTATTGTTAAAACAGGAGACATCAGAAAGCACAGACACTTTGAGCCCTATTGGTAGAGAATGTCTGATACTGAACAGTACTAACCTCCACTGAACAATACTGTTTAGAAAGAGGACAAACAATCCTGAATTATTATCTATACAAACCAGTACTCAAAAGCTGCATAGGCATTATCAAGACCATAGACTAAATATTAATGCTACAGCAGTTTCAGAGCACCTGGAAGGTGCTATAGTACTACAGCTAATTTTTTTTATAGCTGACTATTTGTTGCATAGCTTTTTCCCTCACATAAAAACTGATTAGATTTTAAGTTTATTCATAGCAGTACTTTCCATTTTATAGCTACGCAAGATTTACTGTGAAATTTTACATACAGATAAGATTTAAATTCTATCAAAGTTTTGGCACTATGACAGCAATTCACAGTTCAATACGTGAAAAAAAAAATATTACCATCTGTTGCTAACCCAAATGCCATTATTCCATTTCTTTCAGTGGTTTTGCTCTAATTTTTTTCCATAAATTTGAAATTTCAAACAAAAAAGACAGCTTGATATCAACAGCAGTTCAAATTTAAAAAAAACTTCATTACACTGAATAGTTATCATTTCCTCTATCTCTGCCCCAAGTATTAATTCTTAGATTTGAATTTGCGGAGTTTCATTTAATTTGCCTAATAACTATACAAGTTTAATAGATCTATCAATCTATGCAGCTAATCAGTAGCACCTTTTATTGAAGGATGCCAGCATTTACAAGTCAAAATTTGCAAGTAAAAGTATTTTATAAGGTTGTTTCATGTTTTTGAGACAAGGTCACATAGGATGTTTATGACAATATAGATTTATTAATTTGAAGTGATATGGGTAGCGTTTCTATAGCTGTCCTCACTTTTAAAATCTTGCTTTGGAATTCAAACATTAATGAGGGTTGATTGATGAAAATATGTTTGTAACTATTACACACCAGGCTCTGGTCTTATAGGACTTCCAGCTCAGAAGATTGGCAGGCTCTCATCCTTGAGATCTTCCTTGAAACATTCCTGTGGTACAGTCCACTCACAGTAATCTTTCCATTCTGTGCAACCCTACAATCAACTGTCCTTCCCCTTTCTTTCCCTTGGCTTCAACTAAGTAAAAAGACTGCACATGGCCCTCACTGGCCTGAAGGGACAAATATATATTTATTCAAATATGTTATGAAACGTGAGTATTTGTGCACATTGGTTGCTGATGTAAGTCCTAGGAAGAGCATTTGAGTATTATTAGTAATAATAATTGAAGTTATGAGTAAAGTTATCAGGGGAAAGACAAAGAGCTCATGTTTTGCTACAAAATAGAGGAAACACTTCACAGATGCTTCTAAATTCTTCAAAGAGCAGCATAAGGTATCAGCATAAAGACCATTCTTGGGCTTGTTCAAAGGCTATAAAACTCAGTTTGAACTGCTTTGTGTTGATGTAACAATTACCTCTCCTTGGCAAAATTTCAACAGCAGAAATACCATAGATTCAGCAGAACACTGTGTGAAGGACAGACTTACTAAATCTATTTTAGGCATGTAATAGCAAAGCATAATAACCAGAATGCATTGGAAACTTACATCCATTTTAAAATCTACTGTAACCAAGATTCATTTCTCATTTGGACTGTGTTCAAGAGGCATTTTTTTGCAGAAAAAGTTTACCATTATTTGAAGATCTGGGAAATACTGCTTGATGAATGAAGAAAAATGATGACATTAATTGACATCATGAGAAAACTCAAGAAGAAAAAAACCAACCCACCTCCTGAAAGAAAACAGATTAATCTCTTAATCTCTTAAGGAAGAGATTCCAGGGCAGGCCTGGATCTGTCAAAGTGAATTTCTCCTGAAATGCACCAGATTAAAAACATGAAGGAAAACAAAAAAGCTCACAGACACAGAAAAGTCTCAAGTATTAATTTTGGTCTACCCATCAGTAGTGGTTTTTTAAAGACATTTTCATAACATCAAGTAAAATTCAATTCTGAATACTACTTGGCTAACAGAAAAAAATTGTTAAGTTACAGAACTTACTATTATAATATTGTGTTGGGTTTTTCTGTTTTGTTTGGGGGCTTTTTTTGGCTATTCATATGTTATTGTTGCAGCATCAAATACATTGCATAATATAATGCAGAATCAGAAACAAGCAGGATATTTTTAATAGCAAAGCATATTGGAAATTCTGAATTTTCTTCCAAATTTGGATAAGCACAAAGTTCACTTTTAATACCAGCTGCCTATTATACAACTAAGCCCTGTTCCCCAAGAAATAGCTGAAAAAAATGGTCAGGCACAAACTTCAAATAAGTGTAGAATCAGAATGAAGAAGGGGTTTGCATATTTTCTCCTATTCAAAGAGCTCAAAGTACTTTACTAGCATGATTTTTTTTTTTTTTTTAAATTAATCCTACCCTTCTACAGGATAAGAGTTCTAATCGGCATTGTTTGAAATACAGTAAACCAGCACAGCAAGGGGATTTTGCAAATACCAAATAGGGTTCTGACCTCACCAACCACTGACCACAAGAACTTGTCATAAAAACTATAGATACTATGGATCACATTGTAAGAGACAAAAAACTTGAAGTACAAAATTACTGAAGTAAAATTACACAGGCATCATGACCTGCTGGCACCAATATCTGACCTTTATAATCACATTCAGAAACATGAACTCTGGTCCAGATTTGATTTTTTCCAAAATCCTTTATAATCCTTTATATCCTTTATAATCAGTCATAAAACAAAGTGAAAATTTTATTTCTTTTATATAATTTATGATTTTCTTTCATCCTGATGAAAGCAGAAAGTATAGTAAAGCTTCCTAAAGCATCCAAGTAATTTACGAATTGAAATCCAAAGTAAGAAAGTATATTTATACTTGGGTCTTATTAAGAACAAAGGGAAATTAAGTTTCTGTACTTCTGAAAATGGATATAGCTGAAAAAGTCTTCTATAAAAATTCAACTACACATACTACAGTGAATTCATGGAAAAATTTCACTTTACCACTGTTATCGCTCCTTCTATCAAAACCTTTCAATAGATGCCTCACTCCCAGTGATTTCAAGAGCACTTATGTATGTTCAACTAAGGATAAGCCTGGTTACTTTGCTTAACTGGGCCTTGAAGAACAGTGGCAGCTGTTTCTGAAGAAAAAGGGCAACAATAAAATGAGTACCCTTAAGGAAGTAAGTAAGTTTCTTACAAAATCTTACAAATGGGAAAGTTTCTTCCACAACTATGGAATGATCTTGACTAAGGGTTTTATTAATGTGTCAGTTTTCACTTCCAGAAGTGTGCCACATCAGTAAAAATTAATCTTTAACACAAGACTAGTTGGGTGCATATCAGGAAAGCTGTAATTTTAGACTAGATTAAATATAAAAAGCTCTCAACACCAGCAAAACCCAATACACTTTGCAGGGTTAAATCTGGCATATGTGGCAAGCAAACGAGCTGGTTTTAGAGACGCACTGTGATATGTAACCATCATAGGGCAGCCCAGCCAAATTCTGAACTGGAAGTCATTCAGTTGGTTGTTGTTCTGTCTCCAAATCAACACCTCCAGTTTCTGATTAATAATTCAAGAGATGCATAGGCTTTCTCTATTTTAAGCCCAGCTACTAAACTCAACTACACATTGAACAAATGTCAAGTTAAAAAGTTTAGGTTAGGAGTAAGGAGACAAAGTGATCTGGAAAAGAGAAGTGCAATTTTTATGTGAGCTTGGGCAGCTCCCGAAGTGAACTGTATCCAGTGGAAACAAGGTCTAAGTGCTGACGTGGGAGTTTCCCACAGATTCTATTGGCTTTCAAAGCCATGTGTGTCATCAGAGTCTCTTGCTGAAGCTGTACATAAATATCTAACTGGTATTAAAAAAAACAAAAAATGTTCCACAGAACCTAAATTAAAGCCAGATGTGGAAAAAGCAGATGCCTGAAATTTACTGTCATTTCAAGACAGAGTAGAAACACTTGCTAATTTTCTTATTTACCGAGTAAATTGTCATGCTAAGGAAGTCAGGTAGAACATTTATAATTTCCTGATGCATCTCATGTTAAAGAAATAGGTGCTCTATTGACTAAAACCCCTGCAATTAGTATGAACTTTGAACCACAAACAAAATCTGTGTTATGATTCCTACGCTGGTTGCAGATTGAATTATGATTATATGCTTATCAGTCATTTTAAAAAGAGAAGGTAAAGTACGTCAAGATGGTATTAATACCAATAATAATCAGGTCAACAGCACAGCACTGGAACAGGAAATCAAACAATGCAAGTTAAAAAGATATTCAGTAAGTGAAAATTCTTCCACATCTTACTGCAAATTGTATTGCTTTAATCTGGGCAAACGCAGCCTGTGCTAAGCATGTAGGGAGGTAAGGTTTTCATGGAAAATTCAGGCTGTCCAAAAACATTCTATTTAATGTAGTCAGCCACTCCTTCTGGAATATGCATGACTTTTCCAGAATCTCTTTTAAACAACTCAAAACTTAGAAGCAATTTTAAAAAATTAGTTTAGTATTTAGCTCATTAAAACACGTATATACACACATCATGAAAGCAGCTAAGCATTTGTTAGGTGAATTAAAAAAAGAAAAAGGTTAGATGTATGATTTAACTTAAGATGCAATATGCTGAAGCCTAAGACCAGCATGACAAAACCTCCAGTTCTTCTGACCAAAACAAAACATTCTGAGCGAAACATTCAATTAAACGCTCTTAATGAATCAACATTTTAAGAGTGATCCTTTTCAAAAAAGAACAAGATTGAGTAGTTTCCCTATCAGATGCAAGTTTATTAGCCTAATATCAGTGATTTTATATATGGAATTACAACACAATTGTGACATCACTGCAGTAAATTTAAGGTTGGATGACATGTAACTTTACAAATCTATTTTCTTTACAGTGGACCAATGGCACTGGTCAAATTTTACTGGATAGGAGGAAAGGAAAATCTTCAGCTACTAGAAGCCATTTATATGGTCTCCAAAGCCAACAATCATCTACAAAATCTCTTTGAAGAGTTTGAGTGCAGAAAGACAAGTAACTTCTCAACAGAAAAATCAAATATTCTAATTACAAAAATAGGCTATACGTGTCTTATGAAACCTCTCACTACTTCTGTTGCAGCTTTTAGAATGTCATCTATCAAGAATGTCTTAAATCAACCTAAAGAGCACTGATCTTAACAAATCTAAAGCCTCCATTTTAGAGAATACATTCTGCCAACAGCAGCTCCAAAGTAGCCAGAAACTTGAAAAACCATGTCGCAGTCTTCACACTCAGCAATATAAATTGCACCAGCTGCATCGTATGAGAAAAACAAGCTCAAAATACAAGAACAATTCAGCAGAAAACATACTAAAAGTCTCTTGTCCACCTAAAAATTTTAGTAACTGCCACAAATTATGTACTGAGGGAGTAGTGGAGGACAACAGAACCACCTGCTTCAACAGTGGCAAAATGTAACAAAAGAACTGGTCTTTTAATCTCAAGAAAGCAAGCATGCTCCAGAATCTGCAAATAATCTGCCTGTTAGACCTGACCATTCATAAATACAAACTTTATCAAGACTATTAAAATAGTTAACCCTGATAAAACAGATGAGTTTTTACAAAAATATAGCAATGCTACAGGGAAGCAATCAAGAAGAGTCGCTGGTTCTATGGTAGCTGGCCTAATCTGAATGCATTAGCTTCGAAAATATTTTGTACATCAGTTTTTCCACCTATGAGCAATGATTTCACTGCATAAACCTCACTGTTTAACCCAAAGATTTTTGAAAGCACACTAATTCCATTTTTTATGTTAAACTTTGAACTTCAGTAAGTTTCAATAAACCCACACCAGACTTTACATTTTCTAAAGGATATAAAAAACCACCTGTATACATTCTGAAGCTGCAAAAGAAATTTATTAATTAATATCTGCAAAATAATATATTACTAACTAGGGCAATTTTAATGGTTTTTAATGCTGTCATTAGCAGCCCAGACACTTCTTAGCAGCCTAAAAGTCAGGTATAGCAACCAGACTACAATCACTCTTATTGTTAATGAGTAGCACCTGTTAAAGGGTATTTGTTTTCCTTTCTTAGATCCCTCTCTAATATATATTTAAACTTTTTCTAGGTATCATCAGGCCTGATTTAAGAATGCATCAGGTATTTCACGGTATAATGTCTCCAGCATCTGCTCCAATTATTTTAAAAGGCTAAAACATGAAACAGAGAGTCAAGTCATCATTATCCCCCGCAAACCTTATTAAGCAACACTGTTGAGCCATTTCCAGCTGAATAAACAGCTATACCATTTGCACAGGCTACAGTAACAGAATAATCACATCTCAAAGCCAACTTCAGAAACATCCATGTGATACGACTACACCAAAATTGAATTATAGATGTAGAACAGTACAGACATTTGCAGATGGACTAAGGATTACAAATCATTATTAAAATACAATATTAAGACATATACCTGTTTCATTTTTTTATGGGACAAACTCAATATCACAACTCTTTAGACACAGTTATTGCCTATGAGAACAAAACATACCCTAATTTCATTCCACATTACAACTTTTGTCACTAGACAAATAAACAGCATTGTTTTTCCCACATTATAATCCATCAAGCAGTATAATAATTACATTTTGATTGACCTAAAATGATAATTGATTTCCTTATACCACATAACACAAGTCACTTGTTTTTTTTTTAAAAGCAATACTTGAAAACTCAGATATAAAAAGTTATGATTAATTTAAGAGAATGTCTAACCTACCTAGGAACCTGTGTAAATACTGTGGTTCTTAGCACATAGTGGGCTCTGTGCTATCACGGCTACCTATAATCAGTACTTGTATACAGTACTTGTAAAGCTTGCACAAACTGCAGTTTATGCTGCCAGTGAAACACACCCTAAAAGACAACAGACAGGAACTTTCCTGATATAAATTCAGAACTGTCAAGCAACAACTGTTACTTAAAATATTTCTGTAATTTCACTAAATGTGACAAAAATAAAATGAATAATAATAATAGTGCTACACATTTCTAACTAGATGTCAACACGCATCCCATCATCTATCCATGAAAAAGAATGATCTCTCACATCCAACAATATTTCTTATTCTATAGCATTAAGAGGACACATCTTATCTCACTGGATGGAATAAGCATGTGGCTTATGTAAATCATCCTGTAAATCAAATACTACTGCTTGATTCTATCAGTGATTCATTTAATCACATGGTTATACAGCTGAACATAAAACCAAGCACCCTTTACTGCCACCTGTTTATTCTTAACATCCAAATTGTATTTTCTTACCTCAGCAGCCTGTGTCTCCTGGTGTAATAAAGTTAGACCTGTCAAGTCTTCTAAGAAGGAATGTGAAGAATTAAAAACTTTAGCTAGGAAATTAAACCCTTCTCGTTCATACTGGTCAAGGACCTGTCAAATAAACAAACAGAAAAGGATTTCAAATATAACACCCATAACGTGATTCATCATCATATTTTGCTTGCAAAATAAAAGTACAATGTTTTTGAACACTCAGAAAATGACTGTATATTGCAAACAGGTAAAAATTACAGAGAAAAGAATGATCTTTTCTCCCAAATCAACTTCTAAAGTGGGGAAGGGTGGAGGTAAGAGGAAAGAGAAGCGAGGTTTATGATTTACTGGTTTAAACATATTTTTAACCTTATAACAAGACATGATATGGCAAGAAGAAAAACTTAGTTGCGAAGTCATGAATGGAGCATTTGAGTTACACAAAACAGAGTAAAAGACTGTTCCAATGTATCAGTTAAGGGGAAGAACCACGCTGGGACAGACTGAAAAATTCTCCAAGTCAGTGTCCAAGTCCAACATCCTCTCAATCTCCAGAGATTCAGGATTCTGATACTATTGTATCTTAAAGGACTCTCTATTTTTCTGCTCTAATTTTCCCAGTTTACCTTTTATTTTGAGAATCTTACAGAGTCCTACAAGAATTGTGAGGAAGGTTTTAGCCTATGCTCCTCTCAAACCCCTGACCATGAAGAATTTTATTTCATGCAGCTTTAGCTTAAATAACTATTTGGCAGGCTGATTTCAATCAACTATGACGGAGATTGAGGAAAGAAAAATATCAAAGATGAACATGACTCTATACAAGTTTTGTGAAAGCAGGTAGCAAGAAAATGAAAGAACTTATGATCGAGCAATCCCAGTATCCCTTGTTTTCCTATTTTTGTTCTGAGTTCTACCACTGATCATTTAATATCCTGCTCTGCTGTCATCATTCTCACAGATGAAGCAGCTGAGCTTGACACACTGCAAAGCAACTTTTCCTATAAATATTCATGTAGCAGAGCAGGATGCATGCAGGGACTTCAAAAACACACAATATTTTAATACAAAGGAGCAGTATATATGACCGATAAAGATGCAGGGGAAGAATCATCAGTATCACCCCACACGGAGAAGATGCAAGCTCTTCAGAAGAGTCCATGGAATGGCTTAATCCATGAAACTGAATGCCTGCCAAAAAACTTTTACTGTGAAAGTTATCATTGCCTTTCTCAACACTTACATCCTCATCTCAATCGTCATCCTCCTCAGATAATTCAACATCAGTTCAAGAGTGAAGGACAGAAAAGGGGGCTAATGATTAGGCAGTTTCACAGATGGCTGTTATTTTTCAGAATGATGATAATTTCCAAAACCCAGCATCTGTAAAAGCCAGCACCTCTTCCAGTTACTGATTCTGATAACCTACTCCTGCTTCTCACCCTCCCAATCAGGTATGCTGTTCCTGTGTATTTAAACCCTGCGCATGTTTTAAGTCCCTGCATGAGTCCCTCTTTACCACATCAATTTTTACAAGCAACATTGCATTGCTGTCATATCACACTTTTCAGAAACACATCCTCTGCAGACAGTGGGGTATAGCTGTACTTGAAAAAAGTTCCAGCATAAGCCCAACACTCATTAAACACCAGAGAATCCACAACCAACTACACCTCTAACTGCCCAGCCATGGGACAAGTACCAAAATCAGCCATCAAGATATGGCTCCAGGACTCCTGTGCTCGAAGAAATACCTGATTTTTCATTCTCTGATGTATAAATTTCCAAACAATTCACAATATTGTGCCCATCCATATCTTCTTATAGCTTATCTGTGCAAATCATGTATCTATTTTTAACTTCTCACATTTTGGTGTAGTACTTGCAAAACAAGTAAGTGGAATACACGAAGTTCTTTTATACAGAACACTGCTGCAGGGGCAGTGGACAACCTTTTTTTCACCGTATATATTCTACCCTTATTTTGGGAGAGAAGCAGTAAGAGAAATTTGTACAGCTTAGGTACTCCTTAAACATATCCACTCTTACTGGACGGACACGTTCCCCGTAACCAGGGGAATTAATTTCCTCTGGAAAAGAAGAAAAAAACTACCCTGGAAGGACTGCAGTTTGTTCTATTGTGAAATAGGCGATTCAGCAAAGTGAGCTCCATTCCAAGGTTTAAAAATGAACAGACAACCCCTGCTACCCTCACCCCCAAAGAAGAAGCCATTCATCCTTCTTTGGACAATAGGGGGGAAAGGGGAGGGCAGGGGGGAGAAAATTGTTTCATTATGAATTCATCTAACTCAACCAAAATCACAACTTACTCTCAACGTTACTCTTTTCTAGTTTAACAATCCCTAAAGGTGTCAAATAACCTTTGCATTGATAAATCTTAAAACTGTGGGAACTTGCACAGCCCAACAGCATTATTCAGCAAAACACGTCCACTGAGTTCTACAGGAATTCAAGCTCATTTAAAAATATACTTATATTTACCTGACAGACTGTAAGTTTACCAGTAAAAACCAACTGGGATCTGCACTCAGATCTTCATGCAAAATGTCCATTTAACAGCAAAATTATCTACTACATATTTAGGTTTCAAAAAAAACACAAACAGAAACAACTGAAACACAACTATGAAGAGGAAGAAGACAGATGTAGGTGACTATGACAAACATTTGGCACCTTCTTGACCACACTTTACACTTCTTAAATAAATAAATAAATAAAAACTGCATTTCATGTTCTTACTAAATCTGGAGAAATTGTTCTTCATACTTCAAAGATTTATTTTGCCACACATGGCTTTTTGTGTATTTGTGCCATGACCCATAAACATAATCAGAAATTAAAAAAAAGAAAAAAGGAAAGGAAAAAAAGAGATTAAAAAAATGCTTAGGAGCATTTCTTAGGGTTTTTCTTGTTGTTTTTTATTCCTCAGATAAACACACCAAGACAAACTCATCTGACTGTTCACAATGCAATGCAAAGAACTGGACAACTTCAGCATCCCATTTGAGATGTGTCCTCTTAATATTATCCATTATATATATTGTGAAATTGCACTGTGAATATATACACACATTTAATGACTATTCTGTGTTTCAAAATGCTAATATAAAACCACCAGATGTGCAGAAGTCTCTTGCATCTGGCTCTTTGTAGAACACTGTAGTCAGACATCAACTTATAAACTTGGATTACGTTCACAGCCTGCCAGTATATAATCCTCAAAGCTATCAGCATTATCAAATGTGTTGCTATTGCTTTAATTTGTTGGAACCACAATACAGACCTTATGAGACATCTTTTTAGTGATGTAGGCCAGATTATAGTTCATAGTATGTTGAAACAATATACAGCCTATACACAATGAAACTGTAGCCTTATTCTAAAATATTACAGCATATCAAAGAAATGCAGGAACAACAACAACAAGATATATTTGTCTCTTCCCAGAGGTAAAAATTGCTAAAAGATGTATACTGCCTTGGGATATGAAAATATTATGAACAGAGCAGGGAACTAAGTGCAACCTTACTAAGTGTATCAAATAGCCTTTAAATCTGGTTGATTTTGTTCCTCAGCTAACTATGCCTTGATCCTCATTTCCAAAGAACTATGACTCAAGCCTGACGTGAAAATTTCCAGGTATTGCTTCCTCAGAAAGTACATTACTTCAGTGTGTCAGGGTGCTCTGTATAAACTGCCCTGGTTTGTTTCAGAGATGTGCTTAACCTTTCTATATTCCCTGCCATCACTATAAATGAATTCTTATGTACTCACACAAAGCAGACTGCATGACTACACTGAAATCCACAATGTCTAGCATTAGCTTTGGATGAATCACCTGGAAGAATTTTTATTAAATCCTTTGTATTGTGATTAGCATTGAAGAGACTAGGAAGTCTCCCATTAAGTGTCTTTTAAAATATTAATAAAACATTAATAAAGTAAGATCACAGAACCGTAAGTTGAAGGTATATTATTTTTTGATTTAGTGAACTGTAGCTTTTTTTTTTTTTTTTTTTTTTAAGTTGGGTAGAAATGATACACATTAATATGACCAAATCTGCTATTGTTATGGAAAGATTTAAAAATGCATCTTCACCCTGTAGAAACTCCATCATGTCACACTGCTAGACTTTCCATGGCGCTCCAATGGCAAATTCAGGTTAGGGTAACAAATCTGACTATAAACACAGTATCTTAAAAACCTAAACCTGAAGTACAACAATACAGAAAATTTTTCTTGTATTGGCACCCGCAGAACTCTGAGAAACTTCATAAAAAAGTGTACTTGCTGATTATAATTACTTGCTTTTTATAATGGGAACAGCCTGCTGAATAGAAGTATCTGTTAACTAGTTTTAAAACAGAAATTCCAGCCACATGACCCAGAGAACAACACATCAGGGAGCCAAAGAATGACCTGGCAGCATCACTGTGTTTGTTACCTGAGCAGTGGTGGCACCATTAAAGAAGGCATATACAGTAATGAAATCCTTTTAATATAGGCAGTAATTGAAAGAGCATTTTTTCACCTTCAGGGAATTTCCCAATTCAGAGAATTGAAACTTTAAAATAAATACCACAAAAGGGATAAACACCATTAACTTGCCCAAATCTAACATTTACTATACAAATTCAATAACAGCTCTCTTCTGATGAATGTAATGTGGCATATATTTGTTCAGTAGCCACTGAACATACCTCAAAAAGAAAAAAGAATGGGGCAAAATAAAGCTCATCTCAAATTCCTGTGCCAGGAGACCACACAGGAATCCTCTGCAGGTCATCAGGAATAAAGCCAGTCTAGACATCAAATAGGCACACAATAATTCTAAAAAATGTTTCCAGATTTAATAAGTACCCAATTTGTTGCTGTGTGGAAAGGACATTTTCTCCTATTTAATCATGTCCAGCAGAGTCTAAAGGCCCATGGTTGGCATGAACTTGCTTTTTTGGTTCTCTTTGCTGCTAACACTGTACTAGGTACCAACATGATCATTCTGAATAACAGCTTTACAGAAAGAAAATACTTGAGAGATGTTAGAATTTTTGTTATTATTGATCTCAAATTAGTTACTATCTGACCGCAGATGTAAAAAACCCCTCACAAACTTCTGGGAATAAACATGTCACTATCTAGTCATGCAGTGACATGTCACTATGTAGCAATTAATTTGCTCAAGCAGAGAAAACTGCAAAGCAGCAACAAAAAGAACCAGAAGGATATAATTCTTCTGCCTAGCAAGGCGAGCTGGAGGAATACAGATTTATTAAGTAACTCTTATATTTTTCTCACTTGCACATCACTTTTCAGAGCTTAGGAGGAGAATTAGAAAGTAGCACGACTTCTGTATTTCACGTCTGTTACAAATGCTGTCAGGAGAATCCACATTTTAAAACCACACTCTTTTCTGACACATGTAAATCTCCTCTCAGGTTGATGATATATCCTTGGCCCCAGTCTCCATTTTACAGAGCCAGAGCTACAACTGATTTTTCACATGATGGCATTTTAATAGAACAAATGAATCTGTGGATGCACATTATCACAACAGGCACAAATTAATGTATTGCTAAAGCCTTTTGTGTAAATGATACATAGTAACCCATTTTATTAGCAATCTTTTTATTCTTGTCTGTTTACTGAAGGAAAAAAAAAAGGGAATCTCATGGTAGGAGGAAAAAAATAGAGGCTTAGAGTAAAAGAACTTGTTCTGAAACGAGAAACAGATGTGCAGCCTTGGTGTTATATTCTTTTTAATAGCATTCTTCACAAAGAAGTCTCAATTGCTGGGTAGAAAGACATACAGAAAGACAATCTGGCTCCAGGATTGCTTTATAGCATAAAAGTTAATATCTGGTTAGGTAAAAATACAAAAAATAAACTCTTAATCCCAAGAACCTGGCCACTGATGTAAAATCGGCTCACATTTTACGCCTCATTTCTGTCACGTAATTTTTAAACTTTTTACCAGTATTTACATTTGTTTTGGCTTTTTTGTTTTCTAAGTAGTTAGCATCTGTAGAGCTTGAAACAGTGTTGTTTACTTTCCAGGAAAAATAAAATAAGAAATTAATGCTACCAGATTTATTGTTTACACTAAATAGGATACATGGGTAGCCTACCTCCAAAACAATACGGGTGCTGTGTTTTACACTCTTCCTGGCTTTAAACACTTTCCACTCAAAAAAGACAGCACACTTCCCCTCCCCGCCCTGCCTCCCCCCAAAGGGGATAGATACTTCACTAAACATTTCAGAATCAGAAAAATCACAACACTCAATGTGCTATTTAGAAATTTTACATGCCTAGATATATTTTTGCACACTGGTAACTATCCAGTTATCACAGGCAATGCAGAATGAATAGGAAACTACTCTGAGTGTTAGCATGCTGAAAAGAGACATTTTGGTTTCAGCACCTGCTTGGAAAATAAGGAAGACAGGTAAAAGCCTTGCCAGTTAAACGCTTCAAAGCTCAGTGTATCTGCTATTAAAACAGGAAGTTTAGTGAAAGACTACAGTGCTGTGAAGAATCCTCCTAAGTGAGGCATGTGAGCCATTGGGATCTTGGGTCTGGGCAGTTGCACAGGCAGCAATGTTACTGTTCAAAATTTTATCATGAGACCCATAATTCTGGTTTACCTTAAAAAATCTTCAGCTCCTAGGCTCTTGCCTTTTCATGAAGTTCTCTATTTTTACTGCCATTTGGTCCTAAAAAGTTGTAAAGAAAAGCCTAATAAGGTGATCCTGTAATACACCTATGAAAAAGAATGCAACAAACCCAAACTTTTTTGAACATCACATAATGAATTTTCAGGGACTCAGTTAATGATATTGGAACAGAAAAGTCTGACTGTTACATGAGCACAAAGATGACTCTTAAGACACTTCATCTTTTGACAGTACTCCAAGTATTGTCTAAAATGTGTGTATGAATAGTCATACAGATTTGTGCATTCACACACGACTAAGTTTTAAGAACAACATCATAAAACAAAGTTCTGAAGAAGGCTGCATTCCAGGTGCACACTGAAGAAGGCTATTCTGAAAATATTGGAAGGTTATAAACCACAAGGCAAAAATGGCATCATTTTTGGCTCATGTCCAAATAATTAAAACACCCTTTGCATACACAATTTTCTCCTTACCGTCCCATAATCAGTATTAAAAATGAAAGCAAATCAGTATAAAACCTTAACTAATCCAAGTACAATATGCTGAAAATTCATTTAAGAAAGAGATTGCTGTTTTAATTTAGAGTAGGAATGTAGTGATACAAATGTGTTTTGTCTGTTGCTATTGCCTACACTGAGTTTGAATTGCAATGGACCAAAAATGGAGTATTAACTTACTGAAGAATAGGCCCTGAAAGGTCTCTACAAGATTTTTTTAGCTTAGGACTTTTCAGTTTCTTCTTTTGGATAATGAAAAGGAGGAAAGTAGAGTTCTTAGACATTTAAGAGATGTCAGTTTAAGCATGGTCTTGTCAACATTAAGTTCTCGGGAACTGCATGCATTCTGAGCTTTTCTGAAATAAGCTTGTTGTGTTTTATATACAAGTAAACATTTTTCCTGGTATGAATTGATAGAGTAATAATACAGACAAAACTGCGAGATTTTTATTTTAGCTACTCTTTCCTTTCTAAAATATTTCTCACAAATTATTTTAAACATAACGGCATCTTCAGATTATAGTCAGTATAAGGATTTTCTACTGGACAGCGTACAAGTTTAAGGCATTCCTTGCCTGAAAGCATTAGTAAATAGAAGTGAAAAGAAAGAAAGGGATAGAGAGGGAGAGTAGAAAATAAACATCTCCATTTTAGAGACTGAGAATAGAGGAACAAAAGAGTTTTCAAGTCGACAATATCATTAGATCATCTGTCCTGACCTCTTTTAATACATGGGTATATCCTTCAGTCACCTAATAGCCATCTCTTGCTCACTCCACATTTTACACTGGACGGATATTTACAACTTTATTTATCCCCATTCTGCTTCCTGTCCGAAATTTATGCTGATTAGCTCATCAGTAGTTACAACATTTTTGGCTCCAGTTCATACTGGCATTAGTCACTATTGTACAGCAACTGCAGAAAGCCCTTTTTCCCCAGTCACATCTGAGGTTTTTGACGATTTGTGGCTGGGTAATCTGTTTGTTACCCATATATAGGGACAGGCATCTATAGCACAATTCTCATTTTTGCCTTAAAGAAACAGTTCAGAAACAGCATCCATTTTCTGCAGACAATCCCTAATGCTGGGAGTGAAGCAAGGTCACTTCTAAGTGATCTAAGAAAATTATTCTTTTCACAGAAAAGCAACTGTCTTATGCTGAATACTGTTTTGGCTGTCTATACAATTTGATTCTATAAAAGACTGGAGTGGTCCATCTTTGATGGGTTGACTTAAGCAAGCAAAAAGCCAGTAATGACTGGGTACTGCATATGAAGTCATTTACTCCATTTAGCTCTCCCCTGCCATCAGCAGTTCAACAATAAGGCATGATCTGTCAGACACTAAGCACCCAAAACTATCACTACCTTAAGCAGAAATTGCAGTTGCTCAGTAGTTCCTAAATCCAGGTCTCTAGCTTAAAAATCCATATTTTGTAGACTATTTCAGAGCAGAGGATTTTATTATCTGGATGTGCTACCACACCTATGCAAAACAGCACTGGAGGAACAACAGCATTTTCACCAAAACTACACATATTTACTGGATTTCATCAGTTTCAGTTCTTTTATCATCTTTTTTAATTCAATGTCCTTCCCTTTTTTCCAATTTTAAAGAAAACAGAAGAACTTCTGGAAAGACACAGATATAGGCAACCCTGTAAAAATGTGGAAAAATTGAATAAAGATTAAACTTAACTTAAACTGTTCAAAAATGCCTACATGGGCATTTGCAAACAAAAGAACAGTTGCCCAATAAAGTGAGGCTGATGATTTGTTAAGTTTAACAAAAGAAAATAGGTATAGATGCAGACAGACTCCTGTCAAAGACTGCAATGAGAAGAATGCAGAAAAGCATAAAAGAAGAAAATATAATAGTTAAAAATAGGAAGGTATTAAAAAAATAACTGGGAAAGATGTAGTACCCATCCCTTTAATATCATGAGATTAAAAATATAATTCAAATACAAGTAAACTATATATAATTTAAATATTGCAATCTAACATTTTAGCATCATTTAAATATGAGATTATAATAAAGCAAGTTCTATTTGCATAAAGATTAGGGAAAAAAAAAGATCAGACTCTCACATCATCACCCAATGCCATGAAACAACTGTTACAAGACCTAATTATAGAAGAGAGAAACACGGATGTAGTTCCATTCTTTCACTGCTGCACGTTGGCATTACTTTTTAATACGTAGAGGTAGAATTATGGTCAAAATTGTCAAATGCACACTGTGCTGCACTGTAGAAATCTGAAGTACTTGCCTATCAAAATTATCAATGCAAAAGAGTGCTTTGGACCATAACCTTGTATGCCTGAAAATTTTCATTCATGTGATTTATACTTCACCTTTATGTAACCCTGCCAATTTTTCAAATTAGTTCCAAGTTTTTCTTATATACACTCTAACAATTGACAATTAGCACTCTTTGCACATAACCGATATGAACACGAATTTTGTCTCGCTTATGGCACTAAATATGTCAACATATTAAATAACTTTTTTATTAGTAACTAATATTAAAGAATCGTGTACATTTCAGCCAGGAACATGTGGGGGGTTTTTTAATTAAAGTGATTCCTCACCTTACAAATAAAAAATCTAGGCATAAATGGCAGACATGAAGCATACTGTGTCTATATTTTCTTTGATGAATATGCATTGAATCCTTGGAATAACTGAACAATAAATAAGGGAATAGAGGCGTTAGGTTGCAAGTATGCAAAAACCTTTTGGAAGTAAAAGGAACAATTACAAATTACTCATATCCAGCAAAACGAAAACCTGACCTTTTCAGTTCCAGGCAGAAACCTACACAATTAGGTTTGAACTGTTTCTACATTCAGCAATGGTGGGATGGACATCATCACCATACCATCACTACACATTATATGTTCCTCATTTTTATCCAGTTCAGTATTCTCCAACTTTGTTTTTGCAATTCTTATATGAGAGTCTGTCAGCAAGTATATATTTTAAGTCAAAGTATTTTAGTTCACTTTTGTTTTTACTGACACAAAAGGAATTCTGTAACAGCTTCACAGAGATGACAAGACAGCGTTAAGTTGCCATTAGAATAAATAATTAAAAATGGTATTCTAGACACAGTTAGATATTGCACGTGTCAATACCAGAAAATTGTGGTGATGCTATCTCTTTCCTACTGATTGATAGTCCTTTACTTTGTACTAATTGCAGTTAAGAAGTAATTGAATTGAAGGAAGAAGAAATACTGAAAAAACAAAACTAAAAAACTCTAAGACTCATACAATTTAATTTAAATGCAACAGAAATACAACCTGTCAGAACTATGAATCAATTGTTTTTAACAATGGCAGGTTTCTTCTTCCCCTTAAAAACAGTGTTTTAAAGTTAGTTAAACTTAAAAATGGGAAAATTAATTTTATTCATGGTGCAGAAACTGTATTATATATGAGTATTTTCACTTAAAGACTTCAATTAATTGTTTTTTTCTTTTAGTTCAAATAATACAGATTTCTATTTAAGACGGACTTCATAAACCGTTCTCTCTCCCACTTACAACTGCTTAGAATAATACCTTAACAACCATTTAAGATCACTGAACAATTACTGGAACATATTTTTACTTCTTTTAATGCTCTTTAACTTGGAGACAAGCAAACTAGTCAATACCATGGACCAGTCAGTCACACCAGCTGCTTCTTGGACAAAATTCTGGGATTCTCTGCAACATGGATTTGATGCTACTATCTTACATGGTATGCTGCCACATCAGCATAAATCAACATGCTATTTCACTTAAACATCAGGAAACACTTAACAAATTCACCAAATAAAAGAAACACGGAATAACAAAATCATCTGTTTTCTTCTCTGAAGGGCAAAAGTGTGTTACTTATTACTAGAAAGGGATTCTTAATCTAGCAACTTTACTATTCCAAAACCAAAGTAATAATAACAGAAGAGCTGATTTTCTGGAGCAAAAGGAAGAGGGAATAAAACAAGTTTCAGAGAGTTGTATGTTCTCTGTTCTTTTTTTCTCCCTTCTTCTTTCTCTCTCCCTCTCAAGAAACCTTCTTAATCATTTAATCAGCGGATTTCATTTAATCCACTGCAAAGAACACAATACTCAAGAATGGTTCCTAAAAACACTTTGCAGTAAACCTTTGCTATCTACTCCCTTGTGCCATGAAGACAAACCATAATAATTTGGGAAGGAATGTTGTTTTAGTTTGTTATTTAAACACATTTTCTATGACAAGTTGCATTTAAACTCCCTAAGATATCTAATGGTTGCATCTCCCATCCAGGAAGAAGTTTTACATGATGAAGTCAAATGGATTGGCTAGAATAAAGACAATTATCTTAGGATAGGGGAGGGGGCTGGTTAATAAAAACTGGTTTTGCTCAGCAAAACATGAAAGACGCAAACCTCCAGTTTTCAACATTTAAATACAGTTGCAAACACCCACACTCAAAACAAACATTTTGACACTGCACATACAGCTGCTAGCTTCTGAGAAGCCGAGATTTACTTATCCTGAAGTCAGAAGTTTTGAAAATGCATCCTCCTCTCAGAGCCCTGAACTCAAAAAAATCCTCACGCATGTGAAATTAGCTGGGTGGGTGGTTTAGTCTCACAAGACACAAACCGATCTTTAACTTTTTATAAACCATGTCAATTCTTAATACAAATAAATACATTAACAACATAAGCTAAAATGGAATAATGTCTTACCGATTTATTGTGAAGCTCTAGTTCCTTCTCCTTAAGAGAAATAGTAAGAGATAACAGCAAGAAATTAGTCCCTGCTGTAACTCCAACTAAATTAGAATAAGAGAGAGTAGTCAAAAGAAAAAAAAAGTCTCCTGAATTCTTTTATACTTGCTACATTTATCTTAGTTGAAGAAAACATAACAAAACAACGAATTGATTAAGAAGCAATTTCACAGATATGTTAGAAGTTGAAATGAAGGTACAATAGAATGGCTAAGAGCAATTTTTCATTAAAGATTTCTAGCATCATCATGTCTGGGGAAGGGGAGAAGAGGATAACTAAACACTGCCAGCAGTTGTATTGGTTAAAGTTTTGAACTATCCTTCTTATGATCTGACCAAATTTTTAAACAACCTTACATCTCTTCAGTACCCTAAGATAAAGCGTCAAGTTTTGTTTCTTTTTTAAAAATCCTCTCTTCTGTTGACTTTGGGAGGCTGTTTGGTGTCAACAAACTATATTATCTATTAAACATCAATAAACTTGCATCCCACAACTCTGAATAAGTGATGCAAAACATTCATCATTTCTAACTCTTACAATCAACCATAACAGTGCTAACACATGGGAATGTCAACCTGCTTTCTGAATTTTGGTAAATGGTATGATTTAAGATTGAACATAATTATGTTCTACCTCTCCCCATGTTCCTTCTATTTACAACCTTTACTGTGGAGCTGTTACATGCAAAAGGCAGTTTATTTGGCACTACTGCCTTCACATAGGATTAGCTATGATGTTTCCAGTCATCGTGATGGACTAAGCAAGGAGTAACAAGACATAACTTCTCCACTGAACTACACATACTTCATTAACATCGGGGGGGGGGTGGGGGGGGTGGTGAGATATAGGACAGAGATAATGACCTCTCTCCCACCTTATTAGATTTCAGTGTTGTTGTTTTTTTAAGTTCCATTTTTTAATTATCATCCATCCTGTCTGAACACCTTCCCACCTTCTCCAATGCACAAAACTGAACGCACTGCTGATTCCACACCCTTTTCTCTGTTCACAAAATAGGGTAATGTTTAAAGTTAATGTTACTTCTAAGATTTCTGGGGTTCTTGATCACATCTGCCCTCCTCTAAGGGGACAAAATTCCATCATAATGGTCACATTACCATGGTCATAATTTCTTAGTGTGTGATGTGGTATTCTTAGTACACATCATAGCTTCCTTCTGTTAGTATCCTTTTATTGGGCATATTTTGTTGGCTTTACAATGACAATTCAGTATTTTTGAAATAGTAAGACCAGGTGTTATTTTCAAGAATGCGCATCTTTCAGGCAACCAGCAGTAAAACCATCCTCACCACGACTAATTTTGAAAATACGTATTATTTCGATTCTCACTGAATTTAAAATTTATATCCAGAGAGGTAAAGACTGCCTGAGATTTCAAAAGTTGTGGGCAAGGTAGTCCTGCCTCCTGCTCCCCCCAGTTAAAAGGACATTTTTTCAAAGAGGAAAAGAAAAATAATAACTTTCTCTAAGTCACTTAAAATAAAACAGATTTCTATGCTACCTTAAGAATAAGAAAAGTATTACATTTAACTCAGTATGCTGAAAATATGCCTAGGTATATTAACGATGCATTCTTTAAGTCTGAATGAAATCTATCCAGTATTAATACAGAGGCTGCACTGTACATAGAAGTGTCAAATGTTAACATATGTAAATTCAGGAAATAAGGAAAGTTATAAACGGACTCAGTTACATAGACTTAATGTTACAGCACAGCTACAGAAATAACTCTTTTTAAACATTCTTTTAAATTTTTGCAGTGTTCATTCCTGAAGGACAAACATTTCTCCCCATTTCCTCCATCATTTCTGCAAGCTATGCAAGAGTTAGCTTTTTTTAGTACAGGAAAGATGAAGGTTCCCCCCCCCAAGACTTATACATCTCTATTTAACATCAACACAATACTTAAATCGAGAAATGTATAATATAAAAAGATATAAAAGAGTTTCACTGACAGATGGCACAATATGCTGTTACTGGGAGAAAGCAAACATGAAAGTCTTTTCTCAATGCAGCTAGGGCAAATATGAAGGGTCTTGCTGGATCAAAATTAAAATTATCTCTACTGAAAAAAATCAGTAAATTACTGAATACCACAGGTTACTGTCATAACTGATCAGAACCATTTAAAGTAAAAATGCATGCGAAGCAGTTAGCAGATGACAACAATAAAAGCATTGTTATGTCTACATGATGATAGATTTCAAAACCGAAACACTCATAAATAACTTACGCAACACAGGCACTCAGTAAATGTCACAGCAGAAGTGTTTAATGTATTCCTGGGATGTTAAAAAGGGAAAATATCTGCAAGGGTAGGGAAATGTCTTGACTGAAAACAGAAACTGTAACATAGTGCCTAGAATACCAACCCTGATCCTAGTGTCTACCCCTTGATGAAATGCAATGAAATTGAAAAACATTTAAAGGTAAGTCAGTAAAATTACTCAGTGGTTACAAAACCTATAACTTAAGCAGCTCAATTTTTCAGCATACTGAATAGAAAGTTGAGAAAGGACTTGAAAATTAGTAGAGATACTTATGCAGCTTTTTTTTTTTTTTTTTTTTTAATTTGACAGTGGAGATAATTACACATCAGAAGAATTTTAGTAGGGGAAGGAGAGAAATATCTTTAAGGAAAATAAGTTAGCTTTCTAGCTCATGGACGATAAATCCAAACTCTGGAGGAAATAAGATCTATGAGCTATATGTAAAAACAGAGGGGGCATCTATACATCCAAGTTGGCTAGTAGCAATAATCTCTTCTGACATTAAACTCTGAATCTATGAGGTCTCCTGGTTCAGTCCATAATGCACAAGGGGGAGGGAGAAGCAATAATAGGAAAATTTTCACTACCCTCATTAAAATATAAACACTGGCAGTTTTGCATTAAGATAGATATATATTTTAACATTCATGTTTCAAGGCTTTAGCCAGTTGCCTGCAAGGATCAGGTAGTAAAGGATCAGGACCACTCTACTTTTCTATGGAATTGTAATGCTTCTCACCATAATGTTATGAGAAAATACCCTCATTTTGCTCCCAAGAGGGTAAACAGACAGCTTAATTAGCACAGTAAGTAATAAGCTTAACATTCTCATTCTGTAAGTAAAGCAGTTATTACAAATAAATATCTATACTAAAGAACTTTGGACTCCTTTTTCGATGTCAAACTCGTTCTGTTACTGAGAAGGGAAAGTGCATCAGAAGAGCTTACACTGCTCCTCAGACCTACTACTCAACTGGCAGTGCAGTGCCCTTAGCTCTGAAAGAGGATACTTTCCATTCTAGCACATGCCTGTGCAGAACCAGAATAAGACAGAGAGGGAAATCATACAAGGAAAATTTGGCCTGGAATAAAAATAGATTGGTTTCCTGCTGCGACCATCCCAAAATTCCTGAACAATTGCCTGCGGGAAGCTTCTCTGGCATGCAGCCTGTTTAGGACAATCCTGGGTAAGGAATAGCTGGCTGCTTGGACGTCTGGTCTCTTCAGCTTCAAAAAACAGAGAAATGAAGTCATGACTGAGAGTCAAAATGAAATGGAATCTAATCTCTAAACATGCAGATCATTAGCAGCTTCCCCTAAGTTATCCAGCTGTACTGAATGGCTTAAGAATGTATTGGAATTTTTTAAAAATTCCTAATCCATTAGTTTTATGTTTTAAGAGTTACAGAGTGACAAGAGCTCAAGACAGTGCTGACATAAGAAAGAAGAAAGTGAATGAGGTACCAGCAAATTTAATTATATCAGAAAAGCCACTTCTTTCCTGTGCTAAAAGTTTTGAATCTACAGTCAATCTGACATAGATCAGGATGAAATTATGCTAAATCGTTGCATTAAAAAAAACAAACCAACATACAGACTACAATCCAATTGTAATTGGATTTGTCATTTCAAAGTATTAGCATCAGATTTCCAGATAATACAGGGTGACATACCCTTATGCTAATAAATAGAAAGTTAGCAAAGTAAACAAACGCTGTGTTTCTACTGTAAGGAAATACGTGCGCCAGTGAAGCAACCTTTTCAGCACAGAAGTAATTTAATACCCAAACCACATGAAAAGTGATCTCTCTGGGAATAGCACAGCTGCTAAAATCCAAGTCAGTTTTTATTAAATCATCAAGTCTGTTTATGTAAAACAGGGCTCTCTTAAAATGACCTCCAAGAGGAAATGATTTGCTAACAAAAAATTGATACCTGCATTAAATTTATTTATGTTTTTATTGTTTTTATATATCAATATGTCCTGGATCAGAGATAAAAAGAAAAAAAAAGAAGAAAAAAAGCTTATTCTAACAGTTTAACTTATCAGGCTCAACCATCATAAAGTTTTAGCTGCTGCTGAGCTTTCAGCTATTCGAGAGGGTAGATAGATGTTTCTAAAAATAACAGCAGTTTTAAGATTAGTGCTTCATCTTTTGAGGAGAAAATGGATGTTAATATTCCTTCAAAACTTGTCAAATGTACCCAGATAGCCTAGAGAAATAAAAGGAATACTGTAGAAGAAGAAATTGTGGAAGTCCTCAAAAAAATGATAGTGTCTCAGGAGTTTTTGATAGCTGTTTGAAAGAAGGACAAGTGCAGTGAAAAGAACAGAAAGAACTTCTTGCAGTAAGTCTCAAGGTACATAAAAGTGAACTAAATGGCACTCCAAGCAGTCCAAATCATGAGTCAAAACCTCTGAATCTTCATATTGAGATATCCCAGTCAAAACTTCTTGAACTTGCACTACATGGCCATAGAAAACTTGCCAGAAAAAACTTTTCAAGGCCACAGTACAGGAAAACAATCCAAGACTGAAGAGGAGGCCTCACACAGACACATTAGTGGGCTGCCCTGGTGTTCTGGCAAGACACAGCTCAGATCCAAGCAACAGCTGTAAATCTATTAGGTGACTCAGGACTGTCAACACTAGCATCAAAATGAAACAGTCTTTTCAATAAAGAAATGTTATGGAAGTAATTTTTTTTCTTAAGTGCTCTTCATATGTTTGCTTCGTGTCATAAAACAGAAATTTAGACAACTTTGCATATTTGTAACGATACCACGTTCAAGAAAGCTGAAAAGATATATTTATTCATCAGACATCAGAAATAATTTCTTAAACAACTAAAACCAATACCCATTTTACTCCTTTCTAAAGAGCTAAAAGATATTAACAGTTATTTATACGATAAACTTTTCAGAAATGTGTTGGCCCTAATCTCTTCTTGGTTTCTTTAGCTGACTAGAATGTTTACATGGAGATTGCATGCTAATTGGTGATGCCAAAGAAATTTGGAAAACAAATAAAAAAGGAGGGTATGAGGGCAAAAGAACTTTAGCTGAAGTGAGAACAGATTCCAACCCCTAAGGAGGTAAGAGAAAATACAAAGCAGACCTCTGCACCCCAAGACTGACCTAGAGCAAGACCATTCTGTACGTATAAATAAAGTACAGACCAACTCAGACTTACTTTGGTTGAACAGGCTGTGCACTTATCAAATGCCAGGCTGACTGGAAGAACATTATCAAACCTTGATAAAAATCCACGGATCTGGAAGATGAAAAAAATTACAGCACTATTTTACGATTACAAAAACCGTTTCCAAAATTCCACATGAACTGGACACATACATTCAATAAAAAGATACAGAATGGCTATAACTAGGGTAATACTGTTCTAATACAGTAACCCCCAATAACATCTGTAGTAAATTTATGCTCAATATATATTACTGTTTTTCTATATACAAATAATGGCACAACTATCTAAACGCAACACTATTTAAACATGAATAGAGGCACAGCACCACCTGGAGTTTGACTTTTCTGATTGCAAAGTTCCATCAAAAATAAAAAAGTCATGGTATAACCAGTTAAACACATTTTTTTTCCCATCTCTGTAACATATAATCCGAAAACTTAAGTGTTGTGCATTGCTAAACTATGTTGTTAATATGATACTACTAATAAGTAATTTTAAAATTCCAGACCATTGTTTCTAGTAACAGAGAGAGAGCACTGAGAACACTTTGCATCAGGGTTTGATCATTTAGACTACGAACTCTTTGGAGTATTCATAATTTTTATTCTGTGCTTTTACAGGTCTACTACAATGAAGAGACATCACTAAGAACAGAACTTAAGTAGCTCTGCAATACAAATAATAATGCCTTAATTAATATTGAAGTATATTATGGAAAATACTTCCAATATGCACTCCACACATTTAATGCAGTTCAAATGGCATAAACCTCGGAAGCCAACAGCAATTTAAACAGTATTAACACTAAGGTATTTTTGCAGAAAAACCAAGCCATACATAATGTTAGAATACAAAAATACAGTCTTTTTTAAACAAAACCCACACCCAGGAAAAGAAAGGAAAACAACAAAATCAAGTCTTTCTGATACCACATTGCTTTGTACTTCTGTTATCCTAGGAACTCCAAGACACTTCCTTGAAATAAATTCAGTTCATTTATGACAGACTAAGACTATGAGTGTGCAACATTTATTATCCACAAAGGAATACCTTCTTAATAAAAAGGACTGCTGCATTAATTAATTACTATTTTTCTTTTAACACAGAAGTGGGCTAACCAAATGAACAAAGAACACCACAAAAAAACCCACACCAGAAAGTAACAGTTAATTCTAGACCCCTGGAGAAAATATTGCACTCACTGAGTTGATTAGATGGGTGATTGCTAAGAGAAACCAGCAGTTTTTAAAAGGACTACATGTCACAATATTTGAAAAAAAATTGTCTATTTTCATTTTACACCTGCTAAAGTTATATTTGTGTTAGAATGTCTAAAAGAGAAGACATTCATGGTAGTCACTAAATGTAAATGTGAAAACAGATATAGCACTGACAGAAGCCATAATTCAATGAAAAGTTTTCTGATTAAAATCCATTTTTGATATGGATCATATCTCAAAGCCTAGCCCAAAACAGAACAATAACACAAGTAAAATCATATAGGGATATAAAACAAATCAGACAGGATTGACTGGACAGTTAACATTCTCATCATCAGGAAATATAAGAACTGTGAGATCATTATTTTTCCAGTAGAAACAGTAAACTTTTTAAAGTTTACTGGGAAACATTGTAAAAAAATATTATTCCTACATAATGTAATATTTCTAGCTTTTGGGCGGGAATCACTTCTTCACTATTCCTTTTTAGATGTTGAGAGACAGTTCAAATTACAGATCTGTTTTCTAGAGGTCTGGAGCATAGTCACAATTTTGAAACAAAGTCACTGTATATGTATAAGACTCACAAAGATTCAACCATCAAAATTACTCAAGTTATTTTTCAAAACAAGCTGACCTAGCTCAAGTAAAATCTCTTTCATATTACCAACCCATATGATCACAGGAAACATTCAGAGAATTACAGAAAACTATCTGGAAATTATGACATTCATTTTTCAACTAAGAAAGCAAAAACTTCTCCAAAGATAAATCAAAAGGGAGTACCTGGATCATCAAATGAACAAGATTTAGATTTGGCTTTTTCTTCCTATTGAGATACGAGAGGTCAGAAAATATCCCTCAGATATACTGCAGCAGTTGGCATAGGCTGGGTCTGGCTGACAATAGCGTTAGCATTTTAACTACAGATAACCCTATAGGGTAAGGGAGTAACTTAGATATAATAAAGTAACCTGTCAAGTCATTGTGAAAGTTACAAACTTATCAGTTATTGCCAAAGTCTGAAACTGTCGAGAACCTTCCAGACGACCAGATTATGAGTGCCAGCGAGGACAAAAGGCTCATACTGAGGGTATCTGAAAAAGCTAATTGAGAATTGGATATTCCCTACCAATCCTGCAGCTGACAGCATCCACAGTAACAAGCAGAAAAACTTCAGGGGTATGAGAGAGAGACTCCTGAGAAAGAACTGGAAAGACTGGATTACTGGAGAGAGAGAACCCAGGGAGAACCTAGGGGAACCCAATTGCATAAAATGACCCACGTGCAAACACTAGTTACTACATAAAATTATAAACAAAATTAGACTAATCTTACATAGACCAGACCCTGTGATTACCTGGATGTTGCAAAGAAAAGATACTAGTAGCTTTATCTTTTTCTGAATCAAGATTCATTCTTAGCACAAAAAAATTTAATATCAATAGAATCTAAAAATACTACTTGGAAACAAATAAATGACTGATTTATACAATGGAAGCATCCAAACAGTCACTCAGATAGCAACATAAAGAAAGAGACACAGAACACTTTTAATCCCCAATGATAATATCACAGGGGATATGATTACGGGGATACGATCAGCAGGCAGTTTTTTGAAGGACTGTATCAATATAACAAAAACAAGTCCATCCAGCAGTTTGAAAAACATTTCTAAGTAGAGTTTGGGTTGAGTAGAAGAATGAAGACTACCATGTTGCACCAGAAATACATGAATATTTTGGAGAACTATACTAATTGTGTGTTGGCTGGATTTGAATTTTTATTTCGAACTCAGAAGGGATTCAAAAATTTTGAGATACTCATATTGTCAGCTCTGATAGGGAACAGAAAAGTCAGAGGTTGCCTTATTCACATACTGCCTGCTCCAAACAAATTCTTGCTAAGTAGGTAACAGGAATAGTGTGTCCACAAGTAGGACAGACACAATGCCAGGAACACAACTACTTTGCCCTGTGTGATGGATTTTTTTTTTTTTTTAATATATATTTTTTTTAACAAACATGGAAAGTCAGTCCTTCCAGGAATGGAATCAGCATACAGTATGTTCTTGTTAAGGAGGCAGTCTGTGATGTTTGCCTTATATCAGTTCCCAGCTTTTAAACAACAGCATTTACTCACAAATTATTTACCTGATGAGGAACAAGTCCAAGAGAAGTAGGCGGCTCATTCATTCTATCGTCACTACTGCTGGCCACAGCATAACCACTGCCAAAAATCCAAGAAGGAAAATTAGAACAAGATGACATACTCAACAGTCAAAATTTCCAGCAAGCTTCAAGACATTTTGTTACAGCTTACAGTTTAGAGTCTGGAAAGGAACATATCCGGAAAGTCTGTTTCATAGTAACTAAGATTCAGCATGGGAATATAAAAACCATTTTTCAGAATCAGTCACAGAGACTTGTAACATACTCATGTCCAATTCCTAACTCACTTTTTCTTTCACAGATTTTAAAAACATGAAACAAGCCTAAATTTCAGGTTGCAGAATTTCAGAGTAATTTCTGTATCAAACCCACTTAATTTTAACTAAGATTTTGCAATACTTGGCTTATCTTGAAGCCCTGCATGTAACATACATACTTATGATAGCTCCTCATTACACTCAAACACTCTCTTGAGCAAAGGACTGCCAAGATCCACTATCAGGAATACTTTCTTCTTTTGAAATATTCTCGGTACTTTTCTACTTTTAAACTCAGAAAGAGAGAAAACTGCCAATTTCCAAGATAAAAACTTAAGATCTGATGAATCAGTTCTCTCTCAAACACTGTTAAATTACACTAATACAGTAGATATGACCTATATATTACATTAATTTACAGGCAATATTACACCGTACAGAATTGTCCTACTTAATGTGTACTTACTCCTCCTTCTCCAAAAGATTATATTAAATAAGTCTTATTTCTCAGAGAACACCTTTTGAACACCAATCCAGAAATGACTCACCCTTCTGGATGTTGTAAAACAGAAACCATTAATTCCACTGCAAGAGCTCCAGCTACCATGGCTAATCCAGGCCGACTGACTGTGCACTGCTGATCCAATGTCCGATCCCTGGTGGACTACAAAAATAGACAATTCTAAAGGAAAGAAAAAAGTAACTCAAAAGTAACTAGCTGCCCTACTACACAAAACATCTTTAGTTCTGTGCAATTAATTTCTTTGATCCTCCAAATAAAAGATGAGCTATTTCTTAATCCTGTGTACATCAAGAGAAAACAAATCCCTTTATGAAACACCATTTAAAAGAAATAAAAATTCAAGTCACTACAAAAGAGATATATAATCCTCATTTGCATAAGGTTCTACTCACATCCCCTGGTGCCACAACATCATTGCAGAAGTAGCAACCCAGTTTATAGCCAGGGATATTTGAAAAGAGTGATGATCCCAAAAGATCAGAAGAACCAGAGGCATTGTTGAAACATGAATCACCAGATTCTTGCTGTTTTGGTTTCTTTAGTCCGTGTCTCATAACAACAAATGTGTCAAATCCCAATGCAGCATTGATGACCAACTGTGAACAATAAAGACAGAACAACAGATTTTTAAGGGAGCCAAAAGAAGAGGGAGAAAAAAAGGCCTCAAGGTTTTGTTCACTGTAAATGTCACCCCCACACACACACACATGCTGTAGATGGACAAACAACCTATTAACTGCATATCTATCGCCCTAGACATAAACAACAGGCTTTCCAATAGGTGCAAAATTCCAGTTGTCAAGCATTTTAAAAAAAAACAAACACAAAAAAACCCCCAAAATTCTGTTTCAGAAATCCACAAATCATTACCTTTTTCTGTGTCTTTCAGGGAAATTTGATACAAATTAATGACTCCCTCTCAACTGTTACACAAACCTATGCAGGCTAGCTGACAAAAAAAAAAAAAAAAAAAAAAAAAAAAGAAGGAACAGGAACTCCATAAATGTGTTGTGCTAGTTCACATATGAAGCTAGGTTCACACCAACTAACATTCAATGTCTCACTAAAGTTACTGAAGCTGCTATGCACTGATACAAATTAACACCCATATATCCAAATTTGGCCCAATATTCATACAATGATTAGTATTGTTATTGGAAAAACTTATTTTGGTTCCAGCTCAGAATTTATTTTCAAGTTTGCTGCATATTCTGTATATTCATATTCTCCAAGTGCTAAAATATTCCAAGTGACATTTAAGTACAACAGTGGCCATCAATAACAAGTTTTCATGTCATTTCAAATTCTTATGTAGTCTTTTCAGTTCACTGTGGTCTGAAATATAACTCATTAAACACTCCCGTGTGACAAAGCAATGAAACACAAGCCTATTACCCCAAAAAACTTCTGCTCAGTGAGGAAAGCAATTAATGATTACTTATGGTCTTCATATGCATCTGTTTAGTCACATGGGGAGCACAAGCAGCTGTGGTAGACAATTACACCATCATCATTTTCCCCTTTCTCTTCAGTTTGTGACAAGTGCTTAGAGTAATCTGAAGCTATATATATTATGACTGTAATATCATAAAACCAATACTTAAACTAGCATATTTTACTAAACTTACAGGCAATGATTTAGATATATCAAAAAGCAAAACCAATTATACAATAACGACTGTAGCCAGTAAAATATAAAGGAAGATATTATACTGCTTCATATGCAGATATTTTAGATAGAAATTCTAGTACAGCAGTTTGTCATTTTTCATTCTTATAGCCAGGAATTATCTAAAAGAGGGACTTTGAGGGAAGCTGTCAAGAATTAGCCAACTTAACTAGTAAGCTTGTGAGTTTCATTATCTTTCTTGGTATTTCAAATAATTTCTGGATATTCACTTTCAACCTTGTAGTTTATTCTTTCCTCAGTCCTAAAGTAGAACCATGCTGTTGCATCTGTAGTAGCACAGCCAGGTCTACAGTGAACAATTAAAAGACTGCATCTTCTCACTACATCTACCTGTAAAACCTGAAGATGGTATTCCATTTGCAAAATATGAATAACATGGCACAGCTGGTATTACCCGAAATTAATGATACTGCTAAACACTTCCCACTGCAATAAACTGTTTCTCTCTCTTTGGTTTAATGTCCAGCAACTATTTGAATCTAACCGATTGACCCTTAATAAATAAAAAAAAATTAAAAAATCATCTGTTTTTGTTAGAGAGACTATGAAAAAGTGTATCTTCTGGCACATGTTTAAAAAACAAAAACAAAAACAAAAAACCTAGCAAAATTTTAAAAGTTCCAGTGCTCAGCAGGAACAGGGAACTAACAGCTGACGTAGGGATTTAACATTTGAGTTTTGCGTTTGTCTAAGATACTTTTTTGGGGAGGAAAGACTCCAGGAATATCAAAGATCATCAAGGTAACTGAATGATTACGTGGGGAAACCAAGTCTTACTTCTACCCATGTACCCCTTATAGAGAACTTTACAGAGATTATGACTCACTATGTTCTTCATTTTCTGTGGGCCTGTTTTGAGACCTTGGAGTCCAAACTGCAGCAGTACTTCAGATTTGCAGTTGTCATATAAATTCACATTTGAAGTAGAGCTCTCATTAAATGTTTATCAACATGAAGTACATTGAAAAGCAGATACCAAGCATTTCAGTTTGGACGCCTTGAGATTTCAGTGCTGTGCTTATTCAGTGACAGAGAATTCCATCTCCTTACATCAAAGTGATCTTATGCAAATCAAATAACTGATGCAGACACACTATATCAGTGAATATCAGAGAGCTGTCACAAAGAAATTACAAAATTTGTCCTCAAAGGATGATTTGAATACTGTAAGGCAAATATAGTGGGGCACTCTTAGCTAAGCAAATGTGTGGGGAAAAGTTTTGGAAATCATTAAAACAACGCTATCCTGACTGAACCAGACAGGGGGGGCACTACATACGTTGCTTACAACTACCAATCATCATACATACGAAAGAGTAAGCTGGCACTTCCCAGTTTCAATACCCAGCTTTGCAAACTTACTCTTTTTATGTCATTTCTGTGCTGTTTTTAAACAGCTAAAAGATTGCTGAAAGACCACAGGTGCAAACTGCAGAAAAGACAGTAGGATTAAGTAGGAACTGATTAAGTTATCAAGTTACATACACTCAGTTAGACCTGAAGTTATACTTCAGTGAAGTCCACACTAAAGGAACACACTGATCTTTTCACTGGCAGTGTAGTTCACTGGCAAAGGGAAGTTCATGTGAGCTACAAAGACATACAAGCCTATTGCTACGGATCAGAAATCTATTTTAAATAAGGAAAGAATGAAAGAAAATAAAATAATTTAAGACCTTGGCTTAAAAAATGAGAGAACTGTTTGATTTGGAAAAAATCTGCTTGCAAAGCAGGTACAGAGGAAATTTAGTTAAGTTCAGATGAACATAAACTTCAGGAGAAAGGGGAACATACTTGGAATTTATAAGACAAAACTAGTTTGCAAATACCACAAATCTGCATTCTCTCTCCTTTCTACTGTCCAGTTTTTTTGGAAATAAATACAAACACAAAGTAAAAAAACCACAAACAACTAACAACTATTAGGAAACTAGAGTTGTCATAGCTGAAAAATCACAGAAGTGAGGAAATACAAAAATCAAAGATCACATAACAACATTGACTCAGCTGTGTCACATATATGTTTTCTTTTACTCTCATGTTAAGTTCATGACTTAACAAATTGCTATAGACATCATTACATTTATGCCACAAAATACACAGGATGTGCCCTGTGGTTAAGCTGACATGTTAAAAGCTTAATACTTGCATTTTCTGATTTTGTGCTATTTTAACTGAGCAAACATGAAACTGCATAATTCTTAAATAAATTAAGAAATATCAAGATTACTTGAGACTGTTTTACTAAAGTCTATATCATGATAGCAAGGGAAGTAAGTGTTCAGGATAATGAGGAAAAACCCAAAGTTAACTTTTAACCAAAAAAGTGTTGGCATACTTTAAGTTCAGAATTCAGTTTCTAATTTTTCACTTTTGAGATATATTTTGAAAACGTGGTTTCAGATAAACTTCTACAATTGACATCCCCTATCAGTCAATCATTACTGTAATGTCTTTAGCCCTCCTTATTATGATTCTCTTACTATGAAATTATTTCTTAGTATTACTGTGAAATATGTACCCTTGGAGATGCTCAAAAGATACTGACCAGACAACAGCCTAAGCAACATGCTGTAAGTTGGCCCTATCTTGAACAGGGAGTTGGATCAGATCACCTCCAGATGATATATCACTATATCATTCTGTGATACAAGTTTCTATGCCCTCTTTTCGACGTTCTCTTTTTGTCTTACACAGAATCTTTGAGGCTACAGAAAAAAAGAAAAAATTTCTGCACAATCACAAAAGATTGGTCAAATATTTCAATTTCCCATAAAGTTCTTTTAGGTATACATAGCTGGCTGATATGCAAGAGCTGAAATACAGTGACAAGGATATCAGCAAGGTATGGTACAATACCTTCCTCTTGCTGGCTGCAATGACAGCAGGAAGCCATCGACTCTCTCTAGTGTCCATTAGTAGGAAAACAACATCATGAGCGTCAATCAGCTCTTCAAGTTTAGCCACATCCTTCCGAGCCTGTGCCATTGTTACTTCAGAAAAATTCACTGGGTGGCCTGGCATAGGGATGCTCATGTTATAGCCTTCTGAACTCTAGATGGAGACAGACAGAAAACAACATATTAAAAAGATAACCTTGTGACTGAATAGAATTATTCTAAAGTTCAATACAAAACTGTAGAGTACAAATTCAATTACTGTTTGGCAGAATGGCAAGTTTATTCTTTACATCTCTCTGTATATCAGTGCTGTGCACTAAAGCACAGTATTAAAGTTTCTGAGGGAATGGCAGTCTTAGCTGCTATATTTATTCAGAACAGAGCAGCTCAATGCAAACTCACTAGTTTGGGTCATGAGAGCACGTTCAGGCGGCTTGGTACCTGAACTAACAAGCCCAGTCTCTCAGAAGGTCTTATCAGGTCTGGCAAATCACTAAAAGAAGATAGCTGAACTACTCCTAATCCCAGAGGTTACAAACATCACTACAAAAGCAAGCAGGCAGATTTTACATATGATTATGATCATGCTGTTAAACTTATAGAAAACCTTTGTCCTGGATTATCTTTGCAGCCACTTCACACACAATGTTAATAGGATGTCATTTATTCTGATATTGAATATTGATTCAATTACAGTAAGACAGATGTGAAGTATCACACATTCTCCTTTGTTTTAAATTCTTTATGAGAAGAACAATAGTCTCGAATGATTTTCATGTAATTTGACCAGCCATATGTGAACTTGATATAGAAGAAAATCACTTCTGAGACTTGTTACTCCAGCGTGTGGATGTATAAAGGCTTGCACTATGCAGATGCTGAAAGAGCTTGCTCCTATTGCAGAAACATATGCCTCTTCCAGCTCCATATTTGGGCAAGGCATATTGAGCAGAAAATGGCTAAAGAGCCAAATAAGCACATACACAATGCATATACAATGCAAACAATTAACTCACTCATTTGGAAATATGTTAACACAATCTGTCAGCTATCTGCTCTAAGAGAATAATGGAGCCTTCATATATGTTACAGAAGCATAGGCCTTGCTGAAGTCTCATGCTTGTCACTGTGCTGTAAGCAACTAACAATTTAAAAGCCAAAATTTAAAAGCTAGATGAACCAAACATAAAATTACATGAAAAGAGAGGAAAGGAAGGTTGGTGGAATGTGTTTTTGTATAGAGCAATTGCACGCACAACTCATAAATCCAGGTGAGCCAAATAACCAGAATGGTGAAGTATACATTCTAAACATCATGAATCCCTGAAAACAGAAAGAAATAGACACATATAGCACCTTGGGGAAATGAATTTGGGTAATACCTGCATTAACCATACCAAAGGATGCACCTTTCCCTCCTGCCCCCTTCTTCCCCCCGCCTCCCACCTCCAAGGGAAAAAAACGTAGAGTCCACAGTGATCTAGTATACTGTTAACAGTAACTGTTTCTCAGTGAAGACAGCTCTGCATCACCAACACAGACATTGGGTAATTAATGGAGGATGTTTTACCTGCACTGTCATTATCTCCTCCAAAAAGCTGTGGCAGGAACACAAAACTTAATCCATGCTGTATATGAGTAATGTCTTTATGCATAACTCATCAAGCCCCTGTACTGCATACAAGTGCTGATTTATTAGATAAGCATAACTGACATTGTCGGTGACTTCGGAGGTCGATTTTTGTTCAAAAAACCAAAATAAGTAAACAAATAAAGCTGACCACTAGCTGCACAGAAATATGGTAACAAGGTTTGTAAAATACTAAAATCTTACCAGAATTCAGAAAAAAACTCTGTCCAGTGACTGTAGCTGTAGGAATACATACAGTCTAGCAGTTTCAATAGCTTCAATTTTATTTGAATAACTGCCCCTTGAAAAAAAGACACCAGTCACTAGCAAAAGTGACCGACGTACACTTTTGCAGGCAAATGCTGGCAAAAAGAGCTAAAAAGGTACCTTGTGATGGCACATGCATATTATTTTAAGGAGGAGTAAATGCGCATATATTCCCAAACACAGATCTTGTTCATTCCACAGAATTCCAAAATCTCAAGGAGTCTCTACATGACAAGAAGAATTTTGCTTGACTGTTCACAAAAAGGCTTAGATTTTAAGACTGGAACCTTCATACTAACAAAAGATTTAAAATGGCTCCAAATTATCCAAAACAAAATAATATTTAGTTACTATCCAATAAAGTATAGAATCACGTACTTACTAAAAAAAGGGACTGTATGTTGACATGTGCAAAATCATAAAAGATAACGCACTTTTCAACACTTTCATTTGACAGCTAACCAAAGCTGTGCTTGAGGGTCCAGTGCTTTTGCTTTGGGTTTTTTTTTTAAAGCAAACAGACATCAAAATATTGCAATTTGTGGTGCTACCATAACCTTCTCTCTCCATTTTATTCTCATTTCTATTAATTGCATTTTTTGTTAAACCATGGCTCTGATCACTTAGAAGCTATCTGTGCAAAATACATTAAACCTGACCAGAAGTGTGCCGTAAGTACACAGAAAATTAAGAAATGTGATGCTGCCATCATTAAATTGTTCTATTGGAAATACCTACATAAAGTGGCTCCCCATGCAGTATAGTACAAAGGATGATAAAATGCTGAATACACTGGAGTTCCATGCCTGAATACTTCAGAAAATGATTGTGTAAGAGAGTAAATAAAGTTAAATTCCACCGCAGCTATATGAATGACTCTGTGCATTACCTACTTGTAATGAAAGGCTGTGAATCCATAAACTCTGCTGTTTCTGAATCCTCCCTTCTTTTTTATTATAAAACTCTAAGCTACAGCTAATGATAATCTTAGAAGTGGAATGAAACAAATCAAAGCTCCTTGCCAAAGCATTCCTTCATTTCATTTGCAACGATGAAGTCGTTACTCTTCCAACTAGAAAGGATGTAAAATTAAAAAAAATAAAAAAGAATTCACATAGAGCAGCCAAGCATTTCAAAGTCAACCAGGAGAAACTGCATTTTGTGTACAAAATATTACTCGCATTGAAATCAAAGAAAGTAAATTAGACTGTAAGTGAAATGAAAAAACTAATTTTCAGAAATGCCTTCAGAACCAGCACTACTGCTTGGATTCCCACAGGCTTGAAAGGACTCTGTTGGTTTCCAAACAGAAAGAGACAGCTTTGGCTACTCCTTCAGTATGAGAATATGAGCAGGCTCAAAATCCAGGACAACTAATCTTTTTATTCAAAGACATTTATACTGATAAATATGGGGTTTGGTATCAAGCGACAGTGCAGTCTGCAGTAACAGATGCAGCTCCATTTTGAGAGTCTGGTAAAGTCAGCTGGGTTATCAAAATCTCCAGCTACAGTAGCTTCACTGTCCAAACCATCCCAAAGCACCAAGACTTTACCAAGGCTAATTAAAGACTTACTGTTAGTCCATGTGCTTGGCCTGCTGCTTAAACCTCACCAACTCTGACATGCTGTCAGCATATTAACTGCTTGAACCAGAGTTTTTACTGTTAAGCTCTGTTAATTCTTGCTAATGCTAGCATGTTGTTTCTCTGTATATTTACTGATGGTCAAACATGATACCTCTTCTCCACAAATTCTAGTGCAGAAATGAGTTTGACCGAAAAATATATTAGAAACATTCTATCATAAGAGTACAGAGGATCTGTGCAACTGCTTTCTCCTCATTTGTGCCACAAAGCTGTGAAACTAGGTTTGAGTCCCACTAAAGGCTGATCAAAAGTGACCCATCCATGGCACGAAGAAACAATAGAGAATGTGTAACACTGGTGGGGATAATGTGCTAAGAAAACAGTGGTAGATGCAGAAAATTTGAGGCATATGGTAGAGGAAAAATTCCTTACGTGCAGTATGGGTTGCACATTGTATCTGCTATTACTGAACAGGAAAAATGTTTTTTTCCTATGTACACCAAATGTCCTAATATTTATAGATAGAGGCTCATTAAAGCACTGTTATTTGTTCCCCCTTATTACTGAAAGCTCCTCTCCAGATTATATTTAGCTTTTTTTTTTTTTTAAAGCCTCATCACAATCTCAAGATTCCATAGTACAGCCTGGTCTTTTGTTTTCTTGGTTATTTCTAACAAGAAAACTCATAACACTAACTTTTGATCTTTATCTCTACATGCAAGACTGTATCATTCAGGATTCCACAACAGCTTTTATTCCTTCCAATTAAACTACTCATTCTTTCTTAATGTTCCTGTTTTCATTTTCTCACGTTTTAAAAGCGAGAAATCATGTGACACAAATCTTAGTTAGCATCATGTTGGTTCTCTGTGTGACACCGCACAGGTGCTCTCTTTTCTGTACTTGTTCTACTAATTAGTATTTCTATAACTAAGTGAATATCACCAAGTAACAGTAACACTACAGTGCAGCAAGGTTAACTAAAATTCTAGGAACTTTCAGAGAGTCTCTTCTGATTTACTTATCCAAAGTTCTGAAAGCGAAATGTTTAGCATTTTTTCATACTAGGGATCATTGTTTGATATTGAAATATTCATTTAATTACTACTCAGTACCAATATTGATATCATAAATAATGACAATAATAGGATCAACACAGATAAAAACAGAACAAAAGCACAGAGCAATCTTTGGGTCAAACTAAATGAACCTAAGAACGTTTAGAGACAATCTTCTGTAAAGTTTGTTCACAACACTGATCATCAATAACATAATCTATATAATATGATGACTAGTAACATAATCGGTGGTATTTTAAATACAGAATTGCATAGTAAGTGTATATAACTCATTCTTACTACACTAAGTGGTTAAGATACTGTTTGTCAGCCGAGCTCTGGTAAATACAGCTACGAATTCTAAGACAGTCTCAATTCCAAAACAAAAACTATAAACAGTTGAATGACTTCTATCACGTGCCAAATGAGTATAAAAAAAATTTTGTTCATGACAGAGCAAGCTGAGAGCATGTCTATTCTGAAATTATAGGCCATATCAATTCTTCCCCCAAATTAAGATTGAAACTGAGAACTGCAAATATTTGTAAGGGTTTTTTTTTTTAAATTTACTTTTTTTCAGCATTGAAAATGAGGTGTGTTTGAGCATGTGCACTGAATAATGTTCATATGATGCTGTCCTGGTTTCAGCTGGGATAGAGTTAATTGTCTTCCTAGTAGCTGGTACAGTGTTATGTTTTGAATTCAGTAGGAGAAGAATGTTGATAACACACTGATGTTTTCAGTTGTTGCTCAGTAGTGTTTAGTCTAAAGTCAAGGATTTTTCAGCTTCTCATGCCCGGCCAGCGAGAAAGCTGGAGGGGCACAAGAAGTTGGCACAGGACACAGCCAGGGCACCTGACCCAAACTGGCCAACAGGGTATTCCATGCCATGGGACGTCACATCTAGCATAGGAACTGGGGGAGTGGGGGTGGGGGGATCGCCGCTCAGGGACTAACTGGGCATTGATCAGCGGGTGGTGAGCAATCGCACTGTGCTTCAGTTATATATTCCAACCCTTTTATTATTCCTGTTGTCATTTTATGAGTGTTATCATTATCATTATTAGTTTCTTCCTTTCTGTTCTATTAAACTGTTCTTATCTCAACCCACGAGTTTTACTTCTTTTCCCAATTTTCTCCCCCATCCCACTGGGTAGGGGCAGAGTGAGCGAGTGGCTGCGTGGTGCTTAGTTGCTGGCTGGAGTCAAACCACGACAGATGCACATCTCTGGAGTCAAAGAGGATAAACGCTGCCATTGGTGGGTGTCTCATCATAAAGTTTCTAAACCAACATAAAAATTCATTCTTGTCTTTTGTTCCCTTTCAACTACTTCATTTTGATAGTAAGTTATTACCACCAGGCTCCCCAAAAGAGGAGTACTTTAGTCAAAGGCCAACACTGATATCTTTTCCAGGCTTCTACAAACTACTTCCCTTTTCTGGAAGTTAAAAATTAAGTTATTTTCCTCTAATGTAGAAAATCAACTTAAATAAGATTGGAAGTTTTGGGTGTAAAACATAATAGGAAATCTCAACAATACATTTATTACTGCATTCAAGACCTTCTGCTCCCATAATAGACAACTAATGTGTCTAAATTCACATTTAAGAGCAGAGTGGGAAAACACAGTCTTAAAAGCAGCCATTACTGAAAGTTCCTTAGGACGTACTAGACAGGAAAAAAATTTTACTTCACCATCAGTGATCTACGAGATGATTCAGATGATCCTTAAATATATTTCATTATTACAAATATTTATTGTCTCAATAAAGTTTAACAGGTACAGAGTACTTGAAGTAAAATGCTTATAGATTTCTCAGTAACCAACATAACACCTGTGTAATATTTTCCCCACTCATAATAATGCTTAATTACTAGAACTTGGGCTAGATACTTAAAGTCGCTGCTTCTCTTCCAGGGAACATATTAACACATTTTAAATACTGATCTTACCACTCCTGGGAAGATTTTCTGTAGCCTGTCTGCTGCTGCAAGTGCCTTTGGCTTCCCCCCACTAAGACAGTCTTCAAACTCATACAGTGGCTGTCGTACTGGGTTGGAGTAAGAGATCTTTGCATTGTCCACAAATGTAATCTTCCTGACTCCCCAACCCTAAACAAGAAAGTAATTTGAATAATGATAAGTACAATGGGCTTAGCCATATACTTTTGAGTAATGCCAGAAACTCAAGAGGAGTTTTGTCCAGTTTTTCTAGAAAGATCAAGCTACAAAAGCTTTTGAAGCTATTCACAGCAACAACCTTGTCCTTGCACTGAAATAAGAGAACAGAAAATTTGGTGTGTCCAGATATATCATTTAACAGTAATCCCTCACAGCCCTACTGAATTCAGTGGGATGTGGTAAACATCCCTGAGAGCAAATATCAGCACAGTTACTTACTTCAAGTGCTTCACTGTGAATTTGATCTTATTAGCTCATTAGTTTGTTCCAGAATTTCTTGTTCAATCTTTTTCTATGTAAATTAAAAAAAAAAAATTACTATTCTGCTAAGGTTCTCTTACTACCTACTATTCTACTACTAGCAGAACTTCAAGCTATTTCCATTGGTTACAGATCTTCCCTCTTCCCTGCAATTTATAATATCAAGTAATATGTATTATGTGTACTTTAATACAGAGGAATACAACTTTTCTCTTATGTGCCATGGCAGCCACTGGGAAAAAAAAAAAAATCATATAGCATTTACAAGGAACAGCAGACTTTTTTTAAGATTAACTCAGGACTTACCATCAAAGTCCTTGCAACACTACAACCCAGTGTACCAGCTCCTAGCAGCAGACACTTGGCAGACACAATTTTTTCCAAATCAAGAGTAGGCACCAACCGCCAGCACATCAATTTCAAATTAAGATCCACTGATGATTCTGCTAACCTATAACATGAAATAAACAGCAACACCCTTCTCAATGTTGTGTTTCTCCAACAAAGCAATTATTTTTTATTTCAACTGAAGAAGTTCAATTTTTTTTTAAAGGAGAAAGAGTTCAACAATTCAACATATAGGTAATACAAAAAACAAAGTCCCCCAAGCATACGTCCACCTAATAACAAGGTGCATGGCAAGGAGATCGAAAAACACTTTTTTTATGCTGCTTGTTCACTTGTGACACATGTAGTATCTTCTTCTAACCATAAATTTTTAACCATTCTGCCAGACACACAGGAAAAACATGCTATATAAATACACACACAGTTCCTGATATTAAATTTCCTTGTAACCTCCTCTCGTAACCAATGTGTTGGCTGAACACTGCTAATTAACATTCTTATAAAAGCTGAGACTGCACTGCTAAAAACCAGAAGAGTAAATCACTGCTGAAACAAGAGTAGAAAGATAGCTAGTAAAGTGGAAGTTTAAAAAAAATAGTTTGTAGACATTTCACAAGATGGTTATTAACCACGAAATTTTGCTAGGAAAGTGTTCTCTTTCAAAAGCTAGGATATACAGAAAAGGTGTCAGCTAGCCACTCTGGACTTGCTGTAAAAAAAAAAAAAAATCTGCTAAAGCCACATACTTCCTTAGGAATTGGAACAAGTCTCTAAGGGCTTCTGAAAAAGGCAACAATCCAAAATTAAAATATTAGTGACAAAATTGATGCGTGAAAATAGAAACAGTGTCTCAGCCAAGATTCCTGTTAAGCCGAGTGATAAGACACAGACCATTTGTTCATAAACTTTTGTTTCTTTTTTAAATTAACTGGTTTCCTGTATCCAGTTACATCCGTCCTTAACATGAAATACTACACTTGCCCCCTAAAGAATGTGGTCAATTCTTTGTGGAAGTTTTAAAAGGAAAACGAGGTAGGGAATCCACGCTCTATTTAGTGTCAGATTTTTGTATTCATCACAACACAGGGTGTTAAAACTCTCATCAAGTCAGGTCATCACAGTTCTCAGATTCCTGACAGTTTCATTCCCTTATACATCATAAACATAACTTTTGCAGTATCCAGTAACTTATTTGTTCAACAAGGATTTAAGATCACAATTGCCAAGGCTGGCATGTTACCAACAGTCTCTGTGGGAATTAACAGAAGCGAGCATGCATACAAGTAAAGAAGGTCAAGTTATATTTACTTAAAGAATTAAGAGCCCTCAGATGAACCTTCTCTAATGTCTATGAACATACTGTGAATTGCCACAGTTCCAAGTCAAAAATGGCTTAGCTTGATAGGTAAAATATGTTAACCTAAGTCATTAGATCAACACACTCCTACAGTGTTTCAAAGTCAAGAACACACATGTAGTCAGTGAAAGCAGATGAGCCAACAGGCTAACTAGACTGTTTTCAATCCATTGCCCGTACATTATGGACAGAATGATAAAAATTAATAAGGTCATGTTTCCTGAGCTCTTTCCTGTCACACCCTAACAATTCCAAAAGGTTGAACTTTTCTCTGTGCTTATTTTCATCATATTTAACAATCTGCACGTTATAGAATTCAGTGAAAACCACAGGCCTGTAACACTATGACCTACATTCCACTCAGTTTTAAATAGAATGCATAAGAAATTCTAAGCTAGAGTCAAAAACTGCAAACATTTCTGCTGCATGCGGTGCACTTTGCTCTATTAAGGTCCTTACCTGCAATACACAGTATATGTGTTACTGTATATTCTTACCTAACAGAGACAGATAGTCCTTGCATTTCACATTTCAACTTGTTACAGCTTAAGCCCAGGTACAGAAAACTACAGAAATTTAAAAGATTATAAACAAACCTTTTTGGATCCATGCATTCACTGAGATTCACCATCCTTGGACCCATGCCTCCCTTTTGGTTTTTCTCCCATCCAACAGCTTTTGGACAATCTGTTTGACATATTAAAAAAAAGGAAGAAAGAAGGAAAGTAAGAATGAAAGCCTTAATATCACAGGATAGAAAAAAGAAATCTTGTTGGATTTAACCTTGTTGGAAAAAACCAAACAAATTCTAAACCTGTAAGTAAATAATCTGTATCTTAACAACCTAGTATACATTGCTATACAAATTTTGCTGGTTTACATCAGCTGAAAGCACTGCTTCTTGGAGAAATGCTTTACTCTCAAGTGGTTATGTGCTGCTTTTGCCTGTTCAGCTTGCTTCAAAACTAGGACAGAGATGGCATCATTCCTCATCAAGCCTCCGGATCTTTAATGTCAGACAGACTGCTATGTTCAGAACTCAATAAACTCATAATTCAGAACTCAGTAAATTTTGCCAAGTTCAATCATCTCTTCATGTTCCCTAGACCCCATCTGTAAATTCAGTAGATAATTATATATTCTAATTATATAATAATCAAACAATCCACAGCAATAATCCATAAAGCATTCAGAACTTCTTGGATGAGGTTGAGAAATTTTGTGATACTGTCCTGTACAAAGAAATCAAGCCTGAGATTATGTTCTAACGTTACAAATTTATTGCTTTAAAATACATCTGCATACCTCACTATAGGTGGTGTAGAAATTGCAGAAAAAATTCCACTCTGTAGCAGGCTTCTACCATTTTAGAAAAGTAGAGAAACTTTGCATCACATAAATTCACTACCATATGCATTTTTTCTAGTTGAGGGACTGCATCCAAATTTAACAAGAAAAAAAAGACTAATTGCTAATTGCCTGGATTTTGTATTTCATATGACACCAGGTGGACTCCTCCTCTTTTTTAAATCAGAAACACAATTTAAGGAGGGAAAAATTAAAAGAGAATATGCTCTCTTCTTTCTTTTTTAAAGAAGGAACCATTTCCTTTATAGACGTTTAACCGAAATTCAAACAATTTTAAATCCATTTGAAATAACTTAGCATAAGCAATGATTTAGTAGTATTAATTTATTTTTTCCATCTTCACTGTGATTGAGGTGGGAGAAAAAAAATGGGAAAGAATTTTTTAAATTGATTACCTGGGCCAAGGGCTCTCTCTGGAAGTTTTATTTCAAAGATAATGCTGTGTGTTATGTCTCTCACCCCTTGCATGGTCCTATCTCTGAAGCAGAGCACTTCAACTGACTGGAGAAGGCTGCCCCTGCCATTTAAAAAAAGATAAATAGAGAGAGACATGCAACTTCTTTAATAGAAACGGACTTCTTTTAAACACCATTTCACACAGGTTTAGTCTCTTGCAGATTCTGAATAAGGCTTTTTCTGTTAGTACTGGAACACTGTTGTTCTCATTAGGTATAAATAAAAACAATTGCTTAGTATGTGAAAATAACTTTGTTGTGAAACAGCTCTAAAGAAATGACACTGTCAGTCTGTCCTCTGTCATTTATACAATGCTGTTGGACAAACTGCATATTTAGAGGAATAAAAAGCAGGGAAGCACTAGAGCACAGATCAGGTGACACAATGTACTTTGCCATAGCACAAGCAAGATCCTCTTAGCTCTCGATATAGTATCATTTTTCCTCCTTATGATTCAAACCCCCAAATCAAACAATTAGAACTTTACTGCCTAAAAACCTCTTAATCTCAGAATGTGTAAAGCTCCCTGGGCACTTATACATCCTTCTACGCTACTGTTCAGCTAGCAACCCAAAAAACACCATAGCTAACTGAGCATTTCTTCTCCCTGCTGTGTAATAAAATGTAAAAGTCAAACTGTGAAAATGCAACTTAATTACATTTTTGTTACAGCAACACAAATTTATTTGATACTTTAAATGATACTTTTTTCCAAATACCAGAGTGTAAAACCATGTCCTGTCTTCCCAACTTCTGTCCAACGAAAAATTCAGGAAGGTACACTAAAAGAAAACCTAAGAGTATCTGATCTTCAAAATTTAGGTCTGCTATTACTTGGCACTAATTGATTATATAAAATCATAGAATACTTTAAACAAGATTTGAAACAGCTAGAAGGTATTGGCAGGGTCTGAAGCATGTATTTCCAGATACATGCATGCATGTGAGGATTAGGAATAACAGGAACTTGTAACTGACAGAAGTAAAAAACAGAATAACATGCAAAATCAGAATCATTGAAGGTGAGTCATGTAAAAGATAAAAGTTAAATCTCAGGTGGATGATAGGAGTAAACTGCCATGGGAGGAAAAATGCCTAATTTGATATCAACCAATAAATAACCTTTGTGGGAAAGAATAAAATAGATACCATTTATGGGCTGCCAGGATCAGGAAATTTCTCAGTGGCCATCCTGGATAGTGGGATAAATTACATGGATCATAAACTCCAACTGCCACCTGCAAATAAATTTGCTCTAAATGAGAAGTCATCTATTCATACTGATATTCAGTTCACAGTAAAATTTATCTGGCATTTTTAATGTAAAACTTCTGGACAGAGAAGGCCTACACACACATTTTACATATTTAGAAATGTTTAATACATGCTCACATTAGATTTCACTCAAGCATTTGCCACAGCTTTGAGATCTGTTCAGTTTAGCCTCTTTATGGACATTCATTTTTCACTACAATATGTGCACCTTCCTTAAACACACCATTATGGGAGAAGCCCAACAACTGAAGCCTTGCTCTCAAAACAAAATTCTATATTGATTTGGGTATTATCAAAAAGTGAAAGCGGACAGGCCAGCAAGATGTCAAGTCAATGGAAAAACAGCATAAAAATCACTTGTAAAGCCAACCTTCAGGACGGGATCTAAATAAAGGAACTGGACGCTCTGTCTCTCAAGCAACGTAATACCATGCTAATAACTGAGATACCTAAACTAGGAGCTTACTTCACAGTCAATGCAGAACCAAAACACATCCAGAGATTAGAAAGATGCCACTGCCTACCTTTAGATATGCTGAAAATCTGAACTCGGCCATTACTAGTGATACCTGTGTCTCACATCTATAGAGCTCTTCCCTCCTGCTTCTTTGCCTATAGAAGGACTTAGAGTGACTAGTCTCAACTCTACCACATCAGTGAGGTGTCCCTAGAACAGTGTGAAATGCAGATGAGCCAATCTAATGGATGCAGACAGGAAAAACAGGGGCCCACTCCCCATCCCTCCTCCCAGCTGTACACTGCTGCTGCTTTGCAACTGCTGACTCAAGCAGGCATAAGACCCCTTAGTAAGCTGATTCAATTTCATAAACTAGCAGAAAATTAACTCAGCAGCAGCAAAAACATATTTTTCTTCCAGGGGAGCAAGTTCTGTTGGCTCACTGAAATACAAACTCTACAGGCAGTAGAGTATTGATGCAATGAATCTTATCCGACAGGTCTAAAATTTTGGCACTTCCATCCAAAGTGAATGCTAATGAAGAAATATATTCCAGATGATTACAGATTTCTCTCATATTGACAATGTCCCTATATAATTCAGTATACTCTTATCTGTGACCCATTATTGTAGTTACACTGCGATTTAAAATCTCAACCTTCACATTCTTATTTTATAAAGAACTGCAGTCCTAGGTCTTAATTTCAGAAAAAGAAATTTGGAAAAGCAAAAAAATAATTGAAGATCAAGTATTATAAAACAGAACTAAATTACTTTTATAAGGTGTGACAAGACCTCCTAAAAAAAAACCGAAACAACTTTTTTGCACTTCTTACCTCTTCACCATAATTCAGAGTTTTGTTTCCTAACACTTCAATGACAAGCAAGACAAAAAAAAGTTTGAAGTTCACCAAAAATACAGACAGTAAAGCATTCAGAAAGGCCTAGCAAAGTTCAGCAGCTGAGCAACATGATCCAAAACAGAATTCAATGTACATAAACACAAGCCAATCAAGCAAGTCAACTCTTGCTGTGATGACATCTGCTTCATGAATCATTAGAATTCTTCCCTAACTGAAAGCAATGGACAATACTCACTTTATGCTTAAAGGACATGCATGGTCTCTGCATTTAACAGAAAAAACATCCCAGCCTCTTCTGGTGCACAACCCATCTATCTTCCAAAATTACAAAGCATTACCTTGAACATTCTTCATATACAGATTCCCAGCAATTTTTATCCCAAGCTCTCATGTTATAACATGTACATGCTGCAAAACACATGCTGAAAGTTGAAAACTCTCATATAGTATTCCCTGATTACTGTTGCCACAACCAACATATACATAAAATATGAGTACCAATTTTTAGTACACAAACAATAAAAGAAGTGTTTTGCATTATTACAGCATTGTAGGTAAAGTGGTTGGAAAACTTTTAATTGTTACGCTAACTCATAAACTTATGTTGTTTCTGTTTTGATAATGAGACAGAACATGAAGAACTTTTTTTTCAAGCTGACTGTTAATCTGATGTAACCGGGCTTTTGTGTAAGAACTACTAGAGACACTTAATTCGACACAAAAATCAATCCAAGCTGCTGGTTTTCAGCTATTTACCCAGTCTATGCATTGGCCAACCATTGTGCCCAGCTCAGTATTACAGGCATTTTTCAAACCATTTGTAAATTAAACATTTGTAGGTTATAAAAAGACATAAAATTCTCATTACCTTTCCCCCTTGGTCTTGAAAGAAACCATCCCACCTTTTCAGTGGAGATATCACGACAGAATTGTCATGATACTTGATTAAAAAATAAGGCAAAGCTGTAACCCCCTCTTTGTGGCAAAGCTCATCATATGCTTTCTGAAGTGCTTGAATCTAAAAGCAAAAAGACAACTGTAACGAACAGTTTTAACAATCTTGCACAGAACCACAGAAAGTGTTTTAGCATCTGGGAAGGCTAGTTCACTCAATCTTAGAATATAGCATATTCAGAAGTTTTGAAGCCCATTATGACCACAATAACAGAGATCAAAAATTCAGTTGCTAAAACAGCATTTGTCAATGAAAATTTAAACAGGAGCACTGCTATTGCTGTCACAAACTGATCTACCAATAGAAATTAAAACCAGATAAAAACCTCATTCTGATAGTCACAGTAGCTGTATAAGAAAGTAAATCTGTCCCTCTATTATTAGCAAAAGAACAGAGTACCATTCAATTTATTTTGTTATAACTATTTTCAGTGTTTAGTTGAAACTCTCTTTAGATCATGACAGGTATTTTTATACTATTTGTTACCACAGAACTAATGAGGGTCTTCTGAGAAGAAGGGAACTAAGTATTTTTTCACTGAAAAAACCCAAACTATTTCTCATTGATTATTATGCCATTAAAAAGCCATTCAAGGTTTTCCATGAGCTTCTGTCAAAGCAAAAAGGCACATGTGGGCAACTTGATTCTTTTTGTCCTTTTCCATTGTAATATGAAAGAAACTACAAAAAGTTGTTAACTTTTCTCCTAAAGAAAAAGTCTTCCCTGTCCACTCCTTTTTCTGGTCCAATCATGCATTTTATTAACAATTTTGTAATTGCTAATGACTTAGCTCTGCCAGCGGATGCCACTTTAAAAAAGTTTCTTAAAAATATGAGTTTCAAAAACATAGCTATATATTGAATAAGCTGTATATAAATATTAAACTGAACATAAACAGCTCTTCAAGAATTGTTTGCCACATTTGCATCGAAATGAATAAAGCTGAAGTGATGTTAAGCTGAGAGATTTTATACAATAACAACAACAACAAAAAAGAGGTAAACAAAAAACCCACATGGAAATAAGAAAAGTGAAGATTTTAAAAGAAATTAGATTCTCAAATTAATTCAGTATATGCTAACAAAAATACTACATTTTACAGCTTGCAAAACCGCTTAGTGCTACAGACTTCGTAACAGTTAGTATTTTGAACTACCTGACTTAATGTGAATCTGTCACCAAGACACACCGGTTTCTGAATTATAGGTATTCCATCAGGGAAGCAGAGAGCAGGGTAGCAAAACCAGTAATAGAAATGATACTTTTTTAGATCCTAGAAAAAAAATTTTGTAAAATTAGATCATGAGGATATAAATCAAAGCAAATTATGGTTTGGAATACTAATCATAATTGATGGTTGATGATACTAACCATAATTCTCTTCACAAGGGACTGTGTCATGATTTTAGAAAATAATAAAAAATACCAGAAGACTTCCCTTCTCTGTATTTGGTTTTATTTAAGATTTAAACAGTTGATGTGTGTACAATACTTCCGTTTTTGTTAGCTGGAGCACTATTTATTAAAACTTTCAATTTGTTAAACATGAAACAGTTACTCTACTTTTACTAGTATCGATAAGGTCATCTGATGATCTTATACATTTGTAGAAAAGAATATGAGATGGCACCAGCATTTTTTAAAGAATGCATACTAAAATATTTTTTATCTGTACATAAGAATGGCTTACTAGGTTTTTTTTAAATGTTTTCAGACATTTTAAGATGTCTGAGAATGATCCTGATAACATTTAATGTGCTAATACTAATACAGCATTTCCTCTTAAAAGAAACTACTTCATCATTTCCACTACAATGCTGTAAGTATGAGACATATTATCATTACTCACTGCGAATGTCAGCAGCATGAACCTGTTCAAGAGCAGAGGGTTTTCAAGAGCAGCTCCAGATTTTATGGATTCCCATATCTGTCATTGATTGTGGGGACAAGAAGGAAGAAAAAGGCCAGAGAAACAAAACACCAAGGCAGCATGAGAACAGCTGCAGAAATCTTTAATTCTTCCAGCTACCTTTAAAATACCGAAATTAACATTCGCGGTAATACACTGTGATCTTTTCCTAACTGATCTCATCCATGCTATTATCTATATTAAAAGGATTCGAAAGGTAAGACACAGACATGCACTCTCTAACACAAAAAATTATGGAAGATGGGGAACACGAGGAGCCTTAGTTCACGGATCAAGCATGGGGCAAACAACGAAACAAAACAAACTTTATCAGGAACAGTCTCTTATGTATATGAACTATTAACACTAGCACAGTATAGAACATTGTCGTGGCTTAACCCCAGCCAGTAACTAAGCACCACGCAGCCACTCACTCACCACCCCCCCATCTCAGTGGGTGGGGGAGATAATCAGGAAAAAAAAAGTAAAACTCGTGGGTTGAGATAAGAACAGTTTAATAGAACAGAAAAGAAGAAACTAATAATGGTAATAATAACAATAATAATAAAAGGATTGGAATATACAAGTGATGCACAATGCAACTGCTCACCACTTGCCGACTGATGCCCAGTTAGTTCCCAAGCAGCAAACCCCCCAGGCCAACTACCTCCAGTTTATATACTGGGCATGACATCACATGGTATGGAATACCCGTTTGGCCAGTTTGGGTCAGCTGCCCTGGCTGTGTCCCCTCCCAACTTCTTGTGCCCCTCCAGCCTTCTTGCTGGCTGGGCATGAGAAGCTGACTGTGTCTTACCAACATTCTTCTCATACTGAACCCAAAACACAGCACTATACCAGCTGCTAGAAAGAAAATTAACTCTATCCCAGCCGAAACCAGGACAAACATACTGTGATATGAATATAGCCTTTTACTGTACTCTCACAGTTTTCATTCATGGGATCTATGGATACTAGATATGTGAATAAGCTACTAGGAAATTTGACCAAAAAAATGGAGACTTGGAAGAAGGCAGTACACTGCACATCGGCGAAACAAGAAGCTGTAATACCTGTATGACGCAGACCTGTTTGATCTCTGTCTCAAAAAACCCCAAAACTAACAAAAAAATACAAGAGTGAATAAAGCATTCTGGCCTTCCCAGTTTCCCTAAAGATAGATATTGCATTGTACCTACCACTGGCAGGGAAGTACTGGGCCACAGGAACACAAAAAATTCATAGCCTTGAGTGAAGATATGCATGAAAACTTTGCTACTGAAGGCCAGCAGGCAGACAATCAATCTAATTAAAGGAATCAAGGACTGGTGAAAGTGAAGTATCTCAAAAAGTAAAGTGTTGCCTTAGTTTGACCTTCCCTTCTCACCAAGCCATGACATTTAATTTAGTTAGTTACAGTGTAAGCAGACTAGCCCCTTCCTTTGACAGCCACCTTTTCCTTGCTTCATGTCAGTCTTCTTGCTGTTCTGGAGCTTCCCCATCACTTTGTCACACTAAGGTATCGCAGTAATCTAAAGTTTAAACCAGGCACTTGCTGGTTTCTGGGTGTCAAGACAAATTTTAAAAATGTGCTTTACAGAACTCAAGTCACTGGCAGCTCCAATAGCACTGTTCAGCTTAAAATGTGGCTTAGTAGAACACTGAATTAAGTCCTCCAAGTATAATTAGCTACTTTCTACTCTCTTGTAAAGAACAGTAAAAAGCAAACATCAAACTACTCCTTCCAGAATAAGTTAAATCCTGAGGCAATTACATGGGTGAGTATGGACAGTATCTCCAATATTTGGGGCAGAGACTGTAGAGAACTTCACTGGTTATTTCCAAATCCTTTCTACCACATTTTTAATCTTACCTCATTTGCTTCTTTTTCCAGAAGTGATTTCTTATCACAGGATTTGAAAGTCTCAAAAGTGTTGGTATTATACAATGTTCCGAAAGCAGGACAGCAACGTGCTGGTATTGAAGCATTCCTGAATAAAAGAAATAAACCTCTGGGAACTGGATACTAAGACCTTTAACATGATCAGCAGTAGTAGCAGTAGCTATCCTATGGTGTAAGGTTGCCCTGAAATTGTCAAATGATGAGGCACAGTAACAGAAGTTAGCAACAGTTCTAATGAAAACATTTTTATGATCATAATGCTTTATTGAACATGGATTGGTATACCCATGCAAATACACGTCTACGTATACAATATATCAGGCATCTGTATTATCTCTAAGCAAGGTGGCATTGAATCACAGATTGAAGACCTAAAAATTCTGTTCAAATACAAACTGTCCATGACAAATGCAATTTTCACTAAGAAAAAATTATTAAGACTGAACTTTAGATGTCAGTATTTTATTCATGTAGTTACTCAGTTAAAATTTTGTGTTTAAAAAACATCCCAAAGGAAGACTAAACCAGACAAAAGATTGAGTAGCTTTTATAGTTTGTAACATCATCAGCTGGAGAAGCTGCTGTTTGCAAACACAGTACATATTTTTCCCCCTTTTTGAATGTAAAATAGGTAAAAAAACCCATACGATATTCCCTTAATTTATAGATCTGATTGATTTCATTGACTCCTTTAACATCATTCTCCCAAACTGATGTTTCTGACCACTGTTAAAACTCAAATACAGTGAATGTTTAAGTTACATAATAAATACACATGATGTTGTTTCCAAAAATTTTTAAAGCTAAAAGGGAACTCTTCATGATCATCTAAACTGACCACCTAAAGCACAGAAACAGAAATACAGAAAGTTACTACAGCAGAAGGAATAATTAAACACTACATAAATGGACCTTTCATAATTTTATTTTTGTTATAACGTTTGAGAGGTCAAATACTACAGTACCATCCATTTTTTTCCTAATCTGAAATTGCTGTTTCCAATGTCACAGGTTTCTCCCAATTGCACTTTGCTGCATATGCTTTCAGTATTGCACCTAAAAGTTCTTACATAAAAATTAAGGGAATAATATCTCTGAAGGAATTACCTCAAAATGCACAAAGCCTCACTAGGCTCCTAACATTCTCACAAAGCAAGACAGAGAAAGTCACTTCTGTGATTTACAACTTCATAATCCACCAATTTAAAACAAACAAGACACTAACTACAAAGGCATCTGTTCCTATGTTAGTTATACTAACTTAGGCATTTGCTGGAAATGAAAACCATGTGGAAAAAATATTTCTCCTCATCTCATTTTTGCTGTGTATACTGAGCAGCTTTGGTTTACCTTTCAGTTTGTGGTTAAAGGCAAAAATACAAAATTCCAGTCATAAATGTTAAATACTTTGGAAGATATTACAACGTAACAACTAGGGATTGTAAAAACTATTTTGAGATCCTAAGTGTAATGATGAATCCTCAATAAATAAAGATCTAAGGAAAAATTTGACCAGAAGTCAGATGACTGAAATATCCTCCCTTATGCAGAAGAGATGAAGAAATGGGAAAAAATGGTATTTTATATAAACATATATACAAACAGTGAGTGAATTTGAGACTTACCAGCATATTTTAAACTTGGCCCTTCAGATGAATATACTACTTCAGACACAGCAAGTTAATGTTTGCGACTCAAAGCAGTCTCTCCACTATTACAAAGTTCATGAAAACGTGTATTTATTTTCATGTAGAATTTGTCCAAGTAATATTATATATCAAAGTGTTACTGTTATGCAAGGAAAGCGTCTTCACATATGAATTAGGGTAAACCACAGTACGTACTTACATATCAAAGGCACTAAACTCCAATGTCAAGCGAGCTGGCAAACCCAAAGGATCACCTGGACAAAAAGCAGCAACATGCTTCTTTTAAACTGAAATACATAGATTGATTTCCCTCTTTTTGTTAACGTAAGTTATAAATTACCCACAGACACACCAGAATTCACAGCTCACCCAGCTGTGTTTTCTAGTGTTTCAGCAAAATACCTAAAATATGTTACACAAATACTTAGAGGAATAACAGGAGAAACCCAAACTACTAAGCAAGATGTTCAGTTTCTACCTACCATTGTAGTAGTATCCTTTGATAACTTTTGGGGTCTCATCCAATCGGTACTCATTGAGTTTCTTCTGTGTTAGTTCATGCCAGAATCCTGCATCCAAGGCACTATTGAAAGGAGCAAACTGCAGCTTTGATATTCCAGGATCTACAGGATGGTGCACCTCACTGCTGGCAGCTGCCATGATTTTAGTTAATGATCGCTGTTAAACAGAATTCTGTAAAAGCAGATATGCCTAATAAGTATATACACAATTCATCATATTACTCATGACTACTCAAAGCTGCTTTTTAATACATTTTGTTGGCTTAAAGTGTAGAAAGCCTTACTCCTCTGAACATCTAAGTAACTCCAATCTTTAAAATCATTGATCACAGGTCCTTTCAGTCCAAGCAAAGTCCTTCCAATTTCTTGTACTTAAAATGATGAAAGGCAAATATATGTGGTTTGGCCACGCTGCCTAGAAGGATTTGATCTCCTGACAGACATTCCATGATTTCTCCCATTACTTAGGATACTACACCTGAATTATGTACTTCTGAGTTATATCTTGTATTGTGCTGCTACAGATAAAAACAACAAAAAGCTGAACACTGTATCTGCATTCCTTCTGTTATCTAGACATCCATCGAAAAGCCTATTAGCACTGTTTAAGTTCTGATAGCATTTAAAATCCAAAGTAACATTTCATTTAGCTAGGTCTTGACTCTCAGCCTGTGGTGAGAGTTGAACACTCATAAAGCATTTACAAATTAACAAGTAAAGCTAGCAAAGGGAAACTAAAGCCAAGGAAAGTCTTGCAGCCAGTAAAGGGCAAAGCTGGAAACAGAACCTAGAACTTGCTTAACAGTTGCACTAGCCATCAGAAAGTCAATGTGATGCACAAGTCTGGATTACTTCCTTACAGTTCTTCTCTCCTAAAGGTCTTTGTGTATGGGGAGTATTTTTTTTTTTTTTAATAACCCAAATCACTACTCCACATTGGCTGAACGGTATTCCTATGAGCACATAAGTCTTCAATTCAAAGCACCTAAAAATTTCAGAATTTTAGACACTGCATGAGAAGGAGGAGTAAAACATCTAAACTGGGCTATCACAAGTCTCTACTTCAACCAGGCCAAACAGTCCCGTTGCTCACATTAGCAGCAGCATTGACTTCACTGTGAGGTGATTCAGCTCAATCTACTTATTTTCTTGAAAACTCATCAAATAAAAATATTGCCCTCAAGAATCTCCTTTACTTACTGTTAGTATTCCTCTTCATGTCTATACCTACACATATTAACATGCAAGTTTCAGAGACACAGTCCATGACACAGAGTATTCAAATATACATCAGGGGGAGGGAAGGTCCTCCTATTAAGCATTCCATTCTGTCTTTGACTACCTAGCTAAGATAAGCATAAATGTTGCAAAACAAGGATTTATTACATATCAAAAATAAGATTTTAAAATAATGGTTTTAAAACTCCTCAAAAAGATGTGTCCATATGCTCATATCTATCACAACACATCCATCTACCAAGCTAGGAACTGCTGTTTTCTAAGTCCAGAAGGGAGATCCACAGCTATTGATTTAGGTTTTGTTAGCAGTGCTTATCAAATCAATCCATTGAACTCAAACAATCTTGAAATGATTCCTTCAACTAACTAATTCTTCAAGACTAAATTTTTTAGTTAGCACAACATAACCCCATGTGATTGCCTTTTGTTACTGATCCTTCACAATATACCTGTTACCTGTACACATGGATCAATGGCAGGATTTTACATAAAGGAAAGTCAGAATAAGGTTCCCAGCATAGCTATATTATCTGACATCCATCTAAATAGATGCTCTAGAGTTTTGCTGTACTGTAGCTTGGATTGAATTGAACAGTTCCATTTATTGTCCTGTGAAGTCACTTGTGTAACAAAAAAACAGAGCTTACATGCTTTTCGGAACAGGGGGAAGGGAAGAAGAGGGGTTGGTTTTTTTTTTTCATTTTTTTGTTAATAACTGCCAAATAGCCAGCTCTTCTCTGAGAGAAAGACACAGTTATGCTTTTCCTTACACAATACTTCCTTAAACAAAGTCTTCAGTGTAACCCAGCTATAGCTTCTACATTCAGTTTATCTCCTTCTTCTACTGTAAATGCTTTCCTTACTTGCTGGTAAGTTGTGTAATGTGGTTTTTTGGGTATAGGTTTGAGGGTTTGCATATTTTTGATAGTGAAAGCTAAATGTTTCAGTTCTGTCATGATGTCTTGCTTCACCTGGCATATTGCAAATACACCATTTTGTCATCTCCCCTCTCCCCCCCCTTTTTTTTTTTTAAATGTTTCTTTATTTTTAACAGCAGCTGGAATTTGTGGCAGTGTGAGCTTTGATAGCTTACTTGAAAAGTGTCTCAAATCTCTTCTTATTAACACGAAAAAAATCAGGTGGTTTCTTGAAACTTTGCAAGTACTAGAACTATAAAACAGCAGAACTAACTGTATGGAATTTTCTGCCCATTTTTATAAACTTTTTCTGCGTGTAGGATGTAGAATTAATAACATAAACTAGCAAATATTTAACTTTTACTACTGCATAGGTCTTAAGCCTTAAAATTTTTGTTTTGCAACTAAATGTCACAGAAAGCTTATTATAAAACAGACAAACAATTGTTTGTCATATAGATGTTAGCAGTAAGAGTCAGATTACATGGTACTCGATGCCAAGGCTTCCATAATAAAACTTCTATTCAAAGGTTCAATAGCTGCCTAGTCAATATTAATCCATAAAATTCCCTGTCCCCCTCTTTTCAGAAGCTTGGGAAGGTATTTAACACTTAAGAAAAAAATTTATTAACAAAATGCAACATAAAGTTGTTACTTTCCTTGCCAGACATGCTCTATTGTAACTAAAAGTTTACTCATTTTGAATTTTCTTCAAGTCTTTTTTCAACTTTTCAAACAGGTAGTTTCCATTTTGCTTTCCCTCCTCCCCCCCCAAGTACATGATATACCCAACACTGAAGTGTATTGCGAAACACACCAAATTACCAAGAAGCCAGCTTATAGTACCTAGTAGTACCCGAGTAACATACACTGAAAATACCAGCCTAAAAGCATCCACTGGGAAGGAATTTTAACACCCTACTTATTTTCATTATTACTGTACCTAAAGAGTTTTTGTAAAACTGAAGGAATAAAAACAGGGGGCCTCACTATGCTATGCACATGCAGAGAAGCGCATACAATCACCTCTGACATATTGACACTTTTGAAAATATTCTTTAATGTACTTTGATGTAAATATTCACTTACATGCTTTCTTAATGCAAGATCAGTAAGCCAAGGCAAATTTGTGCAACAAATTTTAGAATGCTGAAATAAAAGATGAAATGTATACATTTCGTAGAACTTGCATACTGAAATTCACATACAGCCTCTAATAGTAATAACAGTCACTAGGAGAATATAATAAATATATAGAAAAAAAAATATCCAAAATCTTAAATGTGGAACAAAACTTGAATTTCAAAAGGGCCTAGTTGAAAAATATGCTTGAAGTGAAAAAATGTAGCAGTATGTTTTAGACACTCCTAAGTTCTGTGACTGGTAGGAAATTGAACAACTGTAATCAGCAAGGATAACCCAAAGCATAGATGCACTATCACTAGTCCAAAGTTCTAGCACTTGTTCTTAAATATGCAGGCATTTAAAACTGATTTAATGGAGGAATATATGAAGTGAAAAGCACACCAGGACTTGTAATATTTGTCTTTGCCTTGACAGACATAATTAATCTGTTGCAAAAGTAGGGTTAGCAGTTTAACAGCATTAGTTACACGGTAACACGACAGTTTAACTATCATGAAGTTACAGGTTTTAAGCCAAATTCACATAATCCCCTAAAATCTACAGCCTTTTTTTACAAAACTTTTTATTCCGCGGTCCAGAGTTGAGTATTTTGAAGACCTCCTCTCCATCCAGGTGACAAAGGAAATTACTCTTTCCCACCACCACCTTTCCCGAGGAGCTGCTTCTTGGCCAATGCCCGTTATCAAGCCTATTTCGGGGGCAAAGTAAGCCTGCCCTATTTCTGATAACGTTACTGACACAAAAAGGCGGCCCCTGGCACCTGGGGACAACCCTCTCCGCAAACCCCCACCTCCGAGCTCGCCCGGCCCCGCCGCAGGGCCCGCCGCCGCCTCTCCCTGGCTCCTCACGCCGGCGCGGCACCGGCCGCACCACACGACCCGGCCCCCCGCCCGCCTATTCGTGACTGGAGCCCCAGCTCCCGTCCCAAAGCAAGGCTCTCCCGCCCAGGAACCCGGGCCGGACCCGAGACCCCGGGACACACCGACCTCGACGGGCCTCAGGGGCGAGCAGGGAACCCGAAGGCAGCAGGAGCTGTGAGGGCGGGAAGCGCGAGCCGCCCTCAGCGGGGTCCGTCCCCGCCCCCCCCCGCCAGCGCAACCGGCGCGCGCGCGGACCGCTCACCGGCTCCCCCGCTCCTGCCTTCCTGCATGGCACGGCGGAGTGACGTCACCCTGCCTCGGCCGCGTGACCGGGGGGTGGTTACGCAGGCGCCGCGGGTCGGTGAGCTCTGCCTGAGGCGGGGCGGGCCGCTCCTGTCAGCCGGGCGAGCGCCTTCGCCGGAGCCCGGGCGGGCGATCGCCCGCCCGCGTTAACGAGAGGGTTCGGCTGCTGTGGCGGAGCGCCGGCGTTGCCTCAGCCTGCCCCCGCCGCGCTGTCGCTGCGGCGGCCGGGCGCGGGGTGTGGGTGTGAGGCGGTGCCCGCCCCCCGTCTCCACAGGCTGTAGCCGTGTGTGACGAGTGTGCGAAAAGACCAGCAAGGGTGAGGGCCGCTCGTGGCACCCGTGAAAAACGAAGCGGTATGAACGAAAAGCTGCCTTTTCCTCCGCTGTGGTTGAGACCGCTGAGTGAATCTGTGCGAGGGTGCTCTGGTTTGAATATGTTCCAGTAAAAAAGTGTTCGGGGGTTCAATGAGAGCGAGCAGTGCATCCCCCCGCAGCTGTGAGAAATAGCCGTGTTGGGGCTGAGTTAGTGAAAACGTAGCCGGTGGGTCAGGTGTGGCTATTTCCCTCTACTCAGCAGTCCTGAGACTGCATCTGGAGTGATGTGTCCAGCTTTGTGTCCCCCTCCAACTTCCCTCCCCCAGCGCAAGAGAGATCGCAAACTGACAGGAGGCCTGCGGTGGGTCACTAATGGTCTGGGGGCTGGAGCATACGACCTGAGAGGCTGGGAGAGCTGGGTTTGCCTTGTGAGGAGAAAACAAGGTTAAAGGGGATTTAGTGGAAGTCTTAGGTAACCTGAAGTGAAGAAAATGGAGGCAAATTCTTCTCAGAGGTTCACGGCAAAAAGTGGGAAGGAAAAGGGCGCATGTCAAAACAGTTCCAAATGAAGATACAGAGAAAAATTTGCCTAATGTGGCTGGTTAAGCACTGGAATAGGTTCCCAGAGAGAATTCGTCATCTCCATCCTTGGGGACTTGACTGCACAAGCCTCTGAGCAACATGACCTAACTTTGATGTTAGCTCTGCTTTGAGCTGGAGGTTGGACTAGATGGGATCCAGAAGTCCCTTCCAACCTAAAGTTTTTAATGAGTCTATATTGATTTTTGCAGATCTGGAATACATAACAAAGTATGTTTTCTACAAAACGAGCATCACCTCTTTAGATAGTTTATGTCACTTACCTATCAGGGAAAACAAATTTGCCAGAGCTGCCTTTTATTCTGGAGCACACAATACTGCAGTAACACCTGTATTGCAGAAACTGCCAGCAAAATTGGGAGTAAGCCTCAGAGGAAAAGCCGCCAATCAGATAAGCATGGGTAAGGTCACATAAAGACAGTTGTTTGGGCAGCATTAGGGGAAAATTTTCAGTGCTGCTAATTATGCAAATTTAGACCTGATTTTTGGATAGAGGACTTTGCTGTGGAGCATGGGCCGAATAGGCCTTCCAGCAATTTCACAAATAAAACAAACGGGAATAAACTTGGGAAGTTTGCTATAGATGCTATATCTTGAATCTAACTAACTGCATTATGTCAGTAAAATTCTACAATTCATCATCCTGCATGCCACTCACTTTATTAGTATTGGTAATACCTTTACTCTGTTGGACACTTTATAACTCAGTTCTGCAGTTTATTTCCCCGAGGCTGGAAAAGATTTTATTTTATCACTTTTTGGTCTTTGATTTCTCTTTTTACATGAAATATAAAGGGAACATTGATGAGATCCCATCAAAATAGCTGGAATGTTGTTACCCGGTCTCCATAGAACTATAACCTAGCTTAGATTTGTAGTCTTTGAGCAGTTTCAGTTTCATAACGTGGTTTGAAACAACTGTCAGCACATAACATAGGTCATGAGAAATAATACCAATACAGGGCAGAGGGACACTCTTCTATGAGCCCATATCCCCATATCTTCTCAACTAGACATGTCATACCTGAAAAGAACCAGACCCTAGGAGTTAGATTTCTGCACAAACAGTTGCAGCTTTGGAGAAATGGGAGATACATCTGGTAGGCTTGCAGTCTTGGACTATCATTTTTTATACAGACTTGCTGACCTGGGAAATAAACTTGAGATTTACACATTAAACTGCTGATGTATACATACGAGCACACCGCAGTGAAGTCTTACACTGTAAGAGAAAGAGACAGCTTCAGTCCAAGATCTCTCTGTGCCTGGGATCTTCAGGAAAGTGGCTATAACAAAGTTAATCTGAGATATATGCTGAAGTTGATTGATTGCTGCAGGTATGCTTTACCTTGTGAGATCTTCCTATGAGCAAATAAAAGTGTCTGTAATAAACATGAGAATAGTAATCAACTAGAAGACAGACTCTTTAAAAACAAGGAACAAATCTGTTGGGTGTTTTTGTCATGTATTTCCATAGGTAGGACTTTCAATTTCCCCAAGCAAAATCTTGGAGCAAGGGAAAGTCATTCTGGAACCGAAGATGAGAATAAAATTGAAGGAGATTCAAACTCATCCATTCTTGGCGAATATGGACTCAACATGTTTTGGAGAAGATAACTTCTCAGAACTATTTAGTTCAGATTCTGTTACAAGTTTCAATAAAAATAATATTTATTTAGGTTTATATAGTGCTTTCCGTTTAAGGATTTAAGTGAATTTTATACAACATTCTCTGTGAACAAGATCACAAAATACAGGCAGAACCTGGCAGAACTATTCTATCAATTTATTTATGAAAAATACTGTCAAAAGTAATCTAGTCCTATGCTGTACACCTGTTAACTGCTGTGTCGTGGTTTAACCCCAGCCAGTAACTAAGCACCACGCAGCCACTCACTCACTCCCCCACCCACCCAGTGGGATGGGGGAGAGAATTGAAAAAAAAAGTAAAACTTGTGGGTTGAGATAAGAACAGTTTAATAGAACAGAAAAGAAGAAACTAATAATGGTAATAACAACAATAATAAAATGACAATAATAATAAAAGGACTGGAATATACAAAACAAGTGATGCACAATGCAATTGCTCACCACCTGCCGACTGATGCCCAGTTAGTTCCCGAGCAGCGATCCTCCCAGGCCAGCTCTCCCCAGTTTACATACTGGGCATGACATCACATGGTATGGAATACCCGTTTGGCCAGTTTGGGTCAGCTGCCCTGGCTGTGTCCCCTCCCAACTTCTTGTGCCCCTCCAGCCTTCTTGCTGGCTGGGCATGAGAAGCTGACTGTGTCTCACCAATATTCTTCTCATACTGAACCCAAAACACAGCACTATACCAGCTGCTAGAAAGAAAATTAACTCTATCCCAGCCAAAACCAGGACATGCTGCAAGAGTGGGACGCTCCAAAACTAAAAGCCTGTTGTAGCAATGAATACTCGAATCAGTAGTGGAAGAAAGTGGGAATATGCTGAAAAAGGTATCACCTTGCAGTTGCCATGTTGATAGACTTCTGTGAGCATCTTCACTAATTTCTCTGGCACGGGCAGGTGCCTCTTCTATGAGCACTTTGATATGATTCAGAGAAACAGTTGTTACCCCTCAAGGAACTGAGTTGAAGGATTATTCATATGTAGTGAGGAGGAAATTAGATTGCCAGGTAGGAGACCTGAGTTCCATTCCCAGGCCTGTGTTGTTTTTGAAGACTAAGTTATGCCTGATCAAAACAAAAGGCATGTGATTTTACTCAAGGCATTCAATTTAATTACACAGTAGGCATTAATTTTAATTACATAGTGCAACATATAGCAAGAGGTGCTGTATATTTCTTTTAAGGCATATTTTAGTTGAAATATATCAGAGTTTAAACACAAGATATCTTTGTAGACAAAACAAAATGATAAGGGATACAAATATTGTTAAAAATGGAAACATTGTTAGACTTACCAGATGTCACTATGGTTTTAACCATTACCATGCACAAACGTACATCTCTTTCAGTGGGGACTCTAACACTTTTTAACTGGTGGAGATGTCAAATGGCAATTTTGTGGTAGCCTGGTATGTGTGGTCATGTGTCTGTGCATGTATAGAATGTACATCTCACATTTGATTTTTTATATTTCTATTTTAGACTGTAAGATGACCATGTAGAAATGATTCTATTTCAGTGTCAGGTATGTATCATTTTTAAAGATAATTTGGAATTCAGTATCAGGAGTGTAAACTATTTTCATGAGCTATTTCTCACACAGTGTTAACATTAATTGGTCTTTTTATCTTCTAATTCTTCAATAGACAAATAATTTTATGAAAATTAATAATTTTGTCATTGTACTTAACAAATAAACAAAAGTGAATATGTATGCATAGTATTTAAACTTAACTTGGCATTTCCAAATGAACTAATTCTCATTCTGGTAGAAGGAATGCATGCACTGAAACTTTCAAGTGTATTCTTACACCTCATCTTTAGGAACTTAAGCTATCCCAGCTAAGTTAGGAGGCTAGTCCTCTAGCATCCGGGATAGCAGTGGAAAGATACAGCAATTTGCAGAATTCGGGACCTCCTCTAGAAGTATTCAGAGGTGTCTATGGTGCTTCTATATTAATATCTTAGGATTAGAAATATATTTTTAAAGTTAATCTTTCAGTCATTTTCATTTATTGTGCTATCAAAGTGCATCACGAAGTGGACTCACAGAGAATGTAATGGAGTCCTTTTAGATGATAGAATGAAGCCAAAATGCGCACCTGCACTAATGTTTCCTTTATTGAGTGCCACGTTTCCTGAAACACGTACTAGGTGGCAGGATCCACTTCCTAATTGCACCTCTCTTTTAACAAACTTCGATGATAAACAGTATTTGATGCAGAAGCCCAGAATTCTTCTCATTACCCACTAGATGTCACCACTGACACAGAAAAAATTATAAGAATTTTATTATTTTTCTGCCTCTTAAAAGCAGAGTTGGTTGTTCTCACCACACTTTGATTGAAGTAGAACTCCAGGCCAAGAAATTCCAAGAAATTTGTTATGTTCCCTTAAAGCTGTGTGTCCTCTGACCTTGTTTATTAACTGGAAAACGTTGAAAATCTTTTACAGGAAACCACACCTTGAATATTCTCCTGAGGCTTGGCCCCATGTGGTAGTAGGCTTCTCCATTCCTTACCCTAATTTGCTTTCCTCTGCCTCTCTTACATCCAGAACGATTTGAGTTGCCTATTCAGTAAAATAAACTGATAAATGCTGTTAGGTACCTCGCTAATTGGAAGTTTAAAATAGGCTGTATCCTGTTTTCCTATTTTCTTTTTATCTATTACAGCTATGACATCAGAGAAGCCCACTCTGACAACTTCCCCTGTCTTTATTATTAACACAGTTACACTAAGATTATGGATAAAAATGAAGGGAGATAAAAAATAGTCAGGCAGCTTTATTTGCCTAGATTTAGCTGTTCTGTGTTTAAATGTTCTTTAATTGTTACCAGAGGTATTCTTTCTTATAATCATCATATTTTAGACCAATTTTCAGTGATTTTGTTTAGGTTCCTTTTTCATGTACTAATACTTTTTAAAGTCAGAAAAGGCAATTGTCATGATCAAGAGGATAGACTTCTTGATAACTCTAAGTAGCCCTTGGGTGAGCATGTTTCAGCAGTATACAGTAATAACTGTAGCTGACTTAGTGTGCTGCTTTTTTATTTCCTCAAGGATCATCAAGATTACCATCCATTTTGGCTAGAATTGGTGTTGCATATCACAATAGAAAAAAAATCATAATGAATGTGAATCTGAGCAATTGTTTGTGAAAGGCCATTGGATTAGAGTATATGTTTCAAAAGATGCTGCTTTGTAGTCCAAAAGAAGGTGTGTCTTACTACTTGTGCAGATACTGCTCCTGCAGTGAAAAAGTTGTCTGAATTCTGGAATGAATTTTCCTGCTTCTATATTCTGTCTCTGTATTTTGCCTTTTTTTCTGCTAGATTTGAGTTCCCTAATTGGAGTTTTTCCTGCATGCTGCTTGAGACCAAATCAAATAATCTCTGAACCTCATATGATACATTGAAATAGACTGAATTGAAGTTTATTCCTTTAACACATTTTCCCAATTTATTAAAATGTAGATATATTAGGGCTTCATTTAATATTCAATACTTTAAATACAACTATTAACATTCAGGTGTTTAATTCAGAGAAATAAAACTGACAGAGAATACTTTGCATTTAGTTAGTATATTATATCCAAAATTTATGAGCATCATGCAAACATTATCCTAAGTGTTGCATTGTTACTCTAAGTCTTGTCATATTCACATTATGAAATAGGCACACATGGCACAGAGGGACTCTAAGTAGCTCAAGGTCATTAATTAGGAACATAGAATTCAGAATTTCTCCTTGAACCATTAAACTACCATTTTGCACTTCTGGTGTAATGAAGATACTACACAGAACATCCCTTCAACTCATCCCACCAAACTCTTGACAGTACTCAGTTGAAGGAGTTCCAGTTCCATCAGAACTTTGTTGTTAAGCTAACTGAGCAATTTTAGAAGCAAGAAAGCATTCAGGAAGTGGTAAATTCATCAGCACAACAAAATGAATGGGAGAACAATCCTTTTACATTGAACCTTCAGGATGCCTCTCTAATCATCCTTCCCAAAAGGTATGGAAAAGACTTACATAAACTCACCATTACATGCAAATGTGGCTTTAGCTGTTGAAGTTATCTGGTTCTGGGATTTCTTCTTAAAACTAGCATACTCCACAGTGTTTTCTCAAAATGTTTCTCTCAGTTCCGTAGCAGAAGAATAGGAATGAATGCTTTACTGGTGTGCCACAAACAAGGTGGTACACGGTCTTGGGATATTTGGCTAATATAGGGCCTGAGATCTCCTCTGCCTCAATTCTCGTCCCTGCTCCCTAATCTGTATACTCTTTTTTTATTTTGGTGTAATTGTTCTATGAAGTTGTAAGCTTCCTGATAAGTTAGCTCATGCAACATACACCCCTATGTACTTTTTTTGCTGAGGAACTATGTTTTCTTCCTTCAGGGACAAATTTATACCTGACTGCAATTAGGAAGAGGAGATTAATTCCTGTTGTATAACAGGCCATGTCTTTTTTTGAGAATTAGTTAATACTTAGAAACAGTTAAATCAATGGCTGAGCAAGTGAACACTTAAAGGTGGTAGAGTGAACCTTAGCTGCAAACTTCTCTGTCAAGGCTGCCTGCCAGCTTCTCCAGATGAAGCTGTTTTTACAAATGCTTGTCATTCAAGTTGTGGACAAGGCCCTGAGCAACATGATGTAATGTCAAAGCCAGCCCAGCTTTGAGTTGTAGGTTGTACTGAGATGTCTTCCTGAGATCCTTTCCAACCCAGAGTATTCTATTATTGTGTGTTTCTCCTGAAATATATTACAGTATTTACAGCATGATTTATAAAATGCAATTAAATATAAAGAATAGAAAAGGTAAACATACTTCATGTGTTTTATTTTCTGTTTTGCAAGCTTTAGTTGTTGCTCATGAGTTTGCCTCTTATAGTAGGAAGAGTTTGCCTACTACAAGATAAGGATATATGGACTAGTATTGCCACTGCACACTTAGGTTATTTGCCAACCTGTAGGAAGAAGAAAATATGTGTAGTCTATAATCAACTATATTCTAGTCTAGAGACAACAACATACCCTTCTTGAATAGCTAGTGATAGTATGTTGAATATGGAAAGTCTTAGCAAAATTTCTAGGACATAAAAATACTATTTTTTTTTTCAGTGAAGTTAACATGTACAGGTGTAAATGAAGCAAGCATGATATCAAAGAGATACGGTAGGTTATAATATGGCTTGACGTTTATGATTTGGAGAAAGCTATAAATAAATAGGGTAGATTTTTTTAAACAATTGAAGCTTATTTCTTTGCCTATGCAAAGTACCTCCACTTGCAGATCTCACTTCACAAACAATGTGTTCCTGTGTTTAATGGAGTAAGTTGGAAGAGAAAAATATATTTGGCCAATCACAGAAATGTCATTCTATTTCTTCCTTTTCTGTAGCTGAATAATTTATAATCACTGAAGAGCTCTATTTTTATCTCCAGTTTTTGTTCTACATGATGAAAGAGGTAATCTCAAATTGTAAAATGTGTACAACAGTGTAACAGTTCTGAGATTGCCCCCGAGTTTTTCAGATTCCTGATTTGAATTAGTTCTTCTTCAAATGTATTAAAGCTGTTAAATGCATGTTTCATACTTTTACTAACAGTTGTTCATAAATTACAGTTTTCCAAAGTCTTCTACTTTAGGCATGGTGTTTGTCTTTGAAACTGGAACATTTTGTTTGGTTGAACTCTTGAGCTGCTTTTTAGCTCAAAAAAATCAGAAGAATATCAGTGGATGTGAAGGATCTTTTTGAATGTCTTCTTGAAATTCTGGTTACAAAGAGGATACAGGAATGGATTTAAGGTGGAGTTCACATAGCCAAGCCATATAGTGAACATGTGTAATTTCGAAAATTGTTCATGGCCATGGAAAGCTATTACCATAAATAACACAAAATAGGGAATCCAGCACAGCATAAAGGCTGCCATTATGACCCCTAATTGCTTAGCTGCTTTCCTTTCCCTGTTCCCATGCAGTCCTTGAATGTGCCTTTTGGAATGGGTGTGCAGACTTTGCCAGGTTTTCCTCAGGTAAGTCAGTCCTCTGAAATCCCTGTTCTCAGTCTTTTCCTGAAGACTGCAGGCTCTTTCAGGGTTAGGATTGAAATGCTTTCTACAGGGTACCTCCTCTGTGAAAGTATGGTTGTCTGATGCATCACTTAAGTCACTGTCTTGTGAGCAAGGCTCCTCTTCATTTTTGTTCTCTTTTGTTACACACCCACACTTCTTTCCTGCTTTATCCAGGCCTGGCTCAGACTGGGCAGTGGTGAAAGGAAAACAGCTCCATTTAAGGACTTTCCTATTACTCTTGTTAACGAATGCCTTTGAAGACTTGTCAGAATCACTGAAATGAAGCTCTGCCTCCATATTTTTGGGCTGAGGGGAGCTTTGCTTGTCTTCGGGAGGGGTGTTCTCATCTAAGATTTTCTCTTGGAGGCAAATATTTTGCTTGTCCTTCGTGGGATTTTTTTCTGAGAAAGACCGATATCCATTGATGAGCTCTCGGTGTTGACAGTGTTTTCGGACAGCTCTGAATATTTTATAGTACAACCATAACATGATGATAGAGGGTAGGTAGAAATTGATAATGGCTGTCAACACTTTAAACCAGTTGACTTCAGAGAATTCGGTTTCACACTTGTTTTCCTTTACTTTCCTTTCCCCATTATTAGCAAAAACATGCCATCCTAGGATTGGAATGACCCATGTGAAAGAGAGCAACCAAACCCCCAAAATCATTAGTGATGCTCTCGTTTTTGTTCTATACTTGAGATATTTCAGTGGTTGCTGAACTGAACGATAACGGTCAATGCACAATATGAAGAGATTGAAAATGGATGCCGTACTGGCCACGTAATCCATTGACAGCCAGAACAAACAGGCTGGTAAGCCTAGAGTCCACACAGGACTTAGGATATAAACAATATTCAGGGGCATAACAGCTGCACCAACTATGAGATCTGCAATAGAGAGGCTGACAATGTATAAATTGCCAACTGTCTGCAGCTTCTTTTCCGTTTTCACAGCACATAGTACTAATATATTCATGACAATAGTGATCAGTGAAATGCTTCCTAAGAATAGACCTAGAATTGCTGAGTGAGGGTTAGCTGCATTCTCTGTTGTGTTTTTTGACATCTTCTGCACAAGAACGCAGAATGAAAATCAGAGAAGATGTCCAGGCCTTGGAAATTCAGTCTTGGTTTACACTCCTGGATGAAAACGTGTTGGATTCCTTTGTGATGTTTATTTCCAGAACTATAGAAAAGACAAGACATATGCTCAATCACTGTAGTACTAAAATAAAATAATAAAACTAATCTGTGCTTCAGCTTAGCACTGCCCCTTTTAGGACTTTCCTAAATAATAAATTTTTACAACATTTTACATATGGGTAATTTGAAATGTGTTCTATGAAAAGTACTGGAGCAAGCTCCATGAACCAATCCAAAATGGTTTGCAGAGGTTTTTCATGGGGCTTCATATAATTCTGACCCCAGAATCTGGAGAAGAAATTTCAATCCTCACTGTTTTGATTTATTATTTCTCATTAAATAGCTGATCATGAACCATATCATAAACTACATATTGGCAAACCAATTTAAAGCGTGTCAATAAAAAGCAAATTAAAATGTTTTGTACTAAATAGTTTTAAACAAACCAGTGATTATTTACAAACTACATCTAACAGTTTGAGAATACAGCAGTTGGATTTAATTATCCACCAATAATAGGCTATCATATGATGTCAAGTGACAAGGTATTCCAAACAATAAAAACGCTGCAGCCAGTCTACACCTTTAGCTGATGCAGAGTCTCAAATAACTCCTAAGGTTGCAGCCAGTGCCTATGTTTTCACTAGTAGGCAGTCGTTCAAATTATAGGTGATGAGTAATCTCTTCCTACCCAATTTAGGCTTACATAGATTTCAAACATTTAAAGATGCAGCCCCATTTTATTTCAAATACAAACTAATAAAAGTTCAGGGAAAATAATAGGAATCTTTAGGTTTAATAAGCATCTTGCAGTCTCTCAAATGTATATAAATATAGGGTCTTTCAGGCTGAAGTTTACTAGTCGTTCAGGTGCCTAAGAAACATAAGCAAGAACTGTTGTTCTGCAATAACTTGGAGAAGCCACGTTACTCCTGCATGCTTGCTGTTGCTCTTTGCTGCATTAAAGTGGAAAATAACTGGAAATAAGAGGAGTTGAGACTGAACACATAGCAAACCTTTCCTTTATGCCTAAGAATTTTTTTTTATAATTAATCTTTAATAAATGAGCTATCTTTATTTGCTTAGAACTTTGGCATGAGCCATGTGTAGAGCCTTCAGAATGAAAATTCTTTAAAATCTTCTATATCCCCATGATTAGAGTGCCTAGGAATTCCAGTACATGCACTGCAGTTAAAAAAAAAAAAAAAAAAAAAGACAACCTAATAAACACTCACCAGGGCATATACAAAACCCATTTTACAGTGGGCCACATTTGCCCGGTTAGGCTTGTTTCCTAGTCACATTCATTTCTACATACTATTTTGCACGTGTTATCAAAGTGGCAGATTTCATCTGTACAAACACAGTGGTGTGTAGCTTTGTGGTGACTTGATCTGCATTGGGAAACAACTATAGGTGCATACTTCACTTGTTAATGTATAACCTCTAGGTTATATATTGAGATCATAGACCTTAATTAAAAAATGTGTCATTTCTTCCATTTTTTAACACAAGCATAACAACTCAAATATTGGCAATGAAAGGGGAAAGGAAGGAAGGGAATGTAAGGGTAAGAAAAGCATCTCTTCAAAGTTGAGTAGATACGCTATTCCATTATCTAGAAATTCTATGTGCCTTTGGTATCTTCTACTTCCCAACTGCTAACTTCATGAGTTGATGTAAAGTCCAAAAAATGATTAATAATATTGTAAGTCTTGGATCATATGATCAATTGACCAATTCTATCTCCAGGGTATATAAGAAAAACCTCTGTGAGGGTGATGATACATATTTTCTGCCATTTTTCTCTTATAGTGCTTGTCTGAGTTTATGTTCTGCTCTTAAAGCAATGAGGAAGGAAACTGAGACTGTAGACATACTAGCTCAAAGTATTTACACAGCTAACACTGAGAGATATGTATGGGATTTCTCATCCTTGTTATTCTAAACATGGTCAAAACAGTATTTCAGTAATCAGGGTTGAAGCTAAAATGTTTGTGTGCTTTCTTACAAGAGGTCAAATTCCTTCTTCCTTAAGCTTTACTTACAAGTGCCTGGTGTTATGAAAGATGTGTGCTTGGTAGCAGTAGCATCCATAGGCAAAGGAAATACATACCCTGTGGGGTATGAGCTCAAGAGCTATATTCTGTAATTCTGTATTCTGTACAGCCTTCAGGTTCTGTCATGTATAGTTCTTCAGTGACAGCTAGTCACAGATGTCAGAAGATCAGGGAGGCCTCAAGCACCTCCTGTTTGATAATGAGAAAAGAAATTACTCCACAGATCTTAAACCAACATGTCTGGTGACAGGAAATGGTTATATCCCAGTCTGTCATTGTCTTTCTTTCCACAGCTATACACTGTAACCTCTCTGCTGGAGTTAAGTATATGGGGCATGGTCAAGTCAAGAAGTTGATGTTAATTGCTTCAGGGACCTCATAAAGAAATGTCTGATCTTCACCCCCACATATTTTCATTTAAATTTATGGCAAAATAAAGGGAGAGAACGCAACTTTAACTGAGTCTTCAACAGAAAGAATAACAGCAAAGAAAAATATCTGATTTGATAGTTCTCCTTGGTTATTTGTGAACTGCATATGGAATAAAACATAGAGCAGGATACAATAAGTGGTGTTGACTGCTTCCCAAACTTTCTCTTTAGTACTGCTGCGGTGAGATAGGGTAGGATTTAGGAAGCAGCCTGAAGAACTTGATCTGGAGTACTTCAAATAAGGCACGAAGGTCTTGTTTTTCAAATCATGCTCCACTTTTATTAAAACATCTTCTATTAAATAAAAAAGCTTGATTACTTTTCTGTTTTGGAAGAGCTTATACAGGCTATAACAATCCAAGAATGATGTCAGGACATGCAAATCATTTGAGAACACTAAGAACAAGAAAAATTCAGGGTAATGCATTTGCTCTTTTAAAAATACACATGCTAACAGGTACACCATATTTATGATAATTCTGTCTTATAATGTAATTGTCATCACAACATCATTTGAGCAGTTCATAGTCCCTGATGGATTTTGCCTTCTCTGCTTTATGGAGAGCTGGCCATGTACAATAAAATTTTGAAGTGAAATTGAGGAACAGGTCAAAGTGATCTGCTAAACATCATAGCGTAATGTTAGATCTAAAACCAGCCAAGGCTCCCTTGCTCTCCAAACAGTGTCCTGACTATTATACTGTTTTTTTCTGTCTAGGCTTTGGGTCTGTATTCATTCAGACACCCTAGACAAGCAATGTTGATTTAGAAATTAAATATCTTCCTTTTTTTTTTTTTTTTCTTTTTTTTTTTAACTTTAATGCAGTGGAAGCAGCTTAGTCTGGCTTTGACCTTTTGACATCTTCCATTATAATAAGTCCACTTACATGATAAGGTCTAATATGGCTGGAGTGGGACTATACCCAGTAACAAATGTCTAGAGTATTAATCACTGGAACAGGCTTGCAAGAACCGTTTGCCCTAGTCTAGAGTGAGTAGATCTTGAGGCTGGATTAGGATATTGAAGCTTTACAGTAACATTGCATTTTCCCTTTTGAACAATTTGTGGTTTTCACATATGATCCTTTACAACCCTGACTTTCTGAGTATTCTCCCACCAAAGACAGTTTTGTAAGGCTCTGGGTAATTTATGTTTTGGAGTGTGTTAATGAGAAAAGAAGCCACTCTAAGAGGTAACTGGAAGAGGGTCTCCATACCTTCGGCATGAAAGTTGTATACCCAGCACATACTTCCTACCTATCTAGTTTTATTTGAAGCCAAATCATACCTCTCAGTCCATTAAAAAGATGTACCAAGGGATTGAGTTGGTCACAAAATGCTTAGAATAGAGCAGAAATGCAATGTTGCCTTTGTATGACCTCATCCTTGCAACTTGTCTCTTTGCATTCCCTAGCATGAGACACCACGTGCCGCTGCTGTTTCTGCCTGAGAACTTTCAGATCATACAGAATTCTCCTTAACAATAAGTTCTGATAGGCATTTAGCAGCATATCAGACATACTGCAATCCCACACTCGTGTGTACAGGAAAGAGAATTTGGTGGCTTTCTTGTATCTTCTAAGGGCCCAAAGAAGGCTTCCGACACAGGAGTCTCTGTGCATCTTGCACCTGTCAGTGCCCATGCTCTTTCGATAAGGAGTAAGCTGCAGAGGGCCTACATCTCCCTCTCCCACACAGGCCAACAGAACAGTACAAGAGAAAACTGTAAGCTTCTCCTAAGAAGCAAAGGTGACTGCACACAAAATAGCATGCAGAGAAGTTGCATTTAGTTGCAGAAATGTTATGTTATTGGTCAGTGCCCTCCAATACCGCTCTGTATTTGGAGCTTCGGCCCTTATATCCCAGTCTTGCCCACTAAGTTTACATTGAACTGCTACGCAGTCGCCACTCTTTGCTAGAATTAGTACATTTTGCCACACAACTTTGTCCAATGGAAGATAACTAGAAAACAATAAGCCTTGCTCCATGTTATGAAATTCACTGATCACCTCTTCTGTGTTCTAGGGAAGATTGTAATCTACAATTTTTTTTCTTAAACTTCCTACCATCATCATTAGTAGTGATGGTACCAAATATCATCAGCAATTAGTCATCATGAGAGCGCTGTGATTTGCAATAGCAGCTTCTTCCTCTTCATTGAGGCACACACCATTTTGTAGTGGCTGTAGACTGTTTGTGGTATATGTACCCCTGCTCAGGAGCTACTGGTTTAATTCTTTATCTGTAACTCAGTTCCCAGTAAAGGAACTGTAATAATACTGAATAAATGTGTTTTAATATTTGGACAGTTTAACTCTCATTACACTGAACCAAAGCTCACTAATACAGAACAGATTTTAAAGAAAACAATCAGCCTAAGATCTTGGATAGCTCTTTGGAATTCCTAAACCCTGACCTCACCATGAAATGCCTTCTTTAATTTTTACTGTCTGTAAAGAGCTTTTTCTACAAGGAAAATCAGCAATCATTATTTGTTTGTTACTGTATCACAGTGATAATTCTTCCAAGGAACAAGAATCTACTGGGAGATGCTAAGTGGATGCCTTACTGACTCATTAGTGCAGGTGCAATCTATTAAGCCCTGACTAAGTGGGAGTAAGTTTCTAGAAACAGATGCTGGCATATCTCTTATGTGTATGTTTTAAAGAAACTACAGCTACAACAGGAAAAGGCTAGGCTGGAACAAAATTCTTGTTCATCAGACTAAGTTCAACACAGAAGGTAAGATTTGATTTCAGATGACCTGTGTTGACTATGTTGTACTTAAGAAACCTATTTGTTTCTAGTGGTTTTTTGTTTTAATTATTCTTTAGGTGTTGAAAATATTAACACACTAGAGGTTTGATTAATTTTCCTCTCAAAGACTTATTTCTCTGTAAGAAAACAGTCCCTAGGCAATGCCTGCCAATAATCAATAAATATTTTTGATAAATAGTAAATGAAAATAACTTGATAACCTACCTGCTGTTCCCATTCAAATGACCCACTGTCTCAGTCCAGGAAGGACCAGCTGTGTTTTTCAGAAAAGTGTCTACCACTATCAAAGGAAAGACTGGATTCCATCTATACTTGAGTTGTCTCTTCTAGGTAGTCTGAAATGAAAAGACTACATAATCTGAAACTTTAGTGTCTGACCAGTCAAATTTTGTTAATCCTCCTAAATTGTCCTCTTCCCCCCACATACCTATTCTAAGGGCAGTGAGAATTATAAATTAATCTTCCACTATGTGAACAAACAACCCAGCCTGACTTATAAATACTTTCATTCTTTATTTTTATTATGACTCTTCGTGTGAAGAAACTCAACCAACACATTTGGACATCTGGCTGTCTAGTTTTGCATAAACTTGTATTGCGTGCATTTGGTGGCAGATAATTTTCAGTGGTTCTTGATGTAAATGCTGTCTTGGGGGAAAAATGAGGCCAGAACTAATGTAGCAGATGGACACTGTTGCAGATGTGCTGAAGTCTACTTTACAGACTAGACTGTAGATAGAAAATTGCTGTCTGAGTTGTTGGATTGGTGATCTGCACACTGATTTCAGGAGTTGGATGGCCTGGGAAATGGTGCAGGCCTTCAGTGTGCCAGTGGTAATTTGCAAAGGTACTGTTCCTGGGGAGGGTAAAGGCAAGTAGGCTGTTTCTGAAGCCTTCTCCACACTTTCACTTCCAAACAGGGTAGGTGGTCTAATGCTATAACTACTGCATTTTTTCCCCTCCTGGTTCAGTGGCTTGTCTAAACAGTATAGTGAATAAGCTGTATAGTTTCAGAGCAACAACAAAGCAGAATAGAAGGAGTAATGTGGTTACATCTACACTCCTAAGAGATATTTATTCAATTTTCTCTGGGAATGCACATGACAACAAATTTTAAACTACTTTAACTGAAGGCTCCTTGAATTCATTTATCCATTTGTTCTGAACGTGCAGTACACGTGAATGGTCCTCTCATGCTTACAGCAATGAGTGGGGGACCATTTAATGCAGTATTACAAAGGGACTAGAACAAGGTCATCACTTCTGCCCTTTTATACAGGAGCTATATTGCTTGGCTGTGGTCTGGTCTGTGATGTCAAATTTATCCTTATTCCTCTAAATTGGATGGTGGTGTTCTAAGGATAGCAGGCAGACCTTATGAACAACAAAAAGACAGAATGCAGAGCCTATTGTGAAGGGAACTTGAAGTTTTTAAGTAACTTTGTGAAGTCTTTGCAGGAGAAAAAAAGTATTTATGATTATAACTGTATGATATACTGAATTTGTAACTTGGTTATGTAAGGATATTTTCTTTTCAGTCCAGTGATTCTACTGTGCTATTGCTGTTTTTTATTTGTATATCTGAATATTAGGGTACAGGCTTTCAGAATTGCAGATAAATACTTATGCTCTTATTTAATTGAGGAAATGTTACATCTGGTTTCCTTAAGTGAAGCATAATTCAAAGAGCACAAAAATGTTTGGGCAAGCTGGAAGATTTGAAAATGTAAGTGGAAGTTCAGCTTGGGGCTTGTAGATGGTACTTGACTTGATTATACTTGATATTTTCAGGTTTTAGTTTTTATAGAATCACAACAGTTGCTTCTCTAGCCACATGCATCAATCAAATTGGTAGGCTACATGCTGCTGTCAGCACAGATTTTTCTGATTGCTGATCTTTTATGCTTTTATTTGGCTGGGGGTCCTGCCTTTAGTAGGAATGAAATTATCTACAGTTTTAGCTATCTGCCAGCAAATAGTTTAGACCTGAAATATAGTTTTAGCATGAATAACACAAATCATTATATACGGTCATGCTATCCTTCTTATTTGCATACATGCATCCTGAGTCCTTAGCTTTTTATAAAAAGCACTGGACTTTGTGAGGAAATTGAGTACTTGAATCTGAGTCACTGCTGCACTGTCTGAGCTCAAATCTTGATTAAGATGCTGTGCTGTGTCTGTGTGAAGACTTGTCTCTTTCAGAAATAACTGTCTCCTCTGGTGTTCTGACCCTTCCCCCCACCTCCCCCTTACTGGTGTACTGTTTTCTTCATTGGATTAATACTGTACTGGATCCTATCTTTAATCTTCCTCTTGCTTTGCTCTCTGATATCCTTGGGTGACTACTAACTGTCTGTGTTGCTGTTAGATTTCTGGGGGTGGGGGGGGCAGAGAAGAAAAATTCAGCTTTTCATTTTGTGCAGTGAGACCAAACATGCTCATTTTACCACTGACAAACTTCTCAGGGGTCATTTAAAAGAACTGTTATATCATTAATATAAAACTTTGCCATTAAAAAAAAAAATAAAAATACCACCAAACAAAAAACCAACCCAAATCAACTGTGTAGACAGTTCTGTTTGGGTTACTATAGTAGCGTACCTTTGCTGATCTTACACTCTTTCCACTTTAAAATAGCATGCTGCTCTGCTCATACATGGGAGGAATTTAATTAGTCCCAGAGTTAACCAGTGTACTTCTGTGGCATGGCAGAGTGGTCAGTCACTTTCCAACTTAATTGAGAAGTTAAATTATATGCTATTATGAATGCACATCACTGCAGGGGAACCAGACAAACTATTATAACCTGTCAAAAGCAAATTATTTCTGTAAAATATGGAAACTTATGACTTCATGGTACAAATGCAGCTTTACTCTCAAGCAATTGAAAGTTTGAGATGTTTATTACTTCAGTCATGCCTACACAGGGGTACTGATTTGAAGACATTTGGCATGAAAAGCATGATTTACTACTTGCTTATGACTTGTCTGTATGGGGCAACACCTTGTAAAAGAAATATTCTGAAACAAATCTAATCCAACCCAGTTAGTTAACTTAAGCTGATACTGACTTTGCATCCTTCCATCCGGTCTGATGTTTCTGTTCTTGGGCACTGCCAAACACAAGAGGTCCATTTAAAAACTTGGACTCACAGTGTAAGGGCCAGTTCTTGAGTGAAGACTGATCATAGAAATACTCCCGTGGAAGTTCTTGCTCCTGTTAGCATAACCGGAGTGCCATCAAAGCTCTTTTCCTTGAGACAGGAGAGTCTATCCTGGGGAAAACTTCATTCTGTTTTTGATTTTTGCTATGTGTTCCTGTGTCTCTGTGTTCTGCTTGCTTTTTTTTTTTTTTTCTTTTTTTTTAAAGAAAGTTGATTATTTGATCTCCCCAGATGACAACAAATACAACTTTTACCGTATGGTTCATATATGATACTGAGTATATGTGAACCCAGAAGTATATGCTAGGTATTGTTTACAGTATACAACCCCCCCTCTGCTAAACCTAAGTAAGTGCTGAGCAGAAGGCATATTCTTGGAGCAGTCTGTCAAAAATGGAAATTGAATCCAAAATACAAATGTGTTAGTCTAAGGAAGTGTTCACATAGCTAATAATATGCGATATACAGCAAAATATCAAATATTTGCTCAAAAAAGACAGTTACCTTTACTATGTAAGGTATATACCCAAGAAGTGAAGCTGTATGTAGAGAAATCCTTGTGTGAACAGAAAATACTGGCCATAGTAGCATTTAGCTGTCTGAGCATGCATGTCCTAATTAATTTGCATAGATGAGCATACAATTTAATGCTAAGTAATACTTTACTCTAAATATGAAGAGGCCATGCCAAGATAGGAAGCTAAACACCAAAACCAAATTCAGTCCTGTGAAGTTTGATTTGGTACAGAATGGTTAGGAGCTGAAACACTCTCCTAAAATCTATATAAGTATTTTCAATAATATTTTCTTCTTTAAAGAATGGTTACCATTTGTGGCATGCAGTCTTACTCTGGGTATGCTCTTATCTATAAACAGTTTATCGTTAATATTCTCAGATTTCACATACTGTTCATGCATAAGTCCATTGAAATTCCATAAGTCCATTTCCCTGCTGTATTTTTGGTACTGATTTCACTGCATGTCATCTCTTTTCTGTTTCTTCTCTTTAGAACTCACAAATAGCACTGAAAGCCTAAGTGAATTAGAGTTCTGCAGACTTACACAGTATCTACTAATTCATAACATTGTTCTGGGTTCTTAACATTATTTTTTTAGGCTGAGAATTGACTCTTTGAGAGCATTATTTTTCCATGCATAATTAAGGACAGAGCATCTATGTCTCTGATATCTCTACACTGGAATTTGTATACTCTGAATCACATTCTGCTTGTCTGAATTTTCATTGTTCCAATACTGATGCATATTCAACTGTGTTTTGTAACTCCTGGAGACATAAATCAATAGCTGAAAGCAGGCATGGAAAGCAAGGGAAGAGTATAAGAAAGTGTATTTTCCTGTGCATTTCAATGCATCCTGCTTTGTGCCAAAGCTGTGATGTTCTCCTTTTTCAGTCCTTTGCTTCAGCTTCTCTGAGCTTTACCAGGTCTTTCCTGATCCTCCCTTGGCCCTTTCTTCTGGGGGGGGAGGGGAACTTAATAGCTGGCCTGTATGATTAATATGAGAGCTACAGGAATAGTATCAGGAAAAATGATTAAATAACCCCTGGCATTCAACTACTGACAGAACCTTGGCTAGGGAAACACTACTTGCTATTTAAGACAAAAAAGATGTCTGGATGTGGCTCATAATCTAGAGAACCTTAAGTTACAGGAATACAGTTGCAGGCTCTCCTTGTCAGCAGAACCACTGCATGCAGTAGCTTCTGAGCTGTTTGTTTAGGAACATTCTGAAAACAATTTAGGAAAGGGGAAAACAAAGAAATGGAAACTGTAGCTACTTAGCTGAAAAGAAGGGGGTGGGGAAGCCCACAAATGTAACAGTGAATTCCAGGAGTAGCATATAAAAATGAAAGTGATCAAGTTACCTTTAATGCTATAATCAACTAGAATTGCTTCTAGTCCTGTGACTCAGTGAATAAAGTACAAATATCCAAAAAGCAGCCTAAAAATCTCATCTAATCTGGTAGCAGTCAATATCTGGCTATATGCAGCTAGATTATTACTGGAATCTATTAATCCTAAGAAAGCAGCTAACCTTTTTGTCTTTGACATATTAAAGTTTAAAATGAATCCCATCTGGAGACTCCCCAGCAAAACTGTGTAGTCCTAGACACTTGAAAGTTGAATTTTTAATTTTTTATTTTTTTTTTTTAAAAAGATTGCTGTTAATGAATGTGTATCATTGACAGCTCTAATCCATACTGAGGAATACAGACCTGGAGCAGAGGGCATTTTTATATTTAGTGTCCTAAGTGGAGTCAATATTAGCAGGCAGAGATCTTAAATATCATGTTTTAAATTCCAATAGTGTCACCTAAACCAGGATAGTCTGAAAGTGTAGTTTCAGTATCTTTCAAGTGCTGGATGCCTGAAGTGAGACTTGGAAACCTATTGGATGTCTGGGTGTTTCTATTTTATTCTGGTGTCCTGTCCCGTCCCACCCTCCCCCAGCAGTATAATGCTGCTGTCTTCTGATCATTGACCTTCATTTTTATATACTAATACCGAACCTTCCTAAGTTTAAGTCGTCGATGTATACATGTGTTCAGCAGTATAATTGACTACTTAATTAAACAATTTTCTAGATACTATTGTACTATGACATGAATTTACAATTATTTTCTTTTTCCTAAAGAAATATATTATTTTATAATTCTGTGTCTTAACCTGAAATTACCAGGAGATAGATACACCCTTTTTTTTTTTCTCTGGCTGGCATTTTTGAACAACTCTATTTCATGACCATTAAAACCAAAAGAGCTAATAGAAGATGGACACATTCAAAAGAACGTTCTGACCCTCAAAATGAAGCTCAGACTTCTGTTAAACTCTTCTTCCAGTGGCTCAACTTTCTGGTTTAAGTCGTACTAAATGTCAGTTTTTCCATGACAAAAAAAAAAAACCCAAAACAGTCTCGTTCCTGTGGTAGTATTTCCCATATATGGATTGTTTTTGCCCAGAGATTGGGGGAAACGGCATCATGACTAGAATCCTAAAGCTTCCAGATATGGTATAAACTTTCCCTGCTAGCCTAAACATTATTAGCAGCATATAGTTCATTATCAATGTGATCTCTTAACGAACCAGTATTTAAGTGCTATTGTCATTAAGTAGTGCAGTGCTGGAGAAGTCTTATCTTCTCTACTCCATTACCCATCTGTAAAAAAAGACTTTTGCTATAGGGGTTAGACCTATTAAATAACTGTTGCAATAGATGAAAATACCTTTGTGCTTTGATGTAGTAAACAAAACCACTAGCTGTAAAATCTCCTATAAATGAGGGGAATTTTCCAGTGTTGTGGTGCCTTTAAAGCTGAGTAGCCACAGTGGTGCCTTTTCACTGGCGATCTCTTCTGTTACTGGAATCCATTAATCCAACTCACTAAAACAGGACATCTTTCATACAGGGATAGCAAAAAATCTTTAGAGTTTTTTGGAATCTGCCTTGTGTTACTACTTATTCCAACCCTTGACGAACTGTAAAACTAGCTGCTTTTAATAGTTCTGCATCAGAAATGCAGTTAACTTTTTAAAATGTAACTTAACCAGTCATTCAAATATCGAGATCTGTCTGTTTCTTTCCAAGTGACTTACTTGGTAAGTCACTACTGGAGAATCACTAGCCAAAAAATAATGTACGTAAACAAGAGTTGTTAGTCCTTTAAATGTTGAGGTTGCATACCTCAATACTGTATCCGCTATGTGGTTTAACAGTTTCCAATAGAAAGAACTGGGTTTGGATAAAGGAAGCTTCATTGTCTGATAGCGAATAAGTTAACCAGTTTTGAAGCCTGATGAACCCATCTATGAATAACTTCTCTGAATTCTGAGGAACTGCTAGACGTGGAGTAAACTTATTGTTTTGAAAAGTCATTTAGCTTTAACAAAGATGGATTTCTCAAGTTCAGATTCACATCCTTCAAGATGTTCTCTCTTTTCTCTAGCTCTTAGTATATGTATTGAAGAATCCAATGTTGTTATTCTTCAAAAGAAGGAAAAAAATCTTAGAACTCTCCTTGCCCCAGAATTAGTGTCTGGTCAGGATAAGCACAAACTAGTTCACGATCATACTAATATTGCAATTCATAATAGGAAATGTCTTCCTAATACTTATTAGGATCTATTAAAAAAAAAAAAAAAAAAGATGACCACAGAGTAGCACAGAGTAGTGTTTTTAACATTTTATAAAATAGAATGAACCCTTTAGGGTCAATGAAAATCAGACGAATATTGTGAATCTTCTTCCCTCCCATCCCCCGAAAGCTATTGAAGTGCTGATCAATATGAAATTTCTTTGTGGATTTACCAAGATGAACTTTAATTTCAACCCAAGTGAACTTTTAAGCTATACAAGACTTCATCACAAAAATGCACAAATTCAGAAATTCTAGCGGGTGTGAGGACTTACTTTCTGCTTGTACTGTTAATAAAAGTAAACCCTGTTACTGCAAGTTTTGGTTTCACTTAGATACGCTAATGTACAAAACAATTTTTTTGTCTCTAATTTGGAATATATATTGAGTTATCAGTGTCTTCAAACATCTATAAACTTACTGTAGTAATATGATGAGTTCCTTCATATTTTAGCAATAACCCATTGAATGTCCAAAGTTTTCCCTTTTTAAAAATACATATATATATCTATATATCTATCTGACTTAAACAACCTTCTATTTTCTCCAGGCAGTTTTAATGTTGCTTGTTGAATTAAACAGGTGGCTGAGATGAACTGGTGGAGCTCATGGTCTCCTACAGCTAGAGAGCCTGGCACCTTGCAAGTAAACAGTTTAGAAGCAGCTTATCCAAGAAGTCTGATTCCTCTTCATTATTCCTGCTCAGTGTCTGTAAAGGAAAGGCTAGGGAGGCTACATCAAGAATGGGCCATGGCATAGGCTTAGAGCAGGTTATTTCCCTACTGTACCCCCCACACCCATTTCCCCCCTCAGGATGTGGTGGACTTTTATGTATTTGAGAAATGCCACAAGATCTGTATGGAAATTAATGCATCTGGGATTTTTCCCCACCTGCAAAGTATGACTGTCTTCAGGAAGGGATGAGGGTTAATGTTCACGCAAATCTTCCTCTTTCTTCAGCCAAGTCACTATTTCTTCCTCAAAACAAGGAAACAACCCCACCCTTCTTTTCTCAGCCATGTACTCTTCCACAGATACTTATCATGTGTCAAAAGAAACGTGCTTAAAATAAGGGCATAAATATTTTGTGGGTAGACGGAAACTCACCCTAACCTTCCTCATTCAAGTAGTCAGTGTGACCATTAATTATAACGGAGAATCTGGCCTTTATCCATCTGTTTCCCTTCCCTTCCTTCCCCCCCATCAGAACATCACCTTCATGCTCTGTCCCTTGCTGGCACGTAGTGGCTCGGGCTCCTCTCACCGCTCCCCGGTGCAGGTGCAGCAGGCAAGCCTCGCCACAGAGCCTTGTCGCTGGTGGGTCTGCAACCAGCACAGCCATTCTCTGGGGAAGAAACCTGGCTGAGCTTGTTATATTGTATTGCTGCACCTTTTTCTTTTTTCCTCGAGAAAACATAATCGGCTTTGTGCGACTTGGATGCGTAGGTCCTAATTTTGTTTGCTCCTGGGATAGGGCCTTTGCTCCGCACTGACCCCGCGGTCCCATCTGCTGCTCTGGGCTGTGCGGAGGGTGAAAACAAAGCTGCCAGCTATTCGCTAGGATGAGTCAGATAAGGAGCAGCCAACTTCGGCGAAGCGTTTTAGTTCTTAGGGAGAGTTGTTAAAAATGAAGTGTCTCGGTGGGTTGTTTTGCTCTCGTTTTCCTTTCTTCTCCTCCAGTCCTCCCGTGCTCAGCGCTATCGCTGGCTGCCAAGGCTGGGACGAGCGAGGGCTCAGCCGCCTCCGAGCCGCTCCCCTCCCGCCCCCGAGGCGAGGGTGCCGCCGCTCTGCCCTCGCCCCAGCTCGCCCGCTTCCCCTTCTCCGCCCGCCGCTGCCCCGGGCCTCGTTCACTTACCGGCAAAGGGAGGAGGAGATCGGGGACCGGCTTCCCGGAGCTCCGGCGGGCTCGGGAAGGGCGGGCGGTGCTGGGCTCGCACGGGACGACGGCGGCGGCGGCCGGGCTCCTCGGCGCTCGCCTTCTCGCTCGTTCCCTTGCCGGTATCCGCGTCCCTTGGCTGGGCTGGGCTGGGCAGGGCAGGGCAGGGCCGGGCCGGGGGGGTGATGTCCCGCCCCGCCGGTGAGGCGCTGGCAGCTGCTCCTTGCCGCTGCAAGAGCAAGTTTTGCCCTTCTCCGGTCCTGCGCTGCCGGGGGAAGAGCTTGACTCTGCCCGCCGCCGCTCCCCGGGCCGAAGGGCCGGGACCCGCCGCTGCCGCTCCGCTCGCCGCGGCTTTCGCCTCCTCGGGTCGAGCGCCGCCCGAGGACGCCGGCCCCCCCGTCCCGTCCCGAGCCGAGGAATGCCCCGTGGCGAGCGGCCCCGCCGGTCCGGGGAGAAGGCGGCGAGGGGCCGCGGCCGGCGGCTCCGCCGTGGAGGGGCCGCGGCCCGCCGTCCCCCGGAGGCGGCTGCCGTGGTGGCCGGGAGCGGGCGGGGACGCCTCTGCTTGGCGGTGAAGCCCAGCGCACTGAAAACCTGTGGAAGCAGAGATTCCTTCCGCCTGCGGCGGGGAAGCTGCCCTGAGGGGCGAAGGGATTAATTTCTCTGAGGTAACACCAGGAGTCTGCGGAGGATCAGGAATCAAATCCCGGTTTGCGATCATCCCAGCGCTCGATCCAGCCGCAGGGCCAGCACTCTTGCTCTGAGAAAGAGCATGTGTTCTTAAGTAGCTTGGTATGTGGCAGTTTCTTTTAGTGGAGCCGTCTTACAAAACTAGTTTAAGACCTGGAAAAATCTCAAAAGTAGAACACGGTATTGCATGTCTTGGCTAAACTGGTTTTTTTTGTGACTTCCGTAGGTCCAGTACATCTGCTCTGTATTAAACATACACCCAAGGGTTGGCTTTTTTTGCAAAGGAAAGCAACTAACTTACTTACTTTCGTTCCTTTCTTTAAGACAATGCTTATTTTTCTCTCGCTTTTTAAAATGTTTAGCAATGTGTTGTACAAAACTGTGTGGATTCAAAAGGAATGTTTTGTCATGTAAGTCATAAAGAATTCGTGCAATGATGTTTTTGCAAACAGCATTGTTAGGCACTTAGTAACCGTGTTGTCTGTAAAACTGGTGAGGAGTATTGTAAACTTTTCACAGTTCCCTCCCCCGCCACGGGCTAACGGGAAAATAGAGGGAAATACCCGTGTTCCTGCACTCAGTCTAGGAGAATAACACCCTTTGCCCCAAAGTGCACCACTATCAGTGAAGAAGTGTTACAGTCATAAACTACTTTCTTGGTGCTACTAAGGCAATCTTTTTTCTCTTGAATAAAGTGTTAACTGTCCCATTACAGTTATGATAAAACCCATTTCTTAACAAATGTATGCTTGGGTCTTGTATAAATCACCCTCCCGTGGTCCTGCAGGTGGTCAGAGCAATCCTGTGCAAGAACCTTCTCTTTGTTGGTTTTGGGCAGTACCTGAATCATGTGGAGAGGCTTTACACTGGAAAATGGTTCTGCAAGAGTTGAAGGCCCTTTCAAATCCATGCCTGTTACACAGTTACTTGAAGAACAGCTTCTGTGCTACCATTACTTACTCAATAATGTTTAGCTTCACTTCTGCAGCAGTTTCATGCTCAGTCTCCTTTGCTGTTGTTTTGACCTATTTATTATGTGCAAGTAGGTTTTATGTAGGCCCCTTTGGAAAAACATTGAAAATCAGTAAAGTTTATAACTTTCCATGTAACACCAAGTTGCAGCTGCTCTGTGTGCTTATTCTCCTGTCGACCTCTTCTATCCAAACAATGTTTTCTGCAAGCAAAGCCAGAGATGGACTGGAAGCCTTGAACCAGTGCTGCAGTGTTGCTATGAGATGTTCCTATCTCCCAGCAAACATGTTTGTTCCAAACAGTATTTAAGTAACCGCCTTTAGAATATCAGGAGCTTTGTACTGTTGAAGGTAGAATGTGGCATTTCTGTTTAGATAGAAAGGACCCAAATAAACTGTCCCTTGCAATGTTTAGTGCTGCAGATGAAAACTGAGGCTAGGATGTACACCATGACTGGAAGAGCTAGAATTCTCATTAGAAGGAGCTTTGAGGATGTGCCTCTATTGCGTCATGCTATATATCTCTGTATTTCTTTTGAAATTGTAACTTTTATATTGTGAGGCAGACAAAGTTATAAAAGGTATCATAACATATGTGTACCAACAAGTTCACATGGACAGAGGCTTATTTAAAAGAAGAATTTCATAAAATACTCACACAAAACTTGGCAGGCTTTTCAAGCCTTCTGTTATTATAAACTTCCAACTTGGATTACTTTTGTCAAAGAATTCTTAGAGACAGCCTTTCAAACAAACTCTGACAGAATTTCAAACAAACCAAATGGATTATGGTTTGTGATATGGAGTGTTACTGATTTACACCACCATTAGTTTTAACTTGGGAAAACTGAGCAACAGGCTAATAATAGTACAAGTGTCTGTCAGTTTTTTGTCTTTGATTATATTTAAAGCTATCCATTAAATGGCCATTATTCTTGTTTTTAATTCTGCAGATTATTAGACTTCAGAGTACTGCAAGCAATTTTGAAATTACATTTTTAATGTAACTTACAGGTTCATTTTTATCATAAATAATGACCAAATAAACTAATCTGCCCATGCATATGAGTAAATCTTTGCAAATTCTTGTTGGTGCCTGATATGTCAAAAGTAGTAATATGTGATAGATGGCTAAAACCTGTGTGGGGATTGTTTGACAGTTGTTTTTTCTGTATTGTCTTACAATTTTTCTTCCACTGATTCTTTTGGCTGCAAGCAGTCTTCAGCTATCAGCAAGCATTTGAAATTACTCTAAGCTTTAGGGTTTTAGCGATATGCCATGACTCTTGCTACTTCCAATGCATGTGGACTGTTAAGATGCTTATATTCTGCATAACTTGATGTTTTGGGAGATCACTTAATGTCATTAAAGTCACTTAACAATTTTTTTCTTGATTGAAAAGTAGCCTTTTGAAAGTTGAGCTTCAAAATACTGAAAGCTCATTTCAATTGTCACAGAAATCCAAGGGCAGAAGTGAATGCTCAGAACTGTTTCGATTAAAGTTCCACTTGCCATGCTTATTTGCAAGGTGAGTAAAATCAGAAGCTTTTTTTTGGTCTTTTTTTGTTGTTGTTGTTAGGTTTGGTTGGAAATACTTTCAGGTTTAATATTCAACATGAAAATACAATGAATCCTGTTTCTTTCTACAGATAAATGTAGATTTCACTTTAACATTCTTTCAAATGTACCCATTTGAGTGCTCTGTATGAGTTATAAGGATTTAGCCTATTTAGCTTATGGTTTCAAGGTAAATTGATATCCATGGTATGAGCTTATAAATTGTTGACATGCATACTCCCATTTCCAGTGGAAATAAGAAGCTTTACTTAGAAGAGTCGTAAGGAAAATATGAAAAGCCTATGGAGACATTCTTCACAGTAAGACTTAAATAATTATTTCTGTTTTTCTTATAATGCCACTGATACTGAAGTTTAATGTAGCGAGTGACTTGTTGTGTAAGCCTCCTTTGCCATTTCATCTCTTTCTCTCTTATGTGTCTACAATTACCACCTGGGCAAGAGGTAGACAGAATAGCTTTAATCTACATACATGCTATTGTCTAGCTAATGCTCATGCTTATGCTAGCTCAGACTAGAAACTTCTGACCATATTCTGCAGTCTTTCCCTCAGTGAGGATGCTAATTTGAATATCTTCTCTACCCAGCCCCTACACTTCACTAAACTTTTGAGTAAGAGCTTAATATCTGTGAATTTTCATCTCTGACTGAAGTTAACCAACGAGTTCAAATTTATTAGAGAGGAACAGGCAGACATTGCAGCTGGTTGAAAGTGCAGGCACAAACACGGGAAAACTCAAAACTGCAGCTTCTATAGATGTTAAAAACTGGCATTAAGTACTTAGTAAGTAAATTAAACCAGTCCTTGCTATTATAATTCCAGGAATACTTGGCTTCTGAATGTGTATACCTCCAGGTTTGGTGTTCTAACTCTTAATCTGATTCTCGGGGAAATTCAGGATTCTCTTATTTTTCCACTGGCCTCATATATGCGGAGTGTATCTGTATTTCATGGTTTTGGGAATCTGTGACCAAGGGTAGTGTCCTAATAGCCTTTCTTAGAGCCAAAATGCCTTCTGCTGCTTGTATTTAAAACTCATCTGGAATGAAAAAAAAAAAAAAAAAAAAAAAGGTGTAGTGTGGCCCTATGCTTCCCTGGTAAGAATTAACACATTCTGCTAATGTATGCTAATGTATGAAAATGTCTTTACTAGGATTTTACTTCACATAAATAAAGGTTGAGCTAATAAGTTAGTTAAACTGCTAAGAACAGAGATAGTGAGCTCTGCTAAGTAAGAAGTGTGTAATAGCTATTTTACTATAAGACTCCAAAAGAGCAGTTCCTGGGTCATTTTCAAGAAAGAGTCAGGTATGCGAGATCAGTGCTATCCCACTTCTGCAGTACTGATCTCACCACGTTTGCCTCACAGTGGAACCTTACCTGCTCCAGTAACGGCATAACATACTGGGAATACTTGCTGTCACATGCCTTGAGCCTAATGTGCATCTGTTATTTGATTTTTAGATCTTTATCACTAACAAGAGAGCAGTGATGCTACAAAGAAATTTGATCTTTGTTAACAAAACAAAATACATTCAGAAGAACGCTATCAGTTTAACAAATAATATTAATAGTAGTAATCTGTTCTCTTATTAAAATCTGTTGCTTCCTAGTAGTGTTTATAGTGTTTCTTTTCAGATGACAGTGTGTCCTGTAGCACTACAGATTTGAATATTATTCTGGAAAATCCAGCATTTTATCAAGGGTGTGTGAAGTTAAGGACTTGTCTTTTTAATTGATTTAAACATTTCACTTTGAAACCCTTACAACTGCAGTTGTGAAATATGATTAAAGTAATGGATGAGAAGATGCGTTTATGCAAAAGCAGATAGAAAGTGAAAATAACACAGGTAACAACAATTTAAGGAAGAGATGCTAGACCGAAGCCATTTCCAGATGAGACAATGTGATTACTGGAGACACTATGTGTGTAAACTGATAACCTTTCCAGATATTACAAGATTTCTTAACAGGTTTAAGAAGCTGTCAACCATTCTCTGCATCTCATTTGTGGCACCAGACAGTAGGTTCTTCCTGTCCTCTTATGAATAAATTTTCTTGGGAACCATCGTCCTCCTGAACAGATAATGAGCTAGATGGAGAGACTCTTCCCTCCTGACTTTGCTTCAGAGCAGGTGTTTTCTTAGTCATCCTGTGATTGGTATGCACGGACTATGAACAGGGAAGCTGTAAAAAGCTATCGCCATCAGTTTGGTGTTGAGACTGGATTCCAGGGTTCCTGCCTCAGGATCTACTTATGTACCTGTACAAAAACCCGCCCACACACACCCACCAACCCCTGTTGCCCACACCCCCAACCTCCTTCTGCTTTTGGAAAACACTGTTAAAAAAATTAGCTCTCCACCATGGCGGAGATAAGTTCTTTTTGCAATATGTTTGCTTCCTGAACAGTATTAGCTCTAAAATAATCTAGTCCTTCTGAGATTAAGGACCTAGATGTGACTCTCTTTTAAGGGTGGAAATGTTTCCGCTTGCTTTGTTGCGATAATATGTGTGTCTCATTGTTCAAAATGAAACATGGAGTAGTGCTTAGGTAGAGGGACTTAATTCCTTTAGTTAGGCAGAACTCAGTTTTACTTGGTGTATTTTAGCATTTTATCCTGGAATAGAGTAATAGAGACAAAAACATTGAAGCTATAGCTAAAAGACATTGCTCATTCTTTATATCTGTGTGGATGTGCTTTAGGTGTAAAGACATGAAGTATAACCTTGGCTTCAAAGGAATCCATTGATTCAAACTGTGGCTATTTCTGACCGAACACAATATACATGAAACTGCCTGCCTATGGAGCAAAAATACTGAGTTGCCATTCTGGGACTGGACAATTAAGCCTGTGTTCCCTAGTCTCAAATCAAACATCTTCTGCATAGCAAAAGCTGAGGTGTAATACATAATCTTAAGAACATTCTAGGCATTCATGTAGCTGAAGCAGGAGACATGAGTTTCAGCCACATTTGTGCAGCCTCTGTTGAAGTTACGAATGCTTCTCCATGAAGATCCCTGGATCCACCCATATCCTCTTTCCCTTGGCTCATGGCTGGGGGAAAATGAGACAGGCAAAGTTAAGTCTAATATGCTGGGTAGCTCAGGAGTTCTGTATTGAGGTTCAAAAGCTATGGACTCTGACTCTACATTTTTCTATTTGTCCTGGTCTTTGACTTTGGACAAATCACTGCTCTATCTCATAGATTCTTCATCTGTTAAGTGTTACTTTTATCCTTAGGAGGTTGCTTTGATATCAATAGAGCAATGAAATTGCTATATACTTGTGGAGTATTTAATACACGGCAATTTTTCTGTTACTGCCTATATGGCCCGTTAATATAGGTATAATGTATATTCTAGCTTGCCCTTATGTAAGGGGAACCGTTGGCTTTGCCTGTTAAGGATCACTCTAGTTTTACAATACTGGGTGGCACAAGGAATATGTACCACTATGTCTATGGTTTGATTTCTGAATGGTGCAATTGTGGCTATAGTATTCTCTTAAGTAACTGGGGAATAAAATAGAAGAGATAGCTAGAATTCAGACTGTTCTCTTTGCTAATCAGGCTATACTTAAGATTTATTTTTGGACAGTCTTAGAGTGCTAGGTTCTGAGAAACAGAGCACTGGGATGGAAATACAGAATTCCCATTATAGTTTCAACATGCTAGGTACATCTGGGAAATTTTTTGTTTAAATGTAGGTCATTATCCTACCTGTCCATTTGGGTGGTCAGTTTTTTGGCTATAGGTCAAGCACATTCAGCTCAGAAAGTTAACTTAAAGTTCCTAAGAATATTGTCAGAAATTATGCTTATAGTCTTAAAGGTCTGTGGTGTGGTAAGATTTCCCTGGAAATCTCAAAATAGTCATCCTCACTAAATACTTGAGAACTTGGCTGCTATGACTGTGAAATCGCCTCATTTTTGTCTTGTAGATTGTGACAGACTCTTCTCATGATAGAGGGGAAAGAATAAATATGTTCAGTGTTCCTTTATGCTTACAGTGGATGACTTACTCTGGAACAGGATAAAACAAATTTGTTAGAGAAACTGAGTAGTAAAGATAAAACAATCTAGATAAGAAACAGACTTCTAGCCCTTGAAAGGGCTATATTGTGTCACAAGGGTTGAATATGTGTCAGCCATAACCAGGGGAAAAAAAAAAAAAAGATGAAAGGGACTGTTGATGTTTTAAAGCTCCTTGGCTTCTGGAACAGGGGAGGAAGCACTGTGCTGAAGGGCAAAGGTTATGTGTAATCATCCAGCAGGAAGACTCACAGACAACCAGAGCCTACTAGAGGCAGAAAAGTCTGCCCATTCCCTGTACTTGGTCATCCACCTTCCAGTGGATAGTAGATGTTAATTGAACTGAGGTATTACACCCTAGTCTCTCAATACCAGCTTTTGCAATTCAGAATCGGAAATGTGTCATCTTGGTTGCTTTCCGTGCTCTGTTACAGTTGGGGTGAAAGGAAGCTCGTAGAAATGTTTGTTGGAAGGAACTCCTGGAGGTCATCTAGTCCAGTCTCCAGTCAAAGTGGGACTAATGCCACTCCTGGATCCGGTCAGTCATGGCTTTGTTTAGCCAAGTCTTGAAAGCTTCCAAGGACAGAGATTCCATCGCCTTTCTGGGTAGGTTGCTCTAGTGTTGCGCTACTCTCCTAGTGTGAACTTTGCAAAGAAACCAAATGTTCAGGCACTTAACAAATGAGATTATGATGCAAGACATTAAAAAGGGTTATGATATGTTCTATGAAGGCTATTTAATTATTCTTTTAAGGGGTTGTATTGGGGGTGGGGGGAAGGAAGGAATGAAGTAGGTAGCCTGGAAATTTTTTACTTTGAACATTTTTTTTTTATATAATACCATAGAATAAATATATTATGGCAGTATATATATTTAAAAAAAAAACTGGCACATTTTAACCATATGAATAAGGCTGAGGGAGTGTCATTGAAAATGCCTTTTAAAAATGGTATTAATACTATTAAGTTTAAATATGAAAAGATTAGTTTTTGCCATTGGAATAAAGTTATACTCAAATTATGTTAGACTAATCAGAGGCAGCGTTGCAGACCTTCATTATAGCATGCCTTCATCACATTTGTGTGAGAAAAGTTGCACTCTCAGTTTTAAGTAAAAGCAAAGATACTGTAATATTATCATGACATTTGGAAACTGATCCCATTACATATGAGCACTTTGTAATATGAGCACTTCATAAATTTTATTTGAAAGACTATGATAAGCTGAAGTCCACATGTCAGCTGTAGTAGATTGTGTTCAATTGGAAGTGGTGAATGGTGGAAAAAAACCAGCCAAACAAATAAATAAATAAAACCTGGTAAAATGCTGAAGGGACCTCAGAAAAGATCACTTCTTAGCTGTAAAAAGAAATATTAGAATCCATTGACAACAAATAAGTTACTTAAGTGAAAGAATAAGTTTGGTAATACAGATGTTTTTCCTGGTGAGAGGGCAATAAGTCCCTTCTACTTAGTAAAGCAAAGAAGTTTTAGTAAATCTAAATCAGATGGAGAGAAAGAAAAAGCTGGAAAACATTTAATTTGAGTGTGTGCAGATGATTGTCTTATCTATATGGTTAAGTGTTAAAATATGGTGCTCAAAAACATACTTTCATCATGAACTCACTATTTCAGGCAGTGGTTTAAATCTCTGCATAGTTTAGGTGTAGCTGTGATGCAGTAAACGCTGCTAGCTTACAAATCATGATGGTCTCTTGATATGTGATTGAGTCACAGAACAAGCCAGTTTGGGAAGGCTGAACAAAATTTCATTGTCATTAGTTTATTTGGTCTTTCAACTCATTCTGAACTTTGCCGCATGGAATGCTTAGGGATATAAAGTGTAAGGACTGAATCTCTGGTGCAAAAGCAAATAATCTTACTTCTGGACCCTTCATCTTTTCTGTTAAGGAACATCATCCAAAACTAAAAGATCACATCTATCATTAATGATAGATAAATTAACCAAAATTCAATTTTCTAATTAAAGTCAACTTTTCCTAATGAAAATATATCCATTTTTCCATATGTGTATGTATAAATGCACGCACAGTTGATGTGTTCTGTTTTCTGCAGTAGAGATGAGATTAACTGTTTTCAGACTGAGTCAGAAGATACAAGAAAAATCAGTTTCCAAAACATGGAAGCATTGTGGAAGTTTCTGAAAGGAGAAAACTAAAATTACATCAAATTTTATTTTTTAAATCGATGACTATTCCATTTCTTTCTTTTTGTAGTATTTGTAAAGAATATAAACAACTTGGGGGGGGGGGGAGGATTTGTTTTGGGTTTTTTTGGTTGGTTTGTGCTTGCTAGTGTTCAGTCACCCATATGAATAGATTATTCTTAATAATGCTTCTGGTAAGAACTGTTCCAGCATACTGGCAGGAAGTAATTTGCATCTCTGGTTTTGAGCTTCTGACAGTTGACTCTGCTGGAAACGTATTTCCAGAAATGCTGTTCTTGATTTCAGAATGCTGTTTCCCACTGTATTTCTTTTTCTGATGCATGTCAACTGAATGTTGGCTTTGTGTTAGAATAATTGGCAACATAAATATTATTTATATTCTTGCCTCCACACTGTAACTCGTAATGTAGGTAATTGTCCATGAATTTTAACAATACTTGCTGATTGTTGCTGGCCCACTTACTTGTCTCTGTGGATGAATATAACCTAGCCAGTGAAAGGACTCTGCTGTATTCTCTCTGTGGGAGATAGATTTATTTTTTTTTTTAGTTGGAGCTGAAAGGTGAGGATTGTTCCACACAAGCACAGATATGTAAGTGCTTTTTCAGAGTGTGAAACACAGAGCTCCTTCTAGCCATTAAGCCACCAGTAAGACCATATGAAACTGCTCATAGGCCACCATCCGGTGCTTACATTTTTTTTTTTTTTTTAAATTAATATAGGCCTGTTTCTTACTGATACTAGAAAATACCTCATGCACTAGAAAAGCAATCTGGGGGAATGTGTAAGCTTGAGAAAGGACTTTTGACAAGAAAAAATTAAATATGTTTTAGATGTTTAGGGAAGTTATGGAGGCTTGGTAACAGTGTTTTGCTAAGGAAAAAGGAAGACTTTTATTTTCCAGATGAGGAAAGCAATCATTTTTTGCTTTGCTCTGCATTGAAGGAAGGTAGGGGAGAGAGGAAGAATCCAATTGGTTTTCATTGGCTGGGTGCCAGTAGTAAGAGGAAAGGAAATTATTTTAGTTCCTGAAGGGACTTGGAGGAGGTGAAACTCGGATTCAGTTTTGTTGACTGAATTCAGTACGGGAAACTGAATTGCTTTCTCAAATGAGATTGAGTTTTAGGGATTAAAAGCACCATGCAGTTGCTTTCTCCCCCTCCCCACTTTTCTTCATGAAGAAGTTTCTGAAAGGCTTGTTATCTTGAATATTGCAAGATAGTCCTTACCTCAGGAAGCTCAGCATATAATGGATGTGTGTGCGTATGTGTACAATATATATGAGATATATATACACACACATTATTTCTGAATGATATATTCAGAAATAAACATGTAGTTAACATTTCTGTCTGATAGGAGAGCTCACTAATTTATGATGTGTTGCATGCTATTTTAAGATTCAGTCAGCGGCGAGGCCAGCAGAGGCAACGGTAAGTGGGCGGCTAAACGCTAGGTGGAGGCCGACTGGGAGATTCCCGAGGCCCAGGAGCCCCGGGGAAGAGCGGAGGGACCCAGCCAGAGCCGGCGGCTCTTGCAAGAGAGGCTGACGTGGCATGGGCCTTGCCAGGGGCAACTGCGGGAGATTTGAACGGCCCTGAGGAGCGCGGCGAACAGGGCGGGCACACGGGGCGTGGCGCGTCAGAAAGGGCGTGGCGCGGCAGTTTGCGCAGGTAGGGCGCAGCCCCCCTCTTCCTCTTCCCAGCTCAGGAAGGCTACTCAAGCGGTGGGCGTCAGCCCGGAGGGAGACCCAGGTATGGTTGCCACTCAGGTGAAAGCCGTTGTTAGGAAAAATGTGGTGACGCAGACGGAGCTCCCGTGTAAACGTGCGGCTGTCCAGGTCTCTGGCTGCAGGGAGTGCCTGAGTCTATCACTGGTGATGGAGGGCAGCACGGGCACCTCTTGTGTGAGGTGTGACCAGGTGGATGATCTGCTTGGCCTGGTGGCAGAGCTGAAGGAGGAACTGGAAAGGTTGAGGAGTATCAGGGAGTGGGAGAGGGAGATAGATTGGTGGACCCACACCCAACATCCCTGAGGCAGAGGCAGCAGATGGAGGCTCCACAAGAAGCGGAGGTTCCCCTGCCCTCTTGCCACCAGGCAGGAGGGGACCTAAGAGATGGAGGGGAATGGATACAGGTCCCTGCTCGGGGAGGCAGGCGAATCCGCTCCCGGTCTCCCTCACCTTCCCAGTTGCCCCTTCACAACAGGTATGGGGCTCTGGAACTTGAGGACCAGGCCAGTGAAGATCAGGGTGTAGATGAAGCCCTATCTAAGGAGGTGCCCAGGCTCAGTCAGGCAGCCCCACACATTCTCACATCCTCTGAAAAAAGAAAAAGGAGGGTAATTGCCGTAGGTGACTCCCTTCTGAGGGGGGGCAGAGGGCCCAATATGCAGACCTGACCCATCCCACAGGGAAGTCTGCTGCCTCCCTGGGGCCTGGGTAAAAGACATTACCAGGGAACTCCCTGGTCTGGTTCGGACCTCTGATTATTACCCATTGCTGGTTGTGCAGGTTGGCAATGATGAGATTGCAGAGAGAAGTCCAAAGGCAATCAAAAGGGACTTCAGGGCACTGGGACGATTAGTGGAAGGATCGGGAGCACAGGTAGTGTTTTCCTCAATCCCTTCAGTGGCAGGGAAATACACTGAAAGGAACAGGAAAACACACCTGGTTAATACGTGGCTCAGAGGCTGGTGCCGTCAGTGGAATTTCGGGTTTTTTGATCATGGGGAGGTTTACATGGCACCGGGCTTGCTAGCGACAGATGGTATCCAGCTATCTCAAAGGGGTAAAAGAATCCTTGCTCGTGAGATGGCGGGCTCATAGAGAGGGCTTTAAACTAGGTTTGAAGGGGGTAAGGGATAAAACTAGGTGCACCAGAGATGAGCCTGGGGGCAGCGTGCCGATGTTAGGGGTGGATTCGATAACCCAGCTCAAATGCACCTATGCCAATGCATGCAGCATGGGCAATAAACAGGAGGAGCTGGAAGCCATCATGCAGCAGGATAGATATGACTTAGTTGCCATCACGGAAACACGGTGGGATGACTCCTGTGACTGGAGTGCTGCGATGGATGGCTATAAGCTCTTCAGAAGGGATAGGCAAGGTAGAAGAGGTGGTGGGGTGGCTCTCTATGTTAGGGAATGTTTTGACTGTACAGAGCTACACGATTCTGATGACAAGGTGGAGTGCTTATGGGTGAGGATGAGAGGGAAGGGCAATAAGGCAGATATTGTGCTGGGAATCTGTTATAGACCACCCGACCAGGTTGAAGAGACGGTTGAATCGTTCTACAAGCGGCTGGCAGTAGTCTCAGAATCGTGTGCTCTTGTCCTCGTGGGGGACTTGTATTTCCAGCAGATGAAAGGGAAGGTAAACACAGCAGTGAGTAAACAATCTAGGAGGTTCCTGGAGTGTGTGGAAGATAACTTCCTGACACAGCTGGTAGGTGAGCCAACCAGGGGAGGAGCCTTGCTATATCTAATGTTTACGAACAGGGAAGGACTGGTGGGAGGTGTGATGGTCGGAGGCCGTCTTGGGCTTAGCGACCGTGAAATGATAGAATTCTCAATTCTTGGTGAGGCAAGGAAGGTGGTCAGCAAAACCACCACTATGGACTTCCAGAGGGCAAACTTTGGCCTCTTCAGGACACTGGTTGAGAGAGTCCCTTGGGAGATGGTCCTGAAGGACAAAGGGGTCCAGGAGGGATGGACATTCTTTAAGAAGGAAATCTTAATGGCTCAGGACCAGACTATTCCCATGTGCCGCAAGTCAAACTGCCGAGGAAAATGACTGGCCTGGCTGAACGGGGAGCTTTTGCTAGGAGTCAAAAAAAAAAGGAGAGTTTATCATCTCTGGAAGAAAGGGCAGGCAACTTGGGAGGAGTACAGAGCTCTTGTTAGATCATACAGAGAGAAAATTAGAAAGGCGAAAGCTCAGCTAGAACTAAATCTGGCCACTATTGTAAGGGACAACAAAAAATGTTTTTACAAATATGTTAACAGTAAAAAGAATCCCAAGGAGAATATCTATCCTTTAATGGATATGGAAGGGAACGTAGCCACCAGAGATGAGGAAAAGGCCAGGGTACTTAATGCCTTCTTTGCCTCAGTCTTTAATAAGGAGACCAGTTATCCTCAGGGTACTCCACCCCTTGAGCTGGAAGGTGAGGATGAAGAGCAGAATATACCCCCCTTAATCCAGGAGGAAATAGTTAGTGACCTACTATGCCATCTGGACACTCACAAATCTATGGGACCTGATGGGATCCATCCAAGAGTACTGAGGGAACTGGTGGAGGTCCTTGCCAAGCCACTTTCCATCATCTATCGGCGATCCTGGTCAACAGGGGAGGTCCCAGACGGCTGGAGGCTTGCCAATGTGACTCCCATTTATAAGAAGGGTCGGAGGGAGGATCCGGGGAACTACGGGCCTGTCAGCCTGACCTGGGTACCGGGGAAGATTATGGAACGGTTTGTCTTGAGAGCACTCACATGGCAACTCCAGGACAAGCAGGGGATCAGGCCCAGTTAGCATGGGTTTATGAAATGCAGGTCCTGCTTGACCAACCTGATCTCCTTCTATGACCAGGTGACCCGCCTAGTGGATGAGGGAAAGGCTGTGGATGTTATCTTCCTCGACTTCAGCAAGGCCTTTGACACTGTCTCTCATGGCATATTCCTTGAGAAGCTGGCGTCTCGTGGCTTGGACAAGTGTACTCTTCGCTGGGTGAAAATCTAGCTGGATGGACAAGCCCAGAGGGTTGTGGTGAATGGGGTGAAATCCAGTTGACAGTCGGTCACAAGTGGTGTTCCCCAGGGCTCAGGATTGGGCCCCGTTCTGTTTAATATCTTTATCAATGATTTGGATGAGGGGATCGAGTGCACCCTCAGCAAGTTTGCAGACGACACCAAGTTGGGAGGCAGGGTCGATCTGCTTGAGGGTAGGGAGGCTCTACAGAGGGATCTGGACAGGCTGGATCGATGGGCTGAGGCTAATCGTATGAAGTTCAACAAGGCTAAGTGCCGGGTCCTGCACTTCGGTCACAGCAACCCCATGTAGCACTAGAGGCTTGGGGAAGAGTGGCTGGAAAGCTGCCCGGCAGAGAAAGACCTGGGGGTGCTGGTTGACAGCCGGCTGAATATGAGCCAGCAGTGTGCCCAGGTGGCCAAGAAGGCCAACGGCATCCTGGCCTGTATCAGGAACAGTGTGGCCAGCAGGAGCAGGGAGGTGGTTGTTCCCCTGTACTGGGCACTGGTGAGGCTGCACCTTGAGTCCTGTGTTCAGTTTTGGGCCCCTCACTACAGGAAAGACATTGAGGTGCTGGAGCGTGTCCAGAGAAGGGCAACGAAGCTGGTGAGGGGCCTGGAGCACAAGTCTTATGAGGAGCGGCTGAGGGAACTGGGGCTGTTTAGTCTGGAGAAAAGGAGGCTGAGGGGAGACCTTATCGCTCTCTACAACTACCTGAAGGAGGTTGTAGTGAGGTGGGTGTTGGTCTCTTCTGTCAGGTGGCTGGAGATAGGACGAGAGGAAAGGGCCTCAAGTTGCGGCAAGGGAGATTTAGGTTGGATATTAGGAAAAATTTCTTTACTGAGAGGGTTGTCAGACGTTGGAACAGGCTGCCCAGGGAAGTGGTTGAGTCATCATCCCTGGAGGTATTCAAAAAGCCCGTAGACAAGGCACTCCAGAACATGGTTTAGTGGGCATGGATGATGGTTGGACTTGATGATCTTGAAGGTCTTTTCCAACCTAAATGATTCTATGATTCTATAAGATGTTTTCAGTAGGAAGGAAGAGTGGCTGATTTTATTTCCTGTAAAATATTGCCACAGAGTCTCAGAGACTTGCTTTATGGGATACTGGAGCTTAGTAGTCTAAGGGAAATAAAATTCTGAAACTGTTTTATTTGTATGTGTTGAGGAGCCACTCTCCTAGTAGCCACTTGAATGTGTTTTCCCAATTTAATATAGGTGGTGTAATGAAGTTCTGTTTCTGCTATCAAAAATAATGGAGGGAAAGGTATAACATCGTATGCCTTGGTGTGTGGGGAATAAGTAGTAAAAAGATAATGGGATGCTGCCATGGGGCAGAGCTCTGTCAGATGATGGTGGTGCCTTGACCCTTTCAGGCAAAAAATTGCACTGGTCAATAAATTAGGTACACTTTGCTTGATAACTTTCTGCACTGTCTGTGCTTGAGAGTGTAAATTCACTTCTTGCATATGGATTCAAGGAGGGAATATGTTTAAATCGCCAGCTAACAGGTACAAAATTACTGACTTCAGGGCAATGATGTGGCACCTACCAAAGAAATGCTGTCTCTGGTTTCATATGCATCAAGAAGCCATCTAGAACAGGGACAGAAAATAGCTGCTGTAATACATGGGCTTTTGTGACTAGAGTGTTTATAGAAATATTTCCTTTGAGGGGGAGCAGTATAGTGAAGGCTTTAGAGATTTTGTTTCTTTTGTTTTTTGCTTAGTTAAGAAGATTCTCGGGAGGATGTTCCTTAACTGTGCTTGCTATTTCTTATCCTAGCATCTGGAGAAGTTGTACTGATATCAGTGAAAGGTTCTTCTGGTCTCTATGAAGGAAAATAATTAATGATGGTCATTTTGTTGATGCTGAGAAACACACTGTGAAGTTGAAAAAATGTAATTTTTATTGGAATGATAATGCCCAGTGAAGGTGTATATTAATAAATGTTCTATTTATTATGGAACATTAACTCAGTGTTTATTCATATGTATGGCTTTGTATATATTTGATGTTAGAAGAATATAATCATGCTTTTATTTCCACATGCATATTAATCAATGATGTAGTCATTCTTCCGTTATATTTTTCCCCCATGGTATCCTATTTTTCTTACTTAAATTTCTTTCTAAGCTCAGTATGCAGAATAAGAAGCAACTGTTTTGTTACGAATTTGTGATTGCAAGTTAGTAAACGTAGCTAAAATTTCTGTACAATGTATTTAATAATTTGCCTATAGTGACTTATCTCACTTATTTTTCATGCTCTTGATTATTGATTCCTAATAGTATTTTCACTTTTGCTCCATTTTCACACAGATACATAAAATCTGTGAAAATGCATAATGGTTTTAACACATGCTTTACTGTGCTTTTGCAGAGGTGTAAGTTATTAATAATTTATGGAGTAGTTTTATGTAATAGTATGCCAAGGAAAAAGTCTTAAAGTTGGAAACAAACTCCTGGTGGCAGAATCATACTTGCAGTGAAGAGAGCAAAATGCAACTTTTCACAATAGATGAGTAATACTAGATTGTGAGCTTTTTTTGTTTGGCTTTTTTTACTAATTGTTGTTTGCAGGCTATTTGTGTACCTATGTCAATTCTTAGTACAATTTAGAGGCAAAAATAGTTGTTAGCATAGTTTGAGACCAAACTAACCTTTTTATCCTTTTATCAAAGTATTTATAAGGTAACTATCATTTGCATTTTTCATGTTTGTGCTTTGTAAAGTGTGTACAATACTTTTTATTGCCTTCTTATGCCTGCCCATGAGCACTTATAGATTTGAACCATAGATTAACTTGGGTTGGAAAAAACCTTTGGTAATTGTCTTACTAAAGAACAGTCCCACTCACTGCAGGAGTTCAACTTGGATCAGGTTGCTCAGGGCCTTGAGGAGTTAAGTTCTGAATAACTCCAAGTATGGTGATTCCACAACTTCTTGGAGCTGCTGTTTCCAGTGTCAGGTTGTCACGGTTTAACCCCAGCCAGCAACTAAGCACCACACAGCCGCTCTATCACTCCCCCTCCTCAACTGGACAGGGGAGAGAAAGTATAACAGAGGGCTCGTGGGTTGAGAAAAGGACAGGGAGAGATCACTCAACCAATTACCGTCATGGGCAAAACAGACTCAACTTGGGGAAAATTAACTTAATTTATTGCCAATCAAACCAGAGTAGCATAATGAGAAATAAAACCAAATCTTAAAATACCTTCCCCCCACCCCTCCCTTCTTCCTGGGCATAGCTTCACTCCTGAATTCTTTACCTAGCCCTGCCAGCAGCACAGGGGGGCAGGGAATGGAGGTTACGGTCAGTTCATCACACGTTGTCTCTGCTGTTCCTTCCTCCTCAGGGGCAGGACTCCTCACACTCTTCCCTGCTCCAGTGTGGGGTCCCTCCCATGGGAGACAGTTCTCCATGAACTTCTCCAGCGTGGGTCCCTCCCATGGGCTGCAGTTCTTCATGAACTGCTCCAGCGTGGGTCCCTTCCACCACGTGCAGTCCTTCAGGAGCACACTGCTCCAGCATGGGTCCCCCACGGGGTCACAAGTCCTGCCAGAAAACCTGCTCTAGCATGGGCTCTTCTCTCCGTGAGGCCACAGGTCCTGCCAGGAGCCTCCTCCAGCGTGGGTTTCCCATGGGGTCACAGCCTCCTTCAGGCACTCACCTGCTCCGACATGGGATCCTCCCCGGGCTGCAGGTGGATATCTGCTCCACCGTGGACCTCCCTGGGCTGCAAGGGGACAGCCTGCCTCACCGTGGTCTTCACCACAGGCTGCAGGGGAATCTGCTCCGGCACCTGGAGCATCTCCTCCCCCTCCTTCTGCACTGACCTGGGGCTCTGCAGGGTTGTCTCTCTCACATGTTCTCACTCCTCTCTCTGGCTGCACTTTCTGTGCCCCAGCAACTTTTTTTCCCTTCTTAAATATGTTATCCCAGAGGCACTGCTGGGCTTGGGCTTGGCCAGTGGTAGGTCTGTCTTGGGGCCAGCTGGCATTGGCTCTGTTGGACATAGGGGAAGCTTCCAGCAGCTTCTCACAGAAGCCACTCCCCACGAAAACCTTGCCACACAAACCCAAGACACAGGTACTGAGTAAGGACATTGTGATCCAATGTGGTCACCGGTCAAATTCAGTAATACTGTTTTTACAAGTTAGGTGTGTCAATGAACTTCTTTGTCATTATTAATGAGAAAATAGTTTGTTCTGAGAGAATCACATTTTCCAGAAGTGTGCGCTCTAGTTATATTAAATGCAATACAATGAAGTAACCTATGGCGATGTGTTCTAGAGAGTTAAAAATTTTTAAAATGAGATAATAGGGCTTTTAAAAACAACAAAACTGTGTTCAAGTCATGGGAAGAATGCAAGAAAACATGCTCTTTCACTAAAAAGAATTCTCAGTTTTGTCCCTCATCTATCATCCCAAGACATGCTTCTGAACTATAAATACCAGAAAAGTCTTGGATTCCAGATATCTCTCAGGATTTTCTGATTACTGGTTCTGCCTTTATCTTGGTTCAGGCACAGAATTCCCATCAGGAATTTGGTGAATCTCTGGGGTTTGTTCTGCTTCTTGCTGCATTTCTTCTTATTCAGACCTGAGGTTTGTATTCAGTGCCAACTGACTGATGGAGAGCTGCCTCTTATTAGACATCTTCTGAACCAGGCTGTTTTATTTCATTCTTGTATTTCTTGTTGACCAGATTGTGGGCTGAATTTTTTTGTGTTCACTGAAATGAAAGAAAAATCTGGAGAGTGCACGCAACAGCAGAAGACTGAGTAAGAGTTGCAGTGTGATTTTAAGTGCCCTTCCTTCCTAAAGCCAGCAACGCTGATCAGTGGGAAGAAAAAGTGTTACTGTGGGCTACTGCTTACCTTGCCTCTTTCTTTGGAAGACTAATGCTACCAGCTGCATTAGAGCAGAGTTTTGTAAAACAGTTTCTGAAAGGCCTGCTAAAATTTATCTCACAATGGATGATATATGTTTTGAATCTCTGCATGCTTTCCAGACTGGTAAATGATCAGCATCTTCTGGCTTCTTTCTTTGTGCATTTCCCAGTCTGTAACACCTCTAAGACTCCTACCCTGGAGGAGGTGTTTGCTGTTGCAGTTCCAAGCTGATTGCCAACAAATTGCTCTGTGATTACACAGCTATTTCCTTCAGTAATTATGTTTGCTGTTTCCAGTGTGCTTTCTGGGCTCTTGTACGTTGTATTTCTCCACAGCACTCAGAATCTAGCTTCCCGAGGTAGGCCCCTGGGTTAGAAAGTGATGCATGCAAGCTGAAACTCAGAACGCCTTATTCTCAGTCTGTTGTTGGACACAGAACAGGATGGAGAAACTTCTACCCATGCTTATTTTTCCCAAATTCTGAAGCTGGGTAGAACTGCCTGGCCCTAAATCACATGCTATTTTACAGAATATTTGTAGACAGAAACAAATACATGCAAAATACAGTTATCACCTGCTATTATAGAATTGCTTAGAGAAGGATGTGGTTTTGCCATGGAAACCTTTTCTCAGGGTTGTTTCTTTTCCTTTTGCATGATGTTCTTTTCAACCTGGAGTTGCATCTTAAAGGATGAAATGGAAATAAAAGAACTATCTTTATATTCTATTCTCATTTGAACTGAGCTGTCAGACCTGCTGAGGAGCAGTTTGGAAGGAAAGGCAAATCTTCTTCTCGGGCTTAGATATAGAAAATCAGTTATTGCAGCTGACCTTATGGAGCAATAGCATCCCCTGTCACTGAATTATTAAATCAGGGAGAGCCAAAAAGATATTTTCTTTATTTGAAATGTCCTATTGAATATGTCTTTTCCCTTTGTTTGCTACCAATTCAGCATGCTTCTCTCGGTGTACTCTATAAAGCGTGCCAGGACGGAATTTCTTACACATCTGTGTGTTTTACTATTCCTCTAAACTGAAATTGTATTGAGTGAAACCAAGAAGGAGGAATTATATGGTCCTTTATTTCAGTTATTGTTCTATTAGAAAAGACTTTGCTGATAACACTTCTTCTGGAGAACACTAGTTGTTACTAAATTAAGTGCAGTTAGTGATGCAGTGGGTGGGCTTTAGCATAAGCTAGCAGCTAGTGGGCAAGCTCTCTGAGGCCTCTGTAGACAGTGACTAAGGCAATGCTGCCATATCTGTGCTGCTGGGCCTATCCATGCCTGCTAGATGAAGCTAGCATAGCTGTACTTAGGCAGAATACTCGAGTTTATTTTTTGGTTCACTAGACCACTGTATCTCTTTGGGCTTTCCTTAAGCCCAAGGGTACTTCATTGTGGACGTAGGAGCTGGATTCAAGTCCGTGACACCTTTTTTTTTTTTTTTTCCCTCCAAGTCATTGATGAACTCATGTTGCAATCAATAGCTACAAAGCTTGTCTAGTTCATATCCTGCAGGTAAGTTGTAAAACTAAAGTCCCAGCCAGTAATTTCCTGTCACTTTCTCTAATGGCCAGGGTGCTATGTCAGCTTGATTATTTACATTCCACCTGCCTATAGATTACCCTGTAATTATCCTGCATTTTTGGACTGGATTTGGTATTACTTTTTTTTTTTTTCCTCCTGCAATACTAGGTAATTTTTATGTACTTTTTGCTCTGCTGAATCATTGTAATACAACCTATTGACGGGGTATGAAAACATTCATATTGAGGCTTTCTTTTGATGTGTAAAATAGCATGTTGATACTGACTTTTCTAGATGCGCTCATCTTTTCTTTTAGGAAGTCAGACAAATTGTAGTTATGGTTGTTGTATTTTGAAAATCATAAGTCTTAAGGCTTTTTACTTTTTTTTTCCTTAATTTCATTTTTTTAATTTTATTTTGCATCTATTCAACCTTTAGTTTACTAATATTCTGTAGCAGCTGACGTGACAAACTAATAGGATCAAATAATGTAAGAGTGGGTATAGTGGTGTTAGCTATCAGTAGCAGTAATTTCTGTTGAAAGTATTATAAAGTATAATCTTATGACCAGTAGGGTTTAATTTGTTTCCTTACACTCAAAATAGCTAAGAATTAAATTTAAATAGCTTGACTGCTCAAATGAGATGTAAACATAGCTTTAAATCTAACTTTTAAACTGAAGATGAGACACTAGCATTAGGCCCTGAAGTTTTGACAGCAGTGCTCACTCATAGATACAGGTATATTGCTTCATCTCTAACACTGTATCTTTCCCACAAGCGTTAGAACTGTGAACATCATAGGATTTGAACATATTTTTGACTGGAGTCAGCATAGGTGAGTCAGTGAAGATCTTTCAAGGAAACATTGGTAGGATTGCATCATTAATACTCTTTGTTTATAAAGTAATAGAGGCATGAATTCTATTTCCTTGATAATGAGAGGAATTGAATAGGAAATGCTTGGCTACCAGCTCCAAGTCCCATCTAGCTAGTGTCATGATTGAAAGCTCTTTCTAATTTTTTTCCCCCAACTCAAACTTGTGCATTGTCTCTATATTGCAAAACATGTATAGGCTGTGGGAATAATCCTAACGTGTTTTTATGCCTGATCCTATGAAACACTAAGGGTGTTGGTTTTGATGCCAAAGAACTGATTCCTGACACTTCCCAGAATTCAGCCTTCAGACAAATAAGGTAGAGCTACAGTGACTTCTAGCTGATGCTAGTTTTTAAGAGTAATTCTGTATCATTCATGTCTAATTATCTTTGGAGTCCTGAATTATACTGCTGTAATGAAAAAGACTGCAGATTTAGGAAGGGAGAAAGAGAACTATAAACTGAGTGTTGTGTTAAATTTACACACCTCTCATTTTCTGAGAAAAAAGATTGTCTGTTCTTTTATACTAAAGCCAATCGGTGAATCTCTGCGTACTGCAGCATTATGTGCCAAGACTAGTCGCCTTCTAATCCTTTCAATACCTTTACTTGAGAGGGTGTATTGGCTTTGTGCGGCAAGGTTTTGGTAGTGGGGGGGACTACAGGGGTGGCTTCTGTAAGAAGCTGCTGGAAGCTTCCCCTGTGTCTGACAGAATCAATACTAGCCGGCTCTAAGACGGACCCGCCACTGGCCAAGGCCGAGCCAATCAGCGATAGTGGTAACGCCTCTGTGATAACATTTTTAGGAAGGAAAAAAGTTGCTGGGATGGACAGAAATGGCAGCCGGAGAGAGGAGTGAGAACATGTGAGAGAGACAACCCTGCAGAGCCCCAGGTCAGTGAAGAAGGAGGGGGAAGAGATGCTCCAGGCGCCAGAGCAGAGATTCCCCTGCAGCCCGTGGTGAAGACCATGGTGAGGCAGGCTGTCCCCCTGCAGTCCATGGAGGTCCACGGTGGAGCAGATATCCACCTGCAGCCTGTGGAGGACCCCACGCCGGAGCAGGTGCGTTCCTGAAGGAGGCTGTGACCCCGTGGGAACCCCGCGCTGGAGCAGGCTCCTGGCAGGACCTGCGGATCTGTGGAGAGAGGAGCCCACGGAGCAGGTTTTCTGGCAGGACCTGTGACCCCGTGGGGGACCCACGCTGGAGCAGTCTGTGCCTGAAGGACTGCACACTGTGGAAAGGACCCATGCTGGAGCAGTTCGTGAAGAACTTCAGCCCGTGGGAAGGACCCACGCTGGAGAATTTCGTGGAGGACTGTCTCCCATGGGAGGGACCCCCACACTGGAGCAGGGGAAGAGTGTGAGGAGTCCTCCCCCTGGGGAGGATGAAGCAGCAGAAAATAACGTGTGATGAACTGACCGTAAACCCCATCCCCGTCCCCCTGTGCCGCTGGGGGGGTTGGTAGAGAATCCGGGAGTGAAGTTGTGCCCGGGAAGAAGGGAGGGGTGGAGGGAAGGTGTTCTGAGATTTGGTTTTATTTCTCATTACCCTACTCTGGTTGATTTGTAATAAAGTGAGTTAATTTTCCCCAAGCTGAGTCTGTTTTCCCCCTGATGGTAATTGGTGAGTGATCTCTCCTGTCCTTATCTCGACCCACGAGCCTTTTGTTATATTTTCTCCCCCCTGTCCAGCTGAGGAGGGGGAGTGATAGAATGGCTTTGGTGGGCACCTGGCATCCAGCCAGGGTCAACCCACCACAGAGGGAATAGTTCTGTAGACTATACTTTGGCTATTGTTAATGATTTGTGGTCTTTCTCATACCCAATAATGTTGCATACTTTTTAGTGCTGTAGTCAACGTTGCACAGATGTAATTGAGGGTAAAACTAAACCCAGTGCAATCAGCCGCTAGATGGAGGAACCTTAAGTAGATGAGTGTATTTTGATAATTGGTTACTAGTTTGACTGTTGTGTCTCCCTAATGATATGAAAACCAGAGGTAGAAATTTTCTGAACTGGAGGAGAGAACTGCTTCATCTACAGTTCTGTATCTTGCAAAACAAGTTTTCATTAAAATTAGTAGATGTTGCGGAAAGAAACTACTGTGGGAATATGGTACATATCTGGTGTCTTAATGAGCTTCAAAGTAACTAACTGCTATTAAGATCTACATTTGTGGTTTGAATGGTGGATCAATTTCAAAGTAGCAAATGTACTGAAATTGCTTCACTTGCAAGAATTGAAACCTTAGCTTGTTTCAATTTATCTGAAAACTGGAGAGAATATTATTCTAAGACTGAATGCAGCTTTCTTTTCTTGGTGAATGAGTGTTAGTGTGACTGGTCTTCTAGTGCTGGGATTTTAATTTTTTCTTGTTAGCAATTTATTTTCCATAAACCAAGCCTTAAAGACATGTGATCCAGATGACTCTGCTAAAATCAGGCTGGCTTTCTTGTAAATGATTCTATATGCTTGTAGTTCTTATATCTGACAGGTGGAAGGGCAGGAGATCCTTGTCCTTGTAACAGAAAATACTGAATATGTTTGCAAATTGATGGGTATTTTAATATTTGTAAAATGTGACTTGAATCAACCTGATGTCTTCCAAAATTGTTCAAATTCAAATTTGACTGGACTTAACAGAACAACTGTAATTTGGCTTTTGTAACTGGATTTTGTTCAAAAAGCTTGCAGATATCTTCAGTGAAAAAGTGAAATCTGTCTGCACTAAGAATTAAGGTTAAAGCCAAGATGCCTTCCTAACAAAGCCAACAATTTTTGTGAGGAAGATTTTTTTTTTTATGCAATCTCTGAATATGATCACTTGTGGAAAATGGTGCCATAGCTGCAACAGGACTTACTTATTACAAGAAGCACTCTGAATTATGTCAGATCAAACACTGACTCTATAGTTTCAGAAGTTTGATAAGTGCAGGGCCTAAACCCTGAACCACTTAAATTGTGATTTTCTTTTTTCCCTTGATTCAGTTTTTGTTTGGTTTTCTCTGCTTTTAGTTGAGACACATCCAACCTTTTTTATGTTCAGATGAAAGAAAGACTATGCGCATATTTTTGAGCACCTCTAAAGCATATGCTGGAAAGTCACAAGAGAAAACTTTTGCCAGTTTGAGTACCTTTCATTATTATCTAGTAGCTACTTTTTAAAGTAAGGTCTGGTTTTGGAGGGTTTGGGGATCTGAGATTGTCATGGTTTTGTTTTGTTATTTGGGTGGGGTTTTTTTGCATATCTTGTGACATGCATCGAACGTGCCCTTTCCAAAATATAAGTTATAGCATGGAGCTAGGCACACTTTCAAAAAATACAGCCTGAGATTTAGCAGTCCCTTGCTATGTGTTGTAATGCTTGGTTTGCAACCCAGTGCTCATTTTCTGATTAAAATTTTACAGTAGCTTAACAACCTATTTCAAATTTGAAGAAGCTACTTGAAAAGATATAACGGCTCCATCTCTGTGGCTGGAGTTCATTGAGGTGGATCCAGCATATTTACACTCCCACTTAAATTCATTTTTTTCCTAATTATTAACTTGGCTCTGAAGAAGCAATAGGAGGAAGCCTGGCAGCCAGAACAAAATATCCAACTTTTAATTTTCCGTTATGCTATTTGCGACAGAGGAATAAATCTGTATGTGTCATCACATGCTTATGGCTTAGAAATGCTCAAAGGGGAGAGGAAAAAAAACTAACTGGCACTCCCATAGGCATGGTGTTTGAAATATGTCATCATTAATGCTTCTTAAGGATGATGATTGTGCAAAAAGCATTTCGAGGACCCTCAGTGGTATGTTGGCATAAACTGCATCTGCACTATAGGGGGCATATGTACGTAGCTGGCAGATACTTGGTTTGCAGTTTGCATATACTTTATAGAAGATATATGAAAGAATGCTGAAACAAAAGCTGATTAAAAATTCCAAATTCCTTTTCAACAGGATTAAATTGCTTCAAAGAAAAGCATGAATTTCAACTGTTCATATGATTAAGGTTATTTTGGAATTTTTGAAGGAGAGATTTTTTTTCCCATTGTTTTTGAAGCAGTCTTAGAGGGAGTATGAATCAGTTTAAGACTTGGTTTTCACAAGCATTTTTCAGATTTCTTTTTAGAAGTATTGTCTTTGGTAATACTCTTTTAGCATCAATAACAAGCTCCTCCTAGCTGTTCCTCATAAGCTTTTCAGGGATGAAAGTTGATGAATGCTAAAATATCATACGTGGTTTATATTCCAAACTATGTGAGTTCAGTTCTGTTTAGTATGACTGAAGATGATACTAAAAATCTGTTCGACAGGTTTCATTTAACATCATTCCTCGTTCTTACATAATTTCTTGAAATGTGTGATGTAACTGCTGGGTAGAATATTCTTCAATTTTTCACAGGTCCTTGTACTACAGACACATATGAATCTACTTCTCAAGGTGATTTAGGACTCATTCCAGTAAAATAAATAAGTTAACTTTAGGATAATATAAGAAGGAATAGGTAGCATCCATGTGTCTTAACTATATCTGGAAATTCTTTTACGAAGAAGAGCAATTAGGCCACTCAGGAGAATCTGTGGGAAACAAAATGAATTGTCCTTATGAGGGAAAAGAAGTACACTGACAAATGCATTATGCTCTTGAAAAATGTAAAGAACAGTTCCAGAAACCGTTGAAGTGTTTTGATGCTGTTTTATAGAAGGCTGTGGTGTTTGAGAATTCATCACATTGCACTGTTTTTAATAGTCTACTTAATTTTTTTTTTGTTTTAGATTTTTTTTTTTAAGTGATTAAAAAGGGTCTATAAGTGTAAGAGGGATTCAAGGAGACAGTAGGCCTTTCAGTGGAAGTTTAGGTGACCCTCCAGAGGCTTTATCCATTTGTTTTCATCTTCTACTGCATGTGTCGTTTATTGTTTTGCTTCACAGCTGAGAGGCCTACTGGGGTTTGTTTTGTTTGTTGGTTTGGGGTTTTTTTTGTGTGGATTTTTTTTCCTTCACAAAAAGTTGGTCTCATCTGTCCACCTATTTATTGCTGCCAGCCAAGCATGTGGCTCTGGGGTGGAAGTAGAAGTATTTACGGATGCCACATGTTTCTGAGCACAGTCATGAAGGGAGTTCAAGGTGAATGCTTTTCTAGAGCAGCTTTAGCTGAGCAGTAGGCTCAGAAAGGGATTGCTGGAACTAACTAGCACCGTGTTCATAAATTCTTTCCTCCCCTTCCTTTGCACCAGTCTATGTATTTCTCTGAAGTTGCTTTGGTATTTCATTGTTCATACAGCTGAAGGGAAAAGAACATTAACGTTATTGTCCTCATGTAAATTTCTTTTGAGGCAAAGTTTAGTCGGAACTTTTTAATAGAACGTATGCTGAAAACAGACCTCTTTGAAGTGCAAGAAAATAAGTTAACATACATGAGCTTGGCCTGGAAACAAGTTTATTGTATATAGTAAACCGACACAAAGTAGAAAAAGATCCAAGGGGGGAAATAAGCTACTAAATAAACTATTTTTTCCATTGCTTACAGGTATGCACCTGAACATTATTATATTTAATGTACGTCATGGGCTACGTGGAGCAAAACCTTAAATTCTTTCTTCAGCTCTTTTGTCTCCATGTGAAGCCTTATCCAACTATCTTCTGCCAGCAGTACTGGTTTTGTGTTTTGTGCACAGTGTTTTGTGTTGTAAAGGGGTGTTTGAATAGAAGAGGTAATATGTATAGCATGCCTATAAAAGGGAAAAAATAAGGGCATTTTTTTTATGCGTAATCGAAGTGTCTTACCTGTTTGAAGTGTCATGTGGACTTTTCTCAAGAGCAGTCTGTAAAGCAGAGGCAGTAACCTTTTGCTATTACTGGTAGTAGCCAAGCTAATGCAAGCATGCCAAAAGCTTCTGTCACTGTAGTGACATTTGAAATAGATCTGAGGAATAATCAGATATTGTTTTGTGCTCAGAGAATTTGTTAAGAAGTGCTCAGTAATGAAGGCCAATACATACCTAAAGCTACTTTTCTCCAGATCATCATTTTACTTTCCAGATATTGCTATATATCCAGAGTATTTGTAAACTAAGATTGTTTATAACAGTGTGATCCTTGCTTTCATTCAGTAAGTTAACAAGAGTAAATTGCCTTACTTTTTCTGTCACTGTGCTCTGGGTTCCCCTATTAAGCACAGCTATTAACTTCCTTATAGCACTTCAGTACCATTATCTTCTTGGGGACTCAGTGTATGACTATGAATCAAAATAAGAACAGAAAACAAATGAACCCTGGTTTTGCTCCTAATGAAATCATTCTGATCCTTCACTTTAATAAGAAGTAATCTATTTTATTAATTCTAGTGGGTCACACAATGCAGCTAACATGAAATGTGGAAACGATACTTCTCTGCATAAATTTAGATAACTAATCATTGAATCTTTTAATTTATTTAGGAGTGTACTAGAAATGGCTTTGAAAAATGGATCACAAATTCCATCATGCCTTTATTAAGTACCATTATAGTGCAGCACTCTGCACCACAGTATACTACTAGTCTCATTTCTTCTTTAAAAACGCATTATGACCCAGTTAATACAGCCACTGCAGTCATCACCAGAAGATATTAAGAACTTTTAATTAAAACCAAGAAATACCACAGGTGAATATTTTACAATGTAATTAAATCAGGCCTATAATTTGCTTTTAATTGTTTTCTTGGAACTGAGGAAACATCCTGTTTTTATAAGAGAAGGATTTTTTACTTCTTCAGTGAAAAGAAATTCCCTGGTAATGCTCTGTCCAGATTGAGATTATTTAAAATTTACAGGAACAAATTACTTGTTTGAAAGATTTACACAATAAAGATACAAATTATATCTGTGGACGGTGACAGATTCCAATGTACATCACGGAACTAATTGGTGAGAACTTAAATAAAGTCATAATCCTGGTCAGGACTGCATAGAAATGGTTTTGCTGCTGTTCCCACATGTAGTTGGAACTGTTGCACTGTTGTTCAGTGCAACACAAACCCACTATCTGAGGGTTACCTCACAACTGCTGCAGATTCAGAACTTGTCCAGAGGTGGTGACCATGGCTTACTTGAAGCCTGGTTTGCGTGTTGAAGGCTTCATGATCAAAATACATAAAATTGGTCATTCTTGGCTACTTTTGGATGCACAAATAAGTAAAGATCAGCCAACAAATTGGGAGTAGATTTTCAAGGTATTTGATAAAACTGTAGCATCTCTGTGTCGTCGTTCCCTGCCCCACCCCCCAACCTGTTAGCACTGTTTGATAGAGTAATCCAGGCCACGTCCTCCCAACAAAGAGTTCAGCCGAATCCTCTTTGCTTGTTACACTTGTTCTTCAAGAACATGTGCATATCCTGACTCCCAATCTGCTGTTATCACACTGCTCTCCTTTCACATAGCATCTAAAATTTTGACTAAAAGAATGATTGTTTTAACATGATCTTCTGCTCTATATAGACAAGAAGAAATAATTTTAGAGATATAAAATATCAAGCCAGTGATATATATGAAAGATAAATAGAATGAGTTTTACTGGTTTTTTTTAAATTTTTTCCCTGCTTGTTCTCTCAGAACAAAGTCTATACTTAATATAAGCATCCATGAAGGAAGGGGACTGACCGTAATGAAAGGAAAATTATTGTTTATGAGTTATGGCAAAGAAGGAGCTTTCTGCTTTTCTTTTTAATGGACCTAATTTCTTTCTTTATCCATTTGCCTTGCTATAATGACAATGAAGAAATTAGAGGAAGGAAGAATGATAGGAACACAGAGTGAACTGAAAGAAAGAAAATGTGGTTTTAGAAGCAGAGAAAATGAAAACTACAGGAAGCATCAAGGAATAGAAATGTATTTGAGTTGAGTAATGTTTGATGATTCATTAAACTTTCAGAGTTAGTTTACAACTTATAACTGTAGTTAACCAGAAAGTGACAAATGTGCCCTATTTAAACAGTACAGAAAGAAAGAAAGAGGGATGAAAGAACAAAGAAAAATTACAGCTTTCTGATAATCTGAGGCAACAGATACAAACTCATATTCTCACTGCAGTTAGAAGATATACATTAAACAGCATGTCTCTAATCTTCTACTGACTACATGCCACCTGCTTTCACCCTTCTAATATGATGAAAAGATTTGATTCTGGCCAGTGCAATTATGGATAGTGATTCAGTGTTGTCATCTCCTCCACATAGAGGCTCTAAGCAGAGAGAGAAATGTGAAAGATGTTGGCTTGCTCTTGGATTTGATTCATCAGTGAGTGGGGCTGGGGGAAATCTTTTTTTTAAGCTGCTTATGAAGTATAACTGTCTTGAACACAATAAGATTAAGAATTTGTATGAATGCATAAATAGAAATAAATTGCTCTCCTACTTCAGTGGTCTGTAGGAATTTTCTGTCCTTGTGTGGCACAGTTCTGCAGTCACACAGTTGCTTGCACTCTATGTTTCTGTCTGGAAGATTAATATGGACTAGGTATTGTATTTTAATGTAACACAATTCCCCAATTACTCCCTCTGTAGATTAGCCCTGTGTGCCTTGTCTGTATCTTCAGGTTGGCAGGTACTCAGTTCAGGTGGAGCTGCTTTAACAAGTATTAACAGGTATCATGGCTTTGATATTGCAGGCTCTGCTTCTTCTGCTCAAAAGCCAGATGTATACTGCTGGGAGAAGGGGGCATTTAGACTCCTTGTTGCTCACATTTTATGGCTCTTCTAATATGAATTAGCTGCAGTGTACTCTGTAATTCAGAAAGAGAACAGTAGATTGGCTTACATTGCTTCAGCTAGTAGAATTTATACAAATGAAGATAAACTTTTAAATATTAATCTGGTCATTTTAGCCTCTGTAACTAACAACTTTAATGAGGAGACAAATCTGTAAGGAAGTGACGGAAGACTTTATTTCAAGTTAAGAGGAAACAGCCGAGGACTCTTTGTTTATTAAAGCAAACAAATGAAACATTTCCTAGTAAAAGGAAATAATGGGCTGCCAGCAATATAAACAAAACTAGACTGTACTCGTTGCAGAAATGTTGTATGCCACTGCTGATTTGAGTCAAATGAAGCAAATCTATAAAACCTGCAGAACTGGTACACGGCTAGTACTATAACCTCTGAGTGCACGTGGTCTTGGTGAAGGGTTGGAACTAGAAATCAGTGCATGCATACGTCTTTCATTTGTTTGTTGCGAGGTCTGTTATGTGCAGAGTGGCAGTATGTGAAAGGCCAGCCCATGTGCACAGAGAGGTAACTGCACTGAATTTTGTTTCTACAAAAAGTTGAAAATGGAAAGCTGAGCATATGCAGTGTCATGGGCTAAAGCAGCAAGTAGGTATGAGAAAGCTAATGAAGAAAAAGGTTGCCATGTTATCCAGAGACAGCAAGGCATTTCATTGCAAAAATGACAAATGTTCACATGTTTTAGCCCTTTTTCTCTAACTTCACACATAAATTCAACACTGGAGAAAAGCATTTGAAGAAATAACTTTAAAGGTTTTTCTGCTAATATTCACAAAAAGGGAGAATAGACAAAAATGTGTGAAGGGATTCTCTTAATCGAAAATCTGGCTGAATACTTTTAAAAACTACACACAGGGAGTATTTTCTGACTCATGTTTCAATTAAAAAAAAAAAAAAAAAAGTAAAAAGATGTAGAAGTTCCTTCTACACATTCACTTTTCCCCCCTTTGTTCCTGTTCGTCTGTCACTTAGCACAGTTTCACAGAAAGTTTCACCTCTCTCTACCTCTTTAGCGAGCTGCTAGTCCTGTGGAGAGAACAGCCTGCTGGCATGCTGACAGGGTGACAATTTATTAAAGGTAAACATGTGAAATCCCACAGAATAACGAGGAAATTGAACTCAAGCCACTACCTTTTGGATACGTGTATGTTAGGAAAGGCTCATGCACAGCCTGGGATTTTAGTAGTGATTTATCTCCACTGCAGTCAGGGTAGCGCTAACCTCCTAATGTGTGTTAGTTCCACTCTATCTATTGGATAAGATACTGCTAAGAGCCTGGAGGATCATTTACTTGTGTACCCACTGGGGTCTGTAGGCTGGTGATGAACTGCCCAGAAAAGGACGTCTGACATGTCCACAAACAGCTTTTGGTGCTTGGGGAAGAAAAGTAACAAAAGGAGAGTCATATACCAAGTTTAAGGCAAGCAAAAGGCAAAACAGATTTTCATGAACCAAACATTTTAACCTAGAACTGATCTGCACCCAGCTTCAGAGCATACAGTCTAGTTGGTGACAATGGTGGTAACTTTGATGTTTACAATTTCCTAGTTGACTTTTTTTTTTTTTTTTTTTTAAATAATAGCAAGATCACAACCCTGGAGTTCAGGAGAGCAGACTTTGGCCTCTTTGAGGATCTGCTTAGAAGAGTCCGATCTCTCTAAGAGGGGAGAGCAGTATTGTCTACCTTGACTTCAGTAAGACTTTTGACCTGTCTCCCATAAGATCCTCACAGAGAAGCTGATGAAATATGGGCTGGATGAGCAGATGGGAAGGTGGACTGAAAACTGGCTGAATGGCCAGGCCCGGAGCATGGTGATCAGTGGAAAGTCTAGTTGAAGGTGGTAACTAGTGGTGCACCCCAGGGGTCAATACTGGGTCTAGTCCTGTTCAACATCTTCATTAATGATCTGGATGATGGGGCAGAGCATACCCTCAGCAAGTTTGATGACATGAAACTGGGAGGAGTGGCTGGTATGCCAGAGGGTTGTGCTGCCATCTGGAGAGACCTCCGCAGGAGAAGTGGGCCGACAGGAACCTCATGCAGTTCAACAAATGGAAGCGCAAAATCGTGCGCATGGGGAGGAATCGTGTTGTGCATCAGTATATGCTGGGAGCTGACCAGCTGGAAAGCAGCTTTGCAGAAAGGGACCTGGGGGTCCTCGTGGGCAGCAAGTTGACCGTGAGCCAGCAATGTACCTTCTGGCAAGGGAGGCTAACAGTATCCTGGGCTGAATTAGGAGGAGCATTGCCAGCAGGTTGAGGGAGGTGATCTCTCCCCTCCACTCAGGACTGGTAAGGCCACATCTGGAGTACTGTGTCCAGTTCTGGGCTTCCCAGTACAAGAGAGGTGGAAAGCAACTGGAGGGTGTCCAGTGAAAGTCTGCTAAGATGCTTGATGGACTGGAGCATCTGTCCTATGAGGAAAGGCTGAGAGAGCTGGGAGTGTTTAGCCTAAAGAAAAAGCTTAGGGGGAATTTCATTGATGTATTTAAATATCGGAAAGGAGGCTGTAAAGAAGTTGGAGCCGGGCTCTAATCAATAGTGTCCAGGGACAGGAGCACTGGAACAGGCTGGCCAGAGAGGCTGTGCAATTTCCATACTTGGAGATGCCATCTGGACATGGTCCTGGACAACCTGCTCTAGGTGACCCTGCTTGAGCAGGGAGTTGGAGAAGATGACCTCCAGCGACCCCTTCCAACTTGAACCATTCTGTGATTGTGTGAATTATTCAAATCAGACTTTTAATTACCTCAGACTTTTCTTGCTTTCATGTTTAAAAATATTGGATCTCAACTTAATTTGAGTTTTGTAATGGCTTTGAAGAAGGCACAGTTGAATCTCTGCTGGTAACTGCACTGAAATTCTGAGCAACCACAGGGTAACTCTGGAGACCTGACATTTGTTTAAGTGCAACACAGGTTAACAATTGCTATATAGCAACAATTATTTAATGTAAAGATGAAATATATGGCAGACAAGGCATTTTGAAAGGTCCTTTTACAAAAGTGATGGTGTAAAATGTTAATTAGCTTGTTACTATCAAATTACTATCAAATCTTAAGACTATTGAGTAAGTATTCAGCAGATGCTATGGATTGACATTTGTCATTGCAACTCGTCAGTTGGTGCTGATTCTGCTGTGCATTAATGAAATAAAAATCTATGCAATTGAATTAGAAGTTATTATCACACTTATGTTGAATGTCAGATCAGACCTTTCCAGTTTCCAGGAACAGAAGTATCACCTTGAAGTACAGGGGGTGGGGGTGGGGTGGAATCCAAAAGCTTTAAAAAAACCCAAACCCAAGGTTATTTGAAGTTTAGTTGATGTAAGACAAAATTGCGTTTGCAGAATCTCTTGTCTTGCTAGCTTTTGCTAGGAAGTCATTATTAAAATTCAGAATTCTTGAGGTGCATTAGTTAAGACACTGGAGTTTCATGTAGGCTCTGTGATGACTTGTAATTGTTTTCAGCTGAAACTGAGGGCTCTTTGGGCTGAAGGAAACAATTGATCCAATGAAAGACATGTAAAATAGTGAGACTTGCTGCATGCCAGGTATCAGTGCTGAATAACAGATTCATCTATCCATGCTAGTTTTTGACAAGGGAAGTAGGATCACTCTTTTTCTGTTGAGCATCCACAGAGAAGAGAGACTGCCGGTCAAAGGGGAAGTGTGTATGTAATACCTGTTCATTTGAAGAATGGTAGAAGACAAACAGTACTGTAACTACAGGAGTTGGTTGAATAGTTGCCTATAAATCAGCAAAGTTTCCTGCTAATTGTTTTGCACCAGAGATCATTGTAAAACTCTGACAAAAAGGAGCCTGCAATTTATCATCCTAGGAGTTACATTATCAGTAATTATAAAATGCCTTTTATCTGAATGCCACTGAAAGTTCCGACCAGTCTAGCAAGCATTATGATGCTGTCCACTTAGGTATCTTAAGTGATTGAGTAATTTGGCTGCATTAGAGGTAATTGTACTACGAGAGTTGAGCTCAGGCACTGTTCCATCTCTGTCAGTGCAGAGTATATAGCAAACAGGCTTATTATGTGCAGGAAGTGCCACCTGGCACTGCCCAAGTTGATTTGTTTGGTTGGGGTTTTCAGAGTTTTTTGGGGGTTGTTTTTTTCTTTTTCATTCCTTCTATTCATATGTATTAATCATATAAACATATGCTTCATTTTTTAGTGAGGGTAAGCATACGAAGATCTTTGACAGAAAGAGCAAAATAAAGAAGTTAAAGGTCCTGTGTTCTCCAGGAGACAGATACTGAACAGTGGTGGGTGTTTACCAGGCTGTCACTTAAGTCACTTGACTTCCTGCATGAATAGCTATTTACCGGTGTAAGATGAGTTCTAGCAGTGATGTCGCTCCCACCATTTTTAGGATTCTTTTAGGTCAATGTTGGTGTGATATGAAACATGCTGTGGGCTGTTGCCTGCGATTACCATGGTAGTCATGGTCTGAAATCATTAGATTTAAACACTTAATATGCGTGGAAAGGAAATACTAGTATGTGGTAAAACAGGCAGAACAAGGACTCAGGGCTAGGCTTCCATGGGTAGGCTAGTGCCCTAGCTGGCAGGCTGTTGTACATGGATAAGTGAAAAGGATATGTTCCATTTTAGGGAAGCCATACACAGTGAAGGAGTAAAGCAGTATCATAATTTCCACATTTTAATGAGAGTGGATTTGTCTGCTGCTTCACATCTACAGCACTGAGGTGGAGTTGGGAGGTTTGTGGCAGAGTTCAGCTGAAAGTTATTCATTGCTCCAATCCAAAGGGCAAAACCAGACCAGAACTGTTCCAGACCCACCAAACCATTAGAACTAGGGCTCACACTAATGATGTATTTCAGCTCCTCATTTCTACTTAGGCTCCTAATTTCCTAGATGAACTAATTTCTTAATGAAAAAGCCTAGGGAATGCTGCTGAGAGCCATCCCTGTTTTGAGTGGGGTGATTCTTTCAGGTTAGCTGAATGAAGATTCAGCTGAGGCACTGGCAGACAACTCCCACTAGCTGTAAACAAGCTGTGAGGGATAAGGATAGTGTAGAAGGTGTGGTGCCTGAGACTTCAATAGCTTAAGCTAGGTATCAGCTATCGAAGCAGCTTTATAATGCTGTTTTGTTTCAATGATGACTCTACTGCTATTATCGTCTATGTGGCATTGCTAACCATTCCATAGTCACACTTTAATTTTTCTTGAAAATAGTATCTTGATATTGTTAGGAACAGTGAAGTATTTTCTCTACAAAGTCTAAGAAGAATGGTATGACTTTATTGATGGTACATCTCAGTACAGTGACTGATGTCTGGCATTGAACTATCTGTAATCTTTGGGGCATATCTTAACCTTACAAAAGAGTGGACATTCCCCTTTAAATCACCTTTGAGGAGAGGTACAGTCCTCAGAGGGAAAGGATCAGGAATGTCAAGCCAACTCGCAGAATCGACTTCATCTGCTGAAGATTATGCAGGAGGTAAATATGCTCTTAGGTGAGACTTTGAGTGGTAATAACACTGAACAATTCAAACTTTGCAGAAATGTAAGCCCAAATTAAAAAGCAAACAAACACCCCCCCCCCAAACAACAACAAAAAAACCAAACAAAAAATGCTGGTGAAGAGAAATAAATGGTACCAAGAGATAAAATTAACATGCCTGTAACTTCTATTTAAGTAATTCTGTAATGAGTTAGATTTATTTGTTTGACTGGTCAAAAACGAATCCAGCAAAGATAACCAACTGTTAACTTGGCTTTATTTACTCCTGGGCTAAATATGATGGTGAATAGGAAATTCCTCATGGTCAGAATCCTAAGCTGTGGAAAGTTGTGATTCAAGTATAGCTATAGATCAGTAGAGGGACAACGTGTTTCCTAGCAAAGAATTATGAACTGCTGCATAGAGAAAGGTGTTGGGAAGAAAGCATGATTTTTTGGGGGGATCTGTTATGGGCCCCAGGCTCAAGAATTTACAAGAGGAGGTGAATGTGGGCTCCTCCTATTTAATGCAGCTCAGTAAAGGTATGCAGTGACTTCAGATCTTGAGGTGAAGGATGAAAGGACTGGTCAAGCTTGTCTTGAGGCAGAGTTTGAAGAGAACAACTGAGACTGAAGCAGGATGGGCCCTTAAAGAAATCATTGGGCAGGATATGATGAGGAACGGATGCTTTCTTTTGGAACTTGGTTGTTGGATAAGAAACACCATTTCTAGGTACCTTAGAGAGATCGGTCACTTTTGGTGCTGGCCATGGGGAATAGCTAGAAGAACTGAGAAAGTGTAACTATCAGATCTGGTTAAAGTAGGCCCTTTTATTTCAGGGTATGTTTTAAGATCTGAATAATGTAATTTTAAAATGGATATTGGCAAATTGACTCCAATGTAGTTTTAAATTCCAGCTTTGTAGCATTTGTTTAAGGAGGGTAATATTTGTCATAGAAACCCAAATAATCTGTTGGCCTGTGTCTGAATAATGAGTTATCTCAAAGTATATCATCACAATGAGGGTTTTACCAAGCTACTCTTCAGTAGATGCCTACAATTTAAGATTGTGTTAGACATCTCTGCCTATAAATTAATTTGCCTATATATTTTTTTGGGGAAAAAAAAGGCATTAAAGTGGCAAAAGAAATTTTTTTTTTTTTTTTTAAAGTTCCAGCAGATGTTATTGAAGAACTTAGCAGTTCCTGATACCGTACAAGGTAATCCATACTAGGCATTCACAAAGCAGGTTTCATTCTGTGTACTGTAATGCTAATTTGTTTGACATAGGTCAGTTTTCTTGCTCAAGAGGTGTAGCACACTTGCAGGCATGCAGAGTGGACATTAGAGTTTCCACATGCCTGAGAGCCTGCCTGAAAGAATGTCCATAAAGTAAATAGAGCAGGTAGATTTGTGGTGCTGTTTCTCACTGTTGGTGGTAGAATTGGAAGAAACACCCGTGTCTATTTTTATACTAAAATATTTTTTACTGATGCTCTTGTGGGAAATGTATTTTACTGTATAAATTCAGTCTTTCCACTCTGCATTTTGAAGAATTTCTGTAAGAATCCTATGTTTCAGACAGAAAATACAAGATGATGATAACACCAGATGATGTTTTTGCTCTGAGTCTCACCAGCATGGATGAGTACAGCTTTACACCTGGATTGCATCTTTGTATCTAGAGTTACTTAGAATCAGATATATACAATTATACTGCTAGAGTCAGGCTATCTCAGTTGCCTTGGAGGCTGACCTTTTGTAATACTAAAAGTAGTCTAACAAAAATGTTAACAAAATTTAACATTTTAACATAAATTGCAACATAACCTAAAGGAGGTACTTGTTTGATTTGTGGTTTTACAAATATTTTCAGTTAATTTAAGTGCAATGTGAAGAATTACAGAAGGAATAAACTTGGAGAAAACTTGGTTTCTGATTCATGAAAGCAGGGAATGATTTCTTTGTCCTGATGTGATGATTTTCTCACTGATGGCATTAAGAGGAAGTGCTTGTAGTCTATGCAACGCTGTTGATTTTGGTTAGGAAATAAAGTCAGTGCATTTGGCTTCATGCCACATTGCCTTATTTTCAGGATGATTTCTGCAGTCTGGATGGGAAATGGAACTAAGTTGTAATACTGAATGAAAATAATGTGTTGGCTTTTGCGTAAGGGGGGACAGGGCAGGGATGAGGAGGCATTGTCTAGCAAATAGTAGCTTTAGAAAAAAAGGAAAGAGTAAAACTCTTTTACTGGAAAACAGTTTTAGAAAAATGGTACAGTTGCCAGTAAACAGATATTTGTCGCTGTTACTAGGTGGGGCACAGGGCATTGTAAATGAACACTCTAAATGAGAGCTAAGTCTAATTAGACTAGAATACCTTACAAGAGAAGCCAGGAGCTAAGCTTAATTCACTGAGCCTCTGTTTTTGGCTTTGGATCATGAAGGTAATGAAGGAGAAGAGAGCCTCAAGTAAATAGGATATAAACAAGTTGGAAGTATGTGGAAAAAAATTGCTAATATCTAACATTGTAGAATATGAGGTACTGTTATTTATTAGTCTTGTTCAGACTTCAAACCTTCAGTGGGGCTAGCAGTGTGGGATAAGCACTGTCCAAGAGCAGACTGTCTGCCTTCTGAAAAATTCAACCATCTTGGAGCTCTGCTGGTACCACCAGCACCATCCCATCCATCACAGTCTGGGGACTGGACAGAGCAGTAATGTGAGCCAACTGTTCAGCTACTGTTTTTTCTCAAGCTGGGATAGAACCTCTTGAAGATGACACTTTGCTTACCCACTGAATAAATGCTTTCACCAAAACCCTAAAGTGTTTTATTAGGGCTTGTTGAGCATGGGAACATTTTGCTTCTGTCAGAGTCTGCAAAAAATGTGTGAGGTGACACCCTTCTTCCATGACCACAGACCCACTGGCAGTTGCAGCATAAGACTTACTTCTTTATGGCGATGTGCTGCAAATGAGGGTTTGTTTAGCATGGGGACTTCTCATGCCTGACTAAACCATCACACTGTTCTGCAGGCATTAGTGTTTGGGGACCGGACTTTTCTTTGATCCCTCCAATAGAGAAGACAGTATTGCTTGCAGGTACCCTCAACTCACTCAGACTGTCTGTCCACCTGTTCTGTAAGTGTGATGCAAAGCTTTCTGTCTTCTATTTATTAATTCTTGCTTAGTGACTTATCATTTCTAATCTCAGCAAATAGATATTGATACCATTGAAAGTATATGAAAGAGGCAAATAGGGAGCTCATAGTTAAGGCAAAGAAAGAATAACAGTCTTATGGTAAATATCAACTTGAAGATGAACTAGGCTCTTGGGAGTACATTAAATAAGAATGATGCTGCAGAACCAGTGGCAGAGATGCTCTCACTGTAACTAGGACGTAATACACGATTATTTATTTATTTATTTATTTATTATAAATCTGTGAAGTGCATTAAATGTTATTTTGTTTTATGCACCCTGGATCTTTACTAACTGATGTAGTGAAATATAGGAGTAATTTAATGATGGATAGGAACCTAGTCCAGTAACCTCTAAGAAATGAGGATGAGTAGGATGTCATAATAAACTACAAGTCACTGATTCTGAACTTGTGTGCTACAAATTTCAGTTACAACACTTCTAAAGTGGATTGGAATTGGAGCTGGGCCAGAATTTAGATTTCTAATTTAGAATTCAATCTCCCCTCCACCCTGCTTTCTCTGGGAAGACAGCTGCCTCAGTCCAATGACCCTGGTCCCATCATCTACAGCCCTAGCTTTGGCAGATGTGTTGGATTTATAACTCTTTCCCTGGGCTTCTTCAGTTTTTCCCGAAACACAGACCTATTTTCTATCTTTTATCATTATTCAGTTGTGTATGCTGTATTTCCTTTCAGACAGAATGACTTCACAGCAAAATGAAGAGATGATAATGGCACAGATAGACATATACAGGCTAGTTTAGCAGGTTAAATTAATTTTGCAGGTAAATAACAGCAAAGACCAAGTCATGCTGGTTTTTGTATTGGCTTTTGGAAGGAGCTTATATAGTAACTGTTCATGGAGGGCTTGTCTCTGACTTGCATGGCCTGTGTTGAACGCAGTGCTTCTGTATCTTTAGTAAATTAAAGATAGCCTGGTTATGTATACTTATGTTGCAATCATGTCTTATTTTTGCTGTACAGATTTGCTCAAAGTTTGTAGGCCAATATGCATCCAGGTGTTGTTTATCATGCAGTAAGTGCACTTTGAATTTGGTTTCACAGCTGAGGGCAGTTAGTGGCATGCCTAGACTACAGCATCAAAACCTTTGTTGTGCTAGATCTGTATTAACGTGGTGTCTTTCCATAGTTAAAATCCTGTGAGTTACCCCATGGCACTGGAGTTCTCGACTTGCCTTGAAACTTTGCAATATCTTCTAAAAATCTATCTGCCTTTTAGTCATCTGAATATCTTTTATATGTGCTTTCCATGGCCTCATCAGAATTCAGTAATTGAAGTCCACAGGTTTGGGGTTTTTTTTCCTATTTCCATTGATATCAGTATCTGTCAGGCTGTTGATTGTGTGGGCAGCCACTATTCACAGCAACTTGATGGGATTAAATTTTCAAACCTAGCTTCAGAAAATGTATCTGCAAATGAGGCAGCTGCAAATGAGATATATGCAAAACAGCACTCACACAGCCTTCCATGGCACATGCAGATATTGGCTTGTGCCTTTGCATGCACTAACCTGACCAGCTGTCAGCCCAAACCTTCCTTTCTGCTCACTGCATGAATTCTTTCCCATTTTTGTGAAGTGCTATTCTACAAGTATGAAACTGTAGCTCTTTGCTGAAAATCCAAGCAATTTTCATCAGTGCTCTTAAGCTTTTTCGTAGCAGAAAGTTTTAGGTATTTCTCATGAACTATTGTGTGTTCGTATTAAGCTGGCTACCAAATACTGAAGTGTCTGTAGTGGTGCATCCTAAAATGAGAGAACAAGCAGTATGGCAATCTGAGATGAGCTAAGTAGCCCAGTGAAACCTACTCGCATAAAGGCACAGAGAGTGTGTTAAAGTCTCTGAGCTCCTCACTGGTTTGTTGCTAACTGTGGTACATACTGTGGTCTTTCTGGCATATGCATTGAATGTGTGTTTTAAGGTGCACTGTTTGCTTTCCAGTTTAGAATCAGTTGCAGAATGTCCAAATAAAATAGCTTTGAAATAAGATTCCCCGACGTCTGGCTACTCTACCTAAAAAATTCTAGGGGAAAAAAAAAAGAAAAAAAAAAAAAAGAGAGAGAAATAATAGAAGGAAACTTATAAAATATTCTCTATTTCAGTACAAAAGTGAATTTGTTTGTGGGAGGGTTATAAACAGCAAAAGAAAAAAGAGGACTAATTTTTTTTAGAGTAATCAGCACAGTAGGGAATAGTGGTTTGTGCAAAAAATGGATATATTTTCCCTAAAATTGGTAACTCTTTCTTAGGAAGATAGTCCAGAAGATTATGAAGGTGGATGTGTGGTGGTGGTTGTGGGGAGTGGGCAGGCAGGGTGCCTGTACAGATGAGATGGTAGTGGTTTGTGGCCCTTTTGTACTTTCCGCTGGAGTAGATGGTTCAAGTCTCATTGTTTTGCAGCGGTAGAAATATGGAAACTGTTAAGTGCTTCTCCTTATCAGCGGGATCCCAAAGGCCTCTAAGCTCCCTTAGGGGACAATAGATCTGTGGAGGAGTTCTTCCAGCAGCAGTGAGCTAATCGTTCTTCTGTGTTTCATTTTCAGCTGACTGGGTAGCAACCACTTTGGTTTCTAAAACACCAGAATACCTCCAGAAAGTGAGATTGGATGAAGAGTAGCTGGATCCCAAAACATTGCATTTATGTGCTACTTGTGTCAGTAAGGCGTTAACAAACATTTAACTGCACCCCCAGATAGGATTAAATTGTAGGATGTGTTGCAGCTGGGGAGAAGTGCTACATGCAGAGGTGAAGGAGCCTTCAAGAGAGTGACCTTCTGTAGAGCCTTCAGGACAACGGTCTGTACAACAAAGGAAGAGGAATGCAAGGGAAAGGGAAAGAAAGCAGACGTTTGTAGAGAGGGGAGGTAAGAAAAAGCAATGGGGTCAAGAAAATTGGCAGTTTGCTTTGCACAACACTATTGAGATAGGGGACTGCATAAGGTTCATCTTTCAGTGCACTCTGTTGGTGTCATCTACAGCTCAAATTAGTAAGTAGATGTCTCCAAAAAGTTACTAGAAAGATTTGATGAGACAGTTTGAACAGGAAGTGTCTGTACAAGTTATGAGCAGAAAATGTGAACGGTGTTCTAATAATCTGTACAAGTTCACTGCTTGTTAGAAAATGTCATGTTGACAGAATTACATTAGCCAGTCATAGTTTTTGTAGACAAAAAGTTAAATGTTTAATGCTTGTGCTAATTACAGTCATTGAGAACAGAACACTTAATACATTGTGAAGTTGCAAAGGATGGGGTTTAACTTATTTCTTTATAAGCTAGAGCCTCATAATCAATTTGTTAGTGGAAATTGTTACTTTCTAAATCCAGGCATAAGCACTATGAAGGTAGGAAGGAAAATTCTTTTTTTCCACCCATATACTGTCTTTTTCAAAATAGAGTCATGCTTTAAATACATATGTACGTACATATACAAGTATTTAAAGCATGGCTTCAATTTGAAAATATGTATTAAAAATATGTGTGAGAGAAAAAGAAGGATTTAAAACCAATCCTCTTTAGCTAAGACAGTTCAGGATTTAGAAAAGGAATTACATATTTATTTCGTATTGTTGGGAAATTAAGGGAGAAAAGAGTATATACATGGATATAGCACATTTTCAACTTGCTGCTGCTTCCTTCCCCATCTGCTTTACTTCCTAACCTAAACTGCTACAGAATGGATATGTTACTGGATGACAGACCTCCTCTTATGATGGGGTACAAATAGGAAATCTGGACTGCCCCTACAGCTACAACTGGATCAAGAGCAAAGGAAGTAATAAGGTTCATTACCTCTGAAACTCCTTCAAGTATGTGAAATAATGTATCCAGGTCCTGCTGCTATGAATTTTGAATAGGTAGTTCAGCTGGGAGTGTTTACAGTTAAAAGCAATATTTTCATGATGTTGGATGATACTCAACATGAATAATGATGGAAGAATCTGGCTCATGATGTGGAAAACCGTGAAGAAGAGCTAGTGCAAATTGCTGGTACTTAAATGCTGATTTCTAAATATGAAGAATTCTATTTTCCTTCTGGTTTGTCCTAGGAAATATTTCTGGGAAAATAGAATTGAGGTCATGACCTTTGTTTAATGTAGCTACATATTCTCCTCTTCTTGTTTTACTGTATTTTCCTGTGTTCATGTTTACTCATAATTAAACAGGGCATTAGAGAAATAACTCTACCATCTGGTACTTGTTTATAATGGCATATTATTCCTCTTGATAACTGTTCTTTCAAGTTCAAGAAATAGTAATGCCTCCTGGTGCAGTTTATAAAAAAAATTCTTGATCTTTGATATAGTGTCTCATGGAAAATTAGTTGTGACAACTCAAAAATTCACTTCTTTATGAAGTGATCCAAGAACTGCTTCAGAGGCTGATTTTGCCAAGTAACATGGTAAACATTTCTATTCATATGGCTTCTTTCAGAGGTCATATACATCTTTCGATAATAAAGGAAAACTTAGCTTTACACTCAGGTGAATTGTGAATTCACTGAATTACTCTTATACTCTTTAACTTGTAATAGACCTATGAGATTGAGATGTTAAAACTTGTCATTGTAAGAACAATAAACTGATATTGCTCCCCTGGCTTGAAATTCTGGAGCAGTGATGAGAAACATAGGGGCTGTTGGGCTGCAAGTACCTTGTAATCTTTAGTATCTGATTACCATTATAGGGATATATATTATGCGACTGGCAATTGAGATGTGAGTAGGGTTAGAACTCGTTGATAATCTGAACTCTGAAATTCCTCTGAAAGTCTGTGGGAGCTCCACCCCACGGTGCAGTAGTGACAGTTTCAGGCAGCATTGCCACTCTTGCTCATGAGAGGCATTCCATGAGCTCCCTTTCCCACAGCTTCCTTACAAATGTGGCAATACATCCTCTGACAATGCATATTTTCATATAATTTTTTTAAGGCCAAGAAGTTTGGTGATCAGTGCTTAAAAGAAAGATGGGCTTTACAAGATTTGTTGATGAGCTGGGCGAATAACGTTATCTGTTTATCCAGAACTGTTGACGAGAGCTGGCTTTAACCTGGAATTTTGTTGGTTATGGAAAATGCCAATGTCATTCTGAGGAAGTGTACAGCGTACTTCTGAAGTATTTCTTGAAGTTCTGAAAAAAGTCCTTCTTAAAATGGTTTAAATGTTGTGTATTACTTATTTCAAATAATGGTAAGATGTTGTGAAATATAATTTCAGAATTAATTTCAACAGTTCTTGGAGCAAAGTTTTCCAAACTTCAAAAAACAATTCAGAAGTCTGCTCAATAAGAAATTGTTTTGAAATCTATGCTATCTTCAGAACAGCTCCATCTACTGCCTGTTTCTGCTCTCTGGATATGTACCTTTTTAATGGTAAATTAATGTGGATAGAATTTGTATTGAACATGTAAATGTTTATATCCTAGATGTTGCATATTGGTGAGTCAAAAAACTGACTCTGCACTAAGGAAAGGTATAACAATACCATTGACATGGGGGGTGGAGGATTTAATGCTTGCAGACAGTAGGACTGTGAATTCTAAGTTACTTCATTTTTTGCTGGACAGACAGGCATACACTCTTTCTGTGAACTACTTCCAGATGCTGACAAAGGATAGGCTAAATAATCCATGGCACTGTAACTACAGTTTTCATTGTGGTACCCAGTGCCTGTTAGTGTTTGTATGCAAGATTTTGCAGGTGCAAGGCTTGATAGAATTTTCAAAATCGCCTCAGACAGTATTGCTTGAGACCTAAAAAGTTTCTCTTCCACCAGTTAAGCCCGTTGTTACCTCTCCTGTTTATCATGGATGGTATGAGAAAGTTATTCTGCCTCTCTAAAGACAGATTCTGCTGCTCCTTCATCATTAAACAATCCAATTTTTCTATCTTAGGCTATATTTCTGAGACATTTGCACATTTTTATTTTCCTCCTCTGGACTGTCCAATCGACTTGCATCTTTCCAGAACTATTTTATACAAAGATTAGGGCTTTATCTGACATCTTTGGGTTGAACACAGTGAAAATTAACTCATGGGTTTTACAGGTTCTGCTTTCATTTATACATTGCGTGATGACATTTACCATTTTCACAACAATGTGTTGACTTGCATTTAACTATGATCCTGTTTTAATTGTGGAGTATTTCAACCTTGTTTTTATTTGGAACAAACTTAGATATGATTCTTTGAGCTATTTTAGAGCAGAAATGGATTTTCCTTTAAGATCACAAAATCATGGTGTGGTTGAGTTTGGAAGGGACCTCTGACTCCTAAAGATTTTTCACTAACACATTTCCTGAGATTAGAGCAAGAGTTGTCTTTTCTGGATTGGGCCAAACACCGTAAGGCTTTGTTCTCATTGTAAAGGTACTGACATGGTTATATCTGTGTAAAATCATAATGGAGAGGGACAAAGTTGCTTTTTCCCTTGATAACATCAATGAACAGGTTGATGGTTATTACTTATGTAGTGGGTATTACTACCTACGTGAAAAAAAACCCAAACAGATCTTTGTCCATATGAGGATTTTACTGAGAGCTGGTTTATGTATGCTTTTATACTTAACATTGTTCAATTTGGCATATTTCTGAAAACTTAGAAATATGCACTTAGAGCTTCTGAACAAGAACCCTCCAAACATGAGCAGAAAATAGGTCTACATGATGATCTGTATGTTGAGTGTAGGGAGAGTCTGAAACAAAAATGGTAAGGAATTAATCCATTACATTATTGTCATTGAGCATACAATAGTATATTGCTATTTATAATCCTATTTTCCAGTCACAAAGATCACCTGTTTCAAACGATGACGTATTAAGTTTGAAACTTATATTAATAATTATCTTGCCACCTAACTTCCCATGTTACTTCTAATAGTTTTACCATAACCATCTAGCTGAATGTTTATTCCATAATCTTTCAGCCTCCTTGTTACGTGCCAGAAGTCTGAACAGCGCCTGCCAAATTGTCGGGTTTCTTCCTGACAGCTTCTGATTTGCTTCTATATTTTAAGCAAAAATCGTGCAGTGCATTGGTCATCCAAAATATAATTCATTAAGTGTAATGTAATATAATATTAAATCACACGGATAAAGTAGGCCATTTCCTTTTCATTCTGAGAAACTGTAAAAACCCCCTCTGTTTTTTATTTCTTTCTAAGCTGTCCAAGATTTTCCAGTAATTAGTTTCTAACAGGTCTGCTGAAGAATGCTGCCATTGAGCACTTAAGGCCTTGAGTTCATACAGTGAATGTGAAAGATAAATATTGTAGACTCATATAATAATTAAGGTTGGAAGGGATCTTGACTGGTCATTTGGTCCAATCCCTTGCTCAAAACAGGGCCAATGCAAAATTTGGATCTGACTTTGAAGTTAGATCAGGTTCTTGCCCAGTCAAGTTTTGAATATCTTTAATGACAAAATTCCACTATATCTCTGGCAGCTTGTTCCAGTGTTTGAACACTGCCATTATGAAGAATATTTTTCCTTATGTGTAATTGAAATTTCCTTTGCTGCACCTTGTTTTTGTTGCCTCTTACCCTTTTATAGAGCACCTCTGAGACAGGTCTGGCTCTATCTTCTCTTTAACATTTTCTTCAGTCCCCTATTCATCTTAAGGCCTTAATCATCTTAGCTATCCTATGTGTAGTGGCACTCCACTGGATTCATTGTGGTTTTTCAATGTTATTCATGTAATAAGAAGCCCAAGCTGTAGACAGTACTCCAGATGTGATCTCACACAAGTACTGAAGAGAGGATAATAATCTCTTCACTTGTTCTGCTAGCTACAGTCTTGCTAATACTGAACAGTAGGTGGTAAGTCTTTTTTGCCTCAAAGACATGGTGCTGCCTTATGTTCAGCTTGTCATTTGATGGGCCCCAGGTCGTTTTCTGCAAAGCTGCTGCCTAGGCAGCTGGCCTCCAGCACGTACCATTGTCTGATGCTATTTCATTCCAGGTGCAAGTCTCCACATTTATCTTTCTGGACTTCATAAGGTTTTCATGAGCCCATTCTGCAGGCTGTCGAGATCTCTCTGAGCAGGCGGCCCTATGCTCCAGTGTATTGACTACTTCCACCAAGGTGGTGTGATTCTTTTTGTCCAAGAGTCATGAAAGTTAGACAACTTGTGATTCCCAAGTAGTTGGTTGGTTGGTTGTTATGCAGGCAACAGTGCCCTTCTTGAATTGGAAAGTAATAATTACAGTATTGTTCTAATCCTGAAAATCTCAATTATGGTTGATTTATATGATAATCTGACTACAGACCATGCATAATAAATACAGTATTGTTAATTTGCAGCTGCTCAGTCTAAGTATTTTGAACTGCTTATCTGATTCCTGTAAAATACAATTATATCCTATGGACACAGTTTATGATCTAAGTCCGGGGGAACTCTTCCCCGCCTCCCTGTCTGTGCCTCCCTCCCCCAATTTTAAATGCCTTCCTGTACAAGTTTTGCAAGTGCATTCTACCTTTTCTGTGTGCTCAGTGTAGTAATTACTACTCCATTTCTTCTCTATGTAATCTTTGGATCATAAGAAATGTTCTTGACATTTCACTTTTCTTAAGGTTTTATTTTCTAAGCATTGACAATTTTCTGAATTGTGTTTTGCTCCCCCCCCCCCCCCCCCGATAAATTCTAAGACCAGGAAAGCAGTCTGGGAAAACTGTTGATGATTCTATGCCATTCTGTGTACATGAATCACTGTCCCTCTCTGCACAGGTCAGTGGGCTTACCTCCTGTATGTCACTCTAGTGAAAAGGAATACTCCTACCTTTTCCTCACTGAACACTAATTGCTGTAGACTTAAGCCAGTACCACTTTAATTTTAGTAAGAGATGCTCTATGTGTTTGCTATAAAACACATAGATAAACCCAACTTTCTTCCATTCCAAACAGTTCATACTCCTAGCAAGCACGTGAACAGTCAATGTAAATATTTCAAGAGGAAGTACTAGTGGAGTTAATGCATGTCTGGGCTAATGAGAAGCAGGACCAGTCTACGGAACATAACCAGATGTATCCTCTGCAATAGAAGCAGTAATAGGTGTTCCATGTGGGATGCTAATTTCATAGGCTGGAGGATATGATTATTTTGCTGCTGGTTTCCTCCACTGATGTGGAGGATCTGCTGTCAGTACGCACATTGTAAAAGGTCTAATGGGAATAGAGAAGCCAGATAGATCCTAGAAAGAAAGCAAGAAAAAACTAGTTGAAAGGTCTTTTTCTGACAACCATCGTTCTCATTGCATGTCGTCTTATTGCGGTTCATTTCACTTATGTTTGCTGCTGACTTTACCCTGTAGACTAACAGTGCTTTGCTGTATGAATCTGTCAAGAGCTGAAAAGACCAAATAAAGTCAAGTTCATTGAATCTTTGAGGGTTTTGTTAATGAAAGGAAGTTCTCTTAAAAGTATAGTCATGTGGATTCCAACTTAGCTTGGATGTTCCTGTACAGGGAAGATAAAGGGTCCTTTCCCTTGCTAGCATTCATGTTTTTTACCTAAAGACTATGGTAAAGCACTGAAAGCCTGTTAGGAATTCCTGTCTCTGAAGGCTGGCTGTGTTCTGTCATTAAAAGGAAAGAAGTGAAGTGTGGGAAGTTGGGTTTTTCTGCTCTATAAACAATCCTCATGTTTTTATTTCATCTTGATCTGGTAGTTAGAACAAGCTGATATACTTTAAATGCTGTAGAAGTCTTAATTTCTTAAAAATACACCCAGGATCAAAGTGGTTTTCTAATGTTAGACTGACTAGCTGCTATTTAAATGAAAATGTTATAGGTCTGTGTTTTGGTTTGTCTAAGTACAGTCTATATTTTTGAAATCTGAACCACAACTGATCAAGTTCTAGGTTGCCAAATTTTAGCCCTGATCAAAAAATGAAAGGAAGGACTTCTTTTTGGCATCAGTGGACTTTGTCTCAGCCAAACCTTTGGGCTATAAGAATCCTGCAAGCTGAAGTCTCAAGCCGCAGGAGGGCATCTGAGGTGCCCTTTTATACTAAGGTGTATAAATATGACTGTCAAGTATATTTGGCCATTGTGTAAAGTAGAATCATAGTATAAAACAATGCCTTTATTTGTTCATTTCCTTTCTGTGTCTTATCTTTGTTCTATTTATTACTCACCTTGTCATACTCCAAGATGATAATTTTCCCTGGTAATGCTCATGTTTGCACAATACTTGGTCAGTGTAATCTGTTACCTTTGACTGGGACTTCAGGTGGCAGTAGAATTTACGCTGTAATACAGTTCTTAAAGCTGGATTAGTCAGGTTGTTTAATGACTTGCAATTTCTTTTAAAAGAATGGAAGCTGCTGCAGTAGGAAGTAAAATATACCCATTCCTTAAACATCACTGAGAAATACTTTAGATCCTTAAACCTAAAATGGAGGGCAGGTAGTAACATTGCTGTTAGTGCTGACTGAGGAGACTCTGGAGAGCTGGACGTCCTTCCCAGCCATATTAATTTTTTTGTGGCCTCCCCCATCTGCAAAGATGCGTAAGCATTCTTGCCATGCTGCAGAGCTGAGAAAATAAATCTCTTATTTTTCTGAGGTGTTTAAATATCTCAGCAATAAATATTGTAGAAAAGCCTATAAATATTACAGATGTGTAATATATTTGTTGAATGAGGTTCAACTGTAGGCTTATTATAACTTTAAAATTCTTTGACCTGAATGAAATAAACAGAAACAATGAGCTTTTGCTGAAAAAACATTTGAGGATGAATGAGGAGTGTAGGACTGAGAGTAAACTGCTTGTTTGTTTGCTTAACCTCCAAGTGTTGCTGATTACATTAGAACAAGCAATTTCCACAATACTTGATTCTCTGTATTTTAGTGTTTATGCAACTGTTGCATGTGTTTTCTGATCTAAAAGAAAATAGCAGCCTCTGCTGGCAAAAAACCACCACCAAAGCCAAACCAAACAACAAAAAAACCCCCATCAAAAACCCCACCCAACCTTCCAGAAAAAGTGTTTTTAAGCTGTCTACACCAGCATGTGTTTAGTGGGTCTGAAACTCTGAAAAACCAAATGAAACGTGTCACTGACTGTGTGATTTTTACATCATCCCTTAAGTCACCTCATCTACTTGATTAAACCTACTCTACAGTCTTCCAAATCCATTTGTAGCTTCTTCCAAAGCTTGACCCATCCACTGGCCCTGCATCCTGCACAGGGCACTGTTCAGCATTAGAGGAACTGCTTAACTTTGTGAAACTCATGGAGATCTACAGATATTGAGGAAAGTAGTTGACTCTCCTGGGCTGCCAGATGTGTTAAGCAGTTGCACTCTATATACAGGCTGTTGTGAAAGAAAGGAAGCTTTTTAGAAGCATTCAGTAGAATGCATGTTCATCTCTTTCCTTTTCTTCCTTCCCTCTGCCCTCCCCAAAAGCAAAGTTATACTTCTGTCTTTTTTATATGTGTGTGTTAAATCGATTATCTCAGTCGAGGTTCTGCAACATGTAAGTGTGAGCTTTAAATAGGACAGCATCTACCTCTGCCAGCGTTGTTCTAAGAAACTCGTTTTCACTTTAATGCGTAAGCCCACTTTTCACTGTGTTTGGTCCTTGAACGTGTATTTTTAGTCCTGTTATTTGGAGGTCATCTTTCTACATACATTTTGATAAATTGCTGTCAAACAAGGGTTCCAGGCTATGGCTAAAGACTACTACTAATAAAGGAGAATGTGCGCTACATGTGGAATTCCAGTTCAATTTATAACTCTTTTTTTGTGAACTAAAATAACAACAAAGCAAAAATCACATAGGGCTAGGATGTGTAATGTATATGGAGGTTTCATGAAAAATGAAAACAAACATACAAAGTCCTTACTGCTTAAACTGAACACTTACTATCCTTTCTCTCAGCTATTTCTAAAATAGTTTCCTTCTAAGGAAAACCAACCACTTTAGCAGTATAATGCCCCAGTAAATTTATTGTGATATGGAAGGAATTTAATCTTATCCTACTTAAGAAATAAGCCCTCTATCTGCAGGTGACCAGCACTTTTTTCATATAATGAAAATAATGAATAATTTTAATGAATATGTAATAAATAATTTTAAGGATTCTAAACTGCATTCAGTTTGTTAAATGAGTTGTATGCTGGGAGAGATGAGGTGGTCATGAAGCTTAAATTATTGGACTGAAACAGTGGATCTCACTACTCCAAAAGATCTTCTTTAAAAAAAAAAAACCCAAAACAGAATGAGAGATTTGATGTCTATAATAGTTTCTAACTTGGCTATTTCTGAGAATGTTTCCAAGTGTGGTGCTGTGGTTGGAAGCCCTGTTGTAAAAGATTAGATGCAAATTCCTCTGTCCATTCTTCTGTGATCTTTTCTTAACAATGATAATGAGAATAATTAAAGGATTCTGGTAAAAGGTTAGCAACTGTTGCAGAACTGCTGGGAATTTTAAAGCTCATGGAAATTTTTTTTTCCTGTTTCTAATTAACAGTCTTATCTCCTGCATCTATTTCCTGAAAATGTACCAAAAAGACATCACTCTATATGTTAAGGAGAATGTATACTCTTGCATAGCATTCCCCCCCCCCCCCCCCCTTTTTTTTTTTTTTTGTAAAGAAGCTGTTTTGAGTCCCTCTAACCAGTGGCTGGTTAGATGCTCCAAGACAAGGTTTCCTGCAGGGCAAAAAGCTGAACTAGACTTGTTACTACAACCACAGTTGGAAAGTGGGTAAACCGCAAGGTGGGCTGAGAAGGAGTTGAACTATAGAATCTGACCCAGAAGAAAGAAATCTAGTGCTACAGGTTACATGGTAGGGAAGGTGGGTAAAGTCCAGCATGTCCTGTGGCTGTGCTGGTGCTGTAAGTACCTTTTGTAAGGACTCTATGACCAGAGCTGATCGTAGTGCGTCATCAAGATCTTAGTAAGAGCTGAGCAAGCCGTTTCCTGTAGTTCCTTATTTTCTCATGGTGCGAACAGTAGGAAAAAACAAGTCCCAGGTGAAGAAAAGGGCTAATGTGCTTGGCAGAGAGTTCAGAATTGAATATAATTGTATATGTTTCAGAGCAGCTGAAATTTCAAGAGTTGTGCTTTCCAAGCCATCAGGTTGAGACTGATCTTTTCTGGGAAGACGGTGAAGCTCTGGGAAGCTGAGGAGGATTTCTCAGTCTACTTCTAGTGGTCAAGTGTTCATTTCTTATTTCCAGCCTTGAGTGTAAGCTGGGACAGTCTCTAAGCTACCTTAAGTGTCAGACTAGTACCAGGAAAGTACTAGCTGAGCTTAAACGACAAGGAAAATTTAAAAAATGCCTTTCAAGCCTTAACATTTGCTCTGATGGAGGTACTTCTAGCTAGGAGCTTTTATGCCTGCATGTAGTGGGTTGACCCTGGCTGGATGCCAGGTGCCCACCAAAGCCGCTCTATCACTCCCCCTTCTCAGCTGGACAGGGGGGAGAAAATATAACAAAAGGCTCGTGGGTCAAGATAAGGACAGTTTAATAAAGTGAAAGCCAAGGTTGCGGGCGAAAGCAAAGAAAAACAAATGATATTATTCTCTACTTCCCATCAGCAGGCGATGTCTAGCCACTTCCTGGGAAGCAGGGCTTCAGTACACGTAGTGGTTGCTCCGGAAGACAAAAATGCCCCCCCATCCGTCTCCCTTTACTTAGCTTTTATATCTGAGCTGACGTCATATGGTATGGAATATCTGTTTGGTTAGTTTAGGTCAGCTATCCTGGTTATGTCCCCTCCCGAGATCTTGCCCTGCCCCAGCCTGCCATTGGGGGGGGGGCAAAAATGTTGGGGAGACAGCCTTGATGCTGTGCCAGCACTGCTCAGCAGTAGCCAAAACACTGGTGTGTTATCAACACCTTTCTAGCTACTGATGCAGAGCACAGTGCTATGAGGGCTGCTATGGGGAGAATTAACTCCATCTCAGCCAGACCCAATACAATCTCCATCCCTTATTCCATACCATTTGCGTCATGCTCAGGTCCCACGTAATTTAATACCGATATCTTCTAACCATGCCATTGTATTTAATTCTCATTACTGAAATCCCTTCTTACCAACACTTACAACTGAAACTACATACTTAAACCACTTTTATACCCAACATACAGAGTTATACATTCTTATTAATTACTATCCCCTGTCCTTTAAGAGATAGACATTCCATGGGCTTCTTCCACTCCTCCAGATGTTCACACACAGGTTATGACTTGGGCCCCATCCGTCAAGATGAGTGGTCAGGACAGGAGAAGCAGTATGTTCGATCGTTGGGCACCAACACCGGCTTGGTTTGGGTCACCAATACACTTGTCTGGTTCCTTGCGAAGTTCACTCCTCTGCAGTTCAGGTCATTCCTGCTACATTACTTCCTACAACATACAACTCACATCACAGATTATTTTTCCCTCAAGGTTAAATGTCCTTGAGGCACACACTGGGTCTCCCCATCCTTCCGCATTACCCACCAAGTACACCCAGGTCCCTGAGCAAAGACAATCCCACGAATGGGTTTGCCTTTTCCCAAGGGAGGAGAAATCCACACTGCCTTCCCCAGCCACTTCCCCATGTGCACTACGGGGACCTTATCTCCTCCCACAGGATGTAGGGGTTTTGTTTGGGCAGGACCAGGACAGTTAGCAGATCCTCTGGTGTTAACTAGCCAAGTGGCTTCTGCTAAATTTGTATCCCAATGCTTCCATGTCCCACTGCCTAGCGCTCTCAACATAATCTTCAACAGTCCATTATATCTCTCAATTTTTCCAGATGCTTGCGGGTGATAGGGTATGTGGTACACCCACTCGATGCCGTGTTTCTTTGCCCAGGAGCTTATGAGGTTATTTCGGAAATGAGTCCCATTGTCTGATTCAATTCTTTCCGGGGTACCATGTCGCCATAAAATTTGCCTTTCGAGGCCTAAGATGGTGTTTCGGGCAGTGGCATGGTTTACAGGATATGTTTCTAGCCAACCAGTAGTTGCTTCCACCATCGTGAGTATGTAGCGCTTGCCTTGGCGTGTTCGTGGCAGTGGTCCAATGTAGTCAATTTGCCAGGCCTCGCCATATCGAAAGCCCAGCCACCGCCCTCTGTTCCAGGGAGACTTTACTCTGGTGGCTCGTTTGATTGCAGCACATGTTTCACATTCATGAGTGACCTGTGTGATGGCCTCCATGGTCAGGTCCACCCCTCAATCACGAGCCCACCTATATGTTGCATCTCTCCCTAGATGTCCCGATGTCTCATGGGCCCAGCGAGCTACAAACAGCTCACCCTTACGCTCCCAGTCCAGGTCCACCTGAGCTACTTCTATTTTGGCAGCCTTGTCTACCTGTTCATTATTTCGATGTTCTTCAGTGGCACGGCTTTTGGGCATGTGAGCATCAGCAATGTCCTGCCACAATGCTGCTGCCCAGATGGGTTTACCCCTGCGTTGCCAATTGGTCATCTTCCACTGCTGTAGCCATCCCCATAGGGCATTAACCACCATCCAGGAGTCGGTATAGAGGTAGAGTACTGGCTACTTTTCTCGTTCAGCAATGTCTAGGGCTAGTTGGATGGCTTTCACTTCTGCAAACTGACTTGACTCGCCTTCTCCTTCAGTGGCCTCAATGACTTGTCTTGTGGGACTCCACACAGCAGCTTTCCACTTCCGATGGTTCCCCACCACACGACAGGATCCATCAGTAAACAAAGCATAACACCTTTCATTTTCTGATAACTCATTATATGGTGGTGCCTCTTGGGCACGAGCCACCTCCTCAGGCGATGCTCCAAAATCTCTGCCTTCTGGCCAGTCCATGATCTCTTCCAGAATTCCTGGGCGGTTAGATTTCCCCAGTCGAGCCCATTGCATGATCAATGCTATCCACTTACTCCATGTAGCGCTGGTTGCATGATGTGTAGAGGGGATGTTTCCTTTGAACATCCAGTGTAGCACGGGCAATCGTGGTGCCAAGAGAAGATATGCTTCTGTACCAACAACTTCTGAAGTGGCTCGAAACCCCTCATATGCTGCTAGTATCTCTTTTTCAGTCGGGGTGTAGTGGGCTTCTGATCCTTGGTAACCCCGGCTCTAAAACCCTAATGGTCGACCTCGGGTTTCTCCTGGTGTTTCCTGCCAGAGGCTCCAGGTGAGACCATGCTCCCCAGCTGCAGTGTAGAGCACATTTTGTACATCTGGTCCTGTCCGGACAGGCCCAAGAGCTACTGCACGAGCTATTTCCTGTCTGATATGCTGCATAATCTTTCTGCTGTCTCATGTAAAATTAGAAGTGTATGTGGTAGCAGGAAAAAAAAATTAAGTTATTTGCCCAAGTCATTTTGAGGCCAGATAGTACTGGAAAAATGGACAGGATTTGTTGGTTGACATTTACACCACCTTTCTTCTTGCCACTGGATGGCAATGTTTGACCAAAAAACCTAACCATATATGAGGCAATAATAAAACAGGAAAATGATACCCTCTTTTATTGGCAGTGGAGGTACACATCTTCCTTTGGGTATAAGGCTTTCTGGAATCTGAAGAGGAGGAAAATATTGTAACATACTAAACTGAACCAAATTTCTTTGCTGTATTTATTATTATTATTATTCCAATAGTGCTTAGAAACCTCTTGGACTCTGAACTTCAGTGTTAGATGCTGTAGAAAACGTATGTAAATCATTTCTTGCCTACAAGAATTCAATAGCTTCCACTATATCCAAGCTCATTTAAGAAGCACCTTCTTTTGAGATTATGAATGTTAGACTCCATATCTAAGCAAATTTTTTTACAGTGAAGTGTATATTTTACAATGTACCAAGCTGTATAAAAGAAGCAAAATTTTGTAAACTATGTCAACTATAATATGACTATATACCAGCACATTAATTGTGAAGATGATGTTGGTGAAGTGTTTTCTTAGGGTTAGAATGAAAATTAAGAACAAACACTTGAAACACCCCTGGCTGCTCTGTTCAACTGCAAGCAGCTCTGTACATTGCACTTTGTAATCCAGGTAGTGATTCAGCCAGCTATGGGAATCGGAAATTAAATAATTACTAGATCAGAGCATATTTCACAGCTTTTTGTTCAACTAATAAGCCAAGGAAAACTAGTAATGTCTTCTTGAACACAGTTATACATTATGCCCTGTGTGTCTGAAAATAATATACTTGCTCCAGTTTAAACTCAGTTGCTTTACTAAAGTGTTGGTTGCGGACAGTTCTCTGTGAGCTTAGCAATATGGAAAGCACAAATCTCTGTGCCCACTTTACCATACCTGACTCTTGCTATAACAATCAATTCAGTCATTAGTGTACATGAATTTTGCTACAATGAATGCTTATGCTTCACATCACACAGATGCATTAAATCCTAAACCATTCTTTTATGTCATGCAAGGTTACAAGTGTTGTTTGTCAGAAAAGATTAATTTATCAAGTGAAACAAATACAGGTTCATAGAACTATTCCTGCTTAAATTTTGAATGTATAATTTATGGCTAGAACTTAGAACATATTTCATTGGGTGAGACAAAGGGAGTATTTAAAGTAATACTGTATCTTCAACAGGGGCCAGTGGTAGATGACTAGGGAAGACTGTAAGAATTAGGTAAACAAGATACAGAGGTCTCCTCTTTTGAAAGATTTCTTCCACAAATTTGTTGGTGTGGTTTTCGTTTGTTTTGTTTTGTTTTGTTTTAAAAACCTGAATCTCTTGCAGAGAGGAGTTCCACAGCTCTATTACATTTTTGTAAACATCTCGTTTCATTTGGGTTTTGGACTTACTGTGGTGTAGAAAAAGCATGTCAGAACCTTAGAAAAATCTCATTCTTTGTAGTCCTGCTCTGCCATCAGACAGAATTTATATGGATTTTTATTAGGCTTTGTGCCAAGGCAGTAGTTGCTTGGGAACCTGTTTTGTTTGATTTATTTGAAAATGGTCAGTGTGGAAGGAAAAAGTGGATTGCAGTGGCGATACAATGTAAAGGTCTGTTAGGTCTGTTATTCTGTCTGGACCAGTGCTCATTTCCATGATAAATTTGAGGAGACTGGACATGAAGGAAGAGGTAGGAGCTAAGAGGCCATGTAACTAACTGGCTGACTAGATTTAGAGGTTAATTTATAGTTACTTTAACAGGTCATTTTTCTAAAGAGATGACCTCTTCACCAATGCTCCAAGGAAACACCTACTAATTAAAACCAGTAACTAGACATATTTGGTTTATTTCCAAAGATGAAATGTAAGCCATCCAGTCTGGCTCACAAAGATGAAATACTTGATAGGTATCCTGCCTCTGGAAGTTACACTCTGGTTGTATACAAACATGCTGTGGAAGTACCAGTCCTGGCGTCACATTGCGTTGTTATATGCATAGCAGAATGCAAATCATGGAGCTGGTGTTGCTTAGCTTCCAGATGAAGCACCAAGAGCCTTGCTCTGCATTAAAATCATTATTGTCTAATTAATTTAAGGCTAATCTTGTCTTAGTCAAGGGCAGAAGTCCTTTCTCCCTTGAAGTAAACACTTGAAGGAGTTTAGGAATTATGCTGCAGTGTACAACATTGAAAGCTTTACTTTTTCAAGATTCCTTTCTCCTGTTTTAACCATATATAAACTCTAACTGTATAGTTATAAACTTTGAGTTATGGCAGAACTGTGAGTTGGGAGAGGTGCTGCAACGGAGAGCTTGGAAATGGTGTTTCAGAAATTCTCAGCTGTGGCTCTAAGCCATGCCGACCTACTGCAAAGATGGTTGCAAATGAGGAATTTTGCTTCCTCTCTCTGTGTTTCTGCTGGCTGCACTTACTTTTGTCAAATAATCTAGAATGTAATGGGGAGAAAGATGTGCCTTTTTCAGATTTTCTTTTTCTTCTTTTTCCTGTTATCCTATAACAGATGACTTCAGATTGTGACTGTAGTGACTGAAGAATGGAAATTATCTCAGTGAGAATGGAGATGATTTTAAGAGTCCAAAAAAAGAAAGAGGCCGTAGAGATTATGAACTGGGGGACTAGGCAGCAATAAGTACATGTGAGAAATCTGTAACTTATGAATCTTTAAAGTGTAATATACTTATTGCTATGGAGAAAAAGATGCAAAAGATCTATGAAGATCATTCTACAGCCCTTGTTTTTTCAAAAATCTCCAGATAGTAAAACTTGACAGGTTTTCCAAAACTGTCTGGAACGATGGTCTAAGTCTTTGTATACACAAAATTACCAGTCACAGACATTAAAAAAAATTTTTTAAAAAATCCAGTCTAGCTTTCCAGCAGGCCAAAAGACACTTCGGATGGTTGGAATCTTATCGCATTTTATGCCTGACTTTTACTTGCAAACTTAACGCTAATTTTCAGATGTATTTATCATTGAAAGCTTTCAAGTCTCGAGAGTTAGCAGAGTGTACATCCTCTACTTAGTGCTTGACTGTGCAGAGTGTATTTGATACTTGATAATGCTGTGGTTCCTATCCTGTTTCTCAGAAGCCAAGCTTGCTCTACTTCAGTTGGCCAACATCCAAACACTTCTGTCTAATGTTTATGTGCTATAAAAATATGTTTCATTGAATAAATTCTCACTTAGCTCATACTTTTGAGAAGGGCCAGATCCGTAAGGTGTTTGTAACAGCTTACAGACTGACTTCTGAGGTTGCGTTCCAACAGTTTTCAATGTTCTGTAATACAGTAGAGCACTGATACACTGATGTCCTCATTTAAAGCTCACTTGGGTATTCCTACTTTCTAGTGCCATTTACAGTATAGCAGAACCCAGAACAGCTACTGGCTCACAGCAAGAATTGTTAAAAGAATAGGGCACTGGAGCCATCATGTGCAATCTTTTCTTTCCCAAGCATGCTGTCTCTTCAGCACTTCTTAGCATTCCTCTATGCTGCGTTTTACTTAAGGTTTCCAGAGCTGCTTTGGTAAACACACACTACCACCAGCAAGTTAGATTTTCTCTTTTGTCGATTGTTTTTCTCTTCTTTCTACAAATTGCTTTTCTGACATTCTGTTTTCTTCAGTCCTGATTGTAACATAAATGTTTAGTAATATGTAACCTGATGTAATTTGGCAGAGATGTCAGCCAGTTTGATAGAAACATATTCAGTATCTGGAGTGTTTATTTCAGATTTAGACATTGTTTCTCTCTCTAAAATGGAAGACTTTTTTCTCTTTCATTCAAACAAACAGCAGATTTCCGCCCCCTTCCCCAAGCATAGTAGAGTGTTGAAGCCTGCTTTAGGATAGGAAAAAACCTTTTTTGTCATTAAATCTAAACATGGAAAGAGAACAAGCTGCCAAGAGTGGTTGTGATCCCTAAGCTGGCGTCTGCAGTGAACTTCTGTAGAAGTGATAGTACAAGTACAGAAACAGCAATGGAGGTAGCACCATATAAAATTGATTCAAGTTGGTGGTGGAAATACAGAGGAATTAAACAAGTCCTGAATAAAACAGATCAATATGTTACCTGGCTGCTAAGAGTAATACTTAGTAGAAAATGCCCTGTATACTTTAGATGGTTCAATGTTTCCCATTGCAAGTTGCCTAGAATTTGGTGGGGAAAAGTTTGAGGCTGCAATTTCCTGTAGAATATGGACTCGAGTAGAAGAGGGTAATCAATCCATTTGCAAGTCTGACATCCATTGAAGGAAATACATTATTTTGTCTACATAAAATAATTGTACCACTGTGTTCACAGAGAAGTTATAGCACCTTAATGTTTGATGTGCTTGTAGTTCCTTTAAAATGCTGCCTTAATGCCAGGGCCTTTTCACATCCTTGCAATAATCTGCTCAAATATGGATGAATTATGAGTCTCAGGGAGACACGGGGAGGTTTGGACAGCTAAATTATCTTAAAACTCCATCTGTGCTGAGCATGATCCAACGTATATGTGCCAGGGGCTGCTTTCATTTGCTTCTCCCAGCTGTTGCATAGTTACTGAGACATCGAGCAGGGAACTGAAAGAAAAGCAAGGGCAAGTGTTAAAATTTTTATTTGCTACCTGCTATAACATCAAGGTGATATTTGTATTTGAAGTCAGAGGTGTTTGGAACAGGAAAAGAATAGAAAAATAAAAGGTATAGCATGAAGGATAATAACACTGAATTTGTGTTTTGTCTTTTATGTGAGAAGTGTTTTAAGTGATTGACAGATAACTATCTAGAAACTTTCTCATATTAATCCACATACATCTACATTTGTATTGCAGCTCAAATGTACTTGTTAAAATATCATAGGTTTATGGAGGTCTTTTTGTTTACTTGGTGGGAAATCAGGTCCCTTTATCTTTCCATTTAAAGTTTGCTTGCATTCAAACTGCAAAGAGAAACTTTTGAAGACATCTCAATAGGATGTTCAAAGATTACTGCGATTATGAAGCAAGGAAGAGAAGATGACTTCTGAAGTTCTAATTATAGTTTCACTAATGGAGATCAGAGGAATGTTACTCCTTTGGGTTTGTTTTAATCTGTTTCTTTTATGCCTGTCCAGATGAAAGTGCTACACTATTTACAGAATATTACTCTGTTTAGATGCTGCTTGCAGTGCTATGAAGTGTTGTTTTTAAGGTGAGGTTACCTGCAGCCTGTATGGGTCCCCTCCTTGGTGTAGAGGTATCACAGAGACCTATTTTTTCCTTTTCTTCTTGGCCGTGTATCTAAGCTGTAACGGCATTTTGGCTGCAGATATGGGAAGCGTGAGGTAGGGGAAGCAGAGCACTGGCAAATATGTTTGTAGTGCTAAATGAGATGGAGAAATGGAAGAAGCAGGATCAGATAACTTTTTCCGTACTGAAGTAGTGCTTGTGATAGTGCTATGTCTTTTTATAAGTTTTTCTGCTCACTGCCATTTTTTTCAGGAGTTGGCAACATCTGCCTTCCTAGTTTGAGCAATAGTACAGGCTTCTAACATGGGGAAATATTATTGGTATGGGTAATGAAGGTACCAGACTTCGTGATCAGCCAGAAAGGAAAGCTTTGAACAGTTTATAATGTGCACAGTAGTGCTGGGTTTTCTGCTCCAGAGCAATGTAACAATTGTAGGTCACTTCTCTAAACTTGAGCAACTTTAGGGCCATTTATCATTAAAACCACTAAAAACATGCAAGTGTGCCATGGGTTCTGTCAAACTTCTACCTTCTACCTCTGAATAGTTGTAAAGACTTGGTGATTAGGGGAAAATTGCTGCTCCCCCCCCCTTTTTTTTTTATTTTTCCTTTTCCTTTTTTTTTTTTTTTTTTTTTTTGTAAGGGACAGAATTTACTTCTGAACTCTGCTCCTAAAGAGAGGAAAAAAAAAATCTGAAACTTTTTTAAAGAAGCCTTCCTAAGCAAAGGCTCAATGTGCTTAATTTCAGTCAAGAAAAAGAGAGTGAAGAAATCACTAAACAGCTGACTGAATCCTTAGAATGGAAATATTTAATTAGGAAGTGTCTGTAGGTGCTGCTACTTGCTATTCCCATAGTATTTATTTCACAGCTGCATAGTGAGGATTTACTAATGCTACAAATAATCTGAAACTAGTGATCTGTAAATACCAAATACAGTCTCTATGACTATACACATGGAAAAATCTGAAGGGAGGATTCTGTGAAAATTTTATATTTCTTTGACCAGCTGCTTAGTTGCACTGTTCTGTGTTGATCATCAGCTTGGCTGAAGTCTGTATTTGCTCATGATCTTGGTGGTGTGGGAACAGAATTTTGTTTCCTTTATATGTAAAATAAGAAGCATTGACTAAGGGTATTTGGAATATTGGTGTGAATGTAAGAATCTATTACAAAAAAGCCCACTATTAAGTGTACTATGAACATAAGTCGTCTTTAAAAGTTGAAACCATAGCAATGCAAAAAGGCATCTCATGAAAAGTTTTGCCACCCTAGAAATAGATTCCTGAACTATAAAAGTGGTTGCAACTCATCATATTTTGTTCTTTCATTATTAAATATTATTGGTTGTATTGTTCATACCACATCAAGTGTTTATTTCTGATACATATTCGTGAACTTATTCTACTATGTGAACTTCTTTTATGGAGATGGGAGAATTCATCTTGGGAACAGCTAAATGAAGCAAATTCCCAACAGCAACTAAGGCATTGTGTCTAATAATGAGCCTGACACAGAAGTGTACTGGCAATGTAATTTGACTATCAATCACTGTCATCTCTGGAGCATGTGAAGCTTATGGCAGCTGCAAGAACAGCTGTAACCCAGGTCTATTGTCCTTGTGACCATCCCATGTATTTCTGAAGCCTATTAATGGCATTTTTAGGGCTTGAAAACTGGATGGTAGTAATACAAATCTGAATATTCTAAATGACACTGGCTCATTAGGCAGTGCTTTCTACAATAATATCTAATTTTTGAGAGTTCACTTGGCAAAAGAAAAGACATTTGAAATGGTACAAGTGTTACAGCTTTACAAATGCAAGCAGCATTTTCCCATTTAGCACAAAGAGAGAGGAAAACACTCAACAGATGTATCTAATTGCTCCTTCTACTCCGTGTAGTTTATTTCTTCCAAATGCCTGAGGGAAGACTTTGCCTTTATGTGAGGGTAAGGCAAATAGAATATTGCCTGGCGTAGGGATCAGGCCCTGAACAGATCCAGATGGACCAGTATATTCCATAGCAAGATAAGGAAGCTGTATAGTTCTCTGTCTACTTACCTGCTTCCACTAGCAGCGATATATGATGAACAAGATCTCTGTTGTATACGTTAGTCTTGCACTCCTAGAATTTCTGGATTTAGGATCCACCTTCTTCCTGTTTGAATTTTTCTGTTTACTAATTTTTTTAACAGTTTTGTACCTTGTTAGGTTTTGAAGTCTTCGGAAAAAGAGTTGGGAATTTCCAAGGCACATGAAAACTATACTAGTGGCTATGTTGCATATGGAATTTTATTTAATTTAAAAAAAAAAAAAAAAGGTGTTGGAGACTCTTGAAGGGGAAGGGAAAAAATCATGAATTTCAGCTCCTGGGTTACTAACTGTTCCAACATAAGCTTCATAGTCTCAGGAGGCTTAGCCTTGGTTTGCCTCCTTGGTCTTGGTTAAGTGAATTGAAGATATATAATATATTTTAGCATCTCTTCTTTCACATGTAAGCAACTGCTAAAGCTTCTGTAGGGTTTTTTGTGCTGCATATTGAACATAAAACTTCATAAGCACTATTCATTTTCCAAAGTTGTAGTCATTTTGATGCAGTATTTTGGCTGAAAAGTTATAGTGGTTTTGATGAATGTATTTTGCTTGGCAGTTGTAGGAACGTTGAGCCATATGGAGCCCTGTTGAAAGCTGAGGCAAGCTCAAGACTTGTAGCAATGTTTAAAAAAAAAAAAAAAAAATCGAACACAGCTTCTATTTCTACTAGGGAATTGGAGGGAATCTTCTAACTAGTTTCTTATATGCCACTGAATCTCAAAGATACATGACAGTTGTGGTGGAGAACTATATGTAAAAATATGATGGAGCAATACATTACCAGTTCCTCTGGTCAAAGATTGCTCCAACTTTTGCTCCAACTTTTTTCTGTGGCTCTCACATTGTGTATTGTAATTGCATGTAATCTTCATTGTTTTAATTCAAGCAATAACAGAATTATTATTTGCTTCAGGTAATTGTACAATGTGGAGAGCATTGGTTAACGGTGCTTTTTGCAAATTTATTTCCTCTTCCTTTTTTTTTTTTTCTTGTTGTTGTTGTTGTTATTTCTGGCTCAGAAAAATTTGAGAACCTGCTGACTATCAAAGGCTCTTTAGTAGCATGTACCTCCTTTTATGTTTATCTCTTCCACCACACTATTCTCTGTGATAACAAAATGCTCTGTTATGCAATAATACACAGTTTGGGCTGAGAGCAAAACTCTGCTAATGTTATAAGCATTAAAGAAGTTCAACAAGGAGGTGTTTGTAACTGAGGTAAAGAAAAAGGAAGTAGTGATGCTTTGGGATTTCCTGTCATTTACTTTTTGATATCTCCTGCCACATCATTTTCTTTAATAGAATCTTTTTGAAAACTGAGCAGAGAAGAATGGCCTATCTGACCGATTATATAAATCAAATTAAAATGAGAGAATTACAGTTATTTAATACTTGCATCTACTGATAGACACTAGTAAGCCAGTCATATTCAGGTAAGCTCACCCATGTGACGACGTTATTTATGTGATTTCACAGCTCCTACTAACAAGATTACTTCTGTTGCATAATGTTTGTGTTGTTTTGATATATGTATAAAATACAACAATTGTAATGTGTCCTCTAATGTTATGGACATTAAAATGCAGCATAATATTTTTGGTCTTATTGTAGTGATTCTAGCCTATGAAATAATTATGAATAGGATTCACAGTTACAGGTTAGTACTTAGTCTTCTAAATTAGTATTTCATTTTGAGCAAACAAATGAATTTTTAAGGGGGCTAGCTTTCAAAACTGAGATATTTAGCTTCACGTGACAGCAACCAAGTAACTCTAGTAAAGATCTCATAACATCTGAAAACAAATATGTGTGTATATTATATCTAATAGAGAGAAGTAGTATATACATGATACAGCTTAGGTGAGCAGCTAGTCTAGACAAAGGTAATAATAAAGATGACATGAGGGTAGCTATGGTTGGTTTTAGTACTTCAGAGGATGGTTAGTCCTCTGAGGCATGGGATATGGAGCAGTTGACATGTATACTGCAATCATGGCATAATGTTTGAACACAAGTGTAAATAGATTAGCGTGCAATATTGTGTAAGGTAATTCCAGCTATCATAATTATTATAAATTGTGGGAAGAGAATTCATGAGGCAATACATAAAAGGCTATAAAGTTGTTTCAGGGCTGGAAGGGTTAAAGTGAAGTCTTCTGTGAGTCCCAGCAAATCTCCAAATTCTTGAAGGAACCATGAACACATAAAGAGGAGCAAATTCCAACATGTGTACATATTTTTAACGTTTGGACGTGTTAGGCCTTAAGTAATAGGGAACTGTAAGTGTTACCACACACCTGTGAAGGGGAAGGAATATATAAGAATGTTTATACGCACAGGCTGTGTGGATAATTCTACTGATGAAGCAATGTCTATAATGTTTACATGAGTTTTATATTGTAAGTAACAATGAAAATGACTGGGCTGTTGGAAAGCTGGTTTCTATCTTTATGTCTGTTGTAATGCTTGTCTCAGTTTTCCCATTTACAAGTAAAAGGAATGATGTTTGGCTGTCTCGTGGACTGCTTGAATAGGGACACCTGAAGTATATAATAGAGAAGATAAGTGCTTCCCCCTCACTTATTTTCTGTCATATATCTCCCTTCTTACTTGTCCCTAAAAGCTTACATTCCCCCTCCCCCTGCCTTTTTTTTCTTACAATGGAAAATGTTGAACAAATTCCAAATGGTCTGCAGTGTGTAGCAGCATATAGTGGTGCTGCTTTTTTCCTGTTTCACTGTATTCTTTTGTAATTGTTTTCCTTCACATTGAATATTTTAAAAATGAGCACTTAGGCACCTAAATGGACTCAGTCTTTTCTTCTTTTTCTCTGTCTTTTCTTCTTTTTCTCTGCCACTCTATGCTGTGGTCAAGCCACAGTTCAAATCTTGTTGAATAATCCATTGCAAGCTCTAATTTCACCCATCGCAATAGCTCTTCAGTCCCTAGGACTGTAATTGTCATGATGTCTTGGTGTTGAGAGAACCCCTGTTCATTAAAAGCCGCTGCTTGGAGGCAGCTGAAGTTAGCTTTGCAGAACAGTGAGTCTGTCAGCTCTCCCTATGGATAGCCACATGTGTTGACTGCAACTTTTGAACAATACCTTTTGGTGTGTTTCAAAGACTATCTAGAGCCCTGACCCTGAAATGAAGTAATTTTTGCGAGTCTCCTGGATGGCCAAGCAGAGTGTAATCTTTTGCCTCCAGTGTAAGGAGCCGTTGTTATGAATAGATGAAATTTTCACATTGGCTTGTTCTGCATCATTTCTGCTATGACTTCTGCTCTGAGTTTGAGTGTACGGTACAAAACTATCTCTACATGAGCAAAAGTACAATGTACAATGTAAGTTTTCCTTCAATTAAACTGACTGTTCCTATCCAAAGGTGCTGAACCATTGCCGTGCATTATCATGGTGTGTCCCACAGTGTAGTCTAGAAATGGTATATAGTCAAGTTGATTGTCATCTACCTTTTCAGTTTAATTTCACCCTGAACTTGAGAATAATAAAGATTATACGCATTAATTATACATATTAATTAAAAGTAATGCATGTTATTACTTTTAAATTAAGTGATCATAAGTAGAATCATAAAAAAATACAGTCTGTATTTAACAAGCTGCTTTACCTAGAATAAAGCCTTTGGTTTATTTACCAAAAACCCTCTAAACCCCAAAAGTTCATGCTGAAAGACACCAAACAGACATAAATTAATTTTACTTTCATGGAATAATTTTACTTCTAAATCCACTTCTATTGCTTAATTTTCAGATTTATTTCTTGGTCACTTTCTTCTTGATTAAAATGTATCATGATTAATGCTGAACTGAAAAGCTTTGCCTGTTGAACTGACATTACAAATAGTCTTTCAACTTCCAAAATTGCCTGGAGGAGATCTGCTCCTTCAGATTCCGCCCCCCCCCCCCCCCCCCCCCCCGCCCCTTGTGGTGCCTTGATTATAATATCCAAACATTCACATCTTTCCTCATGCACATGCTCTCTTGCTCACTTTTTTAAAAAAATAATAGAACATTTATTCAGCTAGATGCAAAAAATTAAAAATATTTACATTTCATGCAAGATCATGGAAAATGAGTGTTCTGCTTCTACCACTAAAGAATTTCCTGGCTCTGACCCTGCCAAAATCTGTGTACCTTGCCTTACAAACTCAGCTTTGCCTGTTGAAGCAGATGGGATTACCTGGAGTCCATTAACTTGAAGCATGCATGTCGAATAAAAAAAACCCCAAACCTCTGGATTCCGGTGCTAATCCTGTGATTTACTCCGATATAAAATGCCGTACAGCAAGGAATTTACAATGATGTCAAGGAGGCAATATTAAGATTCTTTACTGAAGAAATGTATAAGTCAATGGATAGAAACTGAATCCAGATAAACATAAATTAGATATCAGGGATGCAAATTATTGGGTTCTACGTGGATGTAACTGGTGTATAACTCTCTGCTACACTGGAGGTCAGGCACGTCCTAAACTGCATGCGTCTTTCATAGAATAAATGAATGAACGATGTCTATTTAACAGAAGATGTTTGGGAATGTTTCTGTTGGCAATCATGCTTTGTGTTGCAAACCAATATGTTAAAATATCTGGCATATCTTCCTGTTTTAAGGGAAGGATTTTAATTTTCCTTGGTTGATTACTTTCTGTAAAGAGAGTCATTTATGCCAATATCACAACAATATCATTAAGACAAATTAGATTTACAACATTTCCAACTATTGAACTTTACTAGATGAATAAAGCAGCAGGAAATTATATTCCAATAACTGGCTTCCAACAGTTTTGCATTAAAACTTAATGAACTGATCCTCTTTCTGAAACTGCTCTGTTTTGCTTTAGATTAGAGTAATGTTGAATCAAAACTGGGTTTCATCAGCAGTTCCTGCCTCCACCTGATCTTTTTTAGGAGCCATTGATCTTGAAAGTATTTGGGGAAGGTTGTTATTTTGGATAAAGGGACATAACTTTATGGACGCAGTGGAGCTTTGATAGAACACATTACCTGAGAATCTGCACCTTTATATTTAAATATGATAGTGATGTGTAGATCTGTTTGTCTGAACAGCAAGGCTCTTGCCTATCTTAAGGAAAGTTTGCTTCACTCTGCTTTTATTGTCACTTGCAGTAAAACCAGTAAAATTCCACCTCAGGTGGCAGGAAAACGTAGCTGCAAGTTATGACTGGGCAGAGTGGTGTAGCTAATAATGGCTTTGGATTTCAAACAATGGCACCATCAATGCCAGGAGTAGTAGTGAATTCATTTCCTTCCTTCTCATGCCGAATGGAGACTTTCTTGGGAATTCTCCAACCCATGATTAAAATCTTTGATGGCTGGCTGATAGGATGAATAATGAGGTGTTGCAAAAGGGTGTATGCTGAAGGGTGCCTTTGTGTGATGATACATGTTCTGCGCAACATAAGTCACATGTTGAATGAACTTCTGGGGTATCCATTTTGGTGGAAAAGAAAGGTGTCTGTGCTACTTAACTAATTGCGTTGTGTCTGACTGGTCCAAGCTATCGTTCTGTGCAATGCGGTGCTTGGCAGCAAAGCCTGTATTAGGAGGCTGTTACTTTGGTTGCTGTCCCTCTACGCTGTTCACAGTCCTGTTGACATAGCTGCTTGTAAGGTTGTGTTATGGGGGATATGATTGTCATTAGAAAGCAAATAACTGAGTTATCTGACTAGGTTTTTTATTTTGGGTTTTTTGGTTTGGTCTTGTGGGGTGATTTTTCTGTTTGTTTTAGTTTTAAAGATTGGTTAACCCTCCTGGCTAATCATTTCCCCAAGGAAATGCAAATTTGAACTGCAATTGAATCATATCTGGGTGTCTCAGTCTGGAGAGTTAAGTCTCTTATCTTTCCTTCCAGATTCCTGTAATTTTGTTTGGCTGCAGAGGACATGAGGGGAAGGTATGAACAGAAGGAACAGGAATTTCTTACATCTACATCGTTGTTATAAATGATGTGTTCTTGAATTATATTACCTCAGATGCTTCTTCTGCAAGTTGTTACTGGTAACTGAGAACAAAATGTGACCTTCTGTATCCAAGAAATGAAAGAAGGTTTTAGTGGAAAGTTTCAGCAGTTAAAGTTGGCTGTGAGGGGGTCACTTGAGCTGGTTTTGGCACTTGTCACTAATTTAGTCACTAATTTATTCACAAAACTACCCCTTTCTCAGTCAAGCTGAGAGATAACTCTTAGCAGGTGCAGAAGTACCTATAAAGTGTGGAAGCACACATGAAGAGACATGAAATATATCTTCCAAATTACTCGATATGTTTAATAAATTGAAGTAAAAAGACATCAGTTTGATGCAGTCCTGTCTAGTAGGTGACATGGTGTGATATTGCTAGGGAATGATACTGATGTCTAAGAATAAGTAAGCGCCTATTTTTAAAGAAACATATTCTTACTGAAAAATAAGAATTATTTAAAAATAGTTTTAAGAAAGTTAGTGGTTGGAAAATAAGGCCTAATCTGGAGACTTTGTATCTGTTGGATGGCAAAAGGTTAGCAATATGCGTAATACATTAGCGTGAATGTAGTCCTGATGGTCCGACTGTGCTGTTTTTATGGTCCTGTCTGCGAATACTGGTATAAAAGGTGTTATTTTAGTTAATTGCATTCTCAGTAGGGTCATCATTTGTTACACCATGTGTGTATGTGAGGCCTAACTGATAACACAATGTTGGCATCTAGCAAAGAAGTGAATGTTAGCTTGCTTCATTTCGTATATAAATACACCAGAACTTAAGATGTTTTAATAAATCTATTTTCCTTGCAAATTTATGAGTGTCTTTGAAGACATGACACTAATGTGTCTGCAGGTTACTCTTCTTTGCTACTGTCTTAGGTACTTCAATCAATGTGAGGGTGAAGTGTATTTTGGTCCTCAACCTTTTAGTCCCTTTCCCCTCCTTACACCCCCCATCAATAGAGAGGAGCGTTATCCTTAGGGTTAACACAATTGCTGCTCAACCTTGCAGAAAACATCTCTGACTTTCTGAAAGAGCACTTAATTCTCTCTTATTCACTGGAAAAAAGATGGGGAGACCTTGTAATTCCTGGATTACTTTGGAACAGCATGAAGTGTCCTGTGGGTGGTACTGCAGAAGGTGCCAAGTGATGCACTTAATGCTGTTCTAAACAGAGAAGCCCACTCTACTCCCAGGGCTGTTCTGTAGAAACCTCTGTTCTGCCATTGCATCTCCTGTTTCAAAATGAAGCAAATATTTTGTTTGCATTTTAAATAAAATCTCCTGCAGAGGGGTATCGAATACTGCTGCTGTGACTTGCCTGTAGCTTATAGTCTCGCACAATAGACATGGTACAGAACAGAAATACAGTCCATAGTAGTTATGCAGAATGAATGACAGAGGTCTTTCAGTTACTGCAAAGCACACAGCTAGAGGAACCACTGCGCCAGCCGTGTTTTGCCCTGCCTGCAGCCCTGGCCCTTGGCGGCCGGCAGCAGGGGCCGGGCAGCCTCCGCTCCTCACCGGCCTCCGCTCTTCACTGGCCTCCGCCGTCTCCCTGCGAAGCCACCAGGAAGGCAGATGGGGATGTACCCGACCCCCGAGAGCATCGCCACCACTGCTCCCCGTTAGCAAAGGCACTCGGTCACATTTTAATGCACCTTTGATCTGTTAACGATTTATATAGATTTCTAAAAGCCAAAGGAATGGAGACCTACTGTTGGTATATTCCATCCCCGTGAGGCAATTCCTGCCTTTAAAATTAAGGCTTTTATGAGTTAATGTGTCATCCAGGAATGCTTTGGTGTTAAATCCTCTGGGCTGGGTGCAATTCCAACTCAGCAGCAGTGTTGGCCTTCAGCTATAAGCATAGTGTGTGAATAACTATTAATTTTTTTTTTTCTTCAGTTTGGGGCTGAATTGAAAATATTGGGAGGGAGGAAATTAAGCCCCCCAAAAAGGAAATATTGAAATGAACATTTCCATTTAAGTTTGAGGAGGAACAAAGAAAGGAAATGAACAAGGTAGATTTTAGTATAATTTACAAAACTGAGTAGTAGTTCTCCATCTCTAATTTTTTCCCCTTATTTTTAATTTTAAATTATTTTTAAATTATTAAATTTAAATTATTTTTTGTTCATTTTTTCCATGATCTGGGAGACCAGGATTCAGCTCCTACTTCTGTCTGAGGGCATGTCAACTAGTGTCTCTTAACCTTCCAAGGAAGTGTCTCAACTGACAGACTATTCTCTCTTGTTAATGCTGTTCCACTTTGTATAAACTACATAACTGTTAATCACAGAGCGCCTTGGGGCTAGGATACTCTTTTGGCAGACCGTGGCTTCATTAGGGATTTGATTTCGATCATCTTGGTGTTGGAAGGTGCCTTTGCAGGGGTGTGGGGGGAAGGTATTGACATTTCATTTTCCTCTTCCTTCCTTGCACTTGACTTCATGAATCTATCAGTAAGTGTTACTGGAGTCCTTACTTCAAAGTCAAAGGTGGGTACTGGATTTGATCAGATTATTGTAGAACCCATCAGCAGCAAATAACTTGATTGAATTTTGCCTCTGTTTCAGCTGTGATGGGCTTGCTCTTTTTCTGTGGGGATGAATGCTTCACAAAGAGCATCTGATGATCTCTACTTGATAATCAAGTCTATTGGTGAACAGTAATTGGCTAGAGAAGTTGCCTGCTGCCTGCTTGGATAAGCATTGCTTTCACAGTGTGGAGGGGACTAGAACTGAAAGTAGCAATTAAATAATAATTATGAAACATTACCTTTTTCGATGATGTCTGCCTAGCTTCCTTCCAGAAAAATATGGTTCCTCTAGGTGTATTCACTGTGTACAGTGTGATTCTTTGAGGACTACTGATGCAAATAAAACTGGGGCATGCAAACGTAAAAACAGGCAAAAGGGTGAATGTTAGTCCAATAATAATTCTGAAGTGTGTTCCAAGTCCCTATAGGACAGCGTATAAGCATTTGGAGACTGATTTGTCAGTAGTACCTGAAATTCATGGATATTTTATATTTGCTCTGAAGTAGCCGCCAGCTGGTGTACAACAGCAGAACAAGAAGTCCCTGCTCCATGGAAGTTGGACCCCAGGTTAAAAAAGACCTTATTTTCCAGAGGCCTCGGCACGTGTTTGGACACCCTGCTGAAGGGGCAAAGATTCCTAAAGTGCTTGGTACCCAACAGTGTCTTACCAATTTGTTTTGGTGCCCAAGATGCAGTTCTGTCTTGGAGTCCCTGCTCTGACCTTCTCTCCAGTCTCCACCATCACTGCATTCATTCTCATTCACCACTGCTTCCAGCTGCAGATCCAAAATACCTCATAATAAGTGACAGCAGCAGTATCTGGGCTTGAGCAGCTTCCTCAATGCACCTACACTTTCTTTCACTGCCTTTGCTAGGGTGACTCCTCCCTCAAAACCAAAAGAACAGCCAAACACCTTTGAAAATCAACACCCTATTATTTGTACTGAAGAAAGTACTGGGGGAACTTTTTTGTGGTTTTCACTTTGCTCTTTTCATTTGTGAAGACTTGATGGTAAATTATTGCACAGCTTCCATCCATAAAAACTGGGGTTTTTTAAGTGCTAGTATTTTTCCAGCTCATTTATTTCTCTTTAACTGCACCACAGTGGGTTACATCACTCATTGCAAATAAATGCACAAATGGTATTAAGCAGCTCTGCCAGTATGGCTGAGTCCTTATCCGTCAGGGTGACCTCCTTGAACGGGAAATGGTTCCCCCCATAGAGTAATTTCCTCTGGCACATATCTGTTTAGCTTTCCACTGGGAACAACTGTACATACTGTTTCTGGAGACTGTCTTTAACAGGGCCCGTTTTTAAACGGGTTGAAACCACAATCTTTTTCACAAAGGCAGGCAAAAAATCACTACTTGGCCTTTTTCCAGGTAAGCACTTGAGCCCCTCAGGGTTGAGATAGAGACTGTTTTTTATCAGAGGGCACTTATGCTGCTGTTGTGAAAGTAGACCTGGAACCAAACCCCCTGTATCCAAATGAGTGTCACACTTTCAAGGATGCATAACTACTTTTGATCTTCTGTAAGACAAATACAGCTTTTTAAAATCTCATATCCTCTCAAGAAAAATGGTGCTTTTGTGGAAGAGTTGCTGTAGAGGAAGGGGAAATACGACCCAGAAAATGACCAGGAAAAAGACTTTCAGGAAGGATTAGTCTTGCAACTAATTTGGTCCTTCAGATGCATTTTTGTTCATTTTCATCTCGGATTAATAGTTATGAATAAAGACAGCATTCTCATTCTTACATACTATATTAAACCTTCATCTGGATAATATATTTTTTTGCTTGCTTCTTTCTCTTTTTTCTGATGGACATCCATGCTTCAGTTGCTTGGAAGAATCTTGCTATACTGTATATGTTCATTTTATATGTTTTATACTTGAAGAGTCTAAAATTTCCTTTGGACAACACATAACTGTTTCAATCCATCTGGGCAGTGAACATTTAATTCTGAAGAGAATCTGTTCCAGCAGACTCTGCACTAGGCCCACAGAAATCACTGTTGCATTCTTTGGTGGAGTATTATAATTGTCAGACACTACAAAAGTAGACATCATTCAGCACATCTATGTCATATATTCTAATTGTTTGAATGTCTTGTGGTATCTCGAATGAGGCAATAAACTAAACAACCCGTTTGTGATTTACCGGTCTCAAGTATATCTTCAGGAGAGTCTGATTAACCAAGAAGTGCATTATCTCAGTGTCTGACATAGCACTGACAGGCTGCTATCCTTTGTAGAGCTAATGGGCTCTGTTTAGACACTAATAACTGAAGTAATTAGCAAAGATGTTTACATAGATGTAAGCATTGCACAAATGATGACTTGAATTTTTAAAGACTAAAAGGTGGAGTGAGGGAGAAAACCAAGAAGAAAATGACAAATATTTCAGCCTTTTTGCTTGCTGGAGCAATGTGCTTGCTGGTCTAGAAAAAGAAATACATTCTTCACTATTCCTGTCTTGCTACTGCTTATGGGCCAGAGCTAATACAAATGTCATCCCCCTCACTAGTACTCCCAGAAGGAGAGTTCCTGAAGATGTAATTTCTAGGAGTTCATGTCAGAATTCAGAGTTCTTGGAAGACTGTTTTTCCTTAGGGCAAAGCTTTTGGGAATGACTCATCAAATCAAGGTATTTTTAGAATACATAAAGGCAGGTACAGCTGAAGGCAAAGTCACATTTGCCTGTACTTAGAGGTCTCCTATTACAATTGTGCTCTGGGCTTGTGTTCGTTCACCCTCACCTTCAAAAAAGAAAAATCTCAGGCCCAACACTTGCTATCCTATGTGCAATTTGCACAGGTTAGAGATTATAATAATTCAGAGGGCTTGAAATCTTGGTAGGATCAGTTTTGGTTTAGTTATGTCACAACAGCCTGATGATGAATGGCTTAAGGAGCTGCTAGAAAATGGCTTGTCCATTGCTTTTAAAGTGAGCCATCTCCTTGATGTTCCTTTGATCTCTGACAGAACGGTAGATTTGAAACACATCTATGTTGGCCCTTCAGCTGTGTCCTGATTCAGTGCCTTTTTGGTACATTTCTTATTTGTGCAGATACTAAGCATACAAAACCATGGCTGTGCAATGTGACGTATTACATTAGTATGAGTTATGCACGCAAAGGGAAGAGCAGAGTTGGTGAAATGATGATAATAAATTGGGAAGGTACAGGACAATGATGGGTATACCACTCTAGGGAAATATTTTCACTTGAATGTTGCAACAGATATGCTATGCTGTATTTCAGAAAAAATAGAGAATTGATGGCTTTGGTACTGCCTTAAGTGGAAGAGGTAGAAGTTGTTGCAGAATTGCTGAAGTGTGGAAAGCATCTATACTAAAGGCTTGACTTAAAGGTCTGTAGAAAAGGGTTGTGGCATTTTAGCTGGGACTTAAATCATCATCTTTGCTGAATATAGAATGAGCAAGTGGCTGTCTCAATCTAGCTACTTTGAAAATGTGCAGGAGTGAGAAAGAGTCACCAGCACAAGAATGATCAGTCCAAAGCTGTTAAGATTCTAGGTAACCTCTTCAGCTACTTGCCCTTTCTTTCTGAGTGTGAAAATCCTAGGGTGACAGGAAGGCTCCATATCCCACCAAGAAGCATTAAATAGGATAGTCTGTCTTAAATGGCGAATTCAGAAAATACTGGAAATAAAACTGGGGTCTCTGCTTGACAACCATCAACACAAGCGTTCTGTTTAGCCATTGCGGCAAAGCTCAAATCTGAGAACTTCCTGGGTAGGTGCATTCATAATGCTGCGCACAGCAGAATCACAGTTAACTGCAATCTACCGAAGTGTTTACCTTTTTGCATGGAATGAATCATAGAATAACTTAAGTTGGAAGGAACCCATAAGGATCATCAAGTCCAACTCCGTGCTCCTCGCAAGACTACCTAAAACTAAACCATATGACTAAGAGTGTTGTCCAGACAAGTCTGACAGGCTCGGTGCTGCGATCGCTTCTCTGGGGACCCTGTTCCAGTGACCGACCATGCTCTCAGTGAAGAACCTTTTCCTAATGTGCAATCCGAACTTCCCCTGATGCAGCTTCATTCCATTCCCTTGTGTCCTACCACTGGTCACCAGAGAGAGATCAGCACCTCCTCCTCCGCTGCACCCCTTGAGGAAAGTGTTTACTGCAATGAGGTCACCCCTCAGCCTTCTCTTCTCCAAGCTGAACAAACTGTGAACTCACCCGCTCCTCAGAAGTCTTGCACTTGAGGCTTTTCACCATCTTGGTCGCCCTCCTCTGCACACACTCTAATAGTTGGATGTCCTCCTTATATTGAGGTGCCCAAAACTGCGCACAGTACTTGAGGTGGGGCCGCACCAGTGCAGTGTAGAGTGGGACAATCAACTCCCTCAATCAGCTAGCTATGCTGTGCTTTATGCACCCCAGGACACACTGTCGACTCATATTCAACTTGCCATCAACCAAAACCCTGCCAGATCTCTTTCTGCGGGGCCGTTCTCCAGCCTTTTGTCCCCCAATTTGTATGTATAACCAGGATTACCCCATCCCAGGCGGAGAATGCAGCACTTGCTCTTGTTAAATTTCATACGGCTGGTGATTGCCCAACTAGTCTCTAGTCTATCCAGATCTCTCTGTAAGGCCTCTCTACCCTTGAGGGAGTCCACAGCTCCTCCTGTTTTAGTATCATTGGCAAACTTACTTAATGTACATTTGATTCCTGCATCCAGATTGTTTATAAAAACATTAAAGAGTACTGGCCCTAAAATGGAGTTCTAGGGAACCCCACTGGGGACTGGCCGCTAGCCTGATGTAACCTTATTTACTATAACACTTTGAGCCTGACCTGCCAGCCAATTGCTCACTCAACGTATTGTCAGCTTTTCTAGATGTATGCTGAACATTTTGTCCAGAAGGATACTGTGAGAGACAGTATCAAAATCTTTGGTAAAATAAAAAAAAACCCCATCTACTGGCTTCCCTTGGTCAACTAGATGGGTGGCATTGTCGTAAAAGGAAATTAAGTTGGTTAAGCAGGACTTTCCCCTCATGAACCTGTGCTGGCTATGACCGATGACTGTGTTGTCTCTCAAATGTTTTTCAATAACCTTCCCCATAATTTTACCAGGCACTGAAGTGAGACTGACAGGCCTGTAATTACCAGGGTCTTACTTCTTACCCTTCTTGAAAATTGGGACAATATTTCCCAACTTCCAGTTGACTGGGACCTCTCCATATGAACCATATGAAATAGTGCTGTGTTCTTGAACTGGTTTCCTCCGTGGGAGAGAGACCATCTCAGTGATTTTTCTCCAACCTATGTATTCCACTGTATTTAATTCCTTTGTTGCCAGTTAAGGCAGTTTTTAATTGCCTTGTGATTCCTGAATAGGACAGAAAGAGGTTCCTAATGATCTAAATATTGGCATGAGAAGCCAGCTGCAAGGAAGTTTCAACTCTAATTTCTATTGTACTCACCTAATATTTGGAGAGACCAAATGCAAGTGTGCCAGCATGATGCCAAAAGGCACAACTGAAAGCTCAGAAAGAAGTTCTCGTTTGTACTTGATAGTACAGGGAAAAAATAACGCAAAATTAAGGGTTGTGCTGTAGACAACAAGGGGAACAAGACAGCTTATCAGTAGCTGTCAAGGAGTACTGATAAGAGAGATGTTCATTTCTTCAGTTGAATTCCTGATGAGGCTGTGGCTGCCATTCCTGTTCAAGGGCAGGCAACTGAGATGTGCAAGTTCTACTCTCTGATTATGACAGACGAGAGACATGCTAGCATGGAAAACATCACTGTTGGGAATCAGCAAAGTGACACAGAAAACCAGACCCTGTTGCTAAAAAGAATAAAAAGCAGTACCTATAGGATGCATTATTTGCAATATAGAAAGAACATGCAAAGCCTTTGGAATGCATCACATTCCATCTGTTGCATCCAAATTCTTTGCTGGCATTCTGTGTAGTCTGTGTGGCATGTCCTTTCTTATAACAAACACTGTAGTTCTGGGGAAAATGAAAGAGCACCTTGCTGGACCTGCAGAAAGACGCTGTTTTAAGATTTTCGTTCTTTCTTAAAAAGCAAGTAGTGGACAAACTGATTTACAAATTGTGGAACTTCTGTATATGAGGTAAGATTTTTTTTTTCCCAGCAGGATTAGTTGATGGTGGTTTAGTGTACTAGGGACATAGGCTATGAACTGATAATATTATTCATGTGCATGCTTATGCATTATTCATTACTAACCCAGTTGCTTCTGTGGCTTGTTAATGTAGATGTGTCTTAGGGCTCAGAAGAGCTGTATGGGACAGCAGCCCATGTGTTCTGAGTCATAGGCAAGCATTTTGACCACTGCTTATCTTCCCTTTAAACTGCTGGAGCTGTTTAAGCAGAATTAAAAAATCTGTAATGTCATGTTTTCAAAGCCCAGCACTTCCCACTGCAAAGTTGAGCCATTGCACTAATGTATTAAAAAAGGGCAGCTAGCAGAGAATGTAAGAATCCCTCTTGCCTGCTCCCTTTCCCAAAATCTCTGACTGCTACAGCAGAACGAGCCATGACTTTTGTAGTTTTAAACATCTGAAGCGCTCCTTTTACTGGTCCTTTAAATAAATGAGAGATGGGTAATGTTCCTTTCTTCTGGTATAAAATGTCCCAAGAGCTACAATAGCGTAAAAAGCAGGAAATCAAACATGCAACCTGGAAATAATTGGAACCCTCAATTATTTAAACTATAAATTGAAATCAAGTGGCTGCAAGCTGCAGTTGGTTATTTTTAGATTGCTTTGATGGTTTGATGATTTAAAGTCCCATCACTGCCTCCAGTATTTATCACAGCAATCTAGTTTAAATTTGATCAGAGACTGTACAATCCTCCAGAGTTTGTTCTTAAGTTATTTAGAAGTTGACTGGCAAGGCAAGAGGCTGCCCATATTTTCAGTCTTGCAGCAGCAGTGTGTGGAATGTCAATAGTACTTGTGGATAAATTCCTCACTGATACTGGCTTCTACCTGTTTCATTGTGCAATGGATACTTGTGAAAGCAAAAAACCTTCCAGTGATGTCATAGTAAAAGCAGTAAGGCTGCTTTGACTCCATGCAGAATCTAAGGCTGCAAGAAGATGTAATGAACAGGGAAAGGTAGGGAAGGAAAAACAATCAGAGCGTCAGAGAACTCATGAAGTTATAAGAAGGTATGCTAGACCTTCAGCAGTAAGATCAGGTCTCTGTAACAGTAAGCACAGGAGGACATACAAGGTAACAGAGATGAATTAATATGATAGAGCTACAGAATAAAGAGCAGTAAATCAGCAATTAAGCAGGCAGGTTAAATAGGCAGTGGAGTCAGAAAGGAGATGTGATCAGTAGGAAGCCAGGCCCAAGAATTATGCTGTCAGCAGACTTCATTTTCCTGAGATTTATGAAGAGCCAGAACTGTTAGTGTGAGCTAATTGTCTGAAAGTACAGCAGTTAATCATAAAAGTATTAGGTTTTTGAAAGGTGCTTTTCAGGGCACATTCAGCTTTCCTTTCTGTAATGTTTTGAGCAAGAGAGCAGTGATATATAAATCTTTATATTCGTATGAATAGTATATAAAAAATAGCTTGACAGTTTCCAACTCCAAGTGTTAATAACATTACTTGAGAATCATCCCTGAGATTCTTATTAAAATTATAATATTGTTTTACTTATTCCTGTGTTTAAGCCATCCTGTGTTTAAGCCATCCTGTGTTTAAGCCATCAAGATACCCTTGAATTAAATTTTCAAGCTCGCTCCACATCACTGGCCTGAAGCTAAACCTTGTTTCAAGTTAGGTTTCTTTTTATTAGAGTCCTGACTTCAGAATCCTAAACTTTCTGAAAACCACTAGATACTGTTTTAGCCGCTGTAGAACTGTTGGTATTGGCAATACTCTTTTTTTCCTATGTCAATAGGGTATGTGCAGTTTAATTGCCTGTTGTGGGCTTTTTTCTTTGAAAACATGATTCAGATTTTTGGTGGGCAGCCCCCCTGTATTAGATCAATATTTTTTTCTAAAAGCTTCAGAATAAATTGTTCAACAGTGACTTTTACAACAGGTTAAAGTGAAACGTACAAACTAAGAGACATATTATGATAATTATGTGTCTTCTGTTTGCATGGCACTTTTCATACTAAATGTACTTCTGTGACAGCAGTTAGTCAAATTGCTGAAGATGCTCATATATTATCATGATGACTTAAAATGGCATAAGAAACTTGAGGTTTCACTTTTGCAAATTAAGTTAACGCATTGTAGTCAGATTACATCATTCAAGAATGACATTCAGTCACATCTGACAAGAAACACAGCGATAATGCAGTATTTTTTTCAGAAGCCAAAAGATGCAAGAAGTAGCCTTTAAATGGAATGAACTGGACTGGAATTTGCATTAACATCCTAATTCCTCCCAAAGATATCTTAATGCCTCTATGCCCACAGGTAATAAGAACCTTGGTCATAGAGGACTTGTGTTCAAATCAGCACAAGCATCAGAGGAACCACTAAAGACTAGAAACAATGCCAGTCTGAGTGCAGAGACCAAAACTATTCTTGTTAGCAGCTCCCAATTTTCTCAGATTCTCCTTGGAACACAATAGTGGCTTTTATTGACTTTTGAACAGTACCAAGCTAAAGTACTGGACTTTCTGATAGTCCTTGCTTGGCTCTTCTGAAGGGTAACAGGCCTATGGGATTCTTCAGTCTTGGGTGGATATGCTATTGCAAATCAAAGCATGCGTTCATTGCAGCTTACTGTGAATAAATTCAGAATTACTAGGTTTGTTTTTCTCATGTTCTGTGTTTCTTATTTCATGCAGTATAATCTTCTAAAAAAGGTTGTGAGTGGCAGTTCCAGAGAGTGACTTTGATCTACTAAACGTAATTTAAAAGTGAAATAGCACACTGTGAAAGAGAAAACAAGCAAGTCTTCCTGTTGTAGAGACCTTTGGGTTCCTTCAGGGGGCAGGCTGCTGTGAATGGTGTTTCCTGTTGATGGTGAACCAGTGCATGGAACTTGTTTTTATTCAAGCCAATGTGAAATAGTTTTTCAACTAAAAATTTAGGATTCATTATTAAGTTCTTCTATATATGTATGAACACCAAATGGGCTGTAATAATTGTCCTGTTCATCAAGAGGTTTTCTTTGGTTTGTTTTGGGTTTGGCTTTTTTTTCAAGTCTTATGTTTGTTGTTCATGATTCCATTATTCTCTGACGTTATATTTTTATTTTTCTTATTATTTGTTGTATTATTCTGTAGGGACTCAACTTCTACAAAGTGTTTTGTTACAAATTAAACACATTGCTTTCAGCATGCTCATGGCACTTGCAGTAAACCAGTGCGTATCATCACTTTTTGTGCATCAGGACTTTAGATGGTTAGCCTTTAGGATTCAAGAAATTAATGTTTCCCCAGTTTATCTTGGGAAGGTGTACCCTGGAGAAATGGATGAAGTTTTGCTCTTGTTTCATGTGCAGAGGAAGAAAAGGAATGGGTGAGACATTGGTATGGATCCTCTCTCTGCGTATCTGGCTGGAGGACCTTGCATCATACCCTCAGATCACTAATAACCTCTGGATTGGAGGACAGAGAAAGAGGTGTTTTTATTCATTTATTTATTTGGGTTTTCTTCTCAGATCAGTTTGGTGGACAGTTAGGAATGGGCTTCCTCTACAATACAGGGTGTGATTTGCCTCTGAGACCACCATTGCAGGGCCTTGGGCACTGGTGGACTTTTGGTCTCTGTCACTCTACTGTGGCACATAAGCACTGATTTTCTTGAGGACTAACATACTTTGATCTAACCACAGTTATGGCATTTAACGTGAGTTATCTTGATGTAACCTAGTGGCCCGTGATATTTTGAGGACATACTGGCAAACCTTAATGTGTCTTTTTGGCAGTAGGCTCCATGAAAATCCCATAAAACCATTATACTCAAATAATTATTCTACTAGAAATAACCATCAGGTTTATAATATTTTTCCTGTTGCAAGACTGTCACAGATAGCTCCTTTTTCCTAAGCTGCCATCCTAAGGCTAGCCTTTGCAATTTGGCAGACTCAGGCTACCACTACTCAAAAATTGCCATTTTGTCATTAATACCTGCTGAAGCCTGTGTTCCAGCTAGGGAGCAGCTGCTCCAATTTTTCCTTTTTACAAATTATGGCAACTTAATTGTTGACTTCTGCCATGTGCTTGACAGGAGACAGATTCTTATTTTACTGCTTTTGCGTAGCTTAAGTATGCATAATGGAAGACTCGTATCGGGTCAGCGTTAAAGTTTGGGAAATAAATATTTAAGGAAGCATTTATCAGATGACTTTATTGTTGGATTCTACATAGGCTGGAAAACTAGGAAAAATTCCAAGACCAGAAGGGATCCTTTAGGTTCCATGTATAAACTGTGCAGTCAGGTATGCTAAAATCTGTATAAGCATTAGGACTTGTAAAAAGAAGGGTGGAAGACCATTTTTTTTTGCTGTAAGTTTTTGACTGCAGATGGCTAGACTGAAGCTTAGGATTGTGCCAATGGCTTTGGCTTAGTATTTTAGTGTTCAGGAAACCAGGAACTTTCTTTTTTTTTTTCTTTTTTTTTTTAATTTTATTATGAGTGGGAGCAGGTTGGTGGGAAGAGGACAGATTTTCAGTTTTTGGTATACCTCTGAAGGATATGGAGGAGAAAGTTAGGGTTTTGATTTAGAAAACACAGATCTGGAGAGCATTTTATATTAATGAATCTTCCATAGCTTGTTGTGTTAAGGTCTATTCAGCAGCAGCCTGGAATTGCTTTAGCCTAATGACAAGAACACTTGTTGGGTGGGTCCCTTGAGCAAAATTTTTTTACAACTTTATCAAGTGTTCTCCATGCTCAAAGGTCTGCAGTAAAGGATTAAATTTGGCCTTCTGTTTTCTTTTTCACACCAAATAAGAAGTTGGCTTTGAATGAAATAAGTTCGTCTCAGTTAAAGTGAAAAAAGAAAAAATTTAATGTGATTTAATGTTTTTTTTAAAAAAATTAGAACATATATATGTATGTAGAATATATGAAGTGAAATATTTAAGCTTTTTTTGTCTTACTAAGAAATTTAGTTTGGATTTTATATCTCAAAGGTTTTTAAGTATTGCTATTTAATGAAGGAAACAGGCTATGAAGTTCTCTTGAAAGACAAGAAAAAAATGTTTGCACTCTAACTTAATATGTTAATAAATATAATTAAAGCGTAAAATGATAGAATATGAGAAACAAATGTTGCAGGACAAATAGAAAAAAGTAGGCTTGATACATAAGGAAGTAAACAGCTTATTGTCTACCTTGTCCAACTTTCCTTCTCATTAGAATTCCAATATCTGCCATGCAAATCTGATTGAGTCACGGCCTAATTATTTCACTCCAGCTGCTGTTTCTTTCTTCGAGGTCAGAATTTATTAATTTAAGAAGATTATTCCTTTAATTACCATATGCATTCTTAGAGCTTATCAGGAGGCAAACGTGCTCTTTGCCCGTAAGTGGCATTAGAGCATCTACAGTGCATGTTCAAGCGGGCATAAAATGGTTATGTTTGGGGTTTTTTTTTGTTTGTTTTCTGCCATATCAGATGATCTGTTTGCAGATATCTGTGTGAATGGTGTTGACTCTGATGCTAAGGTCATGATTTGTGTGACATCAGTGTAGTGTTGCTAAGCAACAGTTAGCAACTTACATCCCACATTTAGTTCCTTTGATTTTGTATTTTGTATCTATACTGACATGTTCATGTTCAAAACCTGGGAACGCTGGTTAGTCATTGTGCATGTTTCCCACATGAGGTCACTAGAAATAGTTGAACCCATTTCGCCCAGCCCTCTGGAACGTGGTGGACTTCAGCAGAGCTTTCTGAGCTGGTCAAGCAGATATACCAATACAGATCATGGGAAAAATAAACAGAAAATAAAGTGGTATGGAAACAGAAGACGGAGAAATAAAGTGATACGAAGGAATAGAGAGGGCCATTGTATTCTCCCTTGGATAATATGCCAGCTGGTCTCATAGATACCTGTTTTAAAAACTTGTATTTATTTAAAGCTGCATGGTATTTGTCCTCCTTTACACAAAGGGTAGGCTAAAAATGTATTTTTAAATTCTTTAAATTCTACCATACATAAGCAGAAAATGAGATTCATGTCTATATGCCCTATATTTTACATTCAGCTTTGTTTTGAATTGTATGTTCTCTTCAATATTAGCTCTTTCTTTGTTTAATTCTGCATGAATATTAGGCAGTAGTTTATAAATATTAATTAAACTTTACTATTCACCAGCGGGTAGGAATTATTCTTGTTTGATAGACAGGGAACACAAAGTGGAAATGGATTAGTATAACCTGTGTAGGTGGGAGACCGATAAACAGAATACAGTTTTCCTGATTTTTTTTTTTTGGTTTTGAATTAACAGTGGCAAGTCCAGGAGCGTGTTGGAGATCTGCTTTCCGTAGTGTCCGAGATCTCCCTGGTCAGGGTCATATAATGTTAACTTTTCTGCAGGACAGCAAATTCTAACTGGCTCCAGTGAGGTCAACCTCCCTTTCCTAGTTGAAGGCCAAAATTACTAATTAATCTGCCCTGCACTGATATGTTAATTTCAAGCACATACAGTGGTGGTTGTCTGTCCCTGATAAACATGACAGGCAACAATTTCTTCTCCACAGATATCCAATCTAATAAAGAAATAGTGTACTATTAGCTCTGTAGGGGTGTACTGCGACAAGATGCATCAGTGTTATCAGATGTCAGTCAGGCTTTTTGCTATGTCTCCACAATACCTCAGGATCAGCATGAAGTCGTCACTGACCAAATCTCATCTAGCTTCTTCAGCTAAGCCATTCAAGCCTCGAGCCTCCTCTTGTTACACCCCACAGGAGCAATAGCAGTTGATCTTTTCATGTATAAATACTGCAAAATGCAGTTGTTTGTGAGAACTATCCATCTGGAAATACTACTGGTTTGATTTTTTCTTACACTGTAGACCTGCTATGCAGTAGATGGTTCACTGCTAAGGTAGGTGAACCTTCTTATTTTGCAAGGGAGCACGCTGCATGCATTTTTGGTAGCAATCTAGTGCACAACAAACCTTCCTTTTAGATGTGAATTTGATTTTTGTTCCCATTTGGAGCGAAACAGTATGCATTTGTGTGCAGTACTAGTACACTCAGCGTGGTTTCTTTCTCTGTTACTCAAAAGTGGGCACCGAATCAGTACTACTGCGTCACTCCATAGCTCATTTAGCTAGTGAAAAATATTACTGTGGCTTTTGGTAACTTTAATAATTTAGCATTTTTTTTCAAGAAACAGATGCTGCAGTCTTCCTTATCAAAGCAAACCAGGATTTATCAGTCAGCTAGAATACAGTATTTGGTTCTTAAGTTACAATGGATTCTTCTGAGGTGATGTTAACATCTAGTAGGGCAATATAATCCTCTTTTTTAGCCTTCTGATTATCCCTCTCTTACAGAAGATTTCTCATTATTATGTTTCATCTTTGCTTCAAGCAGATGTCTTCCTCTTTTCACATATTCTGCATTCTTATTTAAAGTCTAATTATTGATCTCTCTCTCCAAATGCCTCCATACTTTGTCTGTTGACAAGCATACATTCATGTTATCCCAGGATTGATTACTGCACACAGCTCTAATTCTGTTGCTTCAGCAGACAGTGTTAAGTTCAGTCTTTAAAGCTAATGATATAAAAGAGGATGTAGGCAGAATAAAACTGTACCTAGATTTCATAAAGTTAAGGCGTGCATTTGCACAAATACCTGAAAAGTCATAGTAGATCTGTTGTCCGATGGTATTGTATTTTGCTACTAAAATAAGGACTAGATTAAAAAAAAAAACCCTAAAGACTTGGTAGCTGCTAGTGTGAGGCTGATGGGTGATTTTCAGAACCTCAGGACTCAGGTGTGCATGGCTTTTTTGAAATTCTGGCTGCTTACATTGTATGCCTAATTAGGAGCTTGGAGGCTTTTTGAAAATGAAGGCCATAAAGTTCAGTCTGCCTCCAAAGCAGAAAAAAGAGCTGAATTAGGATGCTGAGAACAGACCTACAGGCTTCAGTTAAATAAATCTTAAAAGCTACATATGTCTTAAAGGGCTGCCATGAAGGGAGCAAAGTCAAGGTGGAACAACGAAGAAGAAAAAAGTCTACATCTCACTGGACGAGAGACTGAGGCCGGGCTACAGGAAATGTTCTCTAACCAGAATTTGAAAATAATACAGGACTAAAAGGAGGTGACCAGAGAAAATGAGATAATCTCAGAACTCAAGCATGATTTACAGAAATCCTAGATGAGGAACAGACTAACCCCATGCTGTTAACTGAACAGTTTTTCACAGCCCTTGTCCTGAAAGACATACTTAGCTGTTTTTCCTGACAGAAAAGGCAGTAAAGGGGCTAAAAGGAAAAGCCAATTTTCAGACATTTAATAAAATCTAAGTTTTCTTTTTCTCCCCCATCTTCCAAGAAAGAGGTGAAACAGTGAAGAAAAAAAGTTCTTTTCTTCACATGCTGGAGAGCTGAACATGCAAACTTCAGTGGAAATGAGGACCAGAGAAAAGAAATATTCAAGGAACCCAATAGTTCTCGAAGCCTGAAATTGAAAAGCAAAGCATTTGAACATCATCTTACTGGAGATCTGAAAACCATTGTAACATGTGCACATAGGTTTCTGGGAGAAGAACAGATATAAATGTAATTCTACAATGTTGTCAGTCATCAATCTCTCTTCTATTACTCTTTGAAACATTCTGGTTAAAGTCTAACAGAGTAGATTTACCTCAAGACCTGGTGCTTGGTGATACTGGTCCTCAAACTGATTCTTGTGTCTTAGTAGAGGAGCACTCCTGAGCTTTCCTTGGGGTGCAATAACCTGAAGGGTTTGTCTACATATTGTGCTTTTAATCATGGAATCTGCTTGGCAGAATTTCCTGGGATTGTCTCCTTTAGAACCTTTTGAAGATGAAGATATTTACTCTAGCACAGCAGAAATGTAATTAAGAGTCATCATGATATATAGGAAATTGAAAAATAATAAAATTGAATGTAATCTAGACATAATGCAAAAATCAGAGGGCAAAGAAAACTAGAGGAGGAGAAGGAGCACTCTTGCTTCTCTTACCTTAGAAAAGATAAAAGGAAAGGTAAGGATGTATATCACAAGCTCTCATAGACCACTTCAATTTACAAGCACTTTCAGTTTTTCACTTAAAACATCGTCCTTCTAGGTAGTTACTGGAAACTACCTGAGATGATTGTTGGGTAGGTTGTAATGCAATTACAAATCCAGCAAATATTAGGAGTGTATAATTAGAAATAATTGTCAAACTTGTCCAGAGTATTTTGCCTATTTGAAATTGAATGTATTTTACCCTTTGCATAGTTGTCAAATTAATCCTTCTCTTGCAGTGTCTTCTAGTTTAGTTTTGGTTTTATTGAAATGTTCCAATAATGGCTGGTTTTTACATAAATTATACTATGCTTTTGTTTTATAGTAAAAGTAGATTGGATTTCTCATTGCTATAGGCATATATAGGTGTACCTTTGCTGTTGTAACTGGGATAACTGTGTGTACAGACATGAGTATGTAGAATTTTATGGAGCAGAGAGAGCTATTAGCTGTAGATACTATAGGAGGAGGTCTATGGCAGGAGTAAGAATAGGTGCGAGATTTCCTGAACTCTGGTTTTGTACCTTAATCAAGAAATCATATGTCTCACCTACTTTCTTAGTCTTTTTTCAGGACTTTGTTGGTCAGAGATGATGACAACCAAACACCTGCATAATCTCTGGAGGGAAAGCTGTTTGTTTGTTTGTTTGTTATCTGCAATTAAAAGGCTATTCCTGAATTAAGTTTATGTTACTTTGGAAACAGCATCTATAAAATGGATTATAAGCAAGCCTACCTCTGGAATAAATGTCCGTATAAGAAGGCAAGGTGATATGTTTCCAGGTGAAGACAAATGATGAATTAATGTGGTTTGGGGAGTGGGAATTTGATGCAGAGAGCTATATGCTGTAAAGTAATCACTGTATGGCAATCATTTAGTCTCAGAAATCATTAAGTACCTTTTAATTCTTTGGGTGACTGAAAGTAATATAAGAAATCTATTGCTTTTGTGTTTAATTGGGTAATTATGGCTAGATGATGTTTTCCGGTCTCTTGTCATTTTCAGCTGTCAAAAAAAGGAATTTTGTGTGCCACGAAAAATGGCAAAATACGGTAGCTGGTAGCAGGTGATGTGGAAGCCTTTGCTTGGGGGAGCAGGGGAAGGGTGGGTAAGAAAAGAGTCAGTCGGGTGAAGCTAAGGGAACAAAACAGGCTGGGCTTCAGTCCAGAATGTTTGTTGAGCATTTTTTTTTTCCTTTGAGAAGCATAATGAAAACCTTTTTGAATGGCTGTGCTGGTTTTGGGTGGGATAGAGTTAATTTTCTTCACAGTAGCTGGTATAGGGCTATGTTCTGGGTTTGTGCTGGAACAGTGTTGATAATACAGGGACATTTTAGTTACTGCTGAGCAGTGCTTACGCAGAGTCAAGGCCTTTTCTGCTTCTCACACCACCCCACCAGCGAGTAGGCTTGGGGGTGCACAAAAAGTTGGGAGGAGATACAGCCAGGACAGCTGACCCCAACTGACCAAAGGGGTATTCCAGACCATATGGTGTCATGCTCAGCAATAAAACTAGGGGGAAGGTGGTGGTGGTGGGGCTGCTTGGGGACCGGCTGGGCATCAGTTGGTTCATGGTGAGCAATTATTTTCCTTTGCATCACTCGTCTTGCTTGGGTTTTATTTCTCTCTCTTAATTATTATTATTATTATTAGGAAAATAACAATTATTATTATTATTATTTTATTTCAATTATTAAGGTGTTCTTATCTCAAGCCATGAGTTTTCTCACTTTTACCTTTCCAATTCTCTCCCCCATCCCGCTGTGGGGGGAAGTGAGTGAGCAGCTGTGTGGTGCTTAGTTACCGGCTGGGATTAAACCACGAGAATGGCAAAAGGAGTCTTCTTATTAACTTTGTAGACATAAGAAGTTTTGACAATATCTGCTGCCATTAGTTCTGGGATATTTTGATAAGTTAGGGAATGACAACAAAATTGGTTTTCATCAGGGTCATATATTAAGGGGCATCTTTCACAGTTAAAGCACATATTCAGCCTGTATTTATGTTAGCATAGACATTGGCATGAAACATCAGATGCATTCTCTCATGTCTCTTGTTTTGGCATTGACGTTGACTTCGTACGAGGAAAAGTGTAGGTATATCCAGTCCATACTTTGCATGATTCAGCTGAGGATTGCTAGGAGACAGATTTTTAGGACAACATAGCTCTTAGTGTCACCTCTTAAACAACATACAGTGAGCAGCAATATTATTTAGCACTTGAAAAATTATAATTATAATCACTTGTGGGGAAAAAAAAACTATGCAGAGCTCTAAAGCCTCAACAGTAGCAGTACTTTTCATGGTAGAACAACACAGGAGGACAATCAATTAACAGAGTTCTGCTTGGCAGAAGCACAAACTTAGAAGTAATGTGGGCAATTGGTAAAACAATTCAAAAGGTAAATAGATTCTGGTCATTGAAAATCTGCAATTTAAGGGCAGGCTCAACTTCGCTGTTCCCTGACAGCAGCTCACATATATTTCTACCTTAATAAGCTAAGAATTCACCAAAGATACAGGCAGACATCTGAATGGCTTTGGAAGTAATTGCTTCAGGAAAATTTCCAATATTACAGGAAATAAGTTTATTATATATGCCAGGACTTGTCAGAGTCCAAAGCTATCCAGAAAAGAAAGAGAAATAGTCTGAGACATGTTTAGAATGATGTGGAAGTTGGAATAGCATGTAAAAGCAGTTGATTGAAAGAATCTATCCATTAAATAGCACTAAGAGAGGAAAACCTCGTTGAACTCCTACAGCATGCCTAGGACTGAACAGCAGAAAGAGTGACATGTTGCAGAACGCTTCAGCCCTTTAGGCTTCCTGCAGTAATCCTGACAGAATTAACAGAAATAAGATTGATTTTTTTTTTTTTCTTTTTTCCCCTGGCTTTATAAACATGGTAGAGGAAAAACTTTCTTTAGTGGTTCCTGGGAAAATTGATTATCTTTTGTTTGAAGACCTAGCAGAGACCAATGAATAACACCAACCCTCATTTAGTAGCTGCATCACATCTGCCTTACCTTCTTCTTTTTAGTAGGAAAATAAGGATTTTGTTTTATAAGAAGAGAATTAATTGTTTTGGCTGTTACAAGGTTCAGCAAGCATACTCAATTTGCATTTAACTTTGAAGATGACTTCTTTATTCCAGTCTTAAAGAAGGCTTTAGATGTACAAAATGAGCATTTTTCTTTATCCCAACTCTATTGCTAAAAACAAACAAAAAAAGTATATATAGTACCTCTCCCTAAAATCCTTGCTTTCCTTAAATCCTTAAATCATCATGGATTAAATAACTTTATTATATCAGCATTATGGGCTTTATACAGAAGGAGTTTGCATGTTATCAGTCTGATTTTGAGTAGTTGCTGTGTATAAAACAAGCCAAATCATTATTTATTTAACTACTGGTGAGCTTTGCACTTTGGTTTTCCAGCATCAAAGAAAACTTACTGACTGTGCATCTTCTGAAAATTAGTTTGAGTTTTTACAGTTTTTTACCTAAACAACCAACTCTGGCATCAGCTAATAATTCAAAGTTTCTGTAAATTAGTTATTTCATACTTTATTGATCTGTACCTGTAAGCGAGCAGTCAGCTAGTTATTTCTCAAAACTGATTTCCAGGCCACTTTCTGGTTTTTTGCTTCTTTGCTGTGTTAGTTCAATCCCTTAAAACTTTGGAACAAATATTTTAATCTCTGCCTACCTGTGAGCATACCTTAGTTTTATGCATATGCCTCTCTGTATGTAGAGAGGGAGAGACACACTAATTAAAATATAATTAGGGAACTTTGTTTGACTAGTAACCCAGAAAAAACTGAGTCCAATTTTTGTCTTATTCCGACAATTTACTAGGTTTTTTAACCACTTAATTAGAACTTCCTTTCCCTGTGGTTCAACAGTGGTTTCCCTTCCTCTCTTCTCAGTATTCACACCAAGAGCTGGTAACGTGGTGGCAAGCAAGAAGCTGTCTGTGTGTGATAGAAAGAGGGGTCAATTGAGTAAGTAAAGTAAGCATGGTCTGCCAAAAACATAATATAGGCATTAAGGAAAGATTAGGTTAATGAGACCATTACTGTCTTCATTGTTCAGAGTAAATTTAGAGGAAGAACAATTATGCTGCAATTCCCTTCCACAGTTCATAAACCATTCCACTGCTCCTGAGTGTAAATGATGATTATCTGGCTATCAGGGTGTAAAAGCCTGTTGTATAATAAGGCCCAGAACTGTTAGAAAGCTGGTATTACTCCAGCGCAGAAATTGATGTCACCTCGTGATGGCTGAAATGGCCCCTCCAGACGGATGAGAGAGCAGTGGCCATGTGGTGGGTTGGCACTCTGTGCAAATTGTGACTAACTCCAATGGCCCTGCGAGGATAGTGCCTGTTTTCCCATAGTCATGCTGCCAGGAAAAACCCTTCTACGAGCATAAACATACGACCCCAAACATTTTTATGTCATGGGAGCAAGACAAATGAACCACAGTTGTTCAGAACAAGAGTCTGGCCTGTCAGAGCAAAAGTCCGTGTGACAGAGGAAAACTGGTGTTTCACACGTAGACAGGAGCCTAATGATTAAATTCTTTTACACACATGGAATGGATGTAATTATTAAAATGTCTCTCTTGAGATCAAGAAGATCCAGTCTTGCAGCTTATGGAGCTGCTTCTTGAACTTCAGGGTTCCCGGCTGAGAAATTCAGCTGGCTACAAAGGGAGCTGTTGTGATCCTGTAAGGAGACTCAGAATTCATTTCTGTTAAATCCTGCAAAGGGAATTGAGCAGAGTCCTCTGGAGAACTAAACTTTCCGGAGATTCCTGTTCATAGAACTGCTTTAATGCTCTTATTTTAGCATCACTAAAATTACTCTTTCAGGACCTGACCTGGGGGATGCTCCCCTTGAAACCTTAAAGTTTGCTGAATTGCCTGCAGGGAATTACTTAGTACGCTCTGCGTAACAGTGACATACTTCCTGCCCTCCCTTCCCACAATTTAGCAAAGTATAAAAGATGGTGCCTAACTTATTGCTTCCGCATAATTAGTGAAGACTGTGTTACTGCTTCGTTCAGCACATGCTTGTGCATTTGCTCAAGTGGAGAATGAGTTGGCCGATATAACACACATCAGCAGGACTTGCCCCTGCTCCCCATGGTGTTAGGATCAGCGTATGAAAGAATCAGATGTCCTATTTGGGTACTGTCATGCAGTTTTCTCTACATGCAGTCCTGCCAGATTGGACCTGTCCCATTAGCTTTGTGAAATGACATCTCAAAAGAATGAAGTAATGCCTAAACCATCTAATCAATGCTGTCTGGCACAATACTTCTGTAATTCCTGGGAGGTAGCGTTGATAGAAATTTATGACCAGGATGGCTTTTATTCACTGGTTCAGAAACAAATCCACTGGTAAAATTATTTGATCTTTTTCTGAGACAGAAAAACTGCCCAGTTAGCAGCATTCAACAGTACCCACTTTGAAGTGGCTGCTTCGTAGCTCAGCCTCATGCACGCACATCAGTGACATGTAGCTCTAGGTTGTTTTTCTAGGGTCATGGAAAGGGGACGTAGCATCTATTTTAAGAAAAGAATGTAACACTTTCACAGTGTCTCTGGAAGAATTAAACCATCCCTTAGAAGAGTCAGGCTGGAGTTGTATTTTAGAATGTGTAAATTGTCAGTGAATATAATGCTATGACATGTAAAAGCTACTTTTACACGGAGGAAGTTTAGGGAAGTAAAGTGATTTATGAGGAATAACGTTTGCATTAGTGGTTTGATGTTATAAGTCAAGCAATCCATTAGATTTTACTTTGGCCCATTTATTTTGTACTTCCCTTGCCCAAGGCCTTGTTTCTCATTGCAATAAAAGGTCAACTGCCAGCACTGAGCTAAGCAAGAGCAGTACAGAAGAGAGTTCAAAGACAAGGTAACACACAAACAAGAAGAATCCAGATGAGGGTTGATATTTAAAATACATTTATTTTAAATATAAATACATATAAAATCAATACGTATGAGTAAATCTGTCCTAGCTTTGAAAATCATCTCACTACAGCTTGCATCTGGCATGTCATTTTGGGGACATCAGTCAGTTTGAATGTCATGTATACATATCAGCGTCAGACTTCGTCCAGTGTCAAAGATTTTGCTGAAACCTGAGAAGCTGCAAGAATCCTATGTGAGCCCTCACTTCAAAAATAATTTCTTAAGCATGAGCTGAGGACAGTGGTAGTGGCAGCCTTTCACAATGTACTATACTCATGGGTCATGCAAATTCAAGTCTTTGCAGATGAGCACTGCTTAAAGTGAAATAGTTGAGATTGTAAAGAACATAAAGTTTGTGTTGTACAGGAAGATCATGCAGCAATTTCAGATTTTGTAGTGAGGACGCCGATCAGGATTATCGTTATTACCAGGGAAGATTGAGCCTGAAAGGAAGAAAAATTCAAATAAGTCTTAAGGGGAAGCTAGTGTAGCAATGGAAGATGTGTTTTATTTTTCACTGATGCTGCATTAGAGTAGTATATGGCAAACAAAACAGCTGTGGCTGTAGTTTCTGGATGTGGCCAAACACAAGGGAAAATGCTTGTGTCACATTTGCTTGATTTGCAAGTGATTTTCTGCCAAATTAAATTAGAGCTTTAATGTAGCAAATAGAGCTCATTTCCACCTGTTGGTGCAGCTGCCGTCTTACCAATGTAATGTCTTTTTAGAGTAGAATAGGCAGTTTGTTTGCTTGTGGTTTTTTTCCCTTTCAGTGCCTGGATAAGTGTCACTGACAGAGGAGGGCAGAAAAAACAGGACAGAAGAACTGAAGTGCTGGCAAGTCTCCCTTTCCTGAAGCTGCCATTCTGCTCCTTGCTGTTTGCTGAATTCCCAGCCCTTCTCCCAGCGTCTCCCTTCAAAGTGGCAGATGCCACTTCCTTTATGTTTAGGTGAGCGGGTGTGGAACTGCAGAGCCCTTCTCTTGCTGTCTTGAAGGGTTCAAACCAGGGCATAGTTAGACAAAAAAAAAATTCTGCCTATGAATTTTAGTTTCCTGGAGAATGCCTAGCCTCAGCACACTGCTTCAGTTCCACGGTGCCACCGTGTCAGATGAAAAAATCCTTTATAGTGGGTTGCTTTTTCAACTCTAAATAGGTTAGCTACTAGATGAACTTGACAATGTACGGAACAGTCTTGTTAGCCAATCTTTCTAAGTAATTAGTATGCTTAATGCTTGTTTGGTTTAGTTTCCTAAAAGGTATTGGTCCTCAACTATTTCTGCAAGGGGTTCAGCAGTGATAAAAATGAAGCTGCTTCAGGCAGTGCCAAGTGAGGACTGCCTTTTTTCTCATGCAGGATGGAGAGGACGATATTCCTGGGTGTCGCTCTCAAGCACAGTGGGAACAGTGGTGTCTGGATCCTGGTTTTTGCACTGAAGTGTCGGAGATGGCGCGAGCCTACCCCAATTCATTACTGCCCCTGAAGGGGGAAAGTTCCCACAATTATACTCACTGCTGCTTCCTATGTGCCATTTTTGGATGCCTACCCTGAAGGCTGGGTTAAAGTGGGTAGCAAGCTTTGTAGTAGTGCCTTTCAGAATAGATACGGCTAGCTGTGCTAACTGAAGAACTTTGCCATAAATTATGATGAGTGGCAGGAGCCCTGCAGTACCGATATATTTACCAACAGAATTGTATAAAGTAAATTGCAAATTAGTGCATATCAATTTTTGAGTGCTTTATTTTACTTTAGCGAGCTTTGGTTTTCCAGTTTCTCTCTAAATATTAAAAACCCCCACAACTTCCTGGCTTTATTATTTAATCCATTGTATGTACAAAATTGTCTTTTCTCAGCGGGACCTCGTGAGTGAGAATCAACATGAGAAACTGAAATTAGTTAATCAATGTACGGGGATGTGCTGAGAAAAAACTAGTGTGGAGTTCACAGAAGAACATGGAAAGTGTCAAAAGAGGTATTCATGATATTTATTGACAAATGAAATAATTTAATTAAAAATAAAAAACTTGGTGGATATTTATGTGCATGAAAGGGTTGAGTTGAATTTCTGTTCTACAGTTCTCTGATTTGCATATTAAGACGTACTTGGTACTTATGATCGATAATGTTTTGTTAAACTTAGTATGAATAATACTCCTAAAAAACTACTATTTTCAACCATTTTTGAGTATTTCAAGTTGCTCTTTGTAAGGCAGCATTCCACCAAGAGAACAAGACTAATACGGTGGAATTTTAAATGGCAAGCTGAACAACTCATAGTAAAGGGGGAGATGAGAAAACCACAGAGTACACAAACTTCAGGCTGGGAATTAGTCATCTAAACAATTTTCAGATCAATATAACAAACAAAATCAGGAGCCATTCAACAATACTTTACATATGAAAAGACTATTATAACTAGCAGTCCTAAGGAACGGTTTGCCTGACCTTGATACACAGATCATCTGGACCTACTCTGGAAATACGAAATGTGCTGTAGTTGCAAATGTTTATTTACAGAAAAAAGTGATTAAAGAAAGAAGGAAATGCTCTCAATATAATCTCATCTGTGACTGACGCCTGGTGGCTGGGTGCTCCTGATGCCTCCATCTTGCTGTTGATTTCAGACCTGTGAGGTTGGGTACATCAATCTGCCTGTATGCAGTACTTGGCAGAACGAAGCTGTACTTGGAGTGAGCTGGCTGGAAGCAGTAGGATATTAGCATTGCTTAAGGGTTGAGCCTGTCCTCATATATACAGGTTGCAGTAATGGAATCTGACCTTTTTATGACACCCTTGATAGAGAATGCCATCATGTATTAATAGCTGGTATTAAATAAAATGTCATCAGTGAACGAAAGGGCAACCCTTGCCCATTAGATACTACACTACCATTGCCCAGCCTTGACTGGGCTGTGACATCTCTCACTGGGACAATTTGAAATGCTGTCTTGAGAGCAATACATATTAATGCTTGGAGTCTGCGTTGATTGTTAGCAGATTTTTTTCCAAAGGTTTTTCTTCTTGTCTTTGTGCCTTAATCAGTACTGCCTGGTTGTAGGCCAAGGGAGACATGCACGTGCTGAAAAGCTGCTTAGAAACCTCCCATCCTTTTTTGTTTTCCTTACACTGGAATGTGAGTACAGGGCAGGTAAGAAGGTGAAAGCTAAAAGAGAGTCTTAAAAACTGCAGGCCAGTATGTCAAAGGCGAGTGAGTATTTTGGTGGCTAATTTTCTCGGCCAGCCTTCCAAGCCTTAATTATTTTTAGAGCATTTTGACCTTCCTTGTTATATCTGGGCATTTATCTGTTAGCAACATTTCCTGTGAGATTTTTCCTTGTCTACATTCATTGCTTGACAGTCCTTAGGAGGCAATATATGTCTTTTTTATACACACACACACAATCTCTCTCACTCACTCTCTGTCCCTGTGTAATGCAGTAAATCCATTAATGGATACAACAGTATAATAGAATAAGACAAAGATAAAAGGCTTGAAGGAACCTGAGGAGAACCCTCCCTAAATATAATGTCCACATGATTTTGTTCAAGTCAATAGAATAATCACATGGGAGTACGGAACGCAGAGACTCACACATGATTTTCTTGATTATGTGAAGTAAATAAGGTTATAGACATATATTTAGAGAGAGTTAGCCTCTAGTTTCTCAGTGGTATGAAGAGAATACAAATATATCCCTACTAAAGCTGCACTAAAATTGTCTGAGAATAATAATTGTCTTAGCTCATTAAGGGCTTAAACTTGCAGGTCCCGACAATTCTGGTCTTAACCCCCAATGTACTTAAGTAATGAGCATTGCCTGACTCTGCATATTACATACGGTCTTCAGAGACATGCTGTTTCACAGACATGGTGTTTGGCATATCAGATGACTGAAAGGAGTTTGGTTTTGGAAGCAGAATTTGCTTCAGCTAGAATGGGCTGGGAGGTTGCCATCCAAATAGCATAGTTATAGCATTATGCAGCACCCAAATCTGAGTGTACTGCACAGTACTGTTTGACCTGCTGCTGATTTTTTTCCCTGCTAAGAAAACATTTTTTTTTTTTTTTAGATAACCTTTTCCGCTCTTGTCTCCAGTCTTCTGGTGCTGCCTGCAAGTGCTGTAGGAACAGAAACACTTGCTAATGAGAGGGTCTGTTACTGCTGCTGCAAGCCCAACTCCTCACACCCCTGCATTCAGGGGTTTCCTCCTGCACCTCTGAAGACTTTCTGCTGTGTTCTCTGCTGCTCTTTAGAGAAGGGAAAATGCAGGCGTGGGGTTTGGAAGGCTTGGGTGGTACTAGTTTTCTTCTGTTTCTTTCTGGCTTACTGGCTTGTACACAACAGCTATTGATTGTTGGGTACAAGGACTCTTGGCTTCAATCAAATACTGCAGATTTTGAACACAATAGATGCTTTGCTAAGCAAGATGTGGTTAAAATGAACTGTGCCATAGAATTAAGTAGAGAGAAGGCAATTTCATATGTAAGTAAAGGTGCCTTCCTTCAATGTTTTTTGGTATGGAATACAAGATAGAAGACACCTTCTGGCTTGACTTCTTTGGTATGAAAAATGACTGTCTTGTGATGTGGATGATGTCGGCAGACCTGCTTGTCTCCTTTTGCGCAATTTATTTCTGATATGGTTCTTACAGAAATGAAATGTACCCTTATAGAAAAGTCTTGTAGAGGTCAGATGCTGTAGGAGTGGCTTTACCTAAGGAATTCAGCAGTGAGCAGTTGTTTTGCCTTCTAAGTTTTGTTTCATTGCTAGTGAGAGGTCTGTGTGAGGAACAGGTCTCTCGAAGAATTTCTAGAGTAGTTCAGCAAGATTTTCATTTTTTGGTATGCTCATATGGGTGATAGTTTTAAGATATACTTTCGCCCCCTCAAAATCTGTTTTTTGTATTTCATAGTTCTCTCAGCCTAAACCCACTAATCCTCTAATCACCTTAAATTAGCTCTAAAGGTCTTGTTTCTCCAGTGAGCTCTTTTGATGCGTTTAAAGAGCATTCTAACAAGAGTGCACAATGAATTGCACTCCTATTTTGAAAGACTGGCTGCAAAAAATACATTTTTCCTGCAAACATCAATTTTAACCGCTAGACTGTCAGAACTGAATGCCTATTTCTGTCCTCTTAGGTGAGATTTATGTTACTCTCTCACTGAATAAGGAGGTGAAACACAATAGTGTTGTATTGAAGAACAATGCCTACTCTGTAGCTAAATGTTTCTTGAGGCCTGCAGGCTGAGACCACTATCTAGAACTGAAAACAAATTATATTACTTTTATGACTGTGGGCAAAACACCCTAAATCTTTTTCTGTTTCTGTTTTCCCCATTGTTCATGTTACACAGAAAATCAAGTGTCTGCTATGATTCACGGTTGTGCATTTTCTGCACAACATTATTTCCTGTTACTTAGATTTATTTTTTTTTAAATACTGTGAACCAATACAAGGTTATATTTGCTCTGTTTTGATGTGATGATGCCACCATGTTACAAGATATCAACCTGTCTTGTCACAGAGGAATGATTATGAATAGACTGACTGAAGTCTCTTGGAGCACAGTGATAGCTAAAGGTTTCATGAACTCTAAATCCATTAAAGATTTGTATGGAAGATAGTGCATGCACAGAGTGGGATTAGATACCTGGACTTGGGGCTTGGTTTTGAGAAACTTTGGTCTGAAGAAGACTCTGTGAGGCAAAGTGAAGTTGGGAGAGGTGAACTCCTGACATCTTCAACCCACATGGGCTGTAGGATCCCTACTCAGATGCAGGGACTCACAGGTCCCTGCTGGCTTTTTGCATTTTGTAGAGGAGAAGGTATGTACTGATGACCGCTGGAGAGACATCCTATCCTTTCGTAATTTTTTGAGGGTCTTTCCTTACTTCAGGAATGAAGAGATCTTACAGCTGGTTGTAGGAGGAGACAAGGGTGATAGAAAGTGTACCGTGGTCATGCTAGGCCATAGGGAAGGGCTCGGAGCGTGGGATGTGTCTTTTGTTTTCAATTCCGCATTAGTCATTGTGTCTAATCATTGTAGTATCACACACACCCGGATTGTGAAACCACTGGGGTATTGGTATATCCACTGCCATTGCTGTGCTGTACCCTCTTCTACTCTTTCTTCAGAAAGTAATTTAGAGCCAAACAAAATGTTTCATTCAACCGTGAATGCCTCGGCCTTGAATTTTCAGAAGATTTGAAAATCTTTTAGTTGAATTAGAAAATTACAGTTTGAATTAGATAAACTTGTCTTTGATGCTTTGTTTCAGAAGTATGCTCAGTTGGTTTCATTCTGAAATGAAATGTTTGGGTCTTTTGAATCTTGTTTTTGATTTGGCAGAAACTTGTCACCAAGTTTGACTCTGTTTTATAGATAGTTTGGATAGCAGATACATGTTATCTGTCGGAAATGTGGCTGTTGTAGTAGTAAAAGTCATCCTCCGTGCTGAACACTGTATGTTTAAATAGATTAAGTGGGGAAGCAGAGGACTCATTTATTTTACTGATGGTAAACTGAGGCTCAGAACCAGACCCATGTTCCAATCTATTTCCAAACTGAGATCAGTTTACCACTATTGGTCTGTGAGGCAAGGAAAAGTCTTCTGCTGAATGGATCAGTACTGTAAACTAAGGTATGAACTAAACTACAGTACTATATTGCATTTTATGGTATGTTTAATGAAAGCTTGACACTATGGTGATTCACAGGAAATGTTGAGGGTCAAGAGTAAGCTGTAGACCAAAAACGGTGGGAATCGGTGTGGATAAAGGTGAGCAGAACATTGCAGTTGATCTACTAGAGGTATGGTTTTTGCTCTAAGCAAAAATATGTCTACATATAAGGTTGTAAACTTATGGATTTTTCAAAATGTAGTCCTGTGAGATTCCTCTCAAATAATTGGATTGCATAGGAATAGTGTAGCATATAGAAATGTTAACTTCAAATTTGCTGAATAGCTTAAGTGAAATTTATTTGTATTATTTCTTCAAAGTGTTCATAGTCTGTGTGGGTGGATAACAAGAGAAAAAAAGAGTTCAGGCAGCACTGAGACTTTGCATTAGAAATAAATTGCAGCCTGGAGGAGTTATGCTTTATGGTCAAATTTTAAAGCCTTTGATAATAAGAAAAGTAAAGGAAATGGATTTTACATTGCTGCAGAATACATAATGTTCTGTGTCTATAACCTGTCCTAGATTACTGTGGCATGTGCAGGATTTAAACATTTGTAACAGCATCAGTCCTTTGGGAGTTTTGCTGTTTGTTCAGAGGACATCTCAATACTTTTCAGCAGAAAAGTATATGGTTCATGAACTGATCTCCTTTCTTCTGCTTTTTTTTAATAGTCATCCTGGGAGTATGCTCCGGTTAACCAAGGACTGCGCTGCTTGCTTTAGTGGAGAACGGTGAGATGAGATTTAATGTAGTGTGAAAGACATTGAGCATGGGAGAAAAGGGAGGGAGGAGAGGAAAAAGTTTATGCTCCTTACTTGTCAGCATAATTTTGCCCCTGCAGGGTCTTTTTTTTTTTTTTCTTTTTTTTTCCCTGTGCACTAGGATGTAGAGCATGTGAGACAAGAATGTTGCTTAGCAACTGGAGGTGAACAACCTGTGCAGAGAAATAACAGCAGGGGAAGAGGAGGGAGCATGAATATATACAGCCCTTATTTCAGTTGCTCATTTTAGAAATGAGACAGGAAATCTTTTGCTGAGGCTCTTTTGCCCTGCATTTCTTTCCCCAAACAAGTGCCTTCTCTGCCTTTCTCACCGAGCAGGATTTACCCAGCTGATGTATTATTGTGGTAAAGGACTCTGGTCATCTGGAAATCATAAAAATCTAGGATCCCCAGAGTGAATAAAATGCATAAATGCACTGGAGGAAATTTTGATTCCTGGAATGCAAAAGGGCTTGGGCTGAACTCTGCAAGTCTGGAATAAATTGGGTAATAAGGGAAGGAGATCCTTCCCATCGAAAAGTGGGATGATGTACTTTGGAACAAGTCCTTTTAATGGCTGCAGATATTAGAGGAGACAGAGCTTGTTAACAAAGTCCCATATTAAGAGTCTGGTCTCAGGATCTGGCTTTCATGAAATTATCTTCATCGGTCTATTCTGTTTTGTGTTAGGAACCAAGAAGAAGGATGGTGTGTCACTCTATCAGATTCTCTGGGCAGAGGAAAAAATTTGGCTCACCCCTTACGAATTTTAGGAGAAAAGCCAGGGAAGGTATCTGTTGCAGGCTTTTTATCATCAGGTAACTTTAACTGTAGAATCACATTTGAGATGATCCAAAACGAACTTGAAGCAACAAATTCCACCTACTTACAACTTTTTCCTACATGTGCAAGCAGAAACACTGGACTTAAGTTGGCCTCTGTTTTCACAGAATGCCACTGACTGTATGAAAAACTCCGAAGAAATAGCTGTAAAATGGATTCTTATCAATGGGCTATGTGGGCAGTGCAGTCCATGAAGCACAGCCCGTACAGCGCTGCTTGAAATTCATGTCCATTTTAAACTGCATATGCTGAAATACCGGTCCTCTACCTCAATACACAGAAATGGGATATGGAAGAAGAGGCTGCAAATAGTATTTGTATGCAAAACACCTAGTGCTGGCAGAGCTTGTGATAGAGCACTGAGCAGATTAACAATTAGCTCTGGCTGTGCATATAGTGGACGTAAAGCAAAATGACCTAATGCTGAGATCAAAATACTTAACCAGCCCATGGCATTAGCCCCATTACTTTCTTGCCTGCTAGAAAACGTCAGAATAAATTCTTGTCTTTTTCTAGTGAGTCTGGAAAATGTAACAAGTTTGAGCAATATGAGATGTCAGGGTTGCATGCTCCTGAGCTGAGGCGTTCTAGCCTTGGCTCCCCAAAGTCCTTGCTGAATTCCACTGTTCAGGTGGGAATTGGGGAGGGGATGGGTCCTGAAGCAGATTCTCATGGTGGCTTTGTAAATCAAATCTGAAATGAACTGACACCAAAACATTATATCAAATACAGAGCAAAGTTGTAACTTGCCAGTGTCAGGTATTTTATACAGGGATCACTGCCAAGTAAGCAGCCAGATGAGTTTTTCTCCCACTGGATTCCTAAGATTTAGATCCACAAAAATAGGTAGATTTCTAATTCTCCTTGATTCCAGTAGAGATTGGGCGCCTACACAATTCTTGTGATCTGAGCCAAAGAACCTTCTGCTGGCAGCTCTGCAAAGGGCACGTGGAAACCTTACCTTCGTTATTGGCCCCTGGGGAATGTTGTGACTTTTGGTGTTTTAAATACCCAGTAGATATTCCTACAGTTCCTTCTAAACCATATATTCATTATGTGTATTGCATGGCTGCCAATGACCATGATTAAATGGACTCTGCCATTCAGGAAGAGTTGAGAAAACCTTTCACCCTGCATTGTTAAAACATATAGTGTAATCAGTGTCTTTGGTTGCTGACTCATATAGAAATGGCCAGAACCTACAATTCCCGAGCGACTGCAGAAGCCAGTGAGTTTCCAATTCTCTTTCACTCTCAGGAAGTGTTAGTCACTAGTGTAGCAGCATAGCAGCAGCTGAGTGGAGATGAGCTAATGAACATTGATGGCAATCTATGTGTATGAAGTGTTTGTACTGCTGTATGACATTAGGTGTAATGAAGCAGTGTCCATTGCTATGCAGAAATACTGAATTCTGTTTATTTATTTTAAAGGAATAGTCCTGCCATTATGAAGATGGGCTTGCGTGTTATTTTAAAGTCGTCTTCATGTGAGGAAAGCTCTGTGCTAGCTTTTGTGAGAAGCTTAGAAGGGCTTCTGAACAGAAAGGCTAGTGCCTATGTTTGTGTGGATGACCCCCAAATGAAGCAAAATCCACACCAAAATATTTCAAAGAATATAATTTTGTGCAAAGCTCCATGCCCTGAGAAGACAACTGCTGGAGTTGCTTGCATTGCACTTTTTGGGGGAGGGATGGGAGTGGAATTCCAACATTGTAAATGTCTAACAACTACAGGGAAAGGAAGATTAGGATGATATTGTGCTAAATGCTAAATCTAGACTTTATTGAGGCAGCCCTACCACTGCTTGGTGCTGGAAGACTGGACAGGAAAATGGTGGGATAAAAGAAACTCCACTTCCTTTTCTGGGAGAGCTGTGGCAGAGTACCAGAGCAGCATGCCAGCCAGATGTCAATACCAAGCCATTTTTCCCTCTCTTTCTCTCTCTCGCAGTTTTTTCCTACAGACTGATTTTTGAAACCCAGTTGGCACCAGGAAATTCTCACCGATGGGAACCATTTGATTTGGGAATTGCTACAGGGAAAATACAAAGACAATGGTATTTAGTTCTTTACTGGCATTTTTGTATAATTTAAGGACTTAAAAGGACAATACTGCATTTGTATGTTTGTGCGTGAGGAATGGCAGAGGTGCAAGAGGCGGAAAAGGACACATGATTACCAGCCATTTGATTTGCACATTTGATTCATTGTCTGCCTTGGAGCTCTGAGCTGAGGCAATGCTAGAGCTTTGAAAAGCTGTAAGGAGTTTAACTACTGAGTGGAAGAAAGGCTATCTGTACCTGGCTATCATTTCTAGAGAGCTTTACCTGAGTATTTTGCTTTGTCATGTGTGAGATTTTTTTTTTTTTTTTAAATCCTGTTATCTCAACATAAGATCACAAAGCAGCACATGTGTAAGGGCACAGAGTCATTAACTCTGGGCTATCTAAAAGCTGTGACATGATATTAAATTTTGTTAGTGTCTAATGTTGCAAATGTTTGTTGTTAAGATATTTTTTCCAGATTTACATATAAACAGTTTATATTTAAATTCAATCAGTGCATTTTCAGAAATAATTTCTGTATATCAGCTTAATCCCCAGTATCTTCTGTTTAAAAAGATCGTTTGCTTAAAGTTGAAGCTGATGTTATTAAAAGATTTAGATGAGTGATGTCATGCTCTGCTTTATCTAAACTGCCTTTTTCATTTTAAATAATTAAGCACCAAAAATTTTTCTCAGAGGGCATACTGCATCTGATAATATCCAGATATATTTTATTTTTGTCCAGGTTTTCGAATTGTTTGTCTACAGTTAAATCTTTTAACAGAGAGCGCCTCACTGGTACTACTTTGTTTGGGTTTTTTTTCTTTCTTTTGACCTTGGTGTGTCCTTAAGCCTTGCTGGCAATGTTGTTGAATTGCTTGGAGGCTAGTCTTAGCAAAGAACCCCATGTACGTACGATGTCAGTTCCATGCCAGAAGGCTTGTAAGGTAAAGAACACTTACTGTATTTTGCTCTGAAAGACTTTCTGAAAGTCTTTTGTGATAACAAAAATTTCTGTTGCTGGGTTTTGGATTTTATTGAGGTTTTTTTAGAGAGGAAGGAGGAAATCAGTGGCAAAATGGGAACAGTGAGAGAAAAGATTGGTAAAGAAGGATTTGAAATTACTCTCCAATGTATTTATGATTTACTTAGTGGAAGAGGGTAGAAAACACAAAAGGCTTGTGATTAAAAATAAAAAAAAGATGAAAAGAGATGCAGGGAGAAGCTGCCAGTGTTATTATTTGAGATTAAGTTGACTGATCAAATAATGAGAGCTAAAAAGTGTGATCTGCTCTGTTCATAAACCAATCTTGGATTAATTAAATCTGTCATTTATTTAAATACATGTCACGTTGTCATATTAAGTTTTCTACCTAAAACAAAAGGCTTGTCAGGAAAAATAGAATAATTTGGTTTAAAATCAAAGGCATGAACATAAGCTGTAAGTCAGTGGATTTTATAAATTCCACATGAAGGCTGCCTGTGGTCTGTGATCAGGTGGAATTTATCATTCCTTAAAGATCAGTTATATGGGCAGTATCCTTCTTGTCCTTAAGCCTTCTAGGAAATTTGTAGGAAATTTCATTTTAGTTTAGATGAAAGTTGTGCTTATTAATGCTTGACTCCATGGTATCAGTTCTGCTGAGCCTCTACTAAATAACCAAATTACTTTCCTTTCAACATCCAGATGAATTCTGATAATGTGAAAACCTTAATTTGTGATGAACCCTGTCGAGTTACCTCTTCATGAGCAAGACAGTAAATGACAGTGAGAAAGAGTTCTTGTGTCTGAGTTTTGCAGCATTGGCAAGAGCAGCAAACTGAACGGAAAACAAGCTTTTTTACAACATGCACTTTTGCTGCCCTGCATAAGCAAACACAGTCTGTTTAATTGGTGTAATTCCAGGCCTATTGCAAAAAGAAGGGATTCTCAGGCCACAGTGTGCATATTTACAGAGAAGCTCAGGGCACATATGATTTAAAGTCATCTTTATTGCATACTGCTTGGACGTGCTGCTCACGTGCAGAGCAATGATGTGATGCAGGCACAGACAGTTCAGTGCGTTTGGCATAAGATTTGCAGCTGAAGCAGAAGCCCATGCACTGGGGTGAGGAAGGCGAGGTTTCTTTCAAACTGAGGCCCTGGGACCTGAGCTGTGGCTGCCACATGGTGCTTTGTAAGGTTATTTTCCATGAAATTCATTCTACAGTCTAGTTTCCACTGACTGCAATGGTAATGCGCTTTGTAATGGGGAAAAATGGTTTTAAATGTATCATATAAATGGACCATATTCTGGTAGCTGAGTAGCTAGACCTACCCATTTGCTCCAGAATAGCTTTGGTGAGGACTGTGTAATTAGGAACACCAGCCCAAAGTCTGAAAGCTTTAAATAAATTGTGAAATGTAAGGTAAAACCTGTCCTGGTACACGCTTGAGAACCCATCAGTCTTCACAATGAGAGTCATCCAGTGCTGTGGCATCTCCATTCGTGGAGATTTTGAAAACTGGCTAAGACCCCAGGCAACGATCTAACTTTGCAGTCAGGCCTGCCTTGAGAAGGTTGGACAAACTGTCCTTTAGAGGTCCTGTCCAGCCTAATATTTTCTGTGATGCTATGATAGATTGCCGAGTATGCAGTGTTGTGCCATTATCCACAGCAGATCTTGGAAAGGAGATGAGTCTTCTGTACTCTGAGTTATGTGTGCATTCACTTTAGTCCTGTATTGGTGCACTGCAAGAATTTCTGTATAGGATAACACAATGGGTAATTATTTTGATCTTAGTCTGATATTCCGAAAGTATTGCGTTGATGTTTTCAAAAACAGGGAAATATTGTTGAAAGAAATGAATGTTAACGAGTATAAAAATATTAGTGGAATTTGGACAATGTCTGAAGAGTCATATAGCTGCAGTGGCTTCCTTTAGGTACCCTTGCATCAGGTCACTATAGGCTGAGTATTTTACAGAAAAAAATTACTACATGCTATGTGAAGTAGCATGAGTGAACCAGGGAAGTGTTAGACTTCTCAGTTAGATTTGCTTGTTTTGTGTTCTGTTAGGAGTTTAAAATTTTCAGATTTTAATAAGGTTCATGAACTTTTCAAAGTAATCTACGCTTTCCTGTATATGAATGTTAATTTCAAACCTGAATTTTATTTCAGATGGAGTGAAATTAATGGATTTTTATGGATTCAGCATAAAACATAATGCTAAGTGGTTGTTTCTACTTTCTCAGTGTCAAGCCCAGCAAGTAAAAATCTCTGAAGAGAAGCAAAAAGAATTTCTGAAGAGAAGTGAGATCTTAAGTCCTTGTGACCATGCTTTAATGAGAAGGGGGAGGTACCTTAAAGAAGCAGTAAAGAAAATATTTATGTAAGCAAAATTAATTGCCACTGCTTAGCTTCAGTGATGGCCTCATTTCATATTTGCTCTCACAAACTCATACAAAACACCCATTCATATAGATAGAAATCTTGCTTATATATATAGATTTAAGTTGATCCTTAAGCACCTCAGTAATTTTGACCTTTCTCAGAAAATTGTTTTCGTTTCATATTTGTATTGCACATTGCTCAGCTTTATAAATATGAAATGCAATGCAACACAGCAAAGCACTGTTATCTATCTGAATAACTGCAGCTGCATGAGGAAAAAAGACTACCTAATTTAGATGAAAAAGATGTGACAGCTTTTGACAGAGAGGAAGATAGAGCCAAGATAATCAATGAGTGGCTGCTCATTGATGTATTAGAGCTACTACAGCATCTTGTTTGAACACTGGGCAAGCTTCTGTTGTAGAAATTGGTAAAGCAATTTCATTGGTTTATGTGAATCAGTTGCTACTACAAGAATACTGTTGAATAGATGCATAGAAAAAAATGCTTAGTGTTGTCTACAACAGGACTCCCACTCTGCTCTCTAAATGGATTATGACTTTCATCTTGTGTATCTGAGAAAGATTGCAGCAAAATGTTATTGTGGAAAATACCTTCATATCTCTCAAATTATGAAGTCCAGATGTACTGCTGGAACCAATTATAATACCTTACTCAGCAGGTAGCTTAACTCCTACCTCTTGTCTTTGATCCAAGGCAGAAAGGACTAGGGGGAACTATTACATGGCTGACTGGGATTCCAGAAAATATCTGATGGTCAAAGCACAATTCTCTGTTCCCCTCAACAGCATGGGATGAATGAAACTGCATATAGTAACCATCTGTATCAGGCTGGGAGAAATTCTGAGGAAATGGAAATTCTTCACCCTTTGAACTTTTTTTAAACTCCAGGACAAAACTGATGGAGACATATACTCTACGGAACCTTTTGTAGTGTTTGGTTTTCAACTTCAGCTGGTTCCCAAGACCTCAAATTTGTCCCAGCTGCAAAGCTCATATGACATGGTTATTAGCTTGATTGGTAGGCAAAACAAGATGACTCTAAGACACATTAATGATGTTGCAGGGGCTAGTTTAACATACTTTGTGGGAAATGGATTCGCTTAGCATCTGGAGAGGACTGTGATGTGAAAAGATCTATACTTTCCTTAAATTCCTACCCCTCAACCCCCAAAATTCATTCTGAACTTTAATCCTATTGGGACCTGTAATACATTTTGAAATAATCAAATCCAGGCACCCTTCATTTTTCATTAGGAAGGATGAGCATGGAAAGGAATATCTTTTTATCTGCTCACTGCAGTTTGAGGAGAGGAAATTTTCATCTGTGTCCTTCAGGCGGTGACAGGTAGTAGTGACGATGCTTTAGTGTGAACTGAGAAGGGAGTCACAAAGCATAATGTGATCCTCAGGGAAGTCAATGCCTTGGTTTGCAGTTCTGCAGTGGTGAGAGGGAAGTGGTGGAACTGTTGCACTGGCAAATAGGACATGTACCTTGAATATAAAGCCAAGAATGTTCTATTAGTATAATTGAAATCTTAATGATCTAATTCAAGGTTCATTAGTAGTCTAGATGGAGTTGAACTTGATTTCTTTTTCACTCTAGGATTCATCTGTGGTCATTTTTTATATATTTGCTGACATGCTTTTACATTTCTGTTTTCTTTCTTTCTTTCTTTCTTTCTTCACTGATCTGCAGCTCCATGTTACATCTGAATTTACTATATATGGTTCCTTTCTCATATTTTAAATAGTATTTCTTTGTTTCCCTTAAAATCAGTTTTGTCCATCTCTAAGTCTGTGTTTCTTTAACTCACCATTGATGAGTTGTTTATAGCTCTGGCGGCCTCTTCTGCCCCAAATCTTACCATCCCATGTCTCTATTCCTGCAGGCCTCGTTCTATGTCTCCAGTTCTCAAGGCCTCTGCTCTTGTACCAGGCCTATATTTCTCTACAGTATACCATTGTGTTAACAGTCATTTAAAATCCCATTTTACATAGAATTACTGCTTGTTACTGCAGTGTCTATAAAACTATGGTTATAGCATACAAAGATAACAAAAGTAAAACAGATTATCCATAGATAACTGGTCATTTAGAGAAATTGCTGTCACAGCTAAACCAAATAAAACAAAGCTGCAGGCAGGTCAAGAGAAGTTCAGACAGAGCAGCCCTGCCAGACTGCAGCTCTTAGGTCTTGCATACACTGTATAAAACTTATGGCCTGTTACTAGCACAGCTAACCACCCCAAAAAACAGTTCCTAAGCCCTCTTCCTGCTGGTGAAAATGACCACAATTTACATGGGCAAAACTGCCAGTGCATTTTCACAAGTTCCTTTCAAATCAGGTCTAGAAGAGGCTTTTTGTACATATGCCCTTTGCATACCCGCATTCCTCATATTTGTCATATGCACATTGCATTTGTACATATGTTTTAGGGTTGCTCACACTTGAACAAGATGCACCAAACAGTATAGTTTTTCTAACAAGAAATTCCTAACTCCTAAAGATGCCCAACTTGAAATCATTAGAAACCTCTTAGTCAAGCCCTATAAAAAAGCTGCACTCCCTTGCCCCGAGACGACAGGCCGTACAGAGCGGTACCTTGCAGCACTGTGTTCCACTTTTTCAAATAGCAAAAGATTCTTGACCAAATGAGTCTTTGCCAGCAGTGCCCTTTTAGGACTCAATTCAGTCAGAGCTCTGCCACCAGGCTGAATGCTATCACATGTGTGGTCTCACTACTAATGACCAAAATTGGAACATGCACGTGTTGACTCCAACAAGGAACTGGCTCAGGGACCTCAAGCAAACTCTTGGCTACTGTCTCTATATTTGAGCAAGCACTATCCTGACATATGCCCAGAGGAGGAAGGGACTTCAAGGAGGCAGTCGATCAACCCTACTTTTGGTGTGAACTGAGACCAAAAGGAAACAAACCTGTTTCTTTCAAAAATTAGAGGAAAGATGGATCAAGGAAAAAAATTAAGAGCAATGTTCTTTAATTAGACACAATTCAACCTAAGGAAACCCATAACACAGTATTGCTTGCATTTGGTCTCTGGATACAAGATTGTTTATATGAATGAGTAACATTTCCTCAGTGTTATTGCTATACAGGAGAATCCTTCAACAGATTTTCCTCCTACTCCATTGCTTTCTTGTTTTTCAAGTGCCTTTTTAAGAGATGATGCTCCCCTGTGTTTGTATTTAACTGTCATCACCTGCCCACACAATGGATTTTTTGCATTCAGTAGAGAAAAAAACTCTTACCCTGAATGGGGTAATTTTTGGTTGAAGGCCCATTTGAATTGCTGCTCCATGCTCTATCCTCAGAAGCTCTGTTTAGGACAGGTGAAAGTTTTCAGGTTTCAGCTTTGTCAAGAGAAAAGTTGCCAGAAACTTCTAAACAAAGCCCTGCCTCTTTCTCTCCACTCTGTAACTGCATTTTTCCTTTAGCCTCTTCTCTTTGAACACCAGTAAGATATTTTGTATCCCCAGAGGGACACTGTACTCTATTGGGTAGTGCTTGAAATTGAGAATACACTTTTTAATTAGCAATATCATAATGCTCCTTATTCCTAAGTGGCGAGGAAAATCCCATAGCTCCGTCACATTTGAAGACTACCGCACCATTTCTTTTGTCCCCAACACACATTCACAGGCTAATAGTCATAAAAAACCCTCTCACAATTAGCATCGTCAAGCTTACTACATGTGTACTCGTCACTCTCCAAATGCCACTGACTGAAGTTGGCTGACACGGAAGACCTGAGCACTTTGGCAGAGCTCATGACTGGAGCATTGGAAGCCTACACTCTGTCACATCCTCGGAGATGGGCATGGAGGGAGGCTCTTCTGGGCTGCTGGCCCCAGTGGTTGTGTCTGTGCTCACCTGACAGGGAACGGCTGTGCCCATTACAGCCACGGAGGTTGTGACAAGAACAGACTGTGTTTTGGTGACGATGGGTCTTAATTTTTTTAAAAGCTGTAAATAAAACCACCCATCATTAGATCTGATGTCTGAGTGGTTCATACTGTGCGTAGCAGAGATCATTGCAAAGCACAGCAAATTCTCAAAAAATAAAAAAGGCCCTTACAGTTTGATTTTACTGAAGGAAAAGTGGCTTAACATTAGCACCTGCAGACACCTCAGGGCACGATCTTTTCTCCCCCCACACACACTTCTCAAAGAAGGAAAATGGATAGCAAAGCTTTGTCACAGGCCATTTCAAGCTAGTGCGTTCAGCAATCAGAGGATTCCCTTGTACCTGAAGTAATTTTTAACTTTGCAACGAGTTCATGTGGATCAAGAGCATGTTATACTCTGGTTCATCAAGAGAAAAGAAAATATGGGGTTTTAACCATGAATAAATCTTAAAAAAAATTATGTCATCTGCAATAATGTATTCACAATATTTTCATTCTAATTAATTAATTAAAGTGTTAGAGAGGGAATATTTTCATAAGAAAATCTTTGTAGTTTTGACTTTAAAAATAAAATCACTCATTCATGATGTAATAATTACTAAGAAGTAGAAAATGATCTAATGCCCATTCTTCTGTATCAAACTGGCTTTCATTTTTTAATCATAAATGCTGCCATTCTTAGCTCTTGAATAATTACAATTTACATCAAGCTGCCTAGGGGATGTACTCAGCCTAGGGGAAGGAAAACAGATCACTTCTTTGTTCTCTTTTCAAAGGCCAGACCAAAATTCTTGCACCCATAGTAGGAAAGGTGTTGAGAACCTCATCACATAAATGCAGCAGCGCTTCTCCCTATGTCTTTGGCATTGCTGCTTTGCATTCTTCTGTGGCAAATGAAGGCTATTGACAACTCTTATGGCCACTCGCTAATAGAAGAAGGGAATGGGATTTTTCACCCTCCTTGCCAGACCTCTGGCATGCAGGCAAAAAAAAGAAGTCAAAGAAGATGGACCACAACATCTAGCAAGAGCTAGAAATGCATGCAATTACTTTGTCAATATTGGCATTGTAAGATTTTCAAGGCATGTGAAGTAGCAGTATAGTTAAACGCTGCTATTCAGTTCAGTGTAGTGAGGAAGTAGCGCCAGTGTTTATTTGGAAGTTGATCTTGGTCATGAAATTGTTATCCGTTTTAGTGACACTAGATTTTAGAACTAAGAGGTAAGAAGGCTCACAATATGAAAAAAAGAGGGTTTTTTTTGAATCCTCTTGCACTGTAGATGAAAGGCCACATACTTTAAAGTCCAGAAAAAGTCCTTGGTGTGTCCAGTTCTTCAGATGAACGTTAGTCCTTAGGAAATAGGAACATGTGCTGTAAGTCTGTATCATTAGCTACACAAGTAGTAAATGCGTATTACTCTTAAAGACCGATGAGCTCATTACATTATCATAAGTCAGTAGGTGCCTACAGGTTAAAAATCACCACAGTTGATCTACAGCTATTGCTGACAACTCCCAACTGCTAATGACACCATGCTAGAGAATGTGTCCACCAGAATAAATTTATCTGCTTGTGATGTTTGATAGCTGAGTTTCTTATCCATGACCTCCAAACCCATTCCACCCTGTTTTGCTTGTAAGCACTTACTGAAGACACTGACGCAAAAAGGAAGTTACGAAGGAAACAAGTGTTCAAAGTTTAGCTTAATTATTTTTAGCTCTAAATGAAAACCATTATGTTAACATTGCATACACTTTTTTCTGGAAAGGGTGACTGGGCTTTTAATACAATTTCTTCTTTCTTTAACTTTTAAGGTGCTGTTAACATCCTGCAAGAGTTGATAGTTCTGCACATCAGAAATATCAGAGCTACTATTTGGCAGGGTGAATTAGTCCTTGTGAGAAGTTTCGTGTTTTCCAGCTTTACTGTTTTCAGGACCAAATTACTTATCAGAAGTAAGCTTGGTGCCTCTGAGTTGCAGATAAATAAGAAACCTTTACCTTACAATTTTTAACCTTTTCAGGTTCTGAACTGCACAGAGAGCATTTCCATAAAAACCTCTCTTCCATATCTGGTCCAAACTTTATCTATAGGTACCTGCTGTTTAAAAATTATGTCATTTTATCAGTCCCATGTTCTTTTTAAAAGCTGTTGAGTACTTTGCTTCAGTGTTTGCAAGGGTTCTGTGTCCTTTAAAATTGTTCATCCAGTTATGACCAGTTGTGGTGATACAGAGAGATATTGAGGTAGCGATGGTAAGAGACAGAAGTGGAAGCCTCAGCCAGCAAAATGAAAAATATGTATTTTATTGTGGTTTAATAACCTCTCTGAGTTGAGCCATTTTCTCTTCATGTAGGCATCTTACATTTGAATCTTATACCTCTCTAGAGTTTCACAAATGTTAGGAAGTATAACTGATGTTTGGAGATATATTATTTGATGTCTGCCTTTCTTCACTGTGTATTCTTTTAAGAATTTCTTGTACATATGTGTCTTAGCTAATACAAATCTAAAGTCCCGTGTTTCATGTGGTGTTACCGTTAGCTTGATATGGAAGTTTATACCAGCTGAATTTTGTTTGCCACACTTGTTGATTAAAAGCATGGCCAAGCACTTCTTAAAAAAAAAAAAAAAAAAGGTTAAAAAAAAGTATAACGGCAAATCTGGCACTGACAGACAGGGAGAAGCAATGGAGGAGCTCTAATTCCCAAACTGCATATTGTGCTACGGAAATGAAGAGCAACTCTCCAGGGAAGACCCAACTAGTGCAAAACGATGTACTGTTTGCTTACGGACATCTCCCTCCAGTGCCAGTGCATTAAAGGGAAAACACCTCTGGTATTACGTAGACGTGCATTTACTGGTCTTGACAGAGCTGAGCTTTCGCTTTATGCCGTTTGGTTCTGGGCTGTCTCACGGCCCTGAAGCAGCTTTGCCTTGAAACAGAACCATATCAACTGGGCAACTGCTTGTGCACGGTGGCGTTACTTGTGGCTACATCCACTTCAATTCCCATGGTGCGCATTGCAAATCAGCAGTGCCAGGGTGTCTGCTGCGAAGCAACCGGGCAACTTACTGCCATGAGATTCTCACAAGAAAAAAGTCCTCATGTGCCTTCTAAATTGCAGTTATGCTGCTTTCAGTGTAAATCAGTAGGTGGTTGTCTCATCAGCCTCTTGGCTATGGACAGAAACAGTTTAAACTGCCTGGCTGCCTCGGGATTCTCCAGAGCATAGCCCAGCGGTGTGCTGGTTAATGACTGGGGCTTCCAGCTGCTGTCGCAGTGGATATACAGAATGTCCAGGCTGAATTTCTTATTTTCCTTATATGTTTACATAGGAAAATACTTCACAGCAACTTTGCTTCTGAAAAATACCAAATGTAATCTGAATAAATTATTTCTAACGTACTCTTACTATTATGCAGAATTCTGCTCCAAAACTTAATAATCTTGAACTCTAAAAAAGGAGCCCAACTTGATGTCTTTCAACTCTAGAAAGGCTTTCTTTAGCCTGTTAACTTTTTTAATGCCCACATAATGTTTCTTTGAACATAATCTGCCTTGTGTCCCAAGGCAATCGTGCTTAATGTTCATCAGCAAAGTAAATTTAAGATGTTAAAATCACAGCCTAATCGGGTATAGCTGGCATGTGATAGATGGGAGACAGCGTACAACATGCTAAAAGTCATAGTAATGGTTTTAGCATGTGTTAATATTTAGTGAGTTTTAGTTGCTTGTTTGGTAGGAGAACAGCATGCTCCTAATTTATTTATCATAGGTTTGTTGACAATTTCTGGTATGGATTCTTTCTTTGCTTCTGTTTCTCAGCTTCCCCATAAACAAAGCATTACCTGTCTTAAAAATCAGGACATTTTTGGGTGCTACCAAATCTCTTCATGTTGTATTTTTCAGAGATGAAATGGATAGAGGGATTGCACTAGGCTTTTGTGTTAAGTATTTTAGCTGTTATCTAATCAATAAGACAACTTATAACTCATCTTTGCTGGAGGAGACTAACATTATTCAAACAGACATGCTATACTTGCTATTTCATAGAATCATAGAATCATTTAGGTTGGAAAAGACCTTCAAGATCATCAAGTCCAACCATCATCCATGCCCACTAAACCATGTTCTGGAGTGCCTTGTCTACGGGCTTTTTGAATACCTCCAGGGATGGTGACTCAACCGCTTCCCTGGGCAGCCTGTTCCAATGCTTGACAACCCTCTCAGTAAAGAAATTTTTCCTAATATCCAACCTAAATCTCCCTTGCCGCAACTTGAGGCCCTTTCCTCTTGTCCTATCTCCAGCCACCTGACAGAAAAGACCAGCACCCACCTCACTACAACCCCCCTTTCAGGTAGTTGTAGAGAGCGATAAGGTCTCCCCTCAGCCTCCTCTTCTCCAGACTAAACAGCCCCAGCTCCCTCAGCCGCTCCTCATAAGACTTGTGCTCCAGGCCCCTCACCAGCTTCGTTGCCCTTCTCTGGACACGCTCCAGCACCTCAATGTCTTTCCTGTAGTGAGGGGCCCAAAACTGAACACAGGACTCGAGGTGCGGCCTCACCAGTGCCCAGTACAGGGGAACAACCACCTCCCTGCTCCTGCTGGCCACACTGTTTCTGATACAGGCCAGGATGCCATCGGCCTTCTTGGCCACCTGGGCACACTGCTGGCTCGTATTCAGCCGGCTGTCAACCAGCACCCCCAGGTCTTTCTCTGCCGGGCAGCTTTCCAGCCACTCTTCCCCAAGCCTGTAGCGCTGCATGGGGTTGCTGTGACCGAAGTGCAGGACCTGGCACTTGGCCTTGTTGAACCTCATACGATTGGCCTCGGCCCATCGATCCAGCCTGTCCAGATCTCTCTGTAGAGCCTCCCTACCCTCAAGCAGATCGACCCTGCCTCCCAACTTGGTGTCGTCTGCGAACTTGCTGAGGGTGCACTCGATCCCCTCATCCAAATCATTGATAAAGATATTAAACAGAACGGGGCCCAATCCTGAGCCCTGGGGAACACCACTTGTGACCGGCTGCCAACTGGATTTCACCCCATTCACCACAACCCTCTGGGCTCGTCCATCGAGCCAGTTTTTCACCCAGCGAAGAATACACTTGTCCAAGCCACGAGACGCCAGCTTCTCAAGGAGTATGCCATGAGAGACAGTGTCAAAGGCCTTGCTGAAGTCGAGGAAGATAACATCCACAGCCTTTCCCTCATCCACTAGGTGGGTCACCTGGTCATAGAAGGAGATCAGGTTGGTCAAGCAGGACCTGCATTTCATAAACCCATGCTGACTGGGCCTGATCCCCTGGTTGTCCTGCACATGCCATGTAAGTGCACTCAAGACAAACCGTTCCATAATCTTCCCCGGTACCGAGGTCAGGCTGATAGGCCTGTAGTTCCCCGGATCCTCCCTCCCACCCTTCCTGTAAATGGGCGTCACACATTCCTTTAGCAGAATTCCTAGTGCAGTTTCTAAAGCAATGGTTTTTTTTTTTTGCATGTTGTGTGCAAAATAATCAGGCTGTAGAGTCACTATTAATTGCTGAATTTAGGGGGCAAGTGTTGGTAGCTTCTTGAGTCTACTAGACAGCCTTAGTGGGTAAATAGCCGCTTTTGCAGAAAAAATGGATGCTCCTTTCAGAATGATCACAGGAAGGAAAAAGGAGCTGATTCAAGTTGAGTCATTACAGGTGTACTTCAGAGATCTCCCTGGAAAGGACACGTTACCTTGGATGTGGCAGGTGTGCAGTAATATTGGGTATTTACCACATACGGTTGGCATAAATCCTATGGATTTTACAAGATTTATTGGGGGTGCATGTGTGAAGATGATTTCTTGTGTGTGAAGATGATTTCTTGTCTGTGAATTGCAAGATTCAAAAAGTTATGTGGAAGATTCCTGTGAAAAAGAGAACTGGAAGCTGGGCCTGGTGAGGCCCATTTTTAATATGTGCTGAGCACCTCCTGTGTTAAGGATGTTCTTTTCCTTTTCCATTAGGATGCAGCCTTCCAGGAGGGGTAGTCGGTGGGTTGATTCCCACCTCTGCTTTCCTTGCCATGTCTGCAGTTAGGGGAACAGTGTCCTGGAGTCAAAGCTAAAGAAGTAGGTGACAGTGGATAGTGGGTTTAATTACTGGCCTAGACTGAATGTTTATTTCAAGTGAGGGGTTGTTTTGAACCCATGAGTTTTCTTGGGGCAGATGGTGCATCCCTCACGCTCAGTAACTGGCTGCACTGTCTGATGGGCCTGAAATGGAAACCAAGTCAGCATCTGAGTTTGCAGACAGACGAGCATTCATCAGATAACTGAGATGGGGGAAGAGTTACTGCCCAGGATCTTGTCTGCAGCTGCGTGTCGCACAATTGGAGCTTTTCGGTCCCTCTTATTTGCCAGCTGAGCTGCTTGTCTGAGTGCTCCCTTACATGCCTTAATCAAAATGAGACAGGATGCCTTAAAAAGTTCCCATCAGATTTATTAACAAACTGCTTGGGCAGTCCACCAGCACAATGTCAAGCTGGAAGAGGGCAGCTGCACCCAGTCAGAGGTGGTCGTCTTGGCTGTTAGGAGCAGATCGCTGAATTCTCCACGGCGCTGTGAAAGAGCTGTAGATGGAGAGGTGGATTCTCATCTGGTTTGCATTATAGCTTTGGGCCAGGGCCACTGAGTTACACCAATGCAACGGCGGGGGGTCTTCCAGCGCTGAGCCTGGTTTGAGGTGCTGTGGGTTAACACACCTCATAGAGGCATGTGAGGAATTACTGGAAACTTGTAAGGAGCAACTTGCAGCATAGGCTCGTGCAATTAAACTGTCACCTTAACCTCTCCTCCTGCAGACAGGGATGTCGCACTGCCATGGGAATCCACTGGTCACTGCTGTACTTTGGACTTGGATTTGTTATTCATAGCAGCAACAAATAGATAAAAAAAGATTGGTGAATGAACATTTTGCCCTATCTTGAAAGCTAAGGTAATACAAAAAGTACTGCTCTTGGCTGTGTGTTTGTGCAGTGTTCAAAATAATGAGATTTTGGCCTAGCTGAGACCCTCGGGGCTGCTCCGGTAACAGTGAGAAATAATGATAAGCTGCATTGAGCAGATATAGACAACTGCCTTAGCAACAAGAAATGGTTGCAAAGTTAAAATACGTATGACTAATTAAGCTCTAATACAATCCCACAAGTTACAGTTTTTTTCCCTTTAAAATTCATGAGAATGTTGCCAGGGCCCACGAGGGCAGCATCTGCCAAAAAGGTCCGAACGAGGTCAGTTTAAATGGCGGACACTGTCCGCTAGATCTGAGCTGAGACTGTTAATCTCACTTCACTGAAAAGACAAGCTGGCCCTCAGATATGAGCTACAGGCTGCAGGCCACCCAGCTTTCCAGCATATGTATTTATTAGTGATTTTAAGGAAAATGAATTTTCCTCCTCTTTTGTCTCCCCTTCCTTACATCAGTCACTAAAAAAATGTACATGGCTTGTTTGAAGACTTAGCCAGTTTTGGCGTTTGTACTTACACTGACAAAATGCTGGTCTGTGCAGAGCATTGGAGGAACATTGTTCTGACAGCCCATTGAGTTTTACATTTCCAAACTTTCCTGGTTAATGTACCGTGGGCTGCGGTCCGCTCCCTCCTCCTCTTGACTCCCTGTGCTGACGCCACGGCCCTCGGAGCCGCTCGCTGCCGGCACATGTGCCCGAGGAGCGCTCCTTGCAGCTGGGAGCACCCCAGCACCCCGTCTGCAATGCCTCCAGCGGCAACAGCACAAGAGCCAGCTTTGTTTATTTCTGAGTCCGCCTCACCAGAGGAAATCTGCGTGTGGCAGCACGCAGGGTTGTAAAAGAAAAAGTGGCTTTTACAGAAATTACGCTAGCAACCATGCTAAAAAAGAATCAATAAAAAGCCAGATGGGGCAGGCCACATGAATGCGTACTCTCGGTGCAAAGAGGGTCTTTCAAAGGGATAACATTTTGACAGCGGTGTGATGGTGTCATAGCATTCTTTTGATTTGCATTTTTATGTTAATGGAGGCTGCTAACGAAGCTATTTCTATAGCAGTCATTTATCTCAGAAAATTTAAAATTAAATGTTTCCTGAAAAGGCAGCAGTAAATAAAAATAACCCCCATCCACTAGTCCTAGTTTCATAATCTTGGAGAATTTAGTTTCATAAGATAAAGTCAAAGCAGAATGTGGAAATATAAAATAAGCATGCCAGAAACCCCTGGAGAAGCCTGTGACTTACAAAGGAAGAGGATGAGCCGAAAACATAACATATAAAATATTGAATGTTAAGTAATACATAGTATGAAAAGAACTAAGAAAAAAACTTTTCTGAGCATATTTGTGGAAGCTTTTTGTGAAAGTGAGAAGCTTAAAAGCAACACAAACACAATGTGTCATGCTGACAGCTGAATAACTTTGAATGATGGAACTGAGTACAATTACCATTCTCCAACAGTAAAAGCCAGTAGATTGGTACCTTAATGTTCTCTAGACTTGTTTTATTATACCATTTGCTTATAAGCTTGCATTTTATTATTTAACGGCAGACATTCAAATCTATGTCTTTTTTCTCCTCAAAACCCCAACCAGCAGTCCCATAAAATAGTGCTTTAGGGCCAAAACCCTTGTCCCCGTGCACTCTTGTTTCCTTTGCTTTACCTTGACTGGTCCAAAAAAAAGAAGAAAAAAAAAGCTAGTATAGTAGATTAATAGATACTGCAGATTTGTAATAACCCTTTGTTAACTCATTTATTAGCTGATTGAGACCTTACTCCCTTTATTTTCTCATTTTAGGACCATTTGCTGGCATTTTGCTTAGTGCTTGAGGCTACCGGTACCTCGTTGACTCATTCATTTATTTGATCAGAGTTGGAAATCTTGAACTATCTTTTCTAATACATCATTCTTGTAATAACAAATTGTACAGGGCTGAAAAGAGCCAATTTGATCAGATAAAGCATCAAGTTAATGGTGTGGACTATTAGAGAAGAGTATCAATGTGTTTCAGGTTGATTTTGGTGTGTCAGTGTATTTACATTTGCTGCAGAAGCTGCTGAGTTTGTGCTGTCCTGAGAGCCACCTGGCAAGCATGGGCTTAGCTGACTTGAGACACTGGAAGAAATAAAATCTAGTGCGTGTCGTTGGCATGTCTTAATTACTGGTGATCTTTCTTACCTTAGTGTGCCCATTGTGCAATATAATATTTGCTGCTAAAGCCATACCTCGGGCAGTTATTCTGTAAGTTAATAATGGAAGTGAAACAACTCGACATAGATAATAGAGTAATTCCCAGGTGAGCACACATTCAGCTATCTCTGTGTGTGTACTGATGACTCTTCAGTGATCCCCTTGCAGACCTCACCCACAAGTAAGCTGTAATGGTGAAGATTCAGCTGTGCAAGAACACATCTTTCTTCCCTGGCTTGTTCCCAGCTTGCACTTTCTTATTTCAGATGGGACATTGGACCTGATCAATCATTGGGGACAGTTGTTGGAAGCTCAGTGTCTTCAGTGGCAAGTGGAATAGCAGGAGGGATTCATTTACTCTTAAGTATGTGGGAGGATTGAGGTAGAGTGGTTTTAAACCAAAATCCGAGTCAAATTTTGTAATTTTGAAGCAGATCCTGACAGGCAAGTTCTGTCACGATACAGCTTGCTAACAGCAGGAGTAAGCAGGCTGGGAAAGGTCACCCTTATCCCCCCGAGACCAAGAATAAGTCTGTGGAAAGATCGGCAGTAAAGGTCATGTGTTGCTGCTGTATGACAGTTGGTAAAGAGCAGGTTAAAAACCGCTGAGCTCTGTCACTTTTAGGGCAAAGTTAGTTGCCTACAGTGTGAGTTGGTGTTTCTTTCCAGTGTTTTGATTAATTATTTTGGTCATTCATTCAGTGAAATATTTGCAGTGCAGTGCAGTGAACGGAAATGACCTAGAAATAATTCCCTAACACATTCTGACGCTCTGGCTTATATTCAGAGAGATTTATTGTTTTACTCATAGACGATCTTCATCAAAACGTTCCTCAGTAATTCCAGGGGAGCTGTTTCCATTCCTACAATACCAAATAGCTTTCTATACACCAGGTAATATTTAGTGGCTTCCTGCTTCAGAAGTTGAGTGTCTTGCGACAGAAATTTTGCTTGTGACACTCCAGAGGAGACCGGCGGGACATGGCCCAGAGCTAATGGCCTGGCAGCAGGAATTGCAGCTGTTTTTCAGGAATCGGCACTGGCAGCACCAGAACCTCAGGCACAGCCAGGCACTGCTGCCGTGCACTGCTGCCAAACACCCCGTGCGCTGCTCTGAGGGGGTTGCTCTTTGGGCAGAGCTGGCTGGTTAAAAGCTACTGCTTTTAACTGGTGTTACTGCTCCTGTCGTGGTGCCAGACCAGGCAGCTGAGCAGGGGATCCAAGTCCTGACTGTATCGGCGGTAGTTAATTTTAATTGATTGTGTGTGGGGACAGCTATTCAGCTGCAGGGAGGACTGGGATGTAAAAGCAGCTGTATGTTTGCATATGGCATTGCCAGTAAATGATAGTGTCAGTCATGTCCTGAAAACCTTTTTGTAGACTAAAACTAGCCTTTTAGGCTCTTTTATGTTAAACTTGTTTAGATGTTCCCAGGTTGCTTTAGAGCAATTATAAAGAACAGAAATTGCATTGATATAATGTAATAAAGCAGTGACTTGTTCCATTCAATTTTATTCCCCTTCCAGCACTAAGTGGATATCCAGTTTGGTAAAGTGTTGCGGAGACTCCAGACACAGAGTTAACGTACATTTTGCCTATTTTCTGCCCAACGGTGCTTTAAAATGTTTATAAACAAACACCTCTCAGCTACTTATATCCAAAGACATGTAAGGCAGCTATTCCAATATGATTAAAGCACCATTGCTGGCAAAACACATTAGTTTTTTACCCTTGTGACAATGCCTGATCCATCCTGTCCTTCTCTTAGGCAATGTTGGACACATTTAGCACCGTCATGTACTTATGACTCATAAATAACTCACAGGATTACTTCAGCCTGTTTGATATTCAAAAATAATAAATGAAAATTTGCTACTGATTTTAGTGTGAGACCATTTACAAAGCAGGGGGGGAAAAAATAATCACATGTTAAGTTGCAAAAATAGTGTAAGTAAGTTCTCCCCCACCAATTCATAAATTTCGAAATAGGGGCCAAGTCTTGAATGCATGCATGGGTAAAGCGTGTGTGCGCGCAGCCGTGTCCATTCACGTGCCCAGGGCTTGGCAATTGGCGCTTTATTGGTTCCCTCTGCTGTAACCAACCTGCTGAAGGACACTTGGACAGCGAGCTCTTGAGCTGCGGGGCTGCTTGAGTTAATGACTTCTTATGTGTTTGGTCAGAAGACTAGAACAAAATGCAACAATACAGCTCTGTAGCCCTAAAAATTAACTGGATTTCTGTGAGAATAGAGAAAATTGCTCATTGTCCAGAAATTGTCAGCAGGAAAGAGTGGCAGAATAGTTGGCTGGCCTCAACTTGTAGAGGCACGAATGAGAAGTGGCAATACTTACATCAGCTTCATAAGAAGACTAAGCTCTGTAGGGGGACTAATATTATGTTTCCCTTTACCCCGTTTAATTCCCCTTTGTGCTCTGAGCCTTTTTTTAATTTTTTTTTTTACTTCATAGTAAGAAGAGAGGAAATAAGCCAGATTTAGATGGGGAGGGTGGGAACCAATGGGAAAAATTGTATGTGTGTGAACCCCTCCCTCCCACCTCATTCTTATCCATTTTATTTTAAACATCTTCTTTTTATTCAGTCAGTGCCACTTGTCTTGAAGGTAATTGTGACTGCTGTTCTTCTTCCTTGTCATCACTTTCTATGCATGCATGTGCTGAAGGGCTGCTTAGTCTGCCTGGAGGAGATGGGAATTACACCTGCCCCATCACTGCCACGCCACAGTCACTGTGGCTACCAGGAGAGGGTAGGAAGACATAGTGAAGGTACAGGCAATGACCAGAAGGTAGGGCAGAAGGTACCACTGTACCTTCAGGGCCATGTCCAGACACGAGGAATAACTGGCCATGTTTTTATATATATAGCATGTAGGGGATTTTTTTTGGTTTGGGTTTTTGGGGGCGGGTGGAGGGGGTGTTTTTGTGGTTGTTGTTGGTCTTCTTTTTCCCCCCAATATATGACCCTGAGCAGGGTGAGAAGCTGGGAAAGAAGAGGAGGGCTGGGTGGGGGAAGTAAAAAGAACCTTTAGAATAGAAAACCTGGTGCCTGCTTTCTTGCTCTGATGAGTGAGCAGTGAAACTGGCTAATTTGTGGTAGTTTGGCGGACTCACAAACACTAAGGTAAGAGCAGCAGCTACAGCTGGTTGGCAGCTGCCGCAGCTCACACTTAGCTCTGAGTTGATCAGTTCAGATTCCCGGGAAATAAGGCTTTTGTGTTGTTGCTTTCCCCATCATGCCTGTCTGAGTGTGTTTGTAGGTTGCTGCACAACGGATTTCAGACTCCTCTTCATTGGGAATCCATCCTGAAGTGGAAGGGACCAAGACGTGAATGTCTGTGTGTTTTAGTGCAACCCATTTTTGCTGCTCCCAGCCGGGTTCAACGGCAGCTGCCAAATGCGGTTATGACGGTGAGGGGGTGTTGGCAGGCAGGAGGTACCACCCTGTGCTTGCTTACAGGCTCAGGTGAGCCTGAGATCAGCTGCACCTGAACGCATAGCTATGCCTTTGGGTTATAACCCAGCCCCCTGAGAACCAGCCAACAGTGGGAGTTGAGTAATTTTAATAGTTAATTGCAACGCTATTGTGGCCTGAGCAGAACAAAACAGAAATAATCAGGCTTAAAACAAACAAAAAAACCCAAAAGCAACATAGTGTTATTTTAGAATAACAGCACATGTAGCTGCACTAATACTCCTGACGAGCAAGGACATGGATTTCTCTCAGGGCATCCTGAAGGCCTGTAGGGAAGAAGTGACCTTATTTGCATTTTTCTTGTTGAATTGCTGTTGGGATTTCTACAGCACGGCAAGAGAAAATTCCTCCAGGAGAACATGGAAATATCACAGCACTAACGCAATATCCTTCAACTAGGTTCCTTTTCCTCAGCCTTCCTTTGCCCCTTGCACGGCCGTCTGGCCAGCCACCCAGCACTAAACAAAGTGTCCGCTTCTCTCAGATGCAACTCTCATCCTTTTCTTACAATATATTGTGAAAGCAGCAGGCCATGAATACCATACATAATGCCTATGAACTAAACATTAAAGATGGTTTTTAGTTTCCTCTGTATTTCAAAAGCATCGAAGTTGCTCCTTCCCCCATTTCCAGAACAATCTGTGATCTTCCCTACACGCTCCTGCCCTTCTTCCCCAGCCTTTTTTAAAAGCCGAAGGATCTGCCCTCGCCTTGTACTCGTACATTTGAGTGCTCCTTTCTAAGGTCAGCATTTTGAATTTGAAGTCTATGGTTTTAGATGCTTCTATCAGGAGCATTTTCAATTCTAATCATGTTCTCTAAATTGCTTAGACTCTTTCCCAGCATGATGTCCTGCTCCAATTTTATAGTTAGATAATTAAATTCAGAGTATAGGAGCATTCAGCTCCTCAGCAGTAGTGCATAGATGCAGATGTAAGGCAGACTGCTGTGCAACTTGCTTGATATCTTCTCACGCTTTAATGGCAGCTGATACAGAAAACAAGGATTTTTGTTGTAGAAATGTATTATCTGTCCACTTAGTACAAAGCCACTCTTTCACCAGCCTCATTGGCTTCAGCCCGGGATGGTATGCTCCTCAGTAATGGCTTAGAAATCAATGACTTCACATGCTGCAGTTCAGACCCCAAAGTATCAGCAGAGATGTACCTGAGGAACGTTTATGTTAAAATCCAGGCTTTTCCCAGGGCTGCTCAGAGGTCCTGGTCTGCCATCTTCCTGCAGGAGTATTAAAGCAGCAGGATGCCAGGTAGTTACCTTTTAAGCTTTGTGTATAATGTATGCACATACTAACTCAATTATAGAAACAGCAGTATGGATTAATTATACACATCACAACTGTGATACAGCATTTTGCTATTTAAAGGACATTTTTTATATATATATATATATATAAAAATATATGAAACATTCAGAACTTGCTTCACATAGAATAACAATAAGTCCAATGAAAGACTGCAAAATTCTGAATTTAATGTATAATATAACCTTTATTCTTTTTCCTCTAAACTCTTGGAAACTTACATAACAATCGTGCTTTAATTATGACACCATTTATAGACATTTAAAATGCATCTTAATTTATAAATATTTTACATTTGGTCCATAGAACAGGTTGCAATTTACTAAATAATACTGTACTCTTTTAAACAGGCTCTGTATATATTTTTGAATATGTATATATTACATATATATTTTTATATAGAGATAGATTTGCTTGGTGTTCAGATATTTCCTTATTGCAAAAAGCATATATGATCATACAATAATCTTTTTTTCAGGGCAAGTACTACAAAAAAGATACAGCTATTCACAGTTTACACACAGTAGTTCTACAACACTATTTTGTGCTATATGATACGTTTGTACAGCTTTTTGCTAAAGAGCAGGTCTGTCAAACATCTGTCAATTGTTTACAATCAAACATTAAATACTGCATTTTTCTTAGAACAACATGGGACTTGATTACATTAAACAATAAAGAGAAAGTTGGAATTTTTATCCTTAGTCTAATGAAATTCACAGTTATAATGTGTATGTATCATGTATAATGTTTGTGTAGGATGTACGGGTTTCCTCTAAATCCCAAAGACTTACAGGACTTTTGCATTTCAGCTATAGCTGTTTAGGATGTAGCTTAGATCTCATAATATTTTACAATTGATCTATGTATGAAACAGTTTAGAATCTACCAAACATACTCTGAGATTTTATGATGTAGTTTGAAATACATGTGTATTATATATATATTATTTCTACAATAATGTGCTTGACATTCTGAGAATAATACCTTATTGCAAGAACATGTTTGTCACCTTCAGACAAAAACAACGAAAAACCCAACATTCACAGTTAACATGTTTTTCACGTAGTAGTTCTACATAAATTGTGCTATCTAACATTGTACGTTGCACAAAAATTTGCTGAAAAGCATGTTTCATTGCACAGTTCTGTCACAGTCATTTACAATCAAACATCAACTACTGCATTTTCCATAATCCTTTGTGTCCGTCATATAGCTGCCAAACGAGAAATAGCATACAGGGCTAACCACTGCGTTTTCCACACTGGGAAAAACTTCCATGAGCTGAATGGGCTTTCTAGCTATGTGGCAAATGCAGACTGAGCCCAGAGTGGAGATTCTTATCTTATTGAAATAGCTTTCCCTCATGCCTTCATCACCACAAATAATATGTAAATAAAAATAAAACTGCTTCAAAGTGCTAATGATCCATATTTTGTAATTTGCTTAGTAGAAACTGTTAAAGTCCTTTAACAGATTAAAAAGAACAGTTGTAAATTAAACCCTAAATTAGAACTACAAGGATAAGCTTCAATCTTTAAGCCATTGTTTTGGTTTCTATTTTGGTGGCAATGCAATAGTAGTAGAATAATAACAGCATAATAAAAGCTTAAGTACTCTGAGCTTGAATTGCAAATACTTTGTATTTCTTTTACTCCTGGGAATCTTTAATAGCTCTTGGATATTACTTCTCATTTTGCTAAAGAAGTTAGAAGTCATATTTTTGCCTCTAACATCTGCGATTCATGTCGTATTGATTCACAAAGATACGTTCTTTTCATAAGAAATAGTATATGTATTTTTAAAGAAATTTACGATCTTATTTGAAAGTTATCCTGAAAGGCTAACTAAGTACAGATAGCATTTACAGCCATTCTATGCTGTATTGCCACAAATAGCCATATAACTTCATTTGCACTAGGAATGTTTATAAAGGCTGTGTCTACTGTTAATGGAAGGAAGTCTCTTCCCCCTTAAATGGCCTGGATTGGAACAAGTTTTAAGGGCAGGCTTTTTCACTGGTAATCACTTGTTTACAAAATACTTCATTCTTTTGTACAAAACAATTCCAAACTTAATTTTACTCCTGCAAAGTCAGAAATAACAGTCTTGGGATTCAGCGGTAAGAAATATTGATAAACTACTAAAAATCAGCAGCACAAAACTTCAAATAGTCGTGCTAAAAGGTAGATTAAAAAGGTCTTGGCACATCAATTTACAAATTCCAAGATATGCAACTATTATTGTGAAAGGATAAAAACATTAACAGTCTGTGGATTGCCAGAGAACACAAAACACTGTCAAGATCTGAGCTCGCGCAATGGTTGGGTCATGCCCATGGCGATTCCCTTATAGTGGAGATGACCTTTTTTCTTTTTTTCTTTTTTTTTTTTTTTTTTTTTTTTGCCACTAGAGGTAGGTAATTATATTCTCAGACGTAAATTTGTGGTCATATTGAACCATTTTTTTTGTTTTTCTGGAGTAGTATTGGTACTTTTACAATACAGAAGTTTAGATGTAGGCTTCTTTGTTTGCAGAGTTGCTCTGTTGGGCCTGATCTGGCCCGTTTTCAGGATGAGTGATGTCTTCACTTGGCTGAATCATTACCTGGATGCGCTGTTTAAAGAACAACAATAAATGTGAGGCAGTCAAAAACCTGTTTTTAAGGTTACTTTTTCTTTTTTTAAAAGGCAATCCTAAACACTTCTGTCTAGACATTAGAGCTAAAATAAAAAATTCTGTCTGTCTCCCAAGGGACCAAAAAGGCAGTAAGTCACATACACTAAACACAGTTTTAGCTGCGTTATGAACACAACAGTAGGAGCTGAAAGACCACGTGCAAAATGGTAGATGCCACCAGGCATTAACAACTGAGCATGCCTAGGGAAAAGAAAGGAGGAGGGACTGAAGCATGGGGCAGGTGAGGAGGGACTCTGCTGCAAGCCCACAGGTCCGGCACAGAGGCTGCAAGTTTGCAGTGGTCAGCAGGGACTCCAAGCTGGATCTCAGACATGATGGTGACCTCCCCAGGGAGCAGAAGGGACTGGAGAGTATTGGCTGCAGCTTCTGGGAGTTACTACCTCTGTAGTAGACTTGTATTTAAGATAGTTTTATTTCTATTCTGTCTTTCCTAGTCCTTTTGTGTTCTCTCCTTTGATGAAGCTTACCTGCCTAGCTCCCGTTCGTATTGGGAAAGAGTCCAGTTTTGATGGTCAAAGCCTGTGAGTGGTGTAGGCTCCTCCTAGTGATCTAATGATCATTTGTCAATGCTTTCAAAAATGAGACCTTAATCCACAGCCAGACTGAGATGGGGAACTTCTACTGTGATCTTATACAACTCTGCCCAAGAACCAGCTATATTTTAGAGCAACAATTCTCCATTTGCATGTAAATGTTTCCATAAGACCGAGGGAAAGATATTCAAAATGTAGGAGCTAAGAACAAGCAGGGGGGGGAAAAAAAAAACCAACCCACAAACAAACAGAAATTTTTTTGTAGACTTCTTTGAAGCATCACTCTTTTAAAATTTGCTGAAGACAAATATTTAGATCAAGATCCGAGCAATTCATGAGGCATTACTCATCAATTCTGCTTAAGATCATCTGTCCCTTTGCAAAGATGGCTCTGTCAGCTGATTTTAGAATATTCCAGAAATTCTGACAAATTCATTATGACAATCTTTGGTTCCCACAATCATAGAGGACAGAGATGCGTGTTTCAATACTTGTGCTGAAGAAGTGTCCATTATGCACAGAATGAGATTATTGGCTGGAGAGGGAAAACTGAGGATGCACACAGATTAAAAAAAAAATAAGTATGGCAATTGTACGTGATTATTAAACAGTGTACTGACAACACCTCTCTCGCATGGGAAGTGTCATCTCCTTTTAACAAATGGAATAAGGAATCAGGGAGAGCCTAAGCGCACAGTGCAATGAGAAAAAGGCCTCTAATATTCTTTATGAAGTAACTCTTCACAGAAATCCCTTAAATAAAGACTAAAGGGAAGTGCAGCATAATCATAGAATATGTTCCCAAGATTTTCCGTGTACTTTCTCCCAGCTGCAGCAGAACAAGGCAGCTGTGGTAACTCAGAACAGGTGTAATGCAGAATAGGAACTCAAATCTTTGATCCCATTGCAGGGAGATGCTAAATAGGGTCACTGTGACCAGACTCATGGAAACAAATAGTTATGTGGGTTTAGTCCTAAGAGTTTGATTCCAATTCCTTAGAGCATCATCTGCCTTGATACATGATAGTATGTTTTGCATTAATAATAAGGACAAATTTACGTATTTTGTAAACTGCTACTTTGTTTTTTAGGTGTAAGGAGCTGGGATGCAGAGTGTCTGCAACTGTCAAAGCCCAGAGATAAGGACCACATTTAATGCGGTGAATTATGTTCAACAACAGATGGTAAAGACACTGTCTTGTCTTTTGTCTGTCTGGTACTTGTTTTTATGTTTTTTCAGCTCTACGCAAAATAACAGGGCTAAGCAAGTGAGGCCACAGGAAATACAGAGTAGAAAATAACTGCCCAGCAATCTTTCATCAGTGTGCACAGGTCTCAGAAGATGAAATCATGCAGTCAGGAAAAAGAGAGACTTACCTGTTTTAAGGAGCCTTTCAGGGTTAGAAACATGTATGCCATATAGCCTGGTATCAGCACCATAGAAGACAAAGCCATGAACCAGCCAACCCCTTGGCCCCATTTTGGGAAAACATAACTTCCCATTGTGAGCGGAGTCATTTGGACAGCACTGAAGATAAATACTCCCTGCAAAATACAGTGGAAAAGAAGATTTGGATGAGATTTCCAGAGTGTTCAGTGTTCAAGAGTTTTTCTGGATTGACTTAGACCTCAAGCCTGCCTTTACATCCAGGCAAGGAGAAAAGGGTTCCTTTGGTCCCTGGTGATGGCTGCCGGGCACTGGCTTGTAGATGGGGCCTGCAGGTCAGTCTTCCAGATGGAGGTTGCAGAAAACAGGCAAATGTCAGCCCACTGCACTGACTGATTCCTTGCTAGCCTAATCTCTAGTGTGAGAATGTGTAAATAAGGGAACTGTAATTCTGAAATTGTGAAGTTTTTTGATTGTTTCCACTAACTTTCTTATTGGAATAATAGCATCAGTAGAACTCTACCGTACTGCTCGGCAACAGATTCCTAGAGGCTCTGAATAAGAAATGTTCTTTAAAGCCTGGCTCTGCACGGACCTCTCTAATATCACCACCTAAGAGTGCTTGGCCCAGAGGCTTTGATTTTGTTCAGATCCTCTGAACGAAGTCGTAATGGAAAATGAGGGCAGTCAGAATGGAACCTGCGTTTCAGTAAGTGGCTACAGATTTGTCTGTATAACAGATGTTATCCTAGGAAATTCAAAAATCACTTTGAATTTTTCAGTAACTAGAGATGAGGAGATAGCTTCCCAAAAAGCCTCTTACCAAAATTCATCTTAACGTTTCAAGTTAACACTCTATTTTCACATACATAACCTGCATCTCAGATTATCCAGGTATGCTGGTACGGGGAACCCACTGGTACTAGTAGAATCCTCAGATAACCTGCACAAAATCAGAGGGAAGGGGGCTATTGGGAAAGATGGGAGTCCTGGGGAATAATACCTGCATACACATGTATACGGTACCATCGATCAGCAGCACTTGTGGGTTGCTTTTGTGTTGTTTTCAAACAGATCACCTGCAAACATGGTATTTTTTCCTTTAAGTTCCCGAGGAAGACTCCTATCCTGGCCTGTTGCAAGTGTCTAAACCAGCCTGCATCAGGGAAACCTGCTAAACTGAACCAGCAAAGAAGGAAGCTCATTTTGATCCCAGGTTCAGGCCTTGTGCAGAACATATTCCCAGAGAGGAGAATACAGAGAGGCAGATTTTATTAACACATCACCACCACCTCTGAATTTGCACTGGACAACAAACTCTGTTGAAGACTTTATAAGACAGGAGAAATCTGATAAGTTTTACATACAACGTTGGTCATCTTCCTACTACACCACTAAAATAAACAAAATGCATTTTTTATGCTTTCCTGAACACTTGTTTTTGGAAAAATGAAAGCCACCTTCATCTGGGAAGGGATGAAGCAAGGAACCCTCAATATAAACACATTTCTGTTCCTCTCTTCAGTGCTCTTTATTTGCTTTTCTATGGCTACCTATATGGGAATATCAGAGAAATATCAGTGAGTGAGAAGTATTGTGTCATGTGTAATAGTGTCTACTCGATTACAGTTTTTTATATTGCATCTGGGTTGACTACATCATGTGTAGTAAATTTACATTGCCTATTATTTCAAAATGTACTGTATGGGTTTAACTGGATAAAGTTTAGAATCAGGAAAAGACTGTACTATGGTTTCCAGTGCACAAAATCCTTGCAAGGTTTGCCAGAAAAAACGGTAGCAATGTACTATAAACTGGGTAATATATGCCACAGAATCCCACGAGAGAAGAACATTAGTTTATAATCCTAGTCTGTTACCAGAACAGTGCCTGTGAAGGAATTCAGTTTACTAAATGTGGGCATTTTTGCGTATATGGAAAATTTAGACTTTAGAGAGATTGCTACATTTTACCTAAGCATACAAGAAATGGTCAAAATATCTTTCTTACAGTTTTCTATTTCTGCCAATCAAACTCTTGACTAGTTACCATTTCCAGAGGACTAATACAAATCTTGACATTGCACAAGGCTTCTTTTCTTAGGGCACAGGCTTCCTCTAATGACACTGGTTTTTGCTTATTGCCTTCAGTGGAATTGCTCAACTCCTTAAAAAAGGAATGAGGTCAGAGTTAATATGAACCTGTGGGCGTGGAAATGACAACACTGTAATACATGGGCCACCTCATTTACATCCTTTGAATCATATAATAAAAGTTTGTTCCTTACTGCCACAATGATAGGAGTGAAAAATGACCAGCAGAGTTTCCACCAGATGCAGGGTCTGTATCCCACCATCTCTTGGATGTTGTCATAAAATCTATTAACACCTAAATACAGAAATAAGAAACAGTATAGAAACTTATCAGATAATTGAGTCAATTGAAAGCTCAGTGGTTTTGAGAGACATTGTCATAAATGATGAGGTATATTTGGAAGCTCTATACAGACCCCAACATAACTTTTCACCTATCTGAATGGGAAAGAAACCTGCCAACTCAGAAGCACCAAGAATCATTTGTTCTCATTCTTCCACATGATAATTAATTAATTAGCGACCAGCAAACTTATTCCCATGCAAAGGCTGAGGAATTCTACATCTGAAGGTCAAATGCAACAAACGCCCTTGGTTAATTTCAACTCTAGTCTTATTAGAATGAGAGATTTAGAATTATATTTTACAAATTAAATTAAAAAAACAACCCCAAACCCATCCTAGTGTTAACCAGCTTCACCCTCTGTGGATATATGCACACCAAATACATGCAGAACTGCATATGAAATCAAAGAGTAGCACTTCTGTTGCTGCTGTTACCTACCAGCACTCCATCACCTTCTAAAAGGTATGTCTATCATACTATTTGTAACTTTGATTTCTTCATTATTTAGCTGGTATATTTTTCCATTCGCATTTGCTGGATTCATATGCAGTATCTCTCCCCTATAAAAATGCTGTTCCATCCTCTTAAGCCCATTAAAAGACAGCAGAAAGACTTCAGTTACCTAGCTCTGAATCAGTTTTGTAATATAAGCTGAAGTGCCTTAGTAATCATGGGAGTAGCTCCTTGGACTAGCTAACACAGGACTAAGGTCAAATGCACAAATACTCTGGCAAGAATATGATATTATTCATTAATCTTTATACCCAGAGCTTGCCAGTCCAGACTTGAGGATATTTTAGGGCAATTATGCAAGATAGAACTGACCAAGGAGCCTGGCTCTCACTGCAAGATCCTAGAGTGACAGAGTCATTTCTGGAAATGAAACATTACAAAGTCCAAAAGACCTAAGTCATTCTGTTGAGAACAGCAGTACCTAATGCCTGTGAAGATCCAGGCTTTCCAAGGAAGGGGGACAGGAAAAAAGAGGGACATGTCACCTATTTAGTATTCCTGAAACACTTAGCATCTAATGACTCCCAGGTTTACACACAGGGTGTTTTAAAGAGGTAGAAGTACCTTCCATAAGCCACCTTTGAGTCCTCAGTGGAATTACATGCATATAAAACAAGGCTAGTTTCAGTTCCACCCTCAGCATGTGCATGCACAAAAGAACAAATCGGTAAATGAAGTATCCTTATGATATACAAAACTTATGGAAAAAATAAAAACATATTATTTACCATAGCACCAGGATATCGAGATGCACTCAAAGAATACAAGGAACAAGAGACTCATTCCACTGGCAGAGTAGTAGTCAAAAAGCTTAAACACATAGATTCCACCCTAAAACATATAAGAAGGAAGTGTTAAAATAAATAGTAAGGACTCCAATTTCAAGATCGATTAAAATGCAAGCTACAAACTAAACAGTGGTGAATAGGTCAGGGACACATTAATATAAATTAATTAAAGTTAACAGGTTAAAATCTGATAATGCTTGAGGTCAATACTGATGAAAGTTAGATTACTGCCAGAATTCAATTAACTGGTTTAATTTCACTTTACTCCTTTTTGTTCAATAATTCAATCATTTCCCTCAAATAGTTTGCAATCTAGTAGATCACAGGAAGCAACGGAGAACATCCCTAGCTACCACTTCTTGGACTGTAAGATAGACCGTAGACATGTGTATTTTCTTGTCACCTGAACCAGGAAGTAGGACAAACTGCATCCACGGACTACAGGCATTTTACACTTATAAGTTAATGTCTGCTGCCTGAAGTCTTTAGATAATGTTGATGATAGATCCCTGCCACTTCAATGGTTTGCAATGATTCCTGGTTGGAGTGGGGGAAGGGAGAAATAAACCAGATGCTGTATGCCAGAGATAGGATCACATTCTTCTACAGAACATACCTGAGTAATATTGGACAGCCCTATCAGATAGGAAACAATGCATACAACAGCAATGAAGATTTCTCTTCGATTGCGCAGTAACTTCGGAAATTCATCCACCAAAGCTGTTATGAATCCTTCCACAGTGCAAAACTGCAAGTAAAGTCAGAAATAAAATAGAATGCAATGCACTACAACAGCAGGACTACATTTAGGGGAGGAGTTTTCCACAGTACCCATCACTGGCCTAAGGCTGCATCTATTAAATGATAAGCGAAAATTCACTTGACTTCAGTGGAAGCAGTGCTCCTGAATATCCTTGTTTCTGTCTAAAATGATCTGTGCAAAAAGATTTCCAGCTAGAAAAACACTCAAAATTCCAAACTATGAACTACAGCATGTTCTTCATGAACATAAAGTGCTTGTTCTTGTGATAGAAGACGATACACCCACAGTTGATGACTTTGACCCCTAGATCCTTCTAAAACTTACACTTCTTTCTGTGATTTACTCACATACATGAAAGCCAATAGAAACAAAAAGTCTCATCAGGTTAGTGCTTCAGGGTAAAGGTTAAAGACAGGAGATTGATTCTCATATGTAATCATTCAAATACTTTTTGTATCCCCAGAAAATATTTTTGCTGAGGATGTGGTCCTCCAAATGGAAAGCATGGCCATACTTCAGATTTTTTCTCTATGTACATATTCAAAATAAATGTTATCATTGTGATGGCTGAAATAATGAAAAGCAGAACGTATGTAAAGTTTTATTAATTTCCAGCAGTGCAACCAGAATTTAACCAATAGTTACAGTTCCTGTAAGTTATAGCATATGAAATGTTTCACTGAGACAGAAAATGAAGAAGGCATGACAACCTGTAGCTACATATTCTTTTTAATAATATTAGACTACCTTCCTCAGCTGTTAGTTGCCTGGAGACAAGTTCTTTCAAGAATATTTTGGACCCAATTAATTTCATAGTAGTTTCCCCCCAGATTGAGCAACAGGTTTGAATGTCAAGCCTGAAGCTTATTGAAAAACGAAGAAATAGAAAACAAAATTTCAGCTTCCCTTCATGTTGCAGGATAAAATGCCCTCTCGGTCTTTTTGTATTTTGGTTCACAGGCTGACGTCAACTTGGATTTATAGAAAATGATGGATTTTCTCTACTGAAAGACTAGTACAGTACTAAGCTAGTAATTCTTATATTCCTTTACGTGCTATGAAGACTGTGCTAATAACTGTAGGGTGCTGGTTTGACAGCTGCAACTGATTGCAAGTAGATTAACACATCTGCCTGTGACTGGTCACATACAGGTTACCAAACATTTCAGCAGGCAGAATGGACTACCCTGACAAAGTCCTCGAAGTATGCTTTGCAAAATAACACAAGGTGCTTTCTTTAGTGCTTACAATATAGTAGCTCTCTGTATTAAAATTATTACTGATTAATGAATGCTTTTGTTGGACATAGTCCTTTCTAGCATGTAAAGTGCTTTTTTTTTGTTCTGTGTGCTTTTTTGTTCATTTTGCGATAAACTTTTTTTAATGATTGCATGACTTAATTATTTCATTATTTAATTATTTAATCTAGACAGCAACTCTAGAGAATACCTTATTTGGATTTGCAAAACCTCTAGGTTGTGCCTTCCCATTCATTTCCAGTTGTCAGATACCATCTAAAACTCTTAGCTAAGACCTGAACCAGTAAAGTCTTGATCCTTACCATTGGGAAGTGATTTCAGAACACACTAAGATGCAGAATGTCCTCAGTAACGTCCTCCTGAATTTCCTCCTGACATTCTTATGCTTAAAATGAAACGTGCTGCTTTTTTTTGCTCCATGTGGTAAGCTCTGAAGTTGCCTTTCAGAAATATTTGTGGCATCTAAATCTTGTAAAGCATATCCCAGTGTCTCCTACATTGCTGAACATTGCAAAGCTATTTTTAATATTGTGATTGAACGGTTAAGATTTCAAAGATAGTTCCTTTTGTCTGCAGAATAAGTTTTCTGCACATTTTGTATATGCTTCCAACAGTCATGAAAAAGTGAATGTGTCTTAGTATCCGTTTTTTACTATCCCAGGCTCCTTGAACCATTCAGTCTTTCCTCTCCTTAGTACCTCCTATTATTTATCTGATTATTCCAGAAACCATTCTGCACCACTAACAGCTGGCAGTGCAGAATGCAGAGAGGCCAACCTTGTGCCGTACAGTTGCAGAAAATTTGTCTTTGTTATTAATTTTTATACCAGTTTTACCTGACTGTCAATTCCAAGCATAAGCAACATGGAGAAGAACAGTATTGCCCACAAAGGAGAAATTGGTAACTGTGTCACTGCTTCTGGATAAGCTAGAAATGCCAGTCCAGGGCCTGGTAGGAGAAACAGGAGAGAAAATGTCATTGTGATTGATTGGGTGTTGTGATTATTTGCTCCTGTTGATGCATGGGTTTTAGGTTTATTGAATGACTCAGCCATGGATGCAGCATCTGACCAGGGATTTCAGCTTACTCAGTGTTCACTGACCAAGAAGTCAGTGCACGTACCTTGCTTTTAAAGTGAGCCAACCAAAACGAAAAACCCACAACCCCAACCCCCCAAACCAACCAACCAACCAAGCAAAATACTAGACACAGTTCAGAAGCTGCTCCTGAGAGACACCTTTGTACAGCAAAGACAGGAAATGTTATCCTTGGCTAGGATTACATCTTCAGGTACTGATTAGCTTTCTCTCCCTCTCGAGTAGTTACTGATAGCTGTAATCTTCTGCTTTGCACCAGGTAGTTCAGAAAAGAAACAAAGACAGCTCAGAAATGGAGAAGACACTTTCCAACATTTATAGTATTCCCATTTGTTATTCCATTCCATTAATTATCTTAAAATACACATTTTAATAAACTATGTAGTTGTGAACAGGCAAACCTTTTCATCTGTGATCCTACTAACTGCTGATGGGGGGCATAGTGTTGGAAGGAGAATATAAATTCTTATTAAAAAAGAAGGAGCTCTTTTTGTTGTCATAGCATAGCTGGAAGCCAGCTGATGCCAGGTTAAGAGGGAAACCTGTAGCAAACTAAATAATCACAGAAATAAAATTAGTGTGCCTCACCTAAGCGGGGGTATCTGATTTTTTGGTTTTCATTAAAAGTAAGTCTGTCTGTGACAACTGGTTGGACATACATAGCTTTCAAACCAGTGAGGCAAGGATTGGCATTAGACACCTGATTTTGAAACAATTATTTGCTAGCAATAGCAGATATGATTGGAATGCCTTCCAAATGGCAAGGTAAAAGCAAAATAAACTTAAGATAAATATGTTCTTAATTTTACTGTTACACATTCCACTAAAATGCAGCTACAGCTTTTAATAATATTGTTTTACAAAGCTGTATAAAAGATTGTAAACCAACATGTCTCATGGTGCTAAAATAAAGCATCAGCTTCTGAGCTTGCTAGGAGAAATAGAAGCCTTAATTAAAAGGTCAAATTTTCAACTATCCTACGCAATTAGTGGCTGCAGGAAGTCATGTGCATCTTTCAGAAGTCTATTATCTTAGGTACCTTAAAATGTATTTAGGAGCTTAACGTGATATAAAAATATTGTTCTTTTTGCAGGTGTAGTCTTTATATAACTATATCTATATCAAATACATAAATCTAAGAAGCTTATTTCACACACCACTGACTTTCTAGAGCATTTTTTGACAACAATGTATGCCATCATAATTCTTTTCCTAATTTCTTTGTATGTGTAGTTTATTGAAGATTATTTTTAGGGCTTAAATTCTCCCCTTTTCTAACTAAGGAAATATTTAATCAATGGGATATGTTTACTAGTATAGTAAGACATATTTTGTCCACCAGTGACTTCCAACCAAGCTTTCAGTTATCAGATCCCTCCCTGTGGCCAGAACTGCTAAATGAGTATCTGGTACACCAGCTGGGTTAGGGCAACCATCTGCTCTGCTACTTTAAGCTTTTTCATCTGGAAGACAGACAAGGCACTGCAAAGAATAGCAGAATTCTTCCATGGACATCGTACTGCCCTAAGTAAAATGACTTTCATAATACAGAGCCCCATAAAATTGGCTGATAGCTGTAGGTCTGAAGAGGTGAGAAATGGACCTGCCTCAAAGGGCTTAACCTCAAGAAACAGTAAAAGGAATTCAAAAACCTAACTGAATTTGAGAATATAGGCTCCAAAAACATGACCATCATTCCTCCTTTCAGTTTGCTTTTAAGAATTTCAGTAGCAAAAGGCTCATGATCTGATGTCACAGCTAAGCACTGAAGCGGCAAACTGTGCTGCCACCTCTTGTAAATGCCTTCCCTGTAAGTAGCATTCATTAGTATTCATTGCGTCAGCCCACGATGAGTCTCTGGCTGACCACTCTCCACACCAAAGGTTTGAGAGCACTAGGCAGGCAGGCGGACAGTCTGCTTGACATGAAATTATTTTGCTGGTGCTGCCTTGAGAGGTTTGAAACAATGCTCACCCTTTGCAATCAGTAAGGGCGACTGAAATGACAGGGAGCTAAGGAATGTTTTGAGGGAGGGATTTTGAACAATTACATGAAGCAGTTGGATACAACGTACAAACAAAAAATAACTGATGCCACTGAACAACTTAGAGAAAAATATATTGGATACCTGATGCTGCAACATCTGCAATAGGCCTCTTTGTGACATTAGCCATGAATCCAACAATGGAGAAGATGACAAAGCCAGCAAACATGCTTGTGCATGAGTTTATGCAGCACACTATGATGGAGTCCCTGAAATAAAGGTAAGGTGCTTTAAGCAGTGGGTAAAGCAATGCTACTGTTCATCAGTATATTACCCTTTTTTCCTGTGAAAAGATTTCATGATTTAGGATTTCACAGTTTGGGTTCCATTTCATGCTGGACAAGTCATACTGTCTTTCCCATTAGTGTAAATGCAGTTGTACATCTCATTCCAAGTTCTATATAACATTTAATATTCGGATCGGAGACACAGAAAGACAGAATCCAGCTCCAGCCAAGACAGGAAAGTGCCATTGTAATATGTGCAGTCATCTGCTTACCTGTAAACATTATTGTGGAAAGGGTTGTAACTTCCAAGGGCAATCAGTGAACCAAGACCCAAACCATAGGAGAAGAAAATCTGTGTGGCAGCATCCAGCCAAACCTGATTGCAGGAAATAATTTTTTTAAAAATCTGTTTCTGCACTTGAGGAGCAGGTCATATGTCTGAAAGGTGAACAGTTAGTAGTGAAACTTTTGTTTACAAGGATTGAATATTTACCTCAGAGTCTGAAAGCTTACTGAAGTTGGGAGTTATATAGAATAAAATGCCTTCCTTTGCTCCAGGCAGTGTTACACCACGGAAGAACAAGATAAGCAGCATAACATAGGGATAAGTAGCAGAGAAATATACCACCTGATGTGAAGAAACAAGACATTGTAAGTGTGGAAGGAAGAATGATCTGTGCTTGTTAACACTTCAGAAAATATTTGCTCCCTAAAAAGACTGTAGCAGCAATCGAGGCTGACTCTTAAAATTGAAGCATTTACCAATGGAAAACCTTGGTGTGGAAAGGGGAGTGCCTACTGCAGAATTCCCTAAACACCATGTCTACAAGGCAGGTGGATGTTGCCAATTTTCCTGAAGGTGCAATATAGTGGACTAGGATATTTTCGCACGAGGGGGCTCATGCTTTTCTTTTTTTGTATTCAACAAGGGGAGCTCCCAAAAGCAAAAGGTTCATGTCACCAGTACCCTGCTTGTAGAACAACATCTGTTAGTTTATTTCTCCACCTCTCAGACAGCTGCTCTTTTATCTTTCACATGCTCTCCTCATCTGTTAGGATATACAGGGTCCTACTCTCTTGCCTTTTCAAAAGCCCTATAAAAAAGATACTATGAAGTCAGACTCCAAAGAAACAGTGTCAGCCCTCTTTTTGCCACCTTCTTTGCAGACAGGAGAAATAAAATGGTCTCAGCTCAACTAGGCCATGTTCAACATGCAGCTTTAAGCGGGTCAGTTACAACCATCTTGCCAAAAGTTAACAATTCATTCTTTCAGTGTGAAAAAATCCTAGTCCTCTATACCAGACCTGTGGTCTTGTAACCCAAGCCTTCTGTTGCCACCGAGCCTCATGGCTGCAGCTTTTCATTTCCCTAAGATTTCTTCCTGCCATTTTGGGAGAGGGAAAGGCATACACCAATGTCAGATGCTGTTGCCCTTTAATTCCTGGAGAAAGGTCTGTCAATAATACGGTTTCCTCTAATTCATTAGTAAATTCTGTTTTGCACTCAGAAACCAGCCAGACTCCAAGAAGCACAGCATGCAAGCATGCCTGTGGCAAGAACCACCTACGGCTCTCATTCAGTGTAAGGAAAGGAGGGAGTAGCTCTTTATGCAATACAGCTTCAACACTTACTTACGTATCTAAGTCCAGCAAGAGTTGTGCAATAAATGCATGCTTCTCACTGAAGCCAAAACACTTCATCCCCACTCTATTGCTATCCAAACTAGCTAGAATATTCATCCCAGGAACAAGCAGACATATTTTTAAGGCAGTTTTATACCTGGCAAAGCCAAGAAGTCTGTAAGTGAACATACCATCTAAGACTGTGGTCAGACCTAGCTACAGAGGAGCCAGCCCTTTCAAAAACATGGTGCTATATCAATTCAAGAAAGGTAGAAATTAAATACTTCACAGAGCTATTCCAGCAAAACTGTCCCCAGCGCCTCTTACCTCAAGAATTTTCAGAATATTTGAGTAAAATGGGCATTTTTAATTGAAAGGGATTTACAGTACTTTTTAATCTTACCTTTCCGGTCCAGCCTACCCCCTTCCAGATACAAAAATACACCAGAATCCAGGCAATTGCTAGCGTAATTGCTAGTGGCCATCGGATTTGCCCTGGTTTTTCCAATCCATCAGTCATTTGGTGCATGTTGCGTCTAGAATAAGCCAACAGAATGTGTATTTGACAACTAATTCAGAAGATAGTATATGAATGTTAACAAGCTGATCCCTGCATCTACACAGGAATGATATAGAGAAAAATTATCAGCTTACTCCCAGAATTCAACGACGGCACTTGTCATGTTAGTGGTGTTTGCTAAGGTATAATTGGAGAAGCAGCGGTCAGTGTTCCATGGGTTCTCACAGTGTTTCCAAGGAAGAGTCTATTTAAGAAAGAGAGAGAGAAAAACCTAAACAGTGAAACACTTTTTAAGTAAGCATTACCTCAGCTATCTCTCTCTTTATTAGAAATGACAGTTGAGTGGAGAACTCATACCCTTCGAGTTCTGCAGCACACTGATCTCCCTGGCGTGCATGTCTGCCACGTAAGTTATTTAACTTCATATCAGTTGTGTGAATCGGATGTAAAAATATTTCTTCCTTTCTTTAATATATCAGCCCAAATGCCTTGGAGTCTGATGTGCCTCTCAGCACGTGAGAGTCTATTAAGTGTGCTACAAGAAACAAGGGCAGCAGAAAGGACCTCCTGGAGGTCCTGTTACCTCTTGTTGCACTAGAGGTAATAAAGGTGTGATGATTATTGATCAGTGATTTCCATTTTCCCCTCAGGTCAAGGGACAATTAGAAAAATGTAAACTTTCTATTTTTTACGTGCATTTTCTACATGTGTCCATTACATTATCTTTCAGAAGTTCTGAGAAGCAGAACCTGTTTCCACATGATGTCCATGAGAATTAATCTCATTTAGATACAACTTAGATACTCTTCTGATGGCCAACCTTGGAAACTCCTCTCACAGAAAGTGTTGTATCAGGGTATTGCATGTTTTAAATACAAGGGTAAGAGGCTTCAAGGGAATTAGAAGTCAGTATTCATTTAATATGGGCCAGTGCATCACTTCCAGACTATGACTGACCTTTTACAACAATAACAAATCTGATGATAATAAAAAAAGAAATGATCTAATGATCTTGTCACTCCCAGAAAGTAATTAATGCAAATTTGGTCAAGGGAAAATTCTTTAAAGAAGAGAACAAGCAAGCATGAAAAAAATCTGTAGAATAGACAACAATTGAATGCATTAATTATTGAGACTTATGTAAGAATGCTTCCTCAGATGGCCAAAACCCACAAATCAGACAAGAGCTACTCAGCTGATGAATCATCCTTGAGGGGAAAAAAAAAGGCAGCTAAAAATAAAGTTAAAAGGAAAGAAAACAAAGTGAAAAAAAACAACAACGAATGGAAGTTCAGAGCTAATCAAATCACAGAACTTCCATTCCATGGGACTTTCTTTAATAAACCCTTCCATCATTAAACCACATTGCAATGATACTATTTACCAAAGAACTAACATTTGTGTGGCTGCTATTGAAGGAAAAAAAAAAAATCATTTATACACTGAAATTTTTCTCAGGGGAATGACTGGCCTGTAGGCTCAAAGGCAAATGGGTACTAGTACTCTTGTTAGCGTTGTCAGGACAAGGAGTCCGAAGCCCAAGCTTGACTTGCAGCTGCCTGGCAGGTAAGCAGAGAAACAAGCAGGCAAGTCTGTGATTAAAGGGCAGAGACAGATAATAAGTGAAACTAAAAGGGTACAGATGAAAGAGCTGTGTCTCTGAAGATTAAGATGAGGAAATTTAAACAAATTGGTAAAAAAGAAGCTTGTGGCTCCAAAATAACCTATCATTATGTTTCTCCACTAGCATTCTTGGAACAGAATATTTTCCTCACAAGTTTCCATTCTACGTTTCCTGTGAAGAAGAAAAGAAAAATTAAAATGGAGGGATTTTTACAATATAGTTTTCCTTTAGTAAGAAATTGCTTATCTTACTGATTTCTTTGCATTTTGTGTTAACCTCACACCTTTACAGTGAGATAGATTAATCAGGTACCTATATATCACTTTGCTTTACATTCAACAAACAATGCTGTCCCCGCCCCTCCCCTCCCCCACTTACAGTGGTAAAGGAATTATACAGGTAGTATATGGCCCACGAAATAATCACAATGTAGTAAATATTTAGCCAAAAGGAAAGGACAGCAGCAGCTAGTCCCACACCTGTAAAGAAAACAACAAGAAACAAAAGAAGATGACTTCTAGTAATGGTTGTACAAGTGTCAGTTGAAGAACTGCAGTTCAGAAGGACAAATACGACATATGGGGCAGATAGCATTTACTGCATTTTGTAGAAACCAAGTTAATATTTTAGAAGTACCATTATAAAATGGTCACCAATTTGAGTGATAGTTCAGTCATCTATACATTTAATCATAGTGTCCAGTTCTCTGTGTGTTGCAGCAAGCAGTCACATCTGCTGCTGCTGAGATTTTACAGGCATTTTTTACTTCTAGGGAAAAGAGCTAAATCAGCTCATTATCTGAAACAGCAGTCCCACAGAAACTTCTGGCAGATGCACACAAATTGAGTATGAGTTATAATGCCAGCTATCCATTTAGTACACTGATCTAAGTGTTTGATGCTTAGTATAATGCTATTACGTCATCTCAGACTAAAGAAATGTCAAGGGTTCCACAATGAGAATCCCTTGTCCTCTACTCCACATGGAGACTTCAGGGGTATTTTAAAATATTCAGGCTTGTGACAGTTGCCACATGACACTAAACAGGAGCAAGTGCTCAAAATAATCAGTCTAATGCAAAGCAGGATCTATACTTTGCATTGTGCCCCCTACCAACATCTGTAACACCAGCAAAGTTAAAATACTTATCTGTGAGAAACATTTTCTTCTCTCTGGGTTTTCCCAGTACAAAATTTCCTAGAACAAAATCCACTCCAAACAAACTTTTAGCTCACCCTATGCTGTCAGTCCTACTGTGTGAAGTAATTTATAACTCGATGTGTAACTTGTTCTTCTTCTGGCCCAGGAGTCAGCTCAAGAGCTCTTAAGTGTCAAAGGATTTAGGACTAGAGGGTGAAAAGCACAGTTTGTGAGGTGTGTGGGTCTGTGCAGAATCTAGAGTAAAACCTTGAGGTTCTAGCAATGAGAAACCTCAAACTAGTTAAATATCCAAGTGTGGAGTGGGCTTGTCTTAAGCAATTCAGAATGAAATTGCCTTCATTGAAGTGTTTGGCCATTGAATTTCAATAAAGACCAACAGGAGATACAAATCTCTGTGACTCTGACTAGAAACCAATGTTTACCAAATTGCTGTGAACAGAGTTCCATACCCACTCAGACAAATATTGCTAGATTTAAAATGCTATTTTGAACAGTCTTTATATGTTCCTAACAAAACAAAACAAAACAAACAAAGAAAAAAATCAAAGTTTTTGAAGTTCAAAAATAAGTTTGTTGAGAGTCTAATGCTTAACTTCTGCTATTTTTAATGGGGAATGAATAATATCCTAGTGTGTTTCAAAATTGTTGTTTACACCTCAGAAAGCTAGGGTTTTCTGTAGAAAATTATGGTTTGAGTAAAAATATGAATGCATAAAGAAACATTCTTGCTCTGTCACTTTATGCAACTTGGAAACAAATGGAAAGTAATCCAAATTCATACTGTACCTTTGAACATTGGAGCAAGCTTCCACACTCCAAGGCCTCCTATAGATGTATACTGACCAAGGGAACACTCCAAAAGAAAGAGTGGCACTCCAGCAAAAATTAAAGTAAGGAAATAGGGAATCAGGAATGCACCTAAAAAGAAATACGAAAAAGTCTGTTACATTGGGGAAAAACACTACTGAGTTTCCACTGTTGCCATCCCTATTATATAGGAAAAGAAACCCACATTTTTTTCCTCTTAAGTGTAACTTTTCAAAAAAGTTAGTGGAAAGCACATGTACACTTCTGAACCAGTATCTCAAGAGGTGAAAATAAGGGGAAAAATGTATCTCATTATCATTTAAATATTTTCTGTTTAAGTAAAAAGCTAAAATCCAAAACAATGTGTATTTTGTTGTCTTCGTCTATCACAGGAGTATGCAGATAGCATAAAGGCTTTAACCAGAACTGGCTGCTTTCCAGCTGAAGTTAGCCTTTTATGGTAAGCTCGGAGTCAGTATTACAAGCTGTATGCAATCCTCTCAAACACTCAAACCAAAAGAGAGGGCTCTGAAGGGTTGGAGGGCAATGTGCTTTAGTTCTGCTCTGAGGCCTTATGGTCTTTTAAGAGCACCTGCCAACTAGAAGTTAGAATACACTCCAGAGCAGACCTCAAAGCAGAGCACCACACTCCAAAACTGCTCCAACCCTCCTGGACAAGTGTAAAGCAAAACAAAAACCACCAAACCCCAAAACCCCAACCCAAACAAAAAAACAACTCTACAGATGAAAAAGATGTTAAAACCAAGTTTTGTTTTACAGATAATTTTTATGGTGAGTTCTAATATACAGATATATCAGAGGTTGTAAGAATGAAACAGGAAACTTACCTCCACCATTCTTGCCACAAAGGTATGGAAATCGCCACACGTTCCCTAAGCCAATGGCGTAACCTACACAGGACATAAGAAAGTCAAATTTTCCTTTCCAAGTATCTCGGTCCGGAAGATCCGTCTTCTTCTTCTGCACTTTTACTACCAAGGTTTTAGGCTTGTCATTGGTGATTGAAGCATCAACTTCCGTGGAGATCTGTCCATCTGCCACTTTTGTTCCGTTTGTTGCCATGTCTCTGGGTTTGCCTGAAGAGGCTCTGGCAGCAGCCGGACGGGAGATTTCAGCACCAGTCCACGTGGACAGCAGCTTTGCGGCTCGCGGTTTCCCAACCGGGGAGTTACGGCTTCGGCGGGAAAAACGCAACAGCCCCCCAAATGCCGGGGTGGTTCGTGAGCTAGACCGCAGTCCTGTACCAGCTGCTGGATCGAGCTGTGAAACACAAGATCGCAGAATTCAGATTTGCTTCGGCAGTACTTTAGGCAACTTACAAATTTGCGGTGACCGGAGACCTCGCGGCCGACGGAGCTTTGCAACGCGGGTGTCTCATCTAAGAGCTCGGCTGTGCCCTTTGGGGTTTTTTTTATTGACTCAGTGAGAAGCAGGTCAGAACTAACGTAGTCCCCCAAAACAATCTCCAAGCCACAGTTACTCATTCCCCCCCCCCCAATCCCTTACGAGTCTACTGAAACAAAATAATTCTAAAATGCAGCACTGTATTTTACATAGCACATAGCCCAGATTTTTTATATATATATATATATATATATATACACACTAAAGATGGATCAGTAATGAGTTTTCTATTTCACAGCCCAGTAAATAATATATAGAACAGCCCAGAACTTGGGCAATGAAACTATTCCATTTAATCATTCTGCATTTTAAAAAGTAAAAGGAATTCCCACCATTCTCAAGTACCTTTATGTGCAAGACGTTGTGGCTATCAAGAAACAGCACTTGCCACCTTTAATAGTGAATTTAAAGAGTTACGAACAGCGTGCACTTATCTAAAACACCTTTCTCTAAAATAGTCCCAGAGGAATTAAACAATAAACCAGATCAAGCAACAGGACTTAATCCTGGGTAATGATGTTCAGTTTTACACATGGTTATAATTAGCTGTTAATATAAGACAAATGTTTCACTAAGCTTAAGTTATAAGCACTGTAAGACAACAGGCTGTAATAATGGCTCCTCAGTTTCTGCTTCCCACCAGGGGTTACATTCTTGTACCTTTTCAAAATCCATTACTGGTACTATATAAATTTTCAAAGTCTAAATAATGAAAGGAAAAATCAAGGAAGTAAATATGCATTATGAAAAAAGACCTGGGATATTTCAGTCAACTCTGAAGTGCGTGTGATGCCTGCAAACTTCCACAGCTCCACTTCACTTGGAAAAAACACAATGAGCTAGTGTCTATTGCATGTCTACTGTATGCCCATTCATGATCAATTTATTGTCTAGTTCCTCTTAATAACTTCTTTTACCATATGCAAGTCACCAGTCCTCAAACCAGACATTACAACAAATGAAACACTTGCCAGTAAGAAGCTACACCTTATGGCAATGTTGGCAACATTCACCATGAGGTCACACAAAGATCAACAATAATTTTATTTACAGATGTGTGTAAAGGAACATTGAGATTATTAGCCATTCACTTCTAATTGTAAGTTATGTTAAAAGAAACATAAAACCCCACATAAACACTGTTATAAACAGTGCTTTTCTTCCACTCCTCATTTCAGATCACTATATGATTATAATGCTTATTATAAGGCCACATCCAACAATTTAAAAAAAAAACCTTTTCAGTTGGAAGCTGAAGAAGAATCAGCTGTAGGTGTGCTGGGGGGAGGAGAGAAACAAGGATCATGCTTGTAACCTTCCTCTCTGTTCCACTTCAAGATGGGACTCAAAGAGGGAAACTCCATCTAGGTACTTTCACCTCCTCACAAGTCCTTCTGTGTACAGATATCTCCCCTTCATAAAACTGTGCACTTAATTTTCCGTATTTCAACGCAAGCCTGTCCACTTTTGTGTACCAATACACGTCATTTCTGGCTGTGGTCACAAGTTTGAGCAGTTCAAGTAATGCATTTCCTTATGCACGAGAAAATAACAGATCACCATGTCGGCAAAATGGGTCTCCTGTTCTGAGGCTGGATTGAGAACACGTTGAAACTTTGGCGTCCTCGCCTACAAGTTTGTAAGTCGATGGTGCAGACAGCTCCAAGAGTGCACTAACAAATGTGCAGTTTGCCAGCACCACCTACTGATGAAGATGCAGAACTGAAAGTGTTTCTTAGCCAACAGGCTGTACGAAGTTAAGGGGCATCAGTGTGTTCTAGTACTTGTACAAATAGGTCCTGTACTAGATTAGATTTTGTTGTTGTTGTTGTAATTTACATTTGGCCTGTGCTTTATCATCAGCAGGAGCTTCCAAGTACTGGAAGATGCTGAGTGTGTTGAGGATGGGTGGAAAAAGAAACCCAAAACAACATAAAAAAACCCCCAATAAACCAACATTACAGAGAGAGAGAGATGTATGTATATCTCTTGTTTGGCTCACAACGAGGGAGAAACTCATCCTCAGAGCTGGCACTCCAGGAGGGGATCTGTGCTGGATCTCAGAACTGAACCACCAAGTCAACAGGAGCGTGGGTTCACCCCCTCATACCTACAAACAGGCTCTGCGCGTGAGTGCTGGGCATAGACCCCGTCCTGGCTCTTCCAGCCCTGTCAGACTCCGGAGACTTTTGGGTATACATTAAAGCCTCCGTTGAATAATGTGAGTAATTTAGCCCAGTGTAAGAGTCCATGACAAAGACAAACCGGAGAGTTAGTAAGAAAATCTTAATGAATAAAGCAAAGAACCCAGGATTTTGTGAGTCCTCCTGGAGGAAGGTACCCACACCTGTTTGAATACTACTTTAATGCTGAGTGTAAGGCTGAAACTTCACAAGACATCACAGCAAGTGCACATATCTATGTCGAAGGTGATGGCGTTTGGCAGGCAGCCTGGTGCTTTTAATATTAAAAAGAGATTGAAAGCAGTAGTTCAAACAATCACACGTGGAGATGTGCTTAACTTTATCATACAGCACAACCTTCAGTGAACACCCCGTTGCGTGCACTAAAAGTATTCAGCAACGTTAGGCAGTGGCAAGCCCAAAGACTCAGCAGAGGCTCGTTTTGGGAGGATGGAAGTGGGGACTGACCAATTTGCATCTGTCCTGCCCTACCACTGCTGATGCCATTATTCCATTTGGAGAGCATGCTGGAGATTTTACTGGCACTGGTGTCAGCACATGGACATTTGTGCATGTATGGCAATACAGCAAATCAGCATTGGACAGACAATGAAAAAATGCTTTCATTCCATAGGCTTAAAAGTAGGGGTTTTTCCCTGCTACGAAAATATTTTTCCCCACGCCTAAGAAATAATAAATTACAGCAATAGAATTAGCCTCTAGCCTCCAATCCACACTCTTCATACGCAGTAGTACTTAAAAAACTATGACTTACGTACCACAATCTAGAAGAACTGGTGATACAGCAGTAAAGATATTTGGTACATGCTCTCTAATCTGATTAGGCAATATCCCACAGCACTGGGATTTAAATTTAGAATTGGTCTGACATGGAATAGGACAGATATACACTTATGTAAGCTCTGTGGGTTGGCTTGGGCAAAATGAAATACAAATTGTAGTTGTCAGCCAGCAGAGCAGGTACAACACTTGCTATGCAATGTTACACTCTGTGGGAAGAAGATGGAGAGATCTTTTAAATAAGTCCGTCTTTGCTCCTCCTGTTCCTTCATGCCAACACTGAGTGTGCTAGGCAGGGCACAGCAGCTTCCCACCACATTCTTCAGTGCACAATAGAGCTTCCTTGACTTCAGTTACTAGGGTTGCTCAGCCAAGAGGAGAAAGCCCTCTAAAACAGGTTTTGGATACCATCTGGTTGTCCTGCATCACCACCACATTAGAGAAGAATGACTTGAGAGAGCCAAGCACACATAGCAGCCAAGGTAATAAGCACAACCAGGGAAACTGGAACAAAGAGAGTGCCACTTAATTAATAAAAGCATTTTTCTCTCTCCTGGTCTGCGTGAAAGTGGATTTGAAGAGTTTAGAACTGGCTGCATAAAATGAAAGTGAACAGCAATATTACTATCATCTTTCACAAGTGATATCAAAAGGCAATAAACAACAGTTCAGAAGCACACACAGTCAGCAGGAAACCCCAGTTCCTTTAAATGATGAACCTCTGTTATGTTCAAAGTTCATTACTCCCTCCTTCCAATCCATTGTGTTGCTCCCTCCCCAGAGTGCAGCAGCTCCGAGGGCTCCACACAAGGCAAGACTATGGCAGCTCCATTCAAGAAATGCTGAAGAAATGCTGTTATATAAAATGTCACATTGGCTTCATAAGATTTTGAAGGTATTACTGCTCTAACCTGAGTGGGACTCCAGTTGAGCCCACTGTGGCCATGGGTTATTTGCACTAACGATTCTATTTGTATTGGACAATCAAGTCAAGAGAACACCATGCATATGCTAAGTTTCACAGCAAAATATATATCCCAAGTCAGCAGTGTCCTGGAACATATGAAATGGGATTGAAATGTAGAAAGTGTAAAAAGAGGACTGCTGAGCTCATTGGACTTCCATTCTGAGATGTCCACAAGCAGAGCTTTGTTTTATTAATTCCTTTATAGGAGGGATACTGTTTGGAAGTAGTAAGCAAAATACTGTGCACATACATAGCGCACACCAGGTGATATCACATATGCTGTTCTACCACATATATATAGCAGAAACCCATATGCATCGAAGAACGTCGCTACTAACTTTTCCTACTGGTACGTCAGATCTCTTGTGAAAAATCTGGCTCAGTTATGTGGACTTCCACAAAGTGTTCATTTTTATTCAATACTTTGTGCAATGCTCACTGGCCCGACCAGCCACCATGCCACCTTTGGTTTCTTAATGAGAGGAGAATTTTCCTTTATGTACAATTGCTAAATTGCATATTGAAACAGATAATTTAAGGGGGGGGGGGCACAGAAAGACAACCAAAAAACCCAACCCACAAAGACACAAAACAGATGTTCCTTTTTCTTTTGGTTTACCTTTTCTGAACCTCCTTGTAGCTTCTGCTGTCCATGAAAAGCCATCACAATTTTTAGAATTGTTTCATAGTGCTTGTCCACCTATTTAATTTCTTAAGATGGATATGTGGAATCTAGCATCACTGTGACAAAATCAGTGATGCCAGTTGCATCTGCACCAGCATTTGATTCCCCAGCTGAGTGCTCCATAGAGCTCTGGCAAACCACGCTGAGCAAATGGAAACTAAAGCTGACTCGATCTTTTGCAATATAAAATAATAACTGCAGCAAGAACTATCAGATGCAAGACATATGTGGGCAGGAAAAGCATAACTATTGCAGAAGATGAACTACAGGCAATTTTATTTGCACCACAAAAACGTGCAAATTCTAAATACCACTGTCCGTATTTTCACTTTGATTTTACCTAAAGGAATTACAAAGGGCTTAGGTTTTGTGCAAATGCCTATCTGTGGAAAAGCTTGGTAGCAACAGGGCCTTATCTGAAAAATAGTTAGATTTTAGGTGAATTTAATGGCATGAGCCTTTCTGTAATGGCTTTCTTGTGTTTAGCTTGCATAAAACAAGTAGTGGCTCTTAATATTTTCACTGCCTAATAAAACATCACATGATTACACCCAAATTCCCATGTTTAGTCAGTGAAGCACATTGGGTGTTCCCAAGATAATATAGCAACACATGAAGGACCTTAGCTGGATCTTAGTACTTCTGAAGTTGGCCCAGACCACAGAGTGTATGTAGTATCTAAATGAAATTGGTTGCTTGTCCATAGCAGCTTGTTATTTTCAAATTAAAAGCTTCCTTTTTCCCTATACAAGTCTACATTTCCAGTTTAACATGATCTTCCCTCTGCTTAATAAATAAATAAATAAATAAATAAATCAGATATACAGGAGTAAGAGTGCCACAGATCTAAGCATCTGTCTGATTAAATTTGTACAGCCAGCTACATTTCTTTCACTATTGACAACAGCAGCACTTGTAGAAGGAAATCTAAATTACACATCCTCTGAACATCTGGTTGCGTGAGCTGTACATAGACAGTCTATGCATCTCTCCACTCTTTCTTCTTAACTATTTATACACCATACATTTACTTTGCTGACATTTTGGAAAGCTATGCATGCTTAAATATGAAATGGTAATCCACAAAAGCTGCTGCATCTGCAGGTGGTGTAAATTGATGTATCACTGTCAGCTGAGAGAAGGTGAGCTACGTGCTGGAAAATCTTTAGAAGGTATATAAAAGCGTAAGAGATGCATTTAAAACCTACATGCTGCACTACAAAGATCTTATTTTATGAACAGTACTCTGTTTTGGTTGGGGAAAAAAAAGTATGAATACTTGGTTGAATAAAGAATTGTGAAACAAACTTCAGGAAGATGTACTACTTATAGTGTATTTCAGAGGCACACAAACACATCCTGTACACCAACATTTCTCCTCCACCCCCACAGTCACCTCCATGTAGAAAAGTTACCCCAAAGTGCTGCTCAGACCGGAGGTTTTTTAAATACAGTAACACAACAAAAAATAAATATTGTCACATCACTTATTTGATGTGACAAGTATAGCCATTCCCATAACAAGAGGCAGGGCTGGCCAAAACCAGCTTTTAAGCAGGTAAAGATTGGTCAAGTTTGCATCTTGTGGTGGGATCCAACATGATTGGTATTTGCTGAATTTTTCTTGGTGCTGGGACATGCATAGTGACATGCTCTTACATGACTTCTCTGGTGTCTTTAAGATGTTAGGTTCTTCTCTGTGAAATATGGCTGACCCTGATCAACAGGTTCAGAAGTTATTGGGGGCAAAGCAGCAGGCAACAGGCTGTCAAATGATTGCGTACGCCTTGCTTCCTTGAAGAAGTCAGATGACACAACAGATGCAAACTGTAGGTTTACAATACCTTGAGCACCACTAAAATATCTCTCTCTCACACCTCAGACTAGAACACATGCCTGGAAGGCATCAGTTTGGGGGGAAGGAGAAATGGGATGGAAGTGGCAGGAGCTTCATTCCTTTGCTCATTTGTAAACATTAACAGTTAGATTTTGCCCATACTGAAGAAACACGCTGACACCTAGTCCTTCAGGCTCTAAGCCACGACATGAAAACTTACCTGCTTGCTCCCAGTTCTAGCTACCCATAAAGGAACAAATTTTCTCTCTAGCTACCCAGCAGAGCCTGCATGTGATGGAAAGAAATAAAATAGTTTCCTAAAAACATTCTGTCTTATCTCTCCTTAAAGTGTGCTAGCATTTCTATTGCACTTATCTGTCTCTCATGAGATGCACAAGTTGTCACAAGAATCCAAAGCAGCAATACGGATGGCATGTATAACTATGGCTTGAAGTCAGTCATACCACCACCAAGAAGGAAAAAAAGCAACTTTCCAGTTTTCCAATCTTCACATACAAGAATAATTCAGCACTTCAGAAACAAAGATGAAAAACAAAAGCCAAACAACATTACCAGAACTGCTCACGTTTCTGTGGCACACAGAGATCCCTGCTGAGATACCTGCGTAATTTTGCACCCAAACCACAAGCATTTACTCCCTAAGTCCAGCTTCAGTTCATTAATGAGACTTAAGTTCATCTTCTGTAGTGCACAGAGGTCTCCTGGTGTGAAATGCACTCTTGATGTAAAAGATATGAAGGTCTAACCTGCAGAAAGAGCTTGTCTCTTATACAGTATAGCTATCAGGACATATTATGGTCAGATCCTTAAATAAATATTTATCACTTAACCTTCCACAAAAATGTTTCATACTTCTTTTTAAAGAACTTACTAGCAAAGGTATACCTTTGCAATTATAAGGGATTCTGTAATTATCCAGAAAAATCCTCAATAAAATGCAAAAAAGAGAAACAAACAAGAAACACAAGGTGCAAAATCATGAAAACTGCTGGCCATATAGCCTGTAGCAAGGTTCAAGTTGAGGCAAGGGAGATTTAGGTTAGATATTAGGAAAAATTTTTTTACTGAGAGGGTTGTCAAACATTGGAATGGGCTGCCCAGGGAAGTGGTTGATTCACAATCCCTGGAGGTATTCAAAAAGCGAGTGGACAGGGTACTCCAGGGCATGGTTTAGGGGGCTGGTTAATGGTTGGACTTGATGATCTTGAAGGTCTTTTCCAACCGAAATGATTCTATGATTCTATTCTATGATTCTGTTTTTGAAAGACAATGAATCTTGTTCGTCTTGTTAACATCAGAGTAAAGATATAGCAAAACTCACTTGCACCACAAGTGCAAAATTACCTTGACAATCTTGGGAGTCTGCTTGAAGGCTGCTTCAAAAATTGCAATATTTTCTTATAAGCCTGTAATGATTTTCCCATCTGGACCCTGTATCATTTTTATTTAAAATAGACAATTGATCATGGAGGGAGATGCAAGGAGAGAGAAGCATTTTCCACTCATCATGGAATTATATCAAAACTGAGTAACTGATAATCAGACTCTTACAAGGCTTTTAGACTGACTAACATTACTCCCCCATTAATTCCGGTAATTTAAACAAGACTGTGGGTAGTTATACGTCATTTGAGTATATTATTGCTCAGCTCACAGCACAGTCTGCCCTTACTACTCTATATTTATGCATCAAAAAAATTCTGGGCCAAACTTTGAATAGATTTCTAGCAATTTACAACAGAACCAAGTGGCTCTTACAGTGTGGTGTACCTGCTTGCTTAGACACTTTGGTGATTCTAACCTTATTGAATGGTGTTTTCCTTTTTGTTCCCATTGTTGTATTTCGCTGCAATAAAGTCTTTGTCACAATTTCTATTATTAGCTTCTAGACTGACTACTACAACAAAATATAATAATTACCATCTACTGCAACCATACATTCACTTCTAGCTTCATCACAGTTAGATATTCAATAAGACTTGCTCTACAGAAGCTGTCTGGCTAAGGACAGCATTCCCATACTTATTTGGACTCTTGTCTATGGGTTGTACTCCCATTCATCTGAAGTTTTATAGAGCAAGGTGATAATCTAAGTTACTGCTGTGTAAAAATGGTTTTGCCCGTTGTTCTTCATATTAGTTGGGTATCATTCTTTAGCCCTAATGGGTATTAAAAAGCATCTGTGTTGTACAAACCCAAAGGCCTTCCCTCAGAGACAGCGCTGGTTTCCAGTGTAGAAAATGCAACTGCTAGGGAACATGGAGAGGTTCAAAAAAGGTCAGGACTGGTGACAGTGACCATCCTGGTTGATGCTAATACAGGTTTCAGTATCCCCTTGCTGACACCCAGGAAATAACCCAACATACCAGGTCCCTCTTGGCCACAGAAGCAAGCCAAATACAAGTTTAGTGGAGCAGTGGATTTACTGTCCTGCTCTGAACTGCAGAAACACGGTTCTGACTTACAGGTACTGCCAATCCCATTATTTGCTTCCCTTACATACCCCTTTCTCCCATCCACCCTTCTCCCCTTTGCCTGGGAGGAGATGAGGGTGGTAAACAGCTTGCCCATCTACTTTTCCCCCACTGGCCCCTGTTTTGCACCCTTATTTGATATTTGTGATACAGTTGCCCCAACAGTTTCTGCCTTGGCCAGAACACTTCCACTGAGCTGCTGCAGGCAGGAGTTGGGCAGTTCTGACTTCCTGCCTTAAAGGCATTGAGCTTCTGCTGGCTCAGAGAGTTGCACAAAGACGAGACCTTGGAGACACACCAATGCAGGAAGCCAGGACAGAAAAAGGGAGCAGCAAGTACAACAAAAAGGCAAAGTAATTTGCCCAAGCAGTAGGCTGGTGCAGAATTTAGAGCAGAGTTTCTTTGAGTGCCAGGACAATCTCCTAACCTTCAATAATAATATTGCTACACTTCTCTAATAGCCTCTTTTTATTTCCAGCACGTACAAACGATTAGGTATGAAAGACTGTTTGCCTTGTGAAGGCAAAAAAAGGCACATAAAGGCTTCAGCAAAGATGACAGTCTGCCTCTATGCAAGAAAAATAAAAAAAAAAATCTCAGTGTAAGTAACTGGAGGTAGTGTTTGTTATTTAATTTTTACCAGTCTGGCAAGTTGCATGGTACTTCTCTTCCCAAAGAAGAGAATAAATACCCTGATAAGCTATAGCCACGTTTGCTGGCAGGTAGCCTTCCTCTAGGGAAAAGAGATGGAGGAGGTGGTCCCCTGCAGTGTTGCTGGAAGGGTGTCACTGTGTGAGTTGGACTGGAGCATGGCAGCACCCCTCTTAGTGAGACTAGAGAGCTGCTCGAACTGCTCCTTTAAAGATGGCCAGGGATCTGCAGTTTGCACAGGCTGGTGGACACAGGAAGGCAGAACTAACTGTATGAAACTGGTCTACCAGGCCAGTGCCCCTTAGCTCAGGCCAAATCTGCCATAGCCAGTCCTGGGGCAGCAATCACACTGGGGTTACTAACGTTGTTAGAAGCCGATGAAAACTGGCACACTGCCTAATTCATTGGGAGCTGCTATGTCCCCGAAGACCTACATATTTCCTTTGGTGAAAACATGATGTGAAAACATGATCTAAAACACTCCGTCTTCCTTCTGTATGTGCTGATCAAGTCTCCCAGGATTTTGGTTTGTTTGAGGTCTGTAAGCATCTCCCATCTGTCACTGTGTAAACTTTTTGTTGTTGTTATTGTTCTGGGCAAGAGTAGTTAGAAACATGTTGCTCCACATGTCAGAATATATCAGAAATAGCATCATTCCAGTCTGAAGTTTCCCGTATTTAATGTAGGCACTGACTATTGATCACCAACCTGTGAACAACTCCTGTTTTGCATCGACACTCACAATGTTGCGCTGCTACAAGAAGCCCACTGTTGAAGGGGGGAGCTACAGCAAAGACAATGCTACCTATTGCAAGCTGTATGCCCTGACCAAGCTTTTCAAGGCCAAAATTGACAGAATCTGATCCAAACACCCAGAATTTCACTAAATGCACAGTGTTCCTCAACCTATAATTTCCCATGCAATTCCCAGTACACAATCAGGCCAAATTTAGACCAGACACTGTCTTAAAATGGTTATCTAATCTGAAAAGGCTGTTGTTAACTCTTAATGGTTGAAGGCATATCTTCACCACTGGGGCGGGGAGGAGGGAGGGGAGAGAGAGAAATAAAACTTTATATAAAGAGAGTTGTAAACACTGTTTTAGCCTTAAAAAAATACACGTTTCAATTTCTTGCTTCCTTATGAAGCCAAAAGGACTAGGAAAACAATTTCTGTAAAATGATGATGAAGAAAACTTAGCCGCACAGTTTCAAAAGCTGTGGTTTAATAAAAACAACAGAGTTTGGGCAACAAAAATACATCATTTTTGAGCTGGGTATTTCCCTTCATCTAGTGTACTCCTCCTGCCACCTCCAGCTTCTAAATTTGGGGATATTTGGGTTTGTCATAAATCTGAAAACACTGCCTAAAAGTGCCATGGCCAAGTTACTCTTCACAGGATGAGATCTCGGCATATCTGAGATCAGATTTTCTCTGTGTGACCGGGCAAGTCACTTTGGATGACATCCAGAGTGGGATGTTGTCTAAAGCTTAGAGACCAACCCAACAGACAGGATCCACAAAGCTCCATGCATCAGATTCAGGGCTAGAAATACATTTTGACAAACAGAGAGCTAATGGTCCACATTTTTAGAGGCTGGGTATGCCATCTTCATGCGAGTCAAGCTTCCTTCAATTTGTGTCGCTTTAATGCAATTCATTTCCCCCCCACATCCCCCAACTCCCACAAAAACCCTCATCCAATTTTAGCAGCCATATATAACACAGGCCTGAACTTCCCCAAGCCTGGTGGAGAGGAGCAGCTATGGCAGATGCTCTGTTTCCTAGTTTACATGCCTATCGACTGACAATAGCAGCTGCCAACACTGCTAATTCCAAATGATTCTAATTCTGGTGCTGCCTCTACATTTTAGATCATGGCTTATTTTAAATAGCCCTATTTTCTGAATAAGAAGAGACTTTACATTTGTGATTCTTACATGCAGTTATCATATACTGCAAACCAAACCAAACAAAAAAAGACTGCAGGCACATGCACACATTAATGCAGTTAAGACTCTTGCAGGAGAAGCTAGAAGAAACATACCCTTTTGGAGTGGGGTGCAGAAGAGAGAGAAAGAAAAGCCCTGAACCTGAGGTTACCCTTTTCAGATACAGCTCCAAGCTAAAGCCACGTTTTCTTTCTGTCCTATTTTCTTTGATCTTCAAACTTCAATCCAAACCTTTAAGTTTAAATGGGATTTCATTCTGAACTAAAAGCAGTTTAAATGGAAACAAGAAATTCACCCCTCCTGCCAAATCATGAATTTGAAGCTGCAATATCAAGGTGCCTAGCAAATCTATAAAACTTTCTGGCTTGAAGTGATAAGGACAAACAATCAGGAAACTCACTCTGAAGGTAGGAGATAAATGGAACAATTTGCTTTCATTTCACTTAAAAAAAAGAAAAAGAAAAAAAAAAGCTCAAGATAAATTTGAGAATTTTGCAAGTGGCCAATACATGAAAACCAGTCATTGTTGGTTTTAACTGATGGCTCAATTGCATTACAATACCGACAGGGCAAGGTTTCACTCCTGTCCCAAATAATTTTAAGCCTACATTGAAAGCCTGCCTCAGGACAAGCAGTGGGGTCAGATTCTGCTCTAAAACATTGGCATCACTCTGAACAAAACACAAGTGCATTTTGTAGCTATGTATCTAAGCCCTAGTTCCCTTAACAATTATTCAGCAGCATCTCAGACTCAACTTTCTGTAACTATGCTTTAAGAGACGCAAATCTTCTCTTATATTCTCCATACACTCATAGTAGCAAGCCTTCTACACATGACAATGGGGCTCATATTTGGACTTGGCAAGGTACCAAACCTGAGGCTCTGGGTGCAGCCCCTACTCATATACATTTCTGGTGCATCTTGCTGGCACATCAGCTGCAGGCCCTGGGCTGAGAGAATTCGGGATCCCTTGCTCGAGGGATACCTTGGTCTAGGACAGTTGTATCTGTGTGGTGTGGCATTTTATTTATAAGGCTAATAGTGTACCTGAGTGTTTTTTACCTTCTGGCTACAGTGATGATTCTGAACAGGTTTTAGCATAGGATATTTTGAATACATTGAAATGTAGTACAAAGGTTTCCAGTATGGAGGACATGCATTGTAAACCAATCGCTACAATTTTGGTTTTACCTATCTCTAGCTTTCTAGCTACTAAGAAGCTTCAAAGCTTTGCTGCTTTGGTCAAAAGAAACAGATTGAACAATCTCCTTGGGCATCCCCTGTATACTCACTAATAACTGTTCTTGTTTGGGACCATTAAGAATGGCTAGCTCTCACACAAAGTCATTCATTTTAAATATAAGACAAAATACCCACTTACTGCAGTATAAACATAGGCTAAGAGTTTTCTATCTCATGAACGAATTGATTTGGGGGTGGGGTTATTTATTTACCGTAAACTCACCAAAGATATCCACGTACCAACACTGACATTACTCAAAACTGAAAGCCAGCTGATAAGGTCATGAAGCCAGATAACACCAAATGTTGGTTTCTGTCATGAATCAAAGCCTGCTACTTTTATCAAACAGAAAGACAAGACACCATCTGGTGAACAACAACTCATCAAGGAGAACACAAGATAATTTGGAACCAAAGGCTAATGCTGCAACCTGAAAACTACAGTCAATATCTGGGGCAATTTTCCCCTCAAAGTCTATGCCCTAGAACTAGTGCTTGCCAGTTCTAGAAGACCTCTGACAGTGACACTGATGCCACACTGCCCCAGTACTTAACTGGCAGAATTAAGCTGAACAGGAGTCCAGACCAACAAGCAAGAGAAGTAGAAAACCTGCAAGTCCCAGATAAAATATGCCATCTGGGTAGGTTAAGTGCCAGGTTTCTTGTTCACAAGGGCCAGGCAAATAGGCTGTTTTGAGAGACAGCAGAGGTGCTTGAGAAACCTTGCTAGTACTATGTCAGGCCTTGTCAAAAAGTGTTAAATCTTCAGTTTCAACCCACCGACCATTTATGTTCTAAGAGGAGGCAGAATTTAATTATTTAGTATCAGTCACAAGACACTATTTTCCTTGATCTCAAGGGGCATATTTTTCGGTATAAAGTCCAAGCTGAAGTCTTAGAAGGCGAACACCTTTCTCGAGGAGGCAAAGGAGAGGGTTATCTTCCCCCCTGCCATTTGTTTGACTAGTAAGCCACCTGGGCAAAAATATTATACATGGGAGATATGATTTTGCTGATTTTTCCCTGAAGAAGATAAGGCTAAGCTTGCCCTTTTCTAAAGGTACACAGTTCATCAGAAGAAGTTTAAAAAGGAAAAATGTGTTTTCATATCAGGTAAGAGTGCACATATGGCTTACCTTGTTCTCAAAATGGATAAGCCTGCACCAATCTGCAAGATTGACAGCTTTATTTCCATCTGCCTGACCTGAACAACAGCACGTAAGAAAACATTTTTCCAGATCCACACTTGGGAATTTGAACATTCATACTGATACTACTTTAATCCCATTTGACCGTCACACCCCCCCCCCCCCCAGTTATATCTATTTAATTATATCAGACAAAACCTTACTTGCCTGCAGCAGATAATTTGGTATGTTTTTTCCCCTTTTTGGAAACTGCTTTTTCTCCCCCTCAGCCTTTTACAGCCTTCCAATTGCAAGGTCTGTGGCACTTGCCAAGGGTGAAGGAATCTAATTTGCTAATTCAATCATCATTTGCAAACTAATGACTGTAAGCATTTATAAAAACGACATCTGAAACACAAGCTATGTTGATGAATACATTCTCAGAGTAAATAAAAGCACCTTTCAACTGAAGCACTTAAAGCCTGTGCATATTTCCAATTCAAGAATTTAGTCTCTTCCTGGACAACAGCTCTATTATTAATGGAATTAACAGTAATAAAAACACAGCTCAAACCTCCCCCCACAGCTGGACTGCTCCAAGAACTCCAGCTGGAGCCTAACTTTTGGTTTAAGGCAGCAGTCACTCAAGCCCCAGGAGTAATAAGCCATCTACTTCTCAATCAGTGGAGCCTGCTTCAGATTCACCCAAGAAATCACATTTCTTAGTATTTCTCTTTAACATTACTCAAGCCCCCTGAATTCCAGCACAGATAAAAGCACTTATGGGGATGAGACATGTGTTTGTAAGGGAAATAAACAAACAAAAAACCCCAATGTGACCCAACAGCAACAGTTCTGTAGTATTCAATTCTGTGTTTTAACATTGCTTTGGGTCAGATCTATAATTTATATTTAAACCAATAACCCTCCAAAATCAGCAAGAATTCAGTTTCAGCTGTGATCCTTAAGCACATCTGGAAATCCTAAGCTTAACAACCTGTAAAATATGCCTGTCACTAAGCTCTGCTCTGAGCTGGCAGAGAGTAGCTTCACTGGAAAAAGCAGTGCATACATACACTACAGAGCACATTTCTGGCATTCAAGTATTAGAAAATGACCCCTATCTTCAGTGTGTCCAAATTAGATTATTGTGCCAGAATTTCTCAAGTGGTGATCTGAGAAAAGTGTCCTCAGGCAATCACAGATGCAATAATACTCTCTCTTAATTTATTTGAGAAAACAGCCTGAAAATTGGGACAGTCATATTTTCTTGCCAATCAAGAAAATCTGTATTCTCAGCTGCTTATGGATAATAGATAAGCAATGTTATTCATCAGTAGGCTTCCAGTCTCCCAATGTTATTTAGGCTGGATTAGCATCTATTCGTCTCCTGCCACACCACAGTACATGTTCTACTCCACGCTTTTCCCTTCAAAGATTTCACTTAATCTTACTGTAGTGGCTCCTCAGGATCAATGCATTCTACTTCAATTAGTATCTTAGTACTGCCCAGACAACCCTTCAAGGCAGGAGCAGATTTCTAGGCAAACATGTGGAATGGATCTTAGAAAAACATGTATTTTCACACTGGAACAAATTAGGGAAATATTGATCTTGCACAATGCCTGTGAGTTCTCCCACCAGCAATAATTCCTTGCTGTCCGAATGTTACATGTAACAGCCTTTAAATGTTAAAAATCAATATAGGATCACTTGTCTATTTTACAGCAAATATAAACAGAGTCTCAGAAAGGTGAAATGGCCACAACCATCTAACAGGAACTGATTAACCTGGAATTGGAACCTAGTCCTCTTCATGAAAACCACATCTCGCTTTATAGCACACAGATTTCCACATCATTCAAAATGCATGTTTTCTGGAACTAGAGGATCAGTTGGTTGAATGGCTGTAAACATTTCAAAGTGCAATCTTTGCCCATACAGAGCTCAGTATGGCAGTCTATGACAGATAACATTCAGGTTTTCAAAGGTCGTGAACTTTGTTGACTATGAACTTAAAAAGAATAGCTTACATAACACCTGTCCTTTCCCTCTCTCTCAAAATCAGAGTGTAATTTGCAGTACCCAAAAGATTTGTCTTACCAATTCCCATGTATTTGAATGAGCACTTTAGTAGTAATTAGGTACCCAGATTCTTGGGGAGCTTTTAGCATCTGAAGTCTGACTATCTCCACTGTAAACAACTTCCCTCTTCACCTGTGGAGTTTGATTGCAAGAGGGGCAGGATAGTAGTAAGCCAAAACTCAAACCAGTATGTAGTAAACGCTTTGCACAGAATAAACCTCAAAGAATCCTGAAGGACAAAGTCAGCTAATCCTCCAGAGCGGATTTCAAGTGCAAAGCAGAAAGAGCCTCCATTTATTATCAGTTGTTACAATCATCATTTCTGCTTTTCTAACATTTATTTAATGTAGCTAATTGAAAGTAGGTCAGAGTAGACTGAAGTCAGGATGGTACCACTTCAGACTACTTCACTGTGGTTAAGCACAGACAAGGAAAATTCAGAGTGCTAGTGGCAAAGATTCCATGTATCACATAACAAATAAGCACAAGCTACAGAAAGTGTTCATCTACACTAAACAATGCAGTCCAGCATCAAGACAGTTAAAATGGCTCTGAAAAAGCTAGCTCAGCTACTGCATGCAGCCCAGTTGAATAAGCTCATCAACTTACCCACTGTAGCATTTCTAGTACCCAAGCTAATTTGCTGAGTTAGGTTTATTTGCTTGACTATGTTGGCACTGGTAATTTCAACACTATTTGCATCACTGCAGTATGTGGCTTCTGTTGCCCTCAATTAATATTTGTCAGTTTATCATCACAGTGCCACAGTTTAGCATACTTTAGTGACACTATTGAGTGGTACACAGCTGAAAAACAACACAGAGCACTATATTAATAGACTGAGTCAAAGGAAAAGTAAGCTTCCCAACCCGTGTTCATGGAGTAGTAAAGACCAACCATTTGACCTTTGCTCAGTGAGATCTGACATTGTTCCTTATGACATTATTATGCCTGTTCACAGACTTCCCGACTACCTGTTTGTTTCATCACTTTCACATTTCCATTTTGACTAGCTCCTGCACTACTGAGAAGTGACTGTCACTGTAGCGAGGGAGAATGTGGGAAGGAAAGAGTTGACTCTGCTGAAAGCAAACTAAAAAACTCCTCTAGTCTCATAGGCTATGATTACATACCATGCTTTTTATCCAAAACCTCTTAAGTCCATCTTGTGCTCTCTTTCTCCTGCCTCAAGTATCTGAAATTTCTCTGAATTTCTTTTTTCCTAAGAGAAGTCTGCCTTTCCAAGCAGTATTCAGATTAAAAAAAAAAAAAAAAAAAGAATATTTTTCTTCTCCCTTCTGCCCCTTATGCCATGTAGAAATGACATATTATTGGATGCAAGGCTATGACGTGATTACTGAACCAACTCCTAGAGGACCAAAGGTTATGGTGACTACCACAAAGTATCACTGATATCAACTACCACGATACAACATTTGGGGCATTAAAAAACCAAAAACCTAAAAATCCCAGCCTACTCTTAATCACTAAGCAGACCTGCATGCTATCTGTTGCAGTATTTAGTTCCTGGTTCAGTTTTGTCTGTACTACATAAGCCTGACATGTATTCCACACATTTTCTCCCACTTTAGCTCACAGATCTTACAGCTCTTTAGGCCAGTCATTGCAAAATTTCTCATTTAAGACCATCCACTATACTAAGTCTGACCCACTTGATGAAAATTGTTGCAAGACCCATAAATAGGAACCGTTTGTTGACATCTGATAAGATAGCAGATAGCCACAGCTAGGAACCTTAGTTTCTCAATTGCTTTATAAAATTAAACAAGCAATGCTGAAAAGCTGAGTAAGATTTCTGTTAAGAATGGGCCTTATACTTAAACAACAAATAATTGTTAAAAATTAAACTGTGTCATAAAAGTGGATGTACTGCTGTAATTATACACACAAAAAGGGCTACTTAAAATCTGAAATGAATGTATTTCTTAGCTGCCTCACTGCTCTAGATTATTTCCTTTTAAAAACAACAACAACAACTATCTTCAGACCAAGGAAAATGTTGAAGGTGGCAGGATCTCTCCAAGTCCCGAATATCCCCCATAAAGCTACACTTTCAGGTCCTACCAAGCAAAGAGCAGCTTAATTGCCTGCAATTGCAATTCCAGCCACTGCAAATCATATACAGCTCTCCCATGAAAGCATTAAAGGGCTAAGACTTAATTAGCATCCCTGATTAAATAGCAATTCATACAGCCGTTATATCTTCCATCTAGGGAGCACAGTTCTCTGAAGAAGCAGCAAAGGAAAAAACAAACACACACCCCGCTCCACCCCCAATCCAAACCCCACCACCCACTTTCTTCAAACTTTATCATCGCAAATGTTCATTATTTATGATGGAAAGGCTATTGCCAGACACACTTTGAACGCTCCTAGGCAAAGTTTCCATTCACATGCTTGACCTATCTGAGACATTACAGACCCCAGTAGAAATCATAGTAATTGTAATAATATAAAGCAGGAACCAAGTATGAAAAGACTCCCACAGGCAGTCATGTTTCAACAGCCTGCAGTACTGGGGGAGGAAAAGGGGGCAACCCCCCCCAACAAACAACCACAACAGAAAAACCCGACATAGTTGATAAAATTCTAAAGAACAAGCATTTCTGAAACTCAGCTCAGCTCCTATTCTTCCCTTCTTCCACTTCATATTTCTGAAACACATCACAGTAGGAGAAGATTAACTCATCCTTGGGACAGCTGGGATTGCAATTCTTCACCCCCCTTGCTTGTTGGGAATCCTGAAGTGATGGAAAAAAAGTGAGCAACAGCAATACTAAGAGGCAGAGTATATATCCAGACAGACATCCTCTCCATGTTTGGATAGGACAACCACGGCAGCAGCCAGAAATGACGATATGCTACAGTAAGTAAGAGCTGGTGATTCTGGTGTAGGAAATCCCTTAGTTTCTGAATTTCCAGTGCCTGCATATACTTATTCACTTATTGGTTCTGTTCAAAAGGTGCTAGCTTGTCCCTGTTTCTTGCTAGATTTGGGAAGATCTCCAGACAAAGAGGAGGTGTGTCTGAGTGTGGTAGTAGGTAATGGAATAGAAACAACTACTTATCACCAGACAGCTCACACACAGGTTGTGCTGTCCGCAGGCTGGAAGGATCATGTCAGCCCCTTGTCAAGCCTGAGAACATGCTCATTTTAAGATGCCATGCCAAGTGGGAAAATTTACAAGAAGCAGTGATGAGAAAACAACAACAAAGAATTATGGAAAGGGAACAAAAGTAATTTAGGAGTTCATGTGCAATGGACCATCAAAGAATTTTAACAAATATTTTGACAAGATTAGAGGTATACAGGTGCCAGAATTAGCAAGATGGACCTTCTACTATAGCACAGACTATCAGTTTTCAAATCCCGAAGACAGATGATTGTTGGCTTTTAATGATAAGGCACGGGGTCAAGAACTGATTTATAAGTGAGGTCCTGGATACTACCCTAACTGCTCCAGGGGAGCACATTGAGATTTTGGAAGCTTACGTCTTAGACAGTGGAGAATTACGCCGCAGCAATATTCCTTCACTCATCCAAATTGGAAATCTTAGGTAAGTGAAATAAGTCTGTGATGAGGATAAATACACTGTCTTATGACAAGACTCCAGTAAACTACCTAGACAGACAGAACAATGACAGATGGGATATCGGAGAAGGGTGTGTAACTGTACTTAGTGTTTGAAATGTCATTTGGATACTGTTCACTACTGATGTGCCTTCTGGGGTTTGCAAAATCCTGTTCCATTGGCCTTCAGAAAGCCAGAGGTCAAATTTACATATAAAAATCTGAATACTCATCCATATTTGAGCATTCCCTACCTACTGGTAAAAAGCACTTTATTCTTGACTAAACTTTCTGGAAAAGATCTGTTCTTCGCAGCATAGCTTAACAGTCCATCCCTTATGCACTACACACGCTCCTGTGCTTCTTCAAGCATTCCTCAATTTCTTTTTATCCCATTTCACACCCTTTTCTTTACAGAAAACGTGGAGTAGCATACATTCCTGTAGAACTGAAGGAAACTCCTTTTTCCATCATGATCTTCCCTTACAATTACCACCTACTAAATATTATATAGGTATTTGATATCAACATTCAAAGTATTGCTTGCTTCGTGATGCTCAACAGCCTCACGAGTGGAGTTTATCTATCATTTCTCTAGCTTAGTTAATGCCACTGGTTCTGAGAAAGTGAACAATCAAGATTTGTTGGATGAAGGCCTTCCCAGTCCCAAAGAACTCAAGGCTATCATTGAGCATGCAAAATAACTTACAGATGAGTCTGAAGCAGTTTCAGTTATTTGCACTGTAATACATGACTGCTCAGTTGAAGAAAGAAGCTTGGAACAACATACGGTACCAATTACCTATATCCTCCTGTAACCAATACTTTTTCATTTCAGATACAATTTATCTGTACTGCTTGGCAGCTCAACTGTCTCTTTCTCTTCTCTTGAGGAATACTACCACATGCAGATGCTGTTTATATGCTAGGCAAATTATTTCTGCAACCATATTCTTCACAATAAGCCTATCGTTGCATGCCATCCAAAAGGTAAGCGTCATAATCCGTGACTGTGAAAAATGCCTTGGCATTTTTTGAAAAGTAAATCCAGAGTCTTGGCAATATTTCAGCTTTGGTAATTGCATTCTGTTTATCTGTAGTTCTTATTTTCTAACAAACAGCTGATGAATTCTACCCCAGATGTGGCTGGTAGCATATCCCACGTTCCAGGAAGCTGTTAAAGAACAAACTTAATAATGAGCAACATAATTATAAGCCTTATTTCTCATGTATCTGCTCTACAGGTACTTTTATGCTCTTTTTCAGCTCCCAGCATCCCATCACAACAATAGCTGGACTCAATAGAAATCACAGGACTAAATCTCTTGAGGACACTTTCTCTTTGAAATGCTGGTCAGAAACCCAGAGAGAATACCAATGGCACATTAAAGCTCATTTCCCTCAGCCTACAGCAGCAACTTGGTAGTGTTTAGTTACCCCCCCATTTAAAAGTTTCCAACCCTTAGCTGAAAAGAAAGTCCCACAGCCATATGGGTAATAGTACCAAATACTAGCTTCTGACAAACAAATCTAAAGGGAAGAAAAAGTCCTATGCATTTTGGAATAATGAATTTGGCATCATTTCCCTTTGCACTGTTTTTATAAGACACATTGTCATATTTAAGAGCAAAAGTAAAACAAAATATTGATTTGCAAAAGCCAATTACAAAACTAGCTTCCTTTAGGAAAAGAAAAAAAAGGAACTGACACACATGAAAACTGCTACAAAAAGCTCCCCAAATGACATAAACATCTTTCTATCCTTGGATTATGTCTCAGGGTCCATTAACTTCAAACAATTTGGAAATGATTACAACATGCTATGAAAAGCACTTCTTTAAAAACAGAAAAACAAAGACAGCAGTATTACGAGGTAGCATGTTTATTTTATGCCAATGGAACATCCTTGCTCAGTTTATCAATTTCCAAAAAAGCCCCAGATATGTGAATTTTGTAGTGGCAGCTCTGCAAGCTCACCTGAGATCTGAAAGGGAAGAGTTGTTCTGAATAGCTCATCACTCGTCACCACCCCCCAGGCTGAACACTTGTCATAGTGTCATGTATTGCCAGGTACTCAGCAATTTGTTGCAAAGGAAAGTGCTGGATGTTCAATAGCCCTCCTGAACTAATTTTTCTTACTTTTTGAAAACAATTTTCTAGGCCATCTAGCTGGGAATGTCACCTTCCAAATGTGAAGCAAATAACTGCTGCCTTCTCAAGCTCTAAGAGAACACAACTTTCTGTAGCAGAGCATTGAGCATTACTTTTCTTTTTATTAAATACATACAGCAGTGATGGCACAGACAAAATACAGTATTTTTTCATAACTTAAATCAATATTTGATAGAATTACATATTTTCCCTCATTAAATCTAGTTCTACATTTTTTATTTTTTATTTTTTTTACTAAAATGGATAAGATTTGCTTTAAGCTAGTGAGATTTAAGCACATGCTTGAAATGAAGGTAACACCCAAAAAGTTTAACACAGCTGAATCAGGGCCATATACAAGGCAAAGTAGCTCTGGCCAGTAAGACTGAATGTCAGGAGATGTGGGCTGGATGGTCATCTCTACTATGTGTCTCCTAAGATAGGTTAGAGATGTCACAATGTCCCTCAGTCTTACTTCCTCTTTATTATTAGCTGCCAGACCACAGCAATGAAAAAGGTGTGTACTTGAGCGAGACCCCATTGAAAAAAAGGCAAGTACAGTCCTTTACCCTCCCTCAGTTTTTCTCTTCACAGCTATATTACTTGTGTGGTATAGCTGAAAATAATAATAGCTGAGGGCTGTTCCGTATTTGTTTTACTTGGGTCTGCATACAAATTGCTTAAACCTTCTGTTGTTCATGAGCAAGCCAAACATAGCTCTGCTGCTTCTCTCAAATTTCTATCTATGCTGTGGCGATATGAGGAGGAAAGTGTTCATGAAAGCAAAGAGGCATGGTTCCAACAGAGACTTGCAAGGGAGGAGATGGCTCCATTTATTGGGGAGGGCTAAACATCCTTTTTTGCCTCACAACAAATGCTTCAATTTAAAAAAAAAAAAAAAAAAAAAAAAAGCAGAGATCTTAATGGCTGGTTCAAGGCTTCACAGTAACTGAGTGAGAAAAACCTAGTAAGCACTTAACTTCTCTGGTTTCTGTGACTAGGAAAACTAACAAATATTCAAAAGATGATCTTACTTCAATGAATTTTAAAATAAAACAAAACAAGGATATTCCATACCAACATTTCTGAACAAAAGGCTGAGCCTAATGCAAGACCACTGACCAGCAACACATCCCTCATTGCAGAGCTCCTAGGTAATAGCTACAGGAATCAGGAATACAGCAGAAAAACCTCTTCCACTCCCTCCACTGTCCCTGGTACCTGGATGGCAGGAGAAGGACAGGAAGAAGTAGACAGCAGACAGAACACCTCCTTACCTGCCACAAAGAATCCCAAGGCAGCTCTTCATTCACAAGAGGCTGTTAGAACTTTGTGACCAAACCACCACTCTACCCCACGAGCAATGAGTTTGTAGAACTTAGTATTGACGGTTTTTTAAATTACTAATTACAGGTAACTACACCGACAATATTCCAGTGACTCTCATTCATCTACTAAGACAGAAGCAAAGCTGTCCGCATTTCACCATAGTACCATTTGGCTTTAGGAAGTTCCCTAACCACTTTGTTTCTGGATTTCAAGCTGGGAACACTGTGGTCCTACAGAGTCACGGTATTTCTAAAGGAGCTAAAACTGTCCCTCAGGCTTCACTCCTGCAAGTGCGTTCATCTATCCATCTTGTGAGCCCCCCTCCTCACACCAAGAGCTTGACTGAAACTCCAAAAGTTTGGAAGTAAAATACTGTTCCCATTATACAGGTCTCAAAAGTCTCAGCTGAAGGAAGACAATATTGGTCCCACAATTCTTCCAGCCTCAGGAACAGGAGGCTGAAGAAATGCAAGCTCTTTTTGGGAATACAGAGTTAACCTTGGAAGGGAAAGCATTCAAAAGACTGAGAACTGTCCCAAAACAAATACTGACCTATATAATATAATAGGTTTTGTTTACTGAGGCATGAGCAGATACTACTTCACTGATTTAAGTGAATAGGCTCAGCGCCAAAGCTATCAATGGAATTATATCTGCTTATGCTGCTGGGAAGTTCTGCTCTTTGCACAGCATTCGGTGAGGTGTAAAATGAGGACTTAATGTTACTTGCTTGGACTTATTTCAAAAGCAATTGCTGCACCTGTTCATACCAACATACACACACAGTAAGTTCTTCTATTTTTCCCAGAATCCAATACCATAAAACTGGATTGAAATAATAAAGCTATGATTTATATTCCTACACCTTTCTTTATTATTTACTAATCACCTCCTTTCTAAAATGCATTCACTTTCCTAAAGGAAAAAAAAAAGCAAAAGATCTGTTTCTGCCTACTAGACAATAAGCAATTCTTTGCATCTTCTCTCCACAAGAAAAGAAATCTTTTTGTATTGCACAATACTGAATATGAACAATATATCCTGGCTCCTCTGAAGCCGTATCTTTCAGGTATTAACTAGGAAATGGGGACTCCTAAAGAATAATGCACAGAAGTTAACTGTATACCCCTTTGAATGTAATAAAATAACAAGTAGCAAAACAAGCCAGATTTCTTCACAGACAAATACTAGCTCTTTATCTGCATAGCATAGAGTGAAGTGTTCTCTCCTCCGATTTAGGTCTAGCCAACCCAAAGCAGTCATAATGGACTTACTCCAAATATACTGCCAGACTGCAGGAATTGTGCAAACGGAAGGCTTGGTTCTGTTAAGCGCTGAATATCCTTAGCTTCCACTGGGAGCTCGTGCTGCTTTGAAGGAAAAGGGCATTTGGCTAAATGGAGCAAATTTTAACAAGCCTAAACAAACAAACAGCACACCATGCTATGCAGTTATAGCAGTAAGGAGAGAAATATTCATCTCCTTATAGCTACAAAAATTTGCTTTCAATGATCAACTTGGAAGAAGCAGAGAAAGTGAGCAACCCGAGTGACATGCATATAGTTTCTTGATTTGTTAAAATTTTTCTATAAGCCATTCAAAGGTAGACAAATAACAAAATCAGCTCACACAGTGCACATGCATGGGCCTGGTGACCTCCAGAGTTTCTTCCCGATCTAAATTTTCTATGATTGTGTACCATGAGTTTTCATGATGTCCATCACACCTCTAACAGTGAGTGGCACACTGCTTGGAAAGCCTGGGAGAAGAAGGAATTGTCAGGCCCCTGGACTGCAGCTTCTCTTGCTTAATTGTTTAGACTAAGACAGCTGCTGTGGATAAAGCTTTCCATCAGGGAAGGCAGAATAAATTCTCCTGCCCTTTTTTTTAATAATAGACCAAATAAACTCCAAATATTGTTTCCTATTTGCGTAAATGCTCACTGAAGTACCTCCAACCAGTAGAAGATAAGCTACATTAAGATATCACCAGTTTTAGACTTCCATCATTCCTATCTTCAAAGCATATGACCAATGGCTAGCTGTTTAAAGGGACACAGCAGCACGTGTATCAAACTCTCGTAATAACCTTATGGGATAACTACATTCAGGGCAAGCCTGGTACATTGTTTAAGGCAGCAAAATTTTCACTTGCTTGTAACACTTGAGAAGGGCCAATGCTACTTTGTACATTTTTATAGTCTGTTCTGTTTTTTCAGGTTTGTCCAGAAAAAGAAAGCTTGTGCAATGACTATCAGCAAGTCATCACTTACCTCAATGAAAGATAAGGGGAAACTGAGGGAAGTTGGTTTCTCTTATGCTATGGAAGCATTTGTGGGTATTAAGTGTCAAAATTAAAAAGAGAGAAAAGAGTAAAACTTGTCTATTTCTTACAACTAATACATAAGAAAAAACAACTATGGTGGCATTATTTTTTAAACAATATATAACGTTTCCAATTAATTCACAATATTTGCAATGGGAATGTCAAAGATTTATATGTCATTAAGAGAGTGTTGATAAAAGATCACCACTGGATTATATTAAATAATGTGGCTGAATTTTTCAAAGGAGCCAAAAATACCTGTGTGTGCACTTCAGTGGGATTAAGGTGTCTATCCTTCTTAGACTTCTAAGAAAAAAGAAAAAGAAAAAAGCACCCTGAATGATTAATGTCTACTTTCATTCTGAAATACTAGATTTAATTATGTTTTGGTCTAATGGCTGGCAAAGATTAGGAAAGGAAAGATGTAGATGAGAGCAGGAAAGGGATTACATCTGCCAATCATATCCACAAATAGCACTACCATTTTTAAGATCCATTGGACCAAATCTTGAAGCCTTTTATTAGCAAAGAAATTCCCATTAAATGAGAATGTTCCACACAAGACAGCACACCATACCTTGCATAATTCAGCTACCGAATACAAACTACCATTTCTAACTCTTCCAGTATTCAATTTTTATTATGCATAACATACTCCAGTGCATACAGCTCTTTTGAGGGCTTATCACTGCAAGATGACAAAGTGTCAGCTTTAAGCTACCCTTGAAGATTCCCCCTCCCTGTAAAGATGCCAATCTGAGATTCCACCAGCAAAGGCATGTTTGTGTTCTATCACATGTCAGCAGCTATAAACAACAGCCTCAAGGGTGCTTCTCCCCCCGTAAACAAAGGAAGTCTTTATTCCTGTAGTAGTAGATCTTTCATGAAAACTGTGAATCTTGTCTGCTACATGGCAGAGATAACTCATGCTCCTGCTAAATAAAGATCCCTAGAAATAAACTATTATGTTGGAGACATTTATTTGCAAGACAGTTTAGACATCCTCAAACACAACTCATTCAATGGTATATGACGTATTTCAGATTCCTCTGCACATCCAACCAGTGATGGAATTTGACCTCTGATTTTAAGGAAGCTGTCATCATTATTCAAATGAAATATAGAGCCTTGTTTTAAATTGAATGGAGATTATTTTAGTTTGCTGTTCTAGAACTGGAAATATTTTGTGGAAGTAACAGTGACATTAGGTAGGAGGGACTGAATTAATTCTATAAAAAAAATAAACGGAAGCAGCAGTCATTTGTGATGATAACCATCCTGCAGACAGAATAATAACCAATTCAGCTTTCCTGGTGAAAATAAGGACTCTCCCCTGCAAAAATGTCACAGCAGCCCAGCTGTCATCCAGTGAACATTTTATGCTCCCCATAACCATGTCTAAACACACAGAACTGCATTGTCCACTACTGTAAGCGTAACAAGGTCAGTGGAGCTATCGCTTTCTGCAAAGATCCCTGGGCTTTCTCATTTAAACTTCCAACCTCTCTTCCAGCTCCCTGATCTCCACTACAAGAGCTTCCTGCTGGAAAAGCAAGACTCATTTCTAGCAGCTGTGCGTAAATCCTCCATCTTGAAGGTAGGAACATAATGGAGAAAAACTGCTGTACAGCTAACATTCATAGCTAGGACCACAGAATAAATCTTGTTTACAAACACTGACAGAAGATAAACAACTACACAATTACTTCACATGCAAACACAGCAAATGCCTTTAAAAAAAAAAAATAAACAAAGCAGTGTGATCTTAACTAGCCCAGCCCAGTAGAACAGACAAGTGAATGCAGTGAATCTACAGATAGTTTCTATGTGAAACCCGTTGTGAGCCTATCTCAGCATAATCATTGATAATATAAGTATAGCAGAATGTATGGTACCCATGTAAATCTTTTTACACCAGCCATTCTCTGTTGGAAGTACATGAATACAGCGTTGATGAATAAAACTATCTGGAGACAGCCATACTTTTTGCTTTCAGACACGAGATAGCATCTGGCATGTGTGTGAGCCTAAGTGTAACAATCACTTGTGTTCTTCATTCTGACCCAATGTTTGTTCTTAAACAACAATTCTTAGGGGGTTTGTTGTTTGCTTTTTTTTTAAATGGCTACAGCATTCCTCAGAATTTTTTGCTTGCTTACGCTCCTAATCCAGAAGCAAGAAAGTGTGACAAGTCTGAGGTACTGCAATTTGAGGCTGTTACCTGCTGCTATTCAAAGCTCTTCAGCTGCAAGCTCTTCTCTCAGACCTAACGTCTTCAAGGGGCCCAGTGCCAAATCCCACACCTGCTGGGGAAAGCCGGATTACTTAGAGCAGACCTGCTTGTTACCATCCAGCCAAAAACCAGCAGACCAAGTGGAATAAAATGGTGCGTGAAGGACAAAAAATGCCCACAGTTATGTTGCTTGGCCATTCTTTAATCCCAAAAGGTCCGAGCGGGAGCAGCCACTCTTGCAGCACCAAGTAGCAATCATCTCAGCACTGCTTCTGCTACTGTTGCCAAAAGTCTCCTATGTGCAGCAAGGCAGGCAGGGAGTTGGGTCTTGATAGTTTTCATCTGCTTTCCAAAGAGGACACCAGAGGATAATGCTAGACTCTTTTCATTGTGGCCATTCCTCTGTAGTGTTAATTATTTATATGTCTTTCTATCCACAAGAGAAGTACAACCGATATATCTTTGTGCAATTACAGCTGTTTTCCCTCATTTTGTGCTTCAACAATAGGAGTGCATTTGCTAACAGCTTAGCTGTCCTCAAGCTGCACACCTCTGTCACCCTCTAGGAAGAAAACAGCCCATAAATCTGCACTTTTTTTTGTTTGGTTTACTATATGTTTATCAGTGTTACCCATTACCACTGTGATTTTTAGATTGTCTGCATGGAGCAAGGAAGCAGCTAATCTTGACTGTTAATACATGAACGTGATTAAAACCCACAATATGTTCTGGCAAAAAAATAAGCTTTTGCAATAGCTTTTGAGGAAGCCTGAATACAATGCATTTCAAGACAACACCTATATAACCTTTAAAGAAGGAAGATTATTCCCCTGCACCTCCATCTCACCTCTAACATCAGTACACCTATAAATGAAAAGAATTCATCTGTAGCCACAATACACATGGCTTCTAACTAGCAGGTACATGGACATTCACATATTTAGCCCCCATATCTTAGGCACCTCTCAGCAATTCTTTTCTTTAACCACTTGAAGCAAATCACAACGTAAGCAGCTCTGCCCTTGCAGTGCAATTCTGTTGCAATTTTCTACAATTTCAAAAATAGTGGCAAAAGGAAAATATAGTGACCTCATGAAAGAAAACCAACATCTTACAGGATTCACTCAGAAAGCATTTGTTCCTCAGAAATAAAATGGCTTTTGTGTTGCTCAGAAGACAAGGCAGCAAGTTCTTATGTAAAGAACAAAAGAACAAACTAAATAGGGTCACCTTTCTAATACTGTCAATGCTAGTATAGACATGATCAGCAAATAAGTGTGTGGGGATTTTAAAATAGACTTAAAAAAAAAATCTAGGAAATTTGTGAAGCTTTTCAAAGGTCCATCTAAGCATTTCCCAAGCCCATATTTATCCATTACTAAACTGCTTTGGCTAAGATATACATAGTCTTTTAAAATAAAAAACATTCTTTGATAATTTTCATTTAAACCTTCCCCACCCTGAATATTTTACCTTCATAAACTACCCATTTATTTTTATGTAATCTGCATAAAGACAGACAGAAGTGGAATATAATGCTGAAGGTCAATCTTCAATATAAAGAAGTATAAAGCTACAATAAATAAATTCCACCAGTCACAGTTCAACTCCCCTTTGTGGGAGGAATTAGACTGAGACAAATCAAAATGTTCCATGGCCTCTCTAAATTGCTTTTGAACATTGTCCTTGAGCACCTCCCATTCTTTATTATTTATATCAAACCCAATTTCCACTGAGACTACACTAGTAGTATGTCATCAGTCTGTAAATCTGTCAAGTCCCTTGGAGACCCTTGGCAACCGCTTTTGTAAATCTAGCACCTCCTTGGAAACTCTTGTTGTGTAAAATCAAAATCATCCTCATGCTCAGTGGAAATTGATATACTTGGAGTAGCTGAATGCAAATGTGGGAAAACAATCTTCCTTACAGTCCTCCGAGTGTCACTGTGAAGCAGAACCATCAATCTCCTTTTTCAGCCAGCCATGAAGATTAAATTCTACCACATGTATCTATGCACTGTCAGGTATTGCTGCTTTTGCTTAAAGGCTGCTATGAGCACTTGAAAAGGGAGTTCTAAATGATAAACCATAGACAGTCTCTATTTGCTTGTATTAAAAAAAAATGAACAAAGCCCTTCCTCTACTCCTTGGGGAACCTAGATGCCAGGGCCAGATTCACAACGAGTAAAAATTACTGTTGAACCATTCAAGTCACTGACCTTTCCAAGGTAAGCATTTGGCTCACTTTCCTGCTGTTTTCTTCAGAAATACTCATTCCCTTCTCAACTACACATGCTGATTATTGAAACGTTATTGTATTCAATCCAGCAACCACCTTACATGCCCGAGCTTTTGTGGGTTTGGGGGTTTTTGGCAGGATAGGGGAGACAGTGGCAGCTGCATTTCTTATCAGACTTAGACTCCCAAAATCTATTCAGCTACAGGGTGTTAATCATTACTTTATAATCACTCAATTCCTGCAGCTTTGGTACAGTAAACAAGGCAGAATTACAGAATGTTGTGCACTAGATGCTACACAAGACCTTAGCAGTCAGCAGCAGCTTTCAGATTCAGCGGAGTTCAACCAAGAAAAGTCACCTAAGGGGTAACATGAAAGTTGATACGTTTGGTAACCTAGATGGTTTTCCACAGAATGACAGCAGAAGATTCCCTGTCTTTCATGTGTGTTTGTTATCTGGCCCCTCAAACTCTACTTTGTTCAGAAAAAATGTAAGTAAGTTGAAAAGATACTGTACTATAAAATCAGTCCCTGCCTTTATCAAATTAAGCACCATTTTGAGATTGAAAATTCCTGGGGGCAATGCAATAGACATCAACACCATAAAACACCACAAAGAGTAAGCATATTCACTGGCGTTCTTCATGGGCACTTTGAGCCAGGCTGCTGTATGTATTTATAGGTATTCCTAAATATGCCCATACTTAAAAGCTGAGTATTTCTTTAAAATTGTGACTGTACCAGGACAGTACCAGATAGTCCAAGGACAAAGAAGTAACAACCAGTAACTGTGCCACTGCTACATGTTCATTCAGAACCATATTACCACCTTGTTATGGTGACAAGCCATTTCCAGCTGGGTGCACAGCGTAGGCCAAAACAAGTTACACCTGACATTCAGTTCCAATCTGTTGACATTTATCCTAACTGAAGCACTTTCTAATCCAAGCAATCATCTTAAACATTGTCAAATGACAGCAGGAGCATAACTGACAGTAGGAAAAGATAAGAACTATAGAGTATATGCACACATATATATACACACACGAACACACAGTGTGATGTGTGTGTATTTATATGTATACATACAAACACATATGCAAACCTAATCAGCTAATCCCTGAACACCTGGCAGAAGGTCCCAGTCTTCATTCACATAACAGCCGCACACAAAGTGACCGCAGGGGATGAGAAGCACTACTCAAACTAGGTGCAGCAGGAAGGGCTTAGCCAAACTGGTGGGTGACTGACACCACAAGTCAGGTTTCACTCATGCAGGGGAGGCTTACTAATATGTACAGCAATCTCTAATGTCCAAGTTCACTAATTAATTCACTTACTAAATTCAACATATAGTTTCAAAAAAGACAAAGGATTTCACCCACAAATTATTACATAATCCCAGAAAACGTTAAAGGTTTACAAAAGAAATTACAAACTGATGGCTTTAATTAAACATACAGAGTGCAGCGCCACTAGTCCCTTACTATGTTTAAGTGGTCTAAAATTTAACTGTCTATACATTACAAAGCAGGCATCTTGGTTATAAATGGGCATCTTTGATGATATCTCCGTTTGTCTTGGCTGTACAAAAAAACCCCAGAACTCCAGAGAAGCTGATCCTGTACAACCCATTTTTTGAATTGGCAATAAAACTAGGTAGTCTGCTGGGAGGTGGTGGTAGGATCTAAAACCAGGAACAGTAGTCAAGAAAAAACAGAAACAGCAGTCAAGAACAAACTGAATGGATATCTCAGCACCACATTTGAGATGACCCATACTGATGAACAACCCTGCAAATAATGGCCAGAGGGCACAATAGCCTAGCATTTCTAAATACATCCTCTCAGACACATTTCTGACAAGTAATACCTCAGATATATTTTAAGTTACCCATTTCTTCCTCAAGATAAGTATCTTATTAGAGCAGACACAGAAAACCTCACTAACTCACAGTTCCTAAAGTTCTGATACTTTTAAGGTAGATTCAGACAACACCCAGAGATTCAAACAGCATGAGGTAGGTACGAAACAATATACATCATCTCCAAAAACCTCGTAAAATCAATAATTACACAGGATCTTTTCTAACAGGAGGTTTTCCAGGGATTAAAAAAAAAAAAAAAAAAATAAAAACAAAAAACCAGAGACCTTCCCATAAGTCTCAGGTGTCAACAGCACTTTTTTTGTTGTTGGGGTTTTTTTTAATAGTTGCCAGAAATTTGTGTCCTGACACAAACTCCTCATGGTGAAAAATTTGGGAAAGCAGATCTAAGAAAAAGTTTAAAGGGTATGTATCCCCACATGTAACTTGGGAGGAGGGGAGTAGCAGGTTTGATTCAGTAACATTAGCACTGGGGAAGTTGCAACTTTTACCTTTAGAGAGAGGACAAGTGGCTAATTGCCAGCAATCCTGCTGAAGGCAAGCAAGAGTTTCTGGCATCACCCCTCCCGGGGGGCACCATTAGAAAGACAGTTTTAATTTGCATTATCTCATCTGCACAATCATTCTGAGCAATAGTGGACCCAGCTGCCTTTCACCGAGGAACAAACATGGCCTAGAAACCCCATCTGAGTCAAGGAAGCAGGATCCTGAAGCAGAGTATGAGCCTCTGTTGAGATCACATGCCAGGGCTTACCTTTGGTGAAGCAGTGCTTCACCAGGTAGACCACTGATAGACCTTTGCTGGATTATGCCAGTGAGGATCTGGGCTATTGGGACAATAACTGGAGTTTCTATGTTGTTATTCCAGGACCCAGAAGACTTAGGCTGCAGAATTATAGCAAAACCAGTCCTGCTTCATTCATCTCTGTGCAAGATTGCAGACAACTCTAGCAGCCCACTAATACTATGCTATCCTGGTAGATGTTGCCACTCCAAAAGATGTGATTTTCATACATCTGAAGAAAAAAGAAGCCCAACCTCAGAAAAAAAAACAGAATGAAGTGCGGTCCTGTTCACACAGAACTCCTCCAGATTAAAACCTGCATGTTTTACCTTCTGCCAGCTTGGTGAAATGACCAATACTGTACTCATCCTCTTGGCTGTCAATGAGTGTGATCTTTCTTAATCACAGTATTTTACACAGCTATGCCACTAATTAGATTTGTCCTCAACAAGCTGGAACAAAAATGAACTTTTCAGTGGCACACCAACAACAGCAATGAAGAGGTACACTGGGGAACTGTGATAGGGTGCAAGCGTCCAGGTGACAAGCCACCGCATGAAACATTACATAGGTAAAAGTTCAGTTTCCTAAGGCCTTCTATGGTCACTTTCAACTCGGGGCACTCACCCATAGTGCCTCAGTTCCAATACTTCATTAACTCCGGTTTAACACAACTGTTAGGACACTGTCAGCTCAAGAAGGAAAGGCCGTGAACCTAACAATACTCTCAAGTAGTTCTGATCCATTCTTCTCCCCTCACTTGCAAAAGTCAACTTTTTTCAAATTAGGAAGATCTCTCTGGATTTAGTCCAGCTGACAAGCTTCTCTCACTTGCTCTCACTAGCACAAAGCACAAAATTTATAAGAAATTCAAGAAATCTTGCAATCAATATGCAGCACAGATCTCTGCACTACAGCAGTTACATTATCTTGTGTGGCACATGCACTGTTCCCATGGCAACCAGCATCCTTCATCCAACTCCATTATTACGGCTATTTGAGGCTTTCAGAATCTCTGGTGTCCAAGCCATGGCTCAGAGCTACTTTGTGCTAATAAGCCTCAAGAACAGATACAAGAAGAAAAGAAGAAAATACAGCAAACTCTGTTTTGCTAATCTAGAAGCAACATGGAAAGCAAGAAGTGGCATAGGGAATACAATCCGATCAGCTAAGGGGAAGCAACTCTTATATAACCATCTTCGTTAAGTGAGACGAACATAGTTCAAATTCGCTATAGCCTTGTAATTCCAGAAAAATTAACAGTCAGCTCAGTAAGTTTGTTGATGAAGAATGGCTTTGTAACAGGTATGAAGAAACAAAAAATCTTACTGTACATCTATTGTAATATTAGTTTCTCTATCATTGATATCAAATATATCTTTATTTTTAAAAGGACTGAGTTTGTAACTATCTGCAGAGCAGTTCAAGAAAATAATTTGATTTTGACCTTTTTATGATGTCCAATATTAAAGTTTTAAAGGTCTATTATCAAAATCTATAATCTTTATAGTATAATCTATATTTTGTTTATATAAATTGTCCCTAAACACTTTAAGTAAGCTTTCTCTATCAATAACACCACTTTTTTTTTTTAGCATTTAAGCATTTCCACATCAAAGCATTACAGCAACCTCATTATGCTTTGCACAGCTTAATACAAAGTTTCTCTTAGTCACCAACCAGGGAATTTCAGGCAGAAAATAAATAACCTAATTTATTAAAGCGACCCTTGACAAATCATCCCCAAGTTGCTAGCTAGAGGTTTTATCCCTGTGAAATACACATGGGTCAGTAGGAACAGAAATGCTTTGAAGTTGGAGGGTTTGAAGGCTCTTAAAAAGATGTTAAAATAAATAAAGAAGGCACTACACTAGAAAATGCCCTTACAATTGACAACGGAGACTGACAGGCTGCTGAATCCAGTGGATCCTTAGCTACACTTAAGCTTAATTTTGCTCAGTACCTGTTCAGAAAGAACAGTAATTCTTTAAGTGTCTTGAACACTGTCTATCCTCAGCTATGCTGGCCACATTCATTCAGTGTCAGTTCAGGTGTATCCATTGCTATTCAAGGTAAGCAAGGTCAAAAGCAAGGTCAGTCTTCAGAACAGACCCGTCAGGGAGGAGAATGAAACCAGCTGGTGCCACTCTCACAACCCCCTATCCACTCACAGAGCATCCAGGCATCAAGATCAACAAAGCCCAGTTTCACATGGCCTCTATGAGCAGCTGGAATAGCAGGTCTCATGAAGCTCACTGAAGTAGGAGTCTTTCTCCCTTCCACTGCTGCCACACTCCAGCTCCAAAGCAAACACTGCGTCCCAAACTGGAGCCCAGGAGGACTGCTGTCAGGTCCTGTTCTTTCAGGCTGGGCAGAGGTAGTTCAGGGACAGTAACTGACATTACACTTGAAGAATGATTTTCAAGCATTAGTGATAAATATTTAAATATTAGGTTCTACAGAAAATAAGATATAAACTTCCACTGCTGGTAAATGACATGCTAAGCATTGAGGAAAAGCAAATAAACCACTGTTCACAGCTACTGTCACCATTATGTGTACATGGTGCTGTTTGCAACCTGAAAGCCTCCTGACCTGCTTGTGCCCTCACCTCGCTGTTCATGCATGTAACAGGTGCAACTCATTGTTTTATCAACTCTGTGCCTGATATCAGTCTCCAAGCTGATGCTGCCTGTCTAAATAGGTGAACTCATTTCAGGAAAGTGAAGAAAGCATGATTACTATTTGAGAATGTAACTTCCGTAAGGTTTAAGTGTCTTTACATTTGAGGCTGAAAGCATGTTGCTCTTCAACTCTGGGACAGATACTGAATTCTGCTCATATTTGACAGCTAGTGAAATCAACGGAATTAAATTCAAGTAAGCCCACAAAGCAGCTTAACATATTTAACCATATAGCTTTCTGCTATTAAATAGTTTGCAAGAGGAAAAAGGCATGGAATTTTCCATCTACGCCTTCCCTTTGGAACCTGCATAACAAGTTTGCACAACTCTAATTTTCTTGCTCATGAGATTGAAAAACCTCTGTTTTCACAGATAAGATATGGAGAGATGATCCAGGAATGCTTAAACTGCTCTTCCTTTTTTTGTGCTTCAGCCCAGGGATGGCTGCTTACTTCCACTTCAAATACAGGTTCTGCATCGCCCTCCTGTACATGACCCGCAAGCAATACTAAGATGGGACTGCTGGGTGAAGCAAACCAGTAGACGCAGCTGAAGAGATGACATTGTGTTACCCTGAAACCCATCTGCTAAGCCAGAGAGGATCTATTACACAAGAGCAGCAAGATCCTTGAGGAATGATATTCTTTCAGAAATGTTAAAACCCTGCTCAAATAATCCCAGTTAATTTTAATTTCGGAAGGTTAGATAGTCCTCAGAATTTTCTCTAATTGCATATTCCTCAGAATAGACTCCTCTGGTTGCTCTGTAATCAAATCATAATTAAAGCATCTGTGTCATTTTATCTATCCCTTCCTGCTATTTGTAGCATTTACAGAAGTCAACAAAGATGCAGCATGCAAAATTTCCAGCATCAAGGCTCATCATCAGAGCAATAATAGGGATTTGTGCTAGTATGACTGTCTGAGTGTCTCCTTAGGCTTTCATTAGCCTTTAAAAACAATTGAGGAAGCAAAGAATACTAAACAGTGCCCTCCTTGTTGTATCCACAACAGGAGGCCATGTTTTATTCCTGTGATACTTGTTTTTAAAACAGCTGCCTCATTTCATCTCAGCCTCACTGAGAAAACAGTCATACAGCGGGAAAACAGTTGTCATAGCCTGAAATTAAGAGATATGTTAAACAGCAATATCACCTTGATAGAGAAAAACATTTTCTCTTTGAGCACTGTATCAGTTGTCAGACTCCATCTCCACTACATTTCAGCCAGGAAAAAATCCAAACAAAAAGCTACCAACAAGCAAACCAATTCCCAAGCTGTATTGCAGAACCCCCAGACTGGTGAAGAGTTGGTGGTACATGCCCTTTACCTTCAAGGTAAGAAGAAGAAAGGTGATTGCACAAAGTGCGCAAGATCTCCCCTGCCCCTCCAACACCCACTGCTCAGAAGTGATGAAAACCTGAGCAAACTTCTCTGGGAAAACAGTTTGCATCTTGAGCTTAGTTCTACCCATTTTACTTCAGAGGGAGGGGAAAAAAAAAAACCCCAAACCAGAATTTCTTGCACAAGCACAATTCAAGATCAGACTGAGACAATTTACTTATGAATTTTTAATTTGTATTGAAAGGAATACATTAATCAGTAACTGAAAACATATATTTTTCAAAAGAAAATTTTGTGATGTATTTATTCACCTCTGATGTGACTTTTTCTTCCTTTCTTCTGGCCTAGATTTTAGTCTTGTTATACAATTTGGTAAAGTTACAGAACGAACCTCAACTGTGTAGGCATTGCTTGATAAGCATATGAATACAATTGGTATCAGAAGTACTGATTTTTCACTGCATGCTTTTCATGATAACATCATTCTAATTAAACATTAAAACAATCGTTATTTTACACAGAAAAGATTCAATTCACACAAAGATTATTCTAAGACAGCGCTTCAGACTAAAATCAGCATTAAGTTTGCTAACAACATATCACATCTTTTAAAATATAAAGATCAAAACTGGAATAAAATAAAAAATTTCCAGCTTAAATCACTCAATTATTCTTAAATAACTTCTATTTTTAGATGATGAATTCTTTCAGAAATAATTTTGAGTGGAAAAGTGATTTTGGAACAATTGATACCTAAATATGCTTAATTTAAGTCTTAAATAGAAAGCCTTTTCATATCTAATA